>NC_135532.1:140631161-142069291 GCF_045843805.1 Urocitellus parryii
TAGCCTTCTTATAGAAAGTAGGAAATTTCTTGGTTGCTAAAATTAAATCTATTAAGACCTGCATGAAATTACTAAAGCATATCAGAAATAAATTTTTTAGTGAAAGGAAAATATTTGATGATTAAAAATTAAAATGTTACAGGCTTATTTCTAAAGAAGTATTCCATCAAGGGTATCAGTCTTCATCCCAGTTTGCCTTTTGCAACAGTTTTAAAATTGTCATTGAGTTTTTAAATGTTTAAATTGGATTTTCACCTCTGGGATTAATTCTATATAATAGATACAAACATAGAATATGTATATGTTTTATATGCCTGTGTGAAATATAATTTATGTCTTCTAATCTCTAATACTCCATAAATTTATATTTATTAATTATATATCTAATAGAAATAAAAATGTGCTGATACTTTTCTAAGAAGCAGGTTGTTTTACTGATCAGGTATTTTTCCTGTGAGGGGAACACCATAGTAATCAAATATTATTGCTCTGGCAAGAAAAAAATAACAATAACAAACAAACCAAAGATAAACAGATAAGTAAAAAACAAAATAACCCCCACAATTATCCCAACAGTAATATTAACAATGATTTTCAAATTCTACCGCTTATTACTGGAATTTTCCCTACTCAAATTTATTATTATGTGCAATGGCAAATGTATAGTTGTCCTGAATTTGTATCTATATTTTAAAGAATTTAGCATGCAGTTGACCAAGTCTTTGTTCATTTTCGGGAGCATGTATTTATGCTGTAACTATGGGGTAAATTAACTCTTGAATTATTTCTGAAGTTGTTTATATCCAATGAAAAATAAGAAACATGATTTAATTATGCATATTTAAAACTGTCCTGCACTTGCTACATATTTTTTCACATTAATCTTTCCATTTCATATTTAGCTACGTCAAAACAAAAAGTGGCCACATTATTTTTAGTAAATCTGAGATTATATATCTGTTTTAATTATCACTCAATAATAGGCTTGGGATGATTTGGGCTTTTTTTTTTTTTCTCTCTTTAAGGCAAACCACTGATCTGCAGAAGCTGTGTTTGAAAATGAATTTATATATTTATTATTATTTCAAAATACCCAAAAACTTTTCCTTTCCAGTTAGGATTAAAATAGTGAGTTCAAATTACTGATTCTGAGTAATGTTTTGATACTGTTTTCTAATAATAGAGGAAAATACACCCACATCATCACAGAAACAAACACGTTTTTCTCATTTCATTGTCAATGCTTGGTATTATCCAATGCTTTTGATTATGCCATCATTCTAAAAATACTCTTATCATAATACACTTGGTTCCTTATAAAAGGGATATTTTATTTCATGAGATTTAATTTTAAACATATGTATTAAAAGTCAAGTGTTTAACTTAATGGCTGTAGGGATGTCAAATTAATTATAAATTATATTTCATTCTACATTCCTTTATACTTAGTCTTATGAACAATTTTAAAATCATTATTTAAATTATATGTGCCTTTAAAATCAGGATTTTATCACAAGAAGAACAATTTAGAATTAAAATTATGTTATACAGAATAGGAAAATTAGGCTTAATCAGAGCACATTTGGCCATTTGCTTATTGATAGTCTATGACAAAAATTAGAAGTCAATAAAAGCCCTAAAAATGCAAATTTTCCAAGTGAACAGTAAAGGAACAATATTGAAGAGCAATAAATGTATCACTTTATGTTGATTCAAATAACACCATTGCTATGAAAATATGTAAGGCTAACCACCAGTGACATAGTAACAGTGAACTTTTCATTATTGGGTGCTTCTTAAAATCCTTATTGCACTTTTTTTTTCTCCAAAAAAATGCTCCACTAGATTTTTTTCCCTGATCCTCAGCACCTGCCCTTTCCTTGAAAACTTAAAGCTATCACATTAAAATTTTTAAATCTCTTGTAGTTCAAGTAATTACAATAATATTTCTACATTGATTAAATACATTGAACAAATGTATAATTTTAAGCCTTGCTTTAGATTACGAAAGCATGTGTTTTCCACATTGGCTTTAATTTCAGAATTTTCTTCTTTCTTATTTCCCAAATGAACAAGAAACTAGGAAATGAAAGGGTTGTACTACTTTTGTATTAGTGCCACCCAGTTTTGGAGACCAGCATGAGTGTCGCTCCAACCAGTCACCATTTTGAAGATGGGCCAGATGTGTGGCAGTATGACAGTGGGCTGGGAAGTCTCAAAATAACAGACTACGATCTGTGACTCACCAGTTTCTGTGTGTGTGTGTGTGTGTGTGTGTGTGTATCTCCAAGCAATGTTTTTGGCCAAATGGTGCTTAAAAATACTGACAATATTTTACCTCAGCTTGAATCTGTGATTACCAACTGTGGATTTTCAAGAAAGACGCAAAAAGGCAAACAACTCAAAGCACATGTAACTATTTCAGGACCTGTGGGCAACACACAATTTGGGAATATTGCCGGATTAACCTAAATAGAACCCTGGGAAATAATCAGTTAAAAATATATATTTGTTGAACAAGTTGGTCTAGTTAGGTAATGGAAAGACAAACATTTGACTTTTTGGTTTCTTCTGCTATGATTATGGTCTTTCCTATAATGATGAGCCACTATGCTTTATAGTGTTTGTTCCAAGATGATGAAAAAGCCATTATTCTCATTTCTCAGTCTAGAGTGCTAAAGAGAGAGTCACGTACTACATATTGCTTGTAAGACATTTCAAAAATGCAATGATGGATTCACTTTTGTATTTCCCATGCTTCTACTTTAATGCTGGGATTTTGCCATATTAGGAGAGATCTTTTTTTTTTCAATGAGTTTGATTGATATTTTTATCACGTGTCTTCAAATTTTCGGGGGGAAGTTATTGCCAAAAGATTGGAGTAGGGTTCCAGCTCTCACAAAACCTTTGTGAAGTCATCCCTCCCCTGTCAGGAGGTAAAAGGAGGAGCCATGAGGGAACAGGGTATGTGTGGGCTCCAATACTTGTTTTAGAAAATAAGAAGAATAAGGAAATAGATGTGGGCAAAAGATGCAGAGAAAAAGAGAAGAAGCCTTTTAGAGAGATGTCCAGGGTTCTGCAAGAGAGAGACACTGTCCACCTTTCTGAGGATAAAATGTGAACTTTCAGTGTGAAGAAGGATCAAATGTATTTTGCTCAGAAAAGTCAATGCATTTCATTTAGTTTTTAAATTTAATAGCCAAGAAGGTCATATACTTCAAACTCAAAAAGTATAAAACTCTGTCTTCCCTGGACCATCCATCACTTAATTCTTCTTTTAAGAAGCAAAAAATATGCAGGCACAGTGGCGCACGCCTGTAATCCCAGCCACTTGGGAAGCTGAGGCAGGAGTTCAAAGCTAGCCTTGGCAAAAGTGAGGCTCTAAGCAAGTCAGTGAGACCCTGTCTCTAAATAAAATACAAAATAGGGTTGGGGATGTGGCTCAGTGGTTGAATGCCCCTAAATTCAATCCCTGATATAAAGAAACAAAGAATGTGATAAATTTCTTAATTAGTCTTCCAGTGATGTTTTATATGTTTTTAAGCAAATTGACATGTATAAATATTTTTCTTCTTTTATGTAAATGATAATCTAACATATCTACTTTCTGCATATTTTTCACTTAATATATGGAACTCTTCTTTCCTTATTCAGACAAAAAAAAAAAAAAAAAAAAAAACAGAGTTCCTGTTCAGTTTTCGAGGTTTGCTGCCCCCGACCAGTGCGGGAAGCTGAACTTAAGATCTCTCTTGTGAATTTGTGGGAACACCAAATAAAACACAAACACAATCTACCTTTACACAAGCTTCAGGATGGCTTCCCTGGCTCTCGGTCTCAATCTTCCCAAAAGGGAGAGCAAGAGAAAGTCACAAGAGGCTGACGCTACAGAGGGAACACGTTTGGAAGTGAGCTTTTATGGGGGGTCTCTTGTTCTTAGAAAGGTCTATCCAAAAAAGGGTAGAAGGGGCAGGGCTACAAAGAACAGGTGAGTGTAACTCAACCCTAGAGGCACACCCTACAAAGAAGACCTCTTACTATCCGAGCTAGACCCCGCCCAAGCCACAGCAAATGCAGTGGTTGGTCAGAATCTGAGGCATCAGGACTGGAAGGGGCAATGTAGCTCCCCACCAGTGGTTATGTAGTTAGTGTTATGTTTGAGGATGTATCATAACTCACTCAATCGGTTGTGGATTAATAGATTTTAGGTTGATTCCAATCTTTTGCTTTTATTAAAAAAATATGTAAGAACCCTTATGGAGGGCTGTTTATAACATAAAATGGTGCAGTCTCTGTGGAAAATAGTTTGATAATTTCTCAAAAAGTTAAATATAGAATTACTATATGACCTAGCAATTCTACTTCTAGGTACATGACTGAAATAATTGAAAGCAGGGATTCAAACAGATACTTTTATACAAATGCCCATGGTAGCTTATTTGTAAAGCCAGAATGTAGAAAAAGCCCAAATCTCCACCAACAGACCTGAATGGATTAAAAAAGCACTATATATATGTGTATGTATATGTATATGTAAGTATATGTGTACATACATATACATATGTCATATTTATATACATATACATACACATACACAATGGAACATTACTCAGCCTTAAAGAGGAAGTAAATTCTGACACATGTCACAATATTAATGAGCATTGAAAATATACTTAGTGAAATAAGTCAAATCTAAAAAGGCAAATGTATGATTCTACTGATATGTGAATCTAGGAAAAGCTAATTTATAGAGTTTGAAAGTAAGTGGTTACTAGAGGCTGGGAGGTGGAGGCATGAAGAATTATAGTTTAAAATAAAGAAAAGAAGCAGTGAATCAGATATCACAGAAATATAGGGAGGATCAGTAGAGTAGATGAAGGTGATGCAGAGGGAGAGAGGAGGAATGATAGAGGGGAAAAAATGTGGAAAGACTTAAAAAGTCAGTCATGCTATGTGAATATGTAAATATGTCACAGGGAATTCCTTTTCTTGTATAAGTAGAAAGAACATATGAAGAATAAATAGATGAGTGAAAGGAAGATCTATAGAGAAAGGAGACCCGTAAGGGGGATGAGGGGAGGGTAAGTGCGGGGAGACATGAATTGAAATTGAATTCCATGAATGTACAAATTTGTTGAGAGGAAACCAACTACTATGCATAACTATAATGCTCTAATAAAAAATTTAAGAAGAGTTATTGTTTAATGAAAAAGTTCAGGATATGGATAGTGGTGATGGCTATACAACAATATAAGTGTTTTAGTGCCACTGAATATGGATAAAATGGTAAATGTTTAAAAGTGGTTACAATGGTAAATTTTATGTCATATTTATATTTTACTGCAGTTTAACAAATCGACCCAAAAAAACAGGAGTGAGTAGCGTGTATGACCATAATTTTTCACACATAGACTTCATCTTTTTGAGAGTTAGGATGTGTAAAGCTATGGGCATCTATAATTTTGGTGGCTATTTACCTTTCTGTTATTTGTGCGTGAAGTTTCTTATTTCCTCATAAGCTAAGGCAATGTGTTCAATTAAACTTTTCTGCAGTCCAATGGGTGAAAAATCAAACGCTTGTTTTAATAATAAAGGAAACTGTGCTTGTAACATAGTGCCTATAGGAAGTTTCCTTGAGGAATCGGGAACCAGTGGTCTTGTGTGTATTAATGGGGAAGATGAGGCACATAAAGCTTTTAACCCATACATTGATGGAAGCTGTATTTGTACTGATACTGTGAATTATTGATGGCTACATTACTCATTAATTTTCAAAGAGCTTTAGCTAGAGATGGGTTAAAATTACTTACATAGCATATACTATGTTATTTCAATCTGTACACTTTGCAATTTGGAGGAATTTGAACTTACTTCTTGATTATTATTTTATCAAAATTTTAGCACAAAATAAGACATGGTGCCTGCCTTTGAGGCTCTTGCAGTGTGATTGAGGAGGGTACCCCAGTCAGCCTGCAGTTGCTGTATAGGACAATATGGGCATAGATCTGAATTGCTATAGAAATAGAGAACAGGTGGGTCCTTATCCCAGCTGTGGGTAGGAAGGGGTAAGAAAGGTCTTCTAGAGAGGATGATCTCTGAACAGAGTCCTTCACAACAAATAGGAGTTAGGCATGTGGAGTGGGGAAGGGAAGGGAGGAAACTGGAAAAGGGACAGATACAGTCATTGCAAAGTGCTGAGGTAAGAGAAATTTGAGAGTATCCAGGTAGTTCAAGTGGGTTGAAGCCCAGAATGGGAGAGTTCCTTGATGAACATATTTTGTATTGCCTCTGCTCAGCCCAGAGGTTGCACACATCTGAGGTTCTTTTTCTTGCCTGTGGTGGTTCTCCTAAACCAGCAGCTTGACAATGGGTTTCTTTCACCTTTGGTAAAGATATAATTTCAATAAAATCAAGGAGAGCTTATTTTTTTTTCATACTTTGAAGTTATTTTTGTTTTTTATTATTTTTGTACTGAAGATTGAACCCAGGGGTGCTTTGCCATTGAGCCACATCCCCAGCCCTTTTTATTTTTATTTTGAGACAGGGTCTTGCTAAGTCGCTTGCACCTTCCTGAGTTTCTGAGGCTGACCTCACCTCAAACTTGCATCCTCCTGCCTTGGCCTCCTGAGTTGCTAGGATCACAGGTGTGTGCCACCACACCCAGCTGACATGTTTTTTTTTTTAATATCAGGGTTATAGTATGTGTAAAAAATTTCTAGTTTCCCTTCTTCTCCCCATTTCTCACATTCCTTTTTTCTCCTTATTTCTTTTTCAAACCCTCCTGAAATACCTGAAATACCTTCTACATTACTTAGACTTTTTCTGAAATGTTTCCTAGTTCTTTTCTCCTCCTACCTAGCTTATAAAGTCTGTGTTTATCTCTGATCATTTATTAAAGTTTGATTTAGTGCTGGACATTGAATAAAATATACTGAAGTTACAAGGATGAATGAAACCAGTCCCTGCCCTCAAATTAGGATTCTCTAAGTTTTTTTAATTATCTGATTATTTCTGTGCTTATCACAGCCCGCCCCCGTATTATGGGACACATTAGTTTGAGAGCATTTTGATTTATGTGTGTAGTTTTTGGTCAGTGTATAGTGTCCAGGATAGACAAATGTATATTGTTGAACAATTTCAATGAAAGACAGAGAGAAAACTTTACTGAGCATTTACTCTGTGCCTTGCAGTTGGATCAAATGTTTTGTTGATTGTTCCTAAGTTAATTTTTCTCAAACTTCAATGGAGCAAGAATGATAAGTTTTCCAGTTTCATGTTCGGGAAGCTTAGAAACAGAACACTTAAAAAATTTGAAGAGAGATACACCGTTAAGAAGTTGTGGAACTGGGATTTGGGCCTATAAATTCTGGTTCCAGGGCCCTTGTTTTTGGCTATTTCGGTGGGAATGATTTTATTCTCTGATATCAACCCAGCATCGAGGTCACACAATCAGCCGCAGAACTTTAGTCCTTGTGTAATTTTGCTTTCCTCATTTCAGTGTCCTCGAGGTTCAATAACCTGTGTTGGCATACTTTACTAAATGTGAGGCCACAGGTTAGGCTCTTGCACCTAACCTGGGGACTGCAGACAACAGGTAACATCTATATATATCTAGCTTAATATGAAGCTATAGATTGAAGTCTGCATTTGTGTGAGCCTTGTAATGTCATGTGATGATGATAATGAAGGTGATTTAAGTAGTTTACCAGATGAATTGCTAAGGTTGCTTGGAAACTGTGGCATAAAATCAAAGGCAACTTGCAGATAGCTTCAGTGTGACAATTGATCTTTAGGGCAGGGCTTTAGCAACTCCTGGGTGTACTTCAGACTGGTGGTGCTACTTGAACTTATCCACTGAAGCATTCCTACAATGTGGACAGCGAAGCATATATGCCTGTGATCTGGCGATAAAGTATGGTACGATCAAAGTATGCCATTCCTCTGAAGTCTCCAGGTTTTATCCCCAAATTAAATACTTAAATTGTAATAATGTAATAATAATTGAGCAATAATAATCTAATAACAATCCACTAATCTATTTGTGCTTATTTAATCAATATTTATTGTCAAATAAAATGGGCTCTGCAGGAAGTGTGACATTAATTTTGCACTGATGAGAACTTGCTGGTACTCTTCACTTTGATGAGTGCTGGTTAAATAAAACGGATGTGGATTAGAACATTTGAGGTGTGGTTATTTAAGCCAAGTTATTTTCATGTAAGTCAGGGATGAGAGAGTTCAGAGACTGGTCTCTGCCAAGTCAAAGGCCAGTGCTGATATCCTTTATAATAGGATATCCTATTTTCCGTCATGGTCATCTGACAGATATAATCTTTACTACAAGCACTGTGCAACCAATGTGTTGTTACTCAGGCAATCAACTGTCTCTGTACCCTTGGAATTCTAAGCTAGTGTAACTTGAAGCCCAATCTGCAGTGTTCCCTGTAATTTCTCTGCACTACTAAAGGCTAATTTTCTTGTGACTTCCTCTGTCATATACTTTTGCATCTGAAAGTGTTTTGATTTGCTCTTCCTCAACTTGGATGCAAAAGGGTCTCTGATAAGTTTAACATTCTAATCTACTCGCACCATGCTTGCATTTCCTGAGTTTGTGACTTGAGTATTTGAGGACTTCAGTTTCTTAATGTCCACCAGCTGCTCCTTCTTCTCTTTCTAACCTCACCTTCTTTTCTATTCCTTCCTTTCTAAGAAAAAACGAATTCCGCTCCTTGTGTCCTGCCTTGTAGTTTTGTCTTCTCTCCTGAATCACCGGCCTCAAATGACATTCTTGCCCTGCAGCATTCACCCACCCCAAGTGAGCCTACTAAAGCATTTTCTCAACAAAGACAATTCTCTTACTAAGAATTCTCATACCAGCTGCTAGGAATGAAATGGTCTTCATCCCCCCACCCCAATAATAAAGCAACAAAGGTTGAGAGTGATTTATTTTCTTTTAAAAAATAAATTAGAACAGACTCAAGGTTATCTTGGTAATAATAGCACTGTCTCTCTCCCTTGCATTCCAATATGCTGCCTTGAATGGGAGTGAAAGGCATGAAGTTACAGCCTGCTCAAAGGGAATTGAGCAGAGGGGTGCTATCTGTGTGTTGCAGGGGACAAAAGAGTTCCTCTCTTTTGCCTGATTCCTGACAAGTAGTTATCTAGCATCTGCTTCTTCATCCCCAAAGTCAAATTTACCAGCACATGGTGCTTTGGGCAATACTGACAATTTAGAAAATTATTCTTTGTATTGAGCTGCTATCAGCCTTCTGGAGCTTACATCTTGGTATTCTAACTCTATTTGCATGAATTCAGACCTGACTAATTTTTATTTGAGTTGTGTTAGTCCAGTTGTATACTGTCCATCCTTAAACAGGTATCTGATAAAAGCACTTTCTTGCTCAGAATGTCTTGGTGGCTTCCCATTACCCAGAGAATAAAATCCTATATCCTTAGCAAAACATTGTCCTTGATAAGTTCATTCAAACAGTCCTTCCCTTCTTAACCTCCTGCTTTCCCCCTTATCTATGTCTTCTGCCCTCTGAATTCTCCATTTCATAAACATATGTATTACTTTGCTTGTTTCTGCTTTGCTTTCCTGACATTGTAAATAGCTTCCCAACCTGCCCATCTCCACTGATCAACATTTTATTTATTTTCCAATGGTACTTTTACCGTGAAGCTTTCCTTTATTTCTCTAATCAAATGATTTGCTGTCATCTCTGGGATTCTTATTCTCATTTTAGAGCTATGCTGTCCATTACAGTAGCTCCCTTGTGACTCTTGAACACTTGAAATGTGGCTGGTCCAAACTGAGATGTTCTCTAAGTACAAATTATATACTGGATTTCAAAGACTTAGTACCAAAACAAAATAACAATCTTACCCACCCACCGCCAAAAAACAAAAGAAACAAACAAACAAAAAAACAAGATACAAATATATCATTAGTAGTTTTTAAGATTGATTATTTGGTGAAATGATGCTATGTTAGTTGTATTGGTTTATATAATACATATTAATTTCACATTTAAAAAACTTTTTCAGTATGGCCACTTAGAAAATCTAATACATAAGTGGCTAACATTTTTGGTTTGCTTTATGTTCTATTGGATGATTTTGCTTTAAAGCTTTGTACAGGATTCAGTCCTAAACACCTTGAATTATCAGTCTTTGTGTGCATTTCAGTTCCTGCTCCTGGAACTTAAGTTCTCTGTTGTCAGGGACTTGGAACCTGCTATTTCTCACTCCTCTAAAATTCAGTGGACGTGCAGTGTATGCTAATGAATTAAAATACAAAGTGTTTTATCAGAAGAGGTCAGAAATTCAAATGCCTACAGAAACCAGGCAGGTAGCATAAAAATATGAAGTGAGACGGGTATAGTAGAAATCTTAGCGTCAAAGACTTGATAGGAGTTGGGAGTAGGTTAGCAAGGACTATAGTCAACTGAGGATTTCCCACCGTTTCAGAAAAATGTAGTGTAAGTGAATCATCCACCAATGGTGGAAAGTACTGAGCGGTCAAAGAAAGAGGTGAACAAATCTAGAATGTACAGAGTGCATCTCAGGCAGCAGCAAGAGGATGCCTACAAGGCAAGGGGAAGGAGTAAGCTAAGCTAGGCAAATATGGGTTGCAAATAGATTTTGGTCTTTCTTAAAATCTATTAAAGTGTCAAACATCAGAAAAAGGTAGTTTGGCCATAACATGAAATACTTGGCTGACTATCTTAATGACTTTGTTTATCTGTAAGGTTTGTAATTCAGGACATGATCACCTGATGAGCAAAATAGCAATTAAACACCCAGATGGCTCTAATGAGGTAAAGCTGCATTCCTACCACTGTGTAAAGGGGGCAGGCACTCCTCCATATCAACTGAATTATTCCCACAGAGGAATTCAGGCCTAGCATTGCAAAAATTTCTGATTTTTTCTAGATAAACTGGGTATCTGGACTTTCATGTGAATTTAACTGTCTTGAGTCTTAAAAATTTGAGGTGAACCAAAACAGCTTGAAAATTCCAGTTATGCTTTTCACTGAGAGGGTGAAGTGAAATTTACCTGAAATACCATGTCAGAGAAGAGTGAAATAATAAGATTTATTATTGCTGTGTTGGTCAAGAGGAGGGTGGAATATAGGGGCTTAAATTTGAAGAACATTCAGTAAACTATTGGTGGATAGTTTTTCCAAAAATAATCCCAAATACTCTTAAGTTAAAAAAGAATTTCCTCCTGCTTAATTTCTGAAGATTTAGGTTCTTAAGGAAAGAAGTGGGAGCTATCAGGTATACAAAATAAATTTATTGACAGGAGTATGTGAAACTTTCAATCTTATGAAAAGGAGAATAAAACATCTCTCATAATCAAGTCTGAGACTTCTTAGAATTTAGAAAATGACCAAAAAAAAAAATAAACTATGAATATTTGCAGTTTCATGGTTTGTGTACCCTGTGTTCACAGTGTAAGTTTTGTGGTTGACTACTTTAGCATAGATGAAGTAACAAGGTTAGTATGGGCAGATTGTTGGTTAGAATAATGTTTTAAAATGATGGTGTGCTGCTTATAAGGTAGTTTAGCAGAACCCTTACTTTGATTTTCATTTCTTTGAAATCCAAAATCAATAGGCCAAGTAATGCTAAAGTAATGCTTGATAAGCATTGTATTGTATGTTGAATAGACTCTTATTAGTAATTTATTTATTTATTTTGTCATTTTAGAAAGCCTAATACCCAGTAGTCATAACAATATCCAAAATAGCCTATGAAAGGGATCATTATTCTATTCAGTGAGAAAATAAATGAAGTTATGTAAAACTGCTTTTCAAATTCAATTTTGTTATTTTGCATGTAAATTGGGCACCTGAAATAAAAGATTCTATATTCAATATTGTCTTTCAAAGTCATCCATCATGTATAAATTAGTGTAAGAACATTTTTAATATCTCCTAAGCAAATAGGAAGAAGGAACATGTCATAAGATGAATCAAAATAATGTAGTATTCTCTTTTCTCGAGCAAGTGACACTGTGTATTAATAGCTAAGAACAGTTGGTATAGAAACCTGAAATGTATTCAGAATGTTAGTTGAGTAAGAACCAACACATTGAAACTTTGTTCTGATTTATGGTTAGCCTTTGAGTAAGTCCCCAAAATGTTTCTATTCCTCAATTTTTTCATTTTCAAAGTAGTTGTTAATAATTATATCTATCCTTACGTATAATTATACACTGGTATAGAAGATGGTGACACTTCTGGCAAAGTGTTCTTGGATATGGCACAATGAAATGGTTGCTATTTCCATGGCATGTTAATATAGCAAACATATTTTATGAGAGCAGCCTGGGTTGCTTTATAACATCTTATTCTTTATAAAATCAAGAACAGCTGTTATATTATTATTTAGCTCCAAAACTTGTTATTAAGATTATGAAAATGATGTAAATTAAGATGATCATATATCAACTATATATTTGCATAAATGATAAAATAATGACAATAATGTGAGAAAAATACTCATAATTATAAATAACAAAATAATTTTGTCATTTTCCATATTTCCTTCTAGTTCTAGTCCAAATGCATTTAGCATTTATACAGTTGGAATGTTAAGGAAGCAGAGATAACTTTTTTTCTCATTTCTCATGAGTTCTCAGTTGGAATGCACCTCTGTAATAAAAGACACATGGGCAGAAGAAAAGCAAATTTATTAACATGTACAGATGATCCCTGACTTGGGATAGCTTGACTTAGAACTTTCAACTTTATGATGATGTGGAAGCAATACACAGTAGAAATTATACTTCAATTTTTTTTTCTCAATTTCACCATGTCTGTAATTAAAAATAAAATAAATCCAGTTGTCCAAAATGCAAATTTTCTTTTTCTTTTTAAATGGATATGCCTCCCTTAGAGCATTCTTTTCTTTTCTTTTTTTTTCACATCTTCATACATGTATTTTGTATAACGATGAGAGTCTCCTTCCACCATTCATGCTATTCCCCTTCTCCCTCCCTTTCCCTCCCACCCCTATTCCTATCTAGAGGTAATCTTCCTCCCTTGCTCTCCATCCCAACCCCATTTTGAGTCACCCCCCACCCCTTATATCAGAGAAGACATTCGGCATTTGTTTTTTTTTTTTTTTTTGGATTGGCTAACTTAATCTAATGCCATGATTTTCCATCCATTTCCCTGCAAATGCCATGATCTTATTATTTTTTATTGCTAAGTAATATTCCATTGTGTATAAATGCCACATTTTTTTTATCCATTCATCCACTGAAGGACATCTGGGTTGGTTCCACAGTTTAGCTATTGTGAATTGTGCTGCTATAAACATTGATGTGTCTGTGTCTCTGTAATATGCTGTTTTTAGATCCTTTGGGTATAGTCCGAGAAGAGGAATAGCTGGGTCAAATGGTGGTTCCATTCCTAGTTTTCCAAGGAATCTCCATACTGCTTTCCAAATTGGCTGCACCAATTTGCAGTCCCACCAGCAATGTATGAGTGTACCTTTTTCCCCTGCGTCCTCTCCAGCACTTGTTGTTGTTTGTCTTCTTAATGGCTGCCACTCTTACTGGAGTGAGATGGTATCTTAGAGTAGTTTTAATTTGCATTCCTCTGATTGCTAGAGATGATGAGCATTTTTTCATATATTTGTTGATTGAGTGTATATTCTCTTCTGAGAAGTGTCTGTTCAGGTCCTTGGCCCATTTACTGATTGGATTATTATTATTATTTTTTTTGTGCTTATCTTGTTGAGCTCTTTATATACCCTAGAGATTAGAGATCTATCTGATGTGTGAGGGGTAAAAATTTGTTCCCAGGATGTAAGCTCTCAATTCACCTCACATATTATTTCTTTTGCTAAGAAAAATCTTTTTAGTTTCAATATTGTACTTCAAATTTTGAATTTTGATATTTTCCAATGTGAGTGATATGTGTGGTATGATACTTTTTGTGATGCTGGGCAATAGCAGAGAGACATAGCTCCCAGCTAAGCAGGTGACAGTAAGAATAAATAACAAATTATCTACAGTGCACCCTGTTGCTAAGCTATGATGCTACCGGGTTAGGTGTATTATGTGCATTTTTTACTTAAAATATTTCAAGTTACAATGGGTTTATTGAGACATACCCCATTGTAAATAGAGGAGCACCTTCTATTTATTATATTCATGGGAGATGTCCAGGGAATGAACAATTCCTAAAGAGGTAGTCTTGAATTCCACCTGGTATGACATCTTTAACAATACTAGGACATTGGTAGAGAAAGGACAAGACAAAGGAAAAGGTTTTTATGACTCTAAAGCCAGCAAGTTGTGTGCAAGCAAAACATGGTAGATAAAAGTTAGTAGAGCTTGTTAATGTAGATTCCTTTGGTGCCATCTCTAGATTGAGAAGGGCCTAAGGTTAGCCGGGTGCACGGTGGTGGGTGCGTGGTGGTGCACACCTGTAATTCCAGCAGCTATGGAGCCTGAGGCAAGAGGAACACGAGTTCAAAGCCAGCCTCAGCAAAAGCAGGCTCTAAGCAAGTCAGTGAGACCCTGTCTCTAAATAAAATACAAAATAGAGCTGGAGAAGTGGCTCAGTGGTTGAGTGCCCCTGAGTTCAATCCCCAGTGCCAAAAAACAGGGGGGTGGGGTGGGGTGGGGGGTCTAAAGGTTATCTTTACCAGCTAATCTTTGCTGTCCCTGGAAGAGGGGGGAGGAAGGATACCTTTCCTTGATAACTTTATGTCCTAGTCTTAGGCAATTGGGTGGGAAGTAAAGAGCTTTACTACATCTGCTATTTCTCAGTTGCCTTCAATTCAAAACAATCCTATGCTAAAGAAGCACATTTTGGGAAGGCATATTCTAGTCTCGTGGATAATTGTAATAGAGATAAAATTTAGTATTCTTTTTTTTGTGATAACATTTTCTATTTCTCCATATTCTGCGTGGTTTCAAAAACTACCATTTTATATGGCTATGTAATATTCCATTAAATATAGGTATCATACTTTTCTTAACCACTTTTCTATTGCTGGTAACCTGATTTTTATCAACTTTTTTTTTGCTAATTAAAAACATATTTATTTTTACCTTTCTCTTTTTTTTATTAGAGTTTTATAGTCACACATAGTAGTTGGATTCATCCCAACACATTCATACAGGCATGGAAGTCAATTTCAGTTCATGATCCCCCCTTTTCGCTCAGTCATCCCTACCCTCTCTCATTCTCCTTCCTCTATTCCACTAAACGTTCTTTTGCTCTTCTATTAATTTGTATTTCATCCGCTCTTTATGTTATCCTATATTTCCTTCCCCCTTTCCTTTATTTTACTCTAGCTTCCGTATGAGAGAAAACATTTGAATTTTCAGTTTCTGAGTTCAGCTTATTTCACTTAGTATGATATTCCCCATTCCCATCTGCTTACCGGCAAATGCCATAATTTCATTATTTTTTATGGCCTAGAAGAACTCCATATATACCATAATTTCTTAATCCATGTATCTATTGATGGGCATCTGGGTTGCTTCCATAATTTAGCTATTGTGAATTGTGCTGCTATCAACATTGATGTGGCTGTGTTGCTGTAGCATGCCAATTTTAGATCTTTTAGGAAAATACCCAGGGATTCCTGGATCATATGGTAGTTCTAGCCTTAGTTTTTTGAGGAATCTCCAAAGTCCTTCCAGAGTGATTGTCCTAGTCCACAGTCCCACCAACAATGTAGAAAATGTTCCTCTCTCTTTATAACCTTGCCAACGTTTATTATTTATATTCATGATCATTGCCATTCTGACTAGAGTGACATGAAATCTTAGTGGAGTTTTAATTTGCATTTCCCTGATCGCTAGAGATGTTGAACATTTTTTCATGTATTTATTGGCTTTTTGTGTTTCTTCTTTTGAGAAATTTCTGTTTAGTTCTTTTGCCCATTTATTGAATGGGGCTTTTCTAATTTTATTTTATTTTTTTTTTTTTTGAGTTCTTTTTACATTCTGGATAGTAATCCCTTATTGGAGTAGTAGCTGGCTCTCTCCTCATGTCCTCTCTTTACACTCTTAATTATTTTCTTTGCTGTACAGAGCATTTAGTTCGATGGCATTCCACTTATTGAATCTTGGTTTTATTTTTGCACTTTAGGAGTCTTTTTAAGGAAGCCAGTGCCAGCACCTGTGTGTTGGAAAGTTGACCCTACGTTTTCCTCTAGCAGTGTAAAACTTCTGCTCCAATTCCAGTCTTTGGTCCATTTTGATTAGAGTTTTGTGCAGGGTGAGAGAGAGGGATCTAATTTCATTTTTCTACATATAGCTGTTAAGAAGGTTGTATTTTATCTAAAATATCTGTCAAATATCATATGACTGTGGGTACATGGATTTGTCTGTGAGTTTTGTTTTATTGATCTTCATGTCTATTTTGGAGCCAAACCCTCCTGTTTTTGTTACTACAGGTTTGTAGTATAATTTAAGATCAGGTATTGTGATGCTTCCTGCTTCAGTTTTCTTGCTTAGTATTGCTTTGCTATTCTGGGTCTCTTATTCTTCCAATGAATTTACTAATTGTTTTTTTCTAATTATGTGAAGAATGTCATTGGTATTTTGATGGGGATTGCATTGAATCTGTATATTGCTTTTGGTAGTATGGCCATTTTGACAATATTGATTCTGCCTATCCAAGAACATGGGATGTCTTTCCATATTCTAAAGTTTTCTTCAATTTCTTTCTTCAGTGTTCTATACTTTTCAATGCAGACCTGTTTTACATTGTTCGCTTAATTCCCTAGTATTTAATTTTTTTGAGTTTATTGTGAATGAAATGTTTTTCTCAATTTCTTCCTTTACTGAATTTCTGTTGGAATATAGGAAAGCTATTGATGGATGGGCATTGATCTTGTATCCTGCTACTTTGCTAAATTCATTTATAAGCTCTAGAAGTCTTCTCATGAAGTTTTTAGTTTCGTTTTTTTTCTAGACATAGGATCATATCATTGGCAAACAGAGATAGTTTAACTTCTTATTTTCCTATTAGTATCCTTTTGTTTTCCTTTTCTTTCTTGATCACTCTGGCTAATGTTTTGAGGACTACATTGAATAGGAATGGTGAGAGTGGACAGCTTTACCTTGTTTCTGATTTTAGAGGAAATGCTTTCTGTTTTTCTCTATTTAGTATGACGTTGGCTTTGAGTTTGTCATAATGGCCTTTATGATGGCCAACTTACCTTTATTGAGGTATGTTCCTTCCATCTCTAGCTTCTCTAGCATTTTTTCTTTCTTTCTTTTTTTTTTTTTTTTTTGGTACTGGGGATTGAACTCAGGGACACTTGACCACTGAGCCATATTCCCAGCCCAATTTTGTTTCACTGAGTTGCTTAGGGCCTTGCTTTTGCTGAGACTGGCTTTAAACTCCCGATCCTCTTGTCTCAGCCTCCTGAGCCACTGGGATTATAGGCTTGTGTCACTACACCTGGCTGCCTCTAGCGTTTTTAACATGAATGAATACTGGATTTTATCAAAGGCCTTTTCTGCATCTATTGAGATGATTGTGTGATTCTTATCTTTAATTCTGTTTAAACTATGAATGACATTTATTGATTTGCATTTGTTGAACAACCTTGCATTTCTGGAATGAAATCCACCTGATCATAGTGTTTATCTTTTTGATGTATTTTTGAATGCAGTTTGCTAGTATTTTATTAAGAATCTTGCATCTACATTCATCAAGGATATTGGTCTATAGTTTTATTTCCTTGATGCATCTTTGCCTGGTTTTGGTATTGGGATTATACTGGCTTCATAAAATGTACTTGGGAATGTTCCTTCCCTTTACATTTCATGGAATAATTTGAGCAAGACTGGTATTAGTTCTTCTGTAAAGGGTCTGGTAGAACTGTGCTTGGAATTCATTTGGGCTTTCTTAGAAGACTTTTAATTGCTGTTTCAATTTCATTCCTTGATATGTTAAGATTTGTTTAGGTTTTCTGTATCTTCCTGATTCAATTTGAGTTGGACATATGTGTCTAGAAATTTTCCAATGTCTTCTAGATTTTCCAGTTTATTGGAGTACAAATTTTCAAAATAGGTACTGATAATCCTCTGGATTTCAGGAGGATATGTGGTGTTAACTCTTTTTTCACATGTGATCTTGTTGATCTGGGTCTTCTCTTTCTTTTAGTTCATTTACGTAAGAATTTGGTTAATCTTACTATCTTTTCAAAGAACCAACTCTTCATTGCTTTGATCCTGTGTAATGTTTCCTTATTCTCAATTTCATTGATTTGGCTCTGATCTTCATTATTTTCTGTCTTCTATTTTTTAAAAATTTTTTTAGATGTTGATGAAACTTTGTTTTATTCATTTATTTATATGTGGTGCTGAGAATTGAACTCAGTACCTCATACATGCTAGGCAAGTGTTCTACCACTGAGCCACAACACAGCCCCATTGTGAGGTTAGTTTGTTCTTTTTCTTAATTTGAGATCTAATTTTTTAATGTAGGTACTTAGTGTTATAAATTTTCCTCTTAGAATTGCTTTATACTGTCCCAGAGATTGGATAGGTTGTACCTTTATTCTTTTTCATTTCTAAGAATTTCTTGATTTTGATTCTCAATTCTTCTTTGATCCATTCTTCATTGAAGTATTTTTCAATCTCCATATGTTTATGTGGTTTCTATTATTTTTCTTGCTATTAATTTCTAGTTTCATTTCATCAGGATTTGATAGGATTATCAGATTGTATTGATTTTTTTTGTATTTGCTAATATTTGCTTTGTGACTTAGAATATTATCTATTTTGGAGAAAGTACCATGTTCCTTCCCCCATGCCCCCCCCTTTCCCTGAGTCACTTGTCCCTTCCCTAATTACCCCCCTTCCCTTCTGACCACTCTTAATTGGGTCAAGGTTCTCCAGGGGCCCGAGCCTCCCTTATTCCTGCACAGATTCCCCTACCAACTACTACCCCCAGCCCCTGGTTTCCCTTTTGTTTTGCTCTAAACAGCAGAATAAGGCAGGGGCACGGGTTGGAGGAAACAGAGAGACCTCACTGCTGTGTAAACTGCATACAGAAGTGGAGGGGGACAGGCAAATTCAGCTGTTTTCTGTAGATGTCTGTTAGGTCAATTTGATTTATACTATTATTTAGGTTGAAAATATCTTTATTAATCTTATGTTTTGATATAAGATTAATAAAGATATTAATAAAGATATCACCTGTCTATTGGTGATAAGAGTGTATTGAAATCACCCAATATTATTGTGTTGGGGTCTAAGTGGAATTTAATGTCATGATGTATTTTTTCCATGTAATTGGGTATATTGACATTTGGAGTGTGAATGTTTACTATTGTTATATATTCTTGTTGAATTGTTTTCTTTACTAGGATATAGTGGGCTCCTTTTTTAAAATTCTTTCTTTTTTAAATTTTTGCTTGAAATCTGCTTTGTCAGGTGTGAAAATAGCTAATCCTGCTTGTTTTCATGGTCTGTATGCATGGAATATTTTTTTCCATCCTTTTACCTTCATGCTGTGTATGCTTTTACCTATATTATGAGTATTTTGTAAACAGCATATAGTTGGATGTTGCTTTTTTAAAAATACATCTGGTAATCTTTTAATCGGGGAGTTGTGACTTTTAACACTCAGCATTGATATGGATATGTGTTTTTTGGTTTCTTGACTTTTTTGGGCTATCTTTTATCCTGTCTTGATTCTCACTTAGTGGATTATTTTTCTCTTGAATTTCCTCAGTTTGGGAGCTGTAGGAGTTGTTTTTTCAGTTCCTTTGTATAGTTTATCTTTGTATATTCTTTATAGTGCTGGCTTGGTGATCATTAATTCTTTTAGTTTATTCTTGTTCTGGGAAGTTTTTATTTCCCCCTCGAATTTGAACCTGAGTATAATAGTCTTGGTTGACAGTTGTTTACTTTTAGGGCTTGATTGGGTTTAGTCCAGCAGCTTGTGAACTTCCAGTGTCCCTGTATGTTCCCAGCACCTTGTAGAATGGGGTGTAATAAACATTAGCAACAATTGTTCCAAATACTACACAGCCTTAATGTATATACCAGTTTCTACTATGAGGTCTTCAATACAGGAATGGTGGGTTCAGCAATTGTCAACAGTAAAAACAATAATCATAAACTAGATCTGGCTTTAAAGAAATAGAGGTGTCAACTATATCATCCACAGCAGTAATGATTGCATTTGCATTAATGATGGGGGCAGGAGTTATAGAAGCTATTTAGTTCTGAAAAGACAGTAAAAATGCAGTTAACTAGGGGAAAAGAAAATGTGTTAGGAAGTTAGAAAAATGTTTTCAAATTTCAAAATGTGAACAGAGAGAATGCAGAAGAGATGTAACATGTGACATTATATGGAAGGAGGATGAAAATAGAAGAAAAAAAGTATTGAGAGAGAGGGAGAGAGAATAATAGAATTTGGCTGTCAGTAAGAGAAGATAAGAAAGAAAGAGAAACAAGAAAAATAAACAAATGAAAATAATATAAAACCAAGCCAAAATATACAATTCAAAAATCCTGAACCCTCAAAAGACAAGTCTAAGAAAAAATAATCACATTAAAAATGCCAAAAATGAGAAAGAAGGAAACAAATAAGTGTATGTATAGTCCCTGAATCAATCAGCACAGCAAGAAAACACACACACCCACACACCCCCCCACCACACACACAAAAAGAATAAAATGATAGGTAAAAATTCTAAATAAAATCTTAATGAAGAATGAAGGATCCATCTCTCTTGAGGTGGTCAAAGTAGTTGACCAAGTTGGGTGGTCACTATTCTATATCCAGCAGTCTTTCTTTTCAATTCCTCTTGAATTATGTACTGATAGAGAAAGAAAAGGGTGGGGACTGTTAACCGCTTCCTGTTTTTGTGTTGCTCTCTGAGCTGCCTGTTGGAGTTACCTTAGATTGAAACTGTTTGATGTAAGACTAAGCTTTCCTTCTCATCCACATGAGGTGGGATGTTTTAGGAGGTACTGTCAGTTGAGTTTGTCTGATCAGACGAATTGGGTGAACTCCCAGGGTACCACTTCTGCAGGGTCCTGTTGGGGGGAATGCAGCAGATGGGGCTGAGGTCTCATTAAGCTTCAGGGGCTGTGTTGGTAGACCTGCTTTGGAGCCCTAGATATACCCCCCACCCCAGCAAGGGCTTCTTCACCCTTTGACGTGAATCCCCCTGGGTCCAGTTCACTCCATGCTTGTTTCACTCATATTTCACCAGGCCCGTCCTAAGTCCCAATAGGCACCTGCTAGGATATTGGGGCTGTGTGTGTGTGTGTGTGTGTGTGTGTGTGTGTGTGTGTTTTCTTTTTCTGAACTCCTGGGTCTGGCAGCCACCACTCTGGTGTCCTGTGCTTCTGGGGGTCTGCCCCCCGCCCCCAAATTCTTCCCTATTCCAATGTCCTGAAGCATTTCCCCTATGTTTTTATATGTTAGTTTCATGGTTTTAGGTCTTACATTGCTGTATTTAATCCATTTGAGTTGATCTTTGTAAGTAGTGAGAGAGAGAGAGAAAGAGTGGTCTAGTTTCTTTCTTCTGAATGTGGATATCCAATTTTCCTAACACTATTAATTGAAAAGACTATCTTTTCTCCAATGTGTTTTTCGTACCTTTGTTGAAAATCAGTTGGTTATAGTTGCAAGGGTTTACTTCTAGGTTCTCTATTTTGGTCCATAGTAATCAAAACAGCATGGTATTGGCATAAACAGACACCTAGACCAATGGAATGGAATAGAGAGCCTAGAAGTAAATTCTTGCTGTGCAGAAGCTTTTTAGTTTGATGAAATCCCATTGGTCTATTCTTGCTTTTGGTGCCTGTGCTTTTGGGGTCTTCCCTCACCAAAATAATGTCTACAAACAGAGAAAATTTGACTTCTTTTCCAATTTGGATGCCCTATTTTCTTTCTCTTGCTTAATTGCTTAGCAGGGACTTCCAGAATTATATTGACTAAAAGTGGTAGAAGTGGGCATCCTTGTCTTAAAAAGAAAGCTTTAGTTTTTCCCCATTTAATAATGTTAGGTATTGGCTTATGATAAATGGTCTTTATTATGTTAAGTAGATTTCTTGTATGCCTAATTTGTTTAGCATTTTTATCCTGAATGGATATTGAATTTATTGAATGCTTTTCCTGCCTCAGTTGAAATGACCATGTTTCTTCTGTTAATATGGTGTGTCGTGTTTATTGATTTGTGAATACTGAACCATCCTTGAATCATGGGAAGAATCCCGATTGATTATGGTGAATAATCTTTTTAATGGACTGTTGAATTGTTTGCTGGCATTTTGTTGAAAATTTTTGCATTTATGTTATCAAGAATATCAGTCTGTAGTTTTATTTGTTATGTAGTTTAGGTTTAAATTTATAAATATTCAATTGCTATTTTTGATTATGAAGGATGTATTTCCTAGAGACTCTAGGTTTAAGACTCAGTTCTATTATTTAATTTTGGGTCTTTATCAAGTTGTCAATTAAATAGTTGATGGCTTATTAAATTTAAATTGAAGTTTAAGTACATGTCTTAAAATTTGGGAAGTTTTTCTGGGGTTGTGGCTCAGTGGTAGAGCATTTGCCTAGCATGTGTGAGGCACTGGGTTTGATTCTCAGCACCACATATAAATAAATGAATAAAATAAAGGTCCATTAATGTCTAAAAAATACATTAAAAATTTGGGAAATTTCCAATTTTCTTTAGTAAGCTAATTTTAGAGCTTTGGGTGGCCCTCACTTTCTTCAGACTTCAACTCAGAGGTTTTCTATTTTATTCCACCTGAAGCAATACCTGTTTCTGTTATTCTTTTTTTTTTTTTGGAGTACTGGGAATTGAACTCAGGGGCACTCAGCCACTAGCCATATCCCCATCCCTACTTTGTATTTTATTTTAGAGACAGGGTCTCACTGAGTTTTTAGCACCTTGCTGTTGCTGAGGTTGGCTTTGTACTTTCAATCCTGTCTTAGCTTCCATTGCCACTGGGATTATAGGCCTGTGGCACCGTGCTCAGCCCATGTTTCTGTTATTCTTGACATTCTGTGTGTTCTTGATCACTCTTAATCTATATGGAAGTTATTTGCTTACTTTTTTTTTAATCCTGTCCCTCCACTAGAATGTGAGCACCTTGAGATTAGAGATTTTTGTTTACTGCTGTATACCAAGTACATGGAACAATGGTACTCAAAAAGAATATTGCATGATTATATAACATTTACAATTTTATTACAGGGCACACCTGTATCATGGATTGTCTAATATTTTGACCAGAAAATTTTCTGTGTAGGTTACTTGGAAATATTCCATTTATTTTTAAGAGCCATGCTTTCTGCTGCTACATTCTGATTTTCATCTGCATAGGAAGGCCAGTGAGAAGCCCTTTTGTATGGAATTCATGACCAAGGGGCCCACCCTGTGGTATAGACCTTAGCCTTCAGGTATATGGCCCTCCTAAATATAAATAGTTCAGCAAACTGACAGCTGATCCATCATTCAGGAGCAAACATTAGTCAAGCTATGACATTTATATAAAACTAGAATGCCAATTTCTTGAATTGTAATGAAAAAGAGAACTGTATTCTACAAGTCTGTTCTTCCTAGATGCTCCCTTAGCCATCTGTTTCTCCTATTACAGCATTGTCACATGCTGTATTCTAATCACCTGTTTGCTTGTTTGTATCTCAGAGTGTAAGCCCTTTGAGGAAAGGGACCAGGAATGGCTTGTTTACTATGGAATATCCAGGACCCAGTACAGTGTCTTACATTCAATGGAGTGTTGGATATATATGAAGAGGATAAGGAACTGGGATTGAGAAAGGACAGATATTCTCCTTTGATCAATATTGGTTGTTCTATGTGGTATACTCTGTTAAGAAAAGAAAAGCACATATAGACACATACATAATTTGCTCTCTGTATATATGAGTTCTGCATACGTGGATCAAAAATATTCAGAAAAAAATGGGCTGGGGTTGTGTCTCAGCGGTAGAGCACTCACTTAGCATGTGCAAGGCCCTGGGTTCAATCCTCAGTACCATATAAAAATAAATAAATAAAATAAAGGTATTGCCCAACTACAACTAAAAAAAATTTTAAAAATTCAGAAAAAATTGAATCTGTACTGAGCATGTTATTATTCCCTAAGCAACACAATACAATAATTATTTACATAGTATTTACATTGATTTAGGTGTTATAGTAATCTAGGGATGATTTAAAGTATATCAGAGGATATTATAGGTTATATGCAAATACTACACCTTTTTGTATAAGGGACTTGAGCGTCCATGAATTTAGTATCCTCAGGGGTTTCTTGGAACCAATCCCCTAAAGATGACAAAGGAAAATTGAATTTACATATATGCATATATGTGTGTTTGTAAACATATATGTACATATACATACATAAATGTATGTAGCTATGAAAAAAATTAGAAACAAAATTAAAGATTTTGAAGACCAGTAATATAGGAAATTAGAAAATAAAAATTTAAATTATCCCCACTGCTACCTGTTTTCCTTAAGCCCAAACCCAATTTCCCAAAGTAATTAGTCTTAATGGTAGAGTATATTGTTTTAGGTATTTTCCATGCATGTAGAAAAATGTAGATGCACACACACACATGCACACACACACACACACATACACACACACACAAACACACAACCAATTTTTTTTTTCCAGTATGGCATATGGAACCCAGGGCAATTTCATCACTGAGCTGCTTCCCTAGCCCGTTTTATATTTTATTTTGAGACAGGGTCTCACTAAGTTGCTTAGGGCCTCACTAAGTTGCTGAGGCCCACCTTGAACTTGAGATCCTCCTGAGTTAGTCTTCCAAATTGCTGGGATTATAGCCATGTGCCACCATGCCTGGCCACACACATATTTTTACATACAAAAATACTCCCATAAAACTTCCTTACTTTCACCCAGCAGTTTTTTTTGTGGTCATATCTCCCATATTGGAATATGTGAATTTGCCTTACTCTTTCAAATAGGAGCAATCTTTATATCAACATGACATTCATTCATTAAAAATGTTTATTGACCCCTCCCGTCCCCTTCCCCTCCCCACATCCCTCTTTCTTTTGGCCTTAGCATTCTACTCATCTCCTCGCTCTCCCCCCCGCAACATCTACTTTCTTTCTCCTTCCTCTCCCCTGTTTGTTGTTTGATGCTTCCCACTCTTTGAGGAAGAATGGTTGATTTGGAGAGCGAAGTGCCCCCAGGTACAGGTTTAGGGATTTGCTGCTAGGGGACCAAGGATGGCAAAACGACGACAGGTCATGATCATTGGAAGACATCCCTTTAAAAGGAGAAATATTCCTTAGGGAAGAATGATACAAACTGCCAATGTGATTTGAAAAATACAGACAATAATCTACACTGATGCTATAACCTGAGATAGCAGGTATTACTTGCTGTGCAAAGAAGTATACTTATAAAAGTAAATAATCGAGAGAGAAGATGGCCGCGAATAGAGTGCATCACACCCCGTTTACTGCGCCACTGCGCGGGGGAATAACCAGTTAGAATGACAAAAAACTATCTTGTTAGGAACTTACAGCAAAATGGGGGTGCACCGAAACCTAGAGGAAGGATTTCCAGCACCGAGATCCGGTAATTGAGTCTCATACACGAGCCAACTGTGCGACTGGAGATCCGGGCTGACTGATCCACACGGCCCGCCCTGCAGTTACAGATGGCGGGGAGCCGCCGAGAAGGGACCAGCAAGCAGGGAGATTGCTGCAGATGCTGTGGAATCCTGCTGCCTGAGCACTCACGGAGCCCCGGGCTGAGTTCGGGATTTCTGACGGGGAAGGAAGTGGGACAGTTCTATCCCCAACAACGGAAACTCCACCAAGGAAACCAGCGGCCACCATCTTGGAGAGCTGAAGTAACCACCGCCACTCTCCGACAGATTGCAACAATAAAACAGGTGCTTGTTACTCAGCTCATCTCCCATACAGCGGGGAATTCGCATAAAATCTCTCCTAGGCTCTTTGGGGGAGGGATTATCAGAGCAAGCCTGCATAAAGATGCTGGGAAAACTAGAGACACCCGACCTTCAACTCCCCCTCCCATCAGCGGGGAAAATGAAACCTGTATTGCCAGCGCGGAGGAAGGGCAAGCAGAAAAAAATCAAAACAATAGAGTGCCGGGGGGTTCTCAATAGCCACCCTCCATGCCCAACAAAAGGCAGGCCCAGAGTACAGTTTGAACTGCCGAGAGCATCACTCAGGGGAAATCTGGTCTAGCAGGAGAAACCAGGACTAGCAGGAGAAACCAGGGGACTAGAGGCCAGGCCCGCACGACTGGGTGGCTGGAGTCCCCCCGCCCCCCGCCGGCGACCGACCCAGCGACTGGGCAGCTAGAGATTGCCTGCCCACCAGCAACAGCCGGCCCATTGCCCCTGCAACTCGGCGGCTGGAGATCGCCTGCCCACCAGTGACAGCCAGCCCATTGCCCCTGCAACTGAGCAGCTGGAAACCGCACGCCCACCGGCGACTAATCGCCCGCCGGCTCTCTGCATGACTGGGCAGCTGGGGACCACCAGCCTGCCTGTGACAGCTGGCCCATTGCCCCTGTGACTGAGCAGCTGGAAACCGCACGCCCGCCAGCGACAGCCGGCCCATTGCTCCTGCGACTGGGCAGCTAGAGATTGCCTGCCCGCTGGTGACAGCCAGCCCGCTGCCCGTGTGACTAGGCTGCTGAAGAACGCACGCCCACGGGCAACCGATCATCTGCCCGCTGCCTGTGCGACTGGGCGGCTGGAAACCGTCTGCCTGCTGGCGACCGAGCCAGCGACTGGGCGGCTAGATATCACCCGCTCGCCAGCGACAGCTCACCCGTTGTCCGCGTGACTGGGCGGCTGGAGACCGCCTGGCTGCCGGTGTCCGGGAGCTGAAACCAACCAGAGACAGTCCAGTTCCACCCCTCGATTTAGACACCCCAGTAAGGAGCCTGGGATTCCTTCCCAGCGAAATCCACTTTAGCAAGCATAGTCTACCAACACAAAGGAGAGACAATAGAGATATAAAAAACCAAAACAAATTTATAGAAGAGAGCAGAAACACAGCAATCAAATAGAGCTGGAAAGTAGCGTGAACATCATGAAAAAACAAGGAAAAAAAGGAGTACAAACAATGCAGGACAACTTAAATCTACAGGAGGACCTAGACGCATCAGAAACAGGGATAGGGAAAGAACTCAAGGCATACCTAACTCAGATGGAAAGGAATATTAGAGAAGACATGAGACCGCAAGTCCAAGCAATAAAAGTATATTTTGAAAATGAATTAAACAAACAAATTCAAATGGCAAAGAATGAGCTTTACCAGGAGATAGAGATCTTTAAAAAAAATTAAACAGTAATCCTAGAAATTCAGGAAACTATAAACCAAATTAAAAACTCAAACGAGAATATTACAAATAGACTAGATCAAGTAGAAGTCAGAACATCAGATAATGAAGACAAAGTTTATCAACTTGAAAAGAATATAGTCAACACAGAAAAGATGCTTAAATCCCATGAGCAATCTATTCAAGAGATATGGGATGTCATAAAAAAAACAAATTTGAGAGTCATCAGGATAGAAGAAGGCATAGAGAATCAAACCAAAGGAATGGACAGCCTATTAAATGAAATAATTCTAGAAAACTTCCCAGAGATGAAAGATGGAATGGATTGCCAAATCCTGGAAGCCTACAGGACCGCAAACATTCAAAACCGTAATAGACCAACTCCAAGACATATAATTATGAAGATAGCCAACATACAGAACAAGGAGAGAATATTAAAAGCTACGAGAGAAAGGAGGCAGATTACATTCAGGGGTAAACCAATTAGGTTAACGACTGATTTTTCATCACAGACTTTGAAAGCGAGAAGATCCTGGAACAATGTATTTCAAACGCTGAAAAATAATGGATTCCAACCAAGAATACTGTATCCAGCAAAATTAAGCTTCATATTTCACAATGAAATTAAAATCTTTCACGATAAACAAAAGCTAAAAGAACTTGCAGCCAGAAAACCAGCACTGCAAAGCATTTTGAGCAAAATACTATAAGAAGAGGAATTGAAAAATAGTGCCTAAAACTAACAGCAGGAGGTATCTCAGGAAAGGGGGAGGAAAATAACCAAAAAGTAAAAACTAGCCAAACTAAAATAAATAAATAAATAAACATGACTGGAAGTACAAATCATATTTCAATTGTAACCTTAAATGTTAATGGCCTAAACTCACCAATCAAGAGACATAGGCTATCCAACAATATGCTGCCTTCAGGAGACTCATATGATAGGAAAAGACTTACACAGGCTGAAGATAAAAGGTTGGGAAAAATCATATCACTCACATGGCCCTCGGAAGCAAGCAGGAGTGGCCATACTCATATCGAATAAAATCAACTTCAAACCTAAGTTAATCAAAAGGAATGAAGAAGGACACTATATACTGTTAAAAGGAACCATCCACCAACAAGACATAACAATTATCAATTTGTATGCACCAAACAATGGAGCTGCAACGTTCATAAAACAAACTCTCCTCAAGTTCAAGAGTCAATTAGACTACAACACAATAATTATGGGTGACTTCAACACACTGCTCTCACCATTAGACAGATCCTCTAGACAAAAGCTGAATAAAGAAACTATAGAACTCAATAGCACAATCAATAACCTAGACTTAACCGACATATATAGATCATCAAGTGGATATACATTCTTCTCAGCAGCACATGGATCCTACTCAAAGATAGACCACATATTATGCCATAGGGCAACTCTTAGTAAATATAAAGGCGTGGAGATAATACCATGCACCATATCTGATCATAATGGAATGAAACTGGAAATCAATGATAAAAGAAGGAAGGAAAATTCCTACACCACATGGAAAATGAACAATATGTTACTGAATGATTAATGGGTTACAGAAGACATAAAGGAGGAGATAAAAAAATTCATAGAGACAAATGACAATACAGACACAACATACTGGAATCTATGGGACACAATGAAAGCAGTTTTAAGAGGGAAATTCATTTCTTGGAGTTCTTTCCTCAAAAAAAGAAAAAACCAACAAATAAATGAACTCACACTACACCTCAAAAACCTAGAAAAGGAAGGGCAAAACAACAGCAAATGTAGTAGAAGACAAGAAATAATTAAAATTAGAGCAGAAATCAACAAAATTGAAACAAAAAAACCCATTGAAAAAATTAAAAGTTGGTTTTTTAAAAAAATAAATAAGATTGACAGCCCCTTAGCCATGCTAACGAAGAGAAGAAGAGAGAGAACTCAAATTACTAACATATGGGATGAAAAAGGCAATATCACAACAGACACTACAGAAATACAGAAGATAATTAGAAAGTATTTTGAAACCCTATATACCAATAAAATAGAAGATAGTGAAGATATCAATAAATTTCTTAAGTCATACGATCTGCCCAGATTGAGTCAGAAAGACACACACAATTTAAACAGACCAATAACAAAGGAAGAAATTGAAGAAGCATTCAAAAGACTACCAACCAAAAAAAGCCCTGGACCGGATGGGTACACAACGGAGTTTTACAAAACCTTCAAAGAAGAATTAATACCAATACTTTTCAAGCTATTTCAAGAAATAGAAAAAGAAGGAGCTCTTCCAAATTCATTCTATGAGGCCAACATCACCCTGATCCCGAAACCAGACAAAGACACTTCAAAGAAAGAAAACTACAGACCAATATCTCTAATGAACCTAGATGCAAAAATTCTCACTAAAATTCTGGCGAATGAAATACAAAAGCATATCAAAAAAATTGTGCACCATGATCAAGTAGGATTCATCCCTGGGATGCAAGGCTGGTTCAATATATGGAAATGAATAAATACTATTCACCACTTCAATAGACTTAAAGACAAGAACCATATGATCATCTCGATAGATGCAGAAAAAGCATTTGACAAAGTACAGCATCCCTTTATGTTCAAAACACTAGAAAAACTAGGGATAACAGGTACTTACCTCAACATTGTAAAAGCTATATATGCTAAACCTCAGGCTTGCATCATCCTAAATGGAGAAAAACTGAAGGCATTCCCTCTAAAATCTGGAACAAGACAGGGAAGCCCTCTATTACCACTTCTATTCAATTTAATTCTTGAAATACTAGCCAGAGCAATTAGACAGACAAAAGAAATTAAAGGCATAAAAATAGGAAAAGAAGAACTTAAATTATCACTATTTGCGGATGACATGATAATATATTTAACAGACCCAAAAGGGTCTACAAAGAAACTGCTAGAGTTAATAAATGAATTCAGCAAAGTGGCAGGATATAAAATCAACACGTATAAATCAAAGGCATTCCTGTATATCAGCAACAAATCCTCTGAAATGGAAATGAGGAAAACCACTCCATTCACAATATCCTCAAAGAAAATAAAATACTTGGGAATCAACCTAACAAAAGAGGTGAAAGATTTATACAATGAAAACTACAGAACCCTAAAGAAAGAGATAGAAGAAGATCTTAGAAGATGGAAAAATGTATCCTGTTCATGGATAGGCAGAATTAACATCATCAAAATGGCGATATTACCCAAAGTTCTCTACAGGTTTAATGAGATGCCAATTAAAATCCCAATGGCATTTCTTGTAGAAATAGATAAAGCAATCATGAAATTAGTATGGAAAAATAAAAGACCCAGAATAGCAAAAGCAATTCTAAGCAGGAAGTGTGAATCTGGAGGTATAGCGATACCAGACTTCAAACTATACTACAGAGCAATAGTAACAAAAACAGTGTGGTACTGGTACCAAAACAGGCAGGTGGACCAATGGTACAGAATAGAGGACACAGAAACCAATTCACAAAACTACAACTATCTTATATTTGATAAAGGGGCTAAAAGCATGCAATGGAGGAAGGATAGCATCTTCAACAAATGGTGCTTGGAAAACTGGAAATCCATATGCAACAAAATGAAACTGAATCCCTTTCTCTCGCCATGCACAAAAGTTAACTCAAAATGGATCAAGGAGCTAGATATCAAGTCAGAGACACTGCATCTGATAGAAGAAAAAGTTGGTTATGATCTACATACTGTGGGGTCAGGCTCCAAATTCCTTAATAGGACACCCATAGCCCAAGAGTTAATAACAAGAATAAATAAATAGGACTTACTTAAACTAAAAAGTTTTTTCTCAGCAAGAGAAACAATAAGAGAGGTAAATAGAGAGCCTACATCCTGGGAACAAATTTTTACCCCTCATACTTCAGATAGAGCCCTAATATCCAGAATATACAAAGAACTCAAAAAATTAAACAATAAGATAACAAATAACCCAATCAACAAATGGGCCAAGGACCTGAACAGACACTTCACAGAGGAGGACATACAATCAATCAACAAGTACATGAAAAAATGCTCACCATCTCTAGCAGTCAGAGAAATGCAAATCAAAATCACCCTAAGATACCATCTCACTCCAGTAAGATTGGCAGCCACTATGAAGTCAAACAACAACAAGTGTTGGCGAGGATGTGAGGAAAAGTGTACACTTGTACACTGCTGGTGGGACTGCAAATTGGTAAGGCCCATTTGGAAAGCAGTATGGAGATTCCTGGGAAAGCTGGGAATGGATCCACCATTTGACCCAGCTATCTCCCTCCTCGGACTATTCCCTGAGGATCTTAAAAGAGCATACTATAGGGATACTGCCACATCAATGATCATAGCGGCACAATTCACAATAGCTAGACTGTGGAACCAACCTAGATGCCCCTTCAATAGATGAATGGATAAAAAAAAATGTGGCATCTATATACAATGGAGTACTACGCAGCAATGAAAATGACAAAATCATAGAATTTGGAGGGAAATGGATGGCATTAGAGCAGATTATGCTAAGCAAAGCTAGCCAATCCTTAAAAAACAAATGCCAAATGTCTTCTTTGATATAAAGAGAGCAACTAAGAACAGAACAAGGAGGAAGAGCATGAGGAAAAGATTAACATTAAACAAAGACAAGTGGGGGGAGAGAAAGGGAGAGAGAAGGGAAAGCATATGGAAATGGTAGGAGACCCTCAGTGTTACACAAAATTACATAGAAGAGGATGTGAGGGGAAAGGGGGGGGGAAACAAGGGAGAGAATTGCACAACAGCAGATGAAGTAGAGAGGGATGATGGGACGGGAGGACAGGGGAGGGGGGATAGCAGGGGATAGGAAAGGTAGCAGAATACAACAGTCACTAATATGCCATTATGTAAAAATGTGAGTGTGTAACTGATGTGATTCTGCAATCTGTATTTGAGGTAAAAATGGGAGTTTATAACCCAATTGAATCAAATGTATGAAAGAAGATATATCATGAGCTTTGTAATGTTTTAAACAACCAATAAAAAAAGTAAAAAAAAAATGTTTATTGAGCTTCTATTTGTATCAGGTGCTATATAAGTTATATAAGTTAGACCTGTGTTGATTGATTGACATTACCTCTAGTTTTTCTTTTATATTATACCACAGCAATTAACTACACACATAGGAATACACACACATATTTGTATATTGCATAAGCAGGTCTGAACGTTTCTAGGAGGAGAATGGCTAGGTCAGAGGATGTGTACATTTCTGTTTCTTTCTAAAAAAGAACTCTTGAGCTTCAAACATGGCTTATTTCTAATGAAAAGAAGATGATGACTCATGGGGAGCAGCCAAGAGCTTAAAAGGTAGAAGCATGTGCTGAGGAAAATCATGCAATGAGGGAACAACTGCCAAATTGTAGAGGCTGGCCTTTTCCAGGGAACTGTGCTGCCTCCAGAGCAGAAGGACCTGAGAAGACATGCTTCGTTGAATTTCAGAATTTCTGTAGCCCACTTACCATGGTGTGCCTTCTGTCCAACTCCCCAGTATTCTATTGGTCAAAGCATGTCTTAAAATTCAGCCCAGATTAGGAAGGTAGAAAAATAGTCTCCTGTTCTTGATGGTAGAAGATGTCACAATGCAAAGGAGTATGGACACAAAGGGCTCTGACTCATTCAGTTACTCTTACTGTAATTCTTTGTCTCTATCTGTCTCTCATATAATGTAGACTTATTTTTATCCAGGTAATAAATGCACATAGCTAAAACTGAAATAGTAATACTAATGATCATGTTTCAAATAATAGTAGCTTGCTCTCTTTCCTCTTTGTGGGCACAGTTCCCAAAGAGCCACTTTAAACTCTTCAAAGTTTTTCTTTTAAAATATGATTTTATTGCAATCTCTTGATTTAACAATTAGGCAGTCTATTTTCCAACTTGAGAGCTGAAGCTTTGTTCTTTTTCCTTTACCACTTCTCATATTACAATTAAATCACATCTTTTGCTTAAATCAATAGCATTTACCATATTAATATTTATGTATTTAATTCACTGCTGAGCTAAACAGTATACTCTGATTATATTTCTTTGCTCATTCAAATTTTAGTTTTTCTTCTAGTCCGTAAATAATGTTAAATCCAGCCTGTCATATTTTCTTTGCAAATAAATTTTATCAAAACACAGTTGGGCTCATTCATTTACCTGTTGTCTAGAACATCTTTTGCTCTATAATATTAGAATTTAGCAGTTTTGATAGAGATCATGTTAATCACAAAACTTGAAATATTTACTCTCTTTTTACAGAAAACATTTGTTGACATCTACTCTGATTAATAATTATCTGACTTTTTTCAGTTGCTTCACTTATATGACACATTAAAACTTCAGTTCAAAATATTTCCTAATTTTCCTTAAAATTTATTTAATCTATGAGTTATTTAAGTGTATTAGTTAACTTTCCAATATTTGAGTATTTTCTGTTAATTTTTGGCCATTGATTTTTAGCTTCATTTATTATGGCCAAAAAACATGGCTAAATGTTTTCTCTTCTTTGAAATGTGTTGAGGTAAATTTTATGGGACAATTTTTGGTCAATTGCAGTTTGTTTTCAGTGTACTATTTTGGAAGTGAGGGTATCAGGGATTCAACCCTGGGGTTCAGTACTATAATAGTTTAACTTACTTACTTACTTACTTTATCTATTTATTTATTTAGGTGGTGCTGGGGATCAAACCCAGGGTCTTATGCATATGAGTTGAGCCACTGAACCACATCCCCAGCTTTTGTATTTTTTAATTTTGAGACAGGGTTTTGCTAAGTTGCTTAGTCCCTTCTAAGTTGCTTAGGCTAGCTTTGAACTTGTGATCCTCTTGCCTCAGCTTCCTGAGCCCCGAGAGTTATAGACATGCACCACTGTACCTGGCTTTCCATGTACTTCTTCTTCTTCTTTTAATGCATATTTCAGTTTTTAGGATCAATGTTTTAATATATATATAAAATTTCACTATAAAATTTCTCTCTTATTTCAAGCAATTTTCACATCCTACTGTCTAAACAGCATTATGGTTAGAAGACCTTTGTTTGTGCTAGTATTTAAATTGTATGGCTTTTTCTGTCCTTTCATTTTGAATATTATGTTTTTATACTTAAGTTGTGTCTCTTGTAAACAACACATAATAGGACCTTTAAAATAAAGAATTCATCCTGATAATCCAGTTTAATAAAACATTTGTTCAATTTACATTTGAGATAATTATTAGTATATTTCTTTAAATATACTACTAGTTTTTTCCTCTATTCATACATTCTATGTATCTGTATTAGTTATCCATACAAATTAACAACTTAAGAATATTAAACAATGCAAAATTCATTTCCAACCTTGTGTAGCTGTTAGCAATTTTTAGTTCCAAATTGGGCTCACGGGTTCAGGTTCCACATCCCCAGCCCATCATTTATTATTCTGTTGGCCAGAAGTTGTTTTCAGTTATGTGCTTGTGCAACCTAGCCTCCTGATTCACTGAAATGTGCAAAGCTGGCAAGTCACTAAAGAAAGGTTACTATCAAAATGGAGGCTGCAATTATATGTGATATTACCCCAGAAGTGACATGCTAATACTCTTGCCATATCCTGTTGGTTAGGAAGTGGTTATGGGTTTTGTTCATACTCATGTAGAGCGTGAGTAGAAGGAGACAGGGATCATTGGAGCCTGGTTGGAGTCTGTTTGCAACATGTTGCTTTCTTCTTTATTCTTGCCTTTGTTCAGATTAATTGTTTTTAAAATTATTTCTCCAACTTCATACCTCTCCCCAGTTACTTCTTAATTATACATAGTTTGGTATTTTTGTACTAGTTACTCTAGACCTAAACACATTTAATATAAATTAGCATTTTTTTGTCAGTACTATAATAGTCTGACTTTATTTATTTATTTTGGTGTTGCTGGGGATCAAACCCAGGGTCTTACACATGAGAGGTAAGCACTCTACCAACTGAGCCATATCCCCAGCCCATCATTTATTCTTATCCTGCCTTTTCTGTAATTGTTTTCATGTATTTTAATTCTGTTGATATTTAGGATCCACAAGATGTATTGCTTATTTTTGGCAATCAATATATATTTAAGTTTTACTATATATTTACCACTTCTATTGTTCCTTAGTTCTTCTTATAGGTTTTTTTTATAATATCACATTCCTTCTTCCTAAAAAATTTCATTTGGTGATTCTTTTAGCCTGGGCTATTTCTTGATGAATCTTGTCCCTTATACCAGTTACAGGTATACTAGACATTTTTACCATGTCCCATATTTATATTATAATATCTTTCCTGTATTTTGTTTGCTTGTTTGTTTTATAGTCTGGATATTTTACTTCCTTCCTTCCCAGGTCATGAATCTTCTCTTTAGCTATATGCAATTTTTTGTTAAATTCAATCATGTCATTATTAATTTTAGTTCTATAAGTAACATTTGATTTTTCTTACAAAGGTATTAGCTCTCTGATAAAAGTTTTTTACCTTGGCTTTTATTTTCCAAAGCTTATTAACCACAGTTATTTTAAAGTGTGCATCTGATAACCCTAATACCTACCTGGTCATCTATTTGTCTTTCTCTATTGTTTATTTTTCTGTTGGTCCTTACTCTTGGTATTATAATTTGTATTCTCTGGGTGATTTTCTTTTCTTTTAATATTTTTTTTTAGTTGTAGATGGACACAATATCTTTATTTTATTTATTTATTTTTTGTGGTGCTGAGGATCCAACCCAGTGCCTCATGCATGTGAGGGAAGCACTCTACTACTGAACTATAACCCCAGCCCTCTCTGGGTGATTTTTAAACAAGAATTTTATTAAGTTTCTGGCAGGCATTTATAGTAGAAGTAGATCACTTTAACTATACTAATGTTGGACCTTAGAGAGTCCTGGGAACACACAGTTTCCTCAGCAGCTCCTTGTATCCCACATCTAAGCCATCTGCCCTACATACAATTTGTATCCTACAGAAGCTCAGGAGCTGTGTTGGAGGACCGAGTCCACCAGGTATGCTACAGAGATTGTAGCCACGCCTGTAGAGATACTTGGAAAGGAGCCAAGGACATGCAACTGAACCCAATGTGGGCACCACAGTGAATTGATAGACTGGGCTGTAGAACGATGCTTATTTAGGTTAACAGAACTGAAAGTTGACCTTTACTCATCTCGGGAGAATAGGAGACAAACTGAATTTTCTTGAATTTGCAGCAAAGATTGTGTCAGTGCTTGTGAAGATGCCTGGGTAGAAGGAATGGAAAAGCACACAGCCAAGGCCTTTTTTATGTTGGGCAGTAAACAAATCTGCCTTTGCTCTGTCAGGTTGTATTAACTCTTCCAAAGCTGTTTGCTATACAATTATCCTTGAAAAGATAGAGCTGTCAATGCTTCTGTTCACAAGAATAAATACATAATTAGAAACAATCCCCCAAAGCATACAGGGTTTAACTGAGATAGTTAAGTTTCAGTGTCATTCTCTTTACTTAGTCTGAAGCATTAATTAAGGTATAGCAAGTTGTAATAATGATCACACAGATTCCACCTAGGGCTATTCTATTATCCATTATAGCCTTAGCCATAAAAGGTGAGACTTGTCTGAATATAAGGCCAGTATTATATTAAATTATTATTATATTATATATTAATCAATATATGATATTGATTATTTCAGTTAAAGAGCAAATTTTTAATTGGCTGACTCCCATTATGGGCAAAACTGCTTGTAGGATCAATGTAAATAATGAGTACTTTCTGTCTTTGGAAAACTCCTCAGAGCAACCAAGGGTGACATAATTTTAGAGAAATGTATTCAGTCATCTATGGGTTACAAGGTCTATGAGTAGTATTTATTCCTTCTTGAAGGTCTTTTGTTCCTTTCAGGACACATCTCTGTGTGAGTGGCAAGTAAGTGTTTGGCTTTCATGTAAGAAGTGCAGTGCTGGGGCATATATGATACCCAAAGAAAGAAAATGTCATTTATAATTATTGCTTCAGGTGGTAGAATGGGGACAAATTTTCTGCCAGAGGGGATATCTAGTTTTTTTCATGAGAAGTGGAAATGTAGCTAGTTCCAGGCCAACAATGGGCCTGGATATATCACTTCCATTTGACAAGAAAGGCTCGTTGGGCCCTTTGTATCTTGTCGTAAAGTCTAAGTTGACCAAACTCCAAAATGGGAATCTCATGCCAGAGAGGTATAAGGCCTCCATGAGTCAGAAGTTCAAGACTCACATGACAAGATAAAAGCTGATTCTAAGAACAAAACAAAATCCCTGGCATCTGTGTCGGAGAGGCAAGGAGTCCAAAATCTTAGGGGTACCTATGGGTACAGGCAATATCTTTCATAGCCAGAGGCTCAAAATATCATCTATTGCAGAGACTTGAAGCTTAATGGATTCATTAGGATGGTGGAGCTTCAAAGGCAGAGAATATACCACTTTTTTTTTTTTTAGGTTTTAGAATTAATCTCTGGGTTTGATTATAGTGAGTGGAGAGGTGAAGAAAGGATGTTTGTATTCTTATAGAGGCCTTGGGCCAATAGATAAGATACAGAGGGCCAAAAACCGAAGTGGAGCTATGCAAAGGAGCATTCTTCTGGCAACTTTAGGTGGCTTCTGGCTTAGGTTAAAGATGCATGTAAATCATCAAGCTTGTTTTAAGTCTAGGCCTTCAGGGGGCCCAAAGCCCCATCCAGGAAGAGGTATGGTGGTATTATTTTCTCAGAGGGTTTGCTATACCTCTTTTTTCCTGGATACATGATGAAGAGAATCTTTTAATCAAATCTCTTCTTTAAATTAATTGTGAATTTATTTATATGGTAATTTTTAGTTGTAAAAATATCATATATACATTCAGCAGAGAAAGAAAATTCTACGGATTATGTTTTGAAATACATTAGTGAGCTTCTTGCTCATGCTAGACATTTTAATTTCTTTTAAGTGATATAGTTATAAAAGATACTTTCATCCTTTTTTCTTTGGGTTGTTCAGTTTAGTGGTGCATATGAAGTAGGACTTCTGTGGACTGTGGTCTGGTATCTATCCCAGGGGAGGTTTGGCATCTTAGCCTGTGCTAATTTCTACACTTGCACAATTTTAGTGAGACTTACTTACATACATGAAGTAAGGCAGCAAGGGTTAATGAAAACCTAGGATTTGGGGTATGTTTATCCCCAAGACTCAGGAAAATTGTACAAGGTGGGTGGAGTTTTGTCTGTGTTTGCCTCAATTGTACTGTAACTAAGAAACTTGGTAAAGTAGTCTGCCCTGAGTTTTATACCCTAGAGAAATACAACTGCTGGGTTAAAGTGTTATAGAATTCCTATTCTAGGAGGGGTAAGAGCAGAGTGTGGGCTGTTCTGGCCAGTCTCTCCCTGTTTCAGTAGGTTGGGTTATCTGCACATTATTTTTGAGAACTACAATTGAGGAAGGGAAAACTGGGTCTATCCCAGGCCACCTGGAGGACTGTCCACAGAGTATTGTTTAAATAGATTTGGAAAAATATTTTTGGGATTTTCAGTATTTTCACCAGCCAGAAAAGTGTTCACAACCAGTTTCTGGATAAGCAGTTTGACTGTCATAAAATTTTCCTTGTCACTAATGCCAAATATTAATTTTATCATTAGTCTTTCTGTCTAACTTTACCTATTTCCTTTTTGGTGTTCTCTGACAGATCTGTACCCTTAGTCCATGTTTCTCTCTTGTGATCTAGCCACAGTACATATATCCAACTACTTAACAGACAAATACATCAAGACAAGTATCAAAGGTGGCATTAAAAAAATAAAAAATAGCAGTTCTCACCTCTATCATCCCCAGATCAACTCCTTTTTTTCAATAACTATTATCCATTCCATTGCCAAGTTCACAAGTTGGTTGGTCAAAATATCTCCTATGTTCAAATTGGTTACTGATTCTTGCTTAGTCTTGCCTTCTGATTATTTCTCAACTAGAGTCCTTCGTTGTTATTCCATGGCCTTTCCTTAATTCACACCCTCAATCTGAAAAATCTAGTAATTGCTAGAATTGCCAGTTATCCTATTACTTGTTTTTATTTGTTCTTTTTAGTTATATGTGACCCTATAGTGATTTATACAAACATAGATTTACATCTTATTTTAAATAGGATCCCAGTCTTGTAGTTGTGGAGATTCACTGTGGTGTATTCATCTACATACATAGGAAAATTAAGTCAGACTAATGACACTGTCTTAACTATTAGTGTCCCTCCTTCTTTCCCTTCATTTCCTTTGTCTAATCCACTGAACTTTAATTCTTCCCCTGCTCCCCTTGTTGTGTATTAGCATCCACATATCAAAGAGAACATGTGAACTTTGGTTTGGAGGATTGGCTTATTTCACTTAGAGTAATAGTCTCCAGATCCACACATTTACCAGCAAAAGAAAGAAAGTCAATCTTTTTTAGGCTAATATTTCCTCTTGTATATATACCACATTTTCTTTTTCTTCTTCTTCTTCTCCTCGTCGTAGTCCTCGTCCTCCTCCTTGTCCTCCTCGTCCTCCTCCTCGTCTTCCTCCTCCTCCTCCTGGTTATAGATTGACACAATATCTTTATTTTGTTTTTGTTTATTTTTACGTGGTGCTGAGGGTTTACCCAGGGCCCCAAATGTGCAAGGCGAGCACTTTGCCACTAAGCCCCAACCCCAGCCCATACCACATTTTCTTAATCCATTCATCTGTTAAAGTGCACCTAGATTGGTTCCATAGCTTAGCTATTGTAGATTTTGAGCTGCTATAAACATTGATGTGGTTGCATCACTATAGTACGCTGATTTTAAGTCGTTTGGATTTATATGGAGGAGTAAGAGAGAACAATAGACTTTTGCTGTTAGTGACAGAAAAGAAAAGAAGAGAAATCAGGGGAAATTGAAGAAAAATAATATAAAACAAATTCAGTAAAAAGAACCTAGGATAAAAGTGACTCTTTTTAGTTAGGTGTAATAGTACATGCTTGTAATCCTAGTGACTCTGGAGGCTGAGGCAGGAGGATCACAAGTTCAAGGCTATTCTTGGCAATTTAGTGAGATCTTGTCTCAAAATAAGGTATCAAAAGTTAAAGAGCTAAGAATATAGCTCAGTGATTACAGCACTTCTGGATTTGAATTTGATTCCCAGCACCAAAAAAATAAAAAAAAAATAAAAAAGAGTCTTTTTAAAGAATCATGTGAATAACATAGCTTTATAGCTTTATTTCTCCTATTTTTTGGTATATATTTTAATGGAAAGTGTTAAAGTATAACATTTACTAAAATGTTATATATTTAAGGGAAAGTGCTAAAGTATAACATTTACTAAAATGACAACAATTTGAGATTGTCCTTTCTGGAAAACTCAGGATTTATAATTATCAAACCTGAGGAAAGCTTAATGAGTTAAAACAATTTAGAAATCAAAAACATGATTCATAATGATTTAACAAAAGGGTTTGTCATGAGAAATTTTTAAAATTCAGATGTGTTCTAAGATTTCTTAACCAGGACTTACATAATTTAGATTATCCCTATTGTTAGACTAAAAATATCTGCAATTCCTAGCTTTATGATCAAAATTTGATGCAGCTCAAACTTTTAAGGTAAAATACAGCTTTTAATTGTTAAAATAACTCAATTGATTCTTTTAAAATATAATTAAATGTTTGATAATTCACATTTTTTTCCAGATGAATTAATAAAGAATATGTGGTATATATGCAAAATGGAGTTTTATTCAACCACAAAGAAGAATGAAATCATGGTATTTGCTGGCAAATGGATAGAACTGGAGAACATTCTAGCCCGCGAACCACGCTGGCTTCATGAAAGAAGGTTCAAATTGTGAGAAAATGCTAGGGAGTTTTAAATTAAAGAGACAAGACTCTAATTACCTTTAAAACAGCTCCAGGGCGGCTTCTCCTAGCTCCAGTCTCCAGCCACCTAATGCGGTAGTGAGGTTTACTGAAGAGGAGAGAGAGAGAGAGAGAGAGAGAGAGAGAGAGAGAGGGATGGAGGGAGGGAGGAGACATGCCAGGGAGTGGGCTTTTATTGGGGAACAAAAAATTCCGGGAAAAAATCCTATCCAATGAAGATTAAGGGGGGGCAGCATCCCAAGGTCAGGGGCAACGATTGGGTCTTTGGGGCAGTTGCCAGACATGCCTCTGCACTGACAAGCCCTGGGACCTGGAGAAGGGTGGGGAAAGCTCTGACATAGCTATGTCTAAGCGCCTCTCACCCAGCCAGGGAGGTAACTCAAATCACGTGGGAGGATGGACTCCCACAGAACATCATACTAAATGAAATAAGCCAGACCCAAAAAGTCAAGGGTCAAAGGTTTTTTTTTTTTTCATATGTGAAAGCTAGACCAAAAAAGGAGAAAAAAAAGGTGTGTGTGTGTGTGTGTTGGGGGTAGGAGTGTGAATCCCATGGCTAGAAGACAGATCAGTGGAAGGCGATTGAAGAGGAGGGAGGAAGAATACAAAAATGGAGAAATGGTGGAATGAAAATGACCAAATTATCCTATGTACATATATAAATACACCACAGCAAATTTCACCTTTATGTGTATCTATAGTGTACTAATTAAACAAAACTTATAAATAAATAGAAGAAAGACCAATAAAGTAGAGGAAAAGGGGAGGAAAAGGAAAGTACTGGGGACTGAATTGGAGTAAATTAAATTCCATGCTTGTACAATTATGTCAAAATGAACCCCAATATTATATAAAACTATAATAAGCTAATAAAAATTAAAGTAAAAAAATAAATACTCTGTGTGTGTATGTGTGCGCGCGCGCGTGTATGTGTATGCTTTTATCCATTTCTATAGTTAATGGTTATACAATAGAGATGGTGTTCTGTGCTGTATGTTGACATATTTTCTGCACAGGAAATGCAGGAATTAAATTGTAAATATAGGTTTCATGGGTGTGTTAAGGATTTCTAGGTTATGTATTAGTATGCATTCATTTACCAAAGGATTATCTGAGGCAAAGGTTAAATTTGAGGTTGGACTCTCCTAGCCTCTGAGCTGGCTTTTGAGAATTTTCCCCACTCCCACAAACTTGCTTACGTTTCATGAATAGAGATTAAGTCTAATATTAGACTACAGAAACAATATTAAGAAGGTAAAACTACAACTAAGAATGTTAAATAACAATATAGATTTCTGGCTTTAAATGTCAATGAAATGCATATTATTAGCACCACAGTGCAACTGTGCAAATAAGAATGTTCAAATTTTAATCACATCAGTATGACTTCTATGAAACTATCTCATAGTTACCACCCTCCTCCAACCGGTACAATTGCTGAAGCATGGAGGGGCCATTTTTGCTCACCCAGAACTGCCCTACGTACCCTCCCAGTCATATTCCCGGTAATAAGGTTCTGGAGTGGGTCATGGGAATGGATACAAGATGGATAAAATGAATTTTGCTTTGAAGTCTGAAACCTGGGTTCTAATCCTGGCTCATCTCTTATTAACTGGGTAGTGTTAATTCATTTAGCTTTTAAATTTTCTAACATATTTTTTTAGAGCACTTTTAGCTTCATAGCAAAATTGAGAGGAAAGTACAGGGATTTCCCATAGCCCATCTCCAATTTCCACTCATGCAGTGCATCCCCTACTATCCATATCCCCAGAAGAGTGGCACATTAGTTACAATAGATGAACCTGCTTTGACACAGTATAACCATCCAAAGTCTATAGTTTACATTAGGATTCACTATATGTGTTATATGTTCTGTGGTGTGGACAAATATATGATGAGTTACAGCATTGTAGTTTAGAGTAGTTTCACTGCCCTAAATATCCTCTGTGCTCTGCCTCTTTATCCATTTCTCTCCTCCTAATTGTGGCAACCAATGTTATTTTTACAGTTTCAGTAGTTTGCTTTTTCCAGAATGTCAAATTATTTAGTTTTTTAGAGGTTTTGTAGGACTCATATTTTCATCTCTGTTTTAGTCAGTTTTTTTTCCCATTGTGACCCAACCAGCACAATTGTAGAGGAGGAAATTTTTTTTGAGGGATCATGGTTTCAGAGGTCTCAGTCCATGGACAGCAGGCTCCATTCCTCTGGGCTTGAGGTGAGGCAGTAGAGTGTGGTGGAGGGAAGCAGCTCACATGAAGATCAGGAGGCAGAGACTCCATTTACCAGATACAAAATATATACCCCAAAGCCATTCCCCCAATGCTCCACCTCTTCCAGCCACACCCTAATTGCCTTCAGTCACCATTCAGTTAATTCCATCAGATTAATTCACTGATTGGGTTAAGGCTAAAACATTGGCTTCTGGACTCTACTATTCCATTTCAATATATCTGAAGTGGAGGTCCAAGAATTGTGTTTCTAACAGGTAATGCTAATGTTGAAGACTCAGGGACCACACTTTGAGAACCATGATCCAAGATCTAGGGAAGCGTTTCCTAAATTATATTTTAAATAATTTCCTAAATTTTAATTTAAAATTACATTTTAATTGTAATGCTCAGAATTACATATAGCTTGTTAAGAATGCAGATCCTCAGTTCCTATTCCAGCTCTGAGGAATTCAAATCCTTGGTATTTGGAAGCTACAGATTCCACTTCACAAGTGATTCTTATATATCTTGATGTCTGAAAACCACTGATTTAGAGGCAACAATTCTCAACTCTGTTAGAACTATATGGGTACTTAAAAAATTATCATGACCCCCACTCTCAGAAACTCTGATTTTTAGATTCAAATAGTTTAGGATGATTTTCAAGACCCATGGTTTTTTTTTTTTTTTTTTTTTTTTAAGTCCTCTAGGTGATTCTACTGTATCATCAGGGCTATGGACTAGGGAGAGGAAGGGCTGAGTTTGTCATTGTATTCCCTGGTGCATTAAGAATATGTGGGACCTGTCTCCGGTCTTCCTGGTAGTCAAGATTGCAGGGGATTATAACCTAAAGCAGCCATAAACTTCATATAACACTAAACCAGCAGAAGACTGATAGTCCATGAGCAAAATAGGAAAAGTTGAAAAGAATTTTGAAGAGAGTGCTATATGTATATGTTTTTATCTATATGTTTGTTAATTGGCATTATACATTATATAAATTTAATGTTACTTTGCTAACTGTATTTTTCTTAGTCTGAAATTATTTAGAATATCTGTCTTATTCTACATTAACTGGTAATGTGTCTAGTAGCTCCTTTCAAATATCTAAAGGATTTGCAAAGGAAGACATTTAGATTTATTCTTTTGGTAGCAGAGGAAAGAGGTAGTCAGAGTTCAGCTTGATCTAGCTGGAGGGGGTGGTGAGAGAATTTTAAGAAGAGACGGAATGATCAGAGATGGGCAGAAATATCTGAGAAGGAAAAGCAAACATAGGAAGCAATTGTGCTTAACCCTTTAGAGACTAGGATTCTAAAGCCATGAGGACCTAGGGAGAAAGGAGAGGTGAGGACAGTTCTGACTGAACTTTCTAAATTCCTCAGGACATTAAAACTTGCTCTTAAGACATTTGAACCTCTGGCTGCTTCCTTAGCCTTCAACAGTCTTTGGAGCCTGATGTCTCAAACACAAAACATACAGTGCCCAGATGGGTGTGAATTTTCCCACACCCATCTGGAGCTCAGAAGCAGAGATTGTAGACATATAACATTAATGAAGTTCTCTGACATATTTATTTTTGAAGCAGCACAAAAGCCTCAAAAATAAGTCTTGGAATTGGGCTGTAGCTCCATGGTAGAGCACTTGACTAGCATGTGTGAGGCACTGGGTTTGATCCTCAACACCGCATATCAATAAATAAAATAAAGGTATTGTGTCCATCTACAACTAAAAATATATGTAAAAAATAAGACTTTCATGTCACAGACATGAAAGGACCATGTAAATCTGGGGTGCTTTTCAGGGACAGGGTGCCCTTGTTCCTGACAAGTGTTATTGGGGGGCTGCATTTAGGAGAGGGCAGAGTTCAGGGCCATTCGTAGGGGGTGGACTGTCAGTCACTTCTTCATAGAAGCAGCACAACAATACACACTTTATTTCTCTTCAGGCCGTGGGAATTTTTTCAACATAGATTTTACTCTTTCCGATACTGAGAAGAATTTGCACCATTTCCATTCACCCAGCAACCCTGACTGCAACATTTGCAGTAGTTTTGGAATCCAAACAAATGAAACCAACTGCTTTTCTTGATTGGGCAGTTTTTTTCAAAGGACATTTCTCCTGTGTTTCATGTTTACTCTCGCTGGATGCCCTTCTCACTTGACAGGCTGTGCCGGAGCCCTCACAATGCTGCTCCCTCCACATCAGCAGACTCCTCCAGGCCTCTTCGGCCTCACACTGGCTCTTTACAGCAATTATTCGGTTCCCTTTCATTATTCTGCTTTCACAGTGACAATAACAGCTTACAGGCAAGAAAGCCTGGGAGCTTTGAATTCTCTTTGCTTCCTTGTTCCTGGAATGACACCTTCTACTCTCTCTCATCCCTGATCCTTGTCTTAGGTACCAGAGCTCTCTTGTTGCATGAAAGCAAATGGAACATGAAAGGCCAAATATTCCAAGTGGAGTCAGCCTCTTTAGCATAATGATTTTTCAATTAATGGTCTCCTATTTTAAAATATCACTGCAAAGAAGATGGAGTCCATTCTTTTTCTATAAAACATCTTTTCATGTTCTAACAATGTATTTTCCATTTCTTACTACTTTATAATTCTGGTTGATTTGGATTATTGTTTGTAGAGGTATTTTTTTCTCTAAAGAGAAATAAAAAGCCCATAAACATTTTCTTTTTCATTTTTTAACCCTGGAAGTCTTTGAAGTAATTATACATAATCGAATGAACAATTGGGAGTGACTGTCCTAGCTGGAAAACCACTGGAATTTTCTTACACTTCCAACTACCCCTTCTTGGTAGCATTCTTCTCATTCAGCACTGAAGACCCAAAGGCTATTGATGGATCTTTCCTACCCTATGAGAGGCCTCCTCTCACTTTCTGATATTCTGTTAAAGACAGTCATGGCAGAGGTTGGTGAGAGGTGAAAGTCCAGTCAGCCTGACAATAACAAGGAAGAAGGTTAGAGAAAGCCCCCCAAAACATCTTTGCACTTACCTATGCTTTGATTCTAGCATGATCTTATCCTGAGCCTTTCTACTCCACAGCCCCTCCTTCTGGAAGCCTCTACTCCAGTGCTTGCTGTAATATGGGACACTTGTGTTTTGTGGACTCATTCTTCAATACGGAAACTGTCACTCCATTTGTGTTACCCGCATGGTCTATCAAAGCCACTTGAATAGTCTATATATTCTTATGCATGTAAGCTTCCCTGGATGGTCTTTAGGAAGTCCACAGATTTACTGAAATACATAAGAATTTGTTTGAATGTACATTTGTATGCTTTCCTGGGAGAGAGTCCATATCTTAAATTAGATTCTCCAAGAACACTAGGACACATAGATACTTTGAAATGTCAAGAAATAAACATTGATGCAGTTATGAAAGGCCTTGAGGTCATGTACCATTCCATAGCAAATATTCACTGAGTACCTACAATGTGCTGGGTACTTGTCCAGATATTATTCCCATTTTTTTTGTTGGTGCATTATATTTGTATGTACTGATGGGATTTGTTGTTACATATTTGTACATGCACACAATACACAATATAACAATATAATTTGGCCAATATCACACCCCAGCACTCCCCCACCCTTATCTAGACTCTTAATCCATCAGTGAACAACAGCCAATGTGCTAGAAGAGGATCACTCTGGCTGATGTGTTAAAAAGAGACAGTGAGGGGCAAGGGAAGGAGCAGACAGATAGGTTGCCTTGCAGTCATCCAGGAGAGAAAGAAGGATGGATGCATCAGGGTATATGCAGCAAAGAACTGGGAGCTGACTGGAGTTTGAATACATTTTGAGATACAGCCAAGAAGATTTGCTGACAGATCAGATGTGAGTTGTTAGAAAAAGAGAGAGTCAAAGATGACAATGCTTTTGGCCTGAGCAACGGAAAGGGAAGAGTCTTGGGAAAAACAAAGAATTTCAGGTCAGACAGGACATGGACTTGAGATCTGCCACTCACTGGCTAATTTGCAGCCTTACTCATTGGAAAGTCTTTTAACTCCTCTGAGTCTCAGTGTTTCCATTTGCAAACTGAGAACAGGAAAATCTATCTGATAGGGATGCTATGAAGAATTCCTGTAATGTGCCTGGTGCATAGTGCATGGAACAGATGCTAATCCCTTTCCCTCATCTTCCTTTAGGGAGGGAAAGAGGAAAGTGAGGGGGAGTGGGTGGGTGGTGGCCTGATCTTAGATGATCTGTCAATACCTTCCTGTCTTTTTGACTTCATTGTTTAGATATGCTGAATAATTTCAGTGTTTATTCTTTCTTCAGTCCTGTGTTTTCTTCTGCTAAATGAGCGGAACTACTAATTTGGAGTTAAATTTAGATAGTATTTTTATTATCTGTAACACATTATTTTATGCTTATTTATCTTAAAAAATGTTTCTTACAGTGAAGAAAGGATTCTTATCTGATATTGTCCATTATCCTTGTGTACTATCCACAAATGTGTAACTAAAACGTTCATTGGGTTTAGTGATTAGGTTATTGCTGTAGTAAATAACACTTTATATGATGAAGAAATATTTGGTGGGTTGTTATATAACCACTTAAGAAAGTTTCTCTGATATTTGGTGAGGTTAGTGAGGAATTTTAGGTGGACCAGAATTGCGTTACAGTTTTTATTTTTCATTTAAGACAAGTTCCTACTCTGATTATTAGTTACCGAGCATGTTTTCTGGAGCGGCTAGATTTAGGATAACAAGGGATGCTAAAATTGGGAATTCAACAAGGGAGAGAAGAGTGAGTATGAACGAATTTGGTTGTAAGGATTCACCTTGCTTCCTTCATCAAAATATCCTCACTTCCAGCCATTTTAATATTTCTGAAATTAGAATATGTTTTATAACCTATATATACATTTAATCTGATAATAGTTGTAGATTTTTGATAGAGTTTAGTAAGTGGCATCTGTCTTCTCTACCCTAATTCAAAACCAATTGAGAAGTAAAACAATAAAATGCAGGGAGGGCTGGGGTTGTAGCTCAGTGGCAGAGAGCTTGCCTAGCATGTGTGAGGCACTGGGTTCGATTCTCGGCACCACATAAATATAAATGAAATAAAGGCATGCTGTCCATATGCAACTACAAAAAATATGCAGGAAGAGTGTAAATCTACCAGTTTTATTGGTGATAAATTAGAGAACATAGTTTGTTTGAGCATTCTAAGCAGTAACACTTTCCTCAGTTGATGCCTCCCATTTTTCTGGATGGAAAATGAGATCTAATTTTCCATGCTTGGGTCTTTTGCTAAATTAGCTTCCATAAACTGAGAAATGCAGCCCAATTCAGCTGGCTAAACTCATGCCAACTTCAGGGTGAGAAGCAAGAGGCTGATCACAATTCAGTATTGTCAGAAATTTCTTTTTAGCACTACTTTGTCACAGAGTCACTCTTATGGTCTGTAAGAGAACATGATGGCACCTCCCCTTTGAAGGAAATGGCTCTGAGTTCCCAAACCCCCAAGGTTAGCCAGTTTAGGTTGGGGAATTAGGTATCACCTAGGAAAAAATATCTGATTCCTAATTTTGTTTTGTTTTGTTTTGAATGTCTAAAATGAGATACTGTCTAAGAGGGAATTTGGGAGAGAAGGTAGGGATAGGTAGATATTAGATTGTCCTTTTTGCTTTATTGAAAACTAGGCTCAGTGCTGAAATATATTTATTAGGCACTCATAGACTCCTGTACATGTATAGTTTGGGGGAAGATTTGGTAATTGAAGGGGCATATAAAGATATGTAAATATCTACATATATATTTCTTAAAATGAAGTTGCAAATAATTGATGGCTTAATTATTTTTAATATAGGAAATAAAATTTCAAACTATAAAAGAAAATAAAAACAAATCCCTCTATAAGTTCTTTCTCTGAAAGTTCCCCTCTCAGGTTTGCCTACCCGGTTTTTGTGAATCCTTCCACTGCTATTTGTTCATAATAGTATTTCATTTGTTTTGCACGAATTATAACAATGTTAAAGATGCTTCCAGATAAACATGGTAGGTGGTCTTTTTAACCTTATAGATGTTTATGATGTGTCACTTCAATATCAGCTTTATTATGTGACACCTGAAAAAAACTCTTTTTGTTATACAATTACAAATTACTGAAGTAAGTGCTGTTAAAAAGAGAAGAATCTAAATATAATGGTTATTGAAAGAGATATCACTTGTACTAATGTGTTCAAAATATGAATGTCAGATGTGTTTTTTCCTCCAGTGATTCTGTGAGATATGCTTCCATGGTTACCAGGTAATAGATATAATGATAAGAAAAATGTATGGAGATCAGAAATGGAATTGTCATTTCGGATTTTCTTTATAGATGACATTCATTGTCATTACTGTTTCCTTAGGCAATTTGGAAACTCATAGGTCCTGAATATAAAATATAAATACATGCTTCTTGGATAGCTGTTACTTTCCCATGTCTTTACCTATTTATGAGTTACATTATACTGTCTTCTAAAAACTGAATTTAGAAGGTAAGCAGTGGAGTTAAATTATAAGTAATAACATTTGCTGTATTTTCCAAGGTATAAATTCTGGCAGGGGTGCTGAGAATGAAGTATAAAGATAGTGACCAAACAAATGCAAAAACCAATTTCATTTTTAAGAGAAAGACTGAAATTTCACAAATCTTTATTTCAATATTCTTAGGTTAAAAAATATTTTCCCCGGATATAACAATCAAAAGCAGATAAGGGGGAAGACAACTCTGGAGAAATGGAAAATATTCTACAGTAGGAATAGACTCTTGAGTTCTTTTGTGAACTTTGCCTCTGCAAGTTTGACCTTGATTTTGACCCATTATTCCACCTTTTTAGGTGTCAGTTTTTATTTGTCAGACTGAGTAGCAATCTCTTACATTCTTTCCAAATTCAGCATTCTGTTTCTAGGAAGGGACTTGAAATAATTCATTCTCTCTCACTCAATGAGAAAGAAAATCTGTGAATTCTATATTAAGATTCTTGTCTGAGAATTTAACTTGCTGCATCTTTCTCAAGTTATTTAACTGCTAAGCTGGGAAAGGTGGGCATGAGAAAGGGTAGATAAATGGAGGCTGGATTTGATTAGTTCATTCTGTATGTGTGTGTTGAAATATCACACTGATCCCTATTAATATATACAATTAATACATGTCAATCAAAAATAAAATAAAATAAAATGACCCCACTTAACTACTAAGTAGTTTTGCTAGTGGTAGTCCTTATATATTTATTCCTCAACAACACAATTCAATAATCACAACTAATTAGCAACTGAGAGCTTTTGTTTCCCCACTGAAATCATGGCAATTTGTTATTTTTTATATATTATATATTTATTTTTAAAATTTTTTATTTATATATGACAGCAGAATGCATTGCAATTCTTATATAGAGCACATTTTTTCATATCTCTGGTTGTATACACAGTATATTCACACCAATTCGTGTCTTCATACATGTACTTTGGATAATAATGATCATCACATTCCACCATCATTAATAACCCCATGCCCCTTCCCTTTCCCTCCAACCCCTCTGCTCTATCTAGAGTTTGTCCTTCCATGCTCCCTTTCCCTATCCCACTATGAATCAGCCTCCTTTTACCAAAGAAGACATTCAGCATTTGTTTTTTGGGGATTGGCTAACTTCACTTAGCATTATCTTCTCTAATGCCATCCATTTACCTGCAAATGCCATGATTTTATTCTCTTTTATTGCTGAGTAATATTCCATTGTGTATATATGCCACATTTTTTTATCCATTCATCTATTGAAAAGCATCTAGGTTGGTTCCACAGTTTAGCTATTGTGAATTGTGCTGCTATAAACATTGATGTGGCTGTGTCCCTATGGTATGCTGTTTTTAAAACCTTTGGGTATAGACCAAGAAGAGGGATACCTGGGTCAAATGGTGGTTCCACTCCCAATTTTCCAAGAAATCTCCACATTGCCTTCCATATTGGCTGCACCAAGTTGCAGTCCCACCAGTAGTGTATGAGAGTGTATCTTTCCTCCACATCCTCGCCAACACTTGTTGTTTGTCTTCATAATAGCTGCCATTCTGACTGGAGTGAGATGATATCTTAGAGTAGTTTTGATTTGCATTTCTCTGATTGCTAGAGATGATGAACATTTTTTCATATATTTGTTGATTGATTGTATATCCTCTCTGAGAAGTGTCTGTTCAGGTCCTTGGCCCATTTGTTGATTGGGTTTTTTTTTTTTTTTTTTTGGTGTTTAGCTTTTTGAGTTTTTTAATATACCCTAGAGATTAGTGCTCTATCTGATGTGTGAGGGGTAAAAATTTGCTCCCAGGATGTAGGCTCTCTGCTTACCTCACAGATTGTTTCTTTTGCTGAGAAGAAACTATTTAGTTTGAATCCATTCCATTTATTGATTTTTTATTTTAATTCTTGTGCTATAGGAGTCTTATTAAGGAAGTTGGGGCCTAATCCCACATGATGAAGATTAGGGCCTACTTTTTCTTCTATTAGACACAAGGTCTCTGGTTGTATTCCTAAGTCCTTGATCCATTTTGAGTTGAGATTTGTGCATGGTAAGAGATAGGGATTTAATTTCATTTTGTTGCATGGATTTCCAGTTTTCCCAGCACCATTTGTTGAAAAGGCTATCTTTTTTTCCAATGCATGTTCTTGGCACCTTTGTCTAATATAGATAATTGTAATTTTGTGGGTTAGTCTCTGTGTCCTCTCTTCTGTACCATTGGTCTACCAGTCTGTTTTGGTGCCAATACCATGCTGTTTTGTTACTATTGCTCTGAAATATAGTTTGAGGTCTGGTATAGCAATGCCACCTGCTTCACTCTTCTTGCTAAGGATTGCTTTAGCTATTCTGGGTCTCTTATTTTTCCAGATGAATTTCATGATTGCTTTTTCTATTTTTATGAGGAATGCCATTGGGCTTTTGATTGGAATTGGAATTGCATTAAATCTGTATATTGCTTTTGGTAGTAAGGTCATTTTAACAATATTAATTCTGCCTCTCCAAGAACAAGGTAGATATTTCCATCTTCTAAGGTCTTCTTTAATTTCTTTCTTTAGTGTTCTGTAGTTTTTGTTGTTGAAATCTTTCACCTCTTTCATTAGGTTGATTCCCAAGTATTTTTTTTTGAGGTTATTGTAAATGGGGTAGTTTTCCTAGTTTCCATTTCAAGGGATTTATCACTGATGTACAAAAATGCCTTTGATTTATGGGTGCTGATTTTGTATCCTGCTACTTTGCTGAATTCATTTACTAGTTCTAGAAGTTTTCTGGTGGAATTTTTTGGGTCTTCTAGGTATAGAATCATATCGTCAGCAAATAGTGCTAATTTGAGTTCTTTTTTTCCTATCTGTACCCCTTTAATTTCTTTCTTCTATCTAAATGCTCTGGCCCATGTTTCAAGAATTATGTTAAATAGAAGTGGTTAAAGGGCACATCCTTGTCTTATTCCAGTTTTTAGAGGGAATGCTTTCAATTTTTCTCCATTTAGGATGATGTTGGCCTGGAGCTTAGCATAGATAGCTTTTATGATGTTGAGATATGTTCCTGTTAACCCTAGTTTTTCTAGTGTTTTGAACATGTATGGGTGCTGTATTTTGTCAAATGCTTTTTCTGTATCAATTGAGATGATCATATGATTCTTATCTTTAAGTTTATTGATGCAATGAATTATGTTTATTGATTTCCATATGTTGAACCAAACTTGCATCCCGGGTGTGAACCCCACTTAATTGTGGTGCACTATCTTTTTGATATGTTTTTGTATTTGATTTGCCAGAATTTTATTGAGAATTTTTGCATTTAGGTTCATTAGTGATATTGGTCTGAAGTTTTCTTTCTTTGATGTGTCTTTGCCTGGTTTTGGAATCAGGTGATATTGGTCTCATAGAATGAGTTTGTAAGTGCTCCCTCTTTTTCTATTTCACAAAATAATTTGTAGAGTATAGGTGTTAGTTCTTCTTTATAGGTCTTAAAGTAGTCAATTGTGTATCCATCTGGTCCTGGGCTTTTCTTAGTTGGTAGGCTTCTGATGGAATCTTCTATTTCCTTTCTTGAAATTGATCTGTTTAAATGGTGTATATAATCCTGATTCAATTTGGGCAACTCATATGCCTCTAGAAATTTGTTGATGCCTTTGATATTCTCTATTTTAGAGTACAAGTTTTCAAAAATAATTTCTAATTATCTTCTGTATTTCTGTAGTGTCTGTTGTGATATTTCCTTTTTCATTATGCCTTCTTCTATCCCAATAATTCTTAAATTTGGTCTTCTTATACTATACCATATTTCTTAAATGTTCTGCTCATGGTTTCTTACCATTTTCACTCTGTGGTCTACATTCTTTTCAAGATTATATATTTTGTCTTCATTGTCTGAAGTCCTATCTTCCAAGTGGTCTAATCTGTTGGTGATGCTTTCAATTGAACTTTTAATTTGGTTTATTTTTTCTTTCATTTCAAAGATTTCTGTTTTTTTTTTTTTTAGAAACTGTATTTCCCTATTGAAGTAATCTTTTGCTACCTGTATTTGCTTATGCAGCTCTTTGTTGAAATTATCTTTTGTTGCCTGTATTTGCTGTCTTATATCATCTTTTAATTCACAGAATGTTTTAATTATGTACATTCTGAATTCCTTCTCTTGTCATTTCATCTGTGGTGCTGGCCATAGATTCTAATAAGGTGGTATTTTGATTTGTTTCAAAACCTTTCTTCCCTTGTCTTTTCATATTGCTTGTTTGTCTTCCTTTCTAGCATTCTGGATCCAAGGCATTACTGTTTTACCCTATAGGCTTATAGTGCCTCTGTAGCATTCTAATACTTCACCTTTGAGGGGAAAGACAATGTTAACAGATCCCCATATAAACAAAATACAACCTAAAAACAAATAGTTGCTATTAAGACATTTACAAATTGGTCACAATGTACAGAAATGGTGAATTCAATTATTATCTTCTATATAGTCAGTAGGTTTGTAAAAGGGTTTATAGATTCTGATGGTGGACAAAGAATTGGGGGTGAAGTGTAGGAAGATATGCTGAGAAGGTATGAGATGAGGATATAGAGTTATTATCTTAGGAAGTGTGAAAGAGAAATCTAAAGAAGAAGGTTAGTCGTGGAGAAGTAGAATAAGTTAGAATGGAGAGGTAGTAATTTTGGGTAAACAAGTAAGAGGGAAGACAGAAGAGTACATAAGACAAACACATTTATATATAAAAATAAAAATGTTAAAACAGTAAAAATTAGAGTGAAAAATAGAAAAAAAAAGAAGGAAAAAAGAATATACAACACAACTGTAATAAACTATTCAGTTGTCTCAGTCCTCAATATCCTAATTCATGCAAAGTGCTTGGTTTACTATATGTTGGGGATGTGAGGGCAGGAGAATAAAAAGGGAGAAGAAAGAAAAATAATCTCAAAGGAAGATGGTTGGAGATCAGTGTCTTTCCTGCTTCCCTTCTCATCCATTGGGTGGGGTTGTCTGTTCTTAGTTGGTATCTCTGCCCTCAGGATGGTGGGGGTTACCTGGGTATGAGGGTTGGTCTTGGGTGCAGGGCACCTTGAAGTGGGGTTAGGCACCTGCCAGTCCCATTGAGAGACTGCACCTCAAGGATCTCCTTTTGGGGTCTGCTCCTGTGACGTGGGTGCCAGATCTTACTTCCTCATTTTGCCTGTATAGCTCACAGTTCCTGCCCTCTAAATTAGTCTCTAAAGTGTATCTCCCTCCCCCTGTCCCTTTCTACTTCCTAATAAGGAACCTTTCTCTTTGGAGTCTGTGTGTTGCATTCTGGTGGCTGTGCACCTGTCATGGAGGGCTATTTTGAATTGGGCAATTACTCTGCTGAGTTAGCAGCTGCTGGGAATGGGGGGAATTAGAAAACTATGGGTACCTGGCTATCTGGTGTTCCAAACTGGTAATTGCCCCAACTAAAGATGTGATGGAGGTGACCCAAAATGAAGGCTGCTGCTTTCAGTGATGGGGTGTTGGGTTGAGTGGCAGGAGGTGGACGATGGCATTGTGCAATGTGTTCAGAGATGAGCTCTGTGGTATGCAGTATTGTGGCTGTCGGCTTTCTTCAGAGCCTGTGATGTCCCCAGGTGCAGGCAGGCTAACACGAGTAGGGGAATATGGTAGTAGCTGCCGAGTCCCAAGATGGAGGCAACTGGGGGAGCCCCATGTTAGTAGATGGGGGTCCACACAGGAGTAGTGGCTGGTGTTCCTGAGCATGGGTAGTGGCTGTCTTTCGTGGGAACAGCATCTGGGAATTCTGCCCCGGTGCTGATGCCGGTGGTCACGCTAAGGCACCCGGGAGACCTGTGTGGGTGAGTAGTCAGGAGTAGGGAGTCCTTTTCTTACATTGAGACCTGGGCCCTGTGGGGCCCAGCGGCTGTGATTCCTGCTCAGGATCAGCTGTGTAGGGGTCCTTTATTACTCTCAGCAAAGCAGTATTCCCACCAATTGAGACTCAGGTCATGGAGTGACACAGAATGTTGCCTCCCTCTGGCCCACTATCTTGGATCCTCCTAATATATTTTTATAATAGGTGATATTCACCACCCAGTAGAGTAAGTTCTCCCATCTTTTCCCCAATCTCAAGAGTTTCTTGGTTATTCTTGACCATTTTTATTTCCAAAATATTTAAAAAATTTGTATATTTATTTATTGGTGTATTATAATTATACACAATAGGTGGGGCTCATTATGCCATATTCATACATGCATATGACATAATTTGATGAATTTCATTATTCAGTATCTTCCCTTTCCCTCCTCTTCCCTTCTGATCTGGTTGCTTTCCTCTATTGATCTCCTGTCTATTATTGCTATTATTTTTTTAACTAATATAGTTTATATAAAAGCAAATTCATTATATTATATTGGTACATAGACATAGCATAATTGGTAGATTTCATTTTCCATCCATATGATTTTAAAAGAAGCTTGTCAATTTCCACAAATAAACTGGAAGAATTTGGAATGGAATTATATTGATCCTATAGATGAATTTTAGAAGAAATGTCATTGTAACCATATTGAGTCTTTTGGTTTGGGGCATAATATACTCATCAGTTTATTTAGAATTTCAGTTAATGAAATGTAGGGATCCCTTTGTGTGTAGGTCTCATATATCTATTGTTAAGTCAATTCCTAGATTTTGGTTTCTTTTTGATGTAGCTAAAAATAGTGTCAAAGAATTTTTAATTTATTACTTGTATTCAGTGTATATATATATATATATATATATATATATATATTGTATTTTTTCTTTGTATCTGACGATCTTTCTTATTCTAGAAATTTGCCTGTAAATTCTTTTGTATTTTTCTATGTACATAACTAAATCATTTGTGAAAATTTTTATTTCTTCCTTTTGAATACTTATAGCTTCTATTTCTTTTGCCTTTTGTTCTATGTGTATCTGAAAGAACGTGTATTCTTTCATTTTTGAATTCAGTGTTACAAATATCAATTAGGTACAAATCTTGTATATCCTTTCTAATTTGACATCATCTTGTTCTATCTAATACAGAGAAGTGTTAAAATCTTCCATTATGATGGGAAATGTTATTGTATATTTGTGCACTTCTCTTTTAAAAAAAATTCTTTATTATTCTTAGGTTCGGTTATCACATTTGTTCAAATGCTCAGTTGTTTTATCTTCCTGTCGAATGGAGACCTTATAATATCTGTCTCTTTAGTAATAAGTTTTGCATTAAAGTCTACTTTGTCAAATAATTAATTAATCTTCTAATAAATAAACTATATCCATTTTCTTTTGCTTAGTGTTTATGTGGTATGTATTTTTCTATGCTTTTACTTCATTGTTTCTGTATTCTTATGTGTCTTTGTAAGTAATATTTGTCTTAGTCCATTCTTGCTTTTATAATGATACTTGAGACTGAGTAATTTGTAAAGAAGAGAAATTTATTTTTTCACTGGAGGAATTTATCTTTTCTGGAGGCTGAGAAATCCAAAATCTAGGTGCTGGCAGACTCTGTATTTGTTTAGGGATGCTCTTTGCTTCCAAAATGATGCCTCTTACTTTACCCTCACATGATGAAAGAGGCAAATGCTGTATTCCCTCCTGGCAGAAGCACGAGGACTGCAGAACTTGGCTGGTTACCCCCAGCCCTTTTATAAGGGCTTTTGTGAAGGTGGAGCCCTCATGAGTTAACCATCCCCTAAAAGACTCATCTCTTTATACTACCACATTTGGTCTTAGGTTCCAACATATGAGCTTTATGTAAATTTAAAGTAGAACTGAAATTCTAATCTGGACAACCAGCTATCACCAGGCTTGGTAGGCTTTTCACCTCGTTCCACTATTTTGCAACATAGATGGATGGGCTCTTATTAGCTGCTCATAAGTAGCTCGTCTGGTTTCGGGGTGTTTGGCTTAAATTCTTTTTGTCAAGCATTTTCTGGTTAAATCATTATGCAAAAGGTAAAAGTTTTAGTCTTTTCTTTTTTATACTATAAAATTATTCTTTCATCTTTCCCTTACGGGTACTGTCTATAGTTCCTGGTAATAATTTCTATCTCCTATGCTTTTATTTAAGATAAATGTTTTATTTATTAAATGAATTGTATTTTAGTGGGGAGGGGGTTGTGGGCTAGCATCAGTTCAAAATGTTTACAGGCATTCGGATCACAAGGTATATTTGTATTTTGGGGAAGTCTAGTGTGACATTCTTTTTTTCTATTTGAATGATTTAGCCCATCTAAATGTATTTTAATAACTTATATAATTAGGTTTAATTCTGCCATCTTATTTTGTTTCCTATTTGTACTATTTGTGCTAAGTTTTTTCAATTATTTTTATCTTCCCTTTGTGTTATTTTTTATTTTTTCCCTTTATTACTTTAGTATATATGCTTTGATTTCTTTTTACTGTTAAATATAGGCATTATAACATGCATCTTTGATTTATTACAGTCTAAGTTTGCAAGTATCTTAGTATACTTTAATTCCATTTATTCTCCTTTAAGTTTGTTCTTTTCATTATAGTAACAATTTTTGTCTGAACACTTGCATTTCTGCCTGGAATTTTTCCCCTGTAAAGAATACCTTGTAGTATTTTAGTTTTTAAAGTTTGCTTGTCACAACTTCATTTTTTTTTTTGCAAAAACGCAAATATTTTTAGACAAATGCTTTACTAGTAAAACATTTAGTGAAGTGTTTTAGTCAGATTTTTCATTGCTGTTACCAGAAGACCTGACAACAACAACGTAGAAGAAGAAACATTTATTTTGTGGCTCATGGCTTTGGTGGTCTTAGTATATAGGTGACTGACTCCATTGCTACTCCTGATGAGGCATACCATCATGGTGGAAGGGTGTGGAAGAATAAAGCAACTGAGGCCAGGGTAATCCAGAATCACAAACAGCTCTGCGTACCAGGGACAAAATATAAATCCCAAACGTGTGCCCCCCAATGACCTACTTCCTCCAGCCACTCCCTACTTGTCTATAGTTAACCACTCAGTTAATTCATACCAGTGGATTAACATTACCAGTTAAGTTAAAGCTCTCACAATCCAATCATTTAATCACTAAACTTCCTTGTATTGTCTTCTGGGGATACCTTATATCTAAACCATAACATTCCACTCCTGGACTCCAAAAGCTTATGACTATGTCACAATATAAAATACATTTGGTCCATTTTCAAGACTCCCTGTAGTCTAAACAATTTTAGCATTACCCAAATGTCTAAGTATTACATCTCCTCTGAGACTCAAGGCAAATTCTCAGTTTGTACCCTGTAAAAATCAAAAGCAAGTTGCATATTTTCAAAGCAAACATTTCCATTCTACAAGGGAGAAATAGAGCATAGAAAGAAGGAATGAGACCAAAGCAAGGCTGAAATCCAACTGATCAAATAAATCCTGCAATTCCACTTTAAGTATCTGGGTCACATGGCACAAGAATGCTGAACTGCCATGACTTTGCTGGTTGCAGCCCACATGACCTCTCTATTGGCTTATCTCTGCTAGAGTCCTACAGCTTTCCTCAGAAGACATTCCATGATACTCTTGATCTCAGGGTCTCTGCTGCTGCTTTCACTTCCTTCTTGCTTCTTCATGCATTATTCTGTCAGGGGTAGTCTTAAGGGACTCTAATCCTGATGCATTTTCCTGGCCTCCCAGGCCTTCTTTTGAAATCTTAGTGAAATCCTTCATGACCCTTTATCTCGAGGATCCTGGAATCCTGCAGAACCAGCACAATGTGGTTCATTCCAAGGTCTGCCACCATCTTAAGCAGTAGCCAAGCCTCTAGGGACCATAGCTCCAGCAGCCTCTGAGTGACTGGGTGTCTTGAGCATGGTAAAACAACTTCCTACCTCTCCCAACTGCCTTGCAATCAGGGTGGCCACATGGTTTCTTCTCAAAGTAGTTTTTACTTTTATAGGCTCAAACTTGAGATAGATGTGGTCTTGCCAATTGCTGAGATACTCTCAAGCCATTTTTCCTATTGCTTCTGGGTAAAGTACTTAACAGCATCTCTTTAGTGGCTATAATCACTTTAATAATCACAGCTTCCTTAGCTCCAGTTTTACTCAGTCATGGCCTAACTACAAGTTTTTCAAATCTTTCTGTTCTAGGAAGGAAGAGCATGAGGAAAAGACTAACAGTAAACAAAGACGAATGGGGGGAGAGAAAGGGAGAGAGAAGGGAAAGCATATGGAAATGGTAGGAGACCTTCAATGATACACAAAATTATAAGAGGTTATGAGGGGCAAGGGGGAGGGAAAAAAAGGGAGAGAATTGAACAACAGCAGAGGAGGTAGAGAGGGAAGATGGGAGGGGAGGGGAGGGGAGGGGGGATAGTAGGGGAGAGGAAAGGTAGCAGAATACAACAGTCACTAATATGCCATTATGTAAAATTGTGAGTATGTAACAGATGTGATTCTGCAATCTGTATTTGGGGTAAAAATGGGAGTTCAAAACCCAATTGAGTCAAATGTATGAAAGATGATATATCATGAGCTCTGTAATGTTTTGAACAATCAATAAAAAAAATCTTTCTGTTCTGATTTATCCTCCTGCTTATCACAGTAAACTTGGTTAAAAGCTGCCATCAATATCCATGCACTACCCGAATGCTGAACTGCCTTGAAATTTTTCTCCACCAGATTAATGAACACATCACCTTTAAATTCAGACTCATGGAAAGTCCCAGGATATGGGCAAAATGTAGACAACTTATTTTCCAGAACATAACATGAATGGCCTCTATTTAATTTCCAATTCTCTTTTCCCTCTGAAACCTCATGAACTCAGTCTTTATTGTCCACAGTCCTATTTTGGCATTCTGGTCTCCTGACCTCCCACCAGAATCACCCATAAAGATCTACTTATAACATCTAAAGATTTTCCAGCTTGCATCTTTTCAAAATGTGCCCCCTCTCCAAATTACTCTCGAAGGTTTTTAAACCACATAGTCAGGTCTGTTACAGCAATGATCCCACATTTCAGTACCAATTTCTGCTTTAGTCAGCTTTTTCATTGCTGTGACCAAAGGACCTTACAAAAACAATGTAGAGGAGGAAAAATTTATTTGGGGCTTACAGTTTCACAAGTGTCAGTCTGTAGATGGCCAACTCTGTAGCTCTGGGCCCACAATGAGGCAGATCATCATGCCACAAGGGCATGGCAGACAACAGCAGCATAAAACATGACTCCAGGGAAAACTAAGTTTTTAAATCTATTAAAAAAATCCATATTTCACTTTCATTCTTAAATGATATTTTGCTGATTTGTCATTATCTAGATTGACAGTTAATATTCTCAATTTCCACAAAGCTTGGACAAATGTAGTTTAAATTGTACTGGGAAAGTTAAGAAAAATACTTATTAAACACATTATTGACTATATTCCAGTATGTTTCTGAGATTGTTATTTTTGTGGGCTGTCCTAACCAAAAAAAAAAAAAAAAAAAAAGGACTTCATGATCGCATAATCTTGTAGTAGTAGTTATGCTCTCTCTCATTGAAATTCATGACACATCTTAGACCCCACAAGAGGCTGCTGTGATAAAATCCACGTAACTTTATTAATTAAACATTCCACAAAAATATTTAATTAGAAAATTATTGTTGTGAGACTTTGTAATAAACAAGCATAATATTAAGCACACATTTTTTGAGAGCCTCTTTAGTGCTATTTAGTTCTGGGATGTGAATAAAAGTTTCTTACTGTGTGAGATTTTGTTTTTCTAAGGTTAGGTCAGGTTTTTGTCACCTGAAATACTCTTAAAGTCTGTTGTTAAAATTTCTAGCTCTGGACGAGTCTTCTGTGGAACTCTGTTTCATGATTGCAGTCACAGTACAGCATGACTAGAAATACAATCAGTTTTGGAGCAAGTGGGTAAAGCTTTTATAAACTGAAATCTGTACTGGGTTAGAAACTTTCATCATCTGTGCAGAAAGAGGCATCCTGATAACCCTTGAGTCACATTTCTTGTAAAATAAGGAAACAGGCAATTATTCATTATGTTCCGAGGACTTCAGTAATTCAGAAAGGGCATGGAGGAAGTAATAAGTCAACTGTATCTAGAGATATGGTGGAATTTATTTGAAAAGCACTGTGTTATGGCCCCATTTTTTTTTTAATTTTTTTTTTCAGGCACTGTGACCCTTTTATTTAAGTCTTTGTGCAGACTGTGGCTTTTTCCTATCATTGTGCTCTATTTTCCCTTCCATCTGCACCTCCATCTGGCATCAAGATCTGATACTAGAGGTGACCACTAAAACAGCCCAAACTTGCTGCATCCATTAGATCCCATAGAGCCTGCAATGAGTTTCAGTCTGGGTGCATGTGGACAGCGTTGCTAGTGACCTTGAGTCATTAGGGACCTAGGGAATGGCTTCAGGTAACTCAGCCAGCTGCCTCACACGTCAAAATTGCCAGTGTGGCAGCCATTAGCTTCCTGTCTCTCTTCTTTTCTTGGGAATTTTCAAGGAACTCCAGAAGCCAGCCCTTGTTGCAATCCCCTTCTTATCTTTGATGCTGCACACATGCAGCTCTGACACGCATTATATTATTAGTTCCTACTTTCTCAATTTTAATTAAAACCAGAAATGAATTATTTTAATCTACCATTTTTGAGAGTCAGCATTATTGCACGTGATTATCCTCTGAAATGGGGTTGGCACAGAAAAATAATGATATTTAAAATATTATCTCTACCATTTTAGTTTGCTTTCCCAGCAAATCTTAATTTAGTTCCAAAATCTTCTCTTCACACATGATCCTAAGTAAACAGGCATTTATCCAGTGGATCAGAATCTAAATGTTAACCTTTCAAGTGTTATTATTTGAACTGTCTTCTGTCATTAAAACCTTAAAATCTCTGGGCATTTACAACTGTACAGTGTTTAGAAAAATGATACATATAAATGAAATAGTTAATAAAACTATCCAATAAGTCTTCTTTAAGTTGGTAACCATGTGACCCTGTATTTTTCCCAGGAGGGTCCTGGTTTGCTTCCATTATGCTGGGTCAATTATGTACGGTAACCACTTTTCACTTTTAAAAATGTCTCATTTTGAAGAATAAATTACATAGCCATTCCTATCTATATATTACTTTAACCCAAGTAATTTAAATTATTAAGAAAACAAAGAATTATTTATTTTTGGCATGTAAGGAAAATAATTGTTTTTGATCAATAAATGTCTTCTGGCAATTTTGTTTTAACTTAATCAGTGGATTTGATTGCATATCAGAATCTTATTTAAATCACTCACAAACCAATTAAATCCAAACCTCTTGGAGTGGGACACTGTCACCAGTATTTTTAAGCTTCACAAATAATTCCAATATGCATTCATGGTTAAGAACCACTGGATTATACTATTTGTGTGTTTAAACAGGCTTCCTTTTCAGAATTATTTAAAGCTGTTTTATTTCTTATTTTATTCAAAGATGTTTTAAATGAGTTTTTTAGACAACATGTGTACCTAATGTTCTAGTTCATTAAATTTGAAACTTAAATATATACAATAGACTAAATCCGTGTTTGCTTTTGAAGCAACCACTGTAAATAATTGATCAAATATCTCTCTGACCAATTTAATCACAAAGATAATTTAATAATTGTTTTTTCCCTGCCAACGTAATAGTTAGATATACTTTAGAATGGTAAATGTGTATCTTGGAACTCAGCTTGGGAATATTTAATGTAATTAGCCTTTTTTATGTATAGATAAAAGGCACTTGTAGAGATGAATATTGTCTTTGGAGTTGAAGTCCTTCATAAGAAGTTCAGGTGTATGTGGTAGTTCAATAGATTCCTTGGAGGAATGTATAGAGATGTGTCCTAGAAATGAATCCAATTATCTTAACCTGTTCAGGTCTGCTTAAATAAAATACCTTAGTCTGGGTAATTCATAAGGAAGATAGTTTATTTATTTATTTGTTTTTGTTTAATATGTATTTTCATTTTAATTAACATATTAATTGTACATATTTGTGGAATACAGTGTGATGTTTTAGTACATGTATAAAACATGTAATGATCAGATCAAGATAATTGGCATATTTTCACTTCAAGTTCTAATCTTTTTTTTATTTTGGGAACATTCAAAATTCTCTATATAACTTATTTTGAGATATTCACTAACTGTAATTACACTACTGTGATTATGGAACACTAAAAATTATTCCTCCTATCCATTTGCACCCCCTATACCTATTAACCGTCCTCTGTCCATTTCCCCTGCTCAAATGCTTCCCAGCCTTTGGTAGCTACTGTTCTACCCTTTACTTTTGTGAGACCAACTTTTTTATCCTCTACATATAAGGGAGAGCATGTGGTATTCATCTTTCCGTTTCTGGGTCTGACTTATTTCACTTAGCATCATGTCCTCCAGGCTCATCCATGTTGCCACAAATGACTGGATTTAATTCTTTTTTATGGCTCAATAATATTCCATTGAGTACACATACCACATTTTCTTTATCTATTCATCCATTGATGCACATACAGGCTGATTACAAATTTTGGCTCTTATGGATAGTTCTGTAATAAACATGGGAGTACAGACAACTCTTTTTTTAAGGATTTTTAAAAATTTGTTTTAATTAATTACACATGACAATACAATGACCTTGACATATCATACATTTGAATCAGATGGAATATAATATCTCATTTTTCTGAGTATACAGGTTGCAGAATAACATTGGTCATGCATTCACATATATACACACAGTAACAGACAACTCTTTGACATGCTGATTTCCATTTATTTGAATGCTGGATCATATGAGAACGGAAATTTACTGTTTTTAGAGGTTGAGAAATGTAAGATCAGGGCACCAGTAGATTCAAAGTTTGGTGAAGGATTTCTCTCTGCTTCAAGGACGGCACTGCTTTGCTGCATCCTTACATGGTAGAAGGGGCAAGAAGGCTCCCTCAGCCTCTTTTAAAAAGATACCAATCACATTCATGAGCGTGAGCCCTCATGACCTAATCACCTCCTGAAAAGTCTTCACCTCTCAATATTACATTGAATTTTAGGGGTACACCAACATTCAGTCCATAGCAATGAATATTCATTATAGTGTGAGTTGTTAACTTATAGATTGAGTTTCTTATTGTGGGGAACAAATGTAGTATGGGAACTTTTATGTAGGTATTTCTGGAAGATTCTAAGATCAGAAGAGTCCCTGCAACCAGTGGGGTTAGGGGAAATTCTTTTTCTTTTAGTCTGCGTACAAACTTGTTAAGTATTTCAGAAGAAAGTGAGAATCTTTAATATTAAGTGTTTATAGTTTAAAATGAATTTTTACCATTGAAAAGTGCTTCTATTTAACTTAAGATCACTTCGTGGCCCCTATCAATCATTAATCATATTCTGGGTCTCTTTAATATATTTCTGCTGCATTTTATTTTGGTTTAAAATTGAGATATCTTTATTCTACTGAATTATTATGTTTGAAGAAACTGACATATTATATGACATTTTACATAAAGAAGTCAAGGGTCAGTTTGTTCTAAAATTTTTTAGAGTCGATGATATTCTATAATAAGGTTTCCTCTGAGAACTTAAGGTGAAAGTATTTAGCTATATTAAAACTATGTGACTTCAAAAGACAAAGAAAGCATTTTTAAAAATCTCAGAACTCAAGATCATGTACTATATCTCAGAAGGAGTCTATCTTAATTTAAATATACTTCTTTAATATATATATTCATTTTTATTTATTTATTTTTATGTGGTACTGAGGATCAAACCCAGGGCCTCAGGCATGTGAGGCAAGTGCTCTACCATTGAGCTACAACCCCAGCCCCTTAAATATGCTTTTTAAAAAAGGTATTAATTAAATTTGAATATCCACAGATACTTTTGGAAGATCAGTATTGCCTAAAGAATCTATGAATAAGCTGATTTTTAGCCTCTTTTTACCTGTGATCCACTATTCATATAATCAATTCCATAGGCCTATGGATGACTTACTGGGTCCTGAGAGTGTAAAAATGAATGTGTGTTGGAAAATGAATATTCTAGAACCATGGTTCTCCAAGCAGTTTCCTGGACCAGCAGCCCCAGGACTACCTGGAAATCATTACAAATGCAGACTTTTGATCCCCACTTAGAACCTTCTCAATTAGGTCTCTGGTATGTGCTTTAACAAGCACCCTAGATGATTCTAATGGGCCCTCAAGTTTGGTATTTCTAGGAATTGAAGTGTGAGGTTAGTTATATAAGGGTGAAATTGATTTGTTGTAGCTGAAAGATGTGAAAACTTGACTAGTTTTATTGCAGTCTTGTGAGTATTCATTTGTGGAATGCATTTTAAAGATTGTATGTACCCATGGGTGGTTGTAATTGCTTATTGTTATGAAACAATAAGATCATTTTTGGGAGCAAATTTACTTGCAACTTGTGTGCATCTGCTTCATCTTGTTTAATTTCTTTTCTTTCTCTCAGTGAATAAAAGCACTTCTCATTTTAACAATAAATATCTAGCCAACAGCTGATATTTTGAATATCTCTTTTGCTTCTACTTAAGTTACAGTAGATATTTATAAGTATTTTTGAGATAAATATTTATTAAATATTTTATTTCTTATATGCACTCTTACAAGACTTGCAGTTGGATTTCTGTGATTTTTTACCTCTGATATTAATTTTTTTCTAAATACATAATAAATGAAAGTATTCAGTATCTAGGACACAGGAAACATCAATAAGCAAAATGGATAAGGACTCTTGTCCTTATGGACTTCCTATCTAGAAAATATATAATATAAACTTGATTGGAAGAAAAATTCATAAAAAACACTTGAAATTATGGCCCTTATTTTATTATGGTAGATCATTTTAACATAAAATGTTTCCATGTGTTAGCTTGAGGTTATTTATAGATGATAATATTGTCAATGATATCCCTTTGATTTGTGAATCTGAATTTTTCAGCTATGAGTTTTATATTTAGTCTATGGGTCTGTATATCTAGTAACTGTCTTCTCTTTCTTTTTTCTTTTTTTAAGAGAGAATGAGAGAGAGAGGGAGAGAGAGATAATTTTTTTTAATATTTATTTTTTAGTTTTTTTTCGGTGGACACAACATCTTTGTTGGTATGTGGTACTGAGGATCGAACCCAGGCCGGACGCATGCCAGGCGAGCGCGCTACCGCTTGAGCCACATCCCCAGCCCCCTGTCTTCTCTTTCTTTGGTCATTTTTTTGGGGGGGAAGGGGGGCTTACCAGTAATTGAACTCACGGAGCCACATCCCCAGCCCTATTTTGTATTTTATTTAGAGACAGGGGCTCACGAAGTTGCTTGGCACCTTACTTTTGTTGAGGCTAGCTTTGAACTCCTGATCCTGCCACCACATCCCACTGGTCACTTCTTTTACCAATGAATTCAATGGTGGTAGACCCAAAAGGATTCAAATGGTTTATAATAGAAATGCCACCTAAGAACAGTCATTTTTGACTAAAGCTTCTCTAGGATTTAGCTGGTAAGCCAGGGAGAAGAAATGTTCAATAAATGTATAGATGCTTAGGAGGATGAAGAGAGGATCTATAGATCCTAGCAACTTATCCTCTCAAGGATGGGCAATATAAAAATTGTGGATTTTGTGACTTTTAAAATTTCTGCTTGTAGGGGAATATGGATGGAGCGCAATGATAGAGTGCTTTCCTAACAAGCCCAAGGCCCTGGCTTCAATCCCCAACACTGAAAAAAAAAATCTGCTTTCACGTTATGAAAGTGATAGTGTGATTTGTCTTCATAGAGTACTTGCTGCCAACCTGCAGTCCCCTGTGATCATTTACCTGTATATGGGAGGTCCAGTGGGCACTGACAGTCTATGGGTCCAAGAGGCACCCATTTATTTTCAGAGGCTCCTTGAGTATTTTTGCAAATGTGGTGCATCATTGATTAAAGGATATGGAGGGATTCTTCCATTTTCACTACATTTGAAATCATTGTTTTAGTCAATTCAAGATATTTCAGTTATACCCTCTCCCGCCCCACAATCCTAGCATTATGAATAATTTGGGGTATATTACTTTTGATCAGTATGTTCATGGTACATAGTTGTCTTCAGAGATGTTAGCAGAGATTTGTGTGGGTAAGGACTGCTAGGATGTTATGGGGCGACTGCTCAGAAAACACACTTAAGTCCAAATTTGAAACAAATTAGAGTGTATTTATTATCTGGCCAGATACTGTTCCTCACAGGGTCCAACTGACCCTCTGGGAGAACAGCCCCATCTGCAAATAGATCAGAGTATTTAAAGGGGAAAACCACTTTCTATGAAATGTTCAAGTTGCAAGCAAGCAGGATAGATACAAGGGCTAAGAAAGCAGTTAGCAGAGCAAAAACAGACAACCACATCCTGGGTTGGAGCATATTTGTGGGTCTACATCCTGGGTTCAAGTACATTTGTGGGAATATGAAGTACAGAAAAATAAATTTTTTAACATCTTAGAAGCAGTTTATATAACAGTTACACACTTGAGTTATAAAAATGGAGACACTCTGGCTATATTTACTTATAATTGCCTATAGCTCTACCTTGTACTTAACTATTGTTCCATTAACCTATACTTTTCTATAATTATATTAACCTATAGGCTTATACTTATCATCTTACACTGATCTACATCTTATGTCTAACAACTTAAATCTTATGTCTTACATTTACATGATTATGCTTTCCTACTGTTACTTGCGATTTTTTTTCTTTTAACTTATAACCAGGGCAGCTTAACATTATTTATTCTATAACACTTATCATATCATTCTATTTTCTTACTTATTAAAATTTCATAATCTATAATATACATAGATTAAACACAGACCATAACACAGAAAGACTGTATAAGTGGGAGAAGGTAGTTATACAGTAGCACAAAGGTAGCACCTGAGCCAGCCCTGAGTATAGCATTGTGGGGGAGGGAATTTCCATCAGAAAGTTCCAAAATAAAGAGAATTGTTTTTCAATAACATAGACTACAAGGAAAAGAAAATTGAGTAAAACGAGGTTGAACTCCTAGACCACCTCAAGTTCCTGGAACAGCAGGATGCTAGAGTTAGACCCTGCAGCAAGACAGTGGGGCAGGAAAGGTGCTTCCCACAGGCTTTCAGTTATGTATCCAACAAAGGTGGAATGCAAGAACTACAGCTCACTTTCCAGCTGAGTGTGTACATAGGAGAAAAGAGGCCCTTTATGACCCAGTGGAAGTGGGAAGTCTATATTTTGACATTTTACAAGGACTTTCCTTCTCGTGCATCATCCACTGCGTGTTGGACTTGTATAAACATCAGGTGACTAATGATGATTTTGAGATGCACAGTCTCAGAGTTTCTACACCTCTGGGTGCTAGAGTGAGCCTTTTCCCATGGCAGTTGTTTATCAGGGTGGGGAGCCACTCCTGGGCAGGCTCATTTCCACTATGGCTTCAGGGTCATTGGGTGAGTACGCATGAGTGGTGAGGACACATAGAGTTATCAGTTCAGGGACTTTTGATGTTTATTCTTGGGAAAGCTGGGAGAGGGGATGCCTTCTCTAGCCCTCTCAGTCCCCTGGGATGATGGGATTGACTGTCAGGCCCTTTGCTGGCAAATTCTTTCTTCCCACATGTGCTTTCAATCTAAATGGAAAATAAAGTACAGATCTTTTTCAAAATTTTTATTTTGGGACAGGGTCTCACTAAATTGCTAAAGCTGGCCTTGAGCTTGCAATCCTCCTGCCTCAGTGTCTCAAACTATGGTTAGAGGCATGCACCACTGCACCCAGCTTAATTGCTGTGCTGCTGAGATAGAGATTCCTAGAATTTCAGACTTGTAGGATACTTAAAAAGCTGGAAATTAACTCAGAGATACCTAAACTAATCATGTCATTTTTCATACTGGGAATTTTAGCTGAGATCTGTATCTTTTCTAAACACCGATAAGAAAACAACCCTAAAATGAACATTTAGCTCATCGGTCCAATTGTATAACTGCTCTGATATATTCACCTGTTAGAGTGAATTTAACATAGAATCTATCAGATATTTGGTTAGCTACTTTAAAATATATATATTTTTAATCCTTCCTGAACAAACCATGTTTCATTTTCTCCATTTAACAACCATTGAGCCATACTGGTTTAGATATCTTTGTAAGCAATTTGTTCTTATTTATGATGCACACAACCAGAATTATAGGAAATAGCTACATGTAAGAGTCATAATTCAAAACTAAAGTAAAAATGCTATTCCTCAAAGGAGTGAGGTAAGAAGTGTCAGTTAAATCCCCAAGTTAGAGTAGAAACAATCAACCAGGCTCAATTGTGTACACCTGTAATCCCAGCTATTAAAAGGCTGAGGCAGGAGCATTTCAAGTTTAAGGCCAACCTGGGAAACTTATCGAGACACTGTCTCAAAATAAAATAAAATAAAATAAAATACAAAGAAAGGGCTGGGGATATAGCTCAGTGGTAGAGTGCTTTCCTAGCAAACATGAGACCCCAGGTTTTATCCTCAGTACTACTCACACACATAAGAACTGTTTATCCAAATAATTAGTGAAAGATTATTTGTTTTACATTTGGGGTTTGAGTAAATTGATGGGGGATGACAGGAGTGGGAAATGTCTCCTGCAACTTTTGACATTCTTGTTTCATAATATTTTCTATCACATGGCTTTTTTCTTTTTTCTTTTAAAGACATGTTGTGTTCCTGATATACCTTTAGGCTTATTTGCCATGATTACACTAGTGTGTTAATTTTTCTCACAAATTGAACAGAGAAGGTAGGAAGAGAAAAGGAAAATTATGTGAGATAACAGTGAAAGGATTGGAAAAGAGTTGGGAAAGGAATATTAAAAAACTTGCTTTCTGAGATAGATAATTTGAGGGGGAGAAAGGAGTTCGGAGGAGTGAATTATCCCTTCTGCAAGGAATTAAGGAAGTGAGGGGGAGACACAGTTTTTAACAGATTGTAAATAAACCACCAGGTGGCGCCATCATCTAATGACAGCTTAGTTGCTTTTTCGGGTGTACTGAAAGTTTGCTCTGGGTGCAAGAGTCACACAGGTAAAGTAGAAAGAGTAAGGTTGGGACCCTATAGATTTCTGTTTATATGTAAAATGTGAAAACCTACAATAAGAATAGTAGTGAATATTTATTGAATTAATGAGTGATAGCTTTTCAGCAAATATTTATATTTCATCAAATTCAATTAGTCTTAAAATTTCTTATTCTCTAGAAGAGGGGCTTCACTCTTTTAGTTATCAACATGTACATAAAAGTAAAAATATTTAGTCTAAATCACTGCAATTATTTTCATAGAATAGTTATTTTTATGTAACTTTATCCCCAGTTTTAAAAAAGTGAACTAGCTTCATATCTAGAGACTACTTCTGTGAAAGTCTGGGACACCGTGCTAATTCGTATAGGCAAAAAGAGCAGGAAGAAAAATGGGCAAAGATTAGGAATCACAAGGCAAAGGGAACACATTTTTGAAACTCAGTCAGATGGAAAACTTGTACAAAGCTTTAGGGATGAGGAAGATGTAGTTAAAATGAGGTTTTGCATGGTACAATTTATACTTAAAGTTACTGAGACTTGAGAAAGATATGAGAAGATGTTTGTTAACTATTAGAGGCAAACAGTTTTTTGCAATGTGACAAAGAAGACTGGATAGCTCTAGACTCTGGTTTGGATAAAAAAAATACATGGACCGCTGTTGGTCTCTGAAAGTTTTTGTTTAGAATATTTAAAATATATCTAAGTCTGGTTTCACTGTAATTGATGGTGAGACATATGAAAATAAAATAATTTGTTTATAATTTTGTGATTCAGAGTTTAAATTTGGGGAATGTTGACTTTCCAAGGTTACTCTACCACTGAATCTAGTTTTTCAAGTCAAAGAGTAAATAGTAATTACAGTTAGAAAATGATAACAAAGAACTTTAACCTAAGGAAATAAGGCTTTGTTAGCATAAAGAACTAAGTCTGTAGCTACCTACCCAGACAAAGGATGAGCCCTCATTTAGGTTTCAATTGACTGCAGAGTAGACTATCAAACAACAACAAATAGGTTTTTCTAAGGCAAGATAACATAATAGCAGAAAAAATATAACAGGGGGCCTCAAACCCCAGATTTCCTCCATTTAGTGGCAATTTTAAGTATTCCCATTGCCTTCATGTTAATGTGTGTGTGTTTTTTTGTTTGTTGTTTGTTTTTACACTGGGGATTGAACTCAGGGACACTTGACCACTGAGTCACATCCCCAGGTATTTTGTATTTACAGACAGGGTCTCACTGAGTTGCTTAGTGCCTCACTTTTACTGAGGTTGGCTTTGAACTCGAGATCTTCCTGCCTCAGCCTCCCGAGCTGCTGGATTACAGGCATGCGCCATTCGCCCTGCAATGTGATTCTGAAGAGATGAGAAGCTATCTCTTAGTCTCCGGCTCACATGCACCTCTGCCTCCCCAGTATCTCAATGTGGATGTTGCGCTTACTTTGGGAACATTGCGTCAGAGACAGTTCTCACCCCCAGGTGTTTTCTTAGGACTGCTCTAGCTATAATGATGTATTTTCAGTTTCTTGTTTGGACTGACTTTTCTCTCCCTGTGTGCCTTTGTGCACTTTCTTGTTCTCCTTTGAATGGTCTCCTCTGCTACCCATTCACTCTGGGGCTTCCACCTCTAGGTTTCCATGCTCCTGTGCTATCCTACATTTCTGCCTTTACAGCACTTACCACATGATTTTCTTGTCACTGTCACCTACTGAATATAAATTGTGTGATGGGAGGCCAAATCCACCTTATCAACGACTGTGTCACCAACAACTACCTGTATCTGGCATATGTTAAAATATTTGCTGAATGAAGGAGACCTAAAGTTTTGTATTTGTGGCAAACAATCCAAATAAACAGGGCACCAGATACAGAAGGCAGGTTTTATTGCCTTGCTGCAGTCCTGCATTACCAGCAGAGAAGGGGGCAGGGTGGGTGAGGCAGATGAGGCGGGAGAGGTGGGAGGTGATGATGGTGGCGGTGGAGACAAATGAAATGGAAAATCAGCTTCTTCCTGGCGGGCAATGGAGCTTTCCCTCTGCTTCCCCTCCTTCTGCTCTCTCTCTCTCGCCCCTTTCTCTCCAGTTCTAATTATCACCAGCTGGAGCCTCTTAATCCTAACAGTTTACATGTTACTAAAGCATCTGTGAGAATGCAGTGCAGCCTTCAGATAGTACCAACCCAGATGATTTTATTTTTCTGATTTCTCTTGTTACACCCTTACCTCCGTAGAATGTGTTATTCTGAGGGGTGGGAGGAAAGACACAGATCAGATTATTTATTGGGGATATAAGAATCTATCTCAATGCCAGGAGCTGGACACATCTGGCCTCATCCTGAATTGCATTTGACACAATTCCATTATAGATTTAAATTCCTAAAACTTTTTTTTAAAGGTATCAGGGGTTGAATCTAGGGGTACTCTACCACTGAGCTACATCTCCAGCTCTTTTTATTACTTTTAAATTTTGAGACAGGATATCACTAAGTCGCCTAGGTTGGCCTTGGACTTGCAACCTTCCTGCCTTAGCCTCCCAAATAACTGGGTAAATTCCTAAAACTTAGGGACAAAAACATGTTATTTAAAGTAGCTGTCTGTCTATCTATCTGTGCTCCTGGCAGAAACAAAAGGACTACTTAGGACCTAATTCATGCTCAAATCAGTTTTATGAAAGAGAAACCGTGTCTGGCTTACAGATTTGAACATTGGACACTTGAGACTTTAGCAGAAGAAGGAAGACTTTAGAAGATATCAGAAATTAGTTGATTTTCTCATTGTGTTTGAATACATCTACTGACTTATGAGCCGTTCCTCTCTTTCATTTTCTCTATCCGGGGAGCCTCCCCCATGTCCTTGGCCTGGGTAACTTCTGTGTGATCTGTAAAACTTATCTCAGCCATCGCTCTTCTCTCTAAACATTTCTTGGGCACTCTGTCCACCATGGGTCCTCCACTACCCATGCTTTATTGTCATGGCACCATTTGTCTCTTCAACTGGTTCTCCTCAGATTCTTCAGAAAACATAGTTCTACAGAACAGAAAGGTCAAGCAGTTCTGGCTTTCCCACAGAATGTGTCACTTATGTTCAGAAAGAGGAGATGTGGTTCATTTTCTTCTGGTTTATCTACTCTGGCTCCCTTCTAATTGTCACCTTGTCCCCAAGGCCTCATTGGTATTAAGATGGCATATACATGCTGGGCGTGGTGGCGCACACCTATTATCCCAGTGGCTCGGAAGGCTGAGGCAGGAGCATTGGGAGTTCAGAGCCAGCCTCAGCAATTTAGTGAGGCCCAAACAACTCAGTGAGACCCTGTCTCTAAATAAAACATAAAAAAAGGACTGGGGGTGTGGTTAAGATAGCATATACTGAGCATAGTCTGTCTCAGGGAATGAGCTTGTAGACTTCCTAATTAGAGAAGACCATGTACCCCTCAAAATTCATATGTTGAAACCCTAATCCCAAATATGATGCTATTTGGAAATGGGGCCTTTAGGAAGTAATTATGTTTAGAGAACATCACGGTGGTGGGTGGGTCTTTATCAGAAGAAGAGTAGACCAGATCTCTCTCCCTCTCCACCATGTAAGAACACTGTGAGAGATGGTGGTCTGAAAACCAGGAAAAGACCCCTTACCAGGAACCACATCATCCAGCACCTTGATCTTGGACTTTCCATCCTTCAGCGCTGTGAGAAACATGTTCTGTTATAGAACGCGGCACTGATTAAGACACAAGCCAGGGCTGGGGATGTGGCTCAGGCGGTAGCGCGCTCGCCTGGCGTGCGTGCGGCCCGGGTTCGATCCTCAGCACCACATACCAACAAAGATGTTGTGTCCGCCAAGAACTAAAAATAAATATTAAAAAATTCTCTCTCTCTCTCTTTAAAAAAAAAGACACAAGCCAAAGCTCACTTTGACATTGCTGGAGCACTGCCTCTGGGGCTGATGGCCTAGTTTGAAATGTCAGTTCCTCTGTGGACTATTGTAAGAACTTGGGCAAGTTTTCTAACTTTGAGTAATAACTGAATTAATACACGTGAAGCCCACAGAACAGTACTGTGCACTTGTAAGAGCTCAACACATGTTCATTGCCACTGTATGTTATTCTGTAATAGACTGTGGAGTACTGATTCTCATGAATGTGACCACGGCCTTGCTCCAGGCCTTCTGTGGTTCTTGAAGTCCTGCTATGCACAACTTTGTCTGTCCTTCCCACAGGAAGATGTCTGAACTCTGCTGCGTGGCTGGCCAGCTGCCCAACATTCTGAGACAGACAAAACACACTCAACAAAAACTCTACAGGCCTATCGCATTGTGGAAGGGGACAGTACAGCTCTGGAGACAGATCCCTTCTCCCTCCCACATCTCTCTACATCTCTCTGTGTGCTTCTTTCTTTAGTATCCTCCCACAAGCCTACAAATCTAAAGATTGTTTTTTTTTTTCTCCCAGGATATTTTAAAAATGGTAGAAAACTCCTGGGTCCCAGCCAGTGTTCCAAATACATATCTGAGCATCTCACTCAGCCTGTTTGAAAACACCTGTAATAGTTTCTCATCTCCCATGGGATACAATCTAAACTCTCTAGAATGACTTTACAGCTTATTTATCTTATATTGCGACATCTCATGTCTTTCCTTCCTTATGCTCTTCTTTCTCGTTTCTACGTGTCTTACCTTCTTGACTCCATGCCTTCTGCATTCTGTCCCCTCTACCAAGGAAGTTCTTCTTTCATTTGCCTGGTGATCTCCTCTTATCCTGAAGGCTCAGGTCCAATGGCTCTTCATGTGCTTTTCTTAACTCTCTTAGATAATCTTCACGCTTACTTTTTCCTGGCTAGAAGGATCTTTACTAAGAGAGGTCTCCATTTAAAAGCTGTCCAATGCTTCCTTGTGCAGTAGGGGACTATGCATCCCCTTGGAAAGATTTTTTTTGTTCTCTGAAAAATAATCTAAGAGGCCCTTCCTAATTTTGGGGGATGAACTCCTCTGAGGAGAATTAACTGATTTCTTAACTCCTAAAGTTCTAGATTTTTTTTTAGACATAAATATATTTAATGTTTTTCTTTTGTATGTTATGGAGTGGCTAGATTATTAAATTATCTATGTATTGTTAAATTGGTAAGTAAATTTTAAGGGTGAATGGGATGATTTCCCTCTGTGTTAAACTGGTAGAATTCCATTTGAAAAGGACTGTGGTGTGAAGGTTTTTCTGGAGGGCAAAGCCATGCTATTAGCTTGTCATTCTATTGTGGAGTTCTCTTCTATAACTGTGGGAGTACAGTTAATATTTGACTGTGTTTTATTTACTGTGGGAATGTTCTTGGCCACACATTTATAAATTTCCAAGGCTTCCCATTTTATGGAGTTTTGTCAGCCAATTTGGAGTTTCTAATTGATGTTGCACAGTTTTGTAACAAGGTCAAGCATATATTGCTCTTTATTTTCCATTTGGCCTATAGTTATAAAGAATCATAGAAATGAATGTTGATAAATACTATGTGGATTTTATACCAAAATCTGAAACCTCAAATGAAGTTATAAATGATGACATTGTTTTTTTAAATGTTAAAAAATATTTAAAATAATGTATTCTTTTAGATGAAATGGGAAATTTTGTGTTCTGAAAATTATGACAGGGAAGACAGGAACTGGATAAAGAATAGAGAAAGCAAAGGAGTGAGCTTATTTTAGAGGTAGGCTTTTATTCCCATTTTGCCAATTGGCTTAATATCACGTGTGACAGACAGCATCTACCTTCTTGTAAGGCTAGCTGCTAAGATGTCCTGACCTTTTCAAAAATATTCAGTTATTTGGGAATGGGGTTCCTATTGAAAATGTATTTGTGAATTTTATACTGGAAAGAAATTAAGTCATCTTCACATTCAGCTCTTGGGAAGATTTTGTGAGGAGGAAGGACCTAAAGTGCCCCACCTTCTAAATAATTTGTAATAAGTGAAGGGAAGAAAGGAGTTGCATTCTGAGCTAGGAGGTAGTGGAAGGGTAATAGGGTATGAGTCAAGAATGCACCATTCAGGTTTGAAGGATAGTAGGTAGATCTATCTGACTTTCCTGGAGAATCTTGGACCTTGAGTGTCATTACGGTTGGATCTTAAATATCTCCCAAAGGCTCGTTTCCGGTTTGGTCACCAGCCTGAGGCACTATTAGCACTACTGAACCCCATGCCCTTCCTCCCTCTTTCTCTCTCTCTTTCTCTTTCTCTCTCTCTGCTTTCCAGCTGCCGTAAGAGAAGTAGCTTTGCTCTATCACATATCCCTCTCCATGATGTTCTGCCATACCACAGGCCCACAGCCACATTACCAAGTGAACTCTGAAATCATGGTCAAAAAATGTACATTTCCTCCTTTTAATTTCTTTATCTCAGGTATTTTATAATAGTAACAAAAGTGTTTACCCATAACAGTGAAGAAATAAATTGGGGATAGGTTGCAAAGTAGCTGGAATCGTACCAATATAAAATATTTTTTTGCTTTTGCTCTTAGAAAAGAGGCAGACATTGTTATTTAAGGGAAGTGATAGCATCTTATTTCTTCCTCTGCTGTTTATACCTCAGTGCCTGGCACACTGAAGGAATTTCAGAATGTCTGAATTGAAAGAATTGAATGAAGAGTGAAGAGGAGTAACTTCCACGTCTCATAAGTTTCTATGTCCAGCCCAGATCTCTCCTTTGGACTCCAGATTCATGTCTTCAATGGTCTCCTTGACATCTTTACTTGGCTGATCCAAATTTACTTCACAGTTGATATGTTCCCCATAGATTTTGTGATTTCCAACCAAGACTCAATCCTCTTTAATTTCCCAAATTTCAGTGTATGACTTCATTACCCAGCTAAAGCACATAAACTGGAAATACAAGGGTCAGTCTTAATATATCTTCTTATTCACCATATTCAACGTGTCATCAGGTTTTGTTGATCTTTGTCATCTATATTACTCTCAAATCAATCAATTTTTGCATTTCTTTACTGGTCAATGCTGCTAAACAGAACCCACCCCCAAATCTCTGCAACCACTTTTGAACTGGTCATTTTGTAAATCCTCTTCCAGAGTAATTCCAACTAAGCAAACAAAGAGATATTTTCCGTAGGCAAATATGATCATGCTCCTTCTGATTTAAAATGCTTAAGCAAATTCTTATTGCTATTAAGGTAGGGTCAAATTCTTAAAAAGACCTTCACAGAGTGTTATGATTTGGATGTGAGGTGTCCCCCAAAAGCTTATGTGTGAGGCAATGCAAAAAGGTTCTGAGGAGAAATAATTGGGTTTAAGAGTTTTAACCCAATCAGTGATTGAATCCCCTGCTAGAGATTAACTGAGTGGTAACTGAAGTGGTAGGGTGTGGGTGGAGGAGGTGGGAATTGGGGCATGGCTTTGGGTATATATTTGTATCTGGGAGTGGAGTCTCTCTCTCTGCTTCCTGATCACCATGATGTGAGCTATTTCCCTCTGCCACCCCCTCCTGCCATGATGTCAAGCCTCACCCCAAGCCCTGAGAAATGAAGCTGGTCTTCTATGGAAAAAGAACTCTGAATTCTCGAACCCCTTAATAAGCTCTTCCTCCTCTACAATTGTGCTGCTCTGGTCCTTTAATCACAGCAGCTAAAAAGCTGACTAAAACACGTGGTAACCCCAGGGATGTTGAACTTTCACTCCTTTAACTCCTGGTCTTTCTTTGGATCTTCAATGGGTCCCCATTTCTTTAGGCAAGTCTTTCCTGCCTTCCTCTCCTATATGTAGCATTATGTGCCTTGGTTTTGTAGCTTTTTTCATAGTTAAAATTGTTCATTTTTGGTATGGTTATTCATACTTGTTTTCCACAAATTGTGAGCTCTTTAAGGGTAGGGTTTGTTCAACACTGAATTTCCAGTGGTTAGCATAGCAACCAGGAGACTTTCGATGAATTCGATGACGAATTATATAAATACATGCACACATACACACAGACATATAAATTTATATATATACTCATAATCTGGTGGTGTCATGGAGTCTTAACAACTGTGTGAGGAGTTAAAGACTATTAGAATAGTCTCATCATGAACTGACAAGTGTTTGAGCTGTCCCTGCAGAAATGGCAACAGTAATCTTAGACAAGGGAAGTATTGTGTAAAAATAATTGAGTAGAGCAGCGAGAACAGCTCAGTGAGTCCAATTTTCTAGAAACATTGGTACTTCCTGGAAGTCTGCAAGAGAATGAATGTAGCACAGATGACAGCCACCATCCCTCTCGCATGCAGACTCAGAGAAGCTTCCAATTTGTGGTTGTTCAGGTGGGATTGAGATGACTCATGTGGAATCAGGCCCTTCTGCCCTGTGTTTATATTAAGACTGCCCTTTGATTTGCAGCTGTGGCATCTATTTGCAGAATTTGACTATTTTTTTTTCATTTTAGATTCATGTTCTTCCTGTTGTTTTAGTTCAGAAATAAACAGCATGCTCAGAGCCATCAATGAGGGAAGGGGTTGAAAAATCCCAATTTCAGTGCCATTGAACTTGTCTTTGATTTGTCAGACTACCATCAGATTTCATCCTCATGGACACACTGCTTCAGGATATTAATTATGTGAAATGCAAAGTACATCTGGATTGTTCTGCAGTAGAGATCATGATCCAATACTTCTGAATGAACAAGGGTTATATCTGGAAGTTAAACAGATGTTTTCTTGACTTCTAAAAAGTCATAACAAAAAATTACAAATGTTCTGCATATTTTAATTTTGCATATTTTCATCTCTTCTTGAGTACTTATATTTCACACTTGTACTTATATTTCCAATTTTATTTAATACTTTTCATCTCACATACAAAATATTTTCTCATTTCCCTGTGCATACTTCTTAATATTCTTTTTCATGAATTCAAGATGTAATTATCTTGTCATATTTTATCATTCTTTACCATTTAATATATTATATTTATTTTCCAATTTTCACTCTTAGATAACATTGCAATACAAATGACTTTTCCTTTGTTATTCACCCAACCAAACTTTTAAAGGTGGGAATGCTCAAAGAGTATGGGGCTCTTTAACTCTTAATACATATTGCTAAATTTCTTCCTAAAAGAGTTACAACAGTTATATGCCACAAGTGTCTGAGTGCAAACATATATATTTGTATACTTACCATGAGCAATGTCCTGCTTTCAGACATGGAATGCAAGGAATATATTTGGGAGAGGAAGAAATGACACTATAAGGTTAAGATGTGGAATTGTGCTGTGGTTGGAAAAAATACAGAAGTGCAGAGACACAAAAATTTTTGGAGGGTATAAAATTAGAGAATAAGAAATGCAGAGATCTCAGAAAATTCTAAGAGCATTAGGTTTATTAAAAATGGAGGCCTAGAGAAATTAAACATATGATTGAGGATGAGTCAGGGAGTGGAAGGAGAAGAGGGAAGTCTTTGTATTTATTTCCCAGGGCTATTAGAACAAAATACAATTAACTGAGTAGCTGAGACAACAGAACTTTATTGCATCACAGTTCTGTAGGCTAGATGTCAGAAATCAAGGTGTTGGCCATGGCTCCCTCGAGGGCACTGAGAGAGAATCTGTGTCCTGCCTCTCTCCCAGCTTCTGGTAGCCTATGGCATTCCTTGGTTTGTAGATGGTGGTTTCTCTCTGTGTTTTCTTTCAATTGTCTTTCCTCTATGCATAATTTGTCTCTGTATCCAAATATTTATAAGAGCACAGACATATTGGATTAGGAGCCAAACTAGGGGCCTCATCCTCACTTGGTCATCTGCAAAGACCCTAAATCCAAATAGGATTACATTTACAGGTATTTGAGGGTTTGTGGACTCTACATTCGTCTAAGAGACTCAAGGCAATTCAAAACATGCCCCAAATGCAAATATGTGAGCAGACAAGATGGATCAGGTGCAATGCAGTGGATAGAGCGTGTACTTTGAAGTCAGGCAATGCTAGGTTTAAATCTCAATTCAGTAATTTCTTGCTTCTGTGATCTTGAGTAAGTTATTTAGTATCTTTGAGCTTTTAGTTGCTTCATCTTAAAATGGAATTAATTATACCTATTTTGCCATGTTATTAATTATGAAGACTGGAGCTAATGAAAGCAAACTATCTTTTACAGTGTCTGACACTTCTTATGGGTCTGATAAATATGGGTCTTTAAATATGACACTCTCCTTAGTGAAAAAGAATTCATCTGCAGAGGTTGGACCAGAGGCAAACAGACCACAGGATCCTTTCTGAGAGGGAATCTAAACACCAGAGTTAATCTCTCTTTAGAAAATGTTTCTCCCAATGATGTTTTTTGGATCCCTAGAGGTAGATAAAAGACAGCTGACCTGAAATGACTCAGATCAGATCTAGCATGATCACTAAAGGCCTTTTTTCTTATATTCTCATTTGATCTGATCTCCTCTTATTTCAGGTACATAGATGCTTTAGAGTTCATGACTGAAAATGACATACAATGTCAAGATGATAGACCAAGGTAGGGTTTGACATGGTTTTAGGATTTAGTGACATTTTATTTCAGATATTAATTTTCCTGGTGTGGATTTGACATTTTTAAGCATCACTAAGAGTCTTCAAAAAGTTTTAAAAAGAGAGAGATTTATGACAGTCCAAAGATTAGGCACCATTTTCTACATTGACTTGACGTTTGAGTAACAACCCTGACTGGGAAGTGACAGATCACTTTCTAGTGTGACTGACAGTCCTTCTCCAGTGTGATGGATCGCACTGGAGAAGAAACTCTGGGCTTACTCAGAATCCAGAATAATCTTTTGCTGAGTGGATTTGAGTAAGACAAAGGCTGAGGAGGAGAAATTATTTATATGAAATTTAGTCTTTTGGTTTAGCCTGTAGGCTTAGAAAAAGTCAATATGGTTGATACAGTCCAAGGTAGTTAAGGAAGGTAATTGAATTTTTTATTTGGCAGGTGGGGAAGGGACAACTTTTTGTTTTCTAGTTGAAGATAAAGTAATTATGGTAATAATATGAGCTACTGTGTCACATCCAGATAGGGATACATCTTCTTCAGGAAGAATGAAATGAGCTGCTTATTTGCTTTGTGAAATTAAGCTTCAAAGTCACCCAACTGTCACATTAATCTACTATATATATTATATGTAGTATACTATAGATATAATATATGCATAATATATATAGTATATGTAATATGATATATATTGTATGTATAGTATATATATACTATACATGTGTAAAAGTTATGTGCATCTGCTAACTTCAAATATATATATATTATATAGAATTTACATACTATAAATATATAGTATACACATATACTATATACTATATATTATAAATCAACTAATATATATAATATAGTATATGTATAGTATATATGATATATATAGTATATACATATCTTTTACACATGACCTTAAATTGAGATTTTAAAAAATAATGATACTAGATATGATTGAGAATGGCTGAAATGATGCTATGAAACAAGCTGTGAAAGGTACCTGTGTAACTAAAGTTATAACAGACAATGAACTACTCCTAGATTCTAAATGTCTATTTCTAGCCTGGTTTCACAGAGAAATAAGTGAAAACTTTAGATTTTTTTAGATAAGAACATACCTCTTTGGTCCAGGGTGCATTTCCTTTAGTAGTTGTAGCTATGCATTGTCTTGAGATCCTCACCTGCAGACTCTGCTGGTTTCCATCTTGTTTAACTTTTGTACCAGTTTAGTTACTGTCTTGAATCAGAATCTTAATACTTGCATAGAGCTCTCAGCCTCACTGGTTGTTCCAAGTTACAACTTGAGGAACATAATTTCAGCATGTGGAATGAAATACTTGGAGCCTGTGCTATATATTCTATGTGTTTTATCCAAAGGGATGGAGAGGCTGTCTCTGGTTTGATGGATGCGATATTCAGTCAGAGCTTAAGTAGAACAGACGATTTTTTGAAGTTAGCCGGTGCACCATGGAGATACTGGACAATAATTTTCTCTGTGTTGACTTTTCTAAGATGCCTATGAGTTTTATCACTATTCTTCTGTTCCAGAATCCTGGTGATCCATTGTATTTTAATTGAGCTCAGGAGATTTGAGCTTGGACTTATGGTGATCAAATAATAACCAAGTCTTCCTCTGAATTCTGGGCCCACAAGAAGTTCTCATAGTTTCAGCAATGCCAGTAGGTCATCTGCTGTCCTACTATTATGAACTAGTGTCAACATATTAGAGTAAGAACCCAGAAATCTTAAATCAACTAGCATAGGCAATAGAGCAGCTCTCGTCTCTACTCTCTCAGCCCTGGGTCTCAGGGGAAGATACCCTCATAGTTTTCATCCTTTTGTAGAATATATGTGATTGGCTTTAGAAACTGGAAGGTAGGATCTTCTGAATCACAGCTCCCATTTGGAAAGCTGAAAAAGAAGGACAAATCTCAGGATGTTACAGGACACCACGGATTAATCTCAGGGTGTTACAGGACACCATGGCTATCAAGGCATGAGGCCAGGGTTCAGTTTTCTCATTTTCTCAGTCTGCCTATTTTTGCCCAAGTGAAAAAGCTGTCTTCTGCATACAGTGACCCCACATTAGCTCATTAGCTCTGTAAATGACTCAACTGCTAGATCTTGCTTATAAAAGCAAAGTTCAATGCTATTTTGAAAACTGTAATGGTTTTGTGCCTAATATCAATTGACAACTATAAAACTATTCCTGATTCTTCCATTCAAATGATACATTGCAGATTAACATCTGCTTAATGTGGAAACAAGCATAATTGGTGTGCCCAGTTGCTTAAGCTACATCAGTGAGGATGACTTAACAGTGTCCACCTGGAATATTCTTTCATTTAATTGTGAGAGTGTTTTTAATGAGTGGTTCATCATTTCCTCACAGATTTGAAGTACCTCCTTTGTGTTCCCAAATATCCCTAGTTTTGTTTCTGGGTTCTATCTTTTTACTAGGCTAATTTTCAATTTCAGTACCAGGATCCATTGTTAAAAAACACTACAAGTTATTTTTAAATTGTAACTTTAAGGAATATTTTAAATGTGTAGGATTAGATTCACTTATTTTTTAATGACTTAATTGACAATTCCACATTGTTTTTTGGAAAATCTTTTGAACTCAAGAGGCTTTCCAAATATGTTAATGTCAGTAATATTTTGATTATACTTACACTGAATTGTTAAATTAACTAAGGGAAGTATTGATATCCTTGTGATATTGCCATTAAGTAACATATTTTTCCACATTGGAGGTCTTCTTTTTCTTACTCAACAAAATGTTATTACTTTCTTTATGCAAAGAATAGATTTTTTTTAATCACATCTTTGCTTTATAAATTGGATCTTTAAATGATATTATTTGTTTGTTATGGCTGGAATACAGAAAAGTTGTTAATTTTGGTATATTTACCTTATATCCAAAATCTATATAGTACTATCTTATTACTTCTAATATTCTTTCTGTTGAATTTTTATCTTGGAATTTTAGGTTATCTTGATTAGGTAATCATGTTTCTTCAAGTAGTCTTGTCTCTGATATTTGTGCCCTGTTTTCTTTGCCCTGACTAATCTTACAGGCTAGGGTCACCAGAGTAATGGCTGTGGATAGTGGGCATCTCTGTCTTGTTTTGAGATCAAATGAGAAAACATTACCATTTTATGTTCTTTTGTCTTCTGAAAAATACTCTATGTGTTGGCAAAGTTTAAGTTCAAAGGATTCATTCTTTGAAGTTTTGGTAGATCTTTCATGTGAAAAAAAATTATCTGGGCATGAAGTCTTTGGGGGAAGAAGATTCTAAACACATTTTATTTTATCCCCCCCCCCTGTGGTTTTTGGTATAAATTTCCAGTTGTCTTGTCACTTTTCTCACTTTGGTAATTTTAATTTTTTCATGTAACAATCCTTTCTTATAGTTTCAATAGTATTAGTTAAAGTGTTGCACATACTACTCTCTTGTAATAAAAATATTATTATTTATATCTTTTCTTTCTTTCTTGGTTAGACTTGTTGTATATAAATCTATTTTAGTAGTCTTTTCAAAGAACTAGCTTCTTTTTTATTTTTATTTTTGCCATTTTTGTTCATCTTTTATTTCATAAATTTTTGCTTATTAATAAAATTTCTTTTAAAATTACTTTAGGTTTATTTTGTTGTCTTTTCCCCCCCTGGCTTCTTAGTTAAATGTTTAGTTTATTTTCAGTTGTTTCCTGACATATGTATTCAAGATTTGGCATTTTCTTCTAAGCATCACTTTGAATGCATTTCATAAATTTTACAATACAGTTCTTATACTTGTTTATTTGTAAGTAAACTAGTTTTAGAGTCTTTTAGAACATTCTGCTTTTGTTGTGAATTTAGACTATTGTGATCATATTTAATGTGGCTTATAAATTTTGACTTTGAGGAGTTTTTTGAGAGTGTAATTGTATCAACATATAGGCAATTATTTTGTAGTGTTTCAGAGTTGCTTGAAAAGAAAGATATTCTCTGTATACTTGGCATTTACTCTTCACACATTAATAAAATAAATTTGGTAATAGTCTTATTCAAATTCTCTGTAAACGTCTTTAGTTTTTGTCTGCTTAGCCTGTCCTTCGCTGACAGAGAAGAGTCAAGGTTTTCTATTATAATTTTGACTTTGATAAATCCACATCTTTTCTAATAGCTTTTTCTTTTAGTTTGATGGTGTGCTATCTAGGCATGAGGGTTCATGACTGTAGTTATCTGCTTTGGGGAATTACAGCTTATATCATTATAAATCCCTCCCTGTCCCATTTCATGCTTTTTGACTTGAATGCTACTTTCTATGATGATAATAATGCCATGCATACTTTCTTTTATTGTGATTTTCCTGGCATATGTGTATCTATGCTTTGTTTTTAATCTTTCTCTGTTGTTTATTGTAAAAAACGTGTTGGTGGAAACTAAACCTATAACTTTCATTTGCTTTTTTTGATCTTATTCTCACCGTCTTATCTTGTGTTTTATCATATTTTATCACATACATATTTCTTATGCTGATTTTTCTTATATTATTTTCCTGCTCCTTTTTCTCTTCTACTGGCTTGATTTGTTTTTACTATTTCTTTTCTTTGTCTTAAATTTTTATATAAACATACCAAAACATAATTTCCTATGGAAAAACATTAACATTGAACTGTTTCCTAGCTACACAAGCCTCATCTTTTAACCCTCATAACCAGGATTTATTATAATCATAAGGCTTTGTTTGTAGAGTTTTATTTATTAATAAATGCTTACATTTTAAAAGACCTTATATATATTTTTTTACTTTGAAATTTTACTATTTTTTTTTTAGTTGGAGGAAAGACTTTGTCTTTTAAGAATAGTTTTTTCATTTACAGAAAAAAATTAAAGAGCTATTACATGTAGTTCCCATACATCCCATACCTGGTTTCCCTTATTATTAATGTCTCACATTAATATAGTATATTTGTTAAGATCAATGACAAGTATGATGCAGCATTATTAAACGAAGTCCACACTTTATTCATATTTCTTCAGATTTTGTCTTATATACTTTTTTCACTCAGGACACCACATTACATTTAGTTTTCATTTCTCAGATTCTTCTTGGTTGTGACAGTTTGTCTAACTTTTTAAAAATTTTTAATGAGTATATTTGTTTCCTGTGGCTTTTGTGACAAATTACCACAAACTTTTTAGCTCAGGAGAATAGAAATTTGTTCTGTTGCAATTCTGGAAAAGCCTAGGAGTCTGAAATCCTACAAGATGACACACAGGGAGCTCTAAGTGGGGACAGTTTTGGTCTCTTCCAGCTTCTGGTGGCTTCCCTGGCATTCCTGGGCTGTGTCCACATTACTTCAATCTCTGCCTCTCTCTCTCTGGTTTGCCTTCTCTTCTGTACATCTCTGTTTCAAATCTCCCTCTTCCTCTATTATATAAAGACACTTGTGCTGGCCTTTAGGGCCCGCCCAGATAATCTGAGGTAGATTTTTCATCTCAAGATAAGAGATTTTTTTTGACCCACCAAGGTAACATTTACAAATTCCAAGAATTAGGTCCCGACATCTTCAGGTGGCCATTGTTCAGCTTAATAATAACCTTGGGGTTTTGAGGATTTGATCAGGCATTTTATAGCTCACCTTCTATTGGGCTTTCCTTATTGTTTTCTCATGGGGTTACGAATTTTCGGAAGGTAGATCAGAGAGATGAAGTGCCATTTTCATCACAGCGGGTATCCAGGGTACATGCTGTCTGTATGACCTGTCACTGTTGATGTTGACCTTTATTACCTGGTTGAGGTGGTGTTTATCTGATTTCTTCGCTGTAAAGTTCCTCTTTGCTTCCCATTTTCCATACGGCACCCTTTGGAGGGAAGTAACCATGTGCAGGCCACATTTAAGGAACAGATTTTTCTCATCTTTCCTGTTTATTTGAATGGCATTTTCCCATCAGCATAGGCTTATTTATTCATTATTTCCAGGCTTTGTAGGATGCTCCAAGCTCATCCTATGTTTCCTGCCTTAATTCTTGTTATGGTTTGGATATAAGAATTCCCTCCAAAAGCTCATGTGGCAACAATGTAGGATGTTCAAAGGTGAAATGATTGGACAATGAGAACTGTTACCTAATCGGTGGATAAATCCAGTTAACTGATTAATAGATAATAATAATAATAATAATAATAATAATAATAATGGAGTACTTGGTAACTGTAGGTAGGTGGGGCATGGCTGGAGGGGGTAGATCACTGGAAGCCTGTCTTTGGGGTTTATATTTTGTCCCTGGCTCCTCGCTTGCTTTCTCTCTGCTTCCCAACTTCCATGAGCTGAGCAGCTTTCCTCCACCACACCCTTCTGCCATGATGTTCTGCCTCATCCTGGGCTCATAGCAATGGAGTCAGTCAACAATAGACTGAACCTCTGAAACTGAGCTCAAAATAAACTTTTTCTCCTTTAAGTTCTTCTTGTCAGGTTGTTTGGTCACAGCAATATAAAGCTGAGTAACACAGTCCTTGGATCAGCCATTTCTTCAAGAAGCCCTGGATACTTTAAATGGAGACTATTAGAAGGCAAGATCAACTCATTGTGCTCATGCTATTGGCATTACTTCTTTTAGCGACTTTCAAATGAGAGCAAGGAAATACATGCTTATATAATAGCCTCGCATGTACACTTACCTATGAATATTTATTTTTGCATTTATTTTAAGCTAGAATTCATGCTGATACTCCAATTATAATCCATTATAATTATTGATCATTCTTGCCTACTCCTCATTTAATTTCCCATTCTAAGAGCAGAAACCTGTCTTCCATTATCTATCATCATTTGTTTATTCATTACACACACACACACACACACATGTATATATAGTATCAGAATTAATTCATATCTCATGGGAAATAACTTTATTAACTAGAGTATAATGGCAACATACAGTTCTTTTCATATATATATATATATATATATATATATATATATATATATATATAATTTTTTTGCTTTTAGGCTTAACAGACTCATTTCCAAAGGGATTTACCACTTTTTCTCCCTGCTCCCTTCAGTAAAACTTTTCATACATTTGTAGTAATAATTAGATTTTTTATCAGTCAGCATTCCTTTATGGAAACTTCCAATTTCCTAAATTATCTTTTTACTCAAATACATTAAGGTTCACATTTTGTTCTGTGACATTCCACAGGTTATGGTAAGCATGTAATGCCAGATATCTACTGTTACATTGTCATGCAGAACACTTTTCATTGATCTGAAAATCTCCTGGGCTAAAAATCTCCTGTTCTACTTTTTTTCACTCCCACTAATCCCTAGGTGACCACTGATCTTTTTACTGAATCTATAATTTGCCTTTCTCAGATTTTAATGTAATTGGATTTATAGAGTATGTAGCCTTTTCACACGCAAAAATAAGCTTTTGTGGCTCATAAATGTCCTTTTCTTTAAAAAAAAACTTTTTTGTAGTTTTAGATGGACAGCATGCCTTTATTTTATTTGTTTATTTTTATGTGGTACTGAGGATCGAATCCAGTGCTTCACACATGTGAGGCAAGTGCTTTGCCACTGAGCTAGAGCCCCAGCCCATAATTGTCATTTTTCTGTTTGTTTTCTAAGTATGTCCTTTGATATGTCCTTATACTTTTCATCTACTTACAGTATCCACGTTTTTGCATTTTGTCTACTTTTTCTATTATAACTCTTTACCTATTAATCATAGTTATTTAGAATTCACTATGTGATAATTCCAAACGGTGTCATAGCTGAATCTCTGGCAATGACCAAAGTACTTTCTTCATCTCTTTAGAAAGCTGGAATGACATATTGAATAATAGAAAGAGTGTAACTAAGCCTTCAGTGTGATTTTTGTTGTTGTTAATTTGGCAAGGATTGTGGCTGGGTTTAATGTTTATTAGAGCTATGTATGCTTTCAGTTTCCTCTAGTTTCCATTGTTAAAATATTTTTAGTTGTAGATGAGCACAGTACCTTTATTTTGTTTATTTAGTTTTATGTGCTGCTGGGGAACGAACCCAGGGCCTCACACATGCTAGGCAAGCACTTACCACTGAGCCACAACCCCAGGCCCAGTGTCCTTGTTTTTGTTCCCCAGGTTGGATTTGGGTTTCCTGAAGAACTTCTTAAGAGTCTGTGTCTTGCAAGTCTTTCCATTGTAATCTGCTGCTATTATTCTGGAACCCTGTTGATGTGGCAACCATATGTTAGGGAGGGGAGGCATTTTATAAAGTGAATCTCTATCTTTTTAAAAAATTGGTGCATATTCATTATACAGGATAGTGGGTTACATTGTGGCATATTGACATATGCACTTAACATACTTCGATTAATTTCATTCCCTGGTAGCTCCATTTGCCTTCTCTTTTTCCCTCTCCCAATCCTCTTCTACTCTATTTTTTCCCTTCTGTTTTCATGAGATCACTTTCTTTCCTTTTTTCTAACATCCACATATAAAAGAAAAACCTATGACCCTTCACTTTCTGATTCTAGCTTATTTTGCTTAACATGATGCTCTGCAGTTCCATCCATTTTCCTGAAAATACATAATTTCAGTCTTTAGGGATGAGAACTCCATTTGTGTGTATGTGTGTGTGTGTGTGTGTGTGTGTGTGTATGTGTGTGTGTGTGTATGTGTGTGTGTGTATGTGTGTGTGTGTGTGTGTGTGTGTGTATAACATTTTCTTTATCCATTCATTTTTTGGTAGACACCTAGGCAGGTTTCATAACGTGGCTTTTGTGAATTATACTGCTATAAATGAGGGTATGTATGTATCTGTATGGAATGGTGACTTTAATTTTGGGGGGTAAATACCAGGGAGTGATATAACTGGGCTATACTGTGGTTCTAATCTTAGTCTTTTGAGGAATCTCCATACTGATTTCCTAATCAGTACAAATTTACGTACCTATGGTGTATAAGTGTTCATTGGACACCCACATTCTCACCAGCATTTATTGTTATTTGTATTCTTGATGATTGCCATTCTAACCAAAGTGAGATAAAATCTCTATATAGTTTTTATTTGCACTTCTCTGATGGCTAGAGAAGTTGAACATTTTTTCACATAATTTTTGGTCATTTGTACTTCTTTTGAGGAGTATCTATTTTATTCACTTGCCATTTATTGAATGGGTTATTTATGGGGTTTTTTGGTGTTGAGTTATTTGAGTTATGTATATATTTAGACACTAATTCTCTTTTGGAAGAATAGGGTGCAAAGACTTTTCTCCCATTCTGTAGGTTCTCCCTTTGTGTTGTAAATTGTATCCTTTTCTTTATATAAGCTTTTTAGTTTGATGCCATCCATTATTGATTATTGGTACTGCTTCTTGAGCTCTATGCGTCTTATTGAGAAAGTTGGTGTCCTATGCCTTTATGTTAAAATGTTCTAGCAGTTGTGAAGTTTCTGATCAATTTCTTAGGTCTTTGATTCATTTTGAGTTAACTTTTATGTATGTGAGAGAGAGGGATCTGTTTTTAAACTTTTATGTATGAATTTATTTCCCAGCACCATTTGTTAAAGAGGATGTCTTTTCTCCAACTTAAATTTTTGTTATCTTTGTTAAGAGTGCAGTTGTATGAGTTATATTGTGTCCCTTCCCCATTCACCCCCATATTGGTCTCTGTGTCTATTTTTATGCCAATCCCAAGCTACTTTTGTTATTATAGCTCTGTAGTATAATTTAAAGTTGAGTATTAATGATACCTTCAGATTTATCCCCCCACCCCCACTTTTTTGGGTACTTGGAATTGAACTCAGGGGCACTTGACCACTGAGCAACATTCCCAGCCCCAGTTTGTATTTTATTTAGAGACAGAGTCTCACTGAGTTGCTTAGCACCTCACTGTTGCTGAGGCTGGCTTTGAACTCTTGATCTTCCTGCCAAGCCTCTGGGATTATAGGTATGTGCCACAGTACCTGGCCAGATTTACCTTTTTTTCATGCAGAATTATGCTAGTAATTTTGGGTCTTTTATTCTTCCATATAAATTTTAGAATAGTGTTTTCTAGTATTGAGAAAAATATCATTGTTATTTTGATGGGGATTGTATTCAATCTGTAGGTCACTTTTGGTAGTATTGCCATATAACAATATTAATTTGCAAGTTTTTTCTATCTTCTGGTGTCTTTTTGATTTATTTTTTTCAACATTTTTTTTCTTGTAGTGTTTTTTTCAACTCTTGGCTAGATTTATTTCTAACTATATTTTTTAAAAAATATTTTTTAGTTGTTGATAGACCTTTATTTTTTAAAATTTATTTGTATGTGGTGCTGAGAATAGAACCCAGTGCCTCATGCATGCTAGGCAAGCATGCTACCACTGAGCCACAATCCCAGCCCCCCAACTATATTTTTTAAATATTGTAAGTGGAATTGTTTTACTGATTTCCTTTTTATCGGATTCATTACTAGTTTATAGAAAAGCTATTGATTTTTGTAGGTTGATTTTGTATCCTGCTACTTTCTGCAAATGCAATTTGACTTCTTCCTTTGCTATTTGTATCCCCTTTTCTTTCTTTCTTTTACTTAATTACTCTGGTTAAAGTTTCAAATGTAAAGTAATATATTAAAAGGAGTGGTGAGAGTAGGCATCCTAATCTTGTTCCTGTAAACATTGTCTTTTAATGGGTCTATGTCTCTCTCCTGGGACCTTCACAAATGTTTCTTAGATTGTTTTTTTTCTCTCTTTAGATGAAACAGGAAGTCCAGAGGCAACCAGAATTTAGCAATCCCCCTTCTATCAGGTTAGAAAGATTGAACTGAGAAACACCCAGACCTCCCAAAATACTTTGTTTCAAAAATTTATTTTCTATTGTTACTTTTGAATGAAGAACAAAATTGTTTCATTAATATTGAGATGTAAATGGACCCTAATTCTATGACAATATGAAACCATACCAGACTTCACAGTTCTGTTTGAATAAATTCCTCATCAGCAATACAGCAAGGCACTATAAATTGAATCACAGAATAAATTAATTCATTTAAAAACATAAATATGGCTCTTTTAAAAATTATAATAAACATAAAAGTTAGGCAAAAGAACAAAAATAATACTCCTACTACCAGAGATAATCCCTATCAATAAGAAACATTTTGTGCATTTAAAGTATATTTTATTATACCTGGTTAGAGTCACACTATATTCAATTTTGAAGTATCCTTTTTTCCCACTTAAAACTTTATAATAAGAATTTTCTCATGCCATTAAATTGCTTTTTTCAACATTTATTTTTTTCAACATTTTTTTTCTTGTAGCGTTTTTTTCAACTCTTGGCTAGATTTATTTCTAACTATATTTTTTAAAAAATATTTTTTAGTTGTTGATAGACAAGTGAATAAAATAGATATTCCTCAAAAGAAGTGCAAACAGATCATAAGAGATCAATTTTCATGTAAATTATGCTACCTTATTAAAAATGCAGGCAAAAAATCTAGGAGAGATTGTGAGAATACTTCCTAGAGAGAAGATTACTCATTACATTTATGTGAACAAAGGCAACACTGCCTTATTTTTAAGTCAAACAGAATTGTTGAAGTCATCTTGTGAGAGTATGGAATATAGAGTACATATCTTAATGTTACCGAATGAAAAAGGCAAATGTTAGTGTGTGCAAGATGTGGTGAGCAACTTTGAGATTCATCCTCTTCAGGGAGCATTAGGACAGTCTGTGTGTCTATTGGTGTGTGTGTGTGTGTGTGTGTGTGTGTGTGTGTGTGTGAAGTTGGCTGATCCATTAAGTAATTCATTGAAGAGCTCTTTCTTGATTGATTTGTGGTGTTACCCAGCACTTCTTTGGGACAATACAGACACAGGGAAGTGTACTCTGGCATCATGAAAGGTCTTTGTATTCAAATACATGGCACTTACTTTAAAAAATTGTTCTAATTAGTTATACATGAGAGTAGAATATATTTTGACATATTATACATATATGGAGTATAACTCTCATTCTTTTGGTTGTACATGATGTAGAATTACATTGGTTGTGTAATCATACATGCACATAGGACAGTAATGTCCAATTCATTCCATCTTTCCTATTCCCATTCCCCTCCCTTCCTTTCATTCCCCTTTGTCTAATCCAAAGTACTTCTATTCTTCCCTAATTCCCCACCCTTTATTGTGAATTAGCATCTGCATATCAGAGAAAACATTTGGCCTTTGGTTCTTTGGGAATGGCTTATTTCACTTAGCATGACATTCTCCAGTTTCATCCATTTATGGACAAATGTCAGAATTTCATTCTTCATATGGCTGAGTAATATTGTGTGTGTGTGTGTGTGTGTGTGTGTGTGTATCTTCACATTTTCTTTATCCATTCATCTGTAGAAGGGCATCTAGGTTGGTTCCATAGTGAATGGAACCAATTGGCTATTGTGAATGCTATTTCTTTCCATTAAAAGTATTAGGGAATACCCTGTTTGCCTATCAATTCATCTCAATTCATTCAATTAAAACACACACACACACACACACACACACTCACACAATAATATGCCAAAGACCCTGTGAATGAATGCAATATAAGATATTGTAACAACCTTGGAAAGACTGAGAATTGGTGGGGGAGAGATGAATATAGGGGCAAATTGCAATGAAATATTGTGAGTGATACACAGATACACATAGGAAAAATGAAGAGAAGAGAAACTGCCTGAGAAAGTAACTTTTGAGCTGAGTCTCACAGATTGAGTGGGTATGTAGAAGATGAAGAGGGGGTAGAAATGTGTAAGTTATCCTTCTTTATGTCCCCCAGATGTATTCTGTGCCCTTATAGTCTATACCACTCAGAATCCCTTTTGGCTTCCATCTGACTCAGCGAATGGGAGATAATAGCAGGAGGTCGGTTGGTGAGTAGGAGGAGAGATTGGAGTGTTTCTTGCCTGTTTTCTTCCAGCTCTGATGCACCGTTCTGCCAATGGATTGCTTCTGCACATCTGAAATGGTAAATTGGAGGCTGACATATAATCACCACCATGTTTTGGGAAAACAGAGGGTCACTGTAAAGCCAAATGAAATGGGAGAAAAAGGATTAGGAGTCTGAGAAGTGGAAATGCTAACAGTAGCTTCCACAGGAGAGAGGAATGGGGGCAAACTACAAACAGAAGGGCACTTTTGAGGTAAATATTGTGAGATTTAGTGATGAATTATCTAACAGGTGAGAGAGGAGGTGAATGTTTATCATGGAAGTTGTTGACAGGAAGATGGGAACAGGAAGAAATGGGAAAAAATAAACAATTTTTGGGATACAATTTTGACTAGATTTAGGTTTCTGTTGTCAGAAGAACATTGGGTTATGACTACATATTTCCTTGCATTTATCAAGTAATTTTAAATTATTATAAGTAATTTAATAAACTGTGTGTAGCATACTATCCATGGTCCATGGGTTATGACATAAAAATCATAAGCAATGAAAGAGTTAATCTATGCCTCTCAAGTAATTTGTTAGTAATAGGATAAAGGATGCTCACATCCAACATATTAAAAATATTAAACCAATAACAAGTGAAAATATTTGATAAATACACAATGGTGGAGAAGATTTAAGGAATTTGAGAATGAGTACAAAAAATAGGAATTTTTGTTGTCGATGCAAGTTTTTCTTTTTAATTTTGGTATTGTTTCTGGCAAAACTTTTTTTTTTTTGCTGCAAAACTTATTTTTAAAAGAGTAACTTTACACACCATTATTAAAGTCGATTTCAAGGCTAAAGTGTGAGGGACGATTTCCCCGTCATTTGTTACCAAGGAGCCTGTACTTCCACTGCTGTGATTATTTCAAGGTGAAAGGTGAGAAGAAATGTTCCTTACAGTTTATTCAGCTGGATGTCAGTATTGGTAATCTCAGTCGCTATGGTATTTGAGCCTGTTGGCTCTGAAAGGATTTACTCTTTTGCACAAAGAAAGAGCAGAATGGCGGTGGCAAAGATAAAAAGAAATGAGATTTAGAAAAAGTGGATTTCTGTGTCCACAAAATAGCTTTTTATTCAGGGAAGCTTTAATGGGAATTAGTAGCATTGTTTCACATAAAGGGCTAGATTAACTTAGTGCCATGAAAGGTAGATGTATTTATAGTTTAAATTTTATACTTCTCTTTGACATCGTTTGGTGAATTAAAAAAAAATTGAAGATGGGTATAAGGTTATTTTTGTGTTGTTATTAAAATATTTTTTATTTATACTGACAAACATTAATAAATATTTAGTTTAAGTATTATCTTCCTACAAGATCCCTTTTATGTGCTTGAGATGGTAGAGGAAAGAATGTAAACCTGGGCACTGAGAAAGTAGAGGTACCCTCTTTTCTGTGATTTTGGCCAAGGCCCAATCTTCTTGTTTGATTACTCTTTCTAAAAATGATGGCCTTTGGGGTGAGTGAGAATCACTTCACGTGTGCTGGAAATTTACAATGAACGAGAAGATACAATGCCAGCCCTCAGGACTTTACAGATTAGAGAAAATGCCTTTAGAAATAAATAAATCTCATCTTTATTTTAATTGCTTAAGATCTTAGAAATGGTATTTTAGAGATCTGATCTAACCGGTTCATTTACAAATGAGAAAACTGAGGTTTGTGGATGTTAACTAACCTATCCAAGTTCTGAAGGCAAGTCCATGACAAAGCTAAGACAATTTCAGTTAATTGCATTACAACACTCACTGTAAAAACAATAGAGGAAAAGTGAAGAAAACAGAGTGCAGTAGTAGTGCCATTCTTCTCCCTCTGGTCCCTTTGGACTTTTGAAAGTCAATGTGCAGGGCTGTAGTAGAATGCTTTCCTAGCACATGCAAGGCCCAGGGTTCAATAACCAGCACCACACACATTAAATGTTTATATTTACTATTAAGTAGATAGCTTACTATCTCAGTATGGTGTTAAAGGGAGAAATTAGATGAGTATGGTGAAAAGGGAAAAGGAATGATATACAAGTCAGAAACTTGTATTTACTTTGACCTCACTGGCTGTGGGATTTTAGGCCATCAGCTTCTTAGGGATTCAGATTTCTCCGTTAACACTTCTTTTTACTTTGTGATGTGATGGATATTTCTTGTGTATCCAACATTAATTCTTGTTTTTGTGGTGATTTCCTTTGGGGGATTTGTTCTTCTCCCTTGATGAGGCCACCATTTCAGGCATCCTGCATTTCTCTGGTCAAGAGGTGGCCATGTCTCTCAAACTAACCTATCAGAACTTCTCTTTAGGACCTCCTTTCCCAAAGGAATTATAGAAAAGTGAAATAACATTTCTTATTTCTGTTTCCTATTGGTAGTGATTCCCATCAGTTCTTCCTACTTGGATTCATGGAGTTGCCTTTTTCCTGTTTTTACCCAGATAAACAGATGCAGATGCATCTTGACTTAATTAGGGGTGGTGGTGGTGGGGGTGGTGGTGGTAACATCCTGATAAACCCATTGCAAATTAAAATAATTGTATGTAAAAAATGCATTTAATATATTTAACCTATTAAACATCATAACTTATCAACAGTACACACTAGAGTATTGGTTCCTCATTCTTGTGAGTATGTGGCTGACCGTTGAGTATAGACAGCTGTCACTGCTCAACATTGCAGGAAAGTATTGCACCACACATCATCACCAGCCCCCAGAAGGATCAAAATACAAAATTCAAAGTATGGTTTGAATGCTGCTTTTGTACCTTTGCAAAATTGAAACATCACAAGTTGAACCATTGTAAGTTAGAGACCGTCTATATCTCTTCTCTCGCCTTCCCTGCTATTCTTTAATTTATTCAAGATCATTATGCTATTTGATATTTATGCTTCAGGTAGCTAGACTTGGTTTCTGTTGTTTATAACCTAGATTTATAAACTCATAGAGTTATTGTGAGGCTAAAGTAAAAAGGAGGCCTTGAATCAGGTGGATATTATTACATATACATATTATACCTTTTATTCTTTGATTCTTTTTTAAATTGCATATGTAGAGGTCCTATGTGCATCTTTTTGGTGTTACATGTCTCAGGCCAACTGGGGGCATAGTACATGTCTTGGGAATTTTTAGCCAGAAAGTAAATACTCTTTCTTATAATATTTAAGTTTCAATAGCCAATAGAATCTTAATTCTGTAGGGAAGGAGGTGATGTTTAAAAAAAAATGTGCACAAGATGTCAAAACTGCTAACAATAACTTTAGGCCACAGAGATGTCTGTAAGTAGGGACTCCACTCTTCCATGTCGGATGTTAAATCAAGGACCTCCAACCCTATGGGAGAATTTGAGAGCTTTAGATCTTGTTGTAATCTCCAGGTACTTCATGCTTGTGCCGCTCAAGGGATAGATGACTATCCCTTAAATTCCTCCTTAATTTCAAGATTGTTTCTTCTCTGGGAGAATGCACTGAGGCTGCCCAGAGTGACATTTCTAAAAAGTTATTGTGACTTCGTCAAGGTTGGCAAGACCTATAAAAGACATGTTGCATATACTATGATCATTTTAAAGGAGAATCTTTTATGTAAAACTTTAGCATGCATCAGAATCACTCAGAGGGCTAATTAAAGTGCAGATCTGGGGACCTCATTTCTGGAGTTTTCTGATTCGTTCAGTCTATGGTAAGGTTCAGGAATCTGCATGTCTAACAATGCCACTAACTTGGAGAATCATGTTTTGAGAGCCATTAATTGAAGAAATTACTTGGAGAATAAATTAACATACTAATATCACTTACATTTTGGGGATGTGACCTTGAGGCAGAGGAGAGAATTAAATAAGGGTTGTAACTGTAAGAGTATAAAGAGAAATAAAGGATTCATAGTTATTAGTAAGACAAAATTTTTAAGTAGGCAGCAAGGTAATCACCTTGAAAGTGAGACTAGGTTGGCCAAGGGAAGGATTTTATGAACTCTTGTCTTCTCCTTTAACAAAAGAAGAGACAAGTCTGGGAGACCTAATCAGGTTGGTTTTGTTTTATTTGATCATAGAGTTTTAGAATGGAACGTCTTTGCAAAACAGAAAGAACAATAAGGGGAAAGCCATTCTTTTTCACCCTGGTGGACTCACCGTGGGAAAACTTACTACCAGATGTGTCTGAAGCCTTGTGGGGTGGGTCATAGACCTAGGGAGCCCTGTCCTAGTTCACAATGCAGTCTGTATGTAGGGAGAGTACATTAGCAGCCTGTATAGCTATGTTAGAATCACCACGGTGGCACAATATGGTTGGATGGAGAGGGTCTGAGTTTAGACAGATAGTCTCCCTTAGATTCTAGGTAGTAAGGAGAGAATCCAGAAGTTCAAGTGTGTGTCCTATGAGGGAGGGGAAGATAATTAAAGATGCCAATGATGGGCTTATCTGAATCATCCTTTCATATGATGAGGACCAAGTCTACAGACAAACACTGCAGAGAGGATACCCGAACCAGAGGCCAAATGGTAGTTCCAGACGACTTTAGGGGAGAACTAATGAGAGCTGGGGCAGGGCTCAGTCCATCAGGGAGAGGTGACCTGTACTCACGGGACCAATGCTCCTGCCAAGAACACAGCTGAGTCTTTAGCAGCAGTGGGTGTCCATAGAATGGTGAGACTGGACCAGTTGTAACTGGTCAGCAGTCCAGGGAACAGTCAGATCAGCCACACTGTAGAGATTAACAAGGGGCCAGAAAACAAAAAAACAAAATCGACATTCCCCTCCAATATCACTGGGCCACAAAATCTACATTCTTCTTGAACATATTTCTGTATTCTCTTGAAGAAGAGCAGGAAGACTCAAAACTTTGGAATACTGAGATTTACTTCATTCTTTTAAACAGAAGTTGAGTTAAGTTACTGGTTTTAACTGAGATTACCACATAAAACTAGTGTTTTCTTTATCGCCCCTCCCCCACTTGCTACATTAATAGAAAATTTAAAAACTTTCACTGCACAACTAGAGAAGAATTGTCATCCTGCGTATTAGGAAAATGCAAGAGGATCAGGCATTGTGCGTCTGGAATCCAAAGAATGACTTCAGAATTCTTTTTCCATTTGTCAGGTCTGTGTTATCCCATGTTATTGTTATATTTAGGCAGGATTTAACAAATGGTGGTAAAGAATGTTGCCAATAGTTCAGGATGCTTAGTGATATCCTAGTATCTGGAGCAACACTCTGAAAGGACCTGTAGTGGGTCAGACGCTCTTCAATATGGTAGGAGCAGTGGGGCTATGTATCTGACTTCCTCACCCGGTAGGGAAGGATCCCTTTATGAATGGGAATAAAAGGCTGTGCTAATGCATGTAACGGGTGCTGACTACTACATTGCTGTGGCCATACACCCTACTGTGATCCTGATTTTGCCTAAAGCCTGGGAGGAAACAGAATACATACATAAAATTATAAGTGAATGCTCCAGTGTCAGTTTCATACATGTTCCTGGAATTTGTAATTTTTTATATGCTTGCTAAGGGAGTATGTCCCCCACATGTGACCTTACATAATTTTGAGTGCAAAGGAAAAGCATCCTGTTTTGGGAAAATATTGGGAGAGGTCCTTTACCCACTTCTTCACTTGGTTAATTACTTTGAACTTTAGGACTTATCTCAGGCAGCACCTCCTCTAGGAAGCCATACCAGTGCTGGATTAATTTCCTTTCTATAGTATCTTTTTTTTTTTTTTTTTTTTTTTTAACGGTGCTGAGGCTTGAACTCGAGGACCTCACACATTCTTCTAGGCAAGTTCTTTACCACTGAGCCTAATCCTCAGCCCCCTTTCCATAGTATCTCTATAAATATGATTACATAATTTATTGTCTAAGTTGAGATGCAGTTGAGATTGAAATTATTAAAATTAATTTTAAAAATGATGCCCGAATAATAGGTATCAATTGGAATAATTTTGGGCAATGGGGGTGTGTAGATCCCCTACCTATGGATGCCCTGCGATAGTTATCACTTAATCTCTGTGTCTTCCCAACTAGTTGGTGAGTCACTTAATAACAGAAATTATCTCTTACTCTAAATTCTATCTTTATTCTAAATATACTGAACTTTCCTTTTAGTACTGCCTTCATAGTGTCCCAGAGATTTTGCTATGTCGTATCAGTGTTCCCATTTACAGTGCTGTTAAATTCTTGTTTAATGTTGAACAAAGAAGGTTCCCTAGCCTTTAAGGACTGGTAGATTTACTTAGTCTCCTTAGTTCTAGAGGGTTAATTCTTGCGTTGGGTGCACTTGAAGATTTCCACCCTCTCCTTATTCTTGAATGTCGGCATACATCTCTCTCTATATTTTTAAAAGATTCTTTCCATATCTCTTCAGTGCAGATGAGACTAATTACATGATTCTATTTAGTGAGATCTGAACCACTAACAAAAGTGAATTAGGCTGCTTCTACTAGTGTTTTGATCCAATAACTAACCCCTTCCTTTAGTTTTATTTGAAAATTCTTATTTCATATATATCATATTATAAACCAACAGTCTAAACATAGTAATAGCTTAATTTATTTTGCTTTTCTTATGGCAGGTTTGTATATAAATGCATTTCAAAATATAATCTTCTAAACTTGCAGATATTCATAATCATTTAGAAATGATAAAAAAGTTGTCAAATACTTGTAATTATATAAATTGTCACTCAAATTATGGGAAGCTTAGAAAAGCTTTATTGCTATTTAGTTTTGTTTGAATGCTCCTGAGTGTGCTATTGAAAGCTTTGATAAATCAAGAGGGCTGAAAGATGGAAATGGTCATGGTGTTTAAGTTATGTTACACTTAAATCCATTTAATTAGCTATTTTCACAAACATGGTGTTCTTTTGTAAGAAACATTTAAAAAATCATTCTTTTCTATGTTTTCCTTTACAGAACCCCCCCAAAATTATCCCCACATGCTTTTGTATTTCTCATTCTTTGGTTTTCTTCCAATGCATGTATATAATTATATGTTCATGTTGTCATGGTGATTCAGAGCTAGAATTGTAAGGCTCTTGTAATCACTTGCCTCAGCCTGAAACCCGCTGTCCAGCCCAGCCAAATAAGCAGTGTAATGGCAGATGGTCAATGTTTTATTTTCTGTAAATTAATCTGTTGTTAGAATATTCTTGAAAATATCTCTTTAACTGCCAGAGGCTATTTAATATATGGCACTGATATGTTCTAAAATTTGAAAATGTGGCTTATTAGCTTCTTATGTTTAAATTTCACCGTAGTAATTTCATTTTTGAAGTCACATTAAGGTAGAGGGCACCTTCTCCCTAACTGATCTGTTTTTTTTTCCCTCCTAAGCATATAGTTTATTTCAAAAGGGAATATGTATACATTTAAAATTTATAAATGTAATTCATGGGCATTTTAAATATTTAAAAAATACATTAGTCCATAAAATAAAAAAGTTTTCTCCACTTTAGTCCTCCCCTAGACTTAATATCATGAGGGAAGTATCATTAATGATTATGAATCTCTTTCTAACTTGTTTCTTTATATCACATATTAGATCACACTCACACCCTGTTTGTCACCTAAATTTCATTGCTCAGTATTTCACTGTCATCTTGTAACGTCAGTTCATCTGATCTACCTTATTCTTTTTTAACATTTGCATAGTGTACTATTCTAAGATGCAGTAATATTTTTGATAAGTCCCCTAGGGCTTAACCTTTATACTGTTACCAGTTGCAAATTATAATATCCTGAGTGGATACTGAGCCAAATGGGTCTTTTTGAACTTTGTGTGTATTTCTGTGGGAAGCATGCTTAGTTGCCTTTACCTCCAAATTTGATCATACCATTCTATCTGAATACACCTGTGGTAAGTTAAATAGCAATTTCCCAAAAGATATGTCTGCATAGAACCTCAGGATATGACTTATTTGGAATAGGGTCATAAAAGATGTAATTAAGTTGAAGATATAAGATAAAATCATCCCAGAATTAGGTTGGACTTTAAGTCCAGTGACTGATGTCCCCATAAGAGAAGGGAGGTTTGAATATAGAGATACACAGAGGGAAGAAGGCTATGTGAAGATGGACGCCGAGGTTGGAGGTAATGTGCTTACAAGCTAAGAAATTCCAAGTATTCCTGGCACTCACCAGAATCTAGAAGATAGGCATGGAATGAATTCTCCCTTAAAGCTTCCAAATGGAACCAACCCTGCTGACACTGACCTCCTGGTCTCCAGATCTGTGAGAGAAGAAATTTCGGTTGTTTTAGGATACCAGCTTTGTGGAAATTTAGGAAACTAATACCATCCCATCCCATCTTCAAATCCTTCAGTGGTTTCCCTGGATTTCAGATAAAGGACCATTAACTTCATCACTTGGTGCCTAGGCAGTGTCCATCTCCCTCTCCAGTCTCTTTTCTGTCATTTCTGTACCTGGCTTCCTAGGTTATTTGAAGAATCTTTCCTATGGGAAGAGTATTTACATTTTTAATGTCCTCTCCCTTGCAGCCTGTCCCAGCCAGCTGTATGTCTTCCATGAATCCTAAACTTGACGAAATTTTTCTAAGAGAACTTAGTGTCTTTCTTGAAGTACTTGTGCTTTTCTGTGATAAGTGTATGAGTGTCCTGCACACTCCCTAGATCATAATCCCTTCCAGGACGTAATCTGTGTTTTCTGTCTCTCTCCTCCATGAGACCGCGTTTAATGTCTGAAACATTGAAAATGGCTAATGTGTTAATTTTTGTTGAATATATGTCTGCATCACTGAATGAATGATTTTGGTTCATATAGGTGGTATTAATATCTCTGGAAATGTCTTTCATTACTAATATTAGTGCTATTTAAATTTCTTTGACATCATTTAAAAATATAACCGATTTAAAATTACCCAACTATAGCAGAGTACAGAAAGTGCATCAAAACCTACAGTTCAATGAATAATTAGACAATAAGTACACACGTAAACTGCCACCCAGGTGAAGAAATAGAAGCACAGTGTGGCTGTATGTGGCTGTCATATGAACATACCTTACTTTATTTTTATACTCTACTATCAGTGGAAATTTGGACTGTTTATAGACTTATGTCACAATGAAAAAATTGCTGTGGACTACAGATGTCCTAGTATAGCAAAAGACCTTTTAAGGCATATTCCTTAAGTGGAAAGACCAAATAGGTTCAAACTCACTTGATAAACTCTATCCTAGAATAAGATTAGATCCTTATCTCTTACCCTGCACAAAAGTGAACTTCAAATGGGTTGAAAACCTAGGAATTACCCAGAAACTATGCAACGCCTTGAAGAAAATGTAGGGTTGATACTCTAACATATAGGCCAGGCAATAACTTTCTCAATAGAATTCCTAAAGCCCAAGAAATAATGTCAAGAATTAATAAATTGGATGGTATCAAATTAAAAAGCTCTGCACAGCTAAGAAAACAAGTAAGAATGTGAAGAGAGAACCTACAGAATGGGAAAAAGTTTTTGCTAGTTATTCTCTCTCTCTCTCTCTCTCTCTCTCTCTCTCTCTTTGGTGCCAGGGATTGAACCCAATCCTTTAAAAAATATCTTATTTAGAAATGGGTTCTCAGTAGGTTGCTTAGGGCCTCTCTAAGTTATTGAGGCTGGCTGTGAACTCACAATCTTCCTGCCTCAACCTCCCAGCTACCTACTTTTTTTGACTAGTATCCATAATACAAAAAGAATTTGAAAAACTTAACACCAAAAAACTAAACAAACAATGCAATTAATAGATGGGCAGATGAATTAAACAGGCACTTCTCAAAAGAAGAAATGCAAATGACCAAGAAATGTATGAAGAAATGTTCAACATAGTAATCAGGGAAATGCAAATCAAAACCACACTGAGATTTTGTCTCACTCCAGTTAAAATGACAGCAATCAAGAATACAAAAAATAATAAATTTTATAGAGGCCGTAGGGGGAAAGAAATACTTTTATACTGTTGTTATACTGTTGCTGCTATACCACTCCTCAGTATTTAACCTAAAGAATTAAAGTCATCTTACTACAGAGATACATGCATACCCACGTTTATAGCAGCAAAATTCGCAAAAGCTAAACTATGAAACCAACCTAGGTGTCTGTCAATGATGAAAGATAAAGAAAATGTGTTATATATACACAATGGACTATTATTCAGCCATAAAGAAGAGTGAAATTATGTCATTTGCAGGAAAATGGATGGAACTTGATAATATTGTTAAACGAAATAAGCCCAGTGCAGAAAGTTAAGAGTCATATGTTTTCTCTCATATATGGAAGCTAGAGAGAAAAAAGGAAAAGAAAGGTGGGCAGAAGGGATCTCATGACAACCAAAGGCAGGGCAGTAGAGGAAAGGGATGAGGAGGGAGGAGTGGAGGGAAAGGAGAAATACTAGGGAATGATATGGGCCAAATACATTGTTATATTGTGTGTATGTATGAATTTATTACAATAAATTCTACCATTATATATAACTATAATGCACCAATAAAAATATGGGGGAAAAAACTATCCTAAAATTGTACTAATTCTACCCCAGTCTATGGGGTAGATAGTGAAATCTACTGTGATATAAATTTGTATTCCTTGAATTACTAATGAGATTCAGAATTTTTGATATATATATTGGAAATCTTTTTTGTAAATCGAGTTATTTTTGTTTTTTGTTTTTCTTATCAACTTATGGGATTCTTTGTATATACAAATAATTTACTGATTATATGTATCTCTGACATTTTATTTTTTATTTTTTAAATACTTCTTTTTTTAGTTGTTGATGGGCATAGTATTTTTATTTTATTTACTTATGTGGTGCTAAAGATCGAACCCAGTGCCCCATGCATGCAAGACAAGCACTCTACCACTGAACCACAACTCCAGCCCTCTGACATTTTATTTTTAAAATAGGTTGAAAACCCTTTAAACCGTATTTTTTATTACCTAATACTAGAAGTGCAAGATTTAAATAAAATTATATAGTAAATCTAAGAAAAAACAAGCACACAAGTCATAGTATTGTAAAAATGTCAGGAGTTTGGTAAATTGTGACAAAAATCTCAAGACATTTAAACATTGGAAATCCACCAAAGTAGCACAAAAACTTGAGAATAGTTATTCAAGAAAAACTACTGATAGTTATGTGAGAATAGTCAGAGTTTGTGGCACATAAGCCAGGGTCTGCTCTTATCCTACCCTTCTCCCAGAATCTTAACAGTACAGTTAGCTCTGTCAGGGTGGGATAACAGTGAGAACCAGCAGCAATTTTGCTGTTGGGGGAGGCTGGCTCAGTTTGGTGCAGTAAAGAAACCTGAAGACAATGAGCATTTTCAGAAACATTAGCCTCAATAGGAAACATTAGTCTCAATAAGAAATGAAATAGGAAGGCCAACCCTGCAGATAATCTGAGGTCAGGATCCTAGTTTGTGTAAGTATCAAACGAACAGACTAGCCACAAATTTATCAGAGATACTTGGGGACTGGGACAGCCACATTCAATGGTGCTAAGTTCCCCTATTGTCCTGAAGAGACAGAAGGCTATGGATATATACAAATGTTTGTATATGCTCTGGAAAGAATAGAGATGGTACTTCCTGTCTACATGTTTCTGGCTTAATGTAACACAGAGAAGAAATGAGAGGGTACAGCAGAAAATGAAAGCTGGGAAAAACTTGTAAATTGTGTGCAATTGAATGCTTTACCCAAACTCTCACACAGATCCATTGGCAAAATGTGGGAGCCTCGTTGGCTCAGCGTTTCAGCACAACCTCTGACCAATCATTGGCTGACCAGTAAATTGTTTTGCAACAGGAAAACCCTTATTAACCAGGCTTAAAAATAAAAATAAGGCTTCAAAAAAGTACCTGAGTGGAAGCACTAATGGCTCTACAACATAGTAAAGACAGAAGTAGTCCAGGTGAGTCACAAAACAAAGAAATAAAGGTTATCTATGACAATAAACCCTGAAAAGAGGGACAAGAGTCTAGAATTGTTCTAGTGTATAATTTTAAACATTACTTAAAAATTTGAATCATGCAAAGTAACTGAAAAATATGACTAATACACAAGAATCAAAAGTAGTCAATGGAGCTGGATGTGGTGGCGCACACCTACAATCCCAGCAACTCTGGAGGCTCGGGCAGGAGGATTGCCAAGTTCAAAGCCTGCCTCAGCAACTTAGTGAGGCCCCTAAGTACCTTAGCAAGTCCTTGCTCAAAATAAAAAAATAAAAAGGGGCTGGAGATGTGGCTTAGTGGTTAAATGTCCCTGGGTTCAATCCCCAATTACCACCCCCTCCAAAAGTAGTCAATTGATATAGCTTCTTTTTTAAAAATATTTTTATTTGTCCGACAGAGCTTCTTAAGGGGCCCAGACATTGCACTTATCTCACAAATCTTTCAAACCTGTTACTATATATAAGTGTATGGAATTAAATGAATGTGTGATAGTATTATACTTTCAATATTGACACTTTCAATGACTCATCAAATAAAGAATCTCAATAAAAACAGAATTTACAAAAAAAAAAAACCCAAAACCTTGGGAATTCTGTTACTGATTAGTTAAACAACTAAAATTTTTTTAAAAAGTCATTAGAGGGAGATAAATTGCAGATCTGTATTGGTAGACGAAAAATTCAGCAAACTTGAAATGAGATGAATAGAAATCATTTAATCTGAAGAACAGAAAGAAAAATAAGGCAAGGGCTAGGGGTGTTCAAAATAATAATAGCAACAATGTAGTTGCAGATAGATGTTTGCACATTGAAGAAAATGAAGGACAGCAATGATGCAAGGAATGAATGGGAGGATGGAATTAGGATTATTTGTTATTATATGGTACTTGGAACACCTGTGTGGTGGGATAATATTATTTGAAAGTGGATTTGCATTAGTTATAAATATATATAGGAAACTATGTCTAACACTTTAGAAAGTTTAAAAACACAAATAGGAATAAAACACAAGGGTAACAAATAGGAAACTGTAAATATGGTATATATCAATTCACCTATATCAGCAACCATCTTAAACATCCATAGTATATATGTGAAATAGCAAATCATCAGAGTGGATTAAAAAACAAGACTCAATTATATGTTGTCTACAAGAAACCTGCTTTAAATATAAAGACACACATAGATTTATAGTAAAGGGATGGACAGGCTAATAGAGAGTTTGAGCAGCTACATTATTTTCAGATGGAGAAAACATAAAAGCAAGGAAAATTATCAGGGATAAAGAGAGTATTACATAATGATAAGGCAGTCAGTACTCCAAGAAGAGAATACTCCTTAACGTGCATGTGCAAAAACAGTCAGAACTGCAAGGGAAGATAGATGAATCTGTGAATAGTTGTAGACCAGCACCTCTCTACCAGAAATGGGCAGATCCAGCAGGCAGATGATCAGAAAGGACATACTTAAACTCAACATTTACATTAGCACCCCCTCTCCAATGAAATACTTGGGAATAAATCTAATAAAATTTGTGCAAAATCTATATGAGGATATCTACTAAACTCTGATGGAAGATATCAAAAAACTAAATAAAAAGAAAATATTCCATATTCATTGATGGGAAGACAATATTGTCATGATGTTAGTTTTTACCAACTTGTTCTATAGACTCAATGCAATCTTAATAAAAATCTCAGAAAATTACCTTGTGGATATTGACAAACTGATATATATATATATATATATATATATATATATATATATATATATATATATTGTATTGGGGATTGAACTCAGGGGCACTCAATCATTGAGCCACATCCCCAGCTCTATTTTGTATTTTATTTAGACAAGGTCTCACTGAGTTGCTTAGTGCCTCTCTGTTGCTGAGGCTGGCTTTGAACCGGGGATTCTCCTGCCTCAGCCTCCTGAGCCACTGGGATTACAGGCATGTGCTACCATGTCTGGCTGACAAACTCATACTTAGGTTTGTATGGAGAGAAAAAAAAACAAAAACAAAAACAAAAAGCAAAGTTAGAGGACTGACATACTCAACCTGAAGACATACTACCAAGCTACAGTAATCAAGATACAGTAATTAATTCAGCATGGCATTGGTAAAAGAATAAACAGATGGATCAGTGAAACAGAATAAAGAATCTAGAAATAACTCTATATAATTAGAGTCATTTTGTGTGTGTCTGGTGCTAGGGATCAAACCTTAAAGCAAGCACATGCTTGCTAAGCAGGTGCTCTGTCACTGAGCCCCTATTCCTAGGTTAACTGATCTATGGCAAAGAAGCAAAGACAATACAATGAAGAAAATACTAGACATTCATAGGAAAAATGAATTTAGACAGAGATCTTACTCCCTTCACAAAAATTAACTCTAAATTGATTATAGATTTAAAGATTAAACATAAAACTCAAGACTATATCACTCCTAGACGATAATAGAAGAGAACATCAAATTGGCCTTGGATGTAATGATGACTTTTTAGGTACAACATAAAGAGCTTGATCCATGAAAGAAATAATTGATAAGCTGGACTGTTAAAATTCAAAACTTAAGCTCTGTGAATGACAACGTCACGAGAATGAGAAGACAAGTCACAGACCAGGGTGTTTGTGTGTGGGGAGGATATTTGCAAAAGGCAATGTGACTTATCAAAAATGTACAAAAAATCTTATAACTCAACAGTAAGAAAACAAACAAAATTAAAATATAGACAAAAGACCTAAGCAGACAGTTCACCAAAGGCAGATGGCAAGCAAGAAGTTATAGTCAATGAAAATTAAAACAATGAGCTACTGGTGCACACTCGGTTAGAAAGGCCAAAATCCCGAACACCGAGAGCTATGAAGGCTGGTGAGGATGTGGAGCAACCAATATTTCATTCATCGTGTGTGTGTGTGTGTGTGTGTGTGTGTGTGTGTGTGTGGTGTTTGCATCCCAAATGGTTCAGCCCCTCTGGAAGACAGTTTGATAGTTTCTTACAACCAGCAAACAAACTCCCAGCAAAACAACAACATAAGAACTAAATGTACTTTTACCATATGATCCTATAATTGCATTCCTTCATATTTACCCAAATGAATTGGAAACTTAGGTCCACACATAGCATCTTTATTCATAAGTACGAATGCTTGGAATTTACCAATCTGTTCTTTAGTAGGGTAATTAGACCGTTGAGATGGATTCCTATTCCTCTTTTGTGACGATGTGCTTTGGAGTGTAGTTGTCGCTTTTGTAATAAGTCCTGTGCTGTTGGTGTCTCTTGTATAATTCATGTGTTGGTTTCAATTGCCAATGCCTCTCAATGCTACTGCAGAGCTGCTATAATGCTGTGGGTTTTTCAGAGCCATTGTTTTGGAATCTTTCTCTGATTTTGCTGTAGTAGATGATGTCCAAGACTGAGATCTAGTGTGCCCTTGTAGTCATTCCCACTTGGGGGATAGTTGTTGATTTGGAGTTTTTGTCTCCCTTATTCTATGTGTTAAAATATTTGTTGAAGCTTGAGCGGGATTTGTGTGTGCAGCAAGGTGCACTGTCCCTCTGCTGAGTTGGAGGTATAGTTTGGCTGCGGAGTCTCCCTTGCCAGTGTATCAGCTGCTTCCTACCACTGGTCTGTGGTCCTGCCTCTCTGCCTCCCTGCCCTCCTGCCAAAGAGTCTTATAAATCTTTTTTCATGAAAGCATTATTATTGCCTGTAAAAAAAATACTTCTAGAAGAAAGTATTAGCAATTGGTATGTCTTCTCTACACTTTAATGCAGACAGTTTATGTAACCTATAGGCTTACCCCTATATATACTGTTCTGCTTCTTTCTCTTTTTAGTTAATTATCGTGTATAACATTTCAAGTTGGTACACAGGTCTTCATTTCATTTAAAAATACTTAATAAAAGCTACGTGAGTGCAAAAAGAGAGAAAATCTTCATTCTAAGGTTTATTAGCTGAGTCAGAAATAGTTAAGAAAGATTTTTAAAATGTGCCTTTTAAAATTTTTCCTGCTAAAATATAAGTTTCATAAGGGCAGGCAGGGGTTTTGCTTCATTTGTGTAATGATATATTTCTAGTATCTAAAGTAATAGACATAACTATATAAGCAATTATCATTTATTAAATGTTTACTTTGTGCATTTCATACAGTATTTATTTAATTTTTTGAATTGTTCTAATGGGTTATACATGACAGTAGAATGCATTGTGACACATTGCACACAATGGAGCACAACTTCTCCTTCCTCTGGCTGAACATTAGAGTCACACTGGTAGTGCGATCATATATGTATATAGGGTAATAATGTCCATCTCATTCCACTGTCCTTCCCATCTGTTGCATCACAGGACTAAACAGATCAGGGTCACTCCAAGTGAATTTGGGGATTAAATAAAGACAGAGACATAGAAAGTACCTTTTCTTTGGGTTCAGGGACCACTCCTCAGCTGCAGCTCCCACAAGGTGGGGGAATCTTTTGGAATCTTTTCTCTGAGAAAAGGCAAGAAAGAGAATGAGGAGCGCATGCTGAACCCTTTTATTGGGGAGAAGCCATTCAAATGAGTAAGGGGTCAGGTTTCAGGCAGTTGAGTCTAGCTTTGTGATGTCTGGCTGTCAGCAGGTTGACTGATATCTAGGAAGGCCACGCTCACGTGGTGTGTGTGGATCATAGGCAGAGTAAGCAAAAGGACGCATATGGTGCCTACCCAAAGAGAGAGGCAACGTTGGTTCAGTCCACCTGATGTGCTCAATGCTCATAGTTCACACACACAGTCCATCTCCACACTCTCATCATTCAAAACCAAGGGGAGCTCAGTTCCCTTGTGGTAGCTCCCGAAATCCATCCTTACACCCTCTCCTCCACCCTCACTCCCCTCTGAACAATCCAAAGTTCCTTCATTCTTCCCTCACTCCCATTATGGTTTAACATCCACATATCAGAGAAAACATTCGGCCTTTGGTGTTTTGAGTTTGGCTTGTTTTGCTTAGCACGATGTTCTCCAGCTCCATCCATTTACCTGCAAATGCCATAATTTTGTTCTTCTTTAAAGCTGAATAATATTCCATTGTGTATATGTGACACATTTTCTTTCTCCATTCATCTGTTGAAGGACACTGGGTTGGTTCCATAATTTAGTTATTGTGAATTGAGCTGCTAGAAACATTGATGTGGGTGCATCACTGTAGTATGCTGATTTTAAGTCCTTTGTGTATAAACTGAGGAATGGGATAATTGGGCCAAAAGGTGGTTCCACTCCAAGTTTTCTGAGGAATCTCTATACTACTTTCCAGAGTGGTTGCACCAGTTTGCAGTCCCACCAGCAATGTCATACAGTATTTTATCTTGTAAAATGCTTAAAACAACTTTATAAAATGGACACTGTCATTATACCCACTTAACCTATTAGGAGACTGAGACATGGGGAAGTTGTATAACCTGTCCCAAAGCACACACTGTTAAGAGTGTGTTAAGAGCTATGATTTGAGAGCAGTAAATTTTTTTAGACCCATATTTTCAACCACTGGACACTTGGCTCAAAGGTACAGGATCAAGAAGAGACATGTTAGGGTCCAAAATTCCATGTGAATTTGTGATCTTGAATTCATGACAGAAATCAGACACAGCTTGTATTGTTCCCCTTGGGGGAGGAGTGAGTGTTATCCTTTTCCCTGTGTATGTATGTGTGTATAGGGATTGGTGATCACAGGTGTGTATGGACTGGTGGAGACCCAGCACACCTTCAACCTTTCTTTTAGTGGTAGCCAGTTCCTTGATCTGAGGATTCTTTCTCTTGCAATCTGAGCCTGCTAATCCTCTTGCCTGTGTGGGCTGTCCATCAGAATATTTCCCTGGAATCTTTATACACTTCAGTGGGAAAGAAAAGCCTTCTCCTTCTTGTCCTCTACAATTGTATTTAGATAGGCACTTCTACTTAGAATTCTATAAAAATGAGGGATTGTTAAATCCATATTATATAAATAGATACAGTTCCCAATAAAATTAAATTAGGCAAAATTTTCATGTGTTAACTATAGTAAATATGGGGTTTGATTTCCAATTACCTCGTCATTAAGTTAAATTCCACTGGTTGTCCGGAGATTCTTCTTGGGAATCATCAATCCCCTTCATCAAAGCTCTTGACACTTATAGTAGGCTAAAATATGACTCTCCAATGATATCAAATCCTAGTCCTTGAAACCCCAGGTATATTACTTTATTTGGAAAAAAGTTCTCTGCAGAAGAGATTAAGTAAGGATTGTGAAAGGGAGAGATTATTCAGGATTATCTAGGTGGGCCCTAATTGCCATTATCTCCATCTTTATGAGGTGAGGGCAGAGAGAGTTTTATACACACAGAGAATAAGGTCATGTGAAAAAGAGCACAGAGAGATTTCAAGACACTGACCTTGAAGACTGGAGTAAGGTGGCCACAAGTCAAGGAGTGCTGGCAGCCACCAGAAGCTGAAAGAGGTAAGGGATGGATTTTCCACCAGAATCTCTAGAGGGCATACGACTATACCCACACCTGGGTTTTTGTCTAGTGGTACTAATTCAGAGTGCTGGCCTCCAGAACTAGAGCAAATAAAATTTCTGTTATTTTAAACCACAAATTTGCAATAATTTGTTACAGAAGTCACAGGAAACTAATATAGTAGTAATTTTTGAAGCCATATTCCTTTAAATATAAAATATTTGCCAAGAGCATTATTATTTTTTTCAAAAATGTTTTGCAAAATCTGGGGATGTTTCTCAATGTTAGAAACAAGCTTTCACATTTTGGGTCCTGGGCTTGATTCTCAGCACTGCAAAAAGAGGGAAAAAACTTTTGCAAATTTCTGCCTGCCTGCTCTAGAAATTGACTCACATATTAGTAGCAGTCTTTCCTCTCACCTCTCTTACCAGTTTTCTTTATTCTAGGTTTATGATTTTTTATTTTGGTCTGTTTCTGTGTTTTCTGCTTTTCTGGGACAAATAAGGAAAGTCTTATTCTTACCTTTTTATTTCATTAAAAAAATAAATCCAACAACTTTATTATTGATCCAACAACTTTATTATTGGGATCAAACTGACTTGGATTTGCTACATGAGAAGAAATGTCCCTTTAGGTTATAAAGGCCTGGTGGTTACTGTTTTATTATTTTATCCTCAATACCAAATAAGGAACATTTTTTTTCTCTGATATGTCTTAAAATATTTTTATATGCTTAGAAATAAATATGGGCATCTAGGATGAAAGTGCATAGGATTAAATCTCAACTCTCACACTTCTGAATTGTGTCACCTTTTGTAAGTTGCTTAACTTTTACCTTAAGCTTTGGAATTTTTCATCTGTGAAACAGAGATAGCAGTAATGTTGTTGTCAAGATTAAAGGAGTTAATATATTCAAAGCACTTAAAACAGTGTCTGGCACATGGCCAGTGTGGCTCCACAAATATTGCTGTTATCATCATCACCAACATCACTGTCCAGTATGTTAATTGTACCATCTCATCCGGGTCTTTGTCTGGGCAGGGGCCATTTACTAAGCATCCCTTTAACCTGTCTCTCCTGCTGTCAGTGGCCTACCCAAGGCAGAACACACTGTTCTTTTCACATTCACAAGGAGGAATTGATAAAAGGCTTTCTGTGTGAAGTGCATCTCATTTTTATGAGCCATCATTGTCTGTCAGAGCAACAATTTGGTTAAATTACATAAAAGAATATTTGAATTTCTCAGTTTCATTCTGTAGTATAGAGGATAAAATAGAAATTTTCACAGAATCACCTTTGAAATCAAGGGATGATTGTGGTTTTGCTATAAGCATTCATTCAACCTGTATTTACCTAATTCCTACTGAATGGCCAGCCCTAGGCTAAGTCCTGGGGACACAGCAGTGAACAAGACAGACATGATTTCTTCTCCGTAGAACTTATACTCTAGTGAAGACAGACCAAAAAACATCAATAAATAAGTGTGGGCTGAGGTTGTGGCTCAGAGGTAGAGCACTCATTTAGCAGGCATGAGGCACTGGGTTCGATCCTCAGCACCATATAAAAATAAAATAAAGGGGGGCTGGGGTTATTGCTCAGTGGTAAAATGCATGCTTCACATTTGTGAGGCCCTGGGTTCAATCCTCAGCACCACATAAAAATAAATAAAGATACTGTGTGTTAATCTATAACTAAATAAATATTAAAATCAAATCAAATAAAGATATTGTGTCCACCTATAACTAAAAAATAAATATTTAAGAATATAAGTAAATAAATAATAAGTCTATAAAATAATTTTGAATTGACATAGGAAGTATGAAAGCCAAAGCTAAGATTTTGATATGAAAATGAGAGATCAGTAGGATTTTATAGGTTACAGCTGCTACAGGGCAAAAGGAAGCATCCCATGCCTGTTCTTGCTTTGTTAAGCCTGACCAAAGCCTGATCCTATAGCAGACCAAGAACCTGCAATGGATTGGTCCTATGATGGGATGCAGGGAAGAAGAAATTTTAGAAAGTCAACAATTCAGTTCTAGTCAATGACCCCATAGCTTCTTGTCCCTATGCATACCCCATAACTTCTTGTCCCTATGCAGTAGCATATATATCCTGAGAGAGAAGCAGATATGTATGATAGGCTATGTACTAGGACAAAGAACAACATATGTCCTAATTGGATCAGCACGTGTGCTAAACTGAATTATTGTTTCTGAATGCTAGCAGAGGAAGAAAGAGTATACTTCCCTATACCACAGATGTCAGGTTGGTCCATGAGATGTCCTCCAGTTATTGAAGTCTAAGCAGAAGTAGCATGCGTCATTTCCAGACAGTCACTTTTAGACTGAGTTTGTGGTTTACTGTTTCTCCTTTTTCTCAACTATGAGATGGGTGATGATCCAGATAGAGGCAGATCCATCAGCCTGTGGTCCAGGATGAGAGGAATGAATATAAGCGAAGCTATAATGACTTATAATGAACACGAAGGAGTGAAAAAAATGAAACTTTGTGTTATTAAAAAAAAGGAGATTTTTTGGGGAGGTTAGAGGTGGGTGCAAGTAGGGTTCAAGAATAGCCTTACTCAGGAGTGGACATTGAGGAGAAATTAGTAGAATGAGACAGACATGAGAAAGGCTGCAGGAAGAACATTCCAGACAGAGGCAGTAGCATGTTTTAACGTGTTACCAGAAGATAAAAAATACCAGGGTGGCAAGAGGAAAATGGGCAAGAGGAGGAGCTGAGGTCTCAAGATGGGCTAGCGGGGATGGGCTGGGGCAGGAAAGGAAGTCCTAGGATGGAGTTTGTGTCTCATCCTAGGTGCAACGGGAAGTCATCAAAAGGATTTAAACAGTGGAGTTTTAATTAAAAAGTCTTTTTTCTTTTTATTTATTTATTTTTGCCTTTAAGAATATATTTTTATAAAGACAGACTATCAAGGAAGAAAATTAGGTGGCGGGAAGGAAGGGCAAGAGAGGGTCATGGGGAGGGTGGATATAATTAAAGCATTATATATACACGTAGGGAAATGTCACAGTGAAACCAATTAATCTGTACAATTAATATGATTAATTATAATTTTAAAAAGAATATGTTTAAAAATTTGTTGTGGTAAAAATACTTAACATGAGATCTACCCTCTTAACATTTTAAATGTAGTACACATTATTGTTATCTAGAGCGACACTATTCTAGAAGAGAGCTTATTTTTTTCCTTCTTGTACTGAAACTTTATGCCTTCTGATTGGTAACTGTACAATCTGCCTCCTCCCAGCCTCTGGCAGCCAGTATTCTACTCTTTGATTCTAAGAATTTGACTATTTTAAATACCTCAAATGGGTCAACTTAGGCGGTATTTTTCTCTCTATGACTGGCTTATTTCACTTAGCATAATGCCCTCAAGCTTATTCCAGACTCTCTTTCTTTTTAAAAAGCTGAACAATATTCCATTGTATGTGTATACCACATTTTCTTTATTCAGTCATCTGTCAAATGGACATTTGTGTTGTTTCCATGTTTGGCTACATGTGACTAATGCTGTTGTGAGCATGGCGCTGATAATATCTCTTTCAGTCCTGATTTCAATGATTTGGATGAATGCCCAGAAGTTGAATTGCTAGATCATATGGTAGTTATATTTTTAATTATTTGAGGAATCTCCATGCTGTTTTCCACAGAGGATGGACCATTTTCCATTCCCACCAACAGTGTTCTAGAATTCTGACTTCTCCACAACCATCCCAACACTTGTATCCTTTTTTAAAAAAAATAATTGCCATTCTAACAGGTGTGAGGCGATAGGTCACCGTGTTTTCATTTGTATATCCCTATTATTAATAACTGAACATTCTTCCACTTGCCTATTGGCCATTTGTACATCTTTTTGGAGAAATGTCCATCCAGGTCCTTTGCCCACCTAAAAAAATTTGGGTTATTTGTCTTCTTCCTATTGAATAGTTAGTGTTCCTTATGTATTTTGAATGTTAAATCCTTAACAAATATATGGTGGCCACATATTTTCTCACATTCTGTGGGATGTCACTTTGCTCCATTGATTGTTTCCTTTCCTATGCAGAAGCTTTATACTTTGATTTTATCCCACTTGTCTATTTTTACTTTTGTTGACTATGCTTTTGGGATCATATCCAAAAAGTTGTCTCTCAGACCAATGCTCACTCTCTGTGATATAATCTTTATTAAAGATCATTTGCTTTTAAGGTGTGAATATATCTCTGTGATGTTCATTCTGTTCCATTGGTCTCTATATTTGTGTTTATGCCAGAACCATACCTTTGTTTACCATAGCTTTGTAATGTATTTTGAGATCAGGAAGTGTGATGCATATAGCTTTGTTCTTCTTGCTCAAGATTGCTTTGGCCATCTGGAGTCTTTTTGAGCTCCATTTTGAGTTCTAATAGTTTCATTTGGATGCTTTTTTCTAGTTATGTGAAAATACCATTGAAATTTTGTTAAAGATTCCATTGAATTTGTAGATCACTTTGAGTTGTATGGACTTTTAAACCATATTAATTATACCAGTCAATGAATATAGATATAGATCCCACATATTTGTGTCTTCTTCAATCTCTTTCATCAGTGTTTTATTGTTTTTATCATATAGATCTTTCACCTCCTTGGTTAAATTTATTCCGAAGTATTTTATTTTATTTTTTGACTTTTCATGATGGACCATTTTATTCCAAATTTCTCTAAGAAAGTGACTTATAGGTTAACAAAAATGCATGATAGAGTGACATATGCAATCTCATATAGAAACTGAAATGAAACATTGAACATATGGTTTTAGATCCTCCAAAGAAATGTGACCATATTTGATGGCTGCACATTCATTTTCTCTTTCTTGTGAAAAGCCTAAAAAGTTATTATTTTGTCAAATACAAATGTATTGCTTTATTAGAATTTTAAAACTAAATATGTGTTGCATATAGTGAATAAGAATATTAAAGATCTTCATTGAAAACCTACAATTAATATTGAACATCCCCTGAATATAATCAAGAATTCATTCATATTTTAAAAATATAATAATTTGGTTGAAAACCAAAAAATAGAATGAAAAACATCTTCTCTTCCATTACATAAAGTTAAAAAGAAACAAAAAGATTAAACAATGCTTCACACAATATTTAAGTAATATATATACAAAATTTCTTTTTTCCCATCACTTTTTTTTTTAAATTTGAAATCATGCAGACTGTGTTTCTTGCATGACTTACTGCATTAGAGATCAATCATCTTAAGATATATACAACACCAGCCCCACGTGTTAACTATTTCAAAATTAAATGGCACACTTAGAAACATAAATAAAAAGTGCTTTGAAGTAAGTGACAATAAAAGCTTAAAATATCAGGATCTCTGGGATGAAATAGTACTCAGATGAACATTTATAATTTAAAGTACTTGTACCAGAAAGAAGCTAGAATATCAATCTCATTAATTTCAAATTATGAAGTAGGAGGAAAAAATAAGAGTAGGAGCAGAAATAAATGAAATAGAGAAGAAATAATACAGCTAAAATTTGATAAAAAATAAACAAGTCTAATCAAGAAAAAAGCAAGAGCACAAAAATTAATATTGGCAGAAAGGGAGCTATCAAAATAAACCTACAAATGCTAAAAGTATATTAAGGTAATATAATAACTGCATGTCAACATATGTGATAGCTTACATAACTATATTAGCGAAAGACCTGTGTGCTGCTGGGAAGGAATTGTATTCAGACATTGATGGATGATGGCACTGAATTTGGTCAAGTGCATTTCTGCATCTACAGAGACAATCCTGTTAATATATAGTATATCACATCAGTTGGTTTGTGCCGCAGTCTGGCTGGGCACAATTCAGGAGCCACTTGTCAAAAGAAACTAACTTTATTTTTAGAACTACAAACGCCAAACAAAACAGCTCCTCAGGAAAAACCCTCAGAGCCCAACTGCCACCACCGGCTTCCACAAGCCTCACACCCACACAAACCTCACCACCTCCCACAATCCTCCTGCTCTTGAGGCCGATTGGCTGGGTTGTGTGGGCGGAGCCAAAGAAGTCCCCCAATGAGCAGCTCTGTGGTCTGAAAGGGCAGGGAAACAGCCCAATGAGCAGCTCCGTGGAGGAGCCAATCAGCTAGATGTTGCTGGGGCTGCTGTGAGCCAATCATCAGCTGGCAGTCTGAAGGGCAGGGAAACAGCCCAATGAACATGACCGCAGAGGAGCCAATCAGCTAGATGTTGCTGGGGCCACTGTGAGCCACTCATCAGCCGGCAGCTGGAAGTTTGCTGGCAGCTGGAAGTTTGCTGGGGCCCCTTTGGCTGTGGCTCTCAACAGGTTTTCATATGTTGAACCATCCTTGCATCCTAGTGACAGATCCTACTTAGTGTTGGTGTATAATTATTATATGCTATTGAATTCATTTTACTAGTATTTTGTTGAGGACTTTTGTATCTGTATTTATTAGGAATATTGGCCTATAATTTTCTTGTAGTGTCCTTGTCTGGCTTTGTTATTAAGATAATGCTGACCTTCAAAATTGTGTGTTGAAGATGACATGATGTGTGGTATATGTGTGAGGGGTGGGGGAGATATCTTATACATATATTTTAGAAAAACCTAAGAAACCTTCAATTTTTGGAAGAATTTGAGAAGTGCTGGTGTCAATTCTTTAAATGTTTGGTCAAATTCATTAGCAAAGCTATCAAATGCTGGGCTTTTCTTTTTTTGGGAGTTTTTGAATAAAGATTCAGTCTCTGTGCTACTTAACAGATCTGTTCAGACTATATATCTTAATGACTAATATATACCTTTTTAAAATATTTTTTAGACGTTGATGGACCTTTATTTCATTCATTTATTTGTATGTGGTGCTGAGAATCAAACCCAGTGCTTCACACAAGCTAGGCAAGCACTCTACCCCTGAACCACAACCCCCAGCCCACTAATATATATCTTAACGACTAACATAACATACTAAATATTTTAGTATGTTATGTTTTAGGCATTTATCCATTTTTTCCAGATTATCTAATTTGTTGGCTTATAAAATTGTTCATAGTAGTTTTTTTATTATCATTTGTTTCTGCAGTATCAGTTTTAAGCTTGTTTTCATCTTCAATTTTATTTGATCTTTTCTGTTTTCTTAACCTTATTGAAGGTTTATATTTTTTTTTTCCTCAAAAAGTAAATCTTAGTTTTGTTTATTTTTTTTTTCTATTTTTATTTCATTTATTTTAATATTTGTTATTTCTATCATCTTGCTTATTTTGGGATTGGTTTACTTTTCTACCTCTAGTCATTTGATATGAAACGTTAAGTTATTTATTTAAGATCTTTCTTTTGTTTTAATGTACACATTTATCCACATGAACCTCCATCTCAGCACTGCTTTTATTGCATCTCATAAGTTTTGCTATTTTGTAATTTCATTTGTCTTGTGATATTTGCTAATTTCTCTTTTTAATTTCTTCTTTCATGCACTGGTTTTACAAAAAGAATGTGTTAATTTTCAAATATTTGTGAACTTTCTGGCTTCCTCTGCTATTCTTTTCTAGGTTCAGTCCTTTGTGGTCAGAAAAGATACTTTTTAAATGTGTTGACTTATTTTGAGACCTAAAGTGATCTATTTGGAGATAGATCCTTAGGCAGCTGGTAAGAATGTATATTCTGTCACCACTGGGTAGATTGTTCTGTGTATGTCTGTTATATTCATTTGTTCTATATTATATTCTCTACTTAATGATTTTCTTTTGGATTGTTCTGTCCGTTATTGTAAGTAGGGTATGGAAGTCTCCTATTACCGTAGGGTTGTCTCTTCTTTCCTTGTCTTCTTCTTTAAAATAGGTCATATCAGGAACTCTAAATAAAAAGTAGTATCCAAATTTATCCTAAAGAACTAAAGTCAGCATCCTATAACAGTACATGCTCACCTATCAGTTTGCTTTGTGTATTTTGGCGCTGGGATGTTTGGTTTGTATATATTTATAATTCTTTTGTCTTCTTGGTGGATTGAATATTTTGCCATCATAAAATGTCCTTCTTTGTCCCATGACAGCTTTTGACATATGAATAGTCATCCCTATTTTCTTTTGCTTACCATTTTTTAAAAATTCCATCCCTTCACTTTGTATGCCCTTAAAAGTAGAATTTCTTTTAGATAGCATATAGGTGGGTGTTGTTTTACTTATCCAGTCAGCATTCTATTTCTTTTGATTGGGTGCACATTTCATTTACATTTATAGTAGTTATGGGTGGGAAACATATTACTCTTGCCATCTTGTTGGTTGTTTTCTTCTGGTATCCTTGAGTTCTCTTTTTCTTCCTAAAATTTTCTGTCTTCTTTTAAGTTTTGTTAACTTTTTTTGTGTCAATATGCTTTATATTCTCTCTCTCTTTCTCTGTAAATTTTAGGTTTTGAGGTTTTTGTGGTTAGGTTGAGCTTACATAAACCTTTCAGTAAAAATGGTCTATTTTAAGCTGATTAGAACTTAAATCCAATCCTTCCCTCTATGCACTTTATATATTGTGAATTTTAAAAGATGTTTTTAGTTTGAGCTATTTTAAATACCTTTTCTTTTAACTTTTACACTAGAGTTGAAATTGATTGATCCACATCATTACAGCAATATAATATTCTGTATTTGTCTACATATTTAGCTTTACTAAGTTTCATACTTTATTATGATATCAAGTTGCTGTTTAGTGGCCTTTTGTTTCAACTTGTGGAGTTCTCTTGAGCATTTCTCATAATACAGATCTACTGGTGACATAGTCTCTCAGCTTTTGTTGTCTGGTAAAGTCTTTATCTTGCCCTTGTTTCTGCTGTGTATAATATTGATGGGCCTTTGTTGTTTTCCTAGCACTTTGAATATATCATTTTTCTCCTTTCTAGCTGTAATTTTCCTGCTGAAAAATTCTGTGGATAGTCTTATGGAATTTTTCCTATATGACTAGTCATATTTCTCTTGGTTCTTCAAATTTTTCTTTATCTTTGATTTTTGGTAATTTGATTATAATGTTTCCCAGGGTGGATTTCTTTAAGTTCATCTTATTTGGTGTTTTTTTCCTTTTTAAAATAGATGTAAATTTCTTTAGATCTGGGTATTTTCAGCCATTATTTCTATAAATTGTGTTTATGATCTTTCTCTTTTCTTCTGTCATTTTCATAATGCAAATAGAGGGCTTCTTGATGATATCACATAAAACCCTTAAATTTTCTTTACTCTTTGTTCTAATCTGCTTGGGGTGCCATTAAAAATCATAGGCAGATTAAGTAACAAATATTTATTTCTTACAGTTATAGAGTCTTGCAGTCCAGGGTAAAGGTTCTGGTAGGTTTGTGTCTAGTTGGGGCCTGCTCCCTGGCTCAGGGGTGGCTTTCTTCTTGTCACATCCTCATGAGGCAGAAAGGATACAAGATGGGTTTCTGGGTTCCCTTTTTATAAGGGCACTCATCTAATTTATGAAAACTTCATTCTTAAGAGCTAATTATCTCCCCAAAGACTCAACTCTTAATAATATCACATTGTGGGTTAGAATTTCAAGATATGAATTTGGAGGCACACAAACATTTAGTCCACAGCATTCTTTTTCATCCTTCTCCTTTTCCTTTTTCTTCTTCTTCTACTTCTTCTCCTTCTCCTCTTCCTCCTCTTCTTTCTTCTTTTCTTTTAGCCTTTGTGGATGCTTTCTTTTGCTTGATCTATTCTCCTGAATTATTCAGTTTGGTTATTGCATTCTTTGGCTCTATGATTTCTGGTTGATAATTTTGAAATAATTTTTATTGCTTCGTTGAAATTCTCACTTTATTCTTACATCATTCTCTTGACATTGGGGAGCATCCTTACAAGTTATTTTTAATTTTTTTTGTCAGATAAATTACATAACTCTCTTTCATTAGGATTGTTTTCTGGAAATTTATTCTGCACTTTTGGGGGAGGGCATCTTTGCTTGGTTCTTTCTTTCTTTCTTTTTGACTCTGAGTTGGCTTCTTCCCATTAAATAAAAGAGGTATTTTCCCCAGTCTTCATGAACTGAACTTGTAAAAGGAAAACTCATAACCCATCAGCTTGGCCAGAGAGTTCTGTGTTATCTGCTAACTCTTTCCCTACCCAGAGAAAAGCAGCTAGGTATAGTTTTTTTTTTTTTTCCCACTACTCTGCTAAGCTGGGTTGGGGGAGCCTTGGTGTTCACTCCTTGAAGCTACTATCTCCAATCTCCTGTGCATGGCTGTACTGTGATGGACTCATCCTAAAGACTGACAGACAAATGCTAGTTCTTTTGGTAGCCTCAGAGAACTTGGGATTATATAATTAACTCTTTCCTTTCTCAGGGAGAAGCTGAGAGCTGGGATTTTCATTTCCTGGCTCTGTGCTGAGTACAGGTGAGCATCAAAGTTACCTATTGACCCAGGCTGCCATCTCCATTCTCCTCCAGTATACAAGACTGTGCCAGGCCCACCAGAAATCTAAGACTGGCAATGCAGAACCAGTCTTGCAGTGACCTTCTTAAGAAAATTTGGGGATACTGCTGGACATGTGAACAAACTGCTTCCCTCTCCTGGGATTGGGGGTCTCTTCCTGACTGTATGGCAGTGTCCCAAGTACAGGGTTTCCAACAAGAGGATTTACCAATTATTTCTGTTGGCTTCAGTGAGTCTGGTTATGCACTGCCACAAGATACAGGAGCCTTTGGTTTAGTTTGACTGTGAATTGTTGCTGAATCAGTATGTTTGTAGGGAAAGGAGGATCCAGAGCTTTCTATTCTGCTATCTTGTTGATGTTACTGTTCAAAGGGTTACTCTCATAGCAGTAACAAGACTGAGGGAGGAAGCAAATGTTGTTAGCTAGAGGAAAGGAATGAGAAATATCAGTTGGTTGTCCACTGTACCAGTGCAGACAGAGAGAATGATGTAGGGCCCTGGCATTTTATAGGAAGAACAATACATAAATTAGCCAAGTACTTGAAAGGTAAAATTGTCAGGGCTTATTGATGGAGTTAATCTGTAGCCTGCGAAAAGGGAGGAATCAAGAATCACGTCAATGTTTTAAAGTAAAACTAAAATAAATGTTATCACTCATTACATTCATCATCATTCTTTTTGGTAGCAAATAATTTTTACCTAGAACGTACACAGGTAGAGTTAGTGTATGAACCTGTGATATCACAGCTATCTATTTCTTAAAAATTCACATATAAATGCTTTGTGATATTTTTGTTTCCCTTTTATTATTTCTATTTAATTTATGACTTTATTTATTCAAGCGTACATATAAGATTATTCCAAAGTTATTTTCTTGCTTAAGCACACAACAATGAGCTTGATGAATGTCATTAATAGTCATATATTAATAAAAGTGTTTTAAATTTTGGTTAGGAGATTAAACTTTGCTCGTTCAGATTGAATAATTCTCTTATATGGTTTGAGTTATGTAACATTTTTAAGGAAATCGAATTTATTGCTTTGTAATTTATAAAGCATCTCAAACTAGATTAAGAATTGCTGCCAACTAATAGCTCCCATGGAATTTACTTTGATGGTAGATAAAAAGACTTTTGGTAGCATAGCAAGTTGTTTTAGTTAACTTTTCTTGCTGCTCTGAGTTAAAGACCCAACAAGAGCAATTTTAGGAGAGGAAACGTTTATTCAGAGGGCTCATGGTTTCAGAGGGCTCAGTCCATAGAAGACTGACTTTATTCCTTGGGCTCCATGTGAGGCAGAACATTGTGGCAGAAGAGTGTGACAGAGAGAAGGAGCTCACATGATGATCAGAAAGCATAGAGACTCCACTTGACAGATACAAAATATATACCCCAAAGCCACACCCCCAATGACCCACCTCCTCCACCCACACCCTACCAGTCTTCAGTCACCACTTGGTTAATCCCATCTGGGGACAAATTCACGGATTGGGTTAAGGCTCTCATAGCCCAGTGATTTCTTTAAATCTTCTTGCATTATCTCACACATGAGCTCACATCACACATCCAAATCATAACACACACACACAAAAAAAATTGTAATTTAATATTTCTATAATTGTTGGCACATTTTCTGGTAGATTAAACATATCCATTTCAGTTTTACTTACATTATTTCCTTGTAAAGACTGTTTTAAAACAGATAATACAAATATTATTTTCCACCCAAATTATTTGTATTTGTTACTAATGGAATAGCGATAACTAAACTTTAATTTTTCTTGGCAACTCAGTTAATACTTAAATGTGTTCAAGGTATACAACATTAATTAAATTCACTTAAGAATTCAAATATGGTCTTCAATTTTTCTTTAGTATTCTATAGTTTTCATTGTATAGGTCTTTCACCTCTTTTGTTAGATTGATCCCAGGATTTTTTTTTTTTTTGAGGATATTGTGAATGGGATAGTTTTCTCAATTTCTCTTTCGGCTGATTCATAATTGCAATTGATTTATAGATGTTAATTTTATATCTTGCTTCTTTGCTAAATTTGTGAGTTTTGCAAGTTTTCTGGTAGAGTTTTTTGGGCCTTATAGGGTCATGTCATCAGCAAATAGGGATAGTTTGAGCTTTTATTTTTTTCCTATTTGTATCACTTTATTATTATTTTTATTTTGCCTAATTGCTCTGGCTAGAATTTCAAGGGCTATGTTAAGTAGAAGTGGTAAAAAGGGCACCCCTGTCTTGTTCTTGTTTTAGAGGGAATGCTTTCAGTTTTTCTCCATTTAGAATTATGATGGCCTTGGGTTTAACATATGTAGCTTTTACAATGTTGAGGTATGTTCCTTCTATCCCTAGTTTTTCTAGTATTTTAAACATGAATGGGTGCTATATTTTGTCAAGTAACTTTTGTGTATCTACTCAGATAATCATGTAATTCTTGTCTTTATGTCCATTGATATGGTACATTTACATTTATTGATTTCTGTGTATTGAACCAACCTCGCATCCCTGAAATGAACCCCACTTAATCATGGTGAACTATCCTTTTAATGTGTTTTTGTATGTGGTTTGCTAGTATTTTATTAAGAATTTTTGCATCTATGTTCATCAGGGATATCAGCCTGAAGTTTTCTTTCCTTGATGCATTTGTCTGGTTTTGAAATCAGGGTGATGCTAGCCCTTGGATAAGCAGAATAAATATTATCAAAACGGCCATACTACCAAAAGCACTATAAAGATTTAATGCAATTCCTACTAAAATTCCATTGACATTCTTTTTAGAAATATAAAAAGCAATCATGAAATTCATTGGAAAAATAAGAGGCCCAGAATAGCTAAAGCAATCCTTACTGAGAAAAGTGAAGCAGGAGGCATCACAATACCAGACCTTAAATTATATTACAGCACATAATGAAAACAAAACAAAACAAAAAACAACAGCATGGTATTGATACCAAAACAGACATGAAGACCATTGGAACAGATTAGAAGATACAGAGACAAACCCATGTAAATACAGTTACCTCATACTAGATAAAGGTGCCATAAACATACATTGGAGAAAAGATAGCCTCTTCAACAAATGGTGCTGGGAGAACCGGAAATCCATATGACCTCCTTTCTCTCACCCTGCACAAAATGCAACTCGAAGTGGATCAAAGACCTAGGAATTAGACCAGAAATCCTACATTTACTAGAAGAAAATGTAGGCCCAACACTTCATCATGTCAGTTTAGGAACCAACTTCCTCAACAAGACTCCTAAAGCATATGAAGTAAAGTCAGTAATCAATAAATGGGATGGTATCAAACTAAAAAGTTTCTTCACAGCAAAGGAAACAAACAAGAGCTTGAAGAGAGCCTACAAAATGGGAAAAATTCTTAGCCACTTGAACCTTAGATAGAGCATTAATCTCTAGGATATACAAAGAACTCAAAAACCTTAACACCAAAAAACAAATAATTAATAAATGGGCAAAAGAACTGAACAGTCACTTCACAGGAGAAGGCATATGATGAATAAATATATGAAAAAATGTTCAACATCTCTAGCAGTTAAAGAAATGCAAATTAAAACTATATTGAGATTTCATCTCAATCCAGTCAGAACAGCAACAATCAAAAATTTAAGTAACAGGCAGGGCATGGTGGTGCATGCTTATAATCCCAGTGGCTCAAGAGGCTGAGGCAGGAGGATCACAAATTCAAATCCAGTCTTAGAAACTTAGGAAGGCTCTAAGCAACTCACCAGGACCCTGTCTCTAAATAAAATATTTTTTAAAAAAAAGGCTGGGGATGTGGATAAATGATTAAGGCCCCTGGGTTCAATCCTTTGTACCAAAAAAAAAAAAAAAAAGTAACAATAAGTCTTGGCAAGAATGTGGGGAAAGGAGACACTCATACATTGCTGGTGGGACTGCAAATTGTATAAGCACTCTAGAAAGCAGTATGGAACTACTCTAGAAACTACCATTTGACCTAGCTATCCCACTCCTGGGTATATACCAAAAGGACTTAAAAATAGGATACTACAGTGATGCAATATAAATATTAGTGTATATATATACACTAATATTTATAGCAGATATGGGACCAGCCCAAATGTCTTTCAACAGGTGATTGGATAAAGAAATTGTGGCATATGTATATGATGGAATATTACTCAACCATTAAAAAGAATGACTTTATGATATTTGTCAGAAAATGGAAAGATCTGATCTGTAGACTATTATGCTAAGTGAGATAAGCCAATCCCCCAAAACCAAATGTCCAATGTTTTTATGTGGATGCTAAGATATAACAAGGGGGGGAGGGGAAGAATAGAAGTTCAGTAGATTAAACAATAGAGAATGAAGGGAAGAGAGGGGGAATAAGAATAGGAGAGAAAGTGGATTAAATCTGATTTAGTTTCCTATGTACATATATGAATACACCACAGTGAATTTCCATATCATGTACAACCATAGGACTAGGATCCTAATTAGAATAAGATATACTCCGTGTTTGTATAAATATGTCAAAATATACTATACTGTCATGTATAACTAAAAAGAACAAATAAAAAAATAGTTAAAATATGAATAAATTGCAAAGCATTTGTGAGCTTGCTTATTATTCTGTCAGCCTTATTAGGCATTTATTACTTAATATCTTTCCATGAAGCAGCAGCAGGCTAACTTTTATCTTTTTGGTAGGCCCTTTACAGTTTTTGCCAGAGATCTGGATAAACTGTGAAACCATGTTGGGAATCTCCATCATGGAAATGAGTCTTCTCCCCCTCAGTCATGGAGCTGTGCCATCTTTGTGTTTTCCTACCTGAAACAATCTAGCATAGGGACCTAAGGGTTAGAAAACAAGAGTCTACTTAGGGCAGCTTGGGGGTGACCAGGCCCATGTGGTTTTTCTCTTTTGCACAAGGAAAGATTCTTAACTCTTCCTTAGGCCAAGGCAAGTCCAATTTTCAAGGACATAAAGAATTAGCTGATAATTCATTTAATCATTATTATTTCACGAAGCTTGTATTTTGGAATGGGGGACAGATGCTAAATAATAAGCACAACATACAAGTAAAGTACATAGTGAAAACTGATATGTGTTATAGACAAAAACAATAAGACTAAATACTATCCTGTGGGCAATAGAGAATGGGGAGTTTTTTGCTTCAAAGTTAAAATTTTTTTAAAAAATTGTATTTTTAAATGTTATTCTGCACATTAAAAATTACCACAAATTGCCCAGGAACAATCATAACTCTATCTCTGAGTGTCCATAGTATAGTAGAAGTGTATAATTCTGATCCAAATATTACATCACACTATCTATCATCCAGATAATGTGTTAATTCAGCATTATCTTGCTTAGAAAATTAAATATAATATCCACATTTTGTAGAGGCGAACCTCTGTTTGGTTAGATAAGTTGTTCAAGGTGACAGAAAGGACAAAATAGGAATTCAAAACTGAAGTCAGTCTGACTTTCAAGCCCACAGTTTTCCCTTGGACCCTGGACATGTTCTGCAGTGTCTGCCTCAACACCAGGAATTATTAGTCTCTTTCTGAACAATATGGGGAATATCTCATACTGACATTTATTTATTTGTTCAACAAACACTGCTTGTGCTGAGTTGGATTTTCAAAGACAATGTTAATAGCCCCCTCCATGAAGAAACTCATGATGTGATGGGGGAAATAGACGTGCAAAAATTTACTTTTGTAATGTCCACTCAGATATGTACAGAGTTTGTATTTATTGATACAGGGTCTCGCTATGTTGCTTAGGGCCTTGCTAAGTTGCTGATGTTGGTTTTGAACTTGTGATTCCCCCTGCCTCAGCCTCCCGTGCCTCCCATCAGTTTTATAATAGATATATGTATGTCATGCTTTGTGCAGAGTTCCTAGGCTCCTTTGATAGGATCCCTAAATTTAGAGAAGGCACTTTAGGGCTTCTAACTTTTTGGGGTTGGTAATTATGCAAGAAATGCATTTTAGATCATGACAGATGTGCATCATGGACACACACATACAACTGAAACAAAAATTGCACAAAAATATATGCTTAGTCCTGATATTGTATTCTAATAATTTCTTTTTTTCAGTGCTGGGAATTGAACCTAGAGCCTTACCTATAGGAGACTGAGCTCCCAGTTCTAATATTTTCTGATTTTGTTGTTGTTGTTCTCTTTTTAAGATTAAAAAAAAAAAAACTTTGGTCTTGACACATTGTAAGAAGACATGGCATTTAGGCTAAATCTTGAGGGATGAACCAGATGAAGTAGGGAAAGATATTCTGGGTAAAGAATTGCTTGCATAAAGGTACTGAAACAGAAAGATGTGGAGTGGAGACGGGTAGTGCTGAAGCTGGAAAGGTAGAGAGGCACTAGTTTGTAAAAGTTGTAAAGGGCCTATTAATGAGGCCCCAGTTGTACTTTATTCTTTCTGTGGGTGATTCTCAAACTTTAATGTACATATGAATCACCTGGAGAACTTGTTAAAAAGGAAGGTGAGATTTAGTAGACTTATAGTTGGTTCTTGGCCTCTGGGTTTCTAACATGTTCCCCAGTGATACACTTCTGAGTAGCAAGGTTCTGAGCCCTGAGAGGTTGAAACTGAGCAGAAGGGCTCTATTTTTCCTTTAGAAACATTGTTGTATTGCTTAGGCAAAGGATGAATTTTGAGGATTTGAGAGGAAGCCAGTTTGGAAGTTTTATAGTTGCTAAAGTAAGAGCTGCTTTAGATTCAAACTAATGCAATTGCATTTTGATTGAAAACAGGAGAAATTGGAGAAATACAGATGCAATTCAAAGGTCTTGCTAAGTAATTAGACATGAGGGTGACACACAAAGATCAAACAAGGATGAGCCTGGGCTTTGTTGCCTGAAAAGGTAAGTGTTGCTTTTCACCAAGTTGGAGAGCAAGGGAGGAATGTTTTCTTTCTCTCTCTTTCAATGTTTCTACCTGCTCCCCACTTACTCTCTTGTTGGTGGCAGGGTTATAAAAGACAACAAGGTTAGTTTAACATACTGAACCTGAACTTGAACTGCCTGTAGGACTGGTTCTGGAGACTGAATTTAGGAGTCTTGAGCATGTAGATTATACGTGGTCTGGAAGTGATCATAGGATCACTTCAAGTATCAAAGGATCAAGCAAGTATCTAGGGAGAGATGAGAAAGAGAGTTTCTCAATGAAGTTAGTTGGAACTTGGAATTGGAGGGATTAGAGAAATCAGAGAGGTAGAGACCAGTAACCCCCCATGGAGACTTTATAGAATGAAGAATGAGGAAGTGGGGAATAAATCAGGTGGTGAGTAAATTAGGGCATCAATTGTTCTTACCAAATGAGTTACATGGAGAGAAGACATCGATGCTGATTAAAGAACCTTGAGAAAATATTACATTTTCAAAATTATGAGGACTGCATATGGCTTTAGGAAAGGAGATCTGAATATCATTCATCAAGGGGAAATGGAACCATATTGATTGGCATGACACATTAAGGAAAAGAGGGACTCAAATATGCTGTCAAGATTTGGAGTCTGGGCCCTGAGGGAATACATGAAAGGAATTTGAATAAGAAAAGGGGGAGTTTTGTTTTGCTTATGAAACAGGGCAATAGGGAGATGTTGTTTTAAGGATTCAGTGTGGTAAACTAATAGAAGTGTTCTGTAATTCCATTGGAAGATGGCATTAGTTTGGGTGGAAGGTCAGGGCTGGGAATATACATTTTAGATACTATCCACAGAGAGGTAGAAAGCCTTAGGGCCTTGCTAAGTTGCTGAGGTTGGCTTCGAGTGGGTTCCCTGGAGCCATGACAAGTGAAGAGTACATGTTGGTAGAACTGGTCAATTTATTTTGTCTAATTTTATTATTTGGTCAATTTATTATTGGTCTCAAAAGTCTATGTTTTCACATTATGCCAATTATATAATCACCTAGGATGGTTCTGTTTCCTCATGCTTCAGTAAGGAGAGTTATGTGTGTGTATGTTAATGTACTGCTGGATGCGTTAGTGCTAGAAAAAAGTATGTGAAGACGACACAACTTTGTGTATGTGTGTATGTGATGGGCTTGCAGTGCCGCTGAAACTCCAAGATGAAGCTTTGCCCAGAGAGCCAGGGGCCCAGCCACTTACAAATAGCACATAACCAACTCTACCATTCAATTTAAATGTCCATTCTTAACTGTGCACATATCAGCTGGCTGTCTTCCAAGGCCAGTTGACACATACAGAGCCATCCTGAAAATGAATAAATATGTTCCTTCTTGGCAGATGAATTACAAAATGATACCTCTTCTTCCCAGTTGCTGAAGTCCAGCCCCAGGGCATACAACCAGGTCAGCAGAACTGCTGCCTGGATTTTACCTTTTTTTGTCCCTTCTGACATCTGGGTCAAATGTACAGATTGAGTGGCTGATTATGCAGAAGAGCTTTTCCCTTTCCTCCTCCTTTTCTTTCTTCCTTGCCTTCCTCTTCCTCTTTCTAAGCTATAGTGGATGAAAATAAGATCGAAGACTTGAGTTTAGGAAGCAACTTCTTTATATATATATATATATTTATTTATTTATTTTATTTTTTATATATATTTTAAATTGTAGTAAAATATATAAAACATAAAATTTACTATTTTTTAAATGTACATTTCGTGGAATTAAGCACATTCACATTGTTTTGCAACCAACAGTGCTACTTATCTCAAGAATTCTTTCCTCTTCCTAAGCTCAAACTTTACACCCATTATTCAACTCTAAATTCCCTCTGCCCCTACCTATTGGCAACCGTTAGTTATTTTCTGTCTCTGGATTTGAATACTCAAAGCATCTCATATAAGTTATATGAGATGTTCATATAAGTTATATAAGAATTGAACTGTTCTTATTCTTTTAGCTGGATTATTTCACTTGGGATAATGTCAAGGTTCATTCATGTTACAAAATGTGTCGGAATTTTCTTGTTATGCTGAATAATAAATAATCCATTATATGTATTTTTATTTTTTATCCATTCATTAGGAGACACTTGGTTTGCCTTCACTTTTTGGTTATTGTGCATAAAGCTGCTATAAACATGGATATGGATCCCTGCTTTTGACTCTTTTGGTTATATACCCCAGAAATGCAAATGCTGAATCATGATATTTTCATGTTCTTGAACTTTGCTTTTTATTAAAACTTCTTGAAAAGCCTAGCACTTAGTTTGGATAGTTTTTTTTCTTTCAACGTTTCATGTACTGAGCAATCTGAATTCAGTTCTCTTTTTTCCTCACCTATAACTCTGTTTATATTCCTGGCTGTTAATATCTTGGGGGATTCCATAGCCTTCTAGTTACTTTTGGTTACTAAAGACTAGTCCAGTCCAATTAAACACCCTAAGACTCTTGCTCTTCTCTCTTCTCCCACCCTCTTGTTCAGGCTTGACTGAGGGATGAGCAGGGACGAAGGACAAGCTCTGCTCTCTTCTGCATCTGCTTCCTATCATCAGGTTCTTGGTCCCCTGTGGTTAGGAAGAAAGAAATAAGATGGAGAAGTGCCTACTTCTTGGCCTGACTCTCTTTTCCTAGAATTCACATGGAAAGTCCTTCTCTGGGCTGAAACCCAGTCTCTCTCTCAGTTCAGATGCCCCTGGAATGGAAGGACCTGCTATGGAAGCTTCTCAGGATTGGCTGGCATTGTCTGTTGTTCCTAACTGATTGGATTAAAGCTATCTGTGCTAACTGTGTTTGTGTTTTTCTCCCCTCTATCTTTTCAAAACACGAACTCTTGGTTTTGTCAATCTTTTTTAACCTGTAACTGTTGGTATGCTCACGACTCCCAAGTTCACTCTTGGGTCACTTTGTTGGATTCTTCATTGACAGATGCCTTTGGCAAACCATATACTGACAGCTTCTTAGGACAGGAAGTTTTGTGGATCCATTTGGACTTTACTGTTAAAATTTTAGAGTTTAAGCTTACTTGCCAGTTTTAGAAATACTTATCATTTCCAGATTTTAGTGCTGCTTACCAAAGTCAACTTAGGCATAGATTTTGATTTTCCCTTTAGTCTGGCCTACCTGTATCAGGTAACTTTGTGTGCTTTTTTGGAGTACCTCCTCATTCTCTTCCTTCTTCATAAACTAACATAGAAAAGTAAATTAAAAAGTATAAAAAGAAAATAAAAATCACTTAAAATTACATGATTCAGTAATAAATTAGATTGCCACTTTTGATGCATGTCTATTTATATGTCTTTAAGATTATATAATGTATAGTTGTACACTCTGATTTTTTTACTAAGTATAAATATTTCTCCATATAGTTAAGAATTATTTGAAAATATGTTCTTTAATCATCATTGTGTATTCTATTATATATCATAACTTAGAAATTATCTTGGTTTAGAGCATTTATAATAATATCTAGTACTTTTTCAATATTTACTATGTGCTGATCAGTGCTTTCCATATATTAACTCATTTGTGTTCAATTTCCCTCTAGAAAGCACTTTTTGAAATTTTGATTTTTAACTGATACATAGAAACATAAAATTATATTAATAGAGTATTATGGGGTATTAGATAGTGTTTGATATGTGTATATATTGTGTAATATTTAAATCAAGTTACATATATTTGTTTCATCAAATATTTTAAATTTCTTTCTGGTGACAACTTTCAAAGTCCTGTCTTCGAACTTTTTGAAATGTTCTACACTTTATTATTATCTATAGTCACCCTAGGGGTGCAATAGCATATCAGAACCTGTTCCTGGCTTACTCTAACTTAGTATCTGTTGGGAGTCACCCCGGCTCCAAAGACTAACTTCCCTATCCCTGGAGACAGCAGCAGGAAGAGCCATCCAATGGTGAGCCCTGCTGACTCCCATGATCCTTACCCACCAATCAGAAAGCACCCCGTGCCAACTGTCAAACCGTTAAACTGTAACTGTCAAACCGCCCCCCCCCAATAAATATGCAGAGCTGTTCCTCAATAAAAGGCCACTTTCCCAACGATGAGCCTTGTCCGGTCATTCTTTCATTGGTGCCAAAACCCAGGAGGGGGAATTCCTTGCTGCTCGCTGCTCGAGGGCCCCCTCTCTCAAGGCTTGCCGTCCTCGTCCACTCTTTCCAGTGCTGCTACTCACACAACACCAGCTCTTCAGTAGGTGAGTTCCCCTATTGGGTATCCAACTTCAGAGGGCTATACGCAGGGGCTTTGACCGTGATCATCTGGCAAACCTCTGACACCCAATCTGGAGGAGAGAAGACACCCCGTCACGACCTTCACGGTCACAGTGGACTCTCTGGAACCCGGTCGCAATTCTCAGAGATCTGTTTAACTTCTGCGAGTGCTCAAAAAAGTGGAAGGAGATCTCTATGTTGAGGCTTTTTCTCTTCATTCTCACCCCTACCTATCCAGCAGATGAACCCCCTCCCTACCAACCTCCCCCGTTGGCTCCATCCAGCTCCTCAGGTGCTCCCCCTGACTCGGCCAACACCTTTAGTCCCCCCTAAACTAGGTCCGCCCCTAGTCCCCCAAACCATGGCCCCCTTAAGACAGGTTGCTGGACCTGAGGGCATTATCTGGGTACATGTCCTGTTCTCTATGAATGACCTCACGCAACTCGAGTGAAGGTTGGGCTCATTTACCACAGATCCCACCTCTTACATAAGAGAGTTTCAGTGGGTCCTCCAGGCTTATAGCCTCACTCACCATGATATATATATGTTATTGGCTAATACTCTCCTTCCTGAGGATCGTACCAGAGTCTGGGAACTTGCCAGAGCCCACGCGGATGAAACTCACCGAGTTAATCCCAATCACCCTCCAGGGCCACGTGCTGCCCCAGATCAAACTCCCGACTGGGATTATAATACACAAGCTGGCATACAGAGTAGGGACCGATTCTCCGCATGTATTATTGCTGGGCTAAAAAAAAGCAGCATGTAAGGCCGTCAATTTCCAAAAATTAATTAATTTCTGGATTGGCTTACGAAAGCCCTTCAGCAGTAGATCCCGAAATTTCAGGATCTACTCGCCCAGGCCCTGCAGGGTTCTTCCTCCGGTTGCTGCCTATCACCACAGGTCAACACCCCCCCCCCCCCCCCCGGGCACCTGCTTCAAGTGTGGCAAGGAGGGACTTTGGGCCAGGGCATGCCCCACACCACACACTCCGAGTACCTCATGCACTAAATGTCAACAACAAGGTCATTGGGGCTCTGACTGTCCTAGATCCCATAGGAGGCCTATGGCCAGGGAACCCTCCAAACTTCTGGGCATGGCAATCAATTGACAGACCCTTGGGTCCTTGTCGAAGCCTGTAACAATCAATAGACAGGAACCCAGGGTGTGGATTCAGGTGGGTGGATGCAAGGTTGACTTTATTCTTGACACTGGGGCTACCTTCTCAGTCCTGACAGAATTCTGGGGGCAAACAGTGCCGTCCACCTCTCCTATTGTCGGGGTAGGAGGAAAGACCAACTATCCAAGAAAGACTCCCCTATTACTCTATAGGCAACTTCCCAACCTCTCAGACATTCCTAGTTATGCCCCAATGTCCAGTTCCTTTGCTCAATACAACAATCAACATCCGGGATCCTGGCATCAGTCAGGCCCCTGAATCAGCCTGTTCATCTTTTCTGGCCCTTTTGGCAGAAGACATGAAACACCATACTAAAAAGGACTCCTTACCTATGAACCTGGTTGACCCGATTGTATGGGACCCACACCCCCTCCACCGTTTCCTGCCTACCAGTTAACATTCATCTCAAAGATCCCAACACCTTCTCCAATCAGGCTCAATACCTCCTGTCCACAAAAGCTCTTCTGGGACTACAACCTACTATTCAGACCTTCTTAGCAAGGGGTACCTCTGTCCTGTTCATTCCCCTTACAATACTCCCATGCTAGCGGTAAAAAAGCCCAACGGGTCCTATCGCTTAGTTCAGGATCTACGATTCATCAACACCTCCGTTAGGCCCATACATCTTTTGGTTCCCAGCCCATATACCCTGCTGTCTCAGATCCCCCACACTGCCACCCACTTCTCGGTCATAGAAAGGATGCTTTTTTCTCCATTCCCCTTGCCCCCGAATCACAAGACCTCCAATCTTTTCACCCCCAGTGCCCTGAATCCACCCTCTTACAATATATTGATTATCATCTGGCAAATCTCTTTGCCCACCTGCGGGGAGGAAAGCACCCCACCACAGCCTTTAAGTCTACGGTGGCCCTCAAGGACTCCTTCCTTGGGCAGATTTGAACTCGGCTGCTAGAGAGATGCTTACCCTCCCCTTCCTCTTTCTTGCCCTGCCTCTCTCTCTCCCCTCTTTCTGGCCCTGGGAGTATCCGGCCTCACCAGGAGGGATCCCAAAAAGCCTTGGCCAAGGTCTCCCATGGCTCTGGCTCCATCCAGGACAAGAGCTTTGACTGTCAGGATTTGATGACAATCAATCTCCGCAGCTCAAACCTGCCACTTAGGCACTCCTGATTTTTGGCTCTAGCGGGGACACCCCTTTTGCCAATAAATCAGTTTCCTCCTTCTCTGCGTCCTTTTCCCTCCTCCTTACATGGGTAATGTGTTCTCTCTGCCGGTCGACTCTCCCCTACAATGCCTCTTGAATCAAATATAGCACCAAGGCCTGGCCCACTTATCCCTTAGACAACCAAAGCAGATGGTCTCTTTTTGGGTTCCTGGATCCCTCCATTCTAAGGGATCTCTACAATTACTGTGAGCATTTAAAAAAAATGGGTAGAGATTGCTTATGTGCAGGCTTTCTTCTTGCTCTGATCCAATCCTGCTCTCTGCACCTCTTGCAAACCTCTACAAATTCTTCTAGCCCATCCAAAGGGCGCTCAACAGATGACACAGTTCTCCTACTTAAAGGGATATCGGGCCTCTCCACAAAAGGCCCAAATAGCATGTAAAGAGGTCACATAAAGTAGACAGAAAACAGCTTATTGTGTCTATACCTACACCAAAGACCAAAGATGACATACTTTCTTTCTTGGGTTTGGCTGGGTACTTCAGGGCTGGATTCCTAATTTCTCCCTCCTCGCCAGGCCGCTATATAATCTGGCCAAGGGCCCCCAAAATGAACCCCTACCCTCAGCAGTAGGGAAACCCTTTACAATCCTTAAAATGTCTCTCCTCCAGGCACCTGTCCTGCATCTCCCCAACCTCTCCCGACCCTTTACCCTCTATGTACATGAAAAACAGGGACAAAGTCTGGGCGTTCTGGGTCAGGAATATGGCCCCCACATTTGCACCAGTGGCCTACCTATCCAAATAGCTTAACCCCACCATCAGGGGCTGGCCCCCATGCCTCAGAGCCCTAGCAGCAGCTCATGACCTCCAGAAAGAAGCACACAAGCTTACCTTTGGCTCCCCGCTAACCATTTCATCTCTTCACCATCTAAAGGATTTCCTCACTTACAAGGGGCTACAGTTACTTCCTCCTTCCAGGGTTCTATTCCTTCTTGTCTCATTCCTTGAAAGTCCCTCCATCTCTTTTCAGTCCTGCTCTCCATTAAACCCTGCCTCCCTCCTCCCATCTTCTCCCTCACAAATCCCATCCACAAATGCCTAGAGGTATTAGAGACGATTTTACCCTGCCCTACCACCATTTCTGAGGGACCCCTGCCCTCTTCAGACCTCGTCTGGTTCTCAGATGGTAGCTCCTTTATACACGAAGGGGTTAAAGTGGTGGGGCATGCTGTCATTTCCCTCTCATCCATCATACAGGCAAAACCTCTCCCACCCAATACCACCAACCAACAAGCTGAACTCATAGCTGCCACAAGGGCATGCAAGCTAGGGGAGGGAAAAACCCTCTCTCTATATACAGATTCCAAATACGTTTTCCATATCCTGATCTCCCATGCAGCCATTTGGAAAGAAAGGGGGCTATGGACCACCAGAGGGACAGCAGTCATTAATTCTACTCTTATTTCTGGCCTACTACGAGCTTCCAGGCTGCCTTCCCAACTGGGAATAATCCATTGCAAGGCCCATCAAACTGACTCCTCCCTTACTACTATGGGGAATTCCAAGGCCAATCAAGCAGCTAGATCAGCTGCCCTACAGAGCTTTACCTCCTCTCTGCTACTCTTTGTTACCACCAGGGATCGGCCCAAAGATCCCCAGCAACTCTTCCAGTTTCTTTACTCTCTATTCCATTCTAGTCCACAGAGTCTCACTACTTTCCTTCACTCCTTTTTCACCCTTTCCAAACGATCAGGCCTGTGGTCATATCCTCGCTGCAGACTGGCAGATTGATTTCACCAACATGCCCTGAGTTCTAGCAAGCGGGCCTCTACGGTAGTTGATCTGTTGCTTACTCACATAATCCCCCGTTTCGGGATGCCCACTTCTATCCAATCAGACAATGGCCCAGAATTCTCCTCGCAGATAATTCAGGGCCTGGCTCACGTGCTATCACTCCCTTGGCATTTCCATTACCCTTACCACCCCCAGGCTCCCGGAAAGGTTGAAAGGACCAATTGGTCTCTTTAAAGAGACCCTCACCAAGCTCACCATGGAATTAAGCCTGGACTGGGTAAAGGTGCTCCCCTTGGCTTTATTGCGCATTAGGGCCTAGCAAAGAAGCCTTCTAATCTTTCACCTTTCGAAGTCATGTATGGCCGTCCCCTCGTTCCTCCCGGATTGCCTAACCTATGCCCTGCCCCTCCTCTTCCATCTACTCTCTGAACTCTGGTGCTATCAAGGCTGGCTCCTTCCTGACCCCAGTTTCTCTCAAAACCCTACCTCCTTAACACCTGGTCAACTTGTTTACTATTGCCCACCAGGGGAAAAGCCCCCTCTAAAACCAAAATGGGAGGGTCCTGCTCAGGTGATTATGTGCACTCCCTCAGCGGCCAAACTCAAGCTGTCTAATAACCAACTTACCCCGTGGCTTCACATTTCCAGGCTTAAGCCCGGCGCTCCTACACCTTCCTCAGACCAACTCTTGTCATCCCTCCCCACAAGATCCCCTCAAGCTCTGCCTCTCCCGTGTCTCCGTTCTTAGCCCAATGCCTGAGGATGTTCCATAAATGGGTTCTCCTAATGTTCCCCCTCATTTCTGGCCCCTACCTGCCTTGCGGCCACCACTGATGGCCCCCTCTTGAAGGTGCACTTACATCAACTGCTGAATCCCTGGCCTCCCTATGTTAATGAATCAGGCCTTGTGGAAGAAAACATTGTCAAAGTCACTGACTTGGCGGCTACCCTAAGGGCCCCCTCCAGCCAGACCCCCTTCTCCTCCTTACTACTTGCTTGGATCTGGCCGGTAGTGGGATTGTTGTGTGTTGTCCTCCTTATGTGCCTGTTCCTTCCCTTTATCATAAAGTTCATTCAGACTCAGGTGGGTAAAATTTCTAATCAAGCTTTTAACCAGCTTCTTCTCGGGAATTACCAACTCCTGGCTATTGATGATACCTCCAGTTGAGACCTATACTAAATGGACTGACATCATCATGGATCTGTGGTGGTAAGGAACCTTCATTGGTCTGGTTCCTGAAGTTATACGGGTCTTCTCTGCCCTCTTGTGGGGGCTCCTTACTTCCCTCCTCTCTGATTCTCCCAAGCCACCCCATCTCAGCAGTAAGCAGCCAGAATGAGTTGACACCCACTCTCATTTAATAACAAAGAGGTGGGAATGTTGGGAGTCTCCCCTGGCTCCAAAGACTAACTTCCCCATCCCCCCCCCAGACAGTGGCAGGAAGAGCCATCCAATGGTGAGCCTGCTGACTCACATGATCCTTACCCACCAATCAGACTAGCCCTGCTGACTCTCATGATCCTTACCCACCAATCAGAAAGCGTCTCGTGCCACTGTCAAACTGTTAAACTGTTAAACTGTAACTGTCAACCCCCCCTCTATAAATATGCAGAGCTGTTCCTCAATAAACGGGCACTTCCCCATGACGAGGCTTGTCCGGTTGTTCTTTCAGTATCCATGGACCAACCTTTCCCATTCTCCCTACACCCTTCTCCCTCACTAGTGACCACTATTCTCTCTACTTCTTTGAGATCAACTTTTTTTAGTTTTTACATATAAGTAAAATAATGTGGAATTTGTCTTTCTTTCCTGGCTTATTTCCCTTAACATAAAGATCTCTAGTTCTGCCCATGTTTTTGTAAATGACAGAATTTCATTCTTTTTATGGATGAATAGTATTCCACTGTACCATCATCATATGGTGACATGCCTTGTGTATATACCATTATTTCCTGGGTAGTTTTCATTTCTAGGCTGTTGTGAATAGTGCTGAAATGATGGGAGTGCAGATGCCTCTTCAACATACTAATTTCATTTCACTACCCAGTAGTGGGATTGCTAGATCATATGGTAATTCTATTTTTAATTTTTGGAGGAACTCCATCTTGTTTTTCATAATGGCTGTACTAATTTAAATTCAGATCAACAGCATACAGGGTTCTCATTGCTCCATATCCTTGCCAGCACTTGTTATCTTTAGTTTTTTGATAATAGCCATTCTTACTTATTCATTGTGGTTTTAATTTGCATTTCCATGATGATTCACAATACTGAGCATTTTTTTTCATATATCCTTTGGCCATTTGTATGTCTTCTTTTGAGAAATGTCTGTTTAGATCTATTACCTATTTTTAAATTGGGGAATCTGGTTGTTTTTGGCTATAGTTCCTTATGTACTCTGGATATCAACCCTTGCCACATGTATGGTTTGCAAACCATTCTGTAGGAGGTCTGCACTCAGTTGATTGTTTCCCTTGCTGTCACAACACTTTTGATATCCCCATTTTGCAGGTGAGAAAACTGAGGCATAGAGAGATTAACACTCAATTACATAAGTTTATAATTAGAAATTGGTCAGATTGTGATTGGAACTCAACTAGTCTGGCTCCAGAATTTGTAATCCTAACCAGTACTCTGTCTGACTCACTGTATGATAGGTGTGTGTGTGTGTGGGGGGGTAGGGGATGAGATCATCACCTGCATTTCTGAGTTTCTACTGAGAAGATTTCTAGGTAAAATAAGTAGGTCAAGAGCTATAAAGACTTCTAAGCTCTTAAAGTATGTTGTTTAGTTTCCCTCTAGAAAGTTCATACCAATTCATATGTACACCATAGCAGGAATGGCCTGCCAGACCCCTGACTCCCATTAGGGTTATTTAATTATGCTTTAGTAACATTGAGATCCCACCAAATAATTAAGACAGTCCAAGGATTCAGGGCTTCCTTGACAATAAAGGAAGTGCAATTATATATAAATGTGGAGTCATCTGTGTATATACATTGGATAATACTATATCCTCATTTTCCTGATCCATACAAAAATGAACTTCCTTATACCATCATTACATGTGTGAAATTGCGAGGCTGTGAGCATATACTAAGATTGCTTGTATCCAAGATTTGGGGGTCATTACACCTGTCAGGGGTGCCTATCAAAATGTGGCCTTATTTTGACAGCTACTGTCATGGGTGATATTTATGGTATTTTATTGAGCTTTTAGACAGTTGGAAGTCCTTTTACATTAATAATCTTATACTACTCTTTGGTTTAAAAAAATAGCATGGTAAAATACATCCTACTCATATATATTTTTGCGTTTCATTAGCTTTAGCCAATGTAATGTATATAAAATGCTATATTACATCTGCATTTCCAGGTAACAGTAACATTTGGAAACCCTGATTTTTTATCTCTGGAAGATAATTTTTCTACTATCATCCCGAATTAAAGGAAAACTAAAACTAGTGGGTAGAAATCTGCATGATACCCTGCTTGCCACCTTTTTAGAAAAGTTGAGGAAAATTTTATGGCAAAGAAAATTTTAATAATTTCTACAGCGATGTGGACAACTTTGATTAGGAATTTAAAATATTCCTTGTGATTGCATGAAAATTAACCATCCATCTTTCACTGGTTCTTTGAATTAGTATTCTGTCATCACTATGTTCTGAAGCAAATCTTCATTGAATCAAACGTTTCAGTGAATTTCATTAAGATTCTGTGTTTTTTTTTAGTGGCAGGTACTGCTTAGATTTTGAATTGCTTTAGATTCTGAAAAGTACACAAGTTGGGATAACCTGGAGCACATAACAAACACACACTCCACTGTGTTGCTTGGGATTCTTTTTTCATTTTTATTTTTAAGTGTGACTCTTGGTAGAAGCTTTGTCTTGAACACAATGCCATTGTTAAAAGCGAATGAAATGACTGAAACTGCTGAGGAAAAAAAAAAAAAAGAAAAACTGGGCTGAAGGATTTATAGCAGACCACTGCAAACCAAACGTTGCAATTATCTGCAGCTGAAAACAAGTAGCTTTTAATGTGTCCATTTGGCCAAGAAGAGAGAGGAGAATTATAGACCATTGCTCTTTCCTCTCCCACTCTCATACTCGGCCTTCTTTATATAGTTTATCATCCATAATTTCAGGATGTGTTTTGCTTCTTTAAGCTGTTTTATCTGTAGGCTTATGAGGTCACTCATGTGTGAATTCCTTTGTTAGTCATCTCACCTTTTGCCTTGATGATAGAAAATTGATCAGGCCTAAAGTACAAGTTCAATAGACAACCCCCTTGGTCCTTTGTCTAGGAGAATAGCTACCATTGAAGGCCATGAGCAGGTTGCTATTAATATGACAGCCTGCTCTATCTCCCACTGTAATTTATAATGAAATACCTAATCTCCATTATTTTGATCCAAGCAGGCGATCCCATGAAAAAGTCTTTTCATCCAGTTCCCAATGGCTGTTACATGAGAAATGGCAAACCAATAATTTTTGTCAAGTTTTTTAAGCCAACAGAAATGCTTTTCCACTGCTACAGTTTCAAAAGGCACAGATAAAGCTCATTCACTGAGATGAATGAAAAAGCCATCTGGGGTTTTTCTTTTTGACTTCCTTTCCTTTTCTCCATCCTTGTAATCAAATTTGAGCAAAATCAAATGGGGCTTTCTATGAAAGTACCTTTTGTTGATCTGAACGAGCTGGTAATTTACAAAATACCCTTCCTTTGTGAGGAAGGCTAAAGAAAAAAAGAATCAGTAGCTTTTAAAGCTGGGCCTTAGTGGGACTCTAAAGGCAATGAAAGCAGTCTGTGTTGAGAGATTGAAATGCATTTCAAAGCCAGGCCTGACTCGGGGTACAAGGAAGAACAGACCTATGTGCATTTTGTAGGAGGAAAAATGTGAATGGAAAAGGGAGAAGGGGAGACAAACAGGGGGAAGATCTGGATAAGACATTTAAAGTCACCATAAATTTGGAGATGCATTCGTCTTATTGAAAATGTGTACGTAACCAGTGATACTGAAGTCGGATATTTGTTCCATCGGGATGCTCAACAATTTGAGCCTTTAAAGTTTGGAGCTGCATGGGTTTGTGGAGAAAGTCGGCTTGTGATGTGTGTGACAACTTTTTCTTTTTCTTCTTTGCTTTGGGATCTTGTGGGAAGTACCTCAAGAAAACCTGAAGATGCTAATTTTCAGACAACTAACACTTGCTGTTTTCCCTCTTTTTGCCTGCTAGATTTCCTCGTGATAGTGATTCTTCTTCACCCTTTTGAATTCAGAAGGATGGCATAGACATCTTAAAAACAGTAAGTAATGTGGGATATTTTCTTCAATCACTGTTAATAGTTAATTGTAATACAGCTGAAATTTGCTTATTGGAGGAGTTTGGAGTTATATGCATGCCTTGAAGGAAAATAGGTTTTGTGCAATATTTGCAGTGTTTGATATAAATTACTTTTGGTTTGATTTAACTGTTCATTACAATATTACTACAGAGAAAATGCATGTGTTATTCACTATTTTATTCTGCACATTCTGTGATAGCTCAGTATTGTGTGGCATAGAATATATATGTTATTGGCACAAGAGTTTAAGAAACAATGTAAAAATTTCAGGGAACTATCTTGAGAATTTTAAGTTTTTTGTTTTATGTCCCACAAGATCTTCCTCATATATTTATGATTTTGGTTCATAGTAGTCATGTTTTCTAAAGACCTATTTATTCTGGAAATAAAATTTTCACTTAAATTATGTGAGCTTATTTCTTCTAAATAAATATCCTGAGGGAAGCAAGAGTTCTTCTGATACGATAAAGCAAACAATTTCTAAGGTAGTTTAAGCAAGGTTCTTAAAATTTAATTTTATTAATTATTTATTAATTATAATTGAAAGAACAAAGCTTTGTTTAAAAATATTTTTCCCCTTTGGGAAAGTGCAAAGTCCTAAAAATAAGACAGACACATATTATCTGAAGACATGATACTCTGGATTAGAGTACATGCCACAAGTATTTTTTTTAACATAGATATAGCATTAGCATTTCTAAGTAACGTCGGTATGTGCTATAAATATGTAAATGCCTTAGTCAGAATGAAGCAATATGGGGCAAAATCAGTTCTGATGTCTCGGTGATAACTGGAACAGTATTTGCATTTGTGCTTGTATTACTATAGCAAGTGGGAGCTGAGAATTCCATACAGGCAACCATGAGATACTTGTTTCTGGAGCCAAGAATAAAACCAGATTGAATAAATGAAACCAAGTCAGTGCTATGTTGTTTAACCCTTAAAGTGACTGTCAGGTGGTTTTTTTTTTTTTTTATTTCCCCCATGATGAAATGAGGAATGGGGATCCAGATAATTTCAAAGGGTCTTTATGAGGGCCAGCCCCTCTTCCTTCTGACTGTTCCGCATATCAAATTTGAATTCCTAAAACTTTGTGTTTCAGATGAAGTCTGCTTTCCCTGCTTTCACAGCCTTTGGTCTCTTTTTCCAACTTCCTACATTTATCTTTGCCTGTGGTTTTGAGCCATTTGCTGCCTCCTAATGCCTGGCTTTAAAATAGCAGGCCTGGCAAGCTGCCAAAAGGGTGGCAGTGGGGTAATGGCTGGTATTGGTATTGGAATTTCAAGGTTGTTGTTACTTCTGATTCACAGTAGTCACTACAAAACAGATCACTGGAACCTAAGGGGGTGGAGAGAAGAGTAAAGTTTCTAGGTGTGATTCTTGATGGAGCTGAGTATGTTTCTTCCTGGAAAAAAGCAAGTTGGATTGTTGCGTTGTCTACATGGACTTAATGTTCTAAGTGATCTATCTGCAATGGTGCCATTGTACTTATTGCCTTCAGTCTTAGATTGATAGAGAAATGCAATATATAAAAGAAGTTTTGTTTGAGTGATTCTTTTTACTTATTATATCATTTTTTTCTATTGTTTTCATTCTTTTTATATTATCAATTATGATTGTTGTTAAATTAAGACTGCTGTTAAAATAATAGTATTGCTGTTACTTTTTATTTTGGAAAAAATGTTTATTATTTAGGTGTGTATGTAATTGTTTTATTGCTAATCCAAACTAGTACCTGGGCAGTAAAGCTTTGTGTTTTGCTTACTAGTTTCATGTTTAGTCAATCTTATAGACATTTTGCAGAATTTCTCTTCCATGCTATCTTTAAGCTCTTACGGTAAGAGCTAGAGGTACCATACATTGGTAGGCAGTGCTTTGGTATCTCAAGACAGTGTTGAGAAATAGGTGTCAGGCCTGAAAATAAGGAAAGACCTACTTTCTCAGCTTATTAAGGATTAACTGTTTACTCAATTCATCCAGTATTAACTGTTCTGAAGCTGTTGTTAGTAGAGCAATGGTTTCTTCTTTCCCTCAGCCTAAGTTTAAACATTACTCTATACACACCTGCATTTGGGGGAACTGGAGAGCTAGTTAATTCCCACTTGACTACTGGGGTAAGAGGAACCATCTCAAATCTTTGCTTTCAGGCCTTCCCATTCCTACATATACTAACTGATAAATGACACACTGCACTCTTTGTGAAGCCAAAACAGCAAACAATCACTCCTGAAAAGTTTGGGAAACTAGATCTCTGAGGTATCTTCAGAAGTTTTCAGGGGAAAGGAAAAGGGTGACACATTTGTGAAAACTCTGAAGCATCTGAGATTAACCTTAGGTTTAGTTTTCTTTCTTATGAAGTTAAGACTATGAGCTTGTGGTAGCTTTTCCATTATAGCAGCGCTTGGAGGTTTTACTGTTTTCACAGACTAGCAAGAGTGAAGAGGTGGCTCATGAAGCTCATTCCTCCCAATGTGGTCCTGGGCCCCGCTTAAGCTCTGTAGGAGCTGTTACCGGAAGGTTGTTCTCTATCATCTCAGGCAGGGTCCAGTAAATGTGTCCATGCTTTTATGTCCTTACAAGCTACAGGTTGCTTGACTGATTAGTACAAGCTTTCTAAGGGGTGCATAAGAATGGTTGGCTTGGTTTTAACTCCAATCTATATTGATGCTGCCTCCGGGTTGATACAGGCAGTTTTGAGCCTCACTTTCCTCGGGTGTCAAAAGGACTGTTATCTGCCCTTTGCATTGTTTTTCTTGCCTTCGGTGGGCTAAGCAGACATTTTGGGATGTACTTTTTGGTATGAATATGGTAGTTGTGTTTAGTCGGCTTAGTTGGTGATGACATAATGACAAAGACCAGCCCAAGTAGTGACTTCACTACTAACCCTTGAAAGGAGCCAACTTTTGATGACAAAGGGGTCCAGTTATGGGAAAGGTTTTTTTTTTTTTTTTAAGAATGTCAAAACCACTCCAATCAATGATCACACAACCCTACAAAACTGTAAGCATGGTGGCAACATCTAAAATAAAGAAACATTTGCCAATCCCATCATGTCCTGAAGTTCAGAATGGGGAAACTGGGAGCATAATAAACATAAAATTAATTCATCTTATAGCACCACCTTTTGTAAGTTATTTGATGCAGGTTGTAATATAATGCAATAGATATAGTAACCAAATAATTAGAATAGAGAAAAGTATAAGTTAGTTTAAGACTTAGAAAAAAGGAACCATGCAAATATAAAGGTCATGCATTTAAAAACATTTTTTAAAAAAAATTAAGTCACAAATTTGGATCAAGGTTTTCAGCAGCTAAAACAAAAATGGAAGAAAAAAATCATCAGAAGGGTGACTTTCATCCTGTGAGAATTTTGTACACACTATTCCTAGTCCTCACAACAACACTGAAGCTGGCTATTTCTACCCTTATTTTACATTGAAAAAAAAATGCAAGAACATAGGGATTCAGTAACTTACCTATATTATGCAGTCAATGTATGCTTCCAACATACACCTGCACTAAATTTGCTTCTTGCCCAAGGCCAATCCAGAATCATAGACCTCATATCTTTTTTGAATCTCTCTAAGAGAATCCACTTTTAAAGAAAAGGGAGTAGACCCTGAAGATTTTACTGAGAGGCAGCTGGGAGGGTTTACTTTGCCTTTCCCATACCAAACCCCATACATGTCCCTATGGAATACTCTGCAAAGTGCCTTGTTAGCTTGCTAAAACTGGAGGGTCTTCTCTTTGACCTTCCTTCATGCTCCTCCCAGCTTCTCTGAACATATTCTTCCATTCCTGGATTCCCTTTTCTCTCTTCCTCTTTATTATATAGGAACATATATATTATATAGTAACTCATGCCTCTATTATATAGTAAGAGTATGATATTTTAGCTCCTAAAACTAAACTTGCATATTTAAGACCAGTGCCATGCTTAGCACATTCCCATAAGCCTTCTGGGTAACTGTTCTTATCTTGCTTAGTAGTAATGAGGATGATGTAGCAATTGAAATAATCCCATTATACACATTGATTTAGGGAAAAACATACCAGTCTTTTGGTTTCTCAGGCACTTGATTCTGACAGAATATTCTTCCCTGGGACTTTAAGGAGGACCCAAGGAGAGTGTCCATCAGCAGGCATTACAAGTGATTTTATTACTTTTTCACTTATAGTTACCCTGATGACTGAGTCCAAGGTTCTATAGAAAACCAGCAAGCAAGCAAGCAAACAACAAAACTCCAGAAAATGTTATTTGAATGGGGCCAAGGCCAAGTAATTAAGGGACAGCTTTGATCACAAAGTTAAGGATGGAGAGAGAGGTGAAGTTGAGAATGAGAAAAGAAAGGAGAAAGAATTCACCTCATAATAGAATTCTGTAAATTAATTTGAGTCTTCTTTCTCAGCATATCTCATGAATTCTATTTTATGTTGCAATAGGAAACTAAATTATATATTTATATATTAAACGAGCAAGGTCAAATTTATTTAAATGATAATAGAATGTTAATGTTTAGAAAGGAAAAGAAGGCTCACCTAATATCCTGAAAAATAGAAACCAAGGCTTCAGGTTTAATATCACAATGATTCCAACTTGTGATAATGTACATTGAATCCTGTGATTAGGTACTAGGGCTTTTATCAGTTCAGCTTCTATGTACTCTTTTAAGAAAATTTGAAGAGAGAAGTGGATGAATCAACTATAATGGCTCAACACATAAAATTTGTTTTGCATTTGGAACATGGAGTGAAAATTGAGAAACATTTTATAAAACCTTTTGAAACCCCAGGTTCAGAAAGCCTTCAGAAACACATTTGCTGCACACTGATATATTTTCTGCATACGTTTTTTTTTAAGTTTCTTGGGGGCTTTGCTTCTGTATTTTGGCTTAAATAGTTGATGTTACATGGCTCTTGGAGCCTTGAACTTGACTGTCAGTCAATGTAGCTCTTTTAGGAGAGGATGTCAAATATGCCAGCCATCCAAAATTGCCTACATTGTCATAGCTCTAATGAGTATGTCCTTCAAGAATGAATTAGAGGCTAAAAATAAATGCCTTTTGATGTTCACAGACTCCTTATAAAGTGCTCTGCAACCAATATGAAAGATTGTAATTTTTTCCTCTCACTAAGACAGTTACAAGAGCAGATTTAATAATGTATGCTTTCTTTCATCAGAAGGGTAAGCTCTCTTAATAAATGTACGCTGGATCATTATGGTAAAAAGACATAGGCAGAGTGACAAAAGTGTGCCGTGAAAACACTCCCAACAAACCCTCAGCTATTTTCCATTTCCTGCAGACTGAAGGAAGGGCAAACTCCTTCATCCCTGGGAATCATTTAGTGACCTCACAGTTCAAATAGGGAAACCACAAGGATATAGTGAAATGAAGATGTGAGCAAAGGGCGAGTTAAGACTTCCCCTCTAGCTTTATTGTGCAGAAATTTTGAGATTCATTCATGAATTCAGGATTTTGCTTGTCTTTTGGAGAAACAGATCTGGATATAAGGCTCTTTTTTATTTTTAAAAATTCTAATTTGTTATATAAAGAAAGCAGAATGCATTACAATTCATATTACACATATGGAGCACAATTTTTCATATCTCTGGTTATACACAAAGTCACACCATTTGTGTCTTCACACATGTTCTTAGGGTAATGATGTCCGTCTCATTCCACCATCTTTCTTACCCTCCTCCCCCCTCCCTTCCCTCCCTCCCCTTTTGCCCTTTGCCCTATCTAGAGAGGATATAAGGCTCTTGAAGCACAGAGCAGAGATCTGCCCTGTCTACTTTTCTTGAATGATTTCCTCAAAAGCAGCTTAGTTTTTCTTTTTGGGCTAGTAAACATGGCCAAGGAGATTGTCACTTGTATTTTTTCACAGAAAACTAACAAGTGAATGAGTTATTTTTTTGTCTTCTCAAATAAATACATAAATAATCCATCATAATTGCAGTGAAAATGTAAAGAATTGAATCAAGGAAAGGAGAAGACTTAGAAATGGAAAGGGAGGGTAGCAGACTGAGGCATGGAGGTCAGAAAGAGGAAATTCTAGGAATAAACTAAGTTTTAAAATAATTCATTTCTGTTGAAGTCTTTCTCTAACTTGTTCAAAGTGTTGATTTAGTGACCACTCTTGTGCTTAGGGGGTCAGAAACGTGCAAAGTCTTTACAGCCTAATGTCACACCATTCAGAGATGCACTCTGCCTTAGGGAGCATCTACCACTGGGTCATCAATAGGAGCATGAGCAGTAGAAGGGGAGAGTGACTCACCAGGATGCTGTAGTCTCCAGGTTGCTGTTTATTGCTCCCCAAAGCATATTTAGTATCCTAGAGTAATTTTACATTGAGTCCATGCAAAATTACTATTGTTAAGATTTCAACATCTTAAGTTAATATTCCACAGAACTGTCTTGGTTTGATTTTGATGGGGATAGTATTCTCAGCCTACAAAAGGCTCTGGGTAAGGTGCTGGGCAACTGTATCAGATGTATTTGATACATGGAGACTGTAAGATTTTACATATTTATTCAAAAGAGGCTATGAGTAAAAATACTTCCAGAAACACTAACCTGAGCCAGAAAGAAGAACAGTTTGGGAAGTGTTCTTCACTTGACAAATACCTATGGCACATTCTACTTTTTGATACTACTACTACTATGACACCCAGGTGATGATGTCTAATAAGAATTGGGTATGTAAATAGAGAGCTCAGATGAGTTATGGCTTAAGACAGAGATTTGGGATCATCTATCAACAGAAATGTCAAGCAAGGACTAAGAAGTGTCTTTTGTTGCATATAACACAAAGAATTTATGGTTGACTTTGGTCAGGGCAGTTTGAGTCAAGGAAAAATATGGAAGACAGTTTGAAGAAAGTAGGAAGTAAGAGAGAAGGGACTGTACCTGTAGATAATCCTTTCAGGCAGCTTCACTGGGAAAGGGAAGACTGGAATAAATCTCCAAGATGGAGTGAAAATTTGGAATCAAGGGAGAGCTTTTAAAATGGGAGGTGATTCGATACAAAGTATTTCAACATGTATGACACAGCTAAGCAATTACTGTTTTGTGTACTTTCAAGGTCAGTCAAGTGTAGACACAAAAGGGACACAGGAGAGACACAGGAAAATAGAGTCAGTTATATTCATAGACCCTAGCAAGACAGAGTCACATGGGGGGTGTGGTCCTCCAAGGGAGCCAGCTTAACCAAATAGATAGGGGATGGAGAGAGAGAGCATGTGCCTTGATTGAAGGTTAGAAATGGGATACACTAACAAAAAGTGTGAGAGGATTTTTACAAGTGCATTTGAATGTCATTAGGACATAGGCAGGGAAAGACAGCGTAGGGAACTTATGACAGGTTGCCTAGACAAGCTTGAGCTTGTTTGTGGGCATGTTAAAAATATGAAGTTGTGAAATTTATAATACAACTACCAGTTTACTGAATGTTTGTTAAAAGCCCATTATGAGGTAGAATAGGAGATAAGGAATGCATAGTTCTTCCTCTCGGGGATCTTGAAATTAGGTCACTCAATAAGGCTAATCACTAATAAGAGTAGGCTGGACATACAGTTTATCAAAGTATGAGCAGTGTTATGTTATATATATTAAAATATTGAAGGTTATGCATTAATGTTGGGTCAGGAAAGATATTACAGAGAAAGTAGACCTGAAGGATAACAGATTCAGAAGGAGGAGGAAAATCAAAGCACAAAGAATGTGATCATAACCCAACACAACACCCCACTCTTCATGGTGTTGTGTTGGGTCATTACACAATAGTCTTAAAGGTCATGCAGGAAATGTTGAATTCTTACTATGAGGACTTTGAACTCCAGGTTCATAAGTTGGTTTAATCTTGTGAGGTTATGGTTTAGATATGAGGTCCCCCCCTACCCCCAAAGCTCATATATGAGTCACCACAAGAAAGTTTAGGGGTGAAATGATTGGGTTATGATAGCCTTCACAAAATCAATGCATTAATCCCATGTTAGGGATTAACTGGGTGGCAGGTGGAGTGTGGCTGGAGGTGAGTCACTGGGGATGCCTTTGGGGTTTATATTTTGTCCCTGGTGAGTGGGGTTATCTCTCTCTCCTTCCTGGTACCATATCCTGAGTTGATTCCCTCCACCTTTTTTACCATGATTTTGTGCCTCAACTTGAGCCCAGAGAAATGGAATTGGCCACCTATGGACTGAGACCTCTAAAGCTGTGAGGGCCAAATAAACTTTTCCTCCTTTAAAATTGTTCTTGTCAGGTCTTTTGGCCACAGTGGCAAAAAAAAAAAAAAAAAAAAAAGCTGAATAAAACAGTGAGCAATTGGAAATGTTTGGAGACAGGAAGTAAGGCAGCTGGTTAGGAAACTCTTGGAACAGACTGGGTGAGAGGCTCCATTATGGTGGCAGTGGTAGGATTCATATGAAAGAGAATTAATACATTCATTAATTCAACAGATATTTACTTATTGCTTACTATGTGTGAGGCAGACATTGGGACTCTAATCTCAAGGAGCTCCTAGTCACAGTGTCATAAGATATACAACAAAGGGATATAGCCATGAGAAGAGATCAGGTAAGAGGGAGGAAACAAGGGAGAGGGAGATAGAGAGATTCACATTTTACTGAAAGGATATAATAGGGGGGGGAACCCTGAAATGAGTCTGGGGTTTTGTAACAGGAAGATGCTAGTGATGTTAGCTGGACTGACGTCATCATAACAGTGGGGGCAGAATTATAACTTCTGTGGACTTAAGATTAATTAGGAGGTGAGAAATTGAGGACAGGGAGATAGGAGAAACGTGTTCAGAGGTAAATATGTGATGGTTACTGGGGTCAAGAAGTTGGAGAATAAAAGATAAAACATGATTCTACAATTTTGAGTGAATGGTGGCACCATTGGGCCAAACAGGGAGATCAAGAGGACAATGACCTAAATTGAAAGGAGCTTTGGTTTGGCTCTTGATTGAATTTGAAGTATGGTAGATGTTTAGTCTGTAGTTCAAAAAGAAGTTTAAAAAATTAAAAAAAACCATTAGAACTAGATACTACATAGAACTCATTTAGATGTGCATCAAACAGGTAGTTGAAGTCAAGGTCATATAATATAAAACTGTAGAAGGAAGAAAAATATAAAGGACAGGCAAAGGAATGGCAAAGAAGATTACACCAGGAAGTTGACTGATGTGGCATGGGTTTTCAATATATGTGAATGATTAGTATTTTGATTGTCTGCTCTGTGCCAAGTCCATGTTATTCCACTTCCCTTTCCCAACCACACATCTAAAGTTGGGCATCATCAGCCGTGTTTCATACATGACCAAACCAGATGTTGACACCTTGGCTGGGGTCAGAATCAAGAAACCACAGGGTTGAGGTTTGAACACACATTCATCAAAGACTAACAATGCAATGAGGTCTTACAATTTTATAAGTAAAATTAGAGTAAAGGAATCAAGGGAAATAACTTAAAGGACCTCTTACTGAATAGGCTCGACGCTCTTTGTTAAGCAAGAGGAGAGGTATCTGCTGAGAGTGAGAGAGGAGATCGAGGAGAGTAAACAAGAATTGAAATAGCAACTGTAGAAAATTAGGTGTCTGTCATTAAGACATGAAGGAAAGAAGTCAAGTTTAGAGAACATGGAATTTCAGTGAACAGAACTGGTAAGTGGAGAGTGATTGTAGAAAATTCTGGAAAATGTAAAATCTCTAGATGTCAAATGATTTTGAAATCCTTGGCAGCATAGAGCTCACAGCTATCTGGAGCTTGGCATGGGAGGAATGGCAGAAGATGCAGGGGCTAGATTTGTGGTTAAGTGTTTGACTGAATGGTCATCCAGGGAGCCCAGACTTGGCAGGAAGGTAAAGAGAGATAGAAAAAGGCTGATGGCCTCAAAATTAGGAGAAACGGAGGGATTTGTGCAAAAGACATTTGGAAAGTCAAGGGTTAGAGGCACAGTGAGAGATGTTTGTAATGACAGTAGATGTTTAAAGCAGGCGTGATCCATGTTGGAGTATGGGGCAGAGCTCTGTTAGGAACTGACTAGTGTGAGGAGGTGGATGTCACTGGAGGTGCAGGGTCAAGGACCTGTTAGGCTGGGACCTAAGGAGGGTTGAATCTATACAACTGAACAGCACACTGGGTCCAGGATGAAAATGCAGCTGGCCATGAAAGCCAGAGTGGAAGCTCTTTGTCAGCATAAGCTAGGCCGACCTAAGGAGCCTGGAAAAGAAAGTAAGGGGAGGAGAAGTTAAGCTAATTAGTGATCTGCTAATGCTTAATTTTTTTTATTTGTTCTTTTTAGTTATACATGACAGTATAATGTATTTTGACATATCACACATACATAGAATATAACATATACCAGTGTGTGGAGTTACATTGGTCATATACTCATATATAAACATAGGACAGTTATGTCTGTTTAATTCTACTGTCTTTTCTATTCCCTTCTCCCTTCTCTTCCCTTTGTTACCTTTTGTCTAATCCAATGGAATTCTATTATTCCCCTCCTCAACCTCCCTTGTTTTGGGTTAGCAATCCCAAATCAGAGAGAATATAGGGCTTTTGGTTATTGGGATTGACTTATTTTACTTAGAATGATATTCTCCAACTCTATCCATTTGCCTGCAAATGCCATAATTTCATTTTTTATGGCTGAGTAATATTCCATTGTGTATATGCATCACATTTTCTTTATCCATTTGTCTGTTGAAGAGCATCTAATTGGTTGGTTCCAAGGCTTAGCTATTATGAATTGAGCTGCTATAAATAAACATGGTTGTAGCTGTGTCAATATAGTATGCTGATTTTAAATTCTTTGGATATATGCCAAGGAATGGGATAACTGGGTCAAATGGTGGTTCCATTCCAAGTTTTCTGAGAAATCTCCATATTCTCTGTGACTTTTTAGTAGGCTCTTAGACACATAAACTCATTTAATCTTTACAAGGGACTGCTGCTTACCATTTCAGAGGTGAAGGATCAGAAGTCTTTGTTTTGGGGTTTTTCTGAATATCAATTCATTTGAAGCTTAAAGTAAAAACTTTAAATGGCATTTGTAGCATGCAAATAGTATGCAAGTGATTAAATAATATATGTATATTATTGTATATAACATATGTGTATGTTATATACAATCAACATTTTATACAAACATGCATTAAATTATACTAACCAGATTATTGGAAATTTGTGTCATCAAAATGGACGCACTAATATGTTAAGGACTTAATCTTTTCCTACTATTTCCAAGGTATTACATATGGAAATAAAATAATTGACAGCATATTTTCTAATAAATATCAGAAAACTGTGATGAGAACTGAGAAATAAATGAAATGAATAGCATAAATTTAACATAAACAGACCAAATTCTATATTATTCTATACAGTGATATTAATATCAAACCTTGAATATTAAAGTATATCCAAAAAATAAGCCATATCTATCTCTGCAAATGACTCTCATACATTACCTCAAATTTATAGATGATGAAACCAAGGCTTGGAGAAGAAAGAAAGAAAAAAAACAAAACAAAAATCTTGCCCAGCTTTACAGAGTTAGTATTCAAATTCAGATCAGTTTGTGTAAAGCCCGTATTCTTTCCACTACCCCCCCTGTGAAGTCCTAGTACTCTGAAGAAATGTCTTTTATGTTGGTTTCAATGTCTTCTCAAAATGATAAAAGGAAGTGGCAGATTGACAACGTTTATAATAAAACTAGATTGGACTATCCAGCTCTTAGGAAGAGCTTGCGGCAATCTTTCATCACTTTATGCTCTGGTCTTGAATTTGTGCAACACTTTGAAAATCCTTGAAAGTAGTCTTGAACTAAAAAGGTAGAAAGTCAGAAAGCTGGATAGATGCTGACGACAATGGGAAGGAAGTTGTCTGTCTACCCACCTTCATGCTGGATGTATGTGTTAGGCTTGTTGGAAATGCTGGATGAAATCCCACACCATCATGGGATAGAGTACCACAGTCTGTATTTCCGGCTATTTTAGCCAATAGGAAAGAAAAATCTTACAACATTGTGGTGAAATTCTCTCTTTGTTTTGAAATGACTTTACCTAGGTCAGTGAACTCAACATATGTATGTTTCAGCGAAATTAAATCCTTGCTTCTCCCTTGATCTCTCACCTCTGCAGCACTGGAACTTGTGGCCTCTTTGTCTTCAGGTAAGCTTTACCCACTCCTGTCTTTGCATTGCCGTTATCACATCTTCCTGTTTTCTATTCCTTTGCCCTTCGTGAGGAGTTCATCTTTACTCTTGCTTTTGCAACTTTTACTGTAACCTTATATAACGGCATACTCCTGTTCATTTTTATTTGTTTTGTGTTAGCCTAGGACCTTTTATGACGTCTTCTAGCTCTCTTGAAACTGTATAGTTTTTCCTATTTTTTTTTCCCCAGGTGCTAAAGATATTATCATCCAATTTCCCCAGAATGGTTTCTCTTTGTCCTTCTCTTCACTGTTTTACTTTATCCCTTCTTGCTGTCTTCTTTTTCTTACTTTTTTTTTTCTTTTAAATCTTTCTTTTATTTGGACTTCAATAGCCTCACTGTTTGCTCTTCTTAAACTCTGGGTTGAAAAAACTTCTCCCTGTGAAACTCCCCCAAGAGGACTTGTCTCCGAAGTCCTCTCTTATCTTTTAACTTTAATTCTCTTTTATTCTTATTAAATTCTCCTCCAATAAAAACGAATAGATTTTCTTCATTCTTTAACTGAAAGTCTTTCCTTCAATCCATTCCAAACTCATCAGACATTTGATTCACTTTCTCACCTCTGACTTTCTTGGTGACCTTCTTCCAACTACTTTTTCACTATCCTCTCCACTGAAATTGTACTTATTAAGGAAGTTCTAATGATTCACTCCTGGACAAATTGGATGTTCTTTGATCTGTGATCCTCATCTTTCCTGGAAATAACTCTGTCCATGGGCTGGTAGATCATCTCTGAAATGCTTTCAAAGCAAGATGGGATTCTTCTTTTTTTTTTTTTTTAAGTAACAAAATATCTTCCTGGTATTTTGGTATATGATGGCTTTGGTAGAAACACCAGATGAAGATATGAATATCCTGTAGGTACTTTGTGCATCATTTTGTTTAATTTGCCTTTGAGAATCAGAGATGACTTGCTATCTGCATTTCTAATAGCTCCCTTTAAAAGTGTCCTGACTTTTCAGTTGGTTTTGAATGGTCAATAAATGGATTTTTAAAATTTGGCCATGGTTCTCCTCTCTGAAAGACAGACTTCTGAGTCAGTATTATTACCATTACCATCCCCTATCCCCACACACTGAATTCCCTTAAATCTAATTTGCAAGTTATCACTTCAGACAATATAAGTAAATGACATTTTAAAAATAATTTCCTTAGTTGTTTTTCATTCATACTTCCAACCTCCCCAGACTTAACCTCAATTGAAAATTACAACTTTAAACATTTTTGAATTAAACTTGAAAGAATAAACATTCCTTTCCAAAATTCCAATTAATAATGAAAATTATATTACCCATTATTGGCTCCATAAAGTAGTTAGTACTTTTGTAGCTGTATTAGTTTTTGACAAATTTTAATCTTCCTTATGAGCAATAAGAGTAAAAAGCTCCAGCAGTAGGGGAAAAAATGGTTTCAAAAACATAAAGGTTGTGGCTTTGTAACAAAAGCTTTAGAATTCCAAGTTCAGGCTGTCGATGTCTATTTTTCCTTGCCAAGTATAAGGGGTGTAGCCTTAGATTCTCTGATTCCTTCATACAAGCGTATGTCACTGCCTATTAACATTATTTAAATATAGATTTCTTAATTCCTGAGAATGCTGCTGAAAATAGTGTTTTGACTAATAAAATGCAGAAGACAAAGGATTCAAAGACAAAGGAAAGGTATGCACTGACTGATGTGTGTCATTTTAATAACATAATTACTTGATAAGCACTTACATGATTTAGTTACTGATCTTCAACCTTTCAGAGCCAGAGAATGAATTAGTGATGTGTTGTACCCAGGTACTGCCAAAAACTGTGAGCAATGCTGTATTCTGTGGTATTTTAAGAGACACACACCTGAATTGTATTGTTAAGTAGCCCATTATATAAAGCAGGACAGTTTAGTGAAAACATTTCACAGCAGAATCAGATTGCTTTCTAACTCAGTGCTCCCCTTAATTTCTCCAGGTTGGATGCATTTTTAGAGTAGAGAAGAAAATAACATGGTTTTAGTTTTTGTTTTCTTTTTTTGACTTATGGGTGACTAAGGAAAAATTCAGAAGGGTGGTCTACCAGGATTACCATTCTACTAGGATTACATAACTGATAAATTCTCGAGAGTATCAAGGCTAGACATTGTTTTCTACCCAGAACTTAGACTCATTCTTAAAAAGGTTTATCATAGGCATGAAGAAGAAACATTGACAATTCTTCCTAGGACTAAAGATACTAGTTCACCGGTGATGAGATACTGTGCTTAGAGCAAACCCACTCAATGTGGCCCTGTCCAAGTTCTGTTACATAGATGAGGTTAGGTTAAAAATGATTATTACAGGAAATTAAACTTTAGCATCCATTTATCCATTAACTAGTATTTACTGAGCACTTATTGGATGCAGAGACTGCCCGAAATTAGGGATGAAACAGTGAGCAAGAAATTGTCATTAATCTATTAGGGTGAGAAGCAATTAGAAATACAGACGATTCCTGGTTTTATGAACAATTATAATATAAGAGGATAAATGCTACAGCAGTTTTAAGTTCAGGGTACAATGTAAACACAGAGGAAGGACATCCAGTTATGGCTGTGGTCCAGGGGAGATTTCCTAGAAGTAATGCTCAAACTGATATTCAAATATGACCAGGGTTGGCTATCTAAAGAGGAGCCATGGCAGGAGAATGTTCTAGGAACTGGGAACAGCCTGGGCAAAGTCCCAAAGGTGAAAATATGTGACACACTCAGGGCATGTCATATAGTGCGAGGAGTAGGGAGAAAAGAAGCTGGAGAAAAAAATGACAATCAATTCATGACCAGTTTGTTTGCCTGCTAAGAAGTGTGGTAATTATTCTAATGGTAATAGAGTTATGGAAGGTTTTTAAAATTAAATTATGGAAGATTTTGAGCAGGTCAGTGACATAGACATATTTGTGTTTTAGAAAGATCATAGTCATGTACTGATAGGTGAAAGGAGAGCAAGAATGAAAATGGGAAACAGTCTGCTATGGAGACTTATAGTCATCTAGGAAAGAGATGATGGTGACTGAGATGGGGCAATTAGATGGATGTGGGAGGTAGAATTGGTGGAATATGGTTATTGGCTATTAGAAATCAAAGAATGAGAAGATTGAAAGAGGATTTTTGAGTCTTTTCTGGGCCACTAAAAGGAAGACAATGCCATTAGTAAGAAAGAACAGGAAGGAATGTAGATTAAATAGTTGAATTCATTGTGGATATGTTGACTTTAAAATGACTATGCCAAATAGAGTGAGGGCAATCCCACTTGTTTGGGGGTTATTAGAGGAAGTTTTTTTCTTTATTTCTTTCTCTTTCTTTTTTTTTTAAAGCAAAGCAGAAGCAAAATTTATTAAAGGACAGTAAAGGAAATCCATGCATACCCCAAAGCAGGTTGTAGACACCCCTCATGTCTCAGATGTGAGAAGAGCTTTCTGACTACACATAGGATTTTCTTGGGAAGAAAATATAGGTTTCTGGGAAAGCTTTTACAAAAATCAAATCCCAAGTCACATTTACTATTTGGGTTTCATAATGTTTCTTCCTGGTTAAACAGTTTACCATAAATCAGTTGTGAGTACATTGTGTAGGATCTTAATACAGTGACATTTAAATTGCTTATGATTTTGGTCTTGCTGATCTGGTACATGTCTATGCTGGAAGTCTTGTTCGTCTAACTAAAGAGGCAGACATGGCTGGCCATGCTCATTGATACAGGGCTACATCTAGTAAAGGTCTCTTTCTCTATCACCTCTTGTTTTAGTCAGTTTTGGTGTTATTGTGACCAATATACCTTACAACAACAGTGCAAAGGAGGAAAAGTTTATTTTGACTCATGATTTCAGGTGTTTAGTCCATATTTGGCTGATTGATTATTCTGGGCCCAGCAAAGGTAGAGGAAAGTAACTGAGAACATGGGGGTGGGGGTGCAGAGTGCCAGGGTGAGCAAGAATGATCATGCACTCTCTGCTCATCAGGGAGAAAATATAAACCCCAAAGGCACACGTGCACATATATTTCCTTTACTGTCCTTTAATAATTTTTGCTTCTGCCTTGCTTAAAAAAAAGAAAAAAGAAAAAAAACTTCCTCTAATAACTCGCTGTCCAATACTACCTGCCTACAGTTTCCACCCAGTTAATCCATAGCAGTGGATTAATCAACTAATTAGGCTGCACATTCTTGTAATCTAATAATTTTGCCTCTGAGACTTCTTGCATTGTCTCACTCATGAGCTTTTGGGGGACACCTCATATCTAAACCATAACATTCTGCACCCAAAAGCTCACTCCCATCTGACAATGAAAAATACACTTAGTCCATTTCCAAGAATCCCCCCAATTTAATAATTTCAGCATTGCCAAAAGTCCAAGTGTCCAAGTCCAAGATCTCATCTGAGACTTAAGACAAACTCATGAATGTTTTCCCTGTAAAGAGTAAAAGAAAGTTATAAGATTTCATATATACACACACACACACACACACACACACACACACACATACACACACACATACACACACACATGCATAAATATCCAATATATAATCGCAAACAGTAAACTTTTCCATTCCACAAGGGAGAAATAGGAACATAGAAAGAAGGGATAGGACCAAAGGAAGATCAAAATAAAGCTGGGAAAACAAGTCCTATAATTCATGTGTAGCTTCGGGGGTACATGGCATCATGATGTTCTCTCCAAAGGGCTTGTGTAGCTCCAGCCTTATGGCCTTGGTGTTTGCAAGCATCTCTCAGGGCTTGTCTCTGCTAGATTTCTGCAGCTTTCCTGGGCTGACCTCACATACTACTGGCAACTCTTAATCTAGGGAGGTTCTACTGCTGCTTCAGTTTCCTTCTCACATCTTCATGAATCACCTCAGTGGCAGCCTTGCAGGGACTCTGGCCCTGCTATACTTTGTCTGGCTTCCCAGTGTTTCCTTTGAAATTTCTTTGGAAGCCTTCCTTCATGACCCCCTAACTCCAGCATCCTAAATTCTTGCAGAACCAGTACCATCTGGTTGATGCTAAGGTCTGCCACCATTCTGAACAGTAACCAAGCATCCTGAGAACTTGGCTGTAGCAGCCCCCGAGTGCCTGGGCAACTGAGCACAGTCAAACAATGTCCTAGGCTGCTGTGTGCAAGCAGTGTTTCCTCATGGTCTCTTCTCAAAGGAAATTTTATCTTTACACCCTTGAACCTGAGGTGAGTGTGCTCTTGCCAATTCCTGGGATACCTTCAAGTCATCTTTCCTATTATTATTTTTTTTGTAAAGTATTTAAATTTCTTTATCGACTACAATGTCTTTAACAACCACATCTTCCTAGTTTTACCTGTATTTTCCTTGTCAAAGTGTTTTTCAAATCTTTCTGATTATCATATTAAACTTAACTAAAAGCTAGCTACCAGCAATATCCATGCCACTGCCTGGATACTATGATCCTTGAACTTTTTTTCCAACAGATTAATTAGCATATCGTCTTTAAATTCATCTTCACAAAAATTCTCAGGACATGGTCAAAATGTAGACAACTTCTTTTCCAGAACATAGTATGCATGGTCCATCTTCTAATTTCCAATAGAGTCCTCCTCCTCTGAAATCTCAAAAAGAGTCTTTTCTGTCCATAGTCCTATCAGCATTCTTGTCTTCTAAGCCCCCATCAGAACTGCCAATTAAGTTCTGCTTATAATATTCTAAAGCTTTCCATCATAAATCTCTAAAATTTTCAAGAGTAACACACACACACACACACACACACACACACACACACACCAGCAACATCTGCAATGACTTCTAAAGCACATGGGGGTCAGGCTAGTTACAGAAACGACCCCATTTCTCAGTACCAATTTCTGTTTTAATCAGCTGTGGAATCACTATGACCCATGTACCTGTCAAGTACAATGTGGAGGAGGGAAAGTTTATTTTGACTTATGGTGAGGCAGAGGGAAGCATCTCAGAACAGGGAAAACAGGAAGGAGAGCTAGGGGAAGTTCTTATGGATCAATTATATAAATGAAATCAAGAAGTCTTCTCATTACTAATTTCATATTTCAGAACTATTTCCCAAAGAGAAGGTGATTACTCACAAAAATAGAGTTGAGGCTTGGGCAAGGGTGTGGTCTTAGTCTACCCTTCAGTTCTTCAGTTAGAAGTGAGAGAGAGTTCCAGAAAGCAGGCTCTGCTGGCAGTGGAAGTTCAGAGCCACAAATTTCCTGAGTCATCTGTTCCATCTCCTCAAAGAACAGGGAGTCTAGGTGCTGCATACTCCTGGCAGGCTAGGGAGCATCTATTTTGGGTGCAAGAGCCAGAAATGTAATCAATATAAAAAGTTGTGTGTGTTGTGGGGGTGGGAGAGAGAGGGGGAATCTACAGAGAAGAGTCTGGATGTGTTGCAAAATGACAGGAGTAAAGCACATAAGATGAGCTAGATTCCCTTACCAAGAAGGGGACATGAAGATTCAGAGACCTAAAGTAGAGTTTGCAGGCAAGAATGCTTTGTGGACCTGTTCTGGAGGCAAAGGCTGATGTTAGACTCTGATTTTTGGATATTATCAGGTACAAGGTGTTAATCTATATTCATGAAGTCAGAAATAGGGCAGATACCCATGTTCTCAAGTCCTTTAATTCCTTTGCATAGACCCCCTTTAATTTGGGTGATGATTTCAGTGTTAGAACTTCAGGTATGAATGCTGCTCCTATGGGTGGATGACTTGTTTGAGATTTTGAGATAGGGAAGGACAGATAGAGTGGAGACCTATGGAATGTGTAGGCAAAATTGGAGACTAGACTTTGAGGAGGAGTTAAATATGGGTCTTCCAGGAAATGTCACAGTTGTAGGAATCTTTTGGGGAGAGATTGAGATTAAAGGGTTGATATGGGCAGTAGGTCATAGCAGAAGCTTCTTGGGGTATCCCTATATGCTATTCCATAAAGGTGGTCTTTTGGTTTGCTGGCCTTAGCAGGGGAGTTCTTTAGCATTCTCCCTATAGGCATCTTGATTGAGTAGGAAAACTGAGCTTCTGGAATGGGGCTTAGAATGCAAGGCTTTTCTTAGATCATTGTCTTCTGATTTGGACATAGAAGAAGATGCCTGTGATCAGCAAAAGGACCCAGGATATATCTGATGATGCTAGATGGCTAGGGTGTCATGGGAAAAAATGGTCAAATCCTAACAGTGATGAGTGTGGGTTGTATGAATTGGACTGTATTCTAGTTAACCAGGTCCGCTTGTGCTTTAATGGTCTTCCTGCCCATACGTCAGCTTTGTGAAAACCAGGTTAGGCATGAAAGGGCATTTCCATGAATTCTTGTTTCTCCTTGCTTTTCTGGCCCAGGATATTACTCATAGTTTAGAAGTGTACAGAAGACTCAGTTATGCTCCTGTTACTACACTCAGGTTGTTGCTTTAAGGGAAATCAGAAGGCTTATTGCTCAGATAAGTTCGTTATGCAGAATCTCCTTGTTGGAAATGTACCCATAATTCTCAGTCAGTCAACTCTGTTGGTTCTGAAATCCTATCATGTGTTGTCCTTAGTGAAACTTGTGAATCATGTCTTTAGATACATTTTGAAGCATGGGCCTTTCAAAAATCTATCTCAGGGTAATATGAAAACCAGGGGATTTCCTTTGAAAGAGACAGAATATTCATTGAGTTTACCACTTGACATTTCTAGACAAAAGTGAGGCAAGGAATATTTCTTGCTTGAATTTCCAGAAAACTATTAGCTCTACATAGCTCTGAAAACTTTCACCTACAGGAAGCAATGCAGATTGACAGAATACCCTCCAAGAAACTTAAGAGGTATGACTGTGGGTGACAGACAGGGTTCTGTGAATATGTGTTATATAACCTCAGAGCTAACACCACTTAATGGAGATCATTCCTTTTCACCTGAAGGTCACTTCCATGAACCAAAGCCCAGCCATCTGTCTGCTTTAGCAGACTGGCCTGGGGGTATTCCTTCTAAAAGATACTAGGAAATGCTCTTTCTGCATGAGATGGTCTTGATGACATTTAGGCAGCAATCTTAAAAGACACAACAGATTCTTTTTTTTTTTCTGTCTAGGAACGTGTTGGTTCGGCTTTTTCTGGATTTGCTGTTAGCCAATGATTGGTCTCTTATTCTAGTGATTTGAGAGCTTTGACAGAACATGGGGATGATTAATGGTGGCAGGGATGACCTAGATATATTTGGATGGTGTCATGCACGCTTACAGGCCAAATAGATTTTTGGCTCATATTGTTAAAGAAAAAAAACCCCTTATATGCAAGACTGATGTGCTTATTCTGAAAAAGTTCCAAACGGATAAAAATCCCATCCAATGAACCATTATTCATTCATTTCAGTGTCTAACAGCTTTTAAATATCCTCAGATGTTTTGTATTACATAGACAGGGAGCCATGTCTAGAGCATAGAATTAATTAGGATTATAAGGGATGATAAAAATTACAGTTTTTTCGAAATGGTTCTAGGAAATGGAGATGGAGGTCTGCGTAAGTGAATCTGCAGGCCCCTCTCCTAATTCCCTTTCACTCAGGGTACACCCACTTTCATCTGGATTCTCCAGTAAAATCTTCTTTGAACAGTGCATTTATTTGGTTTAAAAATATTTTTAAAACTATTGGTGTAATTTGTTTTCTTGTTTATAGAAGTGAAACAAGGTCCTCAGATTGGTAAATGGCTTGCTTAAATACCCACTGACGTTGAATAGAAGAATAATTTTATCCTCCTTATTCCCAGTTTGGCTCCTTCCTAGTTGTTACCTAAATTCCTAGCATGGCTCTAGATATAACCTATGGCCTGGGTGGCCTAGTCTCAAATGGTGCATTAGAGAACTTTATAAGATTTTAGTTCCACATTAATTTATTAGGATTTACAATATGGAAAATTGCTACTGTTATATGTGGGAAATAGGGAAATACCTGAAAATTTATAGTTTTGACTATTTCAGTTTTCTTCCATGTTTTTAATATGGTAACGAGAATGCAAGGAGACATATGTTTCTCAAATTTATATAAGTATAGAATCTTCTTTTCATGGAACAACCAGAGGTATCAATTTTCCATAATGTGCACTTTTTGAAGCATGCTATCCTAACCCAGAGTTATCATGGGAGATCTTGAGTCTTTGGAAATATGAAAATATTGTGGATATAGAATGTCTTAAGCAAAACATGCTCAGCATGAATGGCATATGTAGTATCACCGAGTGACCAATTGAAAATTGGGGACAAGGAATCAAATAGCTATAATTGTTGAAAATATTTTGATAAATGTTATTATACAATATAATCTCCTGGTTGTATAAGATGTTACAAGTATTTGGGGGGAAGAGGGAAACACCAGAAATCCTCCAATTCCAAATGGTTCATAACATCTTTAACTTTCACCATTATTTCATTCTTCTAGGTCATTATCACTCTAGATAAAAGTATGATTATAATTACTGACACTGATACACCAGTTTAAAATTCTGTCATTTTTATTAGTTCAGTTAGTGGTCTGAAAAGACAGTACTGCACATAACTGCATAGCGCTGGCTCCAACAGTAGCCTTTCCAGATTCAGGTCCCTGCTCTGTCACTTTCTGGTGCTGTGATTCTGGGTAAGTTACTTAATTCTTCTGTGCATTTATTCATTGGCTGTAAAATGGGGTATTACTTGGGGAATGCAGTTCTGAATAGTGCCTTGAAGTTTTTTTGATGGTTTGAAAAAAGGTAGAAAACAGGAAGAAACAGTTCACCAAAAGTAGAAACTTACATGTATTGGGAAAAACAATAAAGTCTGTTCTGAAATTGTTATCTATTCCTCAGAATTCTGAGGTAACATTCTTGATGTTTACTTACACAGGCTTCTCTTCATCTTTTTTTTAAAAAAAAATTCTCTAATTACTTATACATGACAGTAGAATGCATTTTGATACATCCTACATAAATGAAGTATAACTTCTCATTCTTCTGGTTGTAGGTGATGTAGAATCACGTTGGTCAAGAAATCATATATGTACCTGGGGTAATAATGTCCCATTCATTCTACTATCCTTCGTACCCCTACATTTCCTCCCCTAGCTTCACTCCCCTCTGCCTAATCCGAGGTAACTCTCTTCTTCCCTAGTCAACCCCTTTATTGTGAATCAGCATCCTCATATCAGAGAAAACATTCAGGCTTTGATTTTTTGGGGTTTGGCTTACTGCACTTAGCATGATATTCTACAGTTCCATTCATTTACCTGCAAATGCCATCATTTCATTCTTCTTTGAAGCTGATTAATATTCATATATGCATATATATAATTATATATAATATATTATATATAATTATTATATACAATATATATTATTATATATAATATAATTCTATGTATATAATTGATATATCAATTATATATTATGATATATATATATATATCTCACAATTTTTCTTTATCTATTTATCTGTTGAAGGGCATCTAGGTTGGTTCCATAGCTTGGCTATTGTGAATTGAGCTGCTATAAACATTGATGTGGCCATGTCACTGTAGAAAGCTGATTTTAAGTACTTTGGGTATAAATTGAAGTTTGAGACAGCTGGGTCAGATGGTGGCTCCATTCCAAGTTTTCAGAGGAATTTCCATACTGCTTTCCACAGTGCTTGTACCAAATTTGCAGTCCCACCAGCAATGTATGAGTGCACCCTTTCCCCACATCCTCACCAACACTTATTTTTGCTTGCATTCTTGATAATAGCCATTCTGGCTGGAATGAGATGGAATCTTAAGAGTAGTTTTGATTTGCATTTCTTTGATGCTAGAGATGTTGAACATATTTTATTTGTCCATTGATTATATTATTTATTGATTGAATTATTGTGTTTTTTTTTTTTTGGTGTTGAGTTTTTGGAGTTCTTTATATAACCCAAGGTGCATGTGATAAGGATTTTCTCCCATTCTGTCTCATCAAATTATTGTTTCCTTTGCTGTGAAGAAGCTTTCTAGTTTGACTCCACCCTATTTATTGATTCTTGATTATACTTCTTGCACTTTAGGAATTTTGTTAAGGAAGTCAGTTCCTAAGCTGACATGTGGAGATTTGGGCCTAATTTTTCTTCTGTTAGGTGCAGGGTCCTCTGTTCTAGTGCCTAAGTCTTCGATCCACTTTGAGCTTTGTGCAGGGTGAGAAGAGGAGTTTAATTTCATTTTGCTGCATATGGATTTCCAGTTTTCCCAGTACCATTTGTTGAAGAGGCTATCTTTTCTCCAAAGGATGATTTTGGCACCTATGTATAGTATAAGATATTTGTATTTATGTGAGTTTGTCTCTGTGTTTCCTATTCTATACCATTGATTTATGTATCTGTTTTGCTGCCAATACCATGCTGTTTTTGTTACTATGACTTTGTAGTATAGTTTAAGGTCTGGTATTGTGATGCCTCCTGCTTCACTTTTCTTACTGTTCTCTTCATCTTTGATATCACTTTCCTATGGAACAGTAGGAAGGTTGTAATATGGGAACCTAACTATTGTACTACCTAAATAGTTTTGACCATTTGGGAGAAATCCAAAAGACTTATTGTTTTTCATTTGGAATCATTCAGTGTACAAGACTATAGTTAAGTACCAATGTGAATCATTTTTCCCTTTACCTCCTGTGAGTTCTGTTTAAACTTCAGCTTCAGGAAATGAAGAATAAATTTGGAGAAGTAGTGAGAGATATTGGAGATATGTGGCTAAAAATGAGGTCATTACAGAAGCAATGAGCTACCTGCAATATTTCTAATGGAGAGGGGAGATTTGACAAAGCAGAGGTAAAAGATCATGCAAGGAGGAAAATAAAACTTGGTATTTGTCCTCATCTAAGGAATCCAGCTCATCCAAAGAACTGATTATATCCATTTATTTATCTGTAATCCCACTAGAAAATGGATATCTAACTATACAGTTTAATCTCTCATCTTTGTCTCCTTAGCACTTGGTGCACTGTAGCTAATGTTTTTACTGGTTGTTGAAAATAAATAGTAGTTTTGGGTTTTCTTGAGCAAAATGATGTAATTAATTGTCTTAAAACAGCTTGAAAGGAAGTGAAGGCCATGGTTTCTAGATTAAATATAGTTGCTCCAGCTTGAAGCTGGGAAGATTATTCCATGGTTTAAGAATTGTAAAGATAGTTGGGCATGGTGGCACGTGCCTATAATCTCAGGGACTTGGGAGGCGGAGACAAGAAGATTGTAAGTTCAAAGTCAGTCTCAGAAACTTAATGAGACTCTGTCTCACAGTAAAAAGTGAAAAAAAGGGCTGGGCATGTGGCTCAGTGGTTAAGTGCCCCTTGGTTCAATCCCTAGTATTAAAAAAATACAAATTGTAAAAGTAAGGGTCAAGTACAAGTACTGGGGAAGACTGACATCACTTTGCTTTTATGTGCAAAGTAAAAACTCTTACACCTGGGGAAAATGAAGTCATTGCCTTCATCCAGAATGACCTCAAATTATAATTTTTTAAAAGAGTCTTATTCTTAAATGTCTTCCTGAGAAATTTAAATTTTTTCTTCTTTAATTCCCAAAATAATTCTCTTTGTAGTAAATTTTGCTTCTTATTAGTAAAGTCCATCTTTATTTAGGACCTGAATCATTCTTCATCTCCTCTTAACTGTTTCTATCGTGATGTTACATGGTGCCTTTTTAAAAAAAATTTTTTTACAAAAGAATAGAGAATATTGACTACTTTTCTTATAATCTAAATTGGATACTCATATTGTACTAAGGATTTAATTGTTATTAAATAAAGCATTAGTAGAATTTTCCATTTCTTTTAATATTCTATGCTGAAGTGGAGCCTAAAGCACAGAGGCATCTAGTTTTCTTTCTGTGCCAGAAGTGAATCAGTGGCTGAGATGGAACTAGGCCAACCATATACCAGGGGCAGTTCTAAGACTTCCTGGTACCACCTGTCAGCAGATCATTGATCAGTAAGAACATAATTGAATAATTCAGTAATCTTGTAATTTGCTTAAGAGTCCCAGAAGAAAATTATTGTCTCTTTTAATAACTGAATAGTTATAATAATTAAAGTATTTTTATTGTATTTTGCTTCATACTTTTATTATATTTTGTTTCAACTATTGTATTTAAATTAGGTATTCACTGCAAGAAACTTTTCAGGGGGTTTAACATTGTTGTTCTCATTTTGCAGATGAGGAAACCTATAAGGATTTGATTTGTGACTGTTGTGAATTAAAGGAATCATTTCTACGTTTCATTATCCATGCTATTTTTTCAAGACAAGTATCTTTACATTTGAAAGAGAGATAAAAATATTAGTTCATATAAGCACTAATATATCTGGTAATAATTAGCTGCTATTATTTTAGAAAATGTTCATGTCAAATTTCTGGGGGCTCTTTGGTTTTGGATTTTGATACTTAGGCATTTTCAATGAGCTGGCAAGGAGTTTAATTAGGGGAGTGGTCATTTATTTCCCTATTCCATTTGAGTTTGGCACTTGTGAATAAATTCTAACAGAAGTTAGAATTCATAGAACATGTATATTCAACTTTTTAAAAATCAGAAAACCACAATCAGCTGATTCATTCTTGTATCATTGACTATAATTAAACAAATATTAGAAAACCAAAAATTTTTGAGTCTGACTTTAAACATTCAAAACAAGATAATGGTAGAGCTTCAGATTCCATATCACTGTCTCAGAGCTTCAGCCCAAATATCTTCTCTTACTCAGTTGCTCAATGATGTTGGCTTTCACTTTCTTTTTTATTTACCCCATGGAAGATCAGGACAAAATAAGCTATGCTCAGCAGGTTGCCAGTATTTATGGGGTGTCTCCTGATGCCAGAACATGACCCCCAGTGCTTGGGGGAATTTTGAAAATGCCAAGACTCAGGTTCTTAGAAAGACGTATGTTGTCTAATGGGGAGTAGTGATAGATAAATGAATGACAACCCTTAGATTTAACTCATTGCGTTAGAAAGTGAGATGAAATGATTCCATAAGGGAAGGACAGAGAAGGTCAAGGAAATGGAGGGGTAACAGATTTAAATTGCGGATATAGAGGCAGACAAAATGTGTGCTTGTCTGCTAATGAATTTCCTTTAATTGCAGACCTGAAATTAGCATCAGAGTCTTGGTTCTTTATTTTTATTTTTTGTAATACTCTGAATGGAACCCAAGGGAAATCTACTTGTAAGTCACACCCACCGACCCTTTGTAAGTTTTTATTTTGAGAAAGGGTCTCATTAATTTTCCAAGTCTGTCCTCACACTTGCATTCCTCCTGCCTTAGCCTCCAGGGTTCCTGGGATTCCAAGTGTGCACAGCCATGCCCAGCTGAGTCTTGGCTCTTTAAGAAAGTGGATATTTATCAAGAGATAGGCTCCCAGAGTAAGTATAAGCACCATTTCTAATTTTTAATCTAAGGGGTTATAGTTTCATAACAGAGGGGAAGAGAATGCCTAGAATTATTCTAACAATTTAAAAAAATTTTTGGTGAAGTGAGGCCCTTTCTTCTCTTGTCACATCTGTAAGCCTAACAGCATGTAGAGAAGCAGTGCTACAGACTTGCTGTGTGTTCTTTTGATGACTGATTTGTAGAGGTGGCTCTTTGGCTGCTTCCTTTATAAGGCCAATAGATGTTGTCCTGGTCCTTATCTAAGTGACCAGCTAGTGAGTGGCTGGATTGACAGATGAAAATGTTCTCTTAATTCCTTTAAAATTTGGGGATAATATTAGTCACACACATATTTCAAATATTGCATTTGGGTTTAAATCTAGATTCCCATAATATAATAAAGTTGCAAGGCCTATAACTTCAATTACTTTAGAAGACAGTGTGTTGACTGAAGAAATGTTTATTACAAAGCATTAGTTTCTAAGATTTTTGAGACACATTATGGTAAAGTGAATTGGTTTTCTTGCTGGGAGCAGAGAATACAGTAGTCTTGCCCTACCTGTGGTTTCACTTTCCACAGTTTAACCATGGTTTTAAAATATTAAATGGGAAATTTAAAATATAATTTGAAAATTTTAAATTGTATGTCATGCTGAGTAGTGTGATGAGATCTCATGCCATCCTATTCCTTACCTTGTGAGACATGAATTATCCTGTTGTCCAGTGTATGTATGCTGTATATATTACCCTCCTTATAGTCACTAAGTAGGTATCTATCAGATCAACTGAAATGAAATTGCAGTGCTTGTGATCAAGTAACCCTTATTTTTACTTCATAATGGTCTCAAAGAGCAAATTAGTGATGCAAATGAAGCACCAGGGTATAAAACATGGGAGGACAGATTAATTTTGGTGGTATGTGACAATGCTGCAGGACATAAGGGAAAAAAAACATACTATATAGAGTGTTTAGTACTATCCATGGTTTTAGGAATCCACTGGAGATTTTGAAACATGTTCCCCATGGATATGGGGAGGGGTGTGGGGGGGCACTACTGTACTATCTAATCAAGTGTTAAGAATAAAGAACAATTAGAAAGAGAGACGAAATGGCAGAGAACATTGCCATTTTTAGTTTTTAATTTTAAGTGACTATTAGAAAATTAAAGTTGTTCTAATGAGGAGTTAGAGTGGCACTTAGTAAAGGTACTTTTTGCTGTTGTTAGAGAAATAAAATGATAAAAGTATGTAATAAGAAGGATACTGATCCATATGTTCGGGTTTTGGGGTAGAAAGAAGATAGATGATACTCTGCTCATATTTTTAGGGGAAAACTATAACTCAAAGAGGTTAATTATATTTCCTGGGGTCTTGTGGACAACTAGGATGAGTCTAACCTTAACTGCAAAATTGATGTTTTTTTTAAAAAAAAAATTGTAGATGGACATAATATCTTTATTTTATTTATTTATTTTTATGTGGTGCTAAGGATTGAACCCAGTGCCTCACCCTTGCTAGGCAAGTGCTCTACCACTGAGCCACAACCCCAGCTTCAAATTGATGCTTTTATTTTGAAAATAATAAGGTAGATGGGACAAATATAATAAATAATTATAGAAACCTAATAATAGATCTTGAAATAGAGACTAAATTTACTTGATAAAATTAGAAGGTATCATATACAACACTGGAGAACATTTCTGGGTCTTCACTGTTATTGCTAGATGTGACTTCATTTACATAAAAAAGTTTTAATGCATCAAGTATATTTCTCAAGGAAGGTGTGTGGCACATGCCTGTAATCCCAGCAGCTCAGGAGGCTGATGCAGGAGGATTGCAAATTCAAGGCCAGCTTTAGCAAGTTGGCAAGACCCTGTCTCAAAATACAAAATAAAATGGTTGGGGGTGTTGTTCAGTGGTTAGGCACCCCTGGATTCAATTCTCAGTACCAAAAACAAAACACAAAAAGAATATTTCTCAAAGTTGAACAATGTGTGGACCCTTGCTGTTCTTATATAATTATTATTATTATATTTTTATTATGAAAATTTTTAATCATATAAATATATAGTATGATTATATTCCATATTACCTGCCTTCAGTAGTTTTCAATATTTCATTTCATCTATGTCCTCAGCTTTTTTGTTGTTGTTTGTATGAGTATTTCAGGAAATCTTAGGAATTCTATTATTTTGCCTATAAATATTTCATTACATATCTTCAATGATAGGGATCTTAAAACAAAATAATATTTTATTATGCTTAATAAAATTAATAGTAACTTATCATCTAATATCCAGTCTAGATTAACATTTTCCTGATTGCTTCAAAAATCTCTTAGTTTGTTTAAATCAGAATCTAATTGTCCATACATTATATTGGGTTGTTTTATCTCTTATGTCTCAGTTATAACAGTTCTTCCTTAAATTACATGCTACTAAATTGTGAGAGACTTTACAGTTCAGAAAGGTCAATTATATTTCCTGAGGTTTTATAGACAATTAGAATGGGTTGGGGACTTGAACCAAGGTTTTTTTTCTTTTGACTCCAAATCAATGCTTTTTTTCTGAAGATAATAAAGTCCATTTTGCCCCTCATAGTTTCCTACATTCTGATTTGTCTGATTGCATCTTTACGGTATTTTTATGTTCTTAATATTGATGTTGTTCCTAAACCCAATGTATAAACTGAAAACTGGTAGTTAGATTTAGAAGTTTAATTAAATCCAGGTTTCATTGTGTTTTGAAATTTTTTTTTTACTTCTTCTTGTTTCACATCATGGATTACATAATGGATGGTTGTCCTGATTTCACTTTGGCAATGGTTTGGGTTTTTTTTATATGTCAACCTGATTGCTCTGTTTTAAGTGCCTCCATCAACATAGTGCCTTGGGGTTTAGAAGGCATTCACATTCATTTCTAGGTGAATTAGAGTAACTAAGAACAGACTAGGGAAGAAGAGCATGAGAAGAAGACCAACATTAAACAAGGATGAGAGGTGGGAGGGAAAGGGAGAGAGAAGGGAAATTGCATGGAAATGGAAGGAGACCCTCAGAGTTATACAAAATTACATACAAGAGGAAGTGAGGGGAAAGGGAAAAATAATACAAGGGGGAGGAATGAATTACAGTAGAGGGGGTAGAGAGAGAAGAGGGGAGGGGAGGGGAGGGGAGGGGAGGGGGGATAGTAGAGGATAGGAAAGGCAGCAGAATACAACAGACATGAGTATGTCAATATGTAAATCAATGGAAATGTAACTGATGTGATTCTGCAATCTGTATATGGGGTAAAAATGGGAGTTCATAACCCACTTGAATCAAAGTGTGAAATATGATATATCAAGAACTATGTAATGTTTTGAACAACCAACAATAAAAAAAAAGAGTTATAAAAAAGAGGCTGGTGTTATGGCGCAATGGTAGAGTGCTTGCCTTGCATGTGTGAGGCACTAGGTTCAATCCTCAGCACCACATAAAAATAAATAAACAAAATAAAGTTGTTGTGTCTATCCAGAACTAAAAAGAAAAAAGTTATAAGATAGCAATTTTATAATATTATCATTCATTTTGTATTAGCAGGAATTCTTCTGTAAATTTTCCATAACTTCAATTTTTTTGTTATCTTGAAATACAGTTTGTAGAAGTAGGTTGAGATATATGTTTTATTCTTTTGTTTAATTTATCAATTTTCATAGTAATGAGTTGGTACCCTGGCAACCTCCAGTGGTGACCAATGAAATGATTTTAGGATCATATATGTTATATTTATTTTGTACTCTTTTGATGCCCCTGAGAGCTTTTAAAGTTGGCTCTTCTGTTCTTTCAACATGACCGCATAAGTCCTTGATAAATGCCTAGCTTCCCTCCTGCAACCTCAGTACTGGGACTCAAACCACAAGGTACTTTACCACTGAACTGCATTTCAGTCACTCTATTTAAACATTTTTTTTTTTTAATTTTGAGACATACTCCTACTTAGTTGCCCAGGCTGATTTCAAATTTGCAATCCTCCTGACTTTATTCTCCCAAGGAGCTGGGATAATGCCTACCTTTTTGTCAAAACTGATGTTAGAGGCTCACCTTACATATTTCCAGCTCCACTTTAAAATTGCAATCCTCCTGCCTCAACCTCCCAAGCCACTGGGTAGCTCATTTGTTTTTATTTTTTTAAAATGCTTTTCCTTTTGGGTGCAGTGGCGCATGCCTGTAATCCCAGTGTTTTGGGAGGCTGAGGTATGAGGATTGTGAGTTCAAAGCCAGCTTCAGCAACAGTGAGGCACTAAGCAACTCAGTGAGATCACCCTGTCTCTAAATAAACACAAAATACGGCTGGGGATGTGGCTCAGTTGTCAAGTTCAATCCCTGGTACCTGCCCCCCCACCATGCTTTCCTTTTTTTAATTTATTTTTAGTTATGCAAAACATTGCCACTCATATGGTTGCAAATTCAAAACTATATGAATTTAAAAAAATTCAAAACTACATTAACTCAAGGTATCTCAAGATGTTTTTCATCTCTGTCCCCTCCAGGTTTTCCTTTTCTTTTCCCATAGAAGAAAGTGATTTTTCTTATAAATCGATTTTCAGTAGTTTCCCATTATTCTCAAAAATATAAACAAAACATATATTCACATTAATGTTCACCTTTATTTTTCTTGCCATAAAAAAGAACTCTACTTTGCCTTTTTAAACTTAACAATAGACCTTGGAAGTCACTCCTTCCCAGTAAGCATGTAGATATTTTGCTTTGTCCTTTTTATGTTGCATAGTATTCCATCGTATGGCAATGTCATTGTACACTCAGCCAGTCATCTTTCTGGACATTTGGGTTATTTCTAGTCTTTTGTTAATATGAGTAGAGCCAATAAATACTTTGTGCATAGTCATTTGATATTTTGCTTGTTTATCTTTGGAGTAAATTCCAAATCATAGACTTGGAATAGATTCTAAATGTTAAAGTCGTAGGGAAATTCCCCACCATATGGGACTGTACCATTTTACACTCCCATCAGCAGTGTAAGAAAATGCTTCCCCCCACCCCACATTAGACTCATCATAGAGGGTGTTCAAAGCTTCTGATTGCAGGATGGTCTTCTTTCAAATTCGGAAAGTTATTGTGGATCCCTAATTGTTAACTTAAATATTTTTATTGTTATGTTATTTAAAGATGAGAAAACAAATTATATATACATTCTTTATTCTTGCAGATTTTTAGTTTTTTAATAAAACTATAAACAAAAGCCATTATATGTTTTCAGTATAAATAAATTATATTTTATTAAATTATAAACCTAATATATAAATAATATTTGTTTAACATGTTATTTTTCTAAAGTGAAATGACTGCTTAAAAGTTTGAATATAGTATTGAATATTATAATATAGTTTCATTTATGTTGGTATATAATATATATATATATATATATATATATATATATATATATATATATATATACTATTGTGTACCAGGTATATTGGTCAATACCTTTTTGATTACAGGGATATAAATTCAACTAAAACTAGCTCAAGCACGATTACAACAACAATAACAATCCCAAAACACAACTTTTTGGAATATATTGGCTCACAAACACATAGTTGGTAAGGTGAAACCTATATATAAGAATGGATGGACCCAGGGGTTACGTGATTTCATTTGAACTCTTGTCTCTACCTTTGCCCCTGGTTTCTCCCATGATAGCTTTGTTCTCAGAAGGACTTTCTTTCTATGTCTAATGGCAAAGATGAACCAAGAGTTTCAAGAAAATATCATTTTTATAGAACAAGATCTTCTCAGAAAAAAAAAATGGAGTCCTTGGTTCCCTCCCAGTATTTATGATCCCCCACCAAAACAAAACAAAACAAAACAAAAAAGGATTCTGATTGGCCTGTTTGGATGGCATGTCCTTCTTTCAGCTAATCACTGAATCTTCTAATAGCCAGCCCAACTTCATGCAAAGAAGATAACTTTTATTTTTGATTTTCAGACCTACCAGAAATCCCACAAGAAAGGCCCAAAGATAACTGCTTATGGATATTCATAGCATTGTGAAATGACTCATTTTCCCACTACTTTTCTGTATTGGAACTATTTAAAAATCTTAGTGTCAACTTAGTACCCCAATATGTGACTTGTCCTTCAAATGTTATAAACTCTTCACCCAACGTTTGGTCTGCCTCTGTTCTGTTCTTCTTTTTTTTTTTTTTTCTTTTTAGTCAGGCTGTAACATTGAAGGAATTACTTGAAAGAAACATAGTCACTGAAATGGCATAACACTTCTCAGTTTAAAAGGGTCATTCAGAAATCACTGACATGATTTTAATTTGAAGTGTCATAATAATGGCAACTAAGATTAAAATATTCTCAGACAAAAGATCTAGAAACCTCCCCCACCAAATCTGTGCAGATGCTATTTGAGGTCTGACCCCTTAAGACATGGATAAGAATGAAATAATTACTTTTGTGGTTATAGCTTTCTAATGATTTAAGTGTTTTTAATGCATCAATAAATTGATATCAAGGTGATATTTGATAACTAACATATACTTTGTAAAAGCAAATATATAATTTTAAAATTGAACAAATATAAATCTGTATTACCAATTGCAACACTTGCACTCTCAAGAGCTCTGGTTTAATTGGGTTTGCTCTAAAACCTTAAGTACAATTTTCTAAACTCTTTCTTCTATATACCAAGAAACCCAAGGCCTCTGAAAATCTCTTTTGTGATTTTTGAGACAGAGGTATTCTATTTCCTATACCATACCTCTGCTTCCTTTCTCCTGCAATTGGAATTCATTGTGGGTGGAGTTTAAAGACTAGAGAAATCTACTGCCTGGAAAACCCAGTCCCGGGAATTGAGAAGAGAACCCTTGAGAGACTCTCAACTAATTTGAGGTATGTAGATAAGCTTTATATGGACAACTGGAAAAAAAACCTTATCTTTTATAAAAGGTCTTTTTAAAAAAGTTAATTATACATTTTTTTTCAGTTTGCTATAACAAAATGCCATAAACTGGGTAGTTTATCAATAACAGAGATGTATCTATCATAGTTCTGGAGGCAGAGAAGTCCAAATCCAAGGTGCCAGCAGATTTAGTGTCTGATAATGGCCCATTTCCTGTTTCAAAGATGGTGTCTTCCTACTGTGTCCTCACATGATGGAAGGGGCAGATGTGCTGCATTGGTTTTATTTTATAAGGTCTTTAATCCCCAAAGGCTCCACCCCCAATACCATTAAACTGATGATTAGGTTTCAATATATAAATTCTGGAAGAACATAAATATTCAGACCATTAATATCACTTAAGTATACAATGGAGAGAGATGAAAGGGTTATTTGCTTTGTTTAGCTACAGACAGCATAACATAATAAGTGACTTGCATGTAACTGACCTTAGTCCACCTACACTGGCCAATATATACAATTACTTCTTATATAGAATGACAGGTGGGTTATCACCTCCACAAATCATTGGTAGTTCTACTAGTTTATAAAGCCATGCTCTTTAGAGCTGAAGGAATGAGAGAATAGAATAATATAGAGGTAAATTTAAGATAACAGAAACTTTACTTTTAAGCAAATGTACCCCCCACCCCTCCATAAAAACAGACATGGTAAAATGGGAAAGATGGGGATTGAGATATGCAGCTGATATGAAAATATGTGAATCTTTGTTTGAAAGGTTCAAATCTCTACTAACTAATGCTAGAGTGAGTTCTTAGAGAAATGGAAGTGCAATCACAAACAAATAGGAGCCAACAGCATAAAATCATACTGAAATAACTGAAAAGACTGAAGTGACTGAATTCAAGAATATGAAGATATTAAGATATTGCCCTGCCAATGGATCCCATGTTGATGAAAGTGTAAAACCTCAAGTTTTGGAATAAGATTGATTTTTGTGAAGGACCCACTTTCTTATGATGCTTGCAATTTCTCAATGGGTCAGAATTTTTATAGATTGATTTTATTAATGGTAATGAGACTTAGGTGCACAAATCCTTCTCTGTGTCATTAGGTGAGGGGAACCTTCAGTATGTAAAATCTCTGCTGAAATCAAAGGTAATTTGCATATGATCCACATTGGTTGCTTAATGCACAGCATAACTGGTACTCTGTACAGGCTGAGCCCAAAGTAAAACCCCCAAACACAGATGATTTTGTGCATTAATGATGCACAGGAAAGTGCAAGCTATTACATGTTTTAACCATTATTAAATGCCTTGGTATTTAATCTTAAACAAGACTTTAAAAATCACTTATCACATTGCAATTGATATGTAAATTTTAAAAGAAATATTTCAGAAGGAAGCAAAAGAAGGCAACTAAACCGTTTATAAATGCTTCTATTTAAAAATAGTTCACATGACATAAGAGTTCATTCCAACACTCTCATACCAGTAAAATAATTATTTCATCAAATGAAATTGAACTTTAGTTTTTCAGTTTGTAAAGAAAAAAGGAAATTTAAAAGCAAAATCAGAAATTAAATTGACGTTTAAGCAATGCATTTTAGTCAAAAATAATAATAACATATGACTGATGCTTTCAAGGCTTGATTTTTATTTTAAAATTTAAATTTATTTTCATTTTAAAGCTTCAACAATGTTTTCCAGCAGGTGTCACTGTAGGCAAATATAAAATGATGAATGCACAGTTCATACAGCTTGTAGCCAATGGTGTCTTGAGAAAAGAGTGGATTTATATGCAGACTTCTCAATTATCATTTTATTTTTGTTGCTGTTGTTAGTATTAGTTTGCTAACATTATTTTCTGTTCCTATTGATGCATCCCCAAAACTGAGTGACACTACTTAGTGGAATGAACAGAAGCAGCAACGTGTACTATGGAAAGATCAAATGACAAACAGTGCCCAATCTGGGGATAAAACCTTTTTATTATTTTGTAGAAGAGAATCCTGATATCTTAGAAAGTCTAATTAAAGAATAATATTGGAATTTTGTAGTCTTTAAAAAATTTTTTCCTAATAGTTTTAATTAGCAAATTGTAACTTGTACATTTTCTGTACAAGCATTGTTGCAAAATATAAAGCTTCATGGAGAAGAAAAAGCTTTGAAAGTATTCAGCAAAACACTTTATTGTTAGTGTGGGCCAGGTATGTGAATGGGAAGGACAGCAATAATATTACTGGTTAACTTGAAATTATGCTTGTGTGGTTAAGTTAGAATCAAATTCAAATTATTCAGCCTATAAAGAACATCTCATTTTTGAGAATATTATCATAAGGAAATCCAGAGAATCCATTATTTCCCCTTGCTTCCTTTTTAATATGCACAGCACAGGGGAAAGGAAGTAGAATAAGGTATTAGCAGGAGAATTTTTTAGGAGTTGTTTTGCTGATTTCAAAGTTTTCCTGTTTCCTGGTAGCTGCAAGAATCTCAGTGCAGTTTTCAAAGCTTCTAAAGCAGTGTTTGGTCTGCATCTATAGATTACACTTGGCTGTTGATGATTTGACATATGCAGATAGATTTTAAAGAAAAATGTACACAACACAAAGTAGTGTGAAATGTATTCCTTAGCCCATGCCCAATAACGAAGACCCTCATGATTGAAAAAAATAATTATGTTTTAGGCTTTTCATTCTAAGGAGAAGAAAGTTGTATTCCATGAATTCAAGCAGGTAAGCAAAAATATGACTTTCTCTATTTTATAATCAACTGAGACTCTTGGGGAAATTGCTGGTTCCTGTGACTTCAGTTCTTGAGACCAAAATAGAATATACATCTCCTGACTCACTTCTTTCCCTCAGAACATGTCGCCTAAAATAGGGTTGGTTTGGAATATGAAAATGTTTTCTTTTTAATGGTACTGCCAGAATTTATAGAGCTCCAACTCCACACCTGGACTATGTTAAGTACATCACACATGTTCTCTTGATCAGTTTTTTTCCTTGCTCCTATTTCCTATGAGGGAGATACTGTCACCATCACTATATTGATACAGGAAGAGATTCAAAGAGCTTCCTAGCTGTAGTATCCAGCTAGGAAGGACAGTGGAGGAGCCTGGATTTGGTTCTTTCCAAAGCCAAAAATCTTTGTTCTTAGTACATTTCCACAGGGAAAAAAAAAAGTGCATTACTTATGTGCACCCCAAAGTTATAATTGGGAAGTCACACAAAAAAGAACACCATACTTCTATATTTTATGGTTCTAGCCTGGAGCCAGCCTTGTCCTGTCCAAAGTGTTCAGTTCAGTTTTATACTGTAGAGTGACCAACTGTGTTCAGATTAATGATCCTGTGACTCCTAATGTTATCTCATTGATTTTGTTTATTAAGCAGAACCATCTATCTGCCCATCTAAGGAAGATTCTTAACAAAATTAGAGGCTCTTCTGGGAAAAGAAAATAACTAGAAATAACAGTATATATAATCTCAGACTATTATTGCATTTTGATAATGTACAGTTAAAAACTATCAAAAGACCTCAAAAAACTAAAAAATTCTCACAGTTAGATTGCAACATGTTAAAACATTTCCATCTGAGGCCTTTTGGGAAGGCATCTGAACTGTAACTTCAGTAATTCTAATGTAGTTAAAGGGAAATTGGAGTTAGAGGGAAGGTCTTAAATCAAAATCTTTACTGTTACTTTCCCGAACCTCCGTTTTTTCATTTCTATAATGGTGATAATAATATTTTAAAAACCCAGCAAAAAATGTTCCCATGGGTTATTTTGTGCTATGTATTGTTCTAAGTCCTTTGTAGACATAGCTCACTTTATCTTCCACAACCCAGTGGGATAGGCACTATTATTTTATCCCCATTTTATAGAGTGAGAGAACTGAGGCAAAGAGATTAAATTCTTGGCCTGAGGCCATACAACTAGTAAGTAGTGGAATAGGGATTTCAAGGAGGACATTTGGTTTTAGAAAATTTCCCTTTTTATTCCTATAAAAGGAAAATGCCTTCTTATATAGCCATTGTAAATCTTGAAAAAGAAATTTAGAAAATAAAAAGGCATTTACACAATTCTGTGTAAAGTAGAAAGTTAGTTATTTGTTTTATTTTTGAAACTAGGAGGGGAAAGTTTGGCAAACTCATCTTTAAGATTAGAAGGGAGGGGCTGTAGTTGTGGCTCAGCGGTAGAGCACTTGCCTGGCATGTGTGAGGCCCTGAGTTCAACCCTCAGCACCGCATATAAATAAATAAATAAAATAGAAGATCCATTTACAACTAAAAAATATTTTTAAAAAAGATTATAAGGGAAACTAAGAATCTGTCTTAAGGGAATAACAAATCTATTTTAAGTAATTGATGGATGCTTGGATTTTATTTTCTTGTTTTCCTATTAGTTCATCATTTTTTTTGCTTATTTGGCATGCTTCTTTGTCCTATTCCTTTTTCTGGAATCTGTTTTCTTGTTCATCTTCTTGTTTTTCCATAAAGCTATGGTCCTTCAGCAGTGTTATGGCCTCTTTCCCGCTGTGACTCAGGCTCCTGTAGGGCGGGGCTTCTTCCTGGACCTAAACTCATACGTCAGAATAGGAGTTAATGCTTATGATAGGAATAAGGTATATTCACACACAGAGTTTGCACATTAAAAATCGTATGTACAAGTTGTATTAGAAATAAGGCCTAGTGTGGTGGTGCATGCCTAGAATGCTTGGGAGGCTGAGGCAGGAGGATCACAAGTTCAAAGCCAGCCTCAGCAACTTAGTGAGGTCGTAAGCAAATTAGTGAGACCCTGTCTCAGAATAAAAAAAAAAATAAAAAAGGGCTGGGGATGTTGCTCAGTGGTTAAGTGCTTCTGGGTTAAATCTCTGGTATAAATAAATAAATAAATATGAATCGAAGAGTTTATATAAAGTATCTTTTAAAGGAAAACTGTGGTGTCTCAGATAATTTATGCTTATTGTAGAAATTCTGGAAAACGCAGACAGTATTGAGGAAGAAATCATAATCCCAGTAAACAGAAATAAGTACAATTAACATTTTTATTGTGTCTGTCCAAATACAGAGCCTCCTCTCTTATAACTGTATTATACCTGATAAATCCATCATAAATTGAAACACTGAGTAAAAACAAATGAATTTAAATTACTTAACCTACCAAACATCATCACACAGCAACACAGTATGCAGCAGAATATTGGTTGTAATCATGTGGCTGACTGGGAATTTGAACCCACTGCTGCTGCCCAGTAAAGTGAGAAAGTATTGTACTTGCTTGTTGAGGAAATGATTAAAATTCAAGATTTAAACTACAGTTTCTACTACTCAATGTGTTATCACTTTTCTACCATCATAAAGTGGAAGAATCCCAAGTCAACCATTGTGAGTTAAGAATTATTTGTATATTCTTTTACTAAGTTAATCTATGTGATTTTGTATCCTTTTAAAATGTGCCTTTTCCTTACATTAAAAACTGCTATAGATTTACTTTTTTCCCCATTATTTTGCATTGCTGCATTATAGTTAAACATATCGAGGGATTTGTTGTTATATATTCGTACATGCACACATTATAACAATCTGATTTGGCAGATGTCCCCAGTGCTTCCTCTCATTCTTCTCTGATATAGATTTACATTTTTAAAAAGTATTTGGAGTCTCTTGTGATTCATAGTGGTAATACCTGGCACACTCAGCCAGTGGAAAGCTACTGCTCAAAGTGATTTCAGTCCAACAAGATGTTTCTAACAGTATTTGAATTCAACACTTTAACCCAAGGTTAGCTCCTAGTGCACATTAGACCTTTCAGGAGGCTATTGGAGCACCTTTGAAGAGAGATGTCGAGGGTTGAGCAAATGTGAGGCTGGGTAGACTGGAGGATATAGTATGTGGGGCAGAGGCAGAGAATCTTACAGCCTGGGTCTTGCAGCTCCAGGGTCAGGAGCTAATGGTGTAGTTACAGCCTGCCTGCTGGAGAACAAGAAGCAGGAAGCAATAAAGTTCCCTAAGAGGAGTGATCTATTGAAACATAAGTAGATAAAATGAGCTTGAGTTCAATAGAAGAGCTGAAGTAATAAACTGATGTTTTCTCTCTGATAAGTTGCAGGAAGTTTTCAAAGTCAGGCTATAGATGTCAAGAATTCTCTGGGAACTTGAAACATTTGGACAAAACCAACACATCTTTCAATGTGGGTATGCCTGGACCTGTGGTTATGCGGAATCCAAGATTTTAAATGTTTAAAGCTTTTACCTCAAAGTAAGATGAAAAAACAAAATTAGATTAAAATGGGTTAAAATGGTTGAAGTTTAATGGGAAGAAACACTGAATTTATTTTTTTTTCAACTTTGTCCTAAGTCACATGTCTCCTGCTTTTTGTGCCCTCCAATCACCTTTCCATATATTCCATGAAATAATCTTGTAAAGAACTAAATTAAATCCAGTGACTCATTTGCTTAAGGTTTCCCCAAATGGCTTCCTGAGTAAGGTCTCTTAGACTGTTTGCTCATCATCTCCAGCCCCAGTGATGTTCCTGAACTTCTACTGGGTCTCCCCAACCCAACCCTGTCTCTCCTAACTCCTTCAGTTGATCGACATCAATTCTCAGTTTGGTGTCACTGCATTCTAAACAATGAGGGGCATAAGTCCTAGAAATCGTAGATGCACAATGTCCATGGGGGAGGGTACAGGTTTTCCTAGATCTCTACATACTGAGAATGATCTATGGCTTGGCAATTAGTATAATTCTCTCTCACATACACACACACATACACACACACACACACACACACACACACACACGTGATATCATCTCTAGGAGCAGAAAGGCATTTGATCTTTAGGATGACTTGAAATAAAAATTAGATGAGCATATCTGTGAGGTTAAAAGTAGTATTTGTGATGTGTGGGTGGCTAAGAAGTTAAATCAGCATCAAATTTGCATAATGTTAAAATGAGTAGTGGAGATGCTATTAAGAAAAAGCAGTCATGTTTTGTAGAGACATTGTGGCAAGATTTTAATATGAGTCTAGGTAAGTATGACTCTGAGGAAAATGCTTGTGAGAATATCTCATATGTACATTCATTCCTTCATCTATCTATTTATATTCTTTCTCATTCCCTCCCATCAGAGCCTCCCCCCCAAAAAAAAAAGATTTAAAGCAGCATTCTGCATTTCCCAAAAGAACTGGCTTTAAAGCACAAATATTTTTTACCTGAAAAAAAATGTGAAGATAAAAACTGGGAACTACTAGTAATTATTTTGAGTTTTGTGATTTGATCAACTGATCCGTCCATCCATCCATCCATCCATCATTCATTCATTAAACATTTATTAAACCAGCTGAGTTCCAGATGCTATGCTAGGAATTGGGTGTTCAAGGACAAATATCTTTCCCCGTTGCTGGAGGGTAAGCTTAAGTTATGAAAAGTCTTCAGTTATAGAATGATCATTGAATTAGAAATAAGAAGGAATGAATTTGTCTTTATCCTTCACCTTTTTCCTTTTCTCCTTTCCTCTATGAGCCCTGAAAAGAGGGACAAGGAAGGACACTTTTATGAAAAAAGTAAACTTCTGACAGTTGAGAGGCTTCTTCTCAGTTCTAAGTACAGTCATAAGTACAGCTTTCAATAATGTTTTATTAAATAAGTAAAAAATATGAACAAATTATATCCTGAGGCATTCAGAAATCCGTGTTTGGGAATATGATAATAGTTTTTTTCCTCTACAAAGTCAATTAAAATATAACCAGTTGAAATAACCTTTTCAGATGGAAGCAGAGGGTAAATGTTAAGATGAGAAAGACCCCCTGTTATGACCTTACCCTACCTCAAACAGTCCAACTCTTCCTTGCTAAGTGTCACCCAGGGCCACCTCTGGGTGCCTTCTGCTCAACTCACTCGTCTCCTGCCACTTGTCACTCTTCATCTTAGCCTCATCAGCTGGTTTTGTCTGAACCCTAAGCTCCTTACGGGCCTTCTCTTCTATTGTTCCTCTTCCACGTTCATTCAGTAGCTGAGAAACAGACAAGCAGCTCTTTATTTAGCAGACTTCAGATTGAAGCTCCTCAAAATGAGGAATGACAGCAGGACTCGGGCAGGTCAAGGGACTGCTGTACTTTTGCATATAGGCTGCTTCCTTGCTATGGGCATTGCTTTCCCTCTCTCTAGATTTACCAGCTCCTTCTCAGAAGCCTGTGTCTATAGGAAACAATCTATAAAACTAATCCCTGCTGAGGTGCAACTGATTGATAATGACTTAACCTTCCCCAGGGAAATTAACCTTTTAAAATGGATTCAAAGAAACAATGCCCAGATGCAGTCTGGTGGTAGAGTTTTGGGTTCTGTGGCAGGCTAAGCGGGGAGAAGTATTTGAGCTGTGGCTGTTTCTGGTATTAACCCTTGATCAAAAAATTGACTACTTACATCTGAACATGCAGAATGTTGATTCCATTCACACATTCATTTATTTATCAAACTTGCATAGAGGTTCTAACATGAACCCATAATGTATTAGGTTTATAAAGACAGGAGGAGTTCCAAGGGTGTTGGACAAGCTGAAAGTCGTCTACCCAAGGCTAGCAACCGTAGGCAGCTGATAATACCCCCAGCACTGGAGGGAAGAAATGGTATACAGGGTTGCTTTGTGAGGGTATGGAAGCACAGAGAACCCATAGTTACTGACATACTGGAAACAGAGAGATGGGGAAAAGTTCCCTCATGTGCTTTTTGTCTGTTTTTCAGTCACTTTTCTCTGCTTCCCATGTAGGTCAGTTAGCAACAGAATGTGAGAGCTGAGTTTGCAGTGGTCAGCACTCTGTAATACAGAGCAAAGCAGAGGATATGTGCAGATGGATCTGAGAGGATATGGACAGATGACCAGCAGAGTCATCTTAGTTGTCCTTATGTCACCTCCTAATTTACAGAGAACAGTGAGCTCAGAGCCATCATTTGCTCAAGGTTATCCTACTTGGTTTTAGCAGAGGCAAATCTGGAACTTGCTCTGGGAAATGAAAAGTCAAGCAGGACTTAAGGAGATGCCTGTATGTTCTAGGCTAAATGCTAAGATTTTAGATATATTATTTTCATTTAGTTCTTCTAATATTCCTATACGGTGGCTTTCTGACTCCTAGTCTAGCTTGTTCTTCTAGTCAAATGACTTAAAATTAAAAAATCAATGTCATCTTTGAGTCATAAAAGATTTGCAGGAAACTCTTTAGATGAAGGATGAGGAATCTTGTAGTATTATTTAATACCTTTTCCAACTTTATTTTCTGCATTAGCTTTGTAATAGGGTAAGCCTAAGAGATGTTAAGTGAGTGGATTTCAACATGTGACTGAGGATGTCTGGGCCCTGTACCTGTGCGTATACCACCTTAACTCCACTTGGGCTGTATTCTGTCTTCTATAGCTGTATCTGCTACTTTTCAGATGTCATTAGTAATGTGATAGATAAAATACACATTTGTTTAATATCATGACTAAACCCACAGTAGCTTTTTATGATTTTTTTCTTACCTTTTGTGATTTTTTTGCATAGTTTTAATTAATGGATAAAAATATACAATTGTCATGTCTGAGAAATTTTTACAGTTGGAAAAGGGCTCCTCATGCTTGGAAAGAGAAACCATAAACTATTTCTTTGGGGACATGGGATATTACATGAAGAACTAGTCCTAATAATGACTACTAGCATTTGTTGAGTGTTCTGGTATTTTACACATGTTAAATCATTCAATCTTACATCAACCCTGTAGGTGGGCCCATTATTGTCCCCTGCCCCAGTACTGGAGATTGAACCCAGATCTTGTTTTTTTTTTTTTTTTTTAAAGATCCCTGTTTTACAGATGAGGAAACCCAGCCACAGAAGAATAAAGTAAGTCCTAAGGTTTTTGCACTAGTAAGTGGTAAAGGTAGGATTAGAACCCATTCAATTGGCTTCTAAGGTTCACATTTTAAAACACGGTTTTGCTTCAAAAAATTTTCCCTCTCCTGTCCTATGTGTTAGATTCCATCAAAGTAAAAGTTATAAGGTATAAAGAAGATGATTACAGACCCATAAAACCCATAGTCAGAGAAATATTAATGGACATTTTCAGGAATTTTACCTATTATGCTTAAAATACCATATTAATTTTGGCATTCTTTATGAATAATGGTAAAATGTACATATATATCTCTTCTCATTTTCAGACTCACAATTATGTAATTTCCTTCACTTAAGGAAGAGCAAACTGTTAATAAATTGAGTGGTTAGTGCTTAAAGACTGTTAAAAACCACTTCAAATAACATGACAATTTCATCTTTATAGTAATACCAGGTTGTTAATTAGCTGAACTACCCAAATACAGAGATTACAGTTAAAATGATTTTGAGTGGGAGGTGATAATGATGCACTGCCTGTTTTACAACATGCTCTGTGCCATAGGCTTCAACTCCCAGTTTTTAAAATAAAAAAATTCCAATACTATTTGAAAACTCTTTCTCTTAAGTGGGAGATTCCTCTAAAAAAATAAAGATCTTGCTAATTCAATAGTTCTATAAACAATTCAGGTCCCATTAATGGGAAAATATGTAAGAATGAAATGTCATAGAAGGGAATTTTTCTCTACTCTGGGTACAAAACAGGAAAATGTCGATCCTGTTAAGTCTTCTAGAAATGCTAGTTCAGAAAACTTAAAAAATATCATGATTGTCAAAATTTTAAAAAAATATATTTTTATTTGAAAAAAAAGTCCCTTTTTAATAGTGGCTACTTTTACATAATCTTAAGCACAGTTACTCTAGTTTTAATGTTGTTGCCTGTTTCCAAAGAAGAACACATGGTCATTTTTCTGTGGGATAAGGACTCATGGTCTTTGATTGTTCTATATTTCTGATGGCTGTGTCTCTTATCAAGACTAGTTTCTGAGATGCCACTTTTCTGTCAATGTAATTCCATGGCAAATGGCATTTGTTCAATAAACTTTTTTCTCTCTCTCTCTTTCTCTCTTTTTCTTTCTTTCTCTTTCTTCCTCCTCCTCTAACTCCTCCTCCTCCTCTTTCTTTTTGCATTTAGATAATGTGGCAATTTTTATGGCATGTTTTATTCCCCGTTTTTAATTGGTGCATTATACTGTATATAATGAGGTGCTTTGTGTTCCATATTTGTACATGCACACAGTATCAACAGACATTTCTTAAGTATTTTCAATGTTCCAGATCTTGGGCAAGATTTATGGGATACTTCGCGAGTAAGAAATGCTCCCTGTCCTGAAGGAGCTACCAATCTAAAGGAGAAATCTCATATGTAAATGGAAAATTACAATCAATGTATTTGTCATTGTAAGAGAGATCCTACATGGAGTGCTGTGGAAACAGAAGCAAAAATGATGATCTATGCTTTGTTGCAGACAGAGGGAAAGAATGGGATATGGCTTGCCAGGAAGGGTTTTGCTAAGAAAATGATAGTTGAGCTTCTGGAATGATGACAAAGAGTCTTTCAGGAGTGTGGGCAAGAGCATTCCAGTTTTAAAGAAAGGCAGAACTTCAAATAGGGGGATGCAGGAGCCAGGTTTTAGTTTGAGTTCTAGATCATTAACTCCTGTGGTATGTAATCTGAACAACCTATTTAGTCTCTCAGAATAAAACAGGGGCAATAACCCACATCTTGTAGATTCTGTGAGGATTCAATATAATGTATTAAAAAGGCCTGGATCTGTGCCCAGCACAGACCATCTCACATCAGGCTCTTTCTCTTCATTCAGTTCATTCATGCAGAGTTCTAGTGTCCCATCCTGACAAGTAGATAACCTCTCAAGTTATCTCCCACCTCAGCTATGTTCTTTCTTTGGCTGCATAATAACTGCTAGTCTCCTTTGCGGGAATGTAAGCCCCATTAGGACAGGGATTTGTCTTGTTTATTGCTGTATCACCAACACCTGAGTGGTGTATGACACATGGTAGGTGTTATTAAATGTTAACATTATTGTTAATGTCATAAGCTCTGAAAAGACATGACTCATACAAGTGGTATGACTGTAGTTTAGAGCTCTTTGGTAGAGTGGAGATGAAACTGGGTACATTCAAGGTTTAGACTGTAAGAAGATACAAGATCTGGATTTTGCCTGGCAGATATTTCAGTAGGTTTTTAAATAGAAAGCAAAGTTCACCTTGTCAGTAGGCATCGTGAGCAGAAAAGTTGGCAGAGTCTTAGTATTGTGATTTAATGGATGCTGCAGCCTCTCCTACTCTGACTTTGAGGAAATTCTCTTTCTAATTTCTCTCCTCTTTTCCTTTGTTGGAAGGCCTTGAAGTCCTGTGTGGGTGGTAAGAGTCACATGGACTTTCCATTCCAGTTAAACATTGTTCACTTTCTCCATCAAGAAAGTAGAACCTTAATTATTTAGGTAAACAGATCCTTGCAAAATTAATTGTTTCATGTAGGATCAGAAAGTATTGAAGTTTGACCCACTTATTATTTTGCAGACAAGAAAAGGCAGTCCTAAACAGATTCTCTTGCCTGTGTTGCTTCTACTGTGCTCCTCTGTCTTCACTTCATAGAAATATTTTGTCTGTCTGTCTCCCTTCCCATTGGCTTCTGATGGGCTGTCATTCATAATCTCATTGTCATAGGCACAGTGATTAGCTCAGGGATGAATACCTGTCCCAAGCAGGGCCAATTAGGTTCATCCCTGGGGTATATTCCTGGATTCCTACAGAATTAGTTAGATATTTCAACTTAAATGCCATTAATTAAATGAATGAGTTTAACAGGTCACATTTATGTTTTGTCAAATGGAATTGCAACATAGCTCTGGATAATATGACACATTAACTTCCTGAAATCACCAGGTATTATAGGATAGACCTAGCTTGAGCTGTTTAGTTACTTGCTAGATGATGCTTAGTAGCATATAGGAAGTAAAAGCCATTAATGTAGTAAAATATGTTTGTTTAGTAACACTAAAAGAATAGTAAAAAATTATATCTGATATTTCAAGTTTATTCCAAGTAGTTTTATGCTCAGTAGTCCCTATGGCTGCCCCAAAGTTAACTATATTAAAAAGATAAAATATAAATTTATCAAATTTTTTTTGCCTGAAATTGTGACTCAGATTGCTTTTATTAACCTGGATATTTTACCTTTATAAATGTTTGCATGTACTTCTCTGTAAGTAGACAATTAACCGCTCACCTTAACCACACATATAGAGGGATGTTCATAGTCTCTGTCTAGAAAATGTTCTATGAACATCTCACAAATGTTTTCTTCCATGTTTGTTCTTCCATTAGCTCCTATAATATACATGAGGCTCAAAAATGTTCATTTCCTCTCCCTGGCTGAACGGTCCCTTTTTCATGATGCTGTAAGAGTTTGCACACATATTAAAGAAGGATAGTTCCCTGTGCCTTGCCAAAGGTGATGTGCTTAGGTGCTACAGGTTATTAGTGCAGAGATCCTGCTTTGGTGTGGACAGGAACCATATGTTTTCAAGAAGACCTGCTCATGCCAATTTAAATAGTTATTTAGAAAGCCTACTGAGGATGAGGACAGTGTTAAGGAATTGGTGTGCCACTCACCTTTGGAGGTTCTATCAGTCATGTACATACACAAAGATCCATGGACATGTGAAAAATGAACTTTCGTTTCATTATTAGAGACGTGTGCCCTGTAACTTCCCAAGCATAAATATTTCTGATAAGTTCTGTCATAGAAACTGACTTTCACTTGGAAATGAAATGAGGTTTCCTTTCCACCAAATGTAAGTGGCCAGATTCACAAAGATCCCAATTCACTTGTCAAAATTTGGAGTTGAGAGAGATAAAGATGGCTCTGTTCTGTTGTGTTTGATACAGAGACAAGAAGCCCCAGCAGGCAGGCCTGCCATATCCAGATGGGGGAAGAAAAGAAAGGCAAGAGAACACATGATAAGAATGAGCACTGACCCCTAACACAGTGACCCAAACCACTAGTAAACTGTGTCCTAATGAATGTCATCTATATAACCTTGAGATTTAGCCCAAAGTTAGGCCTCAGAAACCTGAGGGTCTATGATCATCATTGTTTTACTTTTAGTTTTTAAAAATACATTGTGGCTCAGAATCATCCACATAAAAAAAATGTATCTTTTAGGAGGAATGATGATGAAATATTAGAGGGAATCAGAGTTCTGGCTTCTCTGAACTGTGAGACAAGAAATTTCTGATTTTTAAGCCATCATTGTGGCATTTGGTTATGCAGCTCTAGGAAGCTATTACAGAATCCAAGATTGGAGACCACTTAGGAGGACTGATGAAGAACTGATCTCAGGGGGCGGGATGGGATGCAAAGAAAGAATTTAAAAGATATTCAGAAATTAGAATTGGCAGGATTTAGTTCATAATTGTATATGGGGAGTTAGCAAAGTGATTAAGATAGTTCTAGGTTTCCATCCTGGTTCTTTACTGCTTAGTGATGTGAACTTGAAGAAGTCATTCATCAACTTTATGCTTCAGTTTCTTCATCTATGGAATAGAGTCATAATATTTTCTGTGAGAGTTAATTTTATGTGTCACTCTGACTGGGCTCCACTAGCTGGTAAAAACATTATTTCCAGGTGTGCTTGGGAAGGTTGTATCAGAAGAGATTAGCATTTGTAGTGGTAGACTGAGAAGATCTACCTTCACAGTGTGGGTGGGCATGAGCCAATCTGTGGAGGGCCCAGATAGAACAAAAGATGAAGGAAGGGTAAGTTCCCTCTCACTGTTTGAGCTGGACTGTCCATCTTTTCTAGTCTTTAGACATTAGAACTTCTGATTTTGAGGTCTTCAGGTTCAGCTAGACCTTACACTGTCAGATTCCCTGGTTCTCAGGTTCTTGGACTTGGACCGAATTACACCAACAATTTACCTGGTACTTCAGCTTGCAGATGAGAGATCATGGGATTTCTTGGCTTCCTTAATCACAGGAGCCAATTCCCTTTATAAACAATCTAGACAGACAGACAGACAGACGACAGACAGGTTCTCTTTCTCTGGAGAGCACTAACAATTCCTGTCTCATTGGCATGTTGTAACAGGCAAGAGAAAGAAGGTTAAAAATCCTATTTCAGTGGTGTGGTTAATACTTCACATGGTAATGTTGACAAGCATAGTAAACATTAATTTTTTTAAGTAAGTGAGTTGCATGAAAAGGAATTGAAAATAATTCATATTTCTGACTTGGTCAACTAGCAGGGTATGATATTATTTAACAAGAGGAGAAATACTGAAGAGAAATGATTTTGAGAGGCAGGATGATAAATTCAGTTTTAATAAATTTAAAATATACAAGCAAATTTAACATTGTTAAAAATATCTTGCTTTACCTTTTATGTTTGCTTTCATAAGGTTCAAATTTTATATTTTTAAATTTGTCTGAAGTTTTATATTAAAGGTAATTTCCCATGGACAATGAAATAAGGATTATTGTGTTGTTAGGTTTATTAAAGAAAAAGAATTACAAAAATCCTATTTGTTTAAAACTGTTTTTAAAAAAACTATATTGATTGAATTGACTGTTAAATTGAAGATAGAAGTATTGACTTTTGACAACTTGACCAACAATTAGGTCTTAATTAACCTGGGATTGTCAACATATGATCACTCTTTCTCTTGGATGAGTGATCTCAGATGTGGCAATCTATAACAGAGAAATTGAGTCATCTGACAGAAATTATCCTTGGCAGGGTTTTAGTTCTGGGGTTACCAGATAAAATACAGGACATCCAGGTATATTTAAATGTCAGATAAACAAAGAATATTTTTCAAGCATAAGTTGACTCAAATATTGCATGGTACATATTTATATTAAAAGAAGTATTTATCTGAAATTCAAACTTAACTGTTATCCTGCACTGTTATTTGTTAAAACTAGTAACCCCATATCAGTTCCCATTGATGGAATTAACTTCTATGAAAATATGTGAATCTAGGTTGATTTGAGGTCTAGTTTGCCTAAGACTTAGAGTATGTGATTTCTCAAAAAACCCTTCTTGAACTCAGGAATTTGCAATTAATGGTTTAGTGGCAAATCCTAAACAAATACTTTGCTAGTCCGTACAATACCAAAGGCTATACAGTATTCAATAGTATATAGAGGCTGAAAGTATTAACCACATATCCAGCTTCTCAAAATGATATTTTTATAATACTTTATGTAACACACTAATTTCCATATACAGAACTTTATTTTTTCCTTATTGATGAGCAGGAGAGTAAAATGAATATATCTTTTTGTTTCATGAAGATGACAAACTTCTTTGATGTGTTTAGCTTCATATAATGTTTTCATATACAGTTTAGATAATTACAATCTAAAAACTAAAATCACAAATTATTTTTAAGAGTATTATAATTGTAGTATCATTTTATTTATTTATTTATTTATTTTTATGAGCATTTTAAAATACAGAATTGCACTGGTCACTGTTTAATCCAAAGTAACTCTATTCTTCCCTAGCCACCCTCCTAGAATCCACATATCAGAAAACATTCAAGCTTTGGTTATTTGGGATTGGCTTTTTCACTCAGCATGATATTCTGCAGCTCCATCCATTTACTGGAAAATGCCATGATTTTTATTCTTATTTAAGACTGAATATCCATTGTGTATATATGTCACATTTTCTTTATCCATTCATCTGTTGAAGGGCATCTAGGTTGGTTCCATAGTTTGACTATTGTGAAATGAGCTGCTATAAACATTGATGTGGCTACATCACTATAGTATGCTGCTTTTAATTCCTTTGGGTATAAACCGAGGAATCAAATGGTTCAAATGGTGGTTCCATTCCAAGTGTTGTGAGGATTCTCCATACTGCTTTCCAAAGTGGATGCACTCATTTTCAGTCCCACCCGCAATGGGTGACTATAACCTTTTACCCACATTCTTGCCAACATTTATTGTTGTTTGTATTCTTGATAATTACCATTCTGACTGGAGTGAGGTGAAATTTCAGTGTAGTTTTAATTTGTATTTCTCTAATTGCTAGAGATGTTGAACATGTTTTCATATATTTGTTGACCATTCATATTTCTTTTTCTGTGAAGTGCATATTCAATTCCTTAGCCTATTTATTGATTGGGTTATTTGGGGGTTTGTGTGTGTGTGTGTGTGTGTGTGTGTTGTTGTTGTTTTTGCACAGTCACATTTTAAATGAATAGAACAAAATGCCACATGATTTCAATATAGATTTTATTTCTATGTGGAAGCCTCTTACATTCTTTCAATTTTACCAGTCTTATGCATTTTGACATTGAAAAGAAGATCTCATGGAACCATTTTATCCCAGTCATGAACACTCACAGACAAAGAATGGCACATATAAGAAAACTGGAAAGTTTTGGTTGTATACTAAGGCATATGATTTAGTTGACTGCAGAAATTGCAATAATTAGTTTGTGCTTATGCCCTTAAAATTAAACAGATCTCTTATTATAGGAATTGATACTTTGACTTTTCAAAATAATTTATCTTCTTACTTTCTGTGACTTTCTATAATGCTTGTGAAGTAATCATGAAGAGAAAGGAAAATCACATTTCTAAATTTCTCTGATATTTACTCAGGTATTTTAAAATTGGTATCAGTTATTAAAAAGCTTAGGGTAAGTTAGGAATACAAAGACATTGACACTTACTCCTAAAGAGAATTGAATAGTATCAATAATTCCTAGACCACAAGTTCTCCAAGAAATTTGAAGTGATTTATTTGTAAAATTATAACATATTTGAAAAAATTAAAGGGAGTGAAAGGATTTGTCCCTACCACTTTCTCATTGGTTCACAATCACAGAGCTGTTTAAACCTGTCTTGCCACTTCCAAAGGACACCTATGAGGAATATCTTCCTTATTCAGGAAATAAACATGCTTCATCCCTCTGATTTTTTTTTTCTCTAAGGTGCTAGTGGAGATGAATGGAGGGATAGACTCATTACACAAAACACAAGTCTTTGCCTTGAAACCATGCTTTCAAGGAAGATTTTAAACCCCAGTAAGCACAGGGGACTTTGGAAGAATGTAGATAATCCAAAACCAATGATACATATCAGGAAAGACTTTTCAGAGGATATGACTTCTAAATTGGGAATAAAAGGAGCTGATGGTGAACAGGGTGTTCCAGGAGATGAGAAGAACATGTGGGAAGACCCAAAAGGTGAAAATGACCCCAATTGAGTTGGAATTAGTTTACTTTGCTAACCAGAGTTCCCTGCCACATTAAAGAATGTTTTAATAAACCATTCCAAAAGGGGAACTTTATTTGAGGGCTTGGATAAAGAATCAATCGTGGGCTTAATGTTGAAGAGGTCATAATGAAATCTATGCTTTTTGAAAGATACCTCTGGTTTTGGATATGAAGGATGGATTGGAGATAAAATGATAGCCAGCAGAGTTATTATGATGCTTTTTCAGTAATCCAGGTGATATTGACCTGAACCAGGAAATTGGCCACAGGAATAAAGGATGCCATATAGGTCCAAGAAATTTTTAAGTGGCAGAGTTGATCAGACTTGATTGATGGATGAATTGTAGAGAGTGAAATGAGGAAGATCATATAATGATTTCCAAGTTTGTGGATTTGGAAATTGGTTGATAAAGTAACAGAATAAAAAAGAGACAAATAGGTATGCACATAGAAAGGTTAAGGAAAAGGTAATGAGTTCTATTTTTGGCATATTTTTAAAAATTGTGCTTATTAAATTAATTTACTTAGGCAACAAATATTTATGGAGTACCAATTACATACCAGAGAACATGAGAGAGTGTTCTAGGGGTAAGGAATGAATATACTCTTTAAAGATTCTAGTCTGATGGGGGAGATGTACAATAATAACTAATGAACACAATAAATAAATACATATATACAATAAACCTGAACATGGAATGTAGTGGAAGTAAACATACTTATGATTAGTTTTAAATCAAAACTAATTTAAATTAAAAGTAGGATCACAGACATCAAGTAGACATAATACTTCCTGGTAAAATCTTGTCAATCTCTGGTCTACCTTCTCTTTTCTCACACTGCCAATAGGACCTCTTCCTTTCTCACTTTCAACACAATTCACAGAAGGGAAGCAGCTCATCTTCTGGATCTAAGTCTCATTGCATATTATCTATATATTCTTTCTGCCCTCCCACTTGTGGCACTGCCCCCCACTTCCCAAGACCAAGCATGACCTCTACTTGTGCACAGAAGCCAAGTTCCTTTAGGATGCTGAAGGGCATCGTTTAAGAATCCCATGTTAAAAGAAAACTTGAACTTCATGTGTTACCCACCACTTTAGTTCCCTCCTTCCCCTTTATAAAAAGACTCTGTGGAATAGAGTTTTCTATTTTTGATGCTCTGCTTTTTCATACTCCTGTTCTTTTCATAACTGATGCCAAGTGGGGTTTGTCTCCTTTGTAACCTTTCTCAAGGTCACCACAAACTTCCTTCTGGTTAAATCGGTGGTCAGATCTGGTCTCATTGCTCTTTCTCTCTAGTTCCATTGAAATTTCTTTATAGCTTCTTAGCTACCACAATCTCCCAATATTCTATCTTTGGTGCTCAGTCTTTTTACTCTGTGTTTTGGCCTTCTCTTATGTAATTAAAAATACAGTTTGCCCCCAGTGAACTCATCTAGTCTTATGAATTTTGTACCATAGATAGCCTGATAATTTGTAAGTTTGTGTTTATAGTCTCAACATTTGAGCTACAGATTAATATCCAATTGATTATGTGGTAACTCAGGTACCAGAATTCTTTTTTATATTATTAATTTTAAAATTGATTTTTAAAAAAATAAATGACAGTGGAATGCATTATAATTCTTATTACACATATACAGCACAATTTTTTATGTCTCTGTTTGTATGTAAAGTATGTTGACACTAATTCGTGTCTTCATACATATACTTTGGATAATGATGTCTATCACATTCCACCATCCTTGCTAATCCCCCGCCCCCTCCTTTTCCCTCCCATCCCTCTGCCCTATCTAGAATTCTTGATGATAGATGTTCCTACCTTTGATTCTCCATGTACACTTCCAAACTTGTTCCTCTATTTCTCTTTATATCCTTAAATGATCTCTCTGTTTATCTGTATGTCATAAAAACCCCAGGATTGTATGCATCATCACTCTCTTTCACTTATATGCTCAATACTCAGTAGATTCTATGACTTAATATTTAGACTGTATCTCTCATTTCATCAAATCAAATTTTACTACACTACTCACCTCAAGCTACTACTATGGACTGATTCTGCACAGCCCAATATTTTTCCTGACACGACTCTTATTCACACTTTTTGCTCTTCTCCTAATCCTTTCTGCATGCAATAGTTAGGGCAATCCAGTAGCTTCTCATCATATTTGAAAAAAAAATTTCAAACTGCTTACCATTATCTATAAGGTCCCCCTCCCCACTAACCTACCCCATGCTTATACTTATTTTGTGCCATTTTTTCTCTGACCTTCCATAAGCTGGTAAAAAATTAAATGATTCAGAACATATTTTAGAGAATAAATTAACAAGATTTGCTGGTGAGTTAGATGTAGGTTATGGGAAAACATTAGAGTAAGGACAATTCATAGGTTTTTGATTTGAACAACTGAGTGGATGGGGGTTTGCAAAAGCCCGATCATCAAATAAATGGAATAACACTGTGAAATAGAAACTTCTGAAAGATAAAAGAAAAAAAGTATCATTTTTGGTTTGCCTTTTTCATAGAAGAGGGGAGAAAGAAACAAATTAAAGATCAAAATATAGTGCTCTAGTTCTTTTTGGTTGCGATTGATAGGTAATTGGTTAATTTAAAAAGTCAGTTAAAGAACAAATTCAATAAAATGGAACTTACAGAGCTAAAATGTTTTATTTTTACTACTAACATGTACATGCATATTTATTCATGTGTCTGAACAGGGCCAAGGTATTTTGAGTATGGGTCCATTGGTTGAAGTTCTTTCTTACTTGAATAAACCATATCCATTATGTATTTCCTGATTTGATCTCTGTAAACTAGATCCAAAACTCAAATACATGCATGAAAATATCTAACTTCTACAATATCTACAACTTCTACAATATCTGAAACTTTTCCACATGTGGGGAAAATTGCTCCCTTGATCAATTAAACAGAAATTATTTTAGTTAAGAAATCTGAAGGCAAAAACCTAGACATTTATAATTTTTCCCAGTTCCGCAAGCTCCTCACATCCAATTGAACAAGAATTACATTTCATTTGCTTGTCCTTATAATAACTTTATGAAGCATTTAATGTATTTTTTGAATCACAACTTTTTTCCACACTTGCATCTCATCAGATACACATTATTGCTTCATAAAATTATAGACTTGCAGTAGCAAGTACAACTGAAATAACAAGGTTTGGAAACACATGTAACAGATTCTTGGTAAGCCTACAGTACAACTGGGAGAGATGATGGTGTTTAGATTTTCTAGGGCTCTACTAGCTGTGACTATCTAGTATCCTTTGGGCATAAACCATTTTTTTAAGTGGGATAGAAAAGCATTGATTAATCTGATAAACTAAATGAGGCTATTTAAAGAATTTCTACTGTGTACATGTATTCAATATCACAAAACATACAAATTTATATTATATACATACCTGGTATAAATTTTGAAAATCCTAGCTTTCAGAAAAAAAAAACAACTCACAACCATTTCCCACCCCACGAAATAGTATGTGATGTGGATGTATCAGTTTGGAGATCACGACAGTAGTCATCAATTTGAGTAGAAGTTTGCTCACAGCAAAGTGGTATTTTAAAAGATAAAATAGAAATGAACTAAAATGGCTTTTGTTGAAGTTCAAAGTCAACATTTTAGTGCCCCAAAATGTGCACTTGGATATAATGACTATATTTGGCAAGAAGGAGGATTTTCTGGGATTGAGAGCATCAGATGGTAAAGACAGCCCTGTCAAGCTTGAGAGCAGGGCTGTGTTCCTGTTTGGGAGGACCCTGGTGTAAGTATCAACAGAGCATCCTTAAATGTCAGTGTTCACCAACACAAATGAAGTAGATAATGATTGTTAGTCAATGACTTGTGTTAGATAAATTAAAGCCTTAACTATTGTCTTTCAAGTCAACAAACATTTATTGATTGCCTGCTATGAGCACAGACAGCCCTGTGCTTTTCTGCTAGGGATGTACAAATGAAAAAAACATGCTTCCACCACAAATTTGCAATCTGGTACCAAGTCATGCATTTCTTAACTACTTATGATATAAATCAAAGTATAAAGTACTAGGATGACCATATCAGATTCTGTTAATTCCCTTTTGGAGAGCAAAGGAACTTTGGAGACAAGTCAACTGGTTTCCTGCTTCATAATATGGGTCAATTTAATAACCACCTGAACTTTGTGTACATTTCCCACTTTTCTAATGAAATAACAATATTCTTGGAGGCAATGCTTATTATTTAAAATGGTATTTTCACTTAAAGGCTCCATTGGGGGAATACCAATTAATCCCATATTATTGATGACTATAGGAATTTTTCTTTGGGGCCAAACTTCTGGGTTGTTCATCCAGTGTTTGCTGTCATTGGACATTCTAGTAGTTCATCCTTCAGGTATCTTTTGTGGAAGTGAGCATGAATATTATTTAAATTGGATGTTTTAGAGTTCCCTATATTTAGTAGTCATTTCTTCCTTTTTAACCGGTTAGTTCAAATTCTACCCATCTTTAAGATATCAGCACACTTCCAAACAATGACCTTCTCCCAACTTAGGTCAAGGCCCACTGCTAGACACTATCGTAGTACCAAGTGCCCTTTCTTTATAGTTTTGATCTCAGTTGTAACTTTACATTATGTGTGTGATTGTTCGACCACTTCATTCAGTCACTTCATTCAGTTAACTGTTGACTTTCAACTTAACAAAGCAGGATCCATGTATCTTTTACCTTTTTTTTTTTTATTGCTTCAGTTCTTAGCCCAGTGCTTGGTGCTGAATGGAAGAATGAATCCCAACTTGAAGTCTTTATTTCCTTCTGTGTTAATCTGTGTAGGGGGTGGCAGCTGGGAGGAAATGGTGGGTGGAGGGGACATGCTGGTGAAGTTGTGTTCAAAGTTGCTAACCTCTCCTTCCTTTTAGGGTAAACTTATTTTACTGAAGTTTTGAAGGATGCTTCTCCACCTTCTATTGCAGAACAAGCCTTAACTATATCATCTATATCATTTATAATTTTACATTTTAATCCAGTTCCCTATTCAACACTTGCCTTTCTGTGCTGAAGTTGCCATTTCAATATGTCTCAAATAGTAGCATCCTAACCCCCCATGAGTTCCCCCCCAACATGATTATTGCTATTTCCTCTGTTGCTTGTGGCTTCTTTGGTTTCATGTTTATAATTTTTGAGATGTGATAACCATAATCTCACATGACATTCAAAAAGTGTATGCATTGGATATTTAAAACATACTAATTTTAGTTTTCTAATATTCTTCATGGTTCCCGAATGTTTACTTTTTGACCCAAATGACAATTCAGTGAGTATCCTTAGGAGCTAACAATTATTTCTAGGTATGAACTTGCCCTGACTGCAGATGATCGCTCAGAGCCATTCATTTTATACCTGAGCTATTTATCATAAAATATGTCTTATAGCTACTAAGTTGAAGTCTAGTTATTACTTCTCAACTACTTGTGCAAACTGGTAAGATTTCATACCTATATATTACCTTTTTTTGTCCTTAGCTACAAATTTGAAGCTTTCATATTGAATAAATTTGGGCTTTGTGAACATTTATGAATATGTTGAATATAATTGACATTAGTATTGATTCACAAAGAACGTCACTCTAGAAAAATTACACATTTATTCCTATTTGGAGTAAAGTTTTTTTTTTTCTCTTCTAAGTTTGCCTATGATACAACTTTTTGTGGCACCAGTGTGTCCCATGAGGATTTTTGTCTTCATGTTGCTCAAGAGGGGGCTGTTATGCAGCCAACCAGCACCAACAGGGCCATGTTGATGGCTTATAAGTAGTGTACGTTCCAATTGGTTGAGGCTTCTGTTCTGATGTCTTAAAAATCAAGCATCTCCTATTGTTCACTATTTTGAATATTTGAGGTGGTCACAAAATAATCAAATGATATTGTAATCACATATTAGCTCTTGGTTTTAACTCTTTGTTTGAAACTATTGAGTCTACTTCTCTTTGCTGGGTAGAGAACTAAGCCATAAAATAAGCCAAATTAAAGCCACAAATGTAAAATAAGGAATCTGGATTACCTGAAAGGTATAATTAAGAATTAAAATGTTTTTATGGTCTGGCTTCGAGGTCATGTATCTGAGCCTGCTGGTAACTGAAAGTTCTTTGCATCTTTCATGTGATAGGAAGATATGTTTCTTATCTAAGAGAAAAAGAGTTATTCTATTAACTTAATAATGACCTCCCCCTTATTTCCTTATAAAATAATAGGCTTATGACATATTTCTGAATGTGTGGTCAAAATATACCCGAGCTGTCTGAAAAATCCAATGATAGGTTTGGTTCCCTTTTAGGCTACAGAGTCTGTGCTAGAGGTATTATGATCCTCTAGTTTTCTGTATTTAATTGTGGCCACACAGTCTCAGTGATAAGAAGGGAACATGTCCTTGAATTATTATAAAAACTGTGGTTTGTATGAAGATCCAATCATTTGTTTTTTTAATTACACAAGCTATTAGTATGAAAGAATCCGGCTTGGATTGACCTCAATAGCCGATTGTTTTTCAGCACTTTTGCTTAAATTGTGTAAAATTTTCCTTAAGCTGGTCATCAAAGTTTCCTATGGTTCTATAAGGAATCTAAAAATTAAAATCTCAATGGGTATGCAGTTGTCTTGGTATTTTTTGGAATTAGAATTTTGTCTCATTGGCTCCTCAGGAATTGTCATGATAGGATTTGGTGAGCAGTTGGCAGGGATGATGGGGACTAATCCTTGCTCTTCAATGCCAGCGGCAATGGCATATTCCAAGAGCTTGTCAGAAAAGCAGAATCTCAAGCTCTCACCCTGGACCTATTCAAGCAGAATCCACATTTTAACAAGATGCTCAGGCGACATATGTATATATTAAAATTTGAAAAGTTTCTTGTGGTGGACACCTAATTAGGGAGGAGTCAAGAAGAAGCCTTGATAGATCTAACTGACCTTTAAAGTTCAGCACCATAGAGTTTAAAGTACTATGAAGGAACTACTTCCCACTGTATTTATTTGGATCTTTTAACATATGACTATGTAGAAGTTAGTAGAGAAAAAGTTCTTTGTGGAGATTATGGGGTGGCAATTTATTTATTTTTCACTTTGGCACCTCAGGGTATATATGATATTCAAATGGTTCTTTACACCAGCTTTATTTCTTGATGTTCTTATAAGTCCACTTTTTATTCAAGTATAACATACATAGACAAAAGTATGCATCGATTAACTTTAAAGCTCAAAGTGAACACATCAGTATGACCATCGCCAATCAAGAAATGGAATATATTAGCAGCATTGGAGAGGCCCCCAGTGTTTCTTCTTTTCTTAAAAAATGTTTTTATTAGTGCATTACAGTTATACTAATAGTGGGGTTTATTTTGAAACAATTAATTCTTCACTTTTAGAAGCCAAGTGTTGATTTGAAAACCACATGAGGAAAAGCTTGAACTTGATTTAGCATTTTTGTGACTTGAAGTCATCAGCATTTATCTGTTCAAACCTTTCTGTTTTGTAATTTGAAGCAGGCAACAGCATGTAAAGTAATTTCAAAGAAATGAAATATTCCTAGATGTTATTGGCACCACTGACATAAAAATATAACCATACCTTTTAAAAATTAGTCCACCGGTCTTCTACAATTAGAGTAGTTACTGAAATATTTTATTTAAGTATAAGTAGCTCTTGTTCCATATTTTTTAAAAAGTCATTTGCTTTTGCTTTGGGCCCTGAAGATAGCTTAAAAATATGGTTGTGTTTAAATAGTTGTGTTTTGAAGAACTAAATTCCTTCACATTTTCATTTTACTATTACTTATACAGTGGGTAATCCTGTATAATGTAATGTATAAACACTAATGTACATACAAACACGATTTTTGTAAGTATACCTTGAAAAAAGTCTTTAACAAGTTAGTTGCAAATGTACTTTCCCCTTACAATCATTTCTGAAGTCCCCTTCTCCTGAATCTCCTCCAAACTCTTACATTAAATGATGTCTGTGGATTAGGCAGTGTTTGCTGACATCTTCGGTAATCATACTCGGGGAAGGTGCTACTGGCATGTGGTGGGTAGAGGCCAGGAATTTTTCTAAACATCCTACAGTGCCCAGGACATCCCATGATAGTCAGTCTACAGTGTCAGTAGTGCTGAGCTTGAGAAACCCTGTGTTAAATGTGCTGCTGAATGGATTAATGTTCAACTTGCAGTTAACTCATATGTACAAAGCCATGTTATTTAGAGACATAAAACAATTTATTGACTCTACACATTCAGAAGTTTAAGTCCTGTATCAGTATTTTTATAAAAGCTATTGAAATGTAAAATTCAACCTATAAGGGAACACGAATCCAACAGAGTTTGTATAATGTTATAAATATCAGATATAAGTTTGGGATTATCCCCCCCTGCCTTTTCCCATTCACCTCAACAGTTGAATAGGTTTCCTGTTAAAGGAAGCTAAGCAAAATACTGTCATGAAAATATTGGATATTTCAATTAATAAATTCCAAATAAAAGTGGAATTAAGCTAAAAATTATAAAGAGTCCTTGAATGGCTTGTTGATTAGAAACTAATGTAACTCCTTGTCTAGGATAAAATACCAAACAGGCAGCAGCTGCTGGTAATTTGGTGCAAGTAATTGTAGAGCCAATAAGTTGAAGAAGTGCTTATTAAAAGAAACTGCTTTCCTATCTGCTTGTAAGTTCAATTGAGTAATGCACTCTACATGTGGTCTGACACTGGGTAAATTATACACCTGATTTAAAAACACTCCATCCATAAGAGCTCCTATTTTGCTCATCCATAAAATTTTTACTTTCTTCATTACTACTTGCAGCAGTGTATGGCATAATATCTATCAAATTAGGCTTTGAGGACATCTCAGGCTGGCACCCTGCTGACTTGAAACATGTGCTTAATATTACTGCAGTGCTTTTAACCCGATGAGTGCCCCGGGTTAGCCCACACAGGCATGCAGATCTGTTTTTCTCTCTCTTTGCTACCGCATTCTCCACTGACTGAGAATGAGAAACATCAAAGATACAGGGATGGGATTGAATTGGGGTATAGTCCATGGGTAGGAGAAATAAGTAGTTGGAATTCGTAGAAAATAAGACAGGCAAAATTGAAACTGTGCAGTCTGCTATTTCACAATTTTTCAAAATAGCCAAATGTAAATATTTGAAATCAAAGCATTCTCTTTTAGCTAATTAACTCTGAAAGGTGGAACAAAACACAATGACGCTTTCCAAATAACTCACATGAAAGTTATCTTTGGAATGTGCTTCATTCATATTTATAAATGTCTAGATGACTAATTTAATAATATTCACTGCCTTCAGTGTATAAGTGCCAGGCACTATGCTTGATGCCAAAGATACCGATGTGCACACATATGGCCCTTGCCATCCTGAAGTTCCAATCTTGCAAAGGGGTCAAGATTTTAGCAAGCAAGCAGGGCACAGTGGCACATGCCTGTAATCCCAGCAGCTCAGGAGGCTGAGGCAGGATGATCACAAGTTCAAAGCCAGCCTCAGCAACTTAGCCAGGCTCTAAGCAACTTAGTGAGACCCTGTCTCAAAATAAAAAAAGGTTGGAGATGTGGCTCAGTGATTAAATGCTACTGGGTTCATTCCTGAGACCAAAAAAAAAAAAAAAAAAAAAAGAAAAGAAAATTCAGCAAACAACTATAATATAATGAACTATAACATAATGGTAAAATATAAATGATCTCAAGGCATATGTTCAGCATTCATTCATTCATTCATTCATTCATTCAGGGGAGATAGTGACTGACCCCAATTATTCAATTTCCTGGGTGCTTTTGGCAGAATAGCCCAGTTGTAGAGCTAGAAACACCTGCAAATCTCAGCAGGATGCTGTTAAACATTTGAGTCATGTAATTATTCCCCCCCCCTTTTTTTATTCCATGCTGACCTCACAATCTTGTGATTATTATTTAGCTTCCTACCTGGAGTGTCTAGGGGGGGAAAATGCACTCACTAGAGAATTCCATGTCCGATCTTTTTTTGTTAATAACAATGCTTATTCTAAATTAACAAACGGACATAGTGATTATAATTTAGCTCTGTGTGTTATACTATGGATAGAGTCTCTTTGAAAGTCTATTTTTTTATTATAAATGAATACTTTCTTCTTCTCTTATTATATATTAGTCTCACTAGATTGATTAATTCAAGTTTATCCCCAAACAGACGGACCTACTTTCAGGGTGCTGACAAGTTAGATTTTGAGGTCAACTAGGTCCCAGAAACTAGAGTAAAAAATGAGAGGAGGAAGGGAAGGAAGAAGTGGGAGTAGGGGAGGGTAATGAAGCAAGTCTGGGTTTTGAGAAGGGTCAACCAGGAAGAAACAGAGGAATAAATACAATAGGAATATGGAGAGCCAGCTAACAGGAATCCAGGAGGAAGAAGGTATAAAAGGAGATGAAAGTAAGAAATATATGCACCAGAGATAAGGCTGTTTTCTATCAAAAGAGGTCCTTCAAAAGACCAATGTCAGGAGAGAAGCAAGACGGGGTGGGGACGCAGGTTGACAGAAGTTTTTGGAACGAAGAGCTGGCAGAGAAGCAGAAGTGTTGAGTGTGGGCTTCCTTTCAAAGAGTTTGACTAAAGAATGGCAGCCAGAAGCAGGATCTTCAGAAAGAGAGAAACTCAATTAGAGACAGCATAGTTTACAGGTCAGACACAAAGATGCTGAAACCAATGGCCACTTCTATAAACTTAGGCAAAGTATCCTCCCTGTGCCTCTCTGCCCCTGCCTCAGAGGGTAGTTGTAAGGATTAAGTGAATTGATATTTACAATTAATATTTACAAGGTATCTGGAACCATACCTGATAAGCACTTCAATATGTTTGATAAATAACAAAGGGGTTAGTCTAGACAAGAGATATTCTAAGAATCTATGGAGATTTTTTTTTTCCTGTGTTTTATGAACTTCTTGCAAGGTACATTTGAGATCCAAAATTACCCAGAGCCTGCAGTGAATAAAATTGATATATACGTCAGCACAAAATGTTCTGACAATCCTTTATTCTAGGTACAACTAGGTAAAATTGCAGAACCCTGTTAAGGAGTTAAAGGAATTTCCTGACAAAATTGCAATCTAATTTCTGCCACATTTTGTAGAATATGGCAGATCTTACTCCAACCTGCTTTCAGAATACCCGCAGCAACCTTTGGCTTCTTATCTTTCTTTGAATTTCTATTCTTTCTCCCATCCTCTAGATATTACTTGGAGCTCAGGAAGTACAATTATAAAATCTTTTCAAGTTTTCTTCTCATTTTATTCCATATGCTTCTTTTTTGATAGCTTGGGGAGAAAAGGGTTAATTTGATAAATTCATCAGATGCATTTTCCCTTGGGCATCTCTGTTGATGTGAATGTAATTGCATATTAATTGGTTGAGGATGTGCCACCATGAATGAGGAAAGATAGTTGAATAATTGACTGAATTCTCTCCCTTCTTTCCTTCCTTTCATCTTAGACATGAGAAGGTGGTATATACTATTTATTATGCCTTGTGGCCCACTATTTTTAAAACTCAATATAGGAAAGTAGATTACATGGTAAATTATCAAAAGCTTTCACTTTTCACAAAAGCAAGTGATGGTTCACTCAGAACAGCATCACACTAACTTGTTGCTAATCTTGTTTTGATCTTTTCTCTCCTTTGCAAGGGAGAGAGATAGAGAATGCTAGTACATGTTATTGAATTTTTAAATTGTGTATTGGAAAAAAAATTCAAGGCTTCCTGTGTGAGAGAACTGCCAGTGGATGATCATTACCATGTCTGCAGGAACTGTCTCTAAGGCTGCAGTGAGGGATTCTGGGTGGGCTGACCCAGGTTCACTGTGATGGCTCAATGGAGAACTTGGGTCTAGGGATAGTTGGCCCACATCCTGGCATTCACAGGGGCAGCACCTTCAACCCCAGGCTCTCCATGGCAGTTGTTTGCAGTCATTTGAAACTTTCTATTTTCAATTTTCTTTTAAATAAATGTTTTCTTTTAAATAAATGTTGTCTATTGGACAACCCACCTGGTGCCCAGTACAGTCCAAAACACTTAACTCCCCTTTGACTGCCTCCTTGGCCTCTGTAACCTCCTTAGCCTCAGTTTTCTCATTTTTAAACTGCAAATATTGGTGCTTCTTCTATGTCTCTGTACAGGATTACAGGGAAATGAGTAAAAGAACTTTGTGAACCGTATAGAAAAATATAACTCTTAGTATTATGATTAAAGTTAACCTTAATGTTAATATTAAATTTGAGTAACAGATAAAGGAGTTAAGCTTTTCTTAACAGCAGAATTGGCCTTAGTAGAATTGAGCTTGACTGAGTAGATTTCAAAAAATTTGTTAACCCTGCTCCTGTGAAAAATGAAGTTGGGTAACCAGAGCACAAGAGGAATGCCAGGTAGCAGATGTAATGCCATAGATTTCCTTCCATCATGTTTGGATTAGTGGAGGGTCTTCCAAATAGGGAATCTGAAATACCTTGGGGACCATGGATGCTTCAAGGTTGGGCTAGAGGAATTACTAAGTAGAGGTGAGTGTCTCTATAGACTTCTTTGTAATTTGCCTTAATTTCTCCTGAATTGTCAGGGCAACTCTTAATCTTTCCACTGCCCTTCTGGTTCAAGTAGGTGTATCTGAATTGTCCTCCTACTGGCTTCTTAGAGGGTGGATTTGCCCAAACAGAGGAGAAAAAGTAGATTGCATAAGCGTACGGGGGAATCAAAGTTTTTGTATATATTCCGTCCATTTAAGAAAAAAAACAAAACACTTAGTAACATTAGAAAGGCAAATACCTAGATCAAGGTAGGGCTCTCCATTGAAGTCTGAACAAAAATTAGATGAAATAAGCTAGTCTTCTGCTGATAGCAATGACATGGTACAAAGATTCTTAAGCTTGGCACAGCAATTTACTGATACACTCATTTAATGTGCTATGTTGTTAATATCACAGATATTAATAATCAACCTTGGGAATTAGGTATTTTAGTATGATTTTTATTAATAATAACAAAAATTTTCTAAGCCCTTTCAGTGTACCAAGCATTATACTATGCTGTTATGATTTAGATCTGGAATGTTTCCCAAAAAGCTCAGGCAATACAATGCTGTTTCAGGTGAAAAGATTGGAGTACAAACGCTATACATTTATCAGTGGATTAATCACAAACGCTATACTCTTATCAGATGGATTAATAATTTGAATGTCTATGGTAACATAGACAAGTGGGGTGTGACTGGAGTAGGTAGGTTCCTGGGGGTCTTAAGAACTATATCTGTCCATGGCCCCTTCCTTTCTCTCCCTCTCTCTACCTCTGCTTGCTTACTGGCTGCCATGAGTCACCACTCACTTCCACCACGATGTTTTCTTCTGGAGCCAGCTAACCGTGGACTGAATCTGTGAAACCATAAACCCAAATAAATCTTGTCCTTTAAGTTGTTCTTGTCAGGTATTTTGGTCGTAGCAATGAAGAGCTGACTAACACATGCCCTTTACACAGAGCACTTCGATACTAAGCATTGTGTTAAACCCTTCGTTTAGCCCCATGAAGTTGTAGTTTTCCTCACTATAGAAGCAGAACACAGGAAGCAAGGAAACCATCCACAATCCCACAGCCTAGTGACTGGGGACTGGAATTTATATCCTGGTAGTGTGGCTCAATGTTTGACACTCTTACTATTGGTCTGTATTATCAGTTACTTGCCCTAGTTTATACTGCTAGTGATAAAGGACAGGGATAGCTCCAAAACTCAGATTTTTCACACCAAGTCTACTTAGTGTGGAAAAAATCATGTGTAGGATATATAGTGGGGAAAATACTGATGGAAACTATTTTTAAAAATGTTCCTCATGGGGGCTGGGGTTGTGGCTCAGCGGTAGAGTGCTCACCTCGCATGTGTGAGACCCTGGGTTCGATCCTCAGCACCACATAAAAATAAATAAGCAAAATAAAGATATTGTCCCATGTATAACTTAAAAATATATATTAAAAAATTTCCTCACATTTTTATAGGTACATTATAGTCATATATAGTGATGGAATTTGTCATTACATATTCATACATGCACACACTATAACAATATGATTTGACCAGTACCACTCCTGTGCTGATCTCCCTGATTTTCATGAGATCTGCACCTTTCTTTTCTTTTTTATTCTCTATATTCCTCATATGAGAGAAAACATATGGCCCTTGACCTCTTGAATTTGACTTATGTTGCTTAACATAATGGTCTGATGTTCCATTCATTTTCCTGGAAATGACATGATTTCATTTTTCTTTATGGCTGAATAAAACTCCATTGTGTATATATAACACCTTTTTCTTTATCCATTAATCTGTTGATGGATATCTAGGCTGGTCCATAGTTTGGCTCTTGTAAATTGTGTTGCTATAAACATGGGTATGCATGTATCAATGCAATATGATGACTTTAATTCTTTTGGATGAATACCAAAGAATAGCTGGGCCATATGATAATTTCATGCATAGTCTTTGGAGGAAACTATTTAAATTCTAGTGTACTTCAGGTGTATGGCCCTAGGAGCTCTCTAAGACACAGTTTTTCTCCCTTAGTAATGGGTAGAAGAATTCCTTCTCCATCTACCCCACCAGGATCTTGCAAAACTCGATAGAAGTAAAAATGCTTTGTAAAATGAACTTCTCTTTACAATTTAAAGTGTTCTTTCTTTCTTAAAAAAAGAACAAATGTAAGCATATTTTTAAATTTGCTCTAATTAGTTACATATGACAGCAGAATGCACTTGTGTTTGTTCTTAGGCAAAGTTTTATATTGCTTGTTGAAGACATGGGGAATATTTAAATTCTTACCTTACTTACAGGGCTAGCCATGTTTGTCTTAAAAACAGACCCAAGGATCAATGAGTAATTTTCAGCTATGAAACAAAAATAATCTGTTCTATTTGTGGCCTTCATTTTACAGGAAGAGTAACTCTCCATGGTCTTTCCTAAATTGGAGTTGTGAAAGTATCATTGCATGTAGGAAATGAATCCTTGGAAGTAGGCCCTAACGTGATATAACACCGAGCCATATTAGATAAAGAGCAGTGATGAGGTTTAAAATGCTTTTTGTAAAGTCCCTACTTTATATTTAGCTAAGTAATATATGGAAAAATTATTACCTTTTGGCACCAGAGTGATTACCACCACTATTACTGCGAGGGCTGATGCTTGGCCAACACCTGCAGTGGAATTGGACTAATGGAATTGATTTCCAGGCTCATTTAAAAAAAAAAAAAAAAAAAATATATATATATATATATATATATATATATATATATAATGTATAACTATATATATATAGTTACTGTTTAAGAAAAATGATAGATTTTCACATAATTTCTAAAACTTTCCCATAAAAGTTACCTATTTCTAATCATAATAGACTTTCTGCCATTGAAGACACTTTTCAATAGTAGGTGGAAGATACATTATCAGATATTTCACACTTTCCCCGAAACAGTGATAAAAGCAAAGCTGGGAGCTCCTTATAGAGAAAATATTTCAGAAGTGTTTAGTACATGCCATCTCTGCAGTAATCACTTAAAATATGTATTTAATTCCTCCAAACAACAGGTATTACTATTATCTAATTATTGCATAAAGAAAGCAACCTCAGGCAGGGTAAACATTATTGTGCAGACATTAGAGTGTTCTTACAGAAACCCAGGTGCTACAGGTCTGTCTTGCAATCAGGAGATGCAGTAAACATGAGATGTGTGAGGCTATTGGTGGCCTAACGTGGCATACTGTTGTACAGTAAATATTTTTTTATGTATAAAAAGACTACTCTCAAATAATAATAAGAACCATAGAATAGTAAATACATAAACTAGTAACATAGCCATTTATTGTAATTATCCAGCAGTGTGTAGTTGTGTATAGTTGTATGGATGTCAACACAGTAGGTGTGTTCATACCAAACTCACTATGAATGTGTGAGTAGTGTGTCAGACTGTGACGTCATAGGCAATAGTCCTTTTTCAGTATCATTATAGTTATAAATGTGGTTCACCATTGAAAAATCATTACACAGCACATGGTTGTATATGTATATATGTGTAAATATATATCATATGTTATACATAACATATAACATACATACATTATATTATATATAACTTAAATAGAGTGACTAATGGATGACTTTTGCTAGTATTAACGTGAGAATTGTATACAGCTAGTTCAAGAGCATATTTATTGAACCTAATTTTAGCATTCCAGTTTCAACTAATAAAGGAAGTCAGTCTGAAATTATAGGTATAAATGTATAAATAGCAGCAATAGTTGTAACAACAGTAACCTTCTAGCAGCTATGCTGAGTACCACACCCGGGGATCATTGCTTTGAACGTTATCCAATTCCCCCCTTACCTTGTAGATGGATGAACTCAGAGACGTTAAGAATTCTGACAGCCTTACAAAACTGTATTCAAGGCCAGCTCTGGCTGAGTTGGGAGTCTGGATTCCTAGCTCCTGCTCTGATATCCATGTCACCAACCATGAATTATTGGCATACTTTCAGTTCTTTACTTTCTACAGGCATATCTCTTCTCATCCTCTGCCCCAAATGGACTCAGAGAGGTTTCTGAAGAAGATTTTCCTCCTGGTACTCTTTTATTTTTGCTAAGAAGCAGTCATATCTGTTGGAGCTCATTGTGGCCACCAGTTATGCACTGGGGCTTGGTGTCAAGGTGTGTTACGGAGACCCCACCTGCATGTGCACTCATGAAGTGTCAACCCAGATCAGACTTCTTAGGAACACCTGCTAACAGCCTGCAGTGCCGATGGCTTTGTATTGGCATCCAAAGGCAGTAACTTGCTGTGAGTTGGGTAATTTTTCCTTCTAAACCTGCAGAAAAGGGCAGAACACAGGTAGAAAATATGCCAATTTCTTTGATGCATCCAAAGTACTTGACCAATCTTACTAAAATGGAATGAAAGACCTATGTATGCAGTAATATATTTCTGTACATCACCAACAAAGAAAGGTTGCTTCTGGCTTCTTCCTGAGTCTAAAAAACTTGTGAATTATTTGATGCTTTCAAATTGACAAAATAAAATAGTTTGGTGTGACTTTGCAATTATTTATGCAAAATAAATTTAACAAAAACCCCAAACTCCAAAATGTATACAAGATACCAAACTATATATTAGAACATTTAAACATCAACAGTTTAAGTTAACTTTGGGTGGAATAAACATTTTTTTTATTTGTAGGACTATATAGTTGTACTATTTTGGCTCCAGACCTAGTGATTGAATCAGTGAAGTAAGTGTCTTGCAAATTAACAAGAACTGTTGTTTCCTGGAACACAGAGCAGTGTTCAGGAGGAGAACTGGCCACAGAATAGCCAGACTGAGGTTTGTCTTAACAAACCAAAAAGCATGCTTAGCAGACAGCAGCTGGGTCCCCTGGTATGCACTGTTTAGGAAGGGCCCTAGCAACTGGGCCACCGAGTCAGGTTCTAGTCAGAGCTGTGCTAATATCCAGACCTGAGCTCTGCTGAAACTCACTTCCTGACTCTCACCTCTCTTTCTCTTTCAAATGAGAGGTAGCTCGAAATGATACCTAACACTATCCTAACATGAATATCTGAGAACCCTGTTTTTACCATTCTTCTCAGGAAGCCTCAGGTGGTGTGTGGAGGTCCAATTTGTGAAGGTCGGTGAAGTCTTTGCATAAGTTCCAACTTAGAAAATAACCAATTTTACATGTTAACTGGATGAAGTCCCTTGTGGGGTATGTGTGTGTGTGTGTGTTTCCGGAAAGTGAATTTTGTTTTGTTAAGTTAAAAGAACACACTAGTGTTGTGTTCAGGTCTGGATATTAGCACATGTTCTCCCGTGTCATGTCTTCCTTGAGAGAAGCATGTGGCTTTGTGAATAAAACACAGGCCTTTGCGGGGCACGGTGGCACATCGCTGTAATCCCAGCAGCTCTGGAGGCTGAGGCAGGAGGATTTTGAGTTCAAAGCCAACCTCAGCAACAGTGAGGCACTAAGAAACTCCGTAGAGAGTTTCTAATACAAATTAGAGCTGAGGATGTGGCTCAGTAGTTGAGTTCCCCTGAGTTTGATCCCTGGTACCAAAACAAACAAACAAAACAAAAAAACCATAGACCTTTGCATTACAAAGTCAGCTTCATCAAAATTTCCATCTAGGCATATACAATATTATCAAATATGCCAAATGGAAGATGTTGGGTGAAATGCTTATTGATATAAATGAGGAAATTAGCTTGCTTCATTATGAAAACAATTAACAAAAAACAGCAGTCAGAAAGATCTGGCATTGTATTTTGTGTTCTTTAAGTCATTAGGCTAGTATTTAACACTCAGACTTCTATAGAAGAAGCATTGCTTAAGCTTTTTATTTTAACTGAAAATTTACATTTTTGTAGCATTTCCTGTATTCCTTGTAAGTCTTACCCTTCCAGGTAAGGAAGGTAATGCCTCTGAATTTTTGCCTTCTGCCCATGTTTGGTATATAAATGGCAGTGTTTTCTGTGAAGAACCTTAAATAGTGTGTGTACTTCTGTGTGTTTGTATATTTGGAAGTATAGAATTCCATAATATATAAGTGACTTTTAAGCATATACCTGTGGCGACTTTTATATGTATATTTTTTGGCTGATGGAGAACTTAATTCTGTTGTGTCCATCGATCTAGTAAAACCTCACAGACTTTGGAAGAAAAATCTGCTCCTTGACAACTATTTCCCAGGGACAATAGCTGCCATTCTGGCTGTGGAAGGCAAGCTGAAACTACCCTGAGAAGAGAAAACAGTGGACCTGTAGAGTAACATTTTATATCCAGAAAAGACATGGAAATTTAAATAGAGGATTTTTAAAAAATAATAAAGACAGGAGGATTTAAAATTTTTTTTTCTCATTTTTAAATATAAATGCTCTTCTCCACAGCAAAAGCTCTCCCCCCCCACACACACACACTCAAGAGGTTTAGAACTGTATAGAGATAGTTACATACACAGGCATCTCAAATGAGAGGGCAGCATATATACATGTAATTGGCTGCTTTTTTCTTTCCTTCGGCAGTCTGTAAAAAATGTGAAAATGCTCCTGCTTCTGCCTAGCCATTAAAAGGCAGTGGCTGCACCATACTGTGATTTGGGAGCTGAAGAAAATGGCCAGAACTGACTGATATCTGATAAACAGTAACAGGAGTCAGTTTATTGCACCAATCGTTAAATAATGGTGCTGATTATAAGGCTGCTAACTGCAGATGCTGTAATTGTCTGTCATAAATCTTAGTCATTTGTGACAGGAGCACAATGAAAGGGAGCATCTGCTTGAGGGCAAATGACTTCTGATAAATATCAGCTCTAGGAAAATGTACTTGGATGTGTCTCAATATTTTGGAGAGCCATTCATGTTGCTTCCACAAATGTGAAGTTATTATTGGTTTGTATTGATTTTGCCACCCTTTTTTTTTTTTAAAGAGACAGAGAGTGACTCAAGGTTGAGTTGAATAGCATCTCAGCTCTTTATCTGATCTACTCATTTCTCTCAAATGCATGTTTGAGTGAAAAAAAATAATTGCACTTTTTTCAGTAGATTGCTGTTCAGAAACACAGCCTGGGAAATTCAATATGCAGCCTATAAAAAAAATAACAAAAGCCAACATTTGTTGAAGGGGGAGGGAATGCATTTGGATTTTTACAAAGGTTATTTTCAGAAAAGATTTTAAGTCTTAAATGCCAATCTCTAATGAATTTTAACTGCATGAAAATGAATTGCATGGTCTCTTATTATGCCTATAGAAAAATAGTTAATATTATCATATTCATTATAAAATTTGCCCAAATAATAAAAATTATGCAGCAAGGACTTCTCTGAGTTTTAAAAACTTGAGGAAAGTTAGTATTATGTAAAACTAATATCCATATTTTAGGAAAAACTGCTTTCTCCTAAAATATTTATTATTAAACATTTCGTTGCTACATCAAAAACTGCTTGGAAGTACAAAGCAAATAGAATAAGGAAATTTACATTTCTGAATAGAGAAATTCCATCTTGTATTTAGTTATAGTTTGGATTTACTAATTAATAAATGCAGGTTGTGTCTGTTTATAGTTATTTTTGGTTCTCAGAGATGTGGGACTCTTAACAGACCTTCTCATGTAGAGAAAGCAAAAGTTTTGTAGTGTGTCCCACTGGGTTGCTCAGTCTGAGAATCTACCTGAGTGGCCCAGGAGTGGCTTAGGATGTGAGTCTCAGTCTCAGTCTCAGTGGCTTAGTGTTGTGAGTCTTAGGGGAAATGATGACCATCATAAAGGGAGGTACTCAGGAAATCCTTGGAGCTTCTGAACTGCTGTGCTTTTGTTTACAGTTCAGTGCCTTAGGACAAATTACCTGGGTAAAATTGTACATACATGCATAGAACAAAAGCTCTAGGGATAGTTGTAGTAATGGTATTTCTGATTTCACCATCTTATTCACAAGGGGATAATAAACTTTTTCTAAAGCATTGACTCATACTTTTCCTCATGTCCTTGACCATAAAAGACTTCATTGAAACTTATTCCTCATGTCTCTGACCATAAAAGACTTGGCTTCAATAATTATAGATATCCACAACTTCATGGTAATCACACCCAGGATGTGGGACCACATTTAATTAAAGATTCCTGAAAATAATATCCTTCTGATATTATTGTACAAAATTTACTAAGAGAAACAGTGTTGTTTGGTAAGCCTAATGTTTACAAAGGTGTATTTTAGCGAGATAGGGAGTTTTGATTGAAATATTTAAAAAATAGGCATACTGGTCCTGAATCTCAATTTTTTACAAAGACATGGGAGGAAGGGAGATACACAGAAAAACATTATATTTTGGAGTCATACCTAACTGGATTTGATTCTGAGCTCTATAAAGCAAATTCTTAAGCTTTCTAATTTTCTGTTTTTACAAGATGTACTATTTCTATTAATACCAGGGCTTGTAAGATTTTTATTTACAAATCACTTGGCACAGTGCTTGGTACAAAGGAGATATGCAATTAAAAACTATCACAATTCTTAAATATAAAAATTATTAATATTGTATAGTAATATTACACACCAATAACAATAATAAAATTTGCATTGCTTGGGTTTGCATTTTGCATGCTATTTTAATTCTCTTGATTTGAGTGTTGTGATTTATCTCCTATTTCTGGTTGGGCAACTTAGGTAAATTGTGAGATTTTTTTTATTAGTATAGTTCCATGAATAAATACCTAATGAAGCAAATATATGAAAAATATCTAAATTCTGTCATGTTGGGTTTAGAGATGACAGAAAGGGTTCTGGGATCAAACACTCTAACATTCATTCTTGCTTTTTTAGAACTTGCTGCAAAGAAGGGACTAGAATAATGACACATTAATTGTCTCATTGGTGCTAAAGAGTGTAATGTAATAGAAGGTCAGAAGGGGTTAGAGTGATTAGACAAGGGACCTGAGCTAGGCTTTTGTGACCCAGCATGACCTGGATAGGTCTCATCACCTGATTTCAGGGAGGCCAACAGCAGGAACAGACACATGACATATGACATACAGAGTAAGTATAACATATTTGGGAGATAGTTGAAATAAGAAAGAAAGTATGGGTTTGAACATAGTGGAAAATAAACACAATTGAATTGGTGGTCGAAGTTGAGCTCCTGGTTGTGGTGTTAAAATTTTTATTGTCATTAATAGCTAGCACTTATTAACTCCATGGATTAGAGATTAAACTAAGTTCTTTCGTGCATGACTTCAATTAAACCCTCAACAGTAAGCCCACAAGATAGGTAATATTATTCTCACTATTCAGGTAAGTAAATTAAAGCCTAGCAAGTTTAAATAGGGGTTAGTATGTTGTGATGGTTGTAAGCATCAAATCTATAGCCTAATTCTTTCCTTAAAAATGTCTAGAAACATCTCAATAGGTCAATAAATATAATTATTTTATAGTTTCTACTGATCATAATCTGATATATGGAGGTAGCAAATATAATTAAGCCAATCACCTACCTATATAGGTTATTTTCAGTTTCTTTTTGCTATTATAAATAATTCTGCAATGAATGACTGTGAGTTTTGTAATTCCCAGAGATATAAATCCTGAGACAATGCCCACTTGTCAATTTTTATATATATAGAAAATATATATAAACATTATATATATATACATTATACATATATAATGTGTATATATATATAATATATCCCTTCAGAAATTTTTAGCAGTTCCAGTTTTGTCAGCAGTATATGAAAATTCTCGTTTCCCATCTCATTGCTAACACTTATTATAATCCTTTATAAAAATATTTTCAATCTGGTAACTGAAATGTCATATCAGGTGAAATTACTATTAGTACTTTAAATATGCTTATTAAAATTTTATATTTTTGTAATTTTTTAACTTATTTCCCTGCAATAGTTTTTAAAAGTTAGATGTTTTATTAGAAGTTTTTGTGATTATTATAGTACCCCTTTACTTGACATAGTTTGAAAATATTGTGCGAGTATGCTTTGATAAGAATTTAAAAAGGGGAATGAATGAGTCTGGAACCATATGAAAGTTAATGAGACTTTTTCTAAAATTTAACTGTAAGCATTTTTCAACTGTTAAGAACTTTTGCAGCTTTCCTTTGCCATGAAATAAAGTCTATATTTAATTAAATTAATTAATTTATTTTGGTACTGAGAATTGAACTCAGGCACGGTTTACCACTGAACTACTTCTTTAACTCTTTTTATTTTCTATTTTTAGACAGGGTCTCACTGAATTGCTGAGGCTAGCCTTGAACTTGTGATCCTCCTGTCTCAGCTTCCCAAGTTGCTGGAATTATAGGCCGGCACCACCATGCCCAGTTAAATTGGCATACCATAAAACTAGGTACACCATGACCTGGTTTCAAATAATCTTTATAACCTCTTCCCAGGTCATTCTCTTATTGTGATTGCCAACTCTCTTTCCAAATTGCCCATCTCTTTCCGAATCCATGTTTAGTAATGTCATTTTGGTAGTTTGATATAGTGGGAGTATTTACATTCTGGAAACCAGAAATGTAAATAAATTAGAGCTTCTTTTTGTTATTGTTGTTTTCTCTGGAGACCCAATTGTTAAATATTTACCTAAATATTTAGGATACATGTAGTGAGTAACATTGTTAAGTATTACTCACTACATGTATCCTAAACTCTAAGAACCCTAAACTTCTTCATATTCCTGATCAAGAGCAAGTCTGAGACACATGGGCACCCCAGTCAAGATAATAACCATGTTCCCCTTCAACATTCAGCAATGTGAGAGAGGCAGGGAAGCAGGTCTTCAGGTAGGATAGGGGTCAGCTTGGTGCTATTGCTTCAACCAACCCAGTTCTGGCCCAGAGTTGTCAATCTGATGCAGTCACACAAAACCCTGCAGTTGATTAACTTACCTTTGTATGAAGGCTTTGTCCTGGTCCCTGAGAGTCTTACCACTCCTTTGTTCTCACCTCCAACTGGTATATCAAAGCAGTTCCTCCAGCCACATTTAGGAAGCACATTATAACTTTTTTTAAAAAAAAAGATATTAATTTTTTAGTTGTAATTGGATACAATACATTTATTTATTTATTTTTATATGGTGCTGAGGATGAAACCCGGGGCCTCACGCATACTAGGTGAGCGCTCTACCACTGAGCCACAACCCCAGTCCCCTATAACTCTTAATAGTAGCAGCTTTATCACCTTGAGCCAATCCAAGCAGTGGAGTTCATACACTCCCTACAAGTTCATGTGAACCTTGTTTTAGTCAACTTTTTGTTTCTATGTCCAAAATACCTGACAAGAACAATTTAAAGGAAGAAAAGTTTATTTTGGATCAAAGTTTTAGTGGTTCAACCAATTCTACAGTTGTGGGTCTGAGGTGAGACAGAACACTCTGGTGGAAGGGCATGGTGGTGGAATCAGCTCAGGACATATCAAGAGGAAGCAGAAAGAGAGAGCTGTTCACCCAGAACAAAGTATATACCCTAAAGGCATGTCCCTAGTGACCTACTTCCTCTAGCTACACCCTACCTGCCTACAGTTATCACCCAGCTAATCTATATCAGTGGATTAGTGGATTAATCCACTGATTAGGTTAAAGCTCATAATCTAATCATTTGCCTCTGAACCTTCTTTCTTTGTCTTATACATAAGCTTTGGGGAACACCTCGTATCTAAACCATAAAATGTCTTATATGGTAAGGTTCAGATCATGCTTGGCTACATGAATGTTCTTGAGGAGACAGTGCCACTAAGGAAGGCTCATATTTAGGGGAATATTTGACATTAGTGTGCCTGATGAATGATGGGAAATGGCCACTAGTAAGAAGGCTGGCTAGAGAGCTGAAAATTTGTAGAGAGCATGATCCAATCTTGAGAAGTTGATGAGCCCTCAGAGAAGGATGGTAGTAAGGAGGGTGAAAAGAAAGAGCAGACATAAGACGTTTTAGACAGAGGATTATGGAACTTGCTGAACTATGGTCTAGGAGAACAAATAATGGGCAAGATTTAAACTGCTTCAAAATTCTGATTTAGATAAAGATAATGGAGTCATTTATGTAAAGTCATGGACTTAAAAAGAAGGTAATCTAAACAGGAAAGAGAGGAAAGAAGGAGAGAAGGAAGGGAAAAAAGGAAAAAGGTGGGAAGACAGATAAATCATAAAACTGAATGTTAGAATATCTCTGTATCAGGGAGGGAAGAAAAGGGGTACAGAAAAGAGTAACAATATGACACACTAGAAAAACAACCCCCAAATTGCAGTAATACCAAAGTTGAGGGAAGAGAGGAGAAGAATAGAGAACATTTCAAGGATTTTGAAGTTTAGTCAGTATAGTGTTAAAAGACAAAAGAAAAAGAAAGAGGTCAAAGGCCGAAGAAAATTATCCCTGGCTTTGGCAAGGAGGCCACCAGTAGTATTAGAGCTGACATCCTCAGAGTTGTAGAACAGAGGCCCGCCACTGGATAACGACTCAGTGGATTCAGTTTAATTTCCTGAGCTACTTAGTAGATGTATTTACATTGGTAAATTATTTCCTAGAAGTTTAGTTTCTTTTTTAAAAAAAAATGGGGATAATTTTGTCCTACTCATTTCATAGAGTTATTGTGAGGTTCAAAAGGATGATATTTATGAAAACATTTTGCAAATCAAGTTTTCAGTGAAGGTGACACATTTCCATCATTAAATCCATAAGCAGAGTCAGAGGGAAGCAATAGGTAGGAATTTAGTGACTAGAAGATAAAACGATGAGAAGAAAAGAAAGGAGTGATTGAATGGCAACTAGAAGGAAAGAGAGGGCAAAGGAAACATTGTTTACTTTTGTTGGAAAGCCAGGAAACTCTGAGCATCCACTAAATGCAGAAGGGAAAACCTTCCATTTCAGAGGTAGGAGGTGACTCTGGGAGCAGTGCTCCGGGTAAATAAGGAACAGGATCTTTAGATGAAAGCACAGAAACCACTTCTTCTGAGATGGGTGGGAGGGTTGAAATACAGATATAGAAACAGTGACTTTTGTCAAAATGAAAATGGGATGAAGTCATCCCTATGAGATACTCCAAATATGTGCCTGAAAGACAGGGAAAGGCTATGGAAAGAGGCCTAGGGAGAGAGTGAGGGGATCTGAGAGGAGACTTAGAAGGCCAAAATATTATTTGTGTTATTGCACAGTTGTTAGGGTCTGTAAACAAGTCAAGATGGCGCCTGGCATTTTGCCAGAGGGATTGGTTTGTGAAGTAATGCCAGTGAGCCATTAAGTGTGGAGATTCCTTATTGGTTGACTGCTGTATCTAGTTTATGTTAATTAAGATAAGCTGTGTGTAATATATATATACCCCTCCGGTCCTACAATAAACGGCTCCCACTCCTGCTGTATCAATCTACACAAGTTGCTCGTCACCCCCCGGTTATTTTGCTGCAGCCGGACTGCGGCACACGGTGTTATCTTCTTGTGTTATAAACTATTTAGTCCCTTCAGAGGAATTGCAGAATCTAACTTCTATGAACTCCATCTTACATAATAACTAGGCACTGGCTCAGTTCATGTATCACAACACAACTTAACAATGAAAGGGGATAAGTTTCTCTGCATCTGGATTAGATTTTTAAAAAATGAGATAACTTCATTTTTGGAGTACATAGCCAGATACAGTACTTGTATGTATTTTCTAGTTTTGACAGCCATCTGTTGGAGGAAGCTTCTACACTGAAATTTGGGATTCTCTAAAACATTTTCATAGTTTGTAATGTTGAAAAAGAATATCACATTGAAACTAAGGACTGTCTAGAAATATGAACAATATGGCCAATATACCTTTATGTGACTTCTGTCTTGGATAGCATGTGATTTATATTAGGATATGAAATTGTAAGATAGAGCTGAATGGGTGTGAGACTATACCTCTATTCCAGCGTGGTCTTCATTGGCTGGAATGGAGTGGTGGCTGCCAGTAGAAATGACTTATCCTCTAAAGTTAGCCATAGTTGCCATTGATCTGCCAAGGCTGAAGATGAGGAGCATTGCCATTCAATGTCACACAGGCTTTCTCGCTTTTTCTATATTAAAAAAAAAAGTCCCATGACTTTTTCAAAAGTGAAAGGGGGAAAGATTGAGAGATTTACATGGTTTACTTTTGTTCATGCAGGCCTGGCTCCAGTAGGTGTGTGTGTTTGGAAATCATGTTCTCATCCAACTGTTGTCAAACTCAGGGTTATGATGTAGGATATTGAGATCAGCCCTGAGATATGTCAAGCACTGATTCACTATAGATAAAATAGCGATATTTTTGAATAGCAAACTTTGACATATTAAAAACTTCAAATTTGTCATATAATACTGTTTTTAGCTATTTATATTCTGCATAATTTCTTAAAACCCAGTTTATTGATGTGTGATTAACATATTAAAAAACACTAAAGGTTTGATATAGACAAATGGATGAGTTTGGAGGTAAGTAAACACCCATGAAACAATTATAACAATGTCAAAAATATATCCATTCCTTCTAGAAGTCTCCTCCTGCTTATTATTTCAAATCACTTAATGTTAAGATATATACTCTTAGAAAATTTTTAAGTGTGCAGTACAGTATTATTAACTATGAGGCTGTACAGATTTCTAGGACTTGTTCATCTTGCATAATTGAAACTTTGACTCCTCTAACCAACAGTTATCCTAGTTTCTGACAAGCACTGTTCTGTTTCTATGAATTTGACTATCTTAGATTCCTCCAATACATGAGATCATTTATTTGTCCTTCTGTATCTGCCTTTATTCACTTAGCATAGTGTCCTCCAGATTCATTTATGTAGTCACAAATGGCAGGATTTTCTCCCTTTTTAAAGGCTGAATAACATTGTATATGTATATACCACATTTTCTTTATTCATTCATCCATTGATGAGAATTTAATGTTGCTTCCATATTTGGCCACTGAACCTTATTCAGCTAAATAAAATTGAAAACATATATCTGATGGCTATAGTTTGGGTTTTAAATGCTTCCAAAGGCCTAAGTGTTAAAGGCTTGGTTACCAGCCTGTGGTACTGTTGGAAGAGGTAGAACCTTTGGTATGTGGGGCCTAGTGTAAGGAATTTAGGATTTTGAGGACATGCCCTTAAGGGGATATTGGTACCTAAGTTCTTTCCTTTCCTTTATTGCTTACCAGCTTCCATGAAGTGAAAAGGACTCTTCTACCTTATATTCCTGCCATGATATACTGTGTTGCCATTGCCCCCAAGCAACAGGGCCAAGCAAACATGGACTGAAACCTCTGTCGCTGTGAGCCAAAATAAATCTTTCCAGCCTAGAGGTGTAGTTCAGTGGTAAAGTATGTTTCTGGTATGCACAGAGGTCTCAGGTTCAAACCCCAGCACTGCAAATAAGTAAATTAGCTAATTAAATAAAATGAGATAAATTCTTAAAAAATCATTTCCTTTATTTATCTCAAGTATTTTGGCAAAATAATAAAAGGCTGACTAACATACTATCGATAGAGGGTTATTATCCAAAACATATAAAGGGCTTCCACAATTCAATAGTGCATGCACACCACAAATCAGATTTAAAACATGGGTAAAAGATCTGAATAGACTTTTCTCCAAAGAACACAAAGCATCAACAAGTATATGGAAAGGTCCAGCATAACTAGTTATCAAAGAAATGCAAATCAAATCACAATGAGATATTGCCTCACACATGTTAGGTTATCTATTACCAAAAACAGGGAAGACAAGCATGGGCAAGGATGTGGAGAAAAGTAAATCCTTATGTAGGGTTGGAAATGTAAATTGGTGCAGTCTCTATGAAAAACAGTATGGAGGTTTTTAAAAAATGATCTAGTAATCATTTTTCAAGGGATATATATCCAAAAGGACTGCAAGAGATATCTGTTGCCATTTCTTTCTTTGTTTTTTCTTATTTATTTATTTATTTATTTATTTATTTATTTATTTATTTATTTTTGGTACTGGAAGTTGATCCCAGGAGTGTTTTGCCACTGAGCTGCATCCCCAGCTCTTTTTAGTTTTTATTTTTGAGACAGGACCTTGCTAAGTTGCTAAGGCTGGCCTAGAACTTGTGACCTTCCTACCTAATCTTCCCAAATTGCTGAAATTATAGGCATTTGCCACCATAATAGTTTTCTTAAAACAGAGAGAAACATTATGTTAGAGGTAGCACAATGGGAATATCATGAAATTATACACAGAAAAATATCACTTGTCATTTGTGTCTCAGGAAATCAAAGTTGAGAACTGCTGCTCTGTCAGTTGGTGGAGCAATGACTTCCTAGCCATTTTATTAGGCAGCACTGAAAATCATACGTTATGGCACATTTTCTTCCAAGATCTATTTTTTTATTTTTTTCTAAAAATCAAACTCAAATACTTATGTAGTTTAAAAAGTTAAATCATATTATAAAATTCATCATATAAACCATGTTTTCTGAGATCCCTTCCCCATCTTGCTTCCCTGAGGCAACATTTGGGCTAACTGAATAATTGGGGTTTACATTATGACAATGTGAAGTTTGTTCATAATAAAACTTTATGTTATTTTCACACTTTCTTTTAAACTTTTTTTTTCTGAACCTAACCACTACCTTGTATTTTGCTTGTTATGTTTTCTTCCTTAAAGTGTCTATAACAGTATGGTCAAGCATAGGAGATGATGTAAGTTTTATTTTATCTTGGGGACAACTGTCCTTAAGCCTTCCTTCCTTCTGCTCCAATTGAATTAGTTGCTCTCTAGACTGTTACATAAGCAACATCTGGGATTTTCCGTTGCCATTGCTCTGGGAGTTTATTTCACTTGTCTGCTGGGTAGTATTCCACATCTGTTTTTTTCCCCTTTACATTCTATGATGATCAATGTGTGTGTGTGTGTGTGTGTGTGTGTGTGTGTGTGTGTGTGTGTATCCTTATTGTTTCCGGAGAAAGTAAAAGAGTGTAAATATTTTAAAATTTTTACTATACTTTCCACCTTTACCCAGGACTCTACTATGGAAGAAATGATCCCTTTATTCTGTTTTTCAAAAGAGTTGTAAGTCTTATTTTAATCAACATATAATAATCATAGTTGTTTATGGGGTACAGTGGGATATTTCAATACATGTATACAAATCAGAGAAATTAGCATATCCATAATTTCAAACCCTTATCATTTATTTGTGGTGAAAATATTCAAAATACCTTCTTCTAGTTACTTTAAAATATATACAATACATTATTGCTAATTATAGTTACCCTACTTCGAACCCTGGAATTGTATTCCACCTATTTCACTATAACTTTGTTCCTATTGACCAGCTTTTCCTCATCCTTCCACACTCCCTTTCTCTAGCCCCTGGTAATAACCACTATTCTGCTCTCTAGCTCTATGAGATCTACTTTTTTAGATTTCACATGGGAATGATATCATGTGACATTTGTCTTCTGTGCCTGGCTTATTTCACTTAACATAATGTCTTCCAGGTTCATCTGTCTTGTTACAAATGACAGGATCACATTCTTATGACTGAAAATTATTCCACTGTGTATATATACCACCTGTTTTTTATCCATTAATCTGTTAATAGACCCTTAGGTTGATTCCTCATCTTGGCTATTGTGTTATAATTCATATGGGAATGTGGATATCTCTTTGACACACAGATTTCAAATCCTTTGAAATTATACCCTGTACCTTGCAGAGGGAGGTTCTATTTTCAATTTTCTGAAGAACCTCCCTACTATTGTCCATATGGCTATACTAATCCCCTTTCTCCACATTCTTAGCAGTACTTGTAATTTTTTGTTTGTGATAAGTCATTCCAATTATGGTACAGTGATACTGCATGTGGTTTTGTGATATAAAAAACACAATGATTAGAATGATTAGTGATGTTAAGCATTTTTTAAATGTACTTGTTAATCATTTGTGTGTTTTCTTTTGAGGTATCTCCACCCAAGTTTTTTGCCTATTTTTAAATCAGATTTTTTTCTATTGAGTTCCTTGTATATTTTGCACATTAGCTCTTTATGAGAAATGTTGTTCACACATATATTATACCACCCTCTAGGTGTGTGTTTATTCTGTTGTTTCATTTGATATGTTGAAGCTTTTTGGTTGTAATCCCATTTGTCTAGTTTTGCTTTTAAAAAATTAATTTGTTCTAATTAATAGTTTTGCTGTTTTTTGTCTGTGTTTTTGAGGTCTTATCCAAAATATTATTGCTCAGATCAATATCAGGAAGCATTTATTTCCCTGTGTTTTCTTCCCTCTATTTTGATGGCATTGCTCCATTTTGTTCTAGCCCTCAAAATTCTTTTTGGAGTAGAAGGCATGTTGATTGCTGCTCCTTCGTATATAGCCACCTGTCTTCCACCACCACTTTCCTGACTCTAAAAACTTTTCTGATCTATATATGTATTTATTATTAATACCCAAAGTTCTAAAATACAATATGGATGGGTTCTGCCATACAACTTTTGTCCATTTTGCAAGTTATTTAGGGATTGAAAAAATTGTTTGGTAATTCTTGATAATTTTCTTTTCTTATGTTTTCCTTTTGTGGAACTCTTCTTTGTCAGATCTTCATGTTCTTGGATCAGTTCTTTACTTTTCCCTCCTATTTTTCTAATATTTTGTCTTTTGTTCTACATTCTGGAAGATTTCCTCAACTCTATCTCCTGAGAATCCTACCCAGTTTCTTAACATTTTGCTACCCTATTTTTTAAGATTCAAGAGATCTTTACTGTTCTGTTCTTATTTCATGGTTCTAATACTTCTTCAGGACATTAATTGTACTAATTGTTGCTTTTTGCATTGTTCCTTTTCTCTGAGTTTGTGTGTTTATATCTGTTTATCTGTGAGAATTTTCTAAAACAGTTGGTGACCTTTGGCTTCATTTCATATTTAAACTATGAGACATCAAATATATATTGGGAGTTCTGCCTGCCTGTGTTCATTTTAGGGATGGGAATGGATTTTTCACTGATCAGACTCATTGGCTGTTTCATAGGTAAAATCTTAAATGTCATCATCCTTAGGTCTTTAATAACATGCTGAAGAGAAATTATCCCATATACTGATTAGAGGTGAAAACTTGATTGCCCCAATTTTTAGGAATTCATCATATTTAGATTAGAGATGCTCAAAAAATTCTTACCAAAAACTATTTTCATAAATAATACTAAGATGTTACTTGCCATTTTAATGGTTTCAATATTTTCACTGATGATGCAAACTAAACCATGGAAAACTTGCTAGTGCCGCTAATCTATGCAGTAGTACCAAACTCTCCTGGTAATCATTCATTCTTCAGAATTGCACACTAATAGAATAAATAAATAAATAAAGCCAATTAATTTAAGAATGTTTTTGATGAACTGTAAAAGTTATTAATTACTCTTTATTCTTGACCCTGAAATATACAACTTTTGCTGTTTTCTTTGATGAAATATGAAATATACATAAAGCATCTCTGCAGCATACCAAAGTACAATGATTGTGGGAGGAAAAACACTTGTACAATTGAGTTCAAAGCTGAACTACCTTCTTTTTTCAGAGAACACCATTTTTACTTGAAAAAATGAATGTCAAAGGATGGTCAATCAGATGTGGTGATTTTACAGAAACATTCTCAAAAATAATAAAAAAAAATAACTTTGTCACTACAGGGAAAACAACAGATGGCAATTGGTGCCAATGACAAAATTTGAGTTTTCACATAAAATTTAGAATTTTGGAAAGCTTGTGTTTTCTATCTTGAGCTTCAAACTTTCCCAATACTGGGTTGAGCAATGATAGTAACCAATGATATATATATATATATATATATATATATATATATATATATATATAATATAATAAAGTGTGCCAATATTTGAAAGTTTGTCCTAAATCAGTGAACTGGTACTTCCAAATGAGCAATGTAGAATGTAGGATGTTACCAAATCATGGTGGATAAATGAGCAATACAATCAACAGATCTTAACAAAGTACAAAGAATTAGTTGATATGATTTAAAAATCTATATTGAATCTCTTATTTAATCTCTATATAAATCTATATTGAATGCACTAGTTGTCAGAGTGGGCATGGTGGTGCATTCCTGTAATTCTGGTTGTTTAGGAAGCTGAGGCAAGAGGCACACAATTCAAGGCCATCCTGGTAATTGAGTGAGCCCCATCTCAAAATAAAAAAGGCTAAAAATGAAGTTCAGTGGTAGAGTAATTCTTGGGTCAATCCCTAGTACAGAGAAAAAAAAAAATTTCACTTGTCAAGTTTTGGTGTAACATCACAGATCAATATGCACAATTATTTGAAAAGGTTATATAAATACTCCTCCCTTTTGAACTTCTTATCTCCATGAAGCTGTATTTTCTTAGTATTCTTTCACCAAAATAATACAATTTTATAACACCAATTTTCTTTTCTTCTTTGGTGGGGGGGATGCTGGGGATTGAATCCAGGGCCTTGTGCATGCGAGGCAAGCACTCTACCAATTGAGCTATATCCCTAGCCCCTAACACCAATTTTAATAACATAAATTGACTGCCAAAGCAGATGTGAGAATTTATTTTCTATTAAGCCAGACACTGAAAAGGTTTTGTAAAATTTAAAACAGTGTCACTCTTCTTGCTAATTTTTTTAAAAAAATAGTTAAGTTTCATAAGAGTGTTATGTTATCTTTATTAATATATGACAAACTTGCTGTGGTTATTTTATGCATTAATGAATTCATGTTAATATGAAACCATTCATTAATATTTTTGTTTTTTCTGTTGCAATTTGTAATAAGAAAATATTGACACATGTAACAAAAATCTTGGAGATGCTCAAAATTCTTTTTTGTCTTTTTATAATTACTTTTTAGTGGTTCTTTATAATTATACATAACATTAAGATTCATTGATATTTTTATACATGTACATATATAATTTGGTCAATTTCATTCCCCAGTACTTCCCCTTTCTTTCCTCTCCTCCCTCCTCTAATCCCTATCTTCTCTTCCTCTACTTGTCTCTCTTCTATTTCATTAAATATTTACCTTTCCCTTTTTTTTCCTCTCTAGCTTCCACATATGAGAGAAAACATCCAGCTCTTGACTGATTATATTCAACATGATGGTCTCCAGTTCCATTCATTATCCTGTATATGACACAATTCTCTTGTTCTTTATGGCTGAATAAAACTTCACTGTGTATATATACCATGTTTTCTTTGAGATCCTCAAGATCCTTAAGAGGATAAAATTTAGAGATACATCATATACATAATTAATTAACCCCTTCACCCACCATGTTTCTAGGTGGCTTCCCACACCTCTACTGTACATAATATCCCCTAATCTGGAACTTCCCTCTTCTTGGTGGGAGGAGTGATCTAAGAGTTTATTTATTTTTTCCATACAGATTCCCAAGCCCCACATTCTCCTTGCTTCATGGATCAGCATACTTCTTATTGCTTCTTCCCAGGTTGATCCACATGTTCAGATTTTTCCATTCTGCTAAATTAGTTACCGTTTATTTTACTAACATTTTCAATCACATGTCTTGGTGTTCTGTCATCTCTGCCATTCCTTTGACCTTGTTTTAGAAATTTCTTTTCTGTCATATTAATGGAGATTTGGATGGCAGTGGAGGTACAGGCATTGTTTAAGATTAAGTGTACCGTGGTGTATGTGATTCTGGTGTATGTGTCAAGATGTGGAAGGTAGAGATTGCTACCTGTTTATAATAAGGTTTTTTTTTTAATTTTAAAAAGCAGTAAGTTAAAGAAGCAGAATTCCACTAATCTTTTAGAAATCTTTATTCAATAGGAAGAGGATATTTAGAATATGTTACATATTTTAGCTAGATTGTGAATATATGAAATAATTCATAAGTATTTTATTTTTAGATTCTGTTAAACAATAACATTTGGTTACTTAGAAATAATCAGTAAAGTTCTTGGAATTGTCTGGAAAATGGTCCTGCTTTACAAAATAAGCATCTGTAAAATACTGATGTTCAGATCAGAATTAACTGTATCATTCTTCTAACATATTTATAAACTCAAATGACTTATGTTCACTTTGAGTTTATCTTATATGTGGGTTCTAATATAAAAATAGTGATATATTTGAGATGGAATATTGACCTTTTCATATTTAAGTTTGTCAAATAGCATTATTATCAGGGTTTATGTGATATCTCAAAAGTGTTATAATGAGCATATTGACCAGAAAACTACAATGAAATAGTTTAATGGATTCATGATTCTATTTCATGCTCCATCACATTGATTGCACTCCTTGAGGTCAAGGAAACATTAGTTCTATAAAGCTACAACCTAAAGTGAAAAAATAGCTATCAGTATTATTCATTTCCCAGATGTAAAAACACAAAGAAATCTGTCAAACCAGACTAAAGACTAGAATTATTTGATTTTAACACTAATATTTGTGGTTCTAGGGACTAATTGAAGGGTGGGTAGGATAAGTAGAGTTTACATCTTAGAAGATAAGAACCAGAACTAAGTATGATCTTCTTTATATTAGAAATAGACAATTCACTGAATTCAGAATAACTTAGGAACTGAGATCTGGGATGTACCTTGAAAATTATCTTTTCCAACATCAGCATTTACTAGATGAAGAAACAGACACAGAAATGTGGAGTGTATTGACTAGCATCTCACAGCTAGTTGTTAGAAGACATCATCCTGAAACCTGGGCTTCCAAGCCCCCAGCCCTGTGTTCTGTTCAAGGTATCTGCTTCATCAGAGGCAAAGGTGATGTCATACTCAGGGGAGAAATGAAGGCACCCTGCCAATTCTGACTTCTTCCCTCTCTTCTGTGTGATGAAAATCATCTTTCTCCAAGGCCCAACTAAAGAATGGTCTCCATCAGAGCTTCCTAGCTGATTTCATCCCTGTACACTTGTCATGTCTGCCCCCACACCAGTAAGGCACCTCACATTTATGTCTCTGCATGGTTGTCTACTTTTTTCCCCCTAAATGTCAGTATTTATTCTCCCCAACTAGATAATAGCACTTTTTAAGGCAGAAACCTATCAAAAGTGACCAGGGTCTTGTTTCCACCAAAGGGATTTGGACTCTATAGTCAGGGGTGTTCAGCTGCTGTTATATCATTGGAAGGTCTGGCTGATTATGTATACACAGAGCAAGAAAAGTTCCTCCACATCACAGGACAGTAACTTCACTGAAGCTTCAGATTAGGGGGGAATGAAGCATCATGTAGGAATAAACAAGAAAATATCATGTAAGAAACAGAAAATTCAAGATTGGTTTTTATAGTCTTTGTCAAGCTATTTTCAGTATTCTTTTAAGCACTGGGTTACATTTTATAAATGAATAAATAAATGAAAGTAAGAACTTGGAAAGTGTGTGCATTTTGAGAGAGCACTCCTCCACGACAGGTAGGTGCTATATAGCTAATCCTGTTCTCTAAACTCAGATGCTACAGAGGAATGGTTGCCCTATCTTAGTCCTGGCACACACAAACTTGGAGAGTTAGAAGCAAAGCAAAAGAAGGAATATAGCAATACAAAGGACTCAGGATTTATAAGAGGAGCTGTGATTATTTAGCTTGAAGAAGAAAAGATAGAGATACTTTAAAAAGAGGAACTCCTTCAAAGAGTAGAATGGCATGTTACTGCTTAATTCCATCAATAGGACTTAATTGGAAAAGCAGAGTCATGTCCTGGTAAGGAGGACTGTTAACATGAATGGTGGTAACATTTCCTCATCTTGATGAAATGGAATGTATTTCCATCTCAGGAGAGAGTGAGTTGACTCCACATGTAGATACCATTGGATTAACTAAAGGTTTCTAAACGTAAGGGTTTTCTTTTTTTTTTTTTTTTTTTTTTTTTTTTGTTCTTGTTCACTTCTGAAGAAAAGGAATTAATGGGAAGCCCTTGGCTTTCATGGTGGTTGTGTTCCATAGTTCTCCAATGGGGAGCTTCCTGAGGGTCCACAGTTACCACACAGAAAGCTGTAGAAGATGCCAAGGGCTGGGGTTCAGGAATGACTTATACTGCTATAAATAAGGTCCTACCTCTTTTTTTTTTTTTTAATCTTTTAGTCTTTCCCTCATCTGCTTCTTGCCTTTCTTTTTACATGATCAGAATCTAGTTTCTGCCAGACAGTCCTGTTTGGTGGCTTCCATGCTGGAATGTTTAGTAAGAAGTAACAACTATTGCTATGTGAATCTCCTATTTGGGCAAGCTGTTTTCTTCTCTGTTTCTAGAAGATTCTCTTTATCTTTTCTTATATTCATTTATTTTTGCATTTATTGAATAAACAATTATTAGAGCTGATGATATGTCTGTAACTGTGCGGTCCTTGAGAATTATGTGATAAATTAGATATGATTCCTGTCCTTAAGACATTTTCATGAGAAAATAAAACTATTTCCTACACCAGACACTCAATTCTTAAGTGGTTTTCTGAATCTGTCAATGGTAAAATTCTACCCAGTATACCCCGTAGATGATGACTTTTTATCTATATAAGTTTTTTCATTTATTATGTTTTATACACAGATGTATGTATGTATATACACATAAATCTTGTACCTATACCACTTTTATGCATATGTGTGTGTGTACCATCCATAATTTATTTATCTATTTTGTCTTCAAACCAGATTTTAAGCAAAATAATAATAAAAATATTTATTGCTCATTTAATAGATGCCTAGGATGTTCTAAGTTTCTTACACATAATCATATTGTTGATTCATCACGGCAGTCTCATTGTTGGTGCAATTGTTATACCATTTTGCAGTTGAGAGAAACTAAACATAGAAGTTTGACCACAGAGCTTTATGTGATGTAAAGGCAAGGACCACGTTCACATTTGTCCATATGCTATGTTCTCCATGACAGAACTTAGAAGATGATTTCACATACATACACAACATCCCCTAATATTTGGCTGGAGGCTTAGAGGCTACAAAGAAATTTAGCCTATACTACCCCATTTGACCCTCACAAGAGCAATCAAGGCTTCACATTTTGAAGATGAGAAGCTCCATGATTCTTGATCTAAGAGCAGCATAGTTTTAGGGATTCTAATTCTTCAAGTACAAAATAGATCAGATTTACTGGTAACAATATTTGGAGTTTAATTCAATTTAAATGTTAACTTATAAAAGTTTGATTGCTGCTAAATACATCCACAACTTGAGGAGAGCAGTAATAAGAGCTTCTCTGAAAACATTTCATGGTTATTTAATTCTAATAGCAAATTCAAAGAATCTGCTGCTAAGAATTTAGGGGACAGATTTTTTTTAGAGCCTACAATGCTCAACAAATACTCTTTGCTACATTGGTTTTTCCCTTCATTTCTAACTTTTGATAAAGATAGGTTAAAAGTGGAGACATTTTATATCCTTTCAGATGTGAGGTTTCTGACCCATTTGTGGGCTCTTCAGAATGTGAGATTTCTGACCCATTTGTGGGCTCTTTTCTCTATTTCCCATGTCATTCAGATTATGCCTCAATTTCCAAAGGTATTTTCTTTATAAAAGATCTTGAGTTCCTTAGTGCCCAATGTTATCATCAATGTTGTTGTCAAATCCCAGACCTTTCCTCAGACCATTCAATGTCATACCTCAGTTTAGGCTTTGCTTTGCCTGTTAGAATCTGTTTTAGACTTCAGAACATTTTACTTCTGGTTTCTCCCCTTGAGAGGCAGAGAGGCATAAAGGGAAAACACTCAAGCTTTGATTCCCATGAACTATTCTTTGGATTGTTTCTATTGCTTACAACGTGTGTGGTCAGAATAAGTCCCATAAGAGCTGAGTATAGTTTGTTCACTGCATAACTGTACAGTTCTAAATAAAAATGGAGGTATGTCAACAAAGCAGTAGTCACAGCGCTTGGAAGAGTAGTAGATTCTCAACAGCAAGTGTTATTTTGGTGAAGATTGTGGTGGTGCTGACAAAAGTCCTGGATCTCTGGCTGCCTGTGGAGCCTGCTCATCTCTCTGCTTTATCTTGCCACTTTCCTGCCTGGAAGGCCCCTGCATCCCTCCCTTTACTTTATACATATGAATCTGTATATGTGAATTGTTCAAAGTGGACAACAATATGGCCTTACTTTTAAAAATCTAATTCATTTGGGGACTTAGTACAAGTACATGAAAATTTCAAAGGGTTCACAGAAGCATACACAAAAGACAAGTCCCCCTCCTAGCTCTCAGTTCCCTTCCTCAAAGGCAACCACACAGTACAATGATTTCTTAAATGTAAATGTATCACTGCACCTGATTATGTATTGTTATTCTTAGGTAACAACAATCTTAGATTTTGTTTCATATCAATACATCTACCTCATTCTCTTTGATATATCTTATTTTTATGTTGCTCTTCATTTTTGAAAAGCTTAGAGTTAATTTGAGGTCTTATCCTCATAATCATCATTTTAATTCAGAGAGGAAGAAGAGTAGCAGCTCATTTATAGAGTATTAATAGCAATAATCATTATTGTGATAATATTTTACTATCTCTATTAGGAATTTGTCAGGTTAAGGAAATATTTTTAAATGTCTGGTTAGAGAGGCTGAAATGTAACCTTTGTTAAAAATTGCAAGACATATAGGGGATTGATTTCAATTAATACAGCATTCAACTTGATTGCTTTGGAGAGCAGGCATATATATTACAGTAGACCTGCAAGGGATCATGGTAAGTACTCATGAATGCAAGTGATTGTAGTATGTATCAGGGTGCCGAATAATAGACTGTCTTGTAATTAAGCTCATATGGAAAAGAAAAGGAAAAGATAGACTTTAAGGTTTGTCTTTAAGACTCTTGACATACTTGTTAACTGTGGAAATATTCTCTAGGTAAGCTATGTCTGGTTGTATCTAGAGCATTTGGTTAGAGAATGTTTTCAAGATCTACCTAAGTCAAATGAACAATTGCAAATTTATATTAATTTTTATTATTTTAATGAACACTTAAAATTATTGTGTTTAAAAATAGGTAGAAAGATATAAAGAAGTACTTTATTGCAAAATATAGCTTCAAGGGTCTTGATTAATTTAGGAAAGTGATCTAAGCAGCTGACACATAGTCTGAAAATGTGCCTCTACTGTGTATAAACAATAACAGTCTGATGGTAAATAAACATGAAATATATTTTTACTTCCTATCAAAGACTTAGAAAAATAAGCAAAAATGAGACTCTAGAGGACTCCTACTTAATGACCAAAAATAATTGAAAATTAGTATTCAGTAGTGATGAATTTGTGGTTAAATAAGTAAACTTGAAAATTGCTGGTGGTGTAGCTGTATGATACAACACATTTGGAAACCAATGTAATAATGTATCAAGAGCCATAAAAATAATTTGGTTTTTATTTTGTTAACCCTCCTCTAAACTTCTTCTTCCAATTTAATTTTTCCAAAAGGAGAAATATTTAGGGCTGGGGATATGGCTCAAACGGTAGTGCGCTTGCCTGGCATGTGTGCAGCCCGGGTTCGATCCTCAGCACCACATACAAACAAAGATGTTGTGTCCGCCGAAAACTAAAAAATAAATATTAAAAAAGGAGAAATATTTATATATTCAAAACTAGATGTGCATTTCAACCTTATAATGATAAAAATTTTAACAAACTAAATATACAGTATCAAGGGAATAGTATAGCATATGGTCTGTATACTAAAGTGTATTGTTCATTTGTTAAGAATGATTATAAAGGCTTTGCTTCTGTATATTAACCTACTTGTGAAATAAGTAAAAAATATTCACTGTGAATGCAAATGCATACATTATGCACACTTATGAGTGTGCATAAATACAAAGTGAGAGTTTCGGTGGCATAGGTGACAGAAGAGTGGACAAATATTTTTCTTTAATTTTTTAATATTGTGATAATTTATTCAATAGATAGTAATTTTCATAATATCTTTAAATTACTTATGTTAATACTATTTGTGTAAAATAAAAATAGCAATTTCAATCAGACTTGCACATAATTTATGCTGTATAAGTGGGATAAAATAGGAGTAATCCCATTATAATTGTGAAACCATTTGCTGAAACAGTGCTCCTGAGATTGAGACATTGGATAAATGAGATTTTATTTAATGTTTATAACCATTAGGTTTCTAAACTGAGAATTAGTAGATGTTTGGTAATATCTAGTTCAATTCATTCTCCCACCAACTGATACATTGACCTGTCTCACTGCATACTTGTTGCCACTGCATAATCATCACAAAAAATCAGTTTATAACCTTTTATTGTGTCATCATTGCATGCTATAATTCTGTCTGTCATACTGCTTAAAAGGTACACAGAGCAGCCATATATTCAACAGTAGCAAGTGGATGCTTATATCTTCTCATGCATTGTGTGCTGCTGGGAGCCTAGCACCTCAATGCGTGCATACTGTCATCACATTTCCTAAAGCCAACTTACTTTGTTTAGAGATTTGCAACACTAACCATGAGCCCATCATCTATGAGTGTCACTGAGGACTGCGCATCAAATGATGAAACCAATGATAGCTTCAAGGGTCTTGATTGATTTAGGGTCTTGATTAATTTAGGCACAGAATCTTCAGACACCAATTTCATGTTGTAAATCCATACTTTGTAACACTGTAGTAAATTTTCTCAGGTATAATATTTTGACTATAATGCACAGATCAATAATATCTAATGAGTTAACTTGATTTTTTCAGGCCTGAAAAATATCTGGTAAACTGTCACAGAGAAATGAAGTGCCCCCATTTGGGCTATTAGATTTTAATGTAAATTCATGAATATTAAAAAGGGATCCTAGTCTTGCACCAAAGACAGTAATAAATGATTTTTAAATAAACTGACACTTAAAAAAAAAGCTTTACATAAGGATTGCACTGAACGTTTTTTGCAATAAAAATTCGACATAAAATCAGTAATGATTCTGTGGTGAAATACAGTATATCATGCAAAAGATGGTGTTACAGGCCAAATAGTGTCCTTCCAAAATACATATGTTGAAGCTCTTTTCCCCCAGTACCCTATTGTCTGCATAGTTACCCCTTGATATTCATGTGGGATTGGTTCCAGGACCCCTATGAATGCCCAAGTCCTCAGATGCTCCATTATCTTAGATGCAATGGTGTAGTATTTGCATGAACTCTGCACAAATTCTCCTATATACTTTAAATACTCTCTAGATTATTGCTAATAAATAGTGCAATGCTATGTACACATTTGTTCCTTTATTATTAAGTGAACAATAACAAAAAAAGATGTACATCTTTCATTTGGACACATTTTTCCTGAATATTTTTTATTTTTTTTATTTGTTTTTAGGTGTATATGACAGTAGAGTGTATTTTGACATATTATACATACATTGAGTATAACTTATTCTAATTAGGATCCCATTCATGTGGAAGTACACAATGGTGGGATTCACTGTGATGTTTTCATACGGGTACATAGGAAAGTTATGTCTGATTCTTTCTATTGTGTTTCTTATGCCCATCCCTTTCTCTTCCCTTCATTCCCTGTTACCTAATTCAATGAACTTCTATTCTTCCCTCCCCCACTTATTATGTGTCAGCATCCACATACCAAAGAGAACATTCAGCTGTTGGTTTTTTGGGATTGGCTTATTTCACTTAGCATGATAATCTCCAGTTCCATTCATTTATTGGCAAATGCTATAATTTTATTCTTTGTTATGGCTGAGTAATATTCTGTTGTGTGTATGTACCACATTTTCTTAATCTGTTCATCTGTTGAAGGTGATCTAGGTTGGCTCCATAGCTTAGCTATTGTGAATTGTGTGCTATAAACATTGATGTGGCTGCATCACTATAGTATGCTGATTTTAAGTCCTTTGGGTATAATGCTGAGGAGTGGGATAGCTGGGTCAAATGGGTTCCATTCCAAGATTTCTGAGGAATCTCCATACTGCTTTCCAGAGTGGTTGCACCAATTTATAATCCCACCAGCAACATATGAGTATGCATTTCTCCCCCACATCCTCACCAACATTTATTGTTATTGGTATTCTTGATAATTGTCATTCTGTCTGAAGCGAAATGGAATCTCAGTGTAGTTTTTATGTCCATTTCTCTAATTGCTAGAGATGTTGAACGTTTTTTCCTATATTTGTTGACCATTTGTATTTCCCCTCCTGTGAAGTACCTGTTCAGTTTCTTTGCCCATTTCCTGGATATTTTTAATCCATGTTTTATTGAATTCTTGGAGGTAGAACCTGTAGATATGCAGGGCTGACTGCATTTGGACACAGGGTCTTTCAAGTGGTGTTACAGCAGACTGTGTTAACCCAAACCCTTTCTCACAGCTGCCCTTATAAGAAGAGTATATTTGAAAACACAAATGATGCCAGGGAGGTGTATACCCAGAGGAAAGACCAGGAGAGGACATAGAGAAGGTGGCCATCTGCAAACCAAGGACAGAGACCTCAGAGCAAACCAAGCTTGCTGATGCTTGTTTTCAGTTGTAGCCTTCAGAACTGGAAGAAAACAAATCAACTTTTTAAGACACCTGGTCTGTGGTTATTTTATTAATGCAGCCCTAGAAGCTAATATAGGTGTTTATCCAGGCTTTGCTTAAATTCCCCATCGACAGAAAACTTATGACCTGCCAAGGCCACCCAATTTTATATTTGATTTATGTTAATTATTTTTCAGAACTTTCCAATATTGAGCCAAAATTTTCCTCCCTATAACTTCTCAGTGGACATAATTCTGGCTTCTGGAGTTATAAAGTGAATCTGGTCTATTTATGAATGATATTTCCTAAATATCTGAAGGTAATTTCTTCCCTACTGGCTTGCTTTTTCAAGGAATTTCCCCCACCCCAGTTCCTGTCATTGTCCTCATTTGTTGTGCTTTTAAGCTGTCTCTTCATGATAATTATATTCTTTTTGGTCTTGTAAATATCCCTTTTAAGGATACTTTGAAAACATTTACAAGTGGAATATTTTGATCACTAATATGCCAAATAGGTGTATTACTTTTGGAGAAGTTGAAGTTTGTGTGAGTGAGAGAATCATCAATTTGTATTAATCCTTTTTTCCTGAGAGGTATAATACAGAGGAAGGATCACACACGTAAAGTAGCAGCATGGAGAACTAATTAGCACCATGAATCCTTACTACCACACAAAAACTGTCACTGTGCTTATAGACAGAATCCTGCTTTTCTATACCACATGTGATATGAATTTACATTTTATTTAAAGACAACTTAAAATACTGGGTTGACTTATTTTTAAAACTAATATGAATAAATATAGCAAGATACATGTAAATTAATTTTGAAAATTTCCAAAATTGTAATAGTAATTCAACTATTTGATCATTTTTGAGAATAATTCATGTAACAATGTTTATTCATTATCTACTCTATGGAAGGGTTAGTTCAGGATATAATTTAGAAACCAATTATATTCATGTGAATGGTCAAGAATTCAGTCTCATTGTTGAGCATGTTGGATTTATAGTCCTTTAATGAATGGTAACATAACTGTGTATTTTAAAATGGATACTTTTATGTGTCTTATCTTTTTACCTTGTCCTTTCAGCCAGTCTATATTGCAATACATGATAGTGATCCTGGCTAGTGAAATATAAGTACATGGCCTCATAGCAGTATATAATTTTTAGGTTGCAACCCCAAAGACAATCAGAAAGAGTTTCCTCAAACTTGGAAAATTTATACACATAAGGCACAAACTGAAATACAATAATAGACCTTCTGAATGATGTGTCCTCCTCAAACCCATGTTTAATGTACAATGTATTACACTGTACAATGTCATAGAATTTTATTTTTGTTTATTTTAAATGTTTTCATTACTGCATTTAGTTGTATATAATATTGGAGTTCATTATGATATAATCATACGTGCATGGAATATAAGATGCTCCACTTCAGTCTCCAGTGTATACTCTTCCCCTTTTCACATTCCTTTACTCTATTGGTCTTCCTTCTACTTGCTGTGTTTTTTTTTTTAATTGACGCTCTATAGATAAACATTAAGGTGGAATTCACTGTGGTATGTTCATATGTATATCATAAAGTTTTAACCTGGGGGAATATGAGAGCTTTTTGTCAACTGCTATTAAATCACAGAATGTGCATGAATTTTTAATCTCATTATTCATGGAGAACTTAATGCTCAAGTTGGTAAGAGCATTTGAACTTTCCTTTTGTTGTTGTTTTTTGTCTTGTGAGCAAACAAATATCACTTTCACAACACTTCTGAAGAGATGAAGTTGTTTAGGGCTTTGCTACACCAAGTATGACTGGTACCAGCAATATCCCATCACTGGGAGATTGCTAGAAGTGCAGAATCTGAGGTTTAGAATCTCTGGTCTAGAGCACTGCTTTAAAAAAAAGCAACAAAAGGACATCTCATTGTCTATAACTTTGGAAAATCCATGGGTGTCTTCTTTTGAAGAAGGCAGCCTCAGGGCAGATTACCTTGGGTTTGCTGCTATCCCAGAAGGAGGAACACAGAAAAAGTAGAAGACATGGCCAGACATGTACTCTATTGAGAGTTAACGGAGAGTCCTTTGGTAGAGTAAACATCATGGTACCCATGGAGTCACCCCATCCTAAGAGGAAGAAAAATGTCAAAGATGAAGTTTCTAATAGACTGTCAACTTTGATTGGAATAGTCCAGGAATTTGGGGGTGAGATGATCCTGTGGATCAAAGGCCTTTAGTACTTCCTATGGCTTAGAAAGTAGACATGGAAGATAATACTTAGAAGATTACTACCAAAATTAATGCCAGCAACAGTAATAACAAGTGCTACACTAATAGTAATTACATAAAACATTATTATAGTCCAGCCACTGCTTTAAGTACTATATGTGTACTAACTTATTTATTATCCTAAAATTCATTCATTCATGTAATGACTTTTTAAATGCCTACTGTGTGCAAGGTGCTATAAACAAACAAGAAAAATCTCTAGCCCTTAGGAACTTCGTGTTAGTGAAGAAAGACAATCATTGATTCAAAAACAGTTAATAAACCACATAGTATGTTGAAAAGTAAGAAATGGAATGAGATATAACAGGGTGAGCAGAATGTAGGAGATCAAGGATGGGCGGAATCAATTTCTATTTATTAAATAGAAAAACTGGAACTGGTAGTGATGAGAAGGTGAGATTGAAGCAAAGACTTGAAGAAGAAGAATCAGCAAGCAGATATTTAGTGAATGAGGGTTCCAGGCTGTGGGAACTTCTGTAGCAAAGGAATAAATACAGGAATGTCCCTCTTGTGTCTGAGAGTGGAAGACCAGTGTGTCTAATGTTGCCTGAGTAAGGGGAGAGTGCAGAGATGAATCAGAGCCTAACAGGGTAGAGCAGCATGTGAACCTTTTAAGGCATTAAACTTTCACTTTGAACTTTATGTGAATCATTGCATGATTTTGATGAGAAGAGGCATTTGGTTTCACCAAATTTGACCTGGAACATTGTGGTGGTTACTTTGAGAATAGATTAGTGGGACAGGGAGACTGACTAGTGGACTTCTAAAATGATGGCCCTGAGGCCCAGTGTGGGATATTCATGGAGGTAATGAAAAGTGGTCAAATTCTAAAGTTATGTTAAAGCTTGAAGAAATTAAGTGTCTTTTCCAATGTTACAAAGGTAATACATGGCATAACTGGGAATTGAACCCAGGCAGTCCAGACTCAAGAATTACTCTGATACATAGAATAACCTGGTCAACTATGGTAAGGAGATGTCTCAAGAAAGGCAGAGCTTTATAATAATCATGCCTGTAAATTGGAGGAAATATAATTGGAGGGAATCAAACTAGAAAATAAAAAGCCATTTGTCATTTTTGAGTAAGAGAGCTTCATGCCTGGGGATAGAAGTTTAATAAAATGAGGTTTAGTCCCTGACTGTAAGATTCCGTGATTGCAGATATAAAATGACACAGTTTAGACTGTTTGTCTGTAGAAGTTGACAACTGTAATAATTACTACTATTTTAAAAATCATTTTTCTTGCCTTCGTCTAGTTTACCAAGGTGTAAACAATGATAGTCTGGCCTCTGCCCTCAAAGAAAAGATGAAAACTTGGTGTATTTGATAAATCTCTGTTGTGAATCAAAATGAACCTATGAAATTGCCCTTTTAAATGCAAATTTAAAACATTTGTGTATTTGCAGAGTGAATGCTGCTGCTAGGCAGAGTTCAAAGAATATAAGACCATAAAATAATAGATGGATGTTTATAGATTAGAATTATCTGTGATCATTGCTTTTAAACCCTTCAGAATTCTGTCTTCACTGACTGTTCATATGTTCATGGTGCTATATACACTGTGTGTGTGTGTGTTGTTAGCACGCCTTTTAAGCATTATACTCGTGTTTCTGTTTATGAAAAGTACATAGCTTTGTTCCTGTTACAGCAGGATTGATGTGCTAGTGATCCAAAGATAGACTCCATCTACATATTTTTAGATGTTCTTTAACATAATGTCAAAGTGTTCTGAACAAACTCCTGCTGGAGGTGGTATTTCTTGCTGTAAACAATATGTGGCAAGTCTATAGAATCTACCAAGTACCGCTAGGGCTTTTGGTGAGGCAGGAAATACAGCAATCTGAGAATGTTACAAAGGTAATACATGGCATAAGTGGGAATCGAACATCTGGGATCCTTCTAGTTGTACTAAGAAGAGATTGCAGGGACTAGATGGATACACATAGGTTGGTGGAATAAAAAGAAGAGGCAATAAAACGATGTTGAACGAAATCCTAATAGTTGACCAAGAATGCCAGAGACCCTATTTGAGATAAAAAAGACTTCAACCTATCTGTGAGGGTGGAAAGTTGTAGGTTACTGTGTTTCATATGAATGAGTATATTTGGTATGATATTGATTAGCTTTTTCAAAGAAGGAAAATGAAACCCTTCAAAAGAAAATATACCATCTCTCCCACATGCATACTACCTATAGGATGGAATCTATGATAAATGTCCCTGTTGGATAGATTCTGTTCTTAAAAATATAAAAAAGTAAACCTCTGTCTTTTTTTACACTGGTGTGTGTATTCACGTGTGTGTGTGTGTGTGTGTGTGTGTGTGTGTACTTTCATCATGCAAATATTCCAAGACCCAACAGAGAGAACCATTAGTTACTCAAGGCAATTTACCAACCTACTGTAGAGCAGAGGTTCAGATCTTAATGGTGACTTCTTGTCATTTGGGACTGTTTGAATGGCATATCAAAGGAAAAGAATCTCAAATAAGTTGTCTAAATTTAGTAATGAAACCTCTTCTCCCTGGTGACTTTGCTTTGTATTTCTTTTGGAGCACCATAGACATAATAGGTAACACTAAGAAATTCAGGTCTTATACTCTACTTTTTGAAAAGGTATAGCTTTCTTTTAGGTTTTGCTTGATACTAACAACTAATGGCTGAGCCATAAAATAATACCATATCAATCTTATCTCTTGCAATGTAAAACATTCCCACTTGGACCCTTGATGTTTAATTCTAAGTGCAATTTTAACAAGCTTTTCTTTTTTCTTTTTTTTTTTTTGTTTTCTCCATATGTACATATAGCTTATTTTAGAATTCTAGGTCAAATTTTATAATTCCCAAAAATTAATCGTGGAAAAAGTTTTGCTTTGTAAATGTGTACATGTAGAGAACTAGCACCCCCTAGTGTATTAAAAACCCCCACAAGATTTGATCTGGCATTTAATAAGCTAATAACAACAAACAGGAATGTTTTCTAATGGACAGGTTGTTAACCTTCTCCACTGGCAATCATGATATGACTTATTTAAGTATAGGGGAAGCATTTTTTTAAAGTTAATAAAATAAAAAAAAAGCTAAAAGGATGGAAATCACATTTCAAACATTGAGACTAAAATTAGAAAACCATCATTGACATTTAAACTGCTGATGCTCTTTTAAGGCTGTGAAATAAAACAGAGTAATCTGTGGTCATGTTGCTCGTTTTCTAAATTCCCTCTTTTGGAAATTTTCAGCAACATACTTAATTGTTTATGGAATATTATAAAACTGAAAGTGTTTAGGATTTCTCTTCTTTTGGTGACTGTTATATTCGTGTGTTGCCTAATGAAACTGTAAACTGAAAATTATAGCTTCATTCCAGAGAGTGAGAGGACTTATTCCAACAGATGGCATCAAAACACCGGTCTAAACTGTATGATCGCTGATTGTTAATTGCATCTGTAAAACAATCCTTTTAAACAGAGTAATGCATTTTATCATACAGATTATAGTTTCTACGCTTTTTGGTTTCTAAATGTGTGTTAACATTTTCTGCTCCAGTGTAGGATTTAGTGCCTGCCTAATTATCAGATTAAATAACAGAACAACAGTGACTCAATCATTTTTAGGAAACATGCACAGGGAGATAGGAAACCATGAATCACATTTTTTTAGGGCATGCTATTTGAGAAGAGTTTGGGGGTTTATTAGGTTATATAAAATGGGAAGAAAAAGACTAGATCTCACTTCATCGATTTAAAATGTGGAAATTTATAAAAGCATCTTAAACATATGATAAACATATACTCTATATTAAGGTATATCTGTGAAAATATACTTAATTTACATAGACCTTTTACATGCAATTGAATATATGAGGCACATAATAAGGAAGAACTGTTATCTGAAATATTTAGAAATTAAGGACTAATGATTCCTTTCCAAAATAGTTTCCAAGAAATCCTATATAGAAGCAGAGGGGTGGGTGTGGTGACATGGTGAAAAGCCTTTCACTAAGACCTTTCCATGGTACAGATGGCAATGGGAAGATGAAATATGAGACTAGACTGTTGTGTGGGGTGTTTAGCCTAAGCAATCTGGAACTGTAAACCTGAAGTTAAGAGATGTGGAGAGAATGATAACATTCATGTCATCAGGAGGCAGAAATTTGGTTTATGGGTATCACATCAGATTCTCCTCTTTACATCTAAATATATTAAGTATGAATGAAATCACTGTCTGCCCACTTCCTGTTCCATCCACTGGGAAAGGAGTGGGTCAGCTGGGCATAAGCATTTAGTAAGTCAACTTGTGATGATTCTGTTTCTACATTTTCAGATATCACCATCTTACCTAAGTGCTACTAAGACAATACTCAAAACTGAGAACATGAATATAACCACAAAAGATAGTTAGGCATCTAAAAGACAGACTTTTAAAAACCTATAATAACTCTTGTTGATAACCCACATTTTTAATTTTGAAAATTATTTTAGCAAAGCATTTTTTCTTGATTTTTAAGCCTGGGAGAGATCAGAAAGATAAATTACTAATGTGGGACACACAGAATAACATCTGATGCCTCATTGTGAAGAGAATTGGAAAAAATGTATTCATAAATCAGGAAAATATTTATTTATCAATGGCATCGAGGAAAATAGCAATATAGAATATCCCAGCCAACACCATCTTAATCAAGTGGTTAAAGTTAATCTGACCAGAAATAAAATATATCATATCATGCACCCTGAGACAATGTACCAAAGAGAAGGTACAAACTTTCTGTGTGTGTGTGTGTGTGTGTGTGTATGTGTGTGTGTGTGTTTGCGCCCAAAATGGATAACCTCAATATAATCACTGAAAACATCAGAAAAACTGAAAGGAGTCTACAATGTAACTGACCAGCAGTCATCAAGAGTGACAGGATTGGGCTGGGGATGTGGCTCGAGCGGTAGCGCGCTCGCCTGGCATGCGTGCGGCCCGGGTTCGATCCTCAGCACCACGTACCAACAAAGATGTTGTGTCCGCCGAGAACTAAAAAATAAATATTAAAATTCTCTCTCTCTCTCTCTCTCTCTCTCTCTCTCTCTCTCTCTCTCTTTAAAAAAAAAAAAAGAGTGACAGGATCATGGCAAGCAAAGACAGACTGGAGATCTGTCACAGATTAGAGGAGATAAGAAATGAACCTCAATGTGGAGTTCTGGGTTGGACCCAAAACAGAGAAATGATATTAGTAGGAAAACTGGAATAAAATCTGAAGTTTGGTTAATAGTATCATACCAATGTTAATTTTTTGGTTTTGATGGTTTGTTGTGATTATATATATTAAGAGCAGCAGAGGAAATTAAGTGAAGGGTACATGTGAAGATTCTCTATACTTCTTTTCAACTTTTAAGTTGCAAAGTTATTTCAGGATAATTTTATTTTAAATCCTACAAAACTTAAATTGTATTGTAGTTTGGGGCCATTTAATGTTACAGGGCAAAAACTATTACATAACTGCTGAAGAAAATGATTATTGACATTCAATTTGATAAGCAGAAAGAAAAGCCATTTTCAATATCATTTGATATAAATTGAAAAGTATATAATATACTTTAGAAGCATAAGAATTTTAAATATAAAATATTTGAAAACTCTGTAAATTTCAAATCCTTGGTAAATCAACTTCCTGAACAATTTTATTTATTAGCTATTCTATATAATAAATCACTATTCTACCATAAGAACTTTCATGCCTGTGCCAGGTACTAGAATTTTCTTTCAATTCTCTACCCAAAGATAGGTATTGCGTAACTTCAGCCAAGTATAGATACTGATGTTATCTAGGCCTTGATTTCATACTGTAATATAAAATGTAATAAACATTTAAAAGCTGAGCAGTTAGTTCAAAGTGTTTGATCACCCCTTGATTTTGATACTATAAGCAAATGATGAATTCAAATGATTTCTTCCAAAGCTATCTCTGATTTGTTTTATAAATATAAGTGAGATATTTGAGTATCTAAAAATCAGTTGATGTTAATCTAATCATAGTCCTGAGACCCAAAATCATCTACTGATATTCTCTTATTTTTCAATAAAGAGTGACAGTCAGAGTTTTCAACAAAACCCATGGAAGATGGTTGTGATTGGAACAAAGGGTGGAGAGCTCCAATGTCCTGGGCAGCTTAATAAACTGTAGAATTGCCCTTTTTTTGAGCCTATCATTTAGTAAACAAGCCTGAATTTAAGTTACACTATTCTACTTCATGAGCTGAGGGAAGTTTGTAACAAGTGTTTGTTAAACACCTACCATATATTTAGAGCTGGATGGCATGTTATAGGATTCAAAAGTATCTAGTTCTACTTCTGGTTCTATAGGATTCAAAAGTACCTAGTTTTAGTTCTAGCTCTAGTTCTTCCATATCTTAAAGAAACCTCTTTGGGCTAGGGATGTGGCTCAAGCGGTATGGCGCTCGCCTGGCCTGTGTGCAGCCTGGGTTCGATCCTCAGCACCACATACAAACAAAGATGTTGTGTCCGCCGAAAACTGAAAAATAAACATTAAAATTCTCTCTCTCTCTCTCTCTCTCTCTCTCTCTCTCTCTCTCTCTCTCTCATTTCTCTCTCTTTAAAAAAATATTTTAAAAAAGAAACCTCTTAAAGGACCCATGGGGGCTTATAGGGTTAAACACAGATGAACAATATTGTGTGTAATCAAGTGTTTAGACCAGTGGTTTTCAACCTTATCGAAATTAAGGATTCCTTTTTAATGTTAGAAACTTCACAAATTTCATATGATAGTTTTTATATATTTAGTGCTTGTAATTAGGAAAATACATGATGGCAAAAGACAAGTATGAATTATTTTAAATTAACAAGTATTTCATCACTATAGTGTCCACTTATTTTGGAAAATGGCATATATATCGGAGTGGCATATAATTTGGCATATGCTTCTGTTTACATTAGGATCCATAGATCCATAAATTCTCCCTGTGCCGTGGGTCTTGTCCTTAGATTCTGATCCACTGTGCTGGAATACAAATACTGTAGGAATACAACTGAAGAAGGCTGGCATTGTCAGAGCCATCACCAGAGCCCCCCATGGGGCTTAAGGCATTTAGCTTTAGGTTGGAGAAGGCTACTGTGTGCTGAAGGAAAGCCACAGAGAAGAAGGAAAGGGGTAGGCAAATTGAGAGACAATGAGAAGCCAAGGCTTGTCGCAGGGGAAAGCTGTGCTGGATAGCTAGAAAAAAATAAAATTGGTTAAATGAGGCAAATAAGGATTATGGAGATTCTTAAAACCCAAACAGAGGAGCTACAAATTTCTATTAAGGCAAAGCACTGGACCAGGATTTAAAGTACTAGGTTATAATCCTGGCTCTGCTAATTATTAGGCTTCCGCAAGTTAAATGTTGGTGACTCAATTGTCATCATTGGTACAACTGGGATAATAATACATACACCTCTCAGGGAAGAGAGCATCTGTGAAATTTCCTAGTGGGCTTTCAGTCTATTTGGGCTGAATCTGAAATAGAGAACTATCTAAGATTATTGAGCAGGGAATCAGCATGATGAAAGTGATATATTAAAGAAGATTAGTTTGGCAGCTATGTTCAGGTTGGATTAGAGTCAGGGAAGCCAATGAGAAAACTGTCCCAGTGATCCAGACTCAAAGACTGTGAAAACAGGGACAAAGGGAGGTTGAGATGAAAATTGATTGGATTTTTTAGTTTGATAAGGTATCCGGGATGAGATGAATCAGAAATGATTTTGAGGTTTTAAATAACTAGTAAGTATGGAAGAATGGTGGAAACACTGAAACATAAAAGGAAAATGGAGAGGAAGCTTAATTGGAGGAAGGCATTAAATATAGACACAGTGAGTAGCTTGTGAGAATCAAGTCAAAGAGTCATCCACTCTACAGTCAGGAGCACACAATGGAGTGAAGGTGAAGTTTGTGCTAGAGATGGCCAGGTAGGAGTCATGAAGCCCCACAATGACAGCTGAGCTGTAAAGAAAAAAAATGTCATTTCATAGAGATTTTTAAGAGAAAGAAAAGCCAGGGAACTTGGAATAAGCCTGTGTGGTACTCTCTTGAGAAACTATTGTAAAGTCTGATCAATTCATTATTCTGTGACTAATAAAATATGGAATTAAATTTAAATCATCATGGGGGGTACTTATCTTACAATATGTATTTGTTTGTCTCAGAAGTCAGATGGGCCAAGGGTATACAAACATGCTATTTTTTTCCCTTGCAGGAGAATGACCGGCAGCTTATTTATAACCCTCCTCTCAAGATGAGGTCTTAAAACAGACTCCATTTGGGTTGTTTCTTCCTGAGTTATGACAGGAGAGTGTTGCAATATTGCTGGGATTTCTGGGAGACTGAGCCACTCCACAGGCATGCTACTAGTGGGGCACATCTGGCTCTCAAAATCCTTCATGATTTGACTTCCTTCCTTTGTGTCATGGCTCGGCTCCCTCCAGCTGCACAGATTTGGACTCTAAAATGCCACTTGAAAAAAATGTATGAAATATGATATGTCAAGAACTATGTAATGTTTTGAACAACCAATAGAAAAATTAAAACAAAAAAAAATGCCAGGTTTACGTTAGCTCTGAGCTCTTGCTTTTACTTGGAATCCCCTTCTCTTCAGGTCTTCTTCTTTTGAAATCCCATCACACTTAGCCCCAATGTCTCATCGCCCCTGAGACTGCTCCTGATTCCCTAGCAAGAGAAGAATTCTACCTTGTGCTTCCACTTCTGCAAAGCACTTCTTCCAGCCAACTTCCATCATCATTGCTTGCTGCCCGCCTCGCCATGACTGCAAGCTCCAGACAGCAGGGATGTGTCTCAAGTGCACACGCCCCTGGCCTCATCCCCCATGTTATCATTTGCCAAATTGAGAACAGAATAGTGTTTTTTTCCTAGCAACCTTTTAGGGAATCAAAAGGGAAGAAAAGCAGCCATTGGAAAGCAGGTGGAAGAAGAGCCTTCTGTCTTAGTAGAAACCTGAATTAAGCAGGAGGAGCTGGTGACAGTAGTAGGTAATAGCTATTTCTGTAGATGGCCCAGGAGAAACATATGAGAGGTTCTTGGAGAATAAATATGGAAGTCTGACTTCCTGTGAAGCCCTATATCTCTGAAGTGAGAAGCAAGGGATGTGATTCTTCTGCAGAGTTTTAGGTAATGCAAATTTCAGAAGTGTGACTCAGCCCAGAAGGGGGGCGGTCACGTTCAGCTAGGAAGTAGGCAATAGGTTATAAGGCCCTAAGTGGGACAGTGAATTAAAAGGAAGAAGATCCACTCCACGTGCAAAAGCTGAATATTTATAATTTAAAGCTTTAAAATAGACTGAGGGATATGGGGCAAAGTTAGAAGGACTATTTTGGAAAGAAGCATATTCAACTCAGACTCGATTAATCTGTCTCTCAAATTATCATATGAGTAATAACCTATCATATTTGGTTATGGGGACAGAGCCATCAGTTAACTAGAGGCTGAACATTTAAAGTTGATTAAGTAAGGTGACTTGTAATAATACAGGAATACGCAGGCGGAGAAGGAAGAGGAAACAGTGCTTGCTGTATTTCGAAAGCTGGTTTTAGTGATTTTGAAGATAATACCTTGGACTTTTGCAGTACTTTTCAATTTACAATGTTCCTTCATCTTCATTATCTTGTTTGAGTCTTACATTCCCCTGTTGGGCAGGTAAAGAAGGCTGTGCTCACACTTGGAAGCCCCTTGTTCCTTCCACAGCAACCTGCTGCTGTTCTCATGAGTGTGAAGATAGATCTACTTTAGAGTTTTTAGCTGTCAGTTCAGATAATACCTGATGATGTGGTTTGACATTAGCTATTTGAACACAGGGCTTGTTTTATCTACATGTGTAACTATTCCACACACAGTGTGACACAGCGTGCTGTGCTTGGTGTCTATCCACTAATATTTAGGAAACAAATGAACTCAAGCAGTCTTCCTTGGCATCCTAGTATTTCTAGAAGTTACCTGAGAGGCAACTGGGTGGAGGAATGGAGGTGGATACCCAGAGGAGAAAGATGTAGGGACTCCAGCCCTTTGGCCTCACCAGTTCTCTTGCTTCCCTCTAGCACCTCAGAATATCTATATACTTAGAGATGGGGTCTTAAAGAGATAACTAAGGTCAAGGTCAAGTGGACTCTAATTCATCATGGTGTTGTCCTTGAAGAGATTTGAACATGGAAACGTTCAGAGGAAACACATGTCAAAATACCAGAAGGCAGCTGCTGTGGTCTGAATGGTTCTCACAAATTCATGGGTTGAAACTTAATGGTCCTTGTGAGAGTATTAAGAATCGGGAGTCTTTAGAAAGTGATTAAATCATGAGGGCAGAGGAAATGGGATTTGCTACCTTATAAGGGCTGAGGGACTTCTTGAGGCTTCTTTTGATCTTCTGCCTTCTGCCACATGAGGACCCAGTATTCTCTCCTGTTTGGTACTCCAGCTCTTCTGCCATCTGAGGACAACTAGATAGCACTATTTATGAGGAATGGGTCCTCACCAGACACCAAACCTATCGGCACCTTGACTTTGGACTTCCCAGCCTCTGTTTATATGAGCAATACATATATGTTCTCTGATATGTTGTTGTGGCAGAAGAAATGAACTAATATAGTCACCATCTCTACAAGCAGAGGAAAGAAGGCTTTAAAGAAACCAACTCTGTTGACACCTTTATCTTGGACTTCTAGCCTCCAGAATTGTGAGAAAATAAATTTTCATTGTTTAAGCCACCCAGTGTGTGGTACTTCAGCATGGCAGCCTTAGAAAACTAACACATAAAGATTCTGAGGAGAATTTAAGGGGATGAAAGAGTTTAGGTGGAAGAAAGAGATATAAAACTGCAGCTCTGTGCCTTAAGATCATTATCCGTGAGAGACAGATGGATTCTCTTTAAATCACCTAGACCATCAGTACATAAAGGGTCTCTCGGGTGACCAATGTATAGCTTCATTGGGCAAAAAGATCAAACAGCTTCTGAATTTTATTTTCCAGCTTCGGAATATTAAAAATCAATTTAAGCAAGCATTGCATCTTGCAGCATAATTACATGATTATTGAAAAAGTATTAAACAATTTTCTAAACTGTGTGCGGCACAAACCTGTTCTATGGCTGCTTAGTTCCTCACCCTTCTGTTCTGAGTACATCAAACTCTGAGCATCTCTAAGGTCCATGAAAAGAATAAAAGAAAGAAAAAACAACTGAAATCATTTCACAAAACCACAAAAGGAAGCTCATATGTAATTTTATAAGCACAACTTGAAACCTCCAGGGAAGAATGCTAGATCTACTAATATCACTGCTTGTTTCAAAATTGTCTTGGTTCCCCTAAACCCTCGTAAACTGCCAATGTTGAAAAGATAAGCTAGATCACCAACAATTTGGGGGATGATGTGGCACAACCGTCATTCTAAGGATGTAGTTTTGTAGTTTTCATTGTGAAGAAAACTCTTGTTACCATTTACAAAAGGAAACCAGTGGGAAGGCTTGTAATGAATGGTTCCTAAAAGAGAGATAGATAAAATTTGATACTTGAGATCCACTGTTAGTTTGCCTGATTCCAAGTTGGAAACATTTGCAAATCAAATCAACATAAGATTTTTCTTCTTTATACCTGCTGTAGCAACAAAACAGAATTCACTCTGACAAGCTCACATTTTTGTTTTTTCAAAGTTGAACCTAAATTTTATAAGGGTTTTGAATGCAATTGAAATCCAAAACTTAGTTATTATTAAGTTTAAAACATGTTTAAAAAGGACAAAACTATATGTTTACTGCCTTTCATAATAAGCATTGTCTGTATGACATGCTTTAAGAATATAAGTGCATGAAGCCTTTTTAAAAACGATCATACAATTGTCTAATTAGGAAGTAAAATGAAAACAGTATTTGTTTTACTTACAGTCTAGAAAAAATAATGCTTCACACGAAAGTATAACTTATTATGAGTGATCTGTTGTGTCAGTATCTAGCAAGTTTTTAAAATGAAAACAATTATGTGTAAATTTAAATACAGACTGCCTATCAGTGACCATATTCTGGGGATTCAAGCTACTTCTCTCACAGGGTCATTCTCCTAGGAGGCAAGCCTGATGGTAACAACTATAACCAAAGTGCATATTTGATTACCTCACTAGCATGTAGAGTCCTTTCAAGGCTCTTCCAATAGAAGGTCTATTGTTTGTAGAAGGTCATTGATTAGATTGGCTTTTGTGCCTGTATTGTTTACTTATTGAAGTATTGAAGCAAGTGTGACCTGTCACCTTGAAACCTAGAGGAAAGCATTGAGGGCCAGAAGTCAAATACTATGCAAGGACAATCAAGGGTGGCATCTTCTTAGATACCCTGGGAACTGCAGCCCATTTTCAAAGGCAAGGCTGTGTCACTGTTTTGCACTTATTGCCACAGATCACATGAGATTTGCATGATCTATACTCCCCATTTGTGAAACTGACTATAGTATCAAGACAAAATCCCCTAAATCATCCTCTACTAAGAGTTTAAAGCAAATCCCCGGTTCAGCACAAGCATGCAATTCACCAGTCTGAGGTCTACACCAGCATCTCTACATGTTCTCTAGTATCATGCAATGTTCTTGAAATAATACATTCCCCAACATTTCCCATTTGGTATCACACATTTACATGTATATTGGTTTAGAATTTTTTCCTATAGAAATATGATTATATGTATGCCAATAAAAGCAACTACTAATTAGACCTAATATTGCTAAAATATTATAAGACTTAAACAAAATCAGAATAGAATAAAATGTAATTAACATTAGGTTTCATTTACTTGGTCATTGGTATCTAAGAAAAGGGGTGAGATTAGAAAAGAAGAAGAGACAGGAAAGGAGGCCTTCTGGGTACTTGAAGGACTTAGTGATGTCAAGCTTAATGATGAGATGGTTTTCCTTTCCTTGATACAAATGCATCATTAACAGTGCTCCAATGCTAATGCTTATCAATAATACTTAATATTGTTCCTTGGGCTCAACAATGGTGCATAAGGGGAGCACTTGAAAAAGTGAGAGAGAAAAATGTTTATAAGCAAACGAGCAAGAATTAGTTGTGATGAAAAGAGAAAAGGGGGTTAAAGTGATGCAAACATGTACCTGACCTGAAACAAATTGAGCAGAATGGAATTTTTTTAAGGTTGAAATAACAATGCAATATTATCAAGCCTATCACCTCCTGTCCTGCTGGAAGGAAGGAGGGAGCAGGGCAGGAGCTTGAGGTCTGACAGATCCCCTTTCCTAAACCCCAGGTGATAGTAGAGTCTGGCAGCTGCCTAGAGTAGGCAAGGTAGCTGGAAGAAAGGAAGAAAGGCCAGAACCACTGGCCTACTGCATAAACAGGGCATTTGCAACTTGAGGATGATTAATGACATTATATACTTTAATATTATACTATTAGAAAAGTATATTATTTTCCAGATGAGGAAAACAAAGTTATAAAAACTTATGGTCTTGTCTAAGATAGCTGAGCTAGTAAATGGTGGCAGAGGTGGGAGCCCCGAGCTAGCTGAATTGAGGTGATGCTCTGGTTTACAGTGAGACAGATAACCCCTCTTTGATCCACACTGATGTTTTGTTCCATTAAAATAGGAGGGAAAAAATGTGTACTTCCAAGAGTGCTTGGTACAAAGTAGATATTCAACTAAACATTGTGATTCTCACCTATCCAAGTGCAATATTGCTAGTTAAATATTGGAAAACTCTGGGGCTTAGTATATTTGCTTTGGTTTTGCTTCTTTTCATGTTTTGATAGTCATTCTCTCCTCCAGGTATCTCACTGCAATGAACTGCTAACTTCTTGAAAATTTACTGGTTCCCTCTCATGTTCTTATCAGCCTGCAAACTGAGAGAAGAGGGCCTGTTCCTAGAATGTCAAAAGCACTCATTAAATATTTGTTGAGTGGAATAATTTAATTCAATGACTAGACCATTTGCTTCAGTAGTAAAAGGAAATAAAAATTTATTTCCTTGGGCTGGGCACAATGGTGCACGCCCATGATCCCAGCAACTCCAGGACACAGAGGCAAGAGAATCACAAGTTCAAAGCCCAGCTTCAGCAGCTTAGTGAGGCCCTCAGCAACTTAGTGAGAGTTGGTCTCAAAATAAAATACAAAAAGGGCTGGGGATGTGGATCAGTGATTAAGCCCTTCTGAGTTCAATCCCTTCTGAGTTCAATCCCTTCTGAGTTCAATCTTTATATATATATATATATATATATATATATATATATATGAAAGGAAGAAAGGCCAGAGCCACTGGTCTACTGCATAAACAGGGCATTTGAAACTTGAGGATGACTAATGACATTATATACTTTAATATTATACTATTAGAAAAGTATATTATTTTCCAGAGGAGGAAAACAAAGTTATATAAAACTTATGGTCTTGTCTAAGATAGCTGAGCTAGTATATGGTGGCTGAGGTGGAATTCAGCCAGGCTGTGCAGAAATTATATATATATACGTTATACATATACATAAATTTATATTATATTTATTATATTATATATAAAATAGGTATATTTCCATGGACAAATATCTACTTTATAGAATTTAAAGTTTTAAAACAAGACATTGAAAGCCTAAAGTGATTATTATTAGTAGTAATAGTAGTAGTATTTTGGTCTAGGATGCATGATATATCATTAGGCTTTCAAGTATAAATAGTGTACTTCCACATTTATACTAAACTAGCAACATGAAGAATTTAAGCATTACTCTTCTCCAGCTATATAAGATACCTCATTTGAATTCTGTTCTGTCAAACTGTATTTGCATTCTATTGTACACATGGATTGTGTCTCTCTTCCTATATTTTTAAAAATTACATTTAGAAACAAGAGTGAATATTGTAGCTTAGCAAGTTGATAATCATGTTCCTGAGATTTAAATTCTGTCTTCTTTGCTCTGCCTGTGTATCCATTCATGGGTGTAGAAAACAAGAATATTTTATTCTTGTTCTGATATGTCCTACTAATACATGTTTATGGAAGAAAATTGCCATGGTTATTAAAAGAGTCTATGACATTTTCTAAAGAGTGTGGGTATTGCCCGCACAGCCTGGCTGAATTCCAATTTGGGTAATTACATTCTGCTGTCTGGTTACCTTAGCGATTCTCTCTCTTGCTCCGTGGGACCTCACGGTGGTTGAGCTCAGCTGAAGATATTCCTGTTGCCATCCCTAGTTTTAAATAATAGGAGCTGAGACATTCTGGTCTTTGGAAATGCATTTTCCATCTATTTTGACGTATTTTAAATTTTGTACACATTTTTAGGTATGTAATAAAGCCTGGTTTTCTAATCTGAATTTTTCTTGAAACAGAGTAGGCTATACAATAATCAGGTAAAATTTTGATCCTTGATTTTTTTACTCTGTTCTTGATCATATCTGTTATTTCTATGAAAATTAATTTTCTAAATTTATTTACTCTCCACTGAACCTTCATAACCATTTTCTGGAATTTCTGTTCTTGTTCTTATGGTCTGCCTTAAGGTAGAGCCATTTGTGAATTTATCTTAGGCTTTGGACAAATGTCAAATTTCAATACTATAGGGACTTCTGTATTTTTTTTCATCTTGATGTACAAGTTTCACAGAATGACATGTCATAGTTGCTCACTAAATGATGAAAGAATGATATTCAATTTAGGCTAATGTTATTAACTATTAGCGACTGGGACTATATGGACAATAGCAGACAATTTATTATGCAACCTAATGGAATTGTTTCAATTGAAATATTTCCATTCCTGGACACTGGCATTGCTATGTTGTGGCAGGATAGCCATAGGGGCAGCTGCATTGCATCCAACCAACCCTGATTTACTATTAGAAAACTCAAGGGTTAAAAAAAAAGCCATGGCAGGATTGGTATAATATTACTATTGGGTCTGAAATCACAGTTTACTTTGCACTGGAAGATTGAATTTGTTCAGAGAGGATAACTCAGAGCAGAGAGTTCCCAACTTTAACCCATTACACCAAAAGGAATGGAAGGCAATAGTCAAAGGCTGGTGGTATTGATTTAAATTCCCCATCCTTCCAACACAGACACATTTTTTTCTCCCATTTAAGAAAATGAATTCATTAGAATAATATTAGCAAGGGTTAAACTTGAAGTGGCTTTCATTTAAAATTTAAAATGTAAGTAATTCATAAATGTCAGTACTTCTTATAAGGAATAAAATTCTTACTACATATCCCTTAATAGAGTTCCATGTGGTATTGTCTTAATGCAAATTCAAATTGTTCTCGGGACCTGGAAGGACTATCTCCTGTACCTCTAAGCCTGGTCTTAGGGAATTCTCCTTCTTGCGCTTGGTATTTAAGGTTAACACCAAGTTTCATTTCATTCTCAGAATATAATGGGTATTTCTTGGATTTGGAATGCCAGATTTCTGTCTCTGTTTGTTTGGCACTTAGGCTTTCCTTGAGACTGAGTGAAGAGCCTTTCTCTCTGGTTCTATAGCATCCTGGGTTCCTCTGTCCTTTTTCTCTGGTTCTGTATCATCCCTGAGTTTAACTTTGCATTTGTTCTTTTTATATGTAGAAGTGATCTGTTTTTGTGTTTGTCTTTTCTGTTATTGATGGTGGAACTGTACTAAAATTCCTTAGTTCTTTGCGTGTATCTAGGAGAATCACTTGCTGAAGGGTCCCTTATTGAGGGATAACTCTTCCCAGGACTCTAGTTTGCAATTTGAAAGTAAAAAGATCAATGAAAACAAGATGGGTTCAGAGCCAGAAATATCTATCTGTATCTTCTTTTCCTCTTTCCATGTGTTAAATGCAGTCTAAGTATTTACTGTTTAAAAAAAATGAATTCATTTTATAGTAAATGAGAAAAAACTTAATTGTCTTCTAGTTCAACTCTTGGCAACCTCTTTCTAAAAAAAAAAATTGATCTATAAGTCCCAAATTTCTAGCTTCTCTTTTGGAATTGCTGTTTTTTTTTTTTTAATTTGGGGAAATTTTAAAAAATTGATATTTTTGCCCTATTTTAAGCCCTAACAGGAAATGAGTCATTTTGGTAATTGCTTCTGTTATTTAAGAGTCAGAAGTTCATGGATTTTACTTCAAGATTGACTCAGTACTATGATACATGATGTCAATTAATACTAAATCAAAAAGTTAACAATGTACCCAAAATGTGAGAGATTATTATTATATTCCCTCCCAAGGCAGCATGATCCTCTCAGAAGGGCACTGACGTAGGCAGGAGAAGACTGATGTAGTGTTCCAGTCTCATATTTGCCACCAACCTTGGGGCAGAATATTATTTTGCCTCTTTGGATCTGTCTCTCACAAAAAGGTGAAATCTGGAAGCTGGGCTGCGGACAACATCAACCACATTGACCAAAACATCTAAAACTAAAATACTAGAGGAAATCAGTTACTCCATAGAAGGAAGCAATTGAAGGAAATCTAGACATTTTCTAGAGTTCTTCCCTTCCATATGTAACTCTGGGAAGTGAATGTTGTGTAATTACCCTCATTTAATAGGATTACTGAATGTGGAGGAACACTGATGACACTGAGATTTAGTTTTAAAATTTTTGAGTGCAAAAAACTGGTGTAACTTACTGAATGTCAGGAGATGTTTGGTCTGGTTCTTGTTTTGGGGAGAGGGCATCCCAAAAATACTATATGAGAATAAACCAAATAACAGGCTGTAATCAAAGCTAGGGAGGTAATATCTCTCAGTGGTTAAGAACCTGGCTTTAGAATCTCTGGTTTTTGCCTTATTAAGTGTGGCTTAAGGCAAGTTATTCAAACTCAAAGACAGTTTCTCATGTGGAAAATGAGAATAATAATATTGGCCCATAGATTTTACCTCTGTCAATGCATGTCAAGGGTACAATAAATCAATGTGAGATGACAAATTATTGTTTGTAGTCTGAGTCAGATGGAGATTGGGCCTCAGATTTGTAGGGGCCATCATCTCAGACATGGTGGCCAAGAGTCCTTACTCCTAACCATATCAGTAACTGACATTCTATAAGCAGAGTATAGAGCTGCACATAGATTATCTCCTTTGCTCATCACAATAACCTGGAGTGAAGGCAGTTATTAATTTATTTTCAAGATGATCTAAATGATGCAGCTAAGGTCACTCAGCTAGTAAGTAGCAGAGACAACTCAAACCAAGTTTTTCTGTCTTATAACTCTTCTCTGTTCATCCTAATTCTTGCTTGTCACTAATGAGTCTATAGCCTATATTAGTTGCCTAACTTCTCTGTTTAGTTTAATTAATAAACTAATTAGAAAAGCTTTAAGTTCACTTCTACTCTTTCAGCTAGTTTGGCACGAAGCAAATTCTGAAGAAAATATTTTTAAAATACTCTAAGAAGTATATGCTGTTATTACATATGTGAATAAGAAAAGTTCAGGATGATTCTGATCTTTGTTTTGGGATTTGGGATGGTTAGTGAAATTGGGGAGGGAGTCACAGAGGCTTTCAAGCTGTAGTGGTAATATTTTTTTTCTAATCTTAGGTGTAAATATATGTAGCTGTTGTATCTTTAGCTTTTTAAACCTAATTGATATAAAAATATCTCAAGAAACATTTTCTTTTTTTTTTCACATGAACAAAAAGTCTATATGTTTTTATTGGACACCCAAGCAAAGTAACTGGGGACATTCTCTGAGCTCCAGGTAAAGATGTTGCTGCTTCCTCTTTTTCTGGTCTTGAACATGGTCCTATCATAAGGAGAGTCCCAAACCAAAAAGGGCTTTTATTGACTTCTCTGGCTTTCTTTGTGTTTTTTTATTTGGATTGCTATTGAACACCATTGTTCCTTTTTTTTTTAAGCTGAGGATCTTGAAGTAGGTTCAGACAAAAGCCTGAAATCTCAGCTAAGAAACATTTTCAAAAATGATATTGACCAATTTATGTTATTATATCATGTGTATGTCTGAATATGTAACAATGGTCGTATATTAAAAAATAAAATCAATAAAACTAAAAAAAAGAATATGTAGCAATGATTATAATTATAATGCACCAATAAAAATGTGGAAAAAAGATTGGAAGAAAGCTCACACAAATAAACTAATATGCATAATGAAATCATTTTAATATTTTTACAATCTATGTCACCAATGTTATAAAATGTATGTTCATAATTTGGGGCAAATTTTGCATATTATGAGCAATCTGTTAACATTCCCTAATAAATCTAGCATTTCTCATAGTTAATTTTGACTTTAAATTTGGTGCCATGGATGAGGCATGCTGGTACAGGCCTATGATTCTAAGCAACTTGGGAGGCTGAGGCAGGAAGATTACAAGTTCAAGGCTAACCTCAGCGATTTAGAAAAACCCTCAGCAATGTAGCAAAACCTGCCAATAAATAAGTAAATAAATAGATAAATAAATAAAGGACTAGGGATATAACTCAGTGCTAAAGTGCCGATAGTTTCAATCCCCAGTAAATAATAATAATAATATTACTATTAATTACTATTAATATTACTACCAATAATAGTAATACTGTTATTATTATTTTGGGAGCCATTAAATATTTATATTACTCTTGAAATGCAATGGTACTTCAAGGGTTTGGTGATAGAACTTTTAAGTAAAGCTATAAATACCTGAAGTTTTGAGTCAGTTGGCTTGTTTATAAACAACTTATTTTGAGGAATAGATAATTTGAAGTTTCTGTTGTCAAACAAAGGTGCAAATGGCAGGAGCTGCGGCCACTGAGTCAGAAGCATTACAATACTGCTGCCTATGCCTACGTACCTATGGGCACAATGCACTTCCATGCCCTTACCTCATTGAGCCTCAAAGAAACCCGTGATGGACTTTCCACTATTCATGTTTTCACCATTTTGCAAGTTGATAAAACCAAAGGGCTAAGTCTAGGATCATTCAGCTGGTGAAGGCTTGAGCCTTTTTACTATAGAAGCCATATCTTCTTTCTATTCTATAACATTCTCCTTATTGCAACCCTCCCATTGGGAACTTCTCTTTTCTATCCAAACTAGGCCCTTATTTCAGGTTGATATCACCTTGGTCTTTCAATTCCTTCCTTCCTTCTCTAACTTTTAAAATCTCTTCACCTCTTTCTTACTGCAATGATTAAATATGATTAAGACACTCCAGAGGCAACCAAATATCCATGGGTTTGGATGATTCTGGGCTGTTCATACATTCTATTGTTTTCCATAGAGTTGTTTCTTGTAGTAGCAGGAAAGGGGAGTTGACTTTTTTTAATTGGTGTTAAGGAAAATAAGCATATAAAGGTAAACGTTCCACCACCAACACTGCCCTCTCCTCCCAAATTACACTAATCAACAATCCCAGTGCTTTTCACAGGGCCCAGAATTTGATCAGTGATTCAGGTAAAGGCAGAGGATTCATTGTATTTATATTTCAGTGTCTAGCATATTGCCTAGCACAAATTTGACATTCAATTGATTTGCTCTAATTTTACCTAAGCCCTTATATTTTCTAGTTCCATTCTGCATCTCTGCTGAAACAAAAGGCATAAGAAAGCTGTGTGTGGTGGTACACAGCTGTAATCCCGGCTACTTGGGAGACTGAGGCAGGAGTATCCCTTGAGCCTAGGAGTTCAAGGCGAGTCTGAGCAACATAGCAAGGCTCTGTTCTTTCCTCTTTAAAAAAAAAAAGCACAAGTATGCTCAAATCAGCCAAAATTATTATTAAAAAGAGAACTGTCTTTAATTATTATTTGCACAGGGACTTAAACCTTTTTCTATTGTACTTACAACTTTTGTGCCACATAACTATGAATTTCATTGCAAATGTCCATCCTTAATAGGAGATTTACTTTAGAGGCAATTCTTATTGTTTAGTTCCTTTTCTGGGAGGCATTTCTGTTCTTCCTCACAGTTTATCCAAAGGAGAAAATGATGTTCTATTCTAACCATAGGTGAAGACCTTAGCATTCAAACAATGAACTTGGTGCTTTTGACTGCATGATTGTATTTAATTCTCATCATTGGCCCGAGAGGCAGACAATACTATTCTAATTCAGTTCCAAACTGAAGCTGAAGCTCCATTCAATTCAGCAAGCATTTTTTGTGTGTGTGTGTGTAGGTATGTGAACCTACTAGGTGCCAAAACTCTTGTTCAGTGTTCAGAGTACTCACAGATGAATAATGTATGATTTTTGCCCTCCAGGTTTAAAAATAGCCTCAAACCAGGGCAAAACACTGATTTATTTTTCTTTATGTTCCTTAAATGATAATCTTCACCAGGATTCTATTCTTAGTCATTTCTCTCTCCTACGTTTTTCCTTTGCCCTTAGGAGACTCATCTATTTTCTTTATTTCAACCCCTACATAATGACCTATGACTCCCAAATATTTCTCTTTTCTGGATTCTCCTCATTATAGCTGTCTTTGGATGTATCTAAACGTGTTACTCAGATATTTTTAAATTCTCCTGTATAAAAGTATTCCTCTTTTTTTATATTCTCTGTTTGGTTTGATGGCATCACTATGCGTCAGTTTTCCAAACCTGACATCTCAAACGCGTCATTCATCTCTCTGTCCATCTTCTCTCCCGCATGTTGGCTTATTCATCAAATCCTGTGAATTTCAGATCCTAAATCTGCCTTGAATTGAATCTTTCATCTCTATCTTCATGGCCACAGGTTCAGTTCAGCTACATTTCATTTCTTACCTGGTCTATTGTAGTCATCCAACTATTATCTCAACTTTTTCTTTCTTTCCATTTCAAGCCATTCTTTATAATAGAGTTGCCTCATTGAATTTTCAAAATATAATTGATAACATATCTTTTACTTGTCTAAAACCTTTCAAAGCTTTCCTTACCTATTGGAATAAGCTAAATCATTATCTTAGTCTTACTAGTCTGGTACTGACCTGTTCTTTCTTGGTACAACTCTTGTGCCAGGCACATTTGACTGATTCTGGACTGGTCCTCAATTGGTGTATATAGGTGTTACTACCAACACATCTGATTGGTCAATACTCTCTCCATGCTGATAATTAAATATTTTGAATGTCATCCTTCATTTAGTAATAGCAAACTGTTTTCTAGTTCTCCTATCATTAACACTTTCTATGCTTCTCTGTACTGTGAATAGTGCATTCCATTTGCCAGCAACATCCTTATTCTTTCATCCTTTATTTCTCTACCTGGGAAATTTCTAGTAACCTTTCAGTATCCTGTTCACATATAACCTTATCTGTAAAATCTTCCCATCTGCCTACATAGTCAGAATTTTTGTCCTCTCTGACCTTTCAACAACACACTGTGCATATCTTGATTATAACATTTATTCTGTTTGATTTCAAACATCATTTACTAACTTGGAAGATGCTGAAGAAAAAATATTTTTTTAAATCATCAACATGTAGCTTAATTTGGTATATAGGAAAAGCTCTCATAAAACATTTATTGAATTGATAGATGAATCCAGAAAAGTTTTGTGAAATGGGATTCAAGTTTGACTTTGAAGACTAGGCTGAGAATTTGGGATTGGAAAGTATTCCAGAATAGAAGACGAGCATGTACCTAGAGGCAAGAAAAGTCAGAATGTTATGGAATAGTGAGTGTTCAAGATGGAGTAGGTTATAAATAGTAGTTTATCGTAATTAGGTGGGTATTGAATTGTGGAGGGCTCTGATAACCACATTGAGGAGTTTGGACTACATTGGGGGTCATCAGAAGATTGTGAACATGGAGTTATATTTTCCAATCTAGTGTTCATAAGGACATCTCCAATAGCACTGTGATATGTACATTAAAGTCAAGGAGCCTGCAAATGGCCGCAGTCCAAGAAGGGTCTGCAAGATGAAAAAGGCTCTATCTAAATCTTCGAGAGTGCAGAGGTGAAAATAAAGATGAAATTCTTTTGGGAGGCAGATTTGGTAATATTTTGTAAATAATAAAGTGGGAGGTAAAGGGAGAGTGAGAGATCAACTTGAAATACAACATTTTAAAATTGAGTGACTTTAAGAGGCACATAGAGTTTTATAGATTTTTTTGATGAATCGGAACAAGGCAGAAAAACATAGATGGTACCAGCTATGGACATACGCTTCTCACACTCAGAGCCCTAATTACAAGGTTTACTTCACAAACTTTTTTTCTGAATTTTTCTATTCATCTTATTTTTGATGTGTGGTTGCAAAACTCACTGTGAAATTCGAAAGCATGGCTGAGAAGCATTACTAACCAGTATTTTTTGGACTTACTAAAGATAATTCAACTAATACACACAATTATAATGTGGTTGAGGGCAAAAATTCTGTCTTTTCAACATATTAATTGCCAAAATAACTTATGTTGGAACCCACCCTATTTTTGTATCATCAGTTACACTATAACTTTATTAACTTAGAACATGAGAGAAAATATTCATTCAGTTTACAGAAGATGGATTATCTGTGCTCACCAAGATGGTAATCACTAACTCCTGTATCTCATGTACCTGTTGAGTCCTTGAAAGGTGGCTAGTTGAAACTGAGATGTGCCATCAATGTAAAATGCATACTTGATTTTGAAGACTTGGTACAAAAATAAAATGTCATTTATCATATTAATAACTTGTTATGCTCAGTAAACTTTGAATGTTATTTTGTATATATTGGCTAAGTAAAAGATATTAGCAGAATTAATTTAACTTGTTTCTTTTTAAGTTTTAAAATTTGGTTCCTAGAACATTTAGAATATCATATGTGGCTTACGCTATATTTCTGTTGGACAGGGATGGAATGTTTTTCGTATCCAACAACCAGCCAACAGGCATTTATTTATTTCCCAGAGTACAGAATGCTTTATGTTAAAAGCTTTAATGTTAACTGGTGTGTAGCAATTGTGTAGACTTATGTATCTTTAGGGGTTGATGACATTTCTATCAATATATAGAATATTGCTTTTAAAACTATATTGGAATGTCTACAGATTTTCACTTTTTCCCTTTTAAACATTACTTCTATTCTCTTCTTTATCTCCTCAATATCCTATTTGGTGATTTAGAATGACCTACTAAGTCCTCTGTCTGTTACAAAATAGTCAGAAATTTGACTTACAAGGTCTCAGATCCTTTTGGTTAGTGGGAGGAAATTAGCACACATTCATATATGGGTGGCCAAGATGCAGAGTCCTGGAATATAATCATGATATTTAATCCTCAGTCTGTATAATTATAGTAGTTTATTCTTTCTCTGAAGAATCAGAAGATATTCCCCAGGGTGATTGGCCTTGGAATTATTCAAAATATTATCTGTTATCCACATTAAAGAAGAAAGCAGTAGAAGAGAAGGAAGAGAAAGAGATTATTCACACTTTGTAAATATTAGAGTTTTAGATAAGAAAAAATTTACTTTGTGTCGATGGCCTTATTGATATCAGATTTGCACTGTCCTTTCCAGATAAACCACATAAATACCTGTGATTGTATAGATAATTTTTAAAAATAATTTTTTGTGGGTGTACATAATATTTAAATATTTTTTTAGTTGTAGATGAACACAATATCTTTATTTTATTTACTTATTTTTATGAGGTGCTGAGGATGAACCCAATGCCTCATGCATGCAAGGCAAGCGCTCTACCACTGAGCTACAACGCCAGCCCATATAAATCTTTTTTTTTTTTTTTAAGCAAAATGACTTGTAATTGGCTGGCATCTTAATTTTATTTTTTCAGCAAGGCACTTGATTTTTCATGCCTCAATTCTTTCAACTTTCAAGTGGTGTGTGCTATTTTTATTTTGTTTTATGGGAATGAAAAGGAAATGCTTTACTTTTTTAAAGCTAAATTTCTAATTATTATTGAAAGTGTTTTAATGCTATAATATGCAGACTAGATTATAAGTAGCAAAACAATGTAATACACAGGATGCAAAAACACTCTTTGAAAATGACAACTTTTGTTTTAGAAGAGTTTTTCATTGGATTAGAGTAGTCTTTTTGGAAATAAATAAGTAGCTGAAACCATTCCTGAATACTCAGGAAGCATTTATGAATACCGAGAAAACACGTGCAGGTTAGTCTTGCAATTCCCAATTAATAGACTTTGTAGTACCATCTCAGAAAAGGTCTGCCTGAATTGAGGGTAAGTTATGTTCCGTTTTCCAAGTGCCAGTCTGGATGTGTTTTTACGGCTTGATTACTAAAAAGCATTTTATTTCCTTTTTTAAAAAAGAATTTGCATTAGTTGCTGAATAGCCCACATCATGGACTAAAATGCTCTAAAACTATGCACAAACAAAGCAAAAACAGGAAAATGGCTAAGTTTTCAAATGAATACTATGAATTGAATTATTCAAGGCTATAGCACATATTCAAATATGAGTTGTGCATTTTCACAAAACATTGTTAACATTTCTGTTCATTGTGAATAAGTATTAATAATATGCAGATTGTACCCAAGGTGCACTCTGGATTCTGGCTGCAAAATATGCCAAACATACCACTTTTTCTATGCATTCAGAGCAGGGTGTATTTTTTGTATCTACATTAAAATATGTGCTACTAACCTCAATACCTACTCAGTCTCAAAAGACAACATCTGTGGAAATGAATTTTTTTTCCAGAACTTAACATGTTTTAAAGTATCAGTGACACTTAAAACATTTTGGTTTTTAGAAAAAGCCTTTAAAATGAAACAGTTAAGCCATTAAAAAACAAACAAACAATCAGAAAAGCACCTTACTCACTGAAGCAAAGAAATGAGGTTCTATCTGCCAGGGCAAGCCATCTCTCTGGACTAAGGTAGAAGACAATTCTCCACATAAAGAGCTGTGGGTCGTTAAAATAGCTCAGTGATATGCAGCCGTCTTCAGCTTTCAACCCATCTGTTTATTTTGAGTTGAATTTCAATTTAGTCATTGATTCAATAATTATTTATTGAGTTCCTATTATGGATTAGGGCTGAGCAAAGTAGAGATGGATACAAGCTTTATGGTACTTACAAACTAACAGGGGTTGGGAAGGGGAGTTGACAAAAAGTGGTTAGATGATTGCATACATAAATTTGGCAGCAGGAATCAATGTTGAAGAACATATGCTCTGGACCCAGACATGGGTTTGAGTCCTAGCTCTGCCCCTTGCTATGTGTGGAATCTCAGGCAGATTATTTAATGTTGACATGTCTCAGTGTCTTTCTCTACAAAATTGCTGTGGGGTTTTGTTTAGAACACACAGTAACTTGGCACACAAAAAAGGCTATTATTATTCTCTTTTCTTAAGCTATCTTGAGGGAAATAACGGTTTATAACAACACCAAGTGGTCAGGTAAGGGTTTGGAGAAAGCTTTCCGAAGGACAGAACACTAGTCCCTAAAATAGAACCAAAGTAGGCTGAGGGGATTGAGGAGTGGAGAAGAGAGTGGGGCTGAGGTTGTTAACATACTTTCTAAGCAGTGAGGGTAGCATACAGAAAGATTTGGAAACAGGAAGAAACTTGGCACATTCAGGCCCCCAAAGCAGCCCAAGGTATCTGAAGGGAGAGAAGGATAAGTTGGAACTACAAGAGCAGATGGTGATGATCTTTGCTTATACTGAGGACTTGAACTTGCTTAGATATTTATATATATGTGTAATTTTGCTTTCCCACTCCCATCCCTCTCAAGCAACAGAGTAAGGGAAGGGTATTTTCCTTGTCTTCTCTGCTCAGCCTTGCAAATAAAAATTATTCACAAGTGGCTCTACATACATAGCCAAACTGTAACATTCTGTCTAAATATTAGATGTAAATTAAATAGCTTCTTGATGTTCAACTTATCTTTTTGTATGCATTATAATCCTCTATTTGTGTTTATGCTCCACAGCCGAAGTGCTGCACTAGCTGGAAAAAAATTTTTTTATAATACTCTGTACAAAAGAGGTGGGGTGGATGGGTGCTAATTAAACCTAAGTAGTAAGAGACTTAAGGAAAAAGAGATTTCTGTATCTCTCCTAATGGGATGAATGTCATGTTCCAATTCCTACTTTATGTAAAATCCATTATACAATATGTAAAATAATTCTCCAAATCTTGATTTCCTCAATTGAAAATGACCCTGAGCATAAACTATAAGAAGAGGAAGGTTTGAATTTCTTGATCTTTGGCACTCTTTTGTTCTCTCAGTACGTGGTGTCTTAAATCAGCAGAATAATTTAGGAATGGTAGATATTGAAACAACTAATTTTTCTTTTCTGTAATCTGCATAGACTTCAAAATGCCTACAAAGCACAAAGTGCCAGTTCATATAATTTGTTGGCAAGGATAAAAAGAAGAAAGGAAATTATTTCCTAAGCGTGTGAATCAGCCCAGCTTTAACAGATATTTTTCTGTCATGTGCAGCCTGAGGGCTTATGCCTATCTGAGCTTTATTTGACAATTACCACTTGCCAGCATAATTAAATGATAATTTATAAATACTAAGAAAGCATAATGGGGAAGAGCAAATAGGTGCTTATCAGGGCATTGAATAAAGTTGATCTGCTTCAGTGGCAATTTTCGTCTCTTATCTTGGTTGTTAACTGGTCTCACTTTGTGTGTGTTGTTTTGTTTAGGTTTGATGTTTGTTAGGGTGTTATTATCTACCTCATATACACCTTTGTCCCCCATGTAGCATTCTAGTATTTTTTGGTTCTGTTTGTGGTCAATGTATTTACAAAATATTGCTAATGTTTTAATTCATGATATAAATTTAGAACTTAAAATTTCATATATTACTAGAGAAATCTTCAATAAACAATTTTTTGTCTCCCCTTCTTTCTCATTTTTTTTCAGTGAATAAGTTCTTTTCTATGTTCTCTCTGCGTGTGTGTGTGTATGTGTTTTCAGTTTTTTAATCACCTGGGCTTTACAGTTAATTGCATTCCATAGAGTCTCTTCATTTATTGCCTAGAATGCTGGCATATTTTTGTAAGAGAGAGAGAGCGTGAGTGCCTACATGTGAGCCATAGTTTCCAGTCCTCCTAATCTTGCAATGGTAAGAATGATACTTTGCAATGCAGCATGGAAATTTTGCTGTATTCCTATTGAATGTAGAAATTACCTAATGAAAGAATTCTGTGGAATAGACAGCTGTTGTCCTATCAGTGTCTCTTCTCAAATTTCCTTACCTATTATAAATATTAAGGCAATCTCTACAGAAGAAGCTTTTGGTAGGCCATGGACAGAAACACAGATTTGTCCTGGGTAACCTAGATAAAGCAGCATGAGAGCAGTCACCTAGCTGAGTGAAAATATCAGCACAATAACAAAAAACAAACAAACAAAAAAATTCCATGCCTTCAGAAAAGCAGTCTGAGGAAGACAAATGGGTGAGGAAAGCAAGACACATCAGTGGATCATGAAGAGTCTAAGGTCTCTCTTACCCTTCCTATCTATAGATAGATGGATAGATAGATAGACGCTTTTTTTTTTTTTAGCCATTATGAAATTGAAAAATGTTAGTGTCTACTGATTAGAGTTGTGGTGGTTTGAGTAAAAAGTGTGGAAATGACTGATCAGGAGAATAACAAAATAAAGGGCTTTGGTGTTTAAAATTGTCAATTTTACAAATTATTCAGCATTTTGTCCTTATAAATAGCAATTATTTGCCTTTTTCAGAGCTGAAAATTATCTTTCATATTCAAATATTTAAATATACAGTGCCATCACTGGGGCAAAAAAAATCCTAATGTCAGAACAGATTTTTATACAAGGAATAATTTGAAAGTGGTGGATTAGTTTCCACCTTTTGAAACACAGTGCTTTCTGTAATCTTCAAACATTATTTAGGATAATGGAAGCCATCATCCTGGTTCTCAAATGTTAGCACTTCCATTAGAATTTGCAGCTACCTCTTATTTTTTATATTAAAATACAAGGCTTAAAAGGTATTATCTTACTAAAGGGGGGCAATTGTAGAGATGATTTGATTGAATAAAGGGAAAAGCTGTACAGGCCTTTTAAGATCAAGGATGTATTGATGGAAAGCTATCATTAGAGACAATTAATGTTCTCCAAGGGAAGAAATTGATTATGGACAAAGATGGACCCTAAGGAGCAGATATGTCTTAATGCTCTAAGGCCTTAAGGATTATACATTTCATTCACAGCATCTGTATTTTAACCCTTTGTAGTGAGTAGAATACTAGCTTATTGCAGAATGGTGTGAATTAAATTGAATAAAAGAGATTGTGCCTTGTAAATGATGTTTATAATGATTGGCATTTGATTCTTTAAGCAAATTAAATTTGTCGTACCTTTTCTTGATATTGCCCTTTAAATCAAGACATAGATTTTTGGAAGAATGAGATTAAGTAGTGATGGCCAGTCTTTGGCATTGTGGAAGTGTGGTAACGCCCAATAACTATGGTTAAAGACATGCTTTCATAAGGAGCCCTGAACTTCAGCCGCCTTTATGTTTCCAAATAACATATCCCTTTAACTTTGCTTGTCCTTCCTATAGGTCTTGTACAAAGCATTCATCATGTTGTTAGCCAGTCCCTAGTAGCTGTGGATCACAATTGGGTACTTAATAAGGTGGCAACCCTACTGGGAACATTTCATGTAATTATTCTTAGCAGAAAGAAGATTGTTATGGCTCCCCCCACCCCTTTTTGAGTTTGGCAAAATTCCAGGTGATTTAGTTTGGACTCCTAAAAACCTGTTATATATCACTGGAGAATTATACTTCATGAATAATCTCCGTCCTCACTTTCCTGTAGTATATGTTGCAGGCCCAAAGAGTGAGTATAACTGTACAGTTGGCCTCCTCAAACCTGGGACTGGCCTCGAACAAGAGGGTAATGCAAATTGATTTTTTGTCTTCAATATCTGAGGGTGTCAATTTGAGCTTTTAAAAATCATTGTCTGTCAAGATTTCCTCTTTGATGGGGTATAATGATTATTGTTAAATAATAGGAGAAACTCACCGATTGAAGTAATAAAGCTCTCTCTGGAGAGCTCTGCGATTTTAAGAATCCGTTAAAGAAAGGGAATTTAGACCCTGGACCCTAATTTTGGTCTTACAGAGTAGAAAGAACTATCATTAATTAGCCCAGATCATTAAAACAGTTTGCATTTTAAATTCCCACAATTGAAAGCTGTGTCTTAATGCTCTGGGACATTAGAGATTATAGATTTCATTTACCACCACTGGATGAATTTTGCCCCGAATTTCAAACTAATTACAAATGGTTATTTGAAGGAAACAGTGGGTAAATAAGTATAATACATTATATTAGGGTACTATTGGATGAGGTGTTCTGTTCTCTCAGCTGATATTGCCAAGTAGTGTCTCTGAGGACCCCACATTAATGCAACTCAAGTGCATATATTTTGGTGCCTAGGTGAGTGCCTTTTCTTGAAAGATGGGTATCTTCCTATGTGAGGATGTAGTTTCCTATATGGTTCCTCCTCAAAGAAAAAATAGAGCCCAGGGATATCCAAAAGTCTAAATCAGAGAAAGATTTTGGTTAATTTTCCATTTAATTCTAGGAAAATAGGAAGGGCGTAGTGGTTGTCTATAATTATCATTGGCCACATTGCTGTTGAGAGGTAGCAAAAGGTATTTTAAGAGAGTGTAATGTGAGAAAAGAGTGAGTTTGGGGTGACAATAAAACTTAAGTAGAAGGTCCAACTAACTAAATGCCTCAGAGGTTTTGAACCTGTGTGTCTAGGGAGTTGATGATGCCATTGACTCAAATAAAATATAATAAAATAAGGAAGAAAAATGAGCTAGTGGAAGGAATATTGCTTTTGGGTTATTGGCCAAATCCAGGTAGAGACACCCAGCTGAGATTTCAAAATAAAGGTCTGGTTTTTAGGAGAGGGGTCAAAGTTTAGAATACTGGTTCAGAGACATGAAAAAGAATTAAGAAGTAAGAGAAAGAACAGAATAAGGCTAAAAAGCATGACCTATGAGGGAAGAAACTTTCAGGGAGAGAGTGGTCAGGTGCCTAGGGTCAGGGAGACCACAGAAAATGGGAATCTAGGAAAAGGGCATTGCATTTGTTCATTGATAGCCTATTAGTAGGTTGGAAACTCAGATCTTTTGAAGATTTAATTCCCATTCCCCTAATTACTAGGTGAACTGTGTATCCTTGAGGAAGTTACTTAATCTTTCCTGGCCTAAACTGATTCATTTATAATTTAATAATATCTCAATATATCCTTTAAATTTGTTGCAAGGATTAAATGAAACAATCCATGTAAAATGCCGAGTCTACCAGGTACTTAAGGAACGGTAGGGGTCATAACCAGAAACCTGGGGTCAAGAATGTAGAGAATGGCAGTCCACTATTTGGAAGAAAGGAGGTGAAAGGTTGAACATTTTGTGGTGGAGCCAGAGATTTGAGCAGCTTAACGGCTGAAATTGACGAGGCACCAGTCATATGTTCTGTACCCTTTACATAGAAAACTCATTTACTCCTCACGGCAACCTTGAAGGATGGTAATATCTTTAGGACATGAATAAGATGCATAGATGGGGGTAACATTCCCTGAGTTACATAGCTAATAAGTGGTTGGGCAGAGATTAGAACAAGGAGTGCCTGACTCATGAGTCTTTTAGCTGTTTCACAGATCAGTAGGTGGAGATGCAAGAAGATTAAACATAAGTAAAGAACAGAGCTGTGATCTGAACCCGTGCCCATCTAATTCTCAACTATCTGCTTGAGATACAGGTAATGTATCCTTTCTAATTCCCAACTATGAGATCTTGGTAGGGAAACAGGATACACTAATCAAAAATACAGGAACTATTGCATCATCATGGTGACCTATGACTTCTGCAGCCAGACCATATTGGAAAGGCTTCATGTAAGTTATCCAGGACAAGGTGGTCCAAGAGTCTGGGAGACATATATATTCTACTTCATCAAAGCCTGTGAAATGAACTAAGATGCTATAACACTTGCATGCTGTGGGCAGAGGACGAGGGACATAAATGAGACTGAGTCTTCAGGCTGTTGGAATCCATTAGAATATAGATTCAGATCCTCAGAAAGGAGTTGTTCACTGTGTACTGAGGCTGCTTCCTGGGGAATAAAATGGTGAAAACTGAGCCGGGTCTGGACTTCTGTGTCTGTACCTGCACAGAATTCAGCAAAATCACATGTATCCTTGCTTTAAACTGAACTTCTGGGGACTATCTTGGAGACTGATGACTGCAGAGCCATGGATTTCAGAGCATATTCTTTGGATCAACCGCATCAACATCACTTGGGAACTTGATAGAAATACATATTTTCTGCCCCACCTCAGACGTCGAGCTGGCTCATAAACTCTTGGGGTGAAACCTGGCAATCTGTGTTACGTCCAGGTGAGATTCTCACCCATACTTAAGTTTGAGAACCACTGTCTGAATCTAATCTGGTTTCCAAGAGTAGTCACACACCACATAACAACATTTCTTATAATGAAGCTGAAAAATTCCTATCTTCTAGTGACACAGTAGCTGTCTTAAAATCATAATGCAACACATTACCCATGTGTTCATGTCGCTGTTGGTGTAAACAAAGCTACTGTATTATAAGTTATATAAAAGTACAGTAATACAATTACATATAGTACATCATACTTGATAATGATGATTAATAACTATGTTCCTGGTTTATGCATTGACTATGCTATATTTCTTATTGTTGTTTTAGGGTGTACTTGTTCCTTCTACTCATAAAAAAGAAAGCTTTCTATAAAACAATGTGCCTGACTGTGCCAGAAGCAGCCTCAGAGAGCTTGTGTTTACCGTGTCTCTTGATCATATTGAACAGCCACACCGAGTGACTACAACATCTAGGGTGTATGAATACACCCCAGGATGTTCACACAATGCTGTGTCACTTAATGAGGCCCTCCACATAACATATCCCTGTCCTTAGGTGAGTTTTATTTCTTTTAGTGACTATGGCTTAGCAGCCACGTAGGTCAGATTGTGGGCTAGATCAGTGGTTTCCAGGCTTAACTGCCATCAGAATCAACTGAAAAGATTGAGATTTTATTGACACCTGGGAGCTGTTTTTTGAAATTATTTAATTAGGCTAAGGTGTGGCCTAAGCATTTAATTCTAAAATACCCCTAGTGATTTTGACATGCTTTGGTATAGACTAGGGGCAAGCTGGTTAAAAGGCAGGTGACAGGGCCCTGGCCTCTAACTCAGTAGGTCTGAGGTGGGTTCAAGAGTCTGTATTTCCAGTAAGTCAAGTGATACCAATGGTGTTCATCTAGGGACCATGCTGAGAGAATTCCTGGTCCAAAAATTAGACATTCACTTTCAGCAGGTGGTGAACTGAGCTGATTGAACATTCCCATTCTCACTGCCAGAGGGTGTCTGGCAGACAGTCCTGGTGATGTCTCCATTCATGCATCACATTGGCAAGGGAGACTTGGTTTGGCAACACCTGTGGCTGGGCAGTGCTTCTCAGATTTTAATTAGTGAATAGTTCCACCAGGAATCTTGCTAACGAAGGTTCTGATACAGTGGGGCTGAGGCTGGGCCTTGAGAGCCTCCATTTCTTATGAGTTCCCTGATGATACCACTGGTTCATGGGCCAGGTGATGTGGCAAAGTTCTATGAGAGTGTTTCTTGATTTTGCCTGATCATCCAAAACACCTGAAGTGCTTTTACCACAGATTTTTGGCTTCACCTGAGACATACTGAATTAAAATCTTCAGGAAAAATAGCCTAGATATCTGTATTTTTCTTAAACAACTTTTTAACTTATTCAACAAAGATTCCTTGAACATCTGCTTTGTACCAGGCCCTGTCCTAGATGTGGATAAGGCAGATGCATCATTTCTGATCTGATGGAGCTTACATCTTAGTCAGAAAAGTAACAAATAAGTTAATTTAAAAAATAATACATAATATGACAACAGTCTCAAAGGACACAAAGCCAGGATTGTGTATCTGAGTTCTGGAGTAAAACAGCCTTGGACAGGGTATTCAATAAAGGCCTTTAAAAGAGGAGCCAACAGTTTGTTTATGTGAATATCTTGGGGGAGGAAAAGCCAGGTCTTGGGATATGGACCTGTGACCAGTGTCCTGCAGTTTGGGGATGGGATGGTGACTACAGGTAGGGAGGGTCACTTTTGGGGAACATGTTGAAGCTCTTTCTTACCAGCTGTCCAAGAATCTCATCATATTCATTTTGAAAACATCATCAATCATTCCATCATTGGTCTCTAGAAGAGGAATGTGGAAGCTATTATAGAGTTCCCTACTGACCAATAAAGAGAAATTATCTCTGAAATTCATAGGGATAAAATTACAATGATTTCCTTCTAACTGTTAAACTTGGCAGAAGTGATCTTGTCCACAGCCAGAAAGTAACAAAAAGGACAAAGATCTAAATATTCTACTTAGAATGTTTGTACAACTTTGAAATTTGTACAGGATAATAAATTCTTTTTGGAGGGTTTGTGTGATTTTTTTTTCCTGAAAACCCAAATGCATTATTAAAAGAAGCAAGAAATGTACAAATAATCAAGTAAACAAAATAATATCAAGGGCGGTCCTGTGCAGTCACAAGAATGGGGTCCAAATTAGAATAAGTTATACTCTATCTCTTTAGAATAAGTCAAAACACACTCTACTGTCATGTCTATTTAAAAGGAACAATTTTTTTAAATTAAAAAAATCAAGGAAGGAATACATAGGTTTTCTGGGACAGCAGTGCACTTAAGTGTTTTTAGCATTAAGTTACAAATTTGTTTTGTGGCTTACATAGATAATAATTTTAAGAGCTTACTTTCTCTATACAGAGTGCATTTAAAACTACCTAATGGCAGAAGAAAAATAAATAAGAAGAAATCTTTGGGCAGAGGCAGCTTTCACCTGTATTATTTTTTTTTCAAGCTGTGAGCACTCCTTAATTACGAGTTTAAAGAAAAAAAACACACATTTAAGATTGGTAACATATGTTGTTGTCAGCATGTATTTAGCACCTGCAGAAATGAACATGAAAAATGTGACAGCGCATAGGTGGAACACCCACTGCGTTGACTGTGAACACTGTCAACAAATTTTACTTTGTTAATTTTTTCTTATTAAAAAAATCGAAGAAAAGAATTTAATAGCGCAGGTGTTCAGAGCATCGCAGCAAGATGATATAATGAAGGGGGAGGTTATAAACCTTTAGCATGAGAGCCAAGGTCTGGATTTGTGAATCTTTCAGCTTTGCCTGTCATACAGTTCTCTTCTAGTTCTCTTTCAACAATAACAACAACATCCAAAAAACCTCTCTCCATGTTGGACTCCTTGGGCTCAGTGGTCCTGCAAGGCATTTGCTCTCAGACTAAGGATGGGAAGCTGCTGTGGTTCACTCACTCACTGCGGAATCCGCAGCAGGACCCAGTAGTCAGCATGGAACACAACTGCACAGGGTGTAGCTGGAGAAGCTTCTCTTGGGCCTTATTTTCTAACAATGAAGTGTTGTCATCGCGGTGGGTAGGAGGTCCCTTACCAACTCCTTCCATTGTAAAGATTCTGTGAGTGCTGGTTCTGTGTTCAGGACTCTGTGACTGCTCTTATTTTGGAGTAAAGGCCATTTTATTTAGCCAGCGGCATTCCTCACAACACAGAGCAGGCTTGAGGGGAAATACTGGAAAATGATGTTACCAGGGCTATCTGTGCACTTTTCTTTAACTGGTTCATTCCACCGTAGAATGAATCTTGGAGGCTGCTTTTTCTGATCTCCCCTTGTTGATTATTTCATTTCCTGATTCTTCTAAGCCTGTTCATTCAAAAAAGTAGGAAATGATTTTCATTTAAAGAGATTATCAACCTCAACTCCACAAAGTGAATTTGCCAAGATTATTAATAAGCAGTGAGCCAGGTATTGTGCCAGGCACCTATAGTCTCAGCTACTCAGAAAGCTGAGACAGGAGGATCCCTTGAGCCCAGGAATTCAAGACCAGCCTGGGCAATATAGTGAGACCCCCACCTCTAAAAATAATATATAAACAAACAAGCGAACAAATAAATACTGGTGGTATGTTAATTTCTACTTTGGAAAATTTAAATCAAATTACTTCTATAATTTGATTCCATTCTCACACCTCTTAACACTTACTGGAGGCCTAACCACTGTTAATCATTATTCTGAGCAGGTTGTAAAAAAGAAATTCAAAATCCCAAAGTATTCCAGTGGTGCAAAACATGAAGATTCACATTATATTTAAGTTCAGCCAGGACTGTGCTTCCCCCAGATTCAGGCAGTCTCTTGATTAAGTCATGGCTCTGGCTGTGTGGTGTGGGAACCGTTTGCACTCCTCACAGCTGAGAGAAGACCCTGGAAATGACACGTTTTACACCTCTTCGATGAGACTCGGGAGCTAGAAAGCACTTCACTCCCGTCCCTCTGGGATGAAGAATCTGTTTGCAGTAATCACTGGCAGTGTTGACAGAATGTTCAAAACCATCTGCTCAAGGGCAAGTGTTAACTCTATCAAATCCTAATATTTTAAGCACACTGATCCCTAGGCCCAGGAGACCTCCTGATGGAGCTCTCCTTGGGCTGTGTGTCAACCTGCCATCAATTATTATCCTAGTGCAGAAAGGCCTGATGCACCAGCCAAAATGCAGTGAGGAGAGACTATTAGAATGAGAAATACAGCAACAGAATGCACTTCCTTCCAGTCTTGTTATTAGCTGTGATGGTTCTGAGGCTGTCTGATTCTTCCAAGACTGTCTTGGTAAGAAATGCAATTATTTTTGCCTTTAAATTAATTGTTTGCAAATGGGCTTCCTGATTCACTAGATTAGCAATGCCTAGCAATTACAAACCCATCTTCAACATGGGTTTGTATAAATTCATGAGGACCTACTGTGCACACATGATTATGTACAAATATGAACATAGCCAGACGTAGATCACCAGATTAAACTCTTTTACCAGAATTACTTAGTAAAAGATAGAATTCAGCAGGTAGATTTTTGGTACATTACTCTCATAGTAATAGTCATTAAGTTGTTTAAACTGCTCAAAATATTTATTTGCTTATTGTTATAAGCTTTGGTAGTACAATTGCTTATGTTTCAGAATTAAAGGCATATAGAACAATGAGGGGGAAAAAAGCATATCACAGTAAAAATGTTACAAGGCTTAATAGGCTTAAAAAAATTGTTTTTGATAGGAAGCCAGAGGAGAGTTTCAAGATAGGTCCAAGCCATTTCTCCCTCAAGCCTTCCATAGAGTATGTCTCTGCTCCTGCATCCTTGTTAGGAACATTTCAGTAAAACTGATTATCATCTGCCATGGTGGCTTGGAGGACTTAAGTGAACTACTGGGAAGAAACTGAACATGAAGTCAAAGCTCTTAACACAAAAACTCCAAAAATTCAAATGGGACATTCTTGACTTTTTGTTACCATTTTTGTGTGCATGAGAATTTCATCCTATGCCAATTCACTATTCCAGACCATTACAGAGAATCAATAAATTGTATGTGTTGAGTAAAAGCACATAGGCATTAATAGTAGTAATTCATAGGAGGTACTGTTATTATTACAAATCTCATTTCAGAGTTGAGGAAATGGAGATTTAGCTAAATGGCTTGGCCAAAGTCGCACAGTGAGGAAGTGATAGAGTGCAGACTATACCCTAGGCAAAGGGCTTCAAAGCTCATCCAGTCAACCCAATGCTGAGCCACTGCTAAAACAGAACTATTTAATGTTTACAGAATTCTTAGAGGCCAAAGAGCATAGATGGGATTATAAGTGTTTTCTTTTAGAGTCCTCCTGTGTATTACCCACTGATCTATTAATCAGACATGTATTGAGGGCCAAGTCCTGTGCTAACCAGAGGGAATATGGAAATGGATCTCATAGCCCAGAACAGCAGTTCTTCACTTTTGATAGTTGAATATTCTTTTGGAAATCTGGAGAAAACTATAAACACCATTTCAAAAAATGTTTAAGTGCACAATTTTGCATGCACTTGCAAAAGGGTTTTTCAGGGGAAAGAGGTGCTGTGAACTTATAATTTCTAGGAGAGGCTGCCATTTTGTGAAACATGGCAAAAACCTAGGTAGACATTTAATAAAAATTCCCAAGTAGTTTGAAGGGAGGGCTTGATAACCATTTGGAGAAGTCAGGAGGATGAGTCTTGGAGTTCTGTGCACGAAACAATTAGACTGAAACCTACCTGTACGCAGCCATCTTCCCCAGCACCTAAGAACTCTGCACTTTCATTGCTCAATCCAAAGATGATCTCCCAGGTTTCTCATCAGTTTCTGAGCCTGATTTGCATGAGATATGCGTTATTTATATGATTTCATATTTGTCCCTGCCATCTGGACACATCGTGTGTGGCTTCCCAGCATCACCACATTCAATGTTTTATTGTCATTCTCATTTTAACTCTGATTGTGTGTCTGTGTCTTCTGGTATGTGTTTGTGTTCGAAGGAGAGAGGGAGAAGAACACAGAGATTTAGTAAACACAGGAACACACAAATAGAGGCATAATTAGTAGCCCTAGCTAATAGAAGCTCTAGGTCATCTGGGTCTCTTAGATCAGTCATTGAAGTTTTCAGAGCTTCAGTTTCCTCATCTAGAGAAGAACACCTATTTCTCAGGGTTATTATAAAGGTTATTATGAAGGCTTTACTGTGAAAAAAAATCAGTGCTTTATCAAGCACTTTTAAAATGCACAATAAATATTAATTCCCATCTCTGTTCTCTTCCTCTCATCTTAGTTTCTTTTTATATGCTCTTTGCAAAAGGAAACAATATTAGTAATCTTGGTCCACAGGGAAGAAAAGGAAAAATAATAGCATATTCATATAAAACTCCTTGGAGAAAGGTTTCTGAAAATTAACTTGCATTTATGTTTGGCTATGTGCTCTTCATGTTAGTATTACTTGAGGCTACAAAAAAAATTTATACTTAAAATAGATAGACTGGCATAATAGTTTTCTACTGAAAGATTTTTTAAAGGGTGATTTAACTTTGTTTCAATATCTCGAAGGCCAGCTTTTTTGGTGTTTCCTGAAATATATGAAGAGTTGTTACAGTGGCGTCCTCCCCTTAATATACTACCATTTAGCATATTACCTTCAAATACCTGTGTGGCAGTGGGAATGAACCACTGTCCCAGGTCCTGACAGGATTGTTAGGTTGTAGAAGAGCTATAGATTTAAGACTAAGAAACCGCAAGTGATCATTTTTTTTAATGCACATGTGTGTACAGCTAATAATTGTTCTAAAGGATATCCCACATTCTAAATGGAATTTAGAAATGATACAGTAGTCCCTAATTTCCCACCTTTAAAAATTAAAGATAACAAATACAAAACATGTAGTAATTGCCAGTAGACTGTAAAGCCCTGTATTAATGCAAAGGACTATTATTATCTTAATTTTCAGGGTTATCCCCAGAAACAAAATGAACACTTCTATAAGATGTGAATGTTTTTGTTCTTTGGTTAGTTTACAGCATTAATAATAAAGAAGTTTAATAAACAGTGGCATCCATAAGTACAGAGCCTTCAGTTTTTCCCGGATGGCAGGGTTCTTTGTTTAATTGAAACACTTTCTGAGGGGTATAAATTTGTTATTCACTCTTATTTGTTATTACTCAGTGTTGGGTTCTAAGCTCTCTCTTGGCAAGGAATTCTCTTTCAAGAATTCTGATTCTTGGTCATTTGGATTTCCTTGAATGGCAGGACACAAGAGGTAGCATTCACCTATGGGATGTGAGGAGGAGAGTGAGTCCCTGGTGCTTAGAAAGAAGAATAATCCTAGGCATTTCCTGACATTTTTCATGGGCATAACTTTGTACAGATGAATGGCTTTACCCTTTGGGAAATGAGAGTATAATAGGAGGATGGCCAGCAGGGTTACATATCTTGGGTGAGCCTTGATCACAGAGGCCATGAATGGCCAAAAAGGGCAAATGGAAGATTGAAATGTGTATTCAATTTTTCTGCAGGCTGTAATGGAAAAGAGGAAATGACTTCAGTCCCCTTGGGTATAAGTGTCTTCCTCACTCTGTGCAGACATTTAGGGCATATTGCAAGCTGTGAGCTTCTCACAAGCAAGTCTTGTCTCTTGCTTTTGACTCGCCGAGCCCCTTCCCTCTGTTGCTTCATTCTTCCAGCTGCTTCTGTAACCTCCCCTCTGTCGTGTCTCATCCCCCACGGCTGCTCAAATGTGATTCCCCCGAGCCTCCCTTCCTCTCCAGCTGCATCTGTTCACCTCCCCTGCTGATCGATCCACTTCTTTAGCTCAAGGACAGCAAGAGGAAATGATTCCAGCAGCTAAACAGCTTTTATGCAGAGAGAATATTTAAATATTCTCAGTTTGCATGATTCTCCTTCACCTCATGCTATGATCAGAGGTTAATGGAGACAGTGTGGGCTTCTCCCTGTTGGTAGAGACCGGAAGACTTTCAGAAATGAAGGCCAAGATTCTGCAACAACCCTTCCTCCCCAAAACATAAATTTTTATATAGGAGAGGAGAAATATTTTCCTTCATCAAATTGGTCTTTTTTAGATTGTGGGTCCATGTTCCATTTCCCTTCCATCTCTGGATAAGGCTCCACACAAATTAGAAGATGTTATTACTATTTCATTATTTTTAGTGGATAGAATTTTAAAATGGGAATTGTATTCTAAGTGTTTGTATCACTAAAATTTATCTTATTATAATGAATTATGGCTTCACAGAGTGCTAATTTAATGGATATTTACTTTCTTGAAATCAGTTTATTTCAAATTTAACCTGTTAGACACTGTTCAAAATAACCTGCCAGGCAGAGTTGTTACAAGGACTGAATAGTCACAGCCTCACAAATGTCCAATCCATACATAATACCCCCAGACACTAATTTATAAGTATATGTACATATATATGCATATCTATATACATAATCTATACATATATATCTTCCATGAATCTATCCAGTAAACATAGTCATCTTTTAGTTAATTATATATTGTCTCCCTATATTACAATGTCATGTTTACTTATCTATTTCCTTCTTCTTGGACATTTATCTTTTTTAATTTATTGATTCTTTTTAGTTAAACATGACAATATAATCCATTTTGATATAGTTATATAATCATGGAATATGTCTTATTCTAGTTAGGCCCCAGTCTTGTGGATGTACACGATGGTATGATTCACTGTGATGTTTTCATATAGGTACATAGGAAAATTATTTTATATTCCTTCCACTATCTTTCCTTTTTCTATTCTCTCTCCCTTAGCTCCATTCCCCATGGTCTAATTAACTGAATTTCTATTCCCCCGCAGTGTGGGTTAGCTTCCACATATCACAGAAGACATTCAACTTTTGGCTTTTGGGGAGCGGCTTAATTCACTTAGCTTGATAGTCTCCAGATCCATCCATTTACTGGCAAATGTCAGAAAGTCATTCTTCTTTATGGCTGAGAAATACTACATTATGTATACATACCACATTTTCTTTATCCATTCATCTGTTGAAGGATACCTAGGTTGGTTCCATAGCTTAATCATTGTGAATTAAGCTGCTATAAACACTGATTTGGCTGTGTCACTATAGTATGCTGATTTTAAGTCCTCTGGGTATGAACCAAGGAGTGGGATAACTGGGTCAAATGGTGGTTCCATTCCTAGTTTTCTGAGGAATCTCCATACTGCTTTCCAGAGTGGTTGTACCAATTTGCAGTCCCACCAGCAACGTATAAGCGTGCCTGCTTCCCCACATCTTTGCCAACGTTTCTTGTTACTTGTATTCTTAATCATTGCCACTCTGACTGAAATGAGATGAAATCTCAGTATAGTTTTAATTTGCATTTCTGTAATTGCTAGAGATATTGAACATTTTTTTTCAAATATTTGTTGCCTATTCATATTTCTTCTTCTTTAAGTGTCTGCTCTGTTCCTTTGTTGGGTATTTATCTTATTTCTGTTTTCCTTTCTTCACTTTCCTCCTGTACCCTTTCTTGCTTCTATCATTTTCATTTTTCTCTTTTTTCATTTTGAAACTTCCTGGTTTTCTTCCTCTTTCTCTGTCCTGCCATCTTTTCTTTCTCTTTCCCTTTATTCATAACTCTCAGAGGTATTGACAAGCATATTTTATGTCCATTTTTCCTTTTCTTGTTGAAGTATCCTATTATGAGGTAACCTCCCCTAAACAAAATTCCTAGATTCAGAAGGTGAGCAATGCCTGTGTAGATTGCTTTTCTTCAAAGTTGAATGCCATACCTTCACAGTAACATGTAGTTTTGTATATGCCAGGTTCCCCACAGTCCTGCTGAATTTAAGGGTCTTTTAAAAAATAGTTTGCCCAGCCTTGACAACAGCAAGGCACCAAGAAACTCAGGGAGACCCTGTCTCTAAATAAACAAAATAGGGCTGGGGATGTGGCTCAGTGGTTGAGTGCCCCCGAGTTCAATTCCTGGTACCAAAAAAAAAAAAAAAAAAAAAGGAAAGATATACTTAGCAAGTTCATTATGTTTTTAATGGTGTGTTTTTTAAAGGTCTTTGGTTCTTAGCAAGACTATGATTTCTCCATTTGCTGATCCTTAAGTTTTCTTTCTTTTTTTTTTCCAGTGCTGGTAATTGAACATGCTAGGCAAGTACTGTGTCACTGAGATACATCTCTAGTCTTGTATTGAAATTTTCTTATGTGTATACCATCTATCTTCTTATACTACTTATCCAGTAGAATTTGGGAAATGATATAATGTATTCCTTTCAAACTGTTACATATTTTGAGTAGCAACCCAACCAGTGAATATTAGCTGAATGATTATTTTGTACTAGGTATTTTTTTAGGGAAAGGAAATAAGGATACAGTGATAAAGAACATGGTCCCTGACTTTAAAGAGATTTGAGAAATATGTCTAGTAAAAGATGACTGTAAACCAAGTGCACTGTAACATAACACATGTTGTGATGGAAATACGTATAGGGTTCAGTGAGGCTGCACTGAGGGGGATAATTAATCAGTCGAGAGATTAAAGGAAGCTTTTTATCGGGAGGATCATAGAGGAAAATTTTACCAGTTTCATTTGTCTCTTGTTTTCTGTGTCTTTTTTGATTGTTCACCAATGCAGCTCCATTGTTCTATTTCACTATGATTCCATGGGATTTCATGACTCTAGTATTTAACGTGGTCTATGTGACAGTGCCTCAAGGCCCAAATACTATGATGTGCTTTATATGCTCAAGGTGCAAACAGAATGTGATTAATGTTGAAGGAGACACAGTCATTCTAGCTTTCATTTAGGTGTCCAGTTAGTGATCAGACACAGTCCTAAGTCTGAGGTTGACGCTCTTATATACCTCAGCCAAGAAGTCCACAGAATGACCTACGGGAAAGGGGGTCTTGGGGAGAAGAATGTTCCTTCCTTTCTCCTAAGGAGTCATCAAACTGCACAAACCCTGACTTTCCTAGTCAAGATCTTTAGCTCTATTTGAGTGACAGTAACACAAGAAAGGTCCTTGGTGACAGAGAGCAGAGTTCTCCTGTCTGACTCTTTGCTCGCTTTAACAGGTAATTTTTGGAGTGAACCTATCATAGGTACTAAAGGACCACTTCGATGCTTGGTTGGATTTAGTAGTTTTCCATGAAAGCCCTCATGAAAATGTTCATCTTCCCTCTTTCAAAGATCTGCCTTCCTTTCCCACCTCTCTACTTCTCTTCCTTTAATGCTTTCTGCTTTCAAATGTGATTATGTTTGTCCATATCTAGCTGCTTGAGGGCAAGGATTCTGCCATCTTTGTACCCTACATATACAGCACCAGTCCTGGCACATGAGAGGCCCTTAACAAATGCTTACCATGGGAATGGAGAGTGCCCTTCTTGCCTGTGGGAGAAACCTAGATGTCCAATGATAGGAAAACATCTGTTTGGGTGCAACTCTTGACCCCACTCAATTGGAGAGAATTACTGACTCCGTGAGTTTGTGTATCCACTAGAGGGCACTGTTTTGTCAGAGGCTCTTCCAGGCTTTTCTTCAATACCAAAGACAGATGCCTTAACTTCATGATCCACTTCTTAGTATTTAGGTTGATGAACGCCTCCAGCTTTCCATCCCAACTATGGTCTATAATCATGATAGTAAATTGTGATTAATGAACAATCACAACAAGGTTAGATGCAAGCAGCAGTGTCACATTTGCTGATGTTGTATTAAGCTCTAAAAGCTACACTGAATGAAGTTTCTTCTTTCTTCATCACGTCTAATCCCACCAAACTATCTACAGGCAGAATCAAATGAGGTCCTGGGCTCTCACATTAAGCAGTTCAAGTTTGCAAATATTTCCAACTTACACGTGAATCCACACAGGGGCTATGCGAGAAGACAGAGCTGCTCACCATATCATTAACCCAGTGGAGACTTGGGAGGCCCACTCTCTCTGTCTAAAGAAGCTGCAAAAGAGGGAGAAGCCAGCAGGGAGGGCATACCTTTCCAAGTTTAAAACATTAACTCTGAGTTATGTCATAGAATTGAAAAAGGAGTAGGCCCCAGTAGGCCCTGTCAACAAGGAGCAAAACCTAAATTAGAACTCCAAGTCTTCTCACAAGAATCTTTTTGATAATATGTTAGGAAACTCTCTTTTATGTTATGCTTTGAAAGATATTTTAAAAGTGGGCATTTATGTGTGTTTGTGCCAAATGGCAAATGGCAATGTCATCTGGGAACTGTTTAATGAAATTCACTCTGATTAAAACTGTAGGTTTAAGTATCTGTTGATTTTATGACAAGCTATGATGTTAATTGTCTTGCAGATTTTGTTTTTGTTTTTGCATTCCCAGGACAACAGGATCTTATTTGTATTACTGTCTTTGGGGAAAGAAGCAAAAATACATTTTTTTTTAAAGAGCATATATTGTTTAAGTTAGCCAGATGTTACAAGATCATACACATGCAAGGCAGAAAGTAGGAGTGAAGAGTTTGGAAGACCTAGAATAGATATTGAGGCACTTCTTCCTCACAAATTTATATCCAGAAGAAATGGATGATGGTTTTCTTCATAAACTTTATTTGAAATATAGAGCCTACCCACCTTCCTACTCAATTATCCCCACATTTGTATATTTGTAAATGACACTATTTCTCTTAACTATCATGCTTCTTTTTCCAGAGGCTTTAAAACTTTTAACAAGGGGAGAAACCATTTTTTTTTTTATTCACCTATTTGATGTAGCAGATTATTTATGGAGCCAACATGTTGACACACTATAAACTGTAAAAAATGAGGCCTAATAAGGTTAATTGTCATCTGAACCTTCCTCTGTAGGCTGCAATCTGTGAGCTTTGATTGTTTCTCTAGGGGAAACTCTGCCCAGATGGCGAAGTCCTCGAGGCCCTGACCCACAAGAGGCCTGTGGAGATGGAGAACAAGGTGCTTCTCCACAGACTAATTAATTTACTACTATAGCACCTGTTCCAGAATAGATAGGGCTGGAAGGGAAAGCGGTCCCTGGGCACAGTGGCAAGCTCTCGGGTAAATGGATTTCAGCTGATTATATTAAGCTGATGCTTTGATCATCTAAAGGCGTTAAAATGGAAATATGTTTTTTTTTTCTGGCTGTTGGCTTCTGTGAGTGTGGTTTGTATTATTATTATAAATGTTGGGTAATAGAAAAAGCTGTTTTATATTTCAGCATGCCCCATTTCAAAAGTGTGCAATATATCTGTCTGTTTCTTTTTCCAGTTTAGAAATGCATGTTGTCATAAAGCTGCACCTTTTAAACAATTCTGCTTTCTTGTTTCCATTTTATACCAGCCAAATTACTAGCTGGAAATCAAACACCAGCACAGATTCCTTTTAGCTGGAACATTTTATTATGTACTCACACCTTTAATTCAATGTGTGTAATTAGGCTTTAATCAGCTGAACACTATTTGCAAAAAGAAAAAAAATATATCAGACACTTCTTTAAATGAAATTCTGGTAAAGTCATGCTATTAAGCTTTGGTGACTAGTTACTGGCACAAATAAATCCTTGTGTAAACAAGGCTTGGTAGTAAATGGATTTACAATGTGAGTCTTTCTGCACTCAATTTCACTTTATTGCCTCTTTGATTCCCAAAAGGATTAGAGGTAATTTTTTTCAGTCTTTTAGATGCCATAAAACTGTTTCCCTTTCCAAATTAATACTATGATCTTCCATGTAATGTGTTTGGCAAACATGAGGAATTTATAACACCACTAGTCTTATGTTGCATAGTAATGGAGATAAGAATATGGTACCTTAGATGTCAGGGCCTTTTAATGGCAGCTTTCTCCTGAGTTTTGAAAGGTTAGTGTTTAGAAACAGAAAAATATTTTTCACCACATGGAAGACAGCCTAAAGAAATCTAATGATTATAGCTACTTGGTAAGTTAAATGATTTGGGCAATTCCTATTACCATTATTAAATTACCATTGGATTCTGATGCTGCAACAGTGATATGCTATTAACATTAGGATAGGAAAAACTGGATCTTTCTTTTTTAGGAAGATATAATACAGACTATGAAACAGAGCAGGCACAACAAAATTAACATAAAATCCTGAGGTTTCTTTTCAGATTGTCATGAGACCATAAGGAAATAAACCTTTGGTTGTATCCTTATAATCCTTGGAACTGTCTCTTCTGTGAAAGAAATTGAAAATTTCATGGCTGCTTTTCCTTGGTTTTCTCCTCCAGAACTCCAAATATCATCTTTAAGACTTTTGTTTCAGTAGATTTATTGGCTTAATACACATTATTTTTTAAAAATAAAAAAATATATAGATGTATGTACTAGAAATCATTAATTCCCTATTTCTACTCTTAAGTTCTTTCTATCCAGCTCCTAATGTTGGCCAGTTCTTCACATGGTCTCCCGAAGATATTTTAATGGCACTTGGTATGATCTAAAGGACATTTGGGACATTCCCAGGGATTTGCTTCTATAAGTGATACTGCCTGTAATACTTCTGGGTCAATAATATAAAGGTGCCTGCAGTACATATTCCTAGAAGTAAAATTACTGGGTCATAGGGCCCATGCACTTTGAATTTGAAGAGATTGCTAAGTTGTTCTCCAAATATGATGCATGAGTGTGACTGTTTCCCCACGACTACTTCTGTTTTTTTGCCAAATCTGAAGTTAAATATTGTATCTTATTATTTTAATTTGCATTTCTTTAATTATCACTGAGGTTGGAGTATCTTTTCAAATGATTAAAACCCACTTCATTTTCTTTTGATGTGAATAGACTGTTCGTGTCCTTTGCCAGTCTCTCTGTTGGGCCATCAGCGTTATTTTATGGGGTTGAAGAGCTCTTTATGGAATAAGGAAATCAGCCCTCCGTCTGCCAACATGCAGGGTTTGTCATTTTGTGGCATTTGCCTTCCTATCTGTCGCTGCTCATTTACCATGCCCTCTATTCCTCTTCTTTTATCACTGGCTGTCTGAATTTAGGGTTGCTTAATAACTCCTGGAAACTAGAAATGATAATGTTGTGGAAAGGGGGTTAATTTAGGTGGTTTTGTAACTTTGACTTTTGATGAAGTAGGAGGAGAAAGGACTGAAAGGGCAAAATTAAAAAGGGGGTGAAGGGGACTTTAGTGATTTGAAAGAAGGGCTTTTACACTGACAAGACCTTGAAAAAATAGTGTTTATACCAAAAAAAAAAAAAAGCAATTTACTTTACCCATAATTTTCTGCTTTTCTTTTGTCATTATTACAGGTATTTGTGTTAGAGTAATAATTCTTCTTCTAGGAGCTTTTGCTATAGTCGTATGTCTGTGTTTTGGACATCACAGTGTGGGGTCGTGAAACGGAAGTGATTGTGAGGCCCCACACTCTGCACACGGGCTTTGCTCCTGGGTGAAGTGGGGAAGAAAGAAAAAGCAGCCCCACTAACTGCTTTTGGTTAAGCACAAGTAACTTTTTACATTCAGCTCCATAATGATGGCAAAGTAAAGGTAGAGGCAGGTTTTAGACATGGATGGCTTTGGTAAAGTAAAATAGGTTTGCGATGTCCCAGAGTTACCATCCTCATTATGATCTTCAGAGTAAGGTTGAAAGCACGGCCCTGGAACCAGACGGCTGGGATTCAGGTCCTGGCTCTTTCACTTCTTATCTACCTGGTGTTGGCCAAATTCTCATCTCTAAAACAGGAGAAAGGAGAGGAACTACTTCTGAGGATTCTTACTAAGAGAAAAGGAGATGATGCATGTGGCTGATAAAGAATCAGCTCTACTACAGTTCTTATTATTAGCTTGATTAATTGTCAAAGGGTGTCTGTAAATATTATCCAAATCATACTAGACCTGATTTAAAGTAAGCAAATGGACATGTGTTAAAGTATATTTCAGGATTCCTTGTACCACATTTGCATGGTGTCTGGGTGAAGTCACCACATGGTAGCTTCTTCTATTTGGAATTATTATTCCAACCTTGTTTAAAGGTAAAATCTTGAGGTTGAGTAGTAGACATCAAATTGAAGTTAGTCATGGCCAGGGGCCTCTTGTATGCTGAACTAAGAGTATTGGCGAGCTTCTAGCTCCTCTGTCCCCATGCATTCATGTGTTTGCTCATGCTGTTCCCTCTGAAATACTATTCCTGCCTTTATCACTCATGTAGAAATATATATGTATCCCTCTACCTGTCAAGGGAATTGGTGGCTAGATTTTATTGTAAATCACTTCTGCTGATGAGCAAGAATAATGCCAAGAAACACTGCTAGATTAGGCACGACTCTCCAGTATTATAAAGGAGACAAGTGTGTTTATTTATTAGTTTTAAGTGAATGACTTTCAATGACTCCAGTCAACATTTCTGATATGAATATTTTCATGTGAAATGATTGCTATTGTGTTGGTTATTTTCGAAAATCAGAACTTAATTGCAGAACACCTTTAGGCCAATATATCTTATCATAATATTTGCCAGTGCTGCAGATTTAACAAATTAGTTATTGTGACTGTCATTCTTCTATTAACATGAATTTACTGATTAACTAATTTATTTACCTTAGGAGATTTCATATAGCATAGAGCCAGTGTTCCATGACAAAGAGTGAGTGCGTGGATTCTTAGAATTAATACAACCACCACCCATTGCACATTTTTTTTTGGTCTGACTTTATATGCCCAGAAGGTACCTATTGGAAAGATTATAAAATAATCACTTAGGAAATTAATTAATAACATTTACAGTCAAGATCTTGAATTTAAAACTTACTCGTTTTATGAAGATTCATGAATGAGTGAATGCACCCTCAATAGAGGAAGATTACTGGGATTGTAGTTCCTGACAACTTCTTTTTTTTCCAGACAAATGAAAGTAATAATCAAATACCATTTCTATCTATCAAGTAGATAAAAGTCCTAAAAATAGTAGTCCATGTTGGAGAAGGCCGTGAGATATGTACACTGATGAATGGTTGGTGAAGCTGTATCTCAATATAACTTTTCTGGAAAATAATTTGATAAGGCATATTGAAAGCCTTAAATGGGCTTCTTGGCAAAATGGTTACCTGAGCACACACATCTAGCCCACCCTCTTTGCAGGATCCTATTAAATCACCAATAGAACATATTAATTGAGAAATGTTAATCTCTGGACTCTAGTGCTTCTATGCTTACCACTACTGATAATAATGGTCTGAACCCAGAATTCCAGATAAAAGAAAAGGTTGGACCTCATTGCTATACAAAATTACATATAAGAGGTTGTGAGGGGAATGGGAAAATAAACAAGGAGAGAAATGAATTACAGTAGATGGGGTAGAGAGAGAAGATGTGAGGGAAGGGGAGGGGGGATAGTAGGGGATAGGAAAGGTAGCAGAATACAACAGTTACTAATAGGGCATTATGTAAAATTGTGGATGTGTAACCGACGTGATTCTGCAATCTTCATTTGGGGTAAAAATTGGGAGTTCATAACCCACTTCAATCTAATGTATGAAATATGATATGTCAAGAGCTTTGTACTGTTGTGAACAACCAATAAAAAAATTAAAAAAAAGAAAAGGTTGGAAATTGGTGAGTGAAGGAAAAGGAAAAAGTAACACAGAATGTTTCATGTCTCAGTCCTTAGATACTATTCTTTACAGAAATCATGTATGCATGTGTGGCAGCGTCGGGGTGTGTTAGATGTAATCACCAGCCAACTAAAAGCAGAATCATGTTTTCCAGGTGACTAGAGAAAAACAGGACATATAAGTGGTTCATAAAGTTAAAAAAATGCAGAAGCTCAAGTAAATAATATTTCAAACCTGAAGTCAGGGTTGTGGGCTACATGTACAACAAAACAATTGAATTTTGTTTTGTAAAATTTAGTTTCAAATGGTGGCTATAAAAGGAGGTCCAGGTGTAGTCCAGCAGCCAGGACAGTGGGAGGAATCATTCTGACTGTCCATGGGAAGGTGTAGCTCTCACATCTGTCCAAGACCTTTGGCTATCACTAATTTCAGTTACCCAGAATGAATAAGTGGGTGCAAACCTTTCAGCCTAGAAAGAATTACCATTAAGGAGCTTCAGTTAATTGCCAGGGAAACAGGTATCCTTTAGTGGATATGCATGTTTCAACCCTAGGGAAATTTAAAATCAAGTGTAGAATGGCCAAGAAAATCAAAACCATAATATAAAAATATTTTTATCTTCAGTGGGTATTTTTGTATGTTTTGTATCTTAGGTACATGTGCTTGTTGAAGTTAATTTGGTTTGAGTCTATTTATTCAAAAAATCAACTCATAGTGGTCTGTGATAGCCTTATAAAATCAATTGCAATATGCTAAATTGTTAACTTGATATATTAACTTAAGCAATGTACATTTAAATTTTTAGGTTAAAATCTAACTAAAGTTTAAGCATAGTGTTGCTTAAACCAAAATTAAGTTTAAGTTCTGGCAACCAAAATAACTTAATTGTATTTATAAAAAAAATGGATTTTGGGCTGGGGATGTGGCTCAAGCGGTAGCGTGCTCGCCTGGCATGCGTGCGGCCCGGGTTCGATCCTCAGCACCACATACCAACAAAGATGTTGTGTCCGCTGAGAACTAAAAAAAAAATAAATATTAAAAATTCTCTCTCTCTCTCTCTCTCTCTCTCTCTCTCTCTCTCCTCTCTCACTCTCTCTTTTAAAAAATGGATTTTTATATTTGTACAGTTCGGAATTTTAAGTTTGTTAATTCAGATAACTGAGAAACCTAAAAAAGAAGCCAAATACATTAAATGTGTAAATGCTGTTTAAAATGTTTGAAGGTGTTAAATTAATAAATGTGATGATCATTACCCAAAGCTCCTTAGAAACAATGCTGATATCTGTCAAACTTAGAATTATGAATTTCTTATGTTCAAAAGCATAAGATAGAACAAGATTTAAAAAATTTATACCTTATTACATTGAATACAAATTTTGAAACCAAAAAATAAGCTGAATAGTAGGTATTTCTGCATTTAAAAGCCCTCCTCAAGGATAACAAAATACATCAATAGGTATGATTATAGATACAAATTTTAAAAGGATGACAACATAAAAATGTAAAATTCAAGGCAATAAGCATCGAGTGGGACAAGATCAATTTATATTAATGAAAAATACACTGTGAGATAAAATGATCATGAGGTATTATGTACAAATAACAGCACTAAAATTCATAATTAAACAAAAACTTGCAAAATACAAACTAACAAAAACATGAAGATAGAAGGCTTTCCACTCTAAGACCAAAAGATGTTTTGCAGCCTTAAAACAAATGCATATTTTCCTACCCTGAGTTTTCATTTCTAGGAATACATTTAATGATATATAGATGCCCCTTGACTTACATTAGTGTTGTGTCCTGACCAACCCATCAGAAATTGAACATATCCTAAGTCAACATGCATTTAATACACCTAACATACTGAACATCAGAGCTCAGCAACATGGTACACTTAGAGGATCGGTTGTTTGTCCTTGAGATCACATGATGGCCTAGTAGCTGCACCTGTTGCTGCTGCAGTGCAAGAGAGTGTCATACCACAAGGCATTAGCAATAATCAAACTTCAAAACTGAAAGCATAGCTGAGCGTGGTGGCAAATGCCTGTATTCCCAGCAATTCTGGAGACCGAGGCAGGAGGATTACAAGTTTGAAGCCAGCCTCAGCAATTTATCAAAACCCTAAGCAATTTGGGAGACCGTGGCTCAAAATAAAAAATCAAAAGGGCTAGGGATGTAACTCAGTGGTGAAGCACCCCTGTGTACAATCTCTAGTGCACCCCCCCAAAAAATAAACAAAAAATTGAAAGCATGGTTTCTGCTAAATGTGTAATCACTTTTGCAATATTATAAAGTCAGAAAATCCTAAGTTGGGGACCATCTATAATTGGAAATAAGAGTCAAAGCTTTTCATGCAAGAATTTTCATTAACTCTTAGACATAATAGTGAAACTTAATTACTCAGATGCATAACATTAGGCAGTGATGAAATCAGTATTAATTAATCATAAGAATCTTTGACCATCTGAGTTGCTATTTTATTTATAAAATAGCTCCTAAACATTTTGGATAAGGGAATTCAACCTATACTGAGAATAGAAAATAACCCTGGTGAGGGCATTTTCTAACATGGAAGAGTTAGAGATTCAGTTAGTAAGTTATATTGGGACTGTATGTTGTACTTTGAGTACAGTCAACCTTGGCTAGCAAAACCTTCACAGCTGCTCTTTGTGTGGGCCTTATTTAGATATCACACATGTAGAGAATTTTAAGCTTATTTCCATTCCATAAATCAAAACATTTTGGTTTACTTGTTATTAAGTTTAAGACTATTTGGAAACATAAAAATATTATTTAATGTTATTGAAATTATTTGGAAACTTTTTATTGGCTATGATCACAGTTTATAGATGCTCAAATTTTTGTTTACTTATCTTACTATTATAGGAACACGAATGACTGTGAAACTGATGAAAGTTGTGAGAGGCACAAGGAATTTTGCACAGACAGTCGTCTCACCTTATTCACAATTTCACTTTCTGTGGTTTCAGTAACGAGCAGTCAAGAGTGGTCTGAAAATATTAAAAAGAAAATTCCAGAAATAAACAACTCATAAGTTTTAAATTGCATGCCATCCTGAGTAGCATGATTAAAGTCCACATTACCCTGCTTCATCCCTTGTGGAATGTGAGTCTTCCCTTTGTCCAGTGTACTCACGCTGTATATGCTACCTGCCTGTTAGTTACTTAGTTGTCACCTAGGTTATCATCAGACTGATTCTTGTGGTAATGAAGAACTTGAGTTCAAATAACTCTTATATTACTTAACAATGGCCCCAAAGTGCAAGAATAATAATTCTGACAATTAGAATATAACAAAGAGAACTCATAAAGTTCATCCTTTAAGAAGGGTAAGTATAACACAATAAGATACTCTGAGAGACAATAGTCATACAACTTTCAGTACATTACAGTACATTACAGTACATTGTTAAAAATTTTCTATTATATTAGTTATTATTAATAATCTTTAATTTTGCTTAATTTTATAAATTAAACTTCATCATAGATATGTATATATATAGGAAAACACATAATATACCTAAAGTTTTGCATCATCTGCAGTTCCAGGCATCTAATGGGAATCTTGGGATTTTTATATTGTTTCCATATATATAAGGAAACTACAGCAATTTCAGATGGTCAAAGATTCTTTTGATTAATAATGCTGATTTGATCATTGCCTAATGTTATGCATCTGAGTAATTAAGTTTCACTATTATGCCTAACAGCTAATGTTCTTGGCACCAACGGTGTCTACAGATTCTTTTCTATATTTGTACTGTTTTTCTGAAATGTTTCACAAGTGTACGTTTTGATGACCCCCAAGGTGGTAGTTCAGCTTTGGGGATCAGGAGCTTGGTAGACATTTCTTTATAGCTCTTGTCAAGCCTGGCCCAGTGCATTAAGCATAGTAGGCCACACACATATTTATCAAAAATGGATGGGTGCCGTCCAGTTCTGACAGTAGTTGGAAATGATTAGAAAACAGCTTTGAAATCAGGTGGGCTAGAATTCAAATCCCACTGCTTACTGATAACTGACTGTGTGACCTACACTAACAAATCTCTTTCAGCCTCTGGTGATTCCTCCTCTATCTTCTCAGCTCTGGCATTTCCTGTTAGACCTAGGAAAGTTATTCTACTCAATGGGTCTCAGTTTCCTAATTCATGAAGCAGAGACCCCAATGCCAATTAGCTTGTAGGGTTGTCAGGAGGATTAAATGAAATGACACTCGGGAAAGCTCTTAACATGGTATAGAGCATGTGATAAAGTCTAGTTCCATAGATGGAAGTTGTTTCCGTCCTGGGGAGGGCAACGCCAGCAAAGCAAGCAGAGTATTTCTGAATCTGCTTCATAGACTTCCAGTGAATGTCGAGTGAGAAGTGCTTGGCATGAGGCTGGCTCAGTAAGTGCTGTGGACCATTTGTTGTTATTATTATTTTTTTCACCCTGGTTCAGTAATACCAACCTTGCAGGTGCTGGTTGGCTTTGATGTGCAATTGATATAATGCAAGTGATTAGTAGATCATCATTTCCTTCTTTTTCCTTCTTATTTATTTTCCCTCAGATTCACAGCCCCAGTACAAAATCCTGTTGGCTGCCTTGTATCATGGTACTGAAAAACTGCTGGGGCTCTCTAGTCATGTCTGAATGTAAAAGTGGTTCGTAGCAAAATACTGATGATCACTGAGTTTCTCTCTGTATACCTCAGTGGCATTGACTACATATACATTAAGACTGAAGTGAAGATACTATTCAGATTGTGGCAGAACCAAAATAAATCAAAATTCCAAAGCTTGCAGTTACAGAAAATGAGGCCCAAAGAGGTTCTGTGATTTGCCCAAGGCCACACAACTATGGTATCTTTGTGGTATTGTGTGTTGTGCAGATCTACGGTTCTCTCTTGCCCTGGGCTTGGTGATTACAGGTCATTACTTAACTCAGGACCCATGTGAGACCAGCACCATGTCCTTTAGAAAACCAAAAACCTGCCTCATGGCCTAACTGGATCTCTCAGAAAATATATTTAAATGAAACTTCTTTGATTTTATTTTTTTCCAAACTCATGTTATTCATTAAAATGGCTATTTAATATAAAGAAACAAATTAAACAGGGGAGGGAAAGGAAAGCATTTCTTTCATTTTTTTTTCCCCAGTTGCTTTTTGTGCAGGTGGGTTACTGCAGGAGTCCCCTCTCCCGAAGCCCATCTGGGATGTTAGTTTAGCTCTATTGATGTTTAAGACTCCGTCTTTCATCATAACCACATGCCAAGACAATAAGTAATTGAACCACATGTTTTGCCTTTTTAAAAAGGTGTAATCTCCTTCTGAAGTGTAGAGATGTTTAGCAGGATTTTTCTAATTTATCTGTCATCACACCACATGGGCTAGGCTCCAAGCCCCAACTGCAATGTCTCTTTATCACCGTCTTTTGATGAACACCTGTTTCCAGCATACAAATATATCTGCTGAGATGCAAAATTAAAATAATTTCAACAGTATGGGAATAATTAGGAACCTTTTTTTTTTAAAGGTCCACCTGTTCCAAATATCAAAATATCACATTTAGTTGCCTATACATCCTTTTATCACCATATATTCTTTATGGTATGTATGTATATATTTGATAATAATTCTCCTCTGATATTCTATTAACTAAAAAAATAAATATTTTCATTTTTAAATAGCCAATTTTAAGCAATTTTTAAACAACCAGAGTTCTCTGTGTTCATTGAGAGAAAGAATGAAATTACTCCAAAATCTCTTACAAAAAAAAAAAAAAAAACACCTTCTAAATGCTCTATTATTTATAATTGATTATGCCTTTTGTTAAGGCCTTCTTCATAAAAACAAAAATGATTATGTGAATCTTTAGTTATAACAAATACTATTTTTTCAAGAAAAAGATATAAGGGCTCTTATAAGAAAAAGTTTTCCCTTGAAATTTGGTGCATTAAAAACATTAAATCAATACATTTAATATGAAGCTTTTATAATTAGGATTTATGTTACTTTTTTTTTTTTTTGGTACTGGGGATTGAACTCAGGGGCACTCTACCACAGAGTCACATCACCAGCCCTACTTTGTATTTTATTTAGAGACAGGTCTCAGTAGCTTAGCACCTTGCTTTTGCTAAGGCTGGCTTTGAACTCGTGATCTTCCTGCCTCAGCTTCCCCAGCTGCTGAGATTACATAACGTGTGTACCACTGTGCCCGGCTAGATTCGTGTTACTTTATACTTAAAATTTTATCCCCCAAGTGTATATTGGATTTCCCATAAACTATAAACTGGGTAGTTTGAGACTTCAAAGTAAAACTACATGGAAGCTAAACTACTAGTTGGTGGGGTCCTCACTAGGAGTGATTCTCTGTCCTACTATTACATGAGAGAAACCCACTTTCAGGAATTCATAACAAAAAAAGGAAGAAAAAAAAAGATAAGCCTACATAGATTTTACACTAATAGCCAGAGTGAGAAACCTTGGTATACAACAAGCTGTGTAATGATTTCCATTTAACATTAGCCACACTGGGGTTTGTTCTGGATGAGAGTAACCCAATATTTATCCAAATATCCAATAAAGCAAACTCACAGTTGAGAGCCAAGTTGATGTAGAAATGTATTACAATTTGTCTTAATTTTAAGAATTTGAAATCCAAAGTGCCAAATTTTGGGTAGTTTTTCTGACAGGCAAAAAAGTAAATCACCAGTTGCCTGGTCCTTCCATTTCAAAGCTATCCATGAGGCACTAGGTGGCTGGTTGCTTTTTAGCTGTCGGGGACATTTTGGGCAGTGGTTATATTCACAAGACTAATTACACTAATTAATCCACACCAACGTGTGAGCAGTAAGCATGTTTTTACAATTAGGAAGTAATGTTTTAAAATCCTTTATTGGGTACATTTAGAGACACAGCAGTTTCAGATTTACCATACAATAGGGAAAGGAGTTATCCAAATTGAATAAATGTAAATTTCAGCTTGGGCAAATAAATTAATATATGGCAAATGAAACCTACACTTGTGTCACTAATACGCACTTGTATAAGAAGGATTTTTCTAAGTGGATGGGTGGATTGTAGCTTTTACGGTCATTAAATTATAGCGATCTCAAATTACTTTGCTTAAATATGATGTAGTCACATCACGTTACTTCAACTAGCATTTGCTTCTATTGTGGGTACTTGTGTTGAGCAGAGTAAATAGACACCCAAAGGTTTCTACATTCTAATCCCCCAAACCTGGGTATATGTTGCTCTCCACAGCAAAAATACACTTGGCAGAAGTGAGTAGGTTTAGGAATTTAAGAGGGAGTTCCTCCTGGATTATTTTGGCAAGCCCAATGTGACCACAAAAGCCTTCAAAGTCAAAGGATGTGAGAGAGTCAGAGACAGAGCTGTATAACATGAGAATCCAGATTCCATGACTGACTTTGAAGGGACATGGGGAGGCTACAAGCCAAGGAATGTCAGCAGCACCCAGAAGCTAGAAAATCTTCCCTGAGCCAGAGGCAGGAACATGGCCCTGCTATACCTTGATTTTAGCCCATTGAGAACAGAATTATAGTAACTTTGTGTTATTTTCAGTCATGAAGTATGTGGTAAATTGTTACAGCGGCAACCGAAATTAATAGTTTTTTCTTGTTTTTTCTGAGTCAGGTTCCTCATCTGTAAAGTGCTAATAATATTTACTTCTTTTTTGTAAGAATTAATAGATAGTACATGCGACATTGCTTTAAAATGATCAGAAATATAAAAGACGACATCTTTGGCAAAATCAGTAAAACTATTCCTACAGTAACAGATGAGACTGCCAATATAAGATGCCATCATTTAAAAAATCTCCAAATCCCTATCAATTAAGAGCTAATGACTGGAGAATATGGAGTATATCCAGCTTCATTAGAAAGCATCTGTTAGAACGTATCCAAGCAGCCAGGGAAAGGGAGTGAGTAAATGACCTGGACAGAATAAAAAGCCAAGAACATAAATGATGTCAACAGGGCAACAGAGATCCAATGGACAGGAAATTATTTCAGCAGGCCTGAAGAAAGCAAGATACTGGGATTCATTAAAAGACCAAGCTAGATCATTTACAGCAAAAAATAGCTTCAATACCCCTTAAACACTATTTTCCAAAAAAAAGGTAAGTAGACTACTCCTTTTGCTTGGAAGTATTCACCACTGAATTATTTTAATTAGGAAAAAAAATGAAAACCAACTTAAATGTCCAACAATTAGGGAATAATTAAGTAAAATATGATTTAACAATAGGATTAAATATTGTAATTAAAAGTACTTGAGAAAAGCTTTTAATAAACTTTGGGGAGAAATAGACCCATTCATAGAGTATTTTAGCATCTACTAAAGAGTTCTTTTTTAAAGAATCAGGAGGAAATTTACAAATGAAGATGTTTTCAGCAGTTATCTCTGAAGGGTAAAGTAATAGTGAGAACATATTCCATTTTTCAGTTTTCCATTTTCTAAAGTGCCCATTCATCTTCCTATAATTTTCCTAAAGTAGTGCAAGCCTTAGAACATATTTAGAAAGTATTTTAAGAGTGTGTACTTTTTACTGGGCAAGTTTACTCAATGTCGCCATTTCCTAATTAACGACCACCTACTTCTCTCACTTCTGATTGAATTCAGTGTCATTTTTTGACCAGCTGCTTTGTTCCAGGTTCCTTGCAAGGCAGTGTGAAAAATATAACAGTGAATAATATATTTTAATTTGCTTTTTGTGAATTTGTAAGCTAGTGAGAAGGGAATGCAAATAAATAAGTGTTACTATGTAGGTTTCAGATCTGAAGACAGGACTAGGGAAGAAGAGGGAGGGTCTGATCAGATGCCCCATGGAATAGGTAGGACATCAGCAGAGTTATGAGAGATGACTGAATGTGAAGAGAGAGTGGGAGGATGTGTGAGTAGAGAGGACTTAGGAATAGATGGTGGGGAAGAACAGCGGGGCATGTCTGGAGGACAAGATGATTCCCAGGCACTTAGGGTTTGGAGGTGGGAGTCATAGAAAGTTGGGATGGAGGGAGAACACAGAGTTGAACAAAAGCTGAAGGCCTACTTATGAAGTGCCTTGAAAGCTGGGCTGATAAATTTGGACACCAGCTTTGTCTTGGACACCCTGGCTGCTTGGATATGTTCTAACACTGAACAACCAAGTCAAAAATGTAAGAAGAAAAGGCATGTGATGATATGTTTGACCGGAAGGTGGTAGACTAAATGGTTACTCTTTATTCCAATGTTTTAGAATATTGAAGACATATCCGTAGAGCAGGTGGGATTCTCTCATTGTTAGTACATACTGGGGAAGGATTTTAAAGAGGTAACTCCATCTGGCCTGCTCACTTCTCCCAGGAAGACCCCTGTGATCAATTTTAAAGCAGAACTGTAACTCTAAGATTCAAGTTCAGTACTTTGAGACTGAACTTGTAAGTTCTTCCATATTCAACCAGCCCCACTTCCCCCAACTTCTTTAACTTGCTTTGGTGTTTGTTTGGTGTTTCTGTCTCCTCCACAAAACCATAGCCTTCAGTGGACAGAATCTGTGTCTTCTAAGGTCTATTCTTTTCTTTTCTTTTATATTTTGGAATAGAAGGATGAGCATAAAGTTTTAGAAAATAATTGGATGGCACCCTACTCATTCATGCCAATTCATATGCAGTACCTGCTCAGCATTTAAATGTAAAAGAGTTCTATTGACTTGAGACACCCTTGCCTGAGATATTTAGAAGGACCATGGCAACATCCTGAGTCCTTTAATGTTGTCTTGCCATTTCCCCCATTTCTGCTACATTCTCAGGTTGAACGTATTATTAGGCATAATGTGTTTTGCATGGTTTACAATGTAATTCTCCTTCTTTTAAAACTACCAATATAAGTGTCTGGACTAAAAAAAAAATAATCCCTTTTCCTTTTAGGAGATTTCTTTCCTATTTGGTATTTTAAAATCTTTTCTGCCTCCATCAGTTATCTGATCTCTTGGCAGTTCATGCTCCATTCTCTTAGATTCTTTTTAATGGCATGTTTTCCAAGCCTTTTGTCATTAGTACTACCCTTTGGATTCTTTCCAAATTAGCAATCTTTTTTTATATAGAAAGAGCCAAAAATTGCATGCAGTTTTCCAGACAGAGCTTTCGGAGTATGGTGAATAATGGGATAATTACTTCCCACGTGAGCTCCGGTGACACCCAAATGGATTTGTAGGCGTTCGTTCCCCCCACCCTGGTTTTTTTTTTTCCATTTAATCCCAAAGGATGATGTTCACTAAGAAATAATCAGATCTTTTATTGAGAAAAATTTATTGAGGAAAAGTTTTGCTAATAAACTATGTAATGCCGAAATACTGATAATTATTTTAAAAGATAGCCATTTCTTTGGGGAAGTATGACATTTGGTGGAAACTTCAAGCACCCGTTGAGTAGTCTACCTTGAGTTTGATGAAGTAGTAGAAAGGGAGTAGAGAAATTCTCAAGGATGAGAGAGCATTGGGGTGAGGAGGATACCACATTAATGCCACATTTAACCAGGCAGTATTGGGACTTCCATGAAAAATCACCCAGGTCATTAGCAGTAGTGAAATTGACATCAGTTAGCATTGTTTATTCCTAAACATTTAAACAAATGTTTAAACATCTATTCTGTGCTCAGTGTGTTCAATATGCTGAGCTATAAATGTGAAGAAAATTGTTTCTGAAATGCAAATTAAAACTACACTGAGATCTCATCTCCAATCAGAATGGTAATTATCAAGAATACAAGTAACAATAAATGTTGGCGAGGACATGGGGAAAAAGGAACACTCATACATTGCTAGTGGGTCTGCAAATTGGTGCAACCATTCTGGAAAGCAGTATGGAGATTCCTCAGAAAACTTGGAATGGAACCACCATTTGACCCAGTTATCCCACTCCTCAGAATATACTCAAAGGACTTAAACTCAGCATACTACAGTGACACAACCACATCAATGTTTATAGCAGCACAATTCACAATAGCTGAGCTATGAAACCAACTTAGTTACCCTTGAACAGATAAATGGGTAAAGAAAATGTGGCATATATACACAATAGAATATTACTCAGCTATAAAGAAGAATGAAATTATGGCATTTGCAGGTAAATAGATGGAACTGGAGGCTATCATGCTAAGTGAAATAAGCCAATCTCCAAAAATCAAAGGCTGAATGTTCTAATATGTGGATGCTGATTCAGAATAGGTGATGGAGAGGGAGGAGAGGAGGTTCACTGGATTAGACAGGAGAGAATGGGGGGAAAGGAAGGGAGATGGGAATGGGAAAGACAGTAAAATGAATAGGACATAACTTTTCTATGCTCATATATGAATACAGGACCAGTGTAACTCCACATCATGTACAACCACAAGAATGGGAAGTTATACTCCATGTATGTATGATATGGCAAAATAAATTCTACTGTCATGTATAACTAAAAAGAATAAATTAAAAAATACAAAAAAGAAATTGTTTCTGAGTATAAACCAGAGTATTTCACTTCCATGCTCAAAACTCTCCAATAGATTCTTCTCTCATCCACCTGTGACTCTGGCTTACAAAGAGCCATGTAAGCTGTATCCCACCACCTCTGTAAGATATTACCTGCCCTCTCCTCTTGGGTGTCCTGTTCTAGTCACACAAGTCCTCAGCCTTCTCCATTAAGCTAGAAAACAGAGTTCAGAGCAGACTTGGAATTATTACTGTCTGTTAAGCTCATCCTCTGTGCCAAGCTCTGTGTTAAATTTTCTACAGACATTGTTGTATTCAAAATTTTCATTGAAATAGAAAGATGGTTATTGCTGCTCCTGTTATTTTTCTTAGTAACTGTTGTTAAATATAACTTAAAGAAGAGAAAAAGTTAGGTAACCAGACTCGAGTAGTAGTTGGTAGAACCTGAACTCTGTATTCTAAAGCTGTTCTTGTCCAGGCTGCTCTGTTGAAAATTCAATTGTAGAAAAGCCATATACTGCAAAGCTTGAAGATTTATCTACTGATTCTCTCATTGATATATTTGACGGTGATATTGTGAGCCTTTTCTTAGATGGAAAGTGCATGGAAGGTACTTACGTGGACATTAGGGAAATAAACTCGTCAAGAAACTTTCAATTTAGTACAGTTATTGTGTGGATAATAATCATTCAAATGGCTTCAAAGTCTCGACAGTGAACTATTCTATAGTTGACATCTACTTCAAGATGATTATTAAAGCCTAAGTATTTAATGATCTTCCTTTCCCAATTTTCATTGAAATATACAAAGAAATATAAATTAAAAGATGAAAAACCTGTGTCAGTGCTGCAAAGGCAGAAAAGATGATCTATAGGCCAGAAACTGAATTTATATTATAAACTGCAGATAGAATTTATATCCTCCAATTGTTGGTCTCCTTTGGCCTGGGCACCTTTATTACATAATTATAAAGTGACAGAATAAGCTCCATTTCTATTACTGCTCTGAATTTTCCCCAGAACTCTAAATAAAGAATAAAGGAAAACCTGAAAAATTCAAAATAAGCGTTAGTAATATCAGTCAAAATAGAAGTGAAAAAGACACCTATTTTTCATTTTTAAAATATATGTTTCACAGAAAGCTATAGCATGATACCCTATGTGTGCTCATTAACATAATATTAAAAGACATAAGTCAATAAACTTGGAAATTTCAGATTTAAAAACTGCAATAGTAGAAGAGTTTTGTACGTCCTTGAGAATTTGATAAGACAAAATTACAGAGAAACCAAACACTGATTACCTAGGTTAAATATTCATTTCATCCTCCATTAATAGAGAATACCTATTTGTTAAACATCAAAGTTATGAAGGTTGCTCCTATCCTAGTTTGCAAAGAAAGCTTAAATAAAAGCCAAAATTGTGAATGTTTAATCTTTGGCAATGATGTGGTAAAACTAGAAATAAGAAATGTAAACAATACCAAGCCACAAGCTATTGAAGAAGTATTTGTCAGGAATTAATAAAATCAAAATTTGTGGGTTGTAGCTGTTAAGTCACATAGGGGAAAATTCATAAATTTGAGTACTATTGTTTTTATAGAAAGAAGGATTAATTAATTGATTAAATAATTTTATTTTTATTCAAAATTTTATTTTCTAATTGTACATATTTATAGGGTACAGTGTGATAATTTGATACATGTATACAATGTGTAATGATCAAATCAGGGTAATTAGCATTTCCATCTCCTTAAACATTTTGAATACAGAATTTTAAAGGCAGCCAAAGAAGCATGAAAAAACACAAAGACATTAATGAAGAATACAGCAGGAATTATTGAAGTAGAAAGGAGAAAAATAATTGAATTTATAATCCTGGAGTTCATTCTTTGAATAGGCCAACCAAATAAACAACTCTCAGTCTACATTGATTAGGGAAAATAAATGATAAAACACAAATACATATATAAATGGAAAAAGGGACAATAATTATAATAGAGAAATTTATTAATTGTATATTATATTAATTATATATTAATAAAAATAAAAATTTCAATGAATAGATAATATCCAAGGAAAGTATCAGTTATCAAGATAAAGAAGAGTGAATATGATATATTTTTAGGATTAATTATATCTCTATATGTATATGTGTAGGTACTTTCGTATTAGTATTAGTTCATTATTAACTTTTTCATTTTCTTCTATATTTTTTCTATTTTTATTTCTTCAAATTCTGAACCATAATGTGTAAAGCTTTTTTAAAAAGATTTTATTATTTATGTATATAATACACATTAAGTTAAATATATAGTATTAAACATATAATATGTGTGTCTTTAATTATCAGTGAGATAGAAGTTTAAAAAATTTTTTTATTAAATTTCTGGATATTTCTTAATCATTCTTTTATGAAATTTAGGGAAAAAATGTACCAAAAATCAAAATGGATTTGATTTATTTTCAGAATTTAGAGATAATTAATATTTTTTCCAGTACTGAGTCTTACAAGACAATAATATAGTATCTTTATTTATTTAGATCTCCTTTATGTCTGTCAGTATTATTTTATAGAAAATATGCAACTATACAAATCCCCTGAGTAATAGTGCCACTGTGAATCAGCTCATTTATCTCAAAATATCTAGGCGACCAAGGAGAAAAGTTATGATGAGTTATGTAATTATTGCTCTCTGACAAAATATGTACATTTTATGAAGAAACAAATTTTTTTTACCCAACTTGTTAAAGAATTGAGTATGAATCAACTTAGCTGCTAGTCATGTGAGTTCAATACAGAAGACTGTAATTGCATATACACACTGGGGAGGTGGGGAAATAGAAGGTAATCAGGCCTTTTATAGAGTGTTCTGGAGATAAAACTTGAATCAAGAATAGAATTTAGAATACGCTGAACAATAAATAAAAGTAGCATATGTTCAACTTTCTGTTCTTAAGACCAGTCCCTCAGGATTTTAACAGGTTCAGAGTCTGGTGCTCCCTGAAAGTTCGTTCTCCTTGAACACCCTGGGAGAACAGAGCTTTGAGCATAGGCAATGCCCATGACGAATCAGAGGAGACCCCTACACAAGGATGCCATTCTTCTATGAAAGCTGAGGGTCCCAATTAGGTTCTCTCTGAAATAAGTACCTCTTAATCAGCAGTGGACTAAAACAGTGCATAGATTAGTTCTAAGGTCAATGTCAGAAACATTTATCTTCTCATTATTTCCCAGATACACTTCTGCCCTTTCTGAGTACATACCATAGTCCCAACAAGACTTTGTAAGACTCAATACTGTAAAAAATATTCATTATCTCCTGAAAATTAATGGAATCTATTTCAATTTTTAGTACATTAACTATCATTATCAATCCGTATAGTAGATGAAGAACTACTATACAGCAATGGTGGAACTAGAATTTAAATCCACCTGACGGCTGAGCCCACACTACCCCGTACCACCTTGTCTCCTAAATGTATCAGCACCTATACAATCTGCCATGGCATGAGAAATGTTTGCCCTTGATACAAAGAAGGCATTCAAGTGAGAAAGTAAGCTTTGTGTACTTAGTTTTAAAATGTGAACTTTTGTACTTTCCAGTTAACTGAAAAGCATTTGTCTTATTTTTAATTCTTGCAGAGGCCCTACAATCTTGGCTAAAGTAATGCATTTCTAATATGCTTGTAACACACCTCTCAAGGTGGGGCTCTCAAGGTGGGAGAGGGACTCTGTATTTTTGACAGTTTCTCAGATGAGGCTGAGCTTGTGGTTCCACAACCCACACTTTGAGGTAACAAGGGGCCAGAGGAGTATCATCAACTTCTACATCTCTAAACTTGAGGCACTTGACGAACAGTTATTAGATACTAAATGCTAATCAAAACACAATGTTATGCAGTGGCTGTCAGCTTTGGTTGCTAGGTATAATCAGAGGCCAGAGGTATCTTATAGTAGGTATCTTATAATATTCATGCCTGTTTTATCTCACTCCCAGAGATTTTGATTTAATGAACATAAAGTATGAGCTGGGTATTGGATTTTTTTTTTAAATCTTCCAGTTGATTCTAATGTGCACTTATGGTAGAGAACTAATGATCTAGTCTGAGAAGTAAAGGGGCCAGGTTTAGAGAATAGAAGAATCTCCACGGGTCTAGGGTTAGGCGAATAGGCTTTTGAGCCTAGAAGTATATGCTATCCTTTCAGAGTTAAAGCTTGGTAGATGTAAGAGAGACCACAGGAAAGAAGACTGCTTAGAGATTATTTAATAATTCTGGCAAATTAATTCTGAATTAACAATTCAAAAATTATTCTGAATTAAAACAGTGAGAAAGGGGTGGCATAGAGAGAAATTTGGGATGTAGACTGAGAGGCATCTGATGCTTAATGTTAGGAGTAAGAAGAGAATGGAGGATACCTGCTAAATGTCTGGCTTAGAAGCAGGAACAAGAGATGGGAAATAATAGTGGGTTTCAGTCATGTCGAGTTTGAATTACTTTTGAAATCTAGGCAGAGATGCCCAATAAGCAGTTAAAAAGAGGGATGGATCTCAAGTGAGAAATGCAGACTGAGGATACAAGTTTGCGTTTCATAACCAGAAGGTAGTAGAGTCATCTGCCACATAACATTTTGGTCAATGATGCACCACATATACCATGGTGTTCCCTTATTATTATAATGTAGCTGGAAAATTCCTATTGCCGAGTGACATTGCAGCATGGTAGCACAATGCATCCTTCACTTGTTTGCGGTGATGCTGGTGTAAACAAACATAACAAGCTGCTAGTCATATAAAAATAAGGCATGTATAATTATGTATAGTACATAAACACTTGATAATGATAATAAATGAGTAGGTTGTCAGCTTGTGTATTTACTATACTATATTTTTAACATTATTTTAAATGTACTTTATCTACTTATAAAAAAGTAGTTCACTATAAGATTGTGTTATGCTGTCAGCAGTCTTATACATCTTATGTTTACGTGTGTGTGAGTGTGTGTGTGTGTGTGTGTGTGTGTGTGTGTGTGTGTCTGTGTTTGTGGTAAGTGCTGGAGATCCATCCCAGAGCCTCACATAGTGTTAAGCAAATACACTGCCACTGAGCTACATTCTCGGCCCTAGATTGTCTCAATTGCATCAAGAGACCACATCAAGTGATTGACCTATACCATCTAGGTTTGTGTAAATACACTCTATGATGTTCACACAATGACAAAATTGCCTAACAACACATCTCTCAGAATGCATCTCTGTTGTTAAGTGGTGCCTAGCTTTAGTTGTATTCATCCTGACTTTATCAGAACACAGTGCTGTATGACTTTGGACAAGTTATTTAACTGCACTGAGCCCAGTTTTTGCCACTGTGAAAATTGTAGAATTTACCATATATGATGGTTCTAAAAATTAAATGAGAATCATTACCCGGAACATATTAAGCACTTAAATATTAGTTATCAGTGATAGTTTCATCATCATCCTTTGAAAATTTTATATCCCTTATTCCTTATATAGAATATTTCACCTTCCCCCACAAAAGAGATGGATTTGTTTTATAATTGCCACTATTGCCAAACAGCTATTTAAAGCAGCATCTCAGAGAGATAAAGTGCTGAAAAGTTAAAGCACTTTGATTATAAAACAAGCAAAGATATAAGGTGATTACTCACCTCAACTTAGCACCACATTTGAAACCTTCCTGTGATTCTCTCTTATTGTAATCCTTAAAATTCACCATCCCCCAAGAGACCCAATTTCCTTTTGGAAAGCAGTGCTGGACATATTTTTTCCCCCCTGTGGCTAGACCTGCCTCATTTTTCCATACTCAGCCTGTGCTCTAACTTTCATTAGAGCCCATGCCTTCCCTGACTGTGCCCTGTACCATGCACAATTTACTCAACAAGTGCCGCTATGAAGGAAAGCATAAATCAAAATTTTAAAATGGATTCATTTAAATTGTTAAGAGAGCCTCCTATTGCAATGAATCTGTTTTCAAATGGAGGAACCCTTGAAAGAGTTAATAACCCACTCAATTCGTCTCTTTTAGAACTATAACAAATCACACATAGCTCTTATTGGCTTACTGTGTGGTGACATCCGTATTGGTTTGAAGATGTTAATGTAGAAAACAGTCTTCAGTCTGTGAATTGAATATTTATGTACATTAAATTTTACCTTTACTTGTGTTTTGAGCCATATCTGCCTTCTCTGTTCTTTTCCACCTGTGTGTTTCATTACATTCTTGCTCTAGCTTCTTTTACTATTCATTTCAGGTATAAGCATCTTTCAGCACCAAAAAAGCCACATGAGGCTGCTTCTTCCAGGAGTTGTCACTCATCTAGTCATCATTTCTGGGCTAGAAAAGCCATCACAGTGTGAAAATTCAGTTTTAATCAGTTTTACTACTAAAAGAAAGAACTTTCAACTGGGTTTCTGCAGTAAACTGAGAACCAGACTCTCCTCAAAACTCAGGCTTGCTTCCCTTCCCTGCCATCATGTCCTCTTGGGTTCTGGGACCTCTGTTCAAATGAATCCAGAACATTCACAGAAACTCAAGCCTAGGCTTCTATTGTAGCATCCTATTCTTCCCAGGTATACTTATGTGCTCATTCAATCAATCAATCAATATTTATTGAGTACTTACTATGTGCTGGGAACAGGGGAGGTGGGGAGATATCATAATGAAAAAGAAAGATAAGGTCCCTGCCTTCACAGAACTTACAGTTTAATGAGGATATAGATAGTAAACATGTTATCATGTAAATTAAGGATTGCAAATTGTGACAAATGTTATAAAAGGAAAAATATTGGATCCTATTTCAGAGTATGGTGAGAAGACCTAATATGGACTTGGGAATCAGATGAACTTCTTTAAAGAAATTAACCTAAAGCTGAGGAATTAGAGATGATTAGAAAGTAGCCAAACATAGGAGAAAAGAGATTTCTAGAGTCCTATCATAAATCATTTTGTTGCTGGTTTGGATTCCTATAGCTCCTTTTCTGGTTGCACTTTTCATCTTGTATTTGGCCTTCTGTTTTACTGTGTTTGTGCCCTTATTAGATTCTTCTATAACTCAAAACACTTGTGGGGAATTTTCTACTTCCATGGGTTATATTTTCTTCCAGATTGGGTTCTTCACTTGTCTTCATCAGGCAATGCTCTTGAATTCTTTATTCTCTTCTCCTTTGTTAGATCCACATGTGGGGTATTAGCTTTATCTTGTTTGTGTAGTTACCTTGCTGTTTCTTCTTCTGCCTGAGTGTAACATGAGCAATTCTGACTTGATCTTTCATGGACTCTGCATTTATGTGGCTGTATTCTTCTTTATTTCCTTCCCACTGTGTTTCAGAACTCCTTTTCTCCCTCAGATATAATTGGAGAGTTGGAGGACTTCTCCTTGGTGTGTATTTTTTCTGTAGCAGAAAGTAAATGGGGTGAGGAGTTGTTAGAATGCAACTATTCTGAGGCTGTTGGAGGACAGGACTCACCTCTCTTGCCTAAGAGCTTGTTATACTTCCTATCCAAAGTTTGCCCTATCATCTTGCCAAGGACCATCAGAGAAGGGACCAGGAAAACAGTAGTCTTGGTGCTTGTTTCTGATTCTTGTTTCACACCAAAGCATTTTACTATGACTCTTCACAGAGCTATCCACTCATCTCAGTCCACATCTCTACTACCTGCAGACAGGAGACGTTAATAAGGATTTGTGTAATTTGCAGACCCTTCCCTTCTGGCTTCTACAAGATGGAAGGCTTGTCATGATGGTCTTCTGATTTATCCTATGCCTTATTTTTTGAAACCTATAATAAGTGCTTAGAACCCTTGACAAATTTGCTGGTGGTGATTTTTGCTTGATTTTTTATTGTTGTTATTTGCTTTAATTCACTATGTCAGTGCAGTGTCATGATAGAAAGATTTTGCAATCTGACTTCATTTTACCCTTTATTTCCACAGTTTCACCTTCAAAATATTACCATTTTACATTCTTCATGCAACACAGTCACAGGGGGCAATAGAGATTTTTTTAAGTGAGTGCATTTAAGATATTTTAGAAGAAGCACCAGCATTTTGTAATGTGTTAGATGAGGAGGGTGATGGAGAGGAGCCACTAGGATGACCCATCGTAGGAGAATCTGGCTAGAATAAGCAAATTCTAGAAACCTGGACATATATTTGCCCAGAAAACTTGGACAAAATTAGTTCACAATTTAATGGAGAATAAGAACACATTAACAGAGTCAGCAGTGCTCAACAAGCCCTGTGATAGAGATTTAAGTCATCTCTTTAATCCTCACCAGATCCCCATGAAGAGCCTGGGTATCCACCTGCTTCCCCACATGTGATGGAAGCAGCACAGTGTGGAGGGCAGAGGAGGCCAAGTATGTGTGATTAGGGTGCCGAGGTGAGCAGCCAGCAGTGCTCCAGCTATGTCCATTGACGCCACCTCACTTCAAACTCAGGACTCCCACATGAAATATATTTTCTTTCTTCCATTTTTGCTAAATAAGGAATCTGAAGCTCAAAGAAGTTAAATGAAATTGTCTGGGGTTATTCCATTTCCAGGTGGGTTGAACTCTAGGGCTGGTTGATTCCCCATTTCCTATTTTCTATCACACCCTAATGCCAAACCCTTCCCCCACTTCATGGAGGTGGGCACGCACTATATTATAACCCAGGAGTCACGGTTTGTTGCTTGCCTACTCTGATTCACGAATACAGGTATAAAATAGGTCAGCCTGAGCGCAGTCAGCACTGTTTCCCCATTTTGCAGAAATCTTGGCTTGGAGACTTGCATCACCCAGAGTTTAGGAAAAGGAGGCGGCTTTGCCCAAGTAGGGTCAAAGCCAATGGTAGATGCCATGAGCACGGAGGAACCTTCTTCTTCCTGTGTTGCCTCCATCAGATCATCTCTCCTTTATCCTGGTGGTGATTGTGGATCTTCACTTGTATTGTGGAGCTCTAGGAAGGAGAGGGCTCCTCTCAGCATCCCATTGACAAGTCCAAAAAGAAATCCACAAAAGAATAAAGAGTCAGGTGGCATTTTCACCTCATTCCCTCCTTTGCAGACACTGCTGCAGCGAATGCTTTCCCACAACCTGGACCTTTGACCCTTCCGCATATACTCTGATTTTCTCCTGAGACACAGAGGTGAGATCAAGATGACTTCCCCTGGCCACCCTGCTCAGAGTGGTTTCACAGGTCACAAATTAGCTTCTCTGGGGAGAGCAGATCAAAAGCAAAATATATGGGTCTGTAAATAGCTCATAGTTTAAAATTTCTAAACAGTCTGTGTGCGCACACACACATATATGCACATTATATAAGAGGGAGCCTTTGATACCTATCTGAGTGCTAAATCACTATATTTGCTTATAGATAATCCAGAGGAGCCCAAGATAGGGAAATAAAGTTGAAAGTGGTTGCACCTATTGATGTGCATCAGTATGTTCTGTGTAGAATCAAATGATGAAAGATTGGAGAAGGAGCAGGCAGAGAGAAAAGGGAGAGAAGAGATTCTTGCAAAAAAAAAAAAAAAAGGCGGGGGCGAGGGAGAACAGAAGCAGCTGCCTCCTAATGGACTCCTAGAAAATGAGAGAGAAAGACATTTATTTCACTATTTCTAGGAAATAGTATATAGGAAGGCTGAGCAGGAGGTAAGTGTATGAAGCAATTTGAAATGAGAAAGAGAAAATTACTTCTCTGGAAAAACAGTGCAGAGACACAAGAGCCAAGAAGAAGAAAGTTTTGCTATGAATAGTCTTGAAGTTTTGCCAACATTCTGGACACATTTGAACAGAGAATACTCAATGGAACATGCTTCTGTCTGCTAGAGGTAACTCCCTTCCAAGGTCTGCTCACAAATGATGTGCATTTTGCTTAGTTTTAAGTTTGTGAGCCATCTCATAAAACTTTTCCCTTAATGCCTGTGAGGGTGTGGATGGGAGGTGAGTACACTCCATTGAGGAGATGGCAGTAACAGAGGTAAGGAGAGTGAAAATAGGGTATTGAAATTATGAGAAGAATAGCAAAGAGCTTTGTGTCACTGGAGTATGGGATTCTTGGTGTAGAATAGAAAAGGGGCTAGTTGAAAATTAAATTAAATTGGAGTAGCATGGAGATCCTCAACTCTAAGGTGAGGAGTGGGCTTTGGAATATTTTTTCACTAGACAGTTTTATCCTGAAAATTTACTGCACTTTTTGAGTGAGCATATGACATATTTGTCAAAGGTAGATGCAAGAACCTCATGCTCTGGAAAGAGATCAAGGTGAATGATACCAATCTTGATGCCATTTACAAAGAGGTCCTAGTTGAAGCTTTAGGAGAGAGAATGTGATCCAGAGAGAAGATCTAGGACAAGAAAAGATGACCACTGGCATAGAACTAGAAGGAATATTTACTCTCAAATAATTAGGATAAGAAAGGAAACTATTTAGAAAGATAAAGTAGCAGGAATCTGGATTACATGTTGCCATAGGAGCCAAATGTACAGAAAGTCTGTATCAAAAGTTGTGGCCAGTGCAGAAAGGAAGGGGTAAATTAAGTAGGATTTAAACTGAGAGGTTCGTGGCACTTGGAATATATTGGTCCAAAAAGCATGACGGTACAAGAACTGCAAAAAGACACAGGCTTTGACGGGTATAAATCCAGTACCCCAAAGTAAATTAATAAACCCAGTTCTTGTCCTTTTCTGTGAGCACCAGGAAGAGATCAATGTATTCATAGTTGAACAGACAAAGGGAGATTCTTCTGAATCTACCCGACAAGGAATTTTTAAAAACATATTTAACATTTGGAGTTTGGGGAGGCAGGAGCAACTAATGCTGCTGAGACTCAGCAAGATGCAGTAAGATAAGAAGGACATAGCCTCTGTACAAACCATGAAAGGCTTGGGGTTTATCCTTTACTGGCCCCAACTTTCTTTCTCTTACTCATAGGATTGTGAATTTTAAAAATATTTTTTAAATAAAAAAGTATAGAATAGGATCAGAATAAGTAACATTCCACAGATGGAATATTCTGAATTCAATTTTTAAAAAAATTTGTTTTTTAGTTGTTGATAGATCTTTATTTTATTTATTTAAATGCGGTGCTGAGAATTGAACCCAGTGCCTCACACAAGCCAGCCAGGCAAGTGCGCTATGGCTGAGCCATAGCCCCAACCCCTGAATCCAATTTTGTGATCATAGCCAGGCCTAAGTATTTGTGAGCCTTGAGCTTCATTTCCTTGACTTCTCTGTACTAAGAGTTAAGTTCAGGCTAGGGATATAGGTCAGTAGTAGAACATTTGTGTAGCAGGTACAGGGTCATGGGTTTAATCCTCAACAACACACACACACACACACACACACTCAAAAAGAAATAAGTACTCCATTTTTGAAAGTGCTAAACAACGAAGAATCAGAAGAAATAACCCCTTTAGGATTGTTTCATTCACTTGATTTTTGTCCAATCCCAAACCTATGTAGGCCTAACTCCTCCTACCATCTCCACTAGCTGAGTTCTGTACACAGACTATCCGCCGTCCCTTTCTATGAAAGGAAGGTGTTATAAATTATGTTGATATGCAGATGACAACTTCTGGGATAATGTGCTAAGATGGCCATGGTGCTTTCTGAATATAAAGTAAACTTACAAACTATATAGTCTTTAAGAGTAAAGGGGCTGGCCTATAACTCAGTGGTAAATTGCTTGTCTAACATGCACTGTAAAAATATAAGTGAGAGCAAAAGACCTGTGATATAAGAGGAATATATTTTATTGTGTTAATATTTTAAGACACATTTTAGTTTGAAACACATTCAGATCCTATAACAATATTGCTTTTATTGATCAAAATAAGTTATATCTGTATATACATTTATATGTATTCACTCTTTTCAGGGATAAGATTTCTGTGGTAGGCATCAGTCTTCACAAACATCTTTTTAAAGAATCCTATTTTTCCCAGTCCTTTTGAAGTTAGATTGGGCCATATGATGAACTTTAGCCAAGAGAATATGGGCTGTAATAGGATAAGTCACCTCCAGACTGAAAATTAGGGCTTGGTGTGTAACTCATCCCACTTATCTTTCCCCCTAACATAGCATTTGATAATTCCCCAGGTGGTGGTTGATCTGTCAGCCTGGATCTGGAGAGGGACCATGTAGAAGAGTGATCTCAGTCAATCAACATAAACTGGTAGCTTGAGGGAGAAACATATTTTGCTACAATTAGCTACTGAAATTTTGTACCTGTGGTACAGCTTCCAACAACTTAAAATGTTCTTTTGAGTTTAAAAATGTTCTTGATCTCTGTGTCTGAGTCATATTCTTGGTAACCTGCCCAGCCTCCAGTCCTGCTACCTGCTGATACCAAACAGCTGCCTGCCTGTCTTTTTTTAGCGTGTTATTCTGCATAATGTGTTGTGAACCTCCTAACTCCTTATGTCATCCCTGTTGTTTTATATTGTACGTATCTGACTCATCCATCATCTACTACTTGTTACCATACTCTCCAGAGAGCCTCTTCTCTCTGGTAGCCTGGACTACCCAAACCCTGCATCTGGAGCTGTCCTCTGAGCATCTGGTCCACCCCAGTGTTCTGCCTCTGCCAGTGTCTATGGAATCAGTAATGCCCAGCAACTATCCGATGTGATGAATTCTAAATCACTCTACACTAATCGAGGGTAAGGTTCATGTCAGATACAACCCTATAAATAACCTCTGTCTTAGAACAGGTGTTTTATAAACATTTAATGAACAAATGCACACTTGCATCAAATTGCATTAAAATTCATTCAAACTAGAGAAGGATTCCCACCTGTTAAGTTGATCAGCTTCCATTTTGTTTCAAATTAAGCCACAAATTAATCCTAAGGGAGAGTTTCTTTGGTAAATTGTATCAAAATCAGGCAATTTTCTTGACAAACAAAACATGCTAATTCTATTTTAATTAGATATTAAATGACATAACCATTGTTTTTGCATGCTCTTGCAAGACATGCCTAAACTCTTCAGTAATTCGATATGGGTAGCTGAGCATCATCTCTCATCAATGAGCCCACCTCTTATCTCAGCTGCAATTGCACTAGACAGTTTGGTTCAAATGCCTGCCTTCTGCTATCTGACTCTGGCTATTCACCTGGGAGTTCTATGACAAAGCCACAAAGAAATGCAGGTCTTTACCATTCTTGGGGGTAGAGTGTGGCCAGTAGATGAAGGGAGCCTCTGAATGCTTCAGACCCCCACCTTTGACACATTTTTTCCTTCTTATCTATCAATCTTGCTTCCTGGGCTCACTTTCTGAATAAATGTCCTTCACCCAAGTCTTTCAATGAGGTTTTGCTTAGGAGGGAGACCAATTAAGACAGTAGTACTTTCTATTCCTCGTTAATTATACCTGCCTCATATAGATGTTGTTCACGCTATTTTTTTTTCTTTAATGGACCTAAAACTCCTTACACAGCTGTATTAAGTACTGTACTTACAAAGCAAAATAATTACCTTTTAGCTCCCAAACATATATGTTCAAAAACCTATATGCAATATATGTGTCTATACTTCTTTTTCCAAAATTTATTGCTCTGCATGAATTATCATACCTTTTTTATTTTTATTTTTTTTATTTTATTATTTTTTTTATTGGTTGTTCACAACATTACAAAGCTCTTGACATATCATATTTCATACATTAGATTGAAGTGGGTTATGAACTCCCAATTTGTTCACGCTATTTTTTTAAATTATTGTGAATTGACATTGTGATGAGGTCACCTGTTTTGATAACATAAAAATGATCTTTTGATAGACATTTTGATCACAGAAGGCATAAAATTAGAGAATTTTAACAAAATATATACCAAATAAGAATCATTTAAAAGTGGAAAAAAATCACAATTACTTAATATTTAAAAGTTAACCATTCTTAATAACATTTTATATTTATTTTTAAATGAATGTTTTGTTTTTAAATCTTCAATCAATAAGGTATACCTACTATGTGTTCAATACTGTGCAAAATCTAATGCGACAGCACATTGAAAAATGGCAGGAGGTTTACAGTCTGAAGATTTGTTTCTACTCTTGATTTTGCTATGTGCTATCTAGTTCTTGATAAATTATCTTAATTCCCTAACCCTTGCCTATGGGATAAAGAAGATAATAATGCATCTTCCTGAAGAATGAGGCAGCTATTACTAACTTTGTAATCCCCATGACAGTGACATGTGTAGTCTGCATTACCTGTTATATTGCATAGTTATTGAATATTACCATATCATTACCTGTGTACATGTCGAATCCATGGAGCATATTTTATAGCTATTTTTATCCTCATATATACTTAACGGTAATAGATACATATTAGTCAATTAATAAATTGATGGTTGGCATAAAAATATAGGCTTATTGCCTAGATAAGTGACACAATTAGAATGTACACTTTCCATTTTGAGTTATTCATAAATGTTTTCTCAATATCTGATTTGTATGCTAAAGAAAATAGGATATTGTTAGTTTTATTGTTGTAAAGAATAATCTGTGTGTGTGTGTGTGTGTGTGTGTGTGTGCACATGCACATGGGTCTATGAGCTAGAGGGAGAGAATATCAATTCAGCAATGGCAATTTACTCCCGCAACCCAATTATATCTTAGGTGATTGGGATGATATCCTTTTGAGTTAGGAAATGAGCAGTAACATAGAGAATAAATCTACTGTTGAGTGTTGATCCATTTTATGAACCCATGTAAAGTAGCTAAGTAAAAAATTAGTCTTGAAATTTGAACAAACAGTTCTGATGGCTGCTCTAAGAAACAGAGCAAGCAAAGTTCAGTGCGATAGAGGGTGAGAATTTTTATTTGTGCTGTTACAGTAGTGAACTCAGGTATTGATTTTTCAAGTAATTTGAAAGTAATTTGGAATTTCCAAATGATACTTATGCAGTGCTACCTGGAACCTATAAAAATTGGAAATGGGGCTCTTTTGTTATGGAAAATAAACTGAAAATAATACTAACCATCTATTCAAACATAATGTCCCTAAACCATGCCTAATTTCAGGTGGATTTCTCTTTGTGATCTACTCCTCTCCAGGACAAAGAGCAGGTTTCAGACCTAGCTGAGGTCTTTGGACCAGAGTTCCATCCAGGATTTAGAGTTACTTGGGCTGGCTGGCCCTTTCCTAGGGCTGTAAGTCAAGGGGATGAGAGGCACAAGCCATGAAATGCAGGCTAAATTTTGGTTACATCACTTTGTGAGTCTAGTTTTTTATATAATAGAGTTGAAAAAATAGATAAATTAAAACAGAGATGAAGCCTACGCTTCCCAAATTACCACTAGTGATATGTGAGATCATTTTTGGTGGTTCGCAAATAGTTTTTAATTTAAAATTTTACATATATGTATTTCTGTATGTTTTAGGTAACTTCCAGTGTTTCTTGACTATTCCATTCTTTTTCCCTTTTCATAGCAATTTTAGAATAATCTCAGTATTATGCTGCCAAGCTAACTCTCTGAGGGGAAATGTCTTTGATTTGTAGTGTTTGTCAATTTTCATGAGGTAAATACTACCACAGTGACTGGTTTCAAGCACTGTGGGCTTAATAACTAGCTCAAAAATTCCTGAATATTCAAGAATTGGCTTTCATGACTTGGTATGAACTAGGATTATCTGGCTTCTATCCATCAGAAAAGAAGCTTGCCCAGTGCTGTAGAAACACATGCTGCTACTAAGACTATATAAACACTTTTGTTTCAACTGTATTGAATCCGTAGATATTTGAAGAAAATTAGCATATTTACAATATTGAGTCATCCAGCCCATAAATATGATGCTGTCCTCCATTTAGTTAGGACTTGTTTAATTTCTCTATCGGTTTGGTTTTTCTTTCTTCCTTTCCAGTGTACTTTCAAGGATATCCTGCTCATCTTCTTTAGTTAAACTTACTCCTAGGAATTTTATATCTTTGATGAAATACATATATTTACATATGAAGTATATAAAGTTTACATGTAAATGTAAAGTTTTTAAGTTTTGTGTTTTAAATATTTGCTGCTGACATAAAAGATGCATTGTGAAAATATTACACTAACCTGTAACCAAAAATCTTCTATACCCCACATATAGTTTTTGAATTTAGACATACTTCTTTTTATTTTCTATGTACATAGTCAGACGTTTATGTGAATAATAGTTTTATTTATTCTTTTTAAATCCAATGCCTTATATTTCTTATCACTTTGCTGAATTGTGTTTACATAGAAGATTAAGTGAGATTAGTGACAGCTAGCATAGTCCAGATTTCAGAGTGAAAATTTCTATATTTACTATTAAGTTGATGTTTTGCTACAAGGTTTTTAAATTTGCTTTTGTTTTTGTGTGTGCCCTTTATTGAACTAGGGAAGTTCCCTTCTGATTTTAGTTTACTAAGAGTTTTTAATTATGTATGGTTACTGAATTTTATCAAATGCCTTTTTTTCTATCTATTTAGATCACAAGACCTTTTCTTTTTTATGCTAATGTAACACATTATTCCTATCACTGTTAATATCATACCAATCTAAAATTCCTAAACTAGTAAATGCATATTACTTGTTCTGGTTTGCTAGTAGTTTGTTTAAAATTCTTACATCAATAATCATGAGTGTGATTATAATTTTTAAAAATTTATATTTGTGTTAGGTTATAGTATCAAATTTATTCAGGTCTTGTAAAAGAAAATAAAATACGTTCCTTTTTCCTATTGTCTGGAAGAGTTTGGATCTATTTCTTCCTAAAAATTTGATTGAATTCACAATTAAATATAAAGAACAATGTCAAAGAATATAATAATATTCAAGTTTTATTATTTTTTATGCAAGTTTCATGGTGTCATATTGTTAGGAATTCCCATTAGTTCAACATTTTTAGATTCATTTAACAAAGTTATTCATAATATCCTCTTGTAATCTTTTCAGTGTTCACATGATCTGTAGTGATGTCTCCTTTTTATTGCAGATACTGATGTTTTGTCTTTTTTTTCATTACTGTCAAGATTGGTTTTTAAGTTTTACTAATATCCAAGAAACAGGTTCTAAATTTTATTGATTTTTCTCTGTTATTTATTTTCGATGTCATTATTGTGGTTTTAGCTTTATTTTTTCTTTCTACTTTCTTTGGACTTCATTTTGCTAATTTCTAACTTTTTGAGGAAAATGCAAAGTTCATTGATTTTGAGATTTGCTTTTTCAAACATATACTTTTAAAACTCTGAATTTGCATTAAGTATGGTTCTCATTGTATCCCAGATTTTTGGATATTTAGTAACTTCACTATGCTTCAATTGTTCATATTTGTAATATATTTAGAATATGAATATAATATTTTAACACATTAATAATTTTCAACATGTTCTCTCTGTTGAGGCAGTGCTTCACTTAAACATGTATTTCTTCATTCCTAAATGAGTAAGAATACTATAGTAACAAATTTGTTACTGATTTCTAAATTAATTGCATTGTGACTGTAAAATATACTCTGTATGATTTTAGTTCTTTGAAGTTTGAATAAACGTATTTTGTGGCCCAAGACATGGACTTGAACCTTTTTCAGGTTTAGATGTGTTGTTTTATACATATTAATTAAGTAATTTGCAATTGATATTATTTCACTGTATCCTGATTTTCTATCTGCTTACCTTACTGTTATAAAAAGAAATGTATTCAAGACTTACACTAAAATCATGAGTGTATCTATTTAGTTCCAGATATTGATATATTTAAGGCTGTTTTATTAGACATATGCAAATATGGAATTATTTTAAAAATATCCTTCTTACTTTTTTAAAGTTCCATTTAGATATTATGGTTACACTAAATTTTGATTGGTAAATATTCTTCATCATTTTGCTTTAAATTTTCTTCTATCTATATTTTATGTGTGTCTCATAAACAGAATATCATTTTTATTGCACTCTGATAATGTTTGTCTTTTAAATTATAACAATTAGTGCCCATATTTAATTGCTGACCTATTAGAATTTATATGAGCTTTCTGTTTTCCTGACTGGTCTTGTTTTTTTTCTTTTAGGCTTCAAGTAGATGGAATTTTTTTTTTTTATTATTCTATTTTCTCTCTTTCTTTAAAAGTTTTACAAGATTAACTATTTTTCAGTAATTATTTTAGGAATGAAATCATGTATTCTTGAGTTATCTAAATCTAGTTGGCCCTTTTAAACTCTACCCAGACAATGCAAGTAGATAAAAGACATTAGAATAACTTAATCTCAGTTATTCTCTTTATAGTTATAATTATTTAATTCATTATTTCTTTAATTTAAATGCCATTATATTACATTATATATATACATATATAAAACAAACCAAATATATATATATATATATATATATATATATATATATATATATATATCACAACAAAATACTTTTAATGATTCTTTTGTACGGTGAATAATTTTTTTTAATGTTCTCACTTATTTAGTGATTGCAGCCACTCTCCAGAAGTGGGATAGTTCCTTACCCCAAAATTTGGTCCCAATGTCTAGACCAATTATTCCACACATCTCAAGAGAGTATTAAAAGGTTTATTTCTTACATAATAAGCCTGTCTTGGGAGAGCAGGACAGACCCCCCAACCTAGTCAAAAAACATCTTGAGAGATTAGAAAAGAAAACTGGTTTTTATGATGTTTAGAGGATAGGTCTGGGTTGAGGGTTCCTCTGCATAAGTACAGTCTTGAATGGCTTAAGTCTTTCACTGGCACCAAAGGAGCACCGGAGGCTTTCTTTATTAGCTTGCACACATGTGAAACAGAAAGGGAAGAGGGAGGGATTAAAGCTTAAAAGCTTTGGACAGTCAAACTTCAAAACATGGAGTCAGACTTGGATTAATTAGTGTTTCCATTGCTCTTCATTTCTTCCTCCATGCCAAGCTTGCATCTGAAAGCTTTTTTATTCTGCATGCAGAATAGCCTTTGGTGTTTGTTTTAGTGTGTCTACTGCTGGGGAGTTGTCTTACCTGTTAATCTGAAAGACATTTTTAGAGGATATAAGGTTGACAGATGTTTCCTTTTCACACTTGCTGATACCATTTCATTGCTAGGTGAAGTTCTTTGTTTGCTGAGCAGTTAGCTGTGTGATGATTGCACTTTTGAAGGTAATGCCTTTCTTTTTTTTTTTACGTCTTTCTATAGCTGACTCTTAGATTTCTTTCTCCATTTGGGAGTTTCTGCAGGTTTATCACTTTTTTTTATTATTATTTTATTTTTTTTTAATGTTGGTTGTTCAAAACATTACATAGTTCTTGATATATCATATTTCACATTTTGATTCAAGTGGGTTATGAACTCCCATTTTACCCCGTATACAGCTTGCAGAATCACATCAGTTACACTTCATTGCTTTACATATTGATAAACTCATGTCTGTTGTATTCTGCTGCCTTTCCTATCCTCTACTATCCCCCCTCCCCTCCCCTCCCCTCCCCTCTTCTCTCTCTACCCCCACTACTGTAATTCATTCCTCCCCCTTGTACTGTTTTTCCCTTTCCCCTCACTTCCTCTTGTGTGTAATTTTGTATAACCCTGAGGGTCTCCTTCCATTTCCATGCAATTTCCCTTCTCTCTCCCTTTCCCTCCCACCTCTCATCCTTGTTTAATGTTGGTCTTCTTCTCGTGCTCTTCTTCCCTAGTCTGTTCTTAGTTACTCTCCTTATATCAAAGGAGACATTTGGCATTTGTTTTTTAGGGCTTGGCTAGCTTCGTTTAGCATAATCTGCTCTAATGCCATCCATTTCCCACCAAATTCTATGATTTTGTCATTTTTTACTGCAGAGTAATACTCCATTGTGTATAAATGCCACATTTTTTTTATCCATTCGTCTATTGAAGGGCATCTAGGTTGATTCCACAGTCTTGCAATTGTGAATTGTGCTGCTATGAACATCGATGTAGCAGTGTCCCTGTAGCATGCTCTTTTTAGGTCTTTAGGGAATAGACCGAGAAGGGGAATGGCTGGGTCAAATGGTGGTTCCATTCCCAGCTTTCCAAGAAATCTCCATACTGCTTTCCAAATTGGCTGCACCAATTTGCAGTCCCACCAACAATGTACAAGTGTACCCTTTTCCCCACAACCTCGCCAGCACTTATTGTTGTTCGACTTCCTAATGGCTGCCAATCTTACTGGAGTGAGATGGTATCTTAGGGTGGTTTTGATTTGCATTTCTCTGTCTGCTAGAGATGGTGAGCATTTTTTCATGTACTTATTGATTGATTGTATGTCCTCCTCTGAGAAGTGTCTATTCAAGTCCTTGGCCCATTTGTTGATTGGGTTATTTGTTATCTTATTGTCTAATTTTCTGAGTTCTTTATATATTGTGGATATTAGGGCTCTATCTGAAGTGTGAGGAGTAAAGATTTGTTCCCATGATGTAGGCTCCCTATTTACCTCTCTTATTGTTTCTTTTGCTGAGAAAAAACTTTTTAGTTTAAGTAAGTCCCATTTGTTGATTCTAAATGTTAACTCTTGTGCTATGGGTGTCCTATTGAGGAATTTGGAGCCCGACCCCACAGCATGTAGGTCGTAGCCAACTTTTTCTTCTATCAGATGCCGTGTCTCTGATTTGATATCAAGCTCCTTGATCCATTTTGAGTTAACTTTTGTGCTTGGCGAGAGAAAGGGATTCAGATTCATTTTGTTGCATATGGATTTCCAGTTTTCCCAGCACCATTTGTTGAAGATGCTATCCTTCCTCCATTGCATGCTTTTAGCCCCTTTATCAAATATAAGAAAGTTGTAGTTTTGTGGGTTGGTTTCTGTGTCCTCTATTCTGTAACATTGGTCCACCTGCCTGTTTTGGTACCAATACCATGCTGTTTTTGTTACTATTGCTCTGTAGTATAGTTTGAGATCTGGAATCGCTATACCACCTGATTCACACTTCCTGCTTAGTATTGTTTTTGCTATTCTGGGTCTTTTATTCTTCCATATGAATTTCATGATTGCTTTCTCCATTTCTACAAGAAATGCCGTTGGGATTTTGATTGGCATTGCATTAAAACTATAGAGAACTTTTGGTAATATCGCCATTTTGATGATGTTAGTTCTGCCTATCCATGAACAGGGTATGTTTTTCCATCTTCTAAGGTCTTCTTCAATTTCTCTTTTTAGGGTTCTGTAGTTTTCATTGTATAAGTCTTTCACCTCTTTTGTTAGGTTGATTCCCAAGTATTTTATTCTTTTTGAGGATATTGTGAACGGCGTGGTTGTCCTCGTTTCCATTTCAGAGGATTTGTCGCTGATATACAGAAATGCCTTTGATTTATGCGTGTTGATTTTATAACCTGCCACTTTTCTGAATTCATTTATTATCTCTAATAGTTTCTTTGTAGACCCTTTTGGGTCTGCTAGGTATAGAATCATGTCGTCTGCAAATAGTGATAATTTAAGTTCTTCTTTTCCTATTTTTATGCCTTTAATTTCTTTCGTCTGTCTAATTGCTCTGGCCAGTGTTTCGAGAACTATGTTGAACAGAAGTGGTGAAAGAGGGCATCCCTGTCTTGTTCCAGATCTTAGAGGGAATGCCTTCAATTTTTCTCCATTCAGAATGATGCTAGCCTGAGGCTTAGCATAAATTGCTTTTACAATGTTGAGGTATGTTCCTGTTATCCCTAGTTTTTCAAGAGTTTTGAACATAAAGGGATGCTGTACTTTGTCGAATGCTTTTTCCGCATCTATCGAGATGATCATATGGTTCTTATTTTTAAGTCTATTGATGTGGTGAATAACATTTATTGATTTCCGTATATTGAACCAACCTTGCATACTAGGGATGAATCCTACTTGATCATGGTGCACAATTTTTTTGATATGTTTTTGTATCCGATTCGCCAGAATTTTATTGAGGATTTTTGCATCTAGGTTCATTAGAGATATTGGTCTGTAGTTTTCTTTCTTTGAAGTGTCTTTGTCTGGTTTCGGAATCAGGGTGATGTTAGCCTCGTAGAATGAATTTGGTAGTTCTCCCTCTTTTTCTATTTCCTGAAATAGCTTGAAAAGTATTGGTATTAGTTCCTCTTTAAAGGTTTTGTAAAACTCTGCTGTATACCCATCCGGTCCTGGGCTTTTCTTAGATGGTAGTCTTTTGATGGTTTCTTCTATTTCCTCAATTGATATTGGTCTGTTTAGGTTGTCTATATCCTCCTGACTCAATCTGGGCAGATTATATGACTTAAGAAATTTATTGATGCCTTCACTATCTTCTATTTTATTGGAGTATAAGGATTCAAAATAATTTCTGATTATCTTCTGTATTTCTGAAGTGTCTGTTGTGATATTGCCTCTTTCATCCCGTATGCTGGTAATTTGAGTTCTCTCTCTTCTTCTCTTCGTTAGCATGGCTAAGGGTCTGTCAATTTTATTTATTTTTTCAAAGAACCAACTTTTAGTTTTGTCAATTTTTTCAATTGTTTCTTTTGTTTCGATTTCATTAATTTCAGCTCTGATTTTATTTCTTGCCTTCTACTTCTTTTGCTATTGTTTTGCTCTTCTCTTTCTAGGATTTTGAGATGAAGTATGAGATCATTTATTTGTTGGTTTTTCCTTTTTTTAAGGAATGCACTCCAAGCAATGAATTTTCCTCTTAGAACTGCTTTCAATGTGTCCCATAGATTCCGATATGTTGTGTCTGTGTTTTCATTTAACTCTAGGAATTTTTTAATTTCCTCCTTGATGTCTTCTAAAACCCATTGATCATTCAGTAACCTATTGTTCATTCTCCAAGTGATGCATGATTTTTCCTTCCTTCTTTTATCGTTGATTTTCAGTTTCATTCCATTGTGATCAGATAAGATGCATGGTATTATCTCTACACCTTTATATTGACTAAGAGTTTCCCTGTGACATAATATATGATCTATTTTTGAGAAGGATCCATGTGCTGCTGAGAAAAAAGTGTAGCTGCTTGATATTGGGTGGTATATTCTATATGTGTAAATTAAGTCTAGGTTGTTAATTGTATTATTGAGTTCTATAGTTTCCTTATTCAGCTTTTGTTTGGAAGATCTGTCCAGTGGTGAGAGAGGTGTGTTAAAGTCTCCCATGATTATTGTATGGTGGTCTATTAGATTCTTGAACTTGAGAAGAGTTTGCTTGATGAACATAGCAGCCCCGTTGTTTGGGGCATATATATTTATGAATGTTATGTCTTGTTGGTGTATGGTTCCCTTGAGCAGTATGTAGTGTCCCTCTTTATCCCTTTTGATTAACTTTGGCTTGAAATCTATTTTATTTGATATGAGTATGGACACTCCTACTTGTTTCCCCAGACCATATGAGTGATATGATTTTTCCCAACCTTTCACCTTCAGTCTATGTATATCTTTTCCTATCAAATGCGTCTCCTGCAGGCAGCATATTGTTGGGTCTTGTTTTCTGATCCATTCAACTAGCCTGTGTCTCTTAATTGGTGAGTTTAAGCCATTAATATTTAGGGTTATTATTGAGATATGGTTTGTTCTTCCAGCCATAGTTTGTTTATTAATGCTATTAAACCTGACTTGTTTTCCTCTTTGATTATTTTCCCCCCTTTACTGTCCTACCTCCCACTGTTGGTTTTCATTGTTGTTTTCCATTTCCTCTTCCTGTAGTGTTTTGCCAAGGATTTTTTGAAGAGATGGTTTTCTAGCTGCGAATTCTTTTAACTTTTGTTTGTCGTGGAATGTTTTAATTTCATCTTCCATCCTGAAGCTTAATTTTGCGGGATACCCGATTCTTGGTTGGAATCCATTTTCTTTTAGCGTTTGAAATATGTTATTCCAGGATCTTCTAGCTTTTAGAGTCTGTGTTGAGAGATCAGCTGTTATCCTGATTGGTTTACCCCTAAATGTAATCTGCTTCCTTTCCCTTGTAGCTTTTAAAATTCTCTCCTTATTCTGTATGTTGGACATCTTCATTATAATGTGTCTAGGTGTGGATCTCTTATGATTTTGCACATTCGGCGTCCTGTAGGCTTCTAGGATTTGGGATTCTGTCTCATTCTTCAAGTCTGGGAAGTTTTCTTGTATTATTTCACTGAATAGATTGCTTAATCCTTTGGTTTGGAGCTCTGTGCCTTCCTGTATCCCAATGACTCTTAAGTTTGGTCTTTTGATATTATCCCATTGCTCTTGAATGTTCTGCTCATGGTTTCTTAGTAGACTGGCTGAGCTATCTATGTTCTTTTCAAGTTGAAATACTCTGTCTTCATTGTCTGATGTTCTATCTTCTAAGTGATCCACTCTGCTGGTAGTATTCTCAATTGAGTTTTTAAGTTGGTTTATTGTTTCCTGCATTTCTAGTATTTCTATTTGTTTGTTTTTTATTACCTCTATCTCCCTGTGAAATTGATCTTTTACTTCCTGGATTTGTTTGTCAATGTGATCTTTCATTGTCTGATTTTGCTGTCTCATGTCTTCCTTGAGACTCCAGATCATCTGAAGCATGTATGTCCTGAGCTCTCTATCTGACATTCCATCTGTTGCAGCTATTACCTCTTCTAAAGTTGAGTTGACCTACATTGCCTGTGGTCCTTTCTTTCCTTGTCGTTTCATACCTCTGGCGTTTCTTTCTGCTTGGTGAAATTGTTGTGTCTTTGATATTTTCCATCTATTTATTTATATTGCTCTTGTATAGTTGAAAAATCACCCTTGCAGGGCAGGTAGTGGCTGTGATCCTCCTCCAATTAGTGTGATCCGTCTATCATGCTGGCAGGCCCTAGGTCTGCTTTGCTGGTCGGTCAAAGGTCCACCTACCCAGCAGGCGCCAGGGGCACCTGTGTCACTCCGTAGGTTGCTGGGCCTAACCTCCCGATGGGTTGCAGGTTCGCCTAGCTTGCAGGCACTGGGGGAGGGGCCGGTTCCGCCCCTCAGCAGGCTTTGGGCCCACTCTGCTGGTGTTCACAGTCCTGCCTACCTTGCAGACACTGGGGGAGGGGACAGGCCTAGCCCTCAGCCGTCCGCCGGACCTGTCCTAGTGGGTCCGGTCCGCATTTCCCGCAGGCGCGTGTAGCTGCTGTCACTTAGCTGGTTGCTGGGCCTGACCCACCCACCCGTGGCTTGCAGGTTCCCCTCGCTTGCAGGCACTGGGGGAGGGGCCGGTTCCGCCCCTCAGCAGGCTTTGGGCCCGCTCTGCTAGTGTTCACAGTCCCCCGCCTACCTGCAGACACTGGGGGAGGGGACGGGCCTAACCCTCAGCCGTCCGCCGGACCTGTCCTAGTGGGTCCGGTCCGCGTTCCCTGCAGGCGCGTGTAGCTGCTGTCACTTGGCTGGTTGCTGGGCCTGACCCGCCCGCCCGTGGCTTGCAGGTTCGCCTCGCTTCCAGGTTTATCACTTAATGTCTCCGTGCATGTTTCTTTTTCAGTTTTTCCCCTGGGATTTTTGTGCTTCTTAAGTCTATAACTTGTTGTCTTTCTTCATTTTTAGAAGGTTCTTGGTTATTTTCACTTCAAAATTTGCTTCAGCCTGATTATATCTCTCCTTATCTTTTTCCTCAGCCTTATTATTTCTCTCCTCTTTATGACTCCAGTTGAATATTAGACTCCTCAGTGTATCCTCCACTTATTACCTTCTTTTCTGTATTTTCTGTTATTTCACTTATATTGGGTTCACTGAGGACATTCCAGTTACCAAAGGCTCCCTTGAGCTCTGTAGAATTTTTTCCACTGAGGTCTTAATTTCAATTGTGTTTTCAGTTTTAATTTCCGTTTAAGAATTTCTCTTCACTCATCTTCTAGAACATACCCTTTACTTTTTAGATTTATTTTAAGTCTTAGATTATCTAATTATGCCAAATTCTGGAGACTCTATAGAATAATTTCTGTTGCCTCTGGTTTCTATAAGGTGTTGCTCATATTGTCTTGCTCCTGGCAGGAATATTTTTTTTAGTTATGTGCTAGACATTATAGCTTAATATTGTTTGTAGAAATAGTTTGGTACCCAAGATATTGGTATCTTTTTCCAGAAATGTATCTGAGGCCTTTGGCAAAGCAACCAGGGCATAAGCACTGTTGAATGCTTGAAGGCTCTAGCAATCTGATGTTACTTTAATTTTTATTTCCAGGACTAAGATAATTCAAGTCTGAACTGTAAGAACTGGTCAACTTCTGGTTTACGTTACTCCATAGGATGTGTCCTTTGTGTCCCCTTGCCAAGGCAGGATTATGTGTGTCTACCCACTACCTTTGAGTGAGATGAGTTTACACTTTCCCATCTGTGTACTGTCCTTCCCCTCACACTTTTTAAAAATATATATTTTTAAATTGACACATAATACATGTATATATTTATGGAACATAGACTGGCATTTTAATACCAGTATACAATGTGTCATAATAGATCTGAATAATTGGCATACATTTATTCATGTTGGGACCTTCAAAATTCTCTCTACTCGCTTTTTTTGAAATATTTAAGTGTTATCAACTACAGTTGTCCTGCTGTGCTATAGGATATTAGGAGTTATTCCTCCTGTCTGACTGCATGACTTTGCCCATTAGTCACCCTCTCTTTATCCCCCTCTCCCACATCCTTCTTAGGCTCTGGTAATCACTATTCTATTCTCTACTTCTATGAAATCAACCTTTTAGCTACCATATGTAAGTAAGAACATACAATTTTTGTCTTTCTGTAACACTTAATATAATGTCCTCCCATTCCATCCATGTTGATGCAAATGACAGAACCTTATTCTTTTATGGCTGAATAATATTCCTGTGTGTGTGTGTGTGTGTGTGTGTGTGTGTATCACATTTTTTAATCCATTCATCTGTGATGGACACCTAGGTTGTTTTCATACCATGGCTATTGTGAATAGTGCTGCAGTAAACATGGGAATGCAAATGTCTGTACATTCCTTTGGATATATACCTGTTAGTGGGATTTTTGGATTATGTGATAGTTGTATTTCTAGTTCTTGGGGATCTTCCATACCGTTTTCCATAATGGTGGCATTAAATTACATTCCCACCAGCAGTGTAGGAGAGTTTCCCTTTTTGAGTTTTCACAGCATTTCTTATGTTTTTCTCTTTTAGTTAACAGTCATTCTTATAGGGTGAGATGATATTTCATTGTGGTTTTGGTATGAATTTCCCTGATTATTACTAATGTGGAGCATTTTTTTCATGTGCATGTTGACCATTTGTATATTCTATTTTGAAAAATATCTATTTGGGTCATTTGTCCATTTTTAAAATCAGATTTTTTTTATTACTGTTTTGAGAGTTTTGTTTTGTTTTGTTTTGTTACGTTTTGCTTTTCTTGTTGAGTTGTTTGAGTTGATCTCTTGTTAAATTAACAGTTTGCAAGTGCTTTCTTGCATTCCATAGCTCATCTCTTCACTCTGTTGATTGTTTCCTTTGCTGTACAGAAGCATTTTAGTTTGATATAATTTGGTGCTTTGTCAATTTTTGCTTTTTGTTCCCTGTGCTTTTGCACAAAAATGTCTTGGCCTGAACCAATGTCCTGAAACACTTCCCCTCTGTGTTTATCTATGAATTTCATAGTTAGGGTCTCAATTTTAAGTTTTTTTATTTGCTCTAACTAGTTATGCTTGACAGTAGGGTGCATTTTGACATATTGTACACAAATGGAGCACAACTTCTCATTCCTCTGGCTGTACATGGTGCAGAGTCACTCCAGTAGTGTAATCGAACATGTGTATGGGGTAATAATGTCTGTCTCATTCTACTGTCCTTCCCATCCTCACCACCCCATTCCTCCCCTCACTCCTCTCTACACAAACCAAAGTTTCTTCATTCTTTCCTACCTCCTCACTCCCTACCCCACTATGGATTACCATCCGCTTATCAGAGAAAACATTTGACTTTTGGTTTTTTGAGATGGTTTATTTCACTTAGCATGATATTCTCTAGTTCCATCCATTTACCTGCAAATGCCATAATTTCATTCTTTTTCTTAGCTGAGTAATACTCCACTGTGTATGTATACCACATTTTCTTTATCCATTCATCTGTTGAAAGGCATCTAGGTTGGTTTCATGGTTTCGCTATTGTAAATTGTGCTGCTATAAATATTGATGTGGCTGTGTCACTAGAGTATGCTGATTTTAAGTCCTTTGGGTATAAACCAAGAAGTGAGATAGCTTGGTCAAAAAGTGGGTCAAAAAGTGGTTCCATCCTAGATTTTCTGAGGAATCTCTATACTGCTTTCCTGAGTGGTTGCACCAATTTGCAGTCCTATCAGCAACGTATGACTTACCTTTTCCCCACACCCTCACCAACTCTTATTATTGCTTATATTCTTAATGATTGCCATTTGGATTAGAATGAGATGAAATGTTAGAGTAGTTTTGATTTGCATTTCTCTAATTGCTAAAGATGATGAACATTTTTTTTGTGTTTGTTGATTGCATTTCTTCTGTGAAGTATCTGTTCAATTCCTTGGTCCATATTATTGATTAGGTTATTTGTTTTGGGGGTGTTTTTTGAGTTCTTTATATATCCTAGAGAAAAGTGCTTTATCTTTGGTGTGTGTGGTAAAGATTTTTTCCCATTCTATAGGCTCTCTCATCACATTATTGATTAACATTTAAGTTTTTGAGAAATTTCAATTTTTTTAATACAATGAGAGATGGTAGTCTAGTTTCTTTCTTCTGCATATAGTTGTACAGTTTTTCCAGCATAATCTTTGAAGAAACTTTCTATTTTCCAATGAATGTTCTTGGTGTCTCCATTGAAAATTGGTTGATTGTAAATACATGGATTAATTTCTGAGTTCTCTATCCTGTTTCATTTATGTATGTGTCCATTTTTATCCCAGAACTATGATGTTTTGGTTACTATAGTTTTGTAGTATAGTTTGAGATTATTATTAAAATGCTTTTTTTGGAGGGGGGGTCTCAGCTTTTTTATGCTTTGGGTATTTGAGGTCTTTAGTGATTCAGACATATTTTGGGAGTGATCTATTGCTTCTATGAAGAATGTCATTGTTATTTTGATAGAAATAGCTTTGAACTTGTAGATCCACTTGGGTGGTATGGACATTTTAATTCTTCTAATCTGTGAGGGATGTCATTTCAGTGTGTGTGTGTGTGTGTGTGTGTGTGTGTGTGTGTGTTTGTGTGTGTGTTTCTTCTGTTTCTTTCATCAGTGTTAGGTATTTTTTGTTGTTAAAGTCATTCACTTACCTGGTTAAATTTATTCCTAAGTATTTTTTGTAGCTATTGTAAATGGTATTATCTTTTTTATTTCTTCCTCAGCATTTTTTTCTTAGTGTATTAAAAAGTTACTTGTTTCTGTATGTTGATTTTGTTGCCTGCAACCTTACTGAATATTTTTATCATTTGAAACAGTTTTTTGTTTGCTATTTTTAGATTTCTCTACATATAACATCACATCATCTACAAACAGGGCTCCTTGGACCTTCCCCTTTCCTATTTGGATGAGTTTTATGTCTTTCTCTTGCTTTATTGCTTTGTTTAAAGCTTCCATACTACATTAAATAAGAGTGGTGAAAGTATACATCTGTCTTTTTCTTGACAGAGAAAACAACTCAGATTTTCCAAATTCAGTGCAATGTTGGCTGTAGGTTTGGTATGTGTAGCCTTTATTGTGTTGAGGCACTTCTCTAATATATCTGGTTTGTGAAGTTTTTAATTTTATCATGAAGGGATTATGAATGCTATCAATTGCTTTTACTGAATTTATCATTGGAATGATCTTATGATTTTTATACTTCACTTGTTGATGTGATATATTACATTTATTTATTTGTGTATGTTGAGCTACCCTTGTATCTTTTGGAGTGACTTTTCTTTTGGAGTGACTTTATTACTAATTAGATCTTGTTTCTTGCCATTAGTCTTTTTTTTTTGTATTGATGGTTCAATATTAGTAAGTTATATGTGTCTAGAGTTTATCCATTTCTTCTAGGTTTTGTAATTTATTGGTTTATAGTAATTCATAATGGTCCCTAATGGTCTCTTGCATCCCTGTGACATACCATTTTTAATGTCTGTTTTTTCAATTCTGATTTGATTTATTTGGGTCTTGTCCCTTTTCTCTTGGGTAATATAGCTATAGTTTTTGTTTGTTTGTTTGTTTGTTTGTTCTTTTTAGTTATACATGATAGTAGAATATATTCTGAAATATCTATACAAGCATGAAATGTATCTTATTCTATTAGGATCCCAGTCTTGTTGATGTAAACTATGGTGAGATTCACTGTGGTGTTTTCATATATGTACATATGTGTTGGGGACTGCATATCAAGTCAAGATGGCACCTGGCAGTTTGCCAGGAGGAGTGGTCTGTAAGGCAATGCCACCAAGCCATTAAGATGATAGGGATTCCTTATTGGATGATTGCTGAAACTGGATGATGCTAATTGAGTCTAAGCTCTGTGTAACCAGTTAGGTATATATACCTCTGCTGTTTTGCAATAAGGCAGCTCCTGCTACCTTGGATGCCTGCTACCTTGAGTTCCCGCTCAGTTCCCGCTGAGTTTCCCCGCAATAAAGCAGTTCCTGCTTCAACCTTCAAGTTGCTTGTCACCTCCCTGTTATTTTGCCCAGCCGGACTACGGCACATATGAAAGTTATATCAGATTCATTTTACTATTTTCCTATTCCAACCCCATCTCCCTTTCATTCCTTACCCTTTGTCTAGTCCACTGAACTTTTATTCTTCCCCACCCCCTCACTTATTGTGGGTTAGCATCCACTTATCAAAGAGAACATTTGATATTAGCTTGGTCAATATTCTCTATCTTTTCAAAAAACAAAGTTCATTTTATTGATTGTTTTGTATTAATTTTTTAGTCTCTATCTTGTTTATTTCTGCTCTGATTTTTGTTTTTTCTTTCTGTCTAAAAATTTTAGGATTTGGTTTGTCCTTGAATTTCTAGTTCCTTGAATCACATCATTAGATTTTTATTTGAAATCTATTTTTAAAAATATTGATTCTTAATGCTATAAAATTCCCTCTTACTGCTTTCATTTATATTATAGGATTTGACATATTGTTTCCACATGAATTTGTTTCAAAAAACTTTTTAAATTTCCTTTTGATTTCTTCATTGCCCCATTGATTGTTCAATTTCTAGGTATTTGTACAATTCCTGGAGTTTTTCTTGTTTTAAATGTCCAGTTTTATTCTATTGTGGTCAAAGAAGATACATGTTTTCCTTTCATTTTTTTTATTTGTTGAATCTTGATTTGTAACCTAACATATGGTCTAGTCTAGCAAATACTCCATGTGCTGATGAGAATGTGTATCTGCAGCTGCTAGATGAAAAATTCTCTAAATCACTGATAAGTTCATTTCATCTAAAATATAACTCAACTATATTTGTTGATATTTTTTTTGTCCAGATGATCTTGTCACTGATGATAGGGGAGCATTGAAGTTCTCATTTATTATTGTATTACATTCTATCTCCCCTTTTACATCTAATAATGTTTGTTTAATATAATTGGATATTCCAAATCAGAACTAGACTGAGACTCCATCTCACTCCAGTCAGAATGGCAATCATCAAGAATACAAACAACATGAGCTGGGGTTGTGGCTCAGCAGTAGAGCACTCATCTAGCATGTGTGGGTTCTATCCTCAGCCCCACATATAAATAAACAAAATGAGGGTAATGTTGGCAAGGATGTGAGGGAAAAGATACACTCATGCATTGCTGGTCAGACTGAAAATTGGTGGTTGCACCACTATGGAAAGCAGTATAGAGATTCCTTGGAATGGAACCACCATTTGATCCAGCTATCCCACTCTCTGGTTTATACCAAAAGGACTTAAAATCAGCATACTACAGTGACACAGCCACATCAATGTTTATAGCAGCTAAATTTGCAATAGCTGAAATATGGAATCAACCTAGGTGCCTTTTAATAGATAAATGAATAAAAAAAATGTGGTATACATATACAATGAAATATTACTCAGCCTTAAAGAAGAATGAAATTATGGCATTTGCTGGTAAATGGATGGAATTGGAGAATACCACACTAAGTGAAATAAGTCAATCCCAAAGAACCTAAGACTGAATGTTTTCTTTGATATGCAGTTGCTGCCTCACAAAAGTGGGGGAGGGGAAGAATAGAGGTACTTTGGACTGGACAGAGGGGCGTGAATGGAGGGGAAGGGATAGAAATGACAGTAGAATGAATCTAACATTATTACCCTATGTGCATCTATGATTACATAACCTATGTAATACTACATTGTGTACAACCAGAAGAAAGAGAAGTTATATTCCATTTATGTATGATGTGTCAAAATGCAATCTACTGTCATGTATAACTAATTAGAACAAATTTAAAAATTTAAAAAAAAATAACTGAGACACACAACTCAGTGCAGTGGCACATCACACCTGTAATTCCAGTGACTCAGGAGGCTATAGCAAGAGAATTGCAAGAAAAAATTAATAACAATTGGGTGCTCCAGTGTTGCATGCATATATACTTACAATCATGATGTCCTGTTGTTGAAATGATCCCTTTTTCATTTTATAATAATGTTCTTTGTTTCTTTTGCAATTTTTGACTTGGAGTTGATTTTATCCAAGTGCAGTTATTCCTTCTCTCCTTTGGTTTTCATTTTCATGGTATATCTTTTTTCCTGTGCCTTTTCTTTCAGTCTATGTGTGTCTTACAGGTCAAATAAATGTATTATAGGCAGTTCATCATTGAGTCTTGTGGTTTTTTTTTTAAATCTCTTCAGCAAGTTTATATCTTTTAATTGAGGAATTTAATCTGTTTACATTATAGTTTATTATTTATAAGTAAAGACACATTCCTACCATTTTATTAACTTTTTCCCAGTTGTTTCACATGTTCTTAGTTCTTTTCTTCCTTGATTTTTGTTGATCTTTGTAGTTTCTTGGGGGGGGGGTTGTATCAATGAGGTTTGATTCATTCTCTCTCTCTCTCTCTCTCTCTCTCTCTCTCTCTCTCTCTCTCACACACACACACACACACACACACACACATACACACCTTCAAGCTAGTGACTTTTGTATGTTCACATGCTTTCATGGTGATAATTATTATTCTTTCACTTCTAGTGCACAATATCCTGAATCATTTCTTATAAACACAGTGTGGTAGTGATAAATTCCCTCATTTTTGCTTGTTTTAAAAGGACTTTATTTCATTTTCATTTTTTAAGGCTAGCTTTGCTGCCGTGCTATTCTTGATTGGCATTTCTTTTTTCTTTTAGGACTTTGAATATCTCATCTTATTTTCTCCTGGCCTATAAAGTTCCTGCTGAGGAGTCCACCACTTGCTTGGGGATTCCCTTATTTGTGATTTGAAACTTTTCTCTTGCTATTTTTATAATTATATCTTTGTCTTGTACTTTTGACAGTTTGAAATATGCCTCAGAGTGGATCTTATTTTGATAGAATCTATGAGGGGTCCTTTGAGATTGCTGGAACTGATGTTCATATTTTTTCCAAAATTTGGAAAGTTTTCAACAATTTTTCATAGTTGTTAAATAAGTTTCTGTGCCCTTCTCTTCTTTTTCTGAATTACATATAAAATGAAAGTTTGCTCAACTTTATAATTTCCTATTGGTCTTGTCAGTTTTCTCGATTCTTTTCAAATTTTCTTTCTTTTTATTTTTTGTTTTTGTCTGTATTATTTCAAAAGACTTGTCTTGAAGCTCAGAAGTTCTTTCTTCCATTCTACTGATATAGTTCTCAGCTATATTTTACTTTTGTCTGTTGAGCTCTTAGGCTCTAAGATTTCTGTTTGATTCCTTTTTATCATCTATGTTCCTTTGCTTAAATTGTATTTTATAACATGAATTGTCTTAACTGATTTTGTTGAATCTATCTATATTCCCTTATATCTCATTAAGTTTTCTTAAAAATCATTTTTTTTAATTCTTTGCAGGCAATTTACTTACTTCCTTTTCTTGGGGATCTAGTATCCCTTTTGAGGCAGCAAGTAACCTGGTTTTGTTTTTGTTTTTTGGTACCAGGGATTGAACTCAGGGGCACTCGATCACTGAGCCACATCTCCAGCCCTACTTGGTATTTTATTTAGAGACAGGGTCTCACTGAGTTGCTTAGCACCTTACTTTTGCTGAGGCTGGCTTTCAACTGCCTCATCCTTCTAAACCACTGGGATTACAGGTGTGCACCACTGCATCTGGCTTGTTACCTGTTTTTTCATGCTTCATGTGTGTCCCTACATAGATATTTGTGTCTCAAACTCATCAATTGCTTCTACTAATTTTATTGAGTGGCATTCATAGTAAGACTTTTTTCAGGTGATGTGTTCTAGCATGACAGTTAGATAAGCTACATTGGCTTTGTTTCTAGGTGGACACTTTGGTGTAATAGCCGTGCAGCCTCTTCAGCTGTTATCCATGTTGATAATGTCCATGTCTCAGTGGGTGGGATACGAGAACTGTGGGATTGCACCACCAGCCGGGATGCAGCTTTTTAAGTGAAGCCGGATTGCTGGTGGCTTGGAGTGTAGTGTGCACAGCTGTCAGGGTGAAGCACCTGTCACTTTCCATGTGTCCGTGGGGGCAGGGACACTGGCAGACCTGTACAGGTGAGGTGTGGCTGGTACAGCAGCAGAGGCATGGTAACTCATCAATTTTCCAGGGTCACATGGAAGTGGGGCCACTGTGGTGCAGCATGCCTGTAGCAGGGTAGGGTACCCATCAGTGACTGAAGACTATGTGAGGGCCATGTTGCACCAATAAGCCCAGACAAGTTGTCTATCAGTGTCGAAGGGATTCACAGTTGAATTTTTAGGTCCTCTAGGGACTGACTTGCTCAGTTAGGCTACCTAACTGAATCTCATGGTCAAGGTTTGGTGGACAGAGTAGCCTACCTGCTTTTGGAGGTCTTAGTTGGCTATTCTGGGAATAGGCTGCCCAGATGCTTCTTGGAACTTGGGACAGAGTTCCCTCACTGCTTTCTGGGGCCCTCAGAGGGCTGAGTCACTCAAAATAGGTTGCTCAGTGCTTGCTAGAATCATGGGTGAGGCTGCCAAGCTGCTTCTTGAGTTTTGATGTGCCAAGCCACTCAAAGATGGTGGCCCAGCTGCTTCAGAGGTGCTGAGGATGGGTGGGCAGGGCTTCCAGGCTAGTTTACAGGGCTGAATAAATGAACAGCCATACTTGTTTTTAATATAAAATCTGCTTTTTTATGTTATACATATATTACTAAAATTTTCTCAGTTAACTTTTGACTAGGGAAATTTTCTTCTTTTCTTTTTTTGCTTTTTAAAAATACGTTTACTAGTATATTATACTTAAATACAACATCGGGGTTAAATATGCATGGAATATAATTTGCTCCACTTCAATCCCTAGTCCTTCCTCTTTCCTTCCCTTCCTCCCTCCTCCTGTTCCCCTTCCTCTACTGATCTTCTTTCTATTTATTTATAGGTTTCTGTTTTTTTAATCAGTGCTTTATGGATATACATAAAGGTGAAATTCACAATATTTGCTTTTTTAAGAACAGCTATGTGGAGGTTTATTCTATTGTGTATTACTCTTCATCTCTGAACTATTTCCTGGAGACCAAGAGAATAAAAGTTCCAGGAGTTTTGTGATGGATGAGTCTCTGAAAGTTGCAGAGAAGCTAGAGAGTTCAGTGGTAGAGTACCTGCCCAGCCCACTGTGAGAAGAATTTTTCTTAAAGTCTAGAAAGTCATATGCAATTTTCAGAAGTTAAACCACATATTATTTAGTTTAACATTTACTAGAAGCTTTGATGTTAGAACATTTAAATGAAGAGTTGTATTATTCAATCTTGAATTGTAGAGTCGTATAGGGTTAATAATCAACTTCTATATTAAACTCATATTTTCAAAGAGAAATAAGAGACTCAAATCATTTGAAAAACAGGAATAAGAATTAAGAATTCATAAATTATATCCTCTCTTTAGATGCAACCAAGTTGTTTTTTCCTATTTATACATAATATTATGTTCACTACTGCCTCTGCAGACTGTTGAATCAAACCTTTGCCCGTGCCAATGACCCATGAATAATATTAGAAGTTGTATCATAAAAAATAAAACATAAAACAAAGTCAGATGACCAACAAAGCCAAAAGTTCATCATTTAAAAAGATTAATATACAGATATGCCTGTGGAAAGATTGGTCAAGAAGACACAAAACTGGAACTGCAGATAAAGTATTAGAATGAAAATATGATATAGCCATAGATTAAGCAAGAATTGTCTTATTAGAAAATATCATACAGGACTTTATTCCATTGCATTTAAAAACTTAATTAAATCAGAAAATGAACGGAAAAGGACTGATGAACTAAATAGTTCTATGACCACATGAAATTTGAATCAACACTAAAGAATATTTTAACCCTGAGACTAAAAGAAACAGACCTTGGTTGTTGGTTAAGTACTATTTAATAAACTTATAAGAAACAGTTAATTTCAATTTCACAAGTTTCCATAGAATATAAAAATAGGACAAGCTCCTCAATATATTATGAAACTGACACAGATTTGATATTGAAAAACAAGTTTGAGGGGAAGAGCAGTATAAAGAACATATTAGCAAACTATTCCACATGCATATAAGAAGATAAAAACTGCCATCAAGTTAGATATACCCAGGATTGTAAAGATAATATGAAAGAGAAAAATGGAAGGGAAAAAACCCTCTAATAACCACCATGTTCAATGGTGGGATGTTGAAAGCATTCACTTTAGAATCAGAAATGATCAGATACTCACTGTTAGCACTTCTATAAACTACTAGTACTTAAATTAGAAAAATATATAAATAAAAAAGGAATGAGAACTGGACAGCAAAAACCAAAATTATTCTTATGTATAAGTAATGGTATCCTTTAAAAATGAATCTAAAGGTAAATTTTTTAATTAATAGGAAAATTTGGCAAGGTTGCTGGATATATAATCAGCATACAAAAATTGATAAACATTTATTGCATTTTTTTAAAAATCAGAAATTAAAATTTTTAATTATACTTTTAGTACAACAACACAAATATGAAGTATACAATAAAAGATGTGTTGTCAGTGGATTGTCACATTGGGAAAATAGTTAGTTCCCATCCCAATGATACATACACAAATTCCAGGTGAATTAAAGACTTTATAATGAAAAGAAAACATTAAAATTCTCACTTAATATTATCTTTATGATTTTTATGTAGCCAAGGATTATTTATGCACAATAAAAAAGCACCAACAACAAATAAAAATATTAATGAACTTTTCTATATTAAAATGTAAAAAACATATTCATCAAAGACACCATTTCATAATTGAAAAGTCAAGCCACGAAGAAAATATATTAGAAACACACATAAACAACCAAGGACTAGCATTCAAAATGATAAACATTTTTAAATGATTCCTAAATATCAATGAAAAACTTACACATAATTCAATAGAAAAAATGTCCTAAAGAGATATATAGATATTTCACAGAGGAGGACATATAAATAACCAATGGACTCATGCAGTGAGTGAGTGAAAAAATACAAATATAATTCTCAATGAGTTATCCACTTTATTGGTAATAATATTAAAGTCTGACAATACTAAGTACTTTCAAGGGTGTGGAACAATGAGAAATCAAATATTCCTGACCAAAGTACAGGTTGATATCATTACTGTGTAAAGCAAATCAAGCATTAGTTAATATATTTGAAATGAGTGAATCTTATGACTCTTAATTTTTCATTCTTTGCATATATTTTTAAAAAATATGTTCATATGTACATTGGAAGAAATCTACAAGAGTTTTTGGAAGCATGGTGTGATTAGCAGACAACACAAAACAAAACACTAGAAATGAGTACAGTGGATAAAAAAATTTTGGTGAATTTATGTAATGGAATACTATATAACAGCGATAAGTGAACACTGTAAGAATTAACATGGATGAAATTCAGAAATAAAATCTTGTAGTCTAAAAACGTTAATCATAAAAATCACATATTTTATGATTTTCTTTATACGAAGTTCAATGTTCAGGAATTGTATTAGATAATATTATTTATTCAAAATACTCACTACTCTTCCACCTCTGCTGTGAATCATACTTCCTATAACACTATTGTCCATGTCAGTCATCTAACTGACTTTGACCCATTGAATATTAGCGGGTGTGATACATATCACTCCCGAAAAGAAGCTCTAAGAATTATCATGTGATTCTGCTATAATTTTCCTACATCTTCCATAAACATGGCATGTCCCAAATGAGCCCTTCCTTCTTAATTCTGGATTCTGGAAGGAAATTTAGGGAATAAAACGTCAACTAGCCCACAACCAGTATAAAACTATGTAATGTAGGCAAGAAATATTTCCTTGTTTTGCTAAACAATTGATATTTAGAGATTATTACTTTAAAGTCAGTGCTACCAGTAGCAAGAAAACTCTCATTAGAGTCTGGACAGATAGCAATTCATCATGCAGAGGAAACGTTTAGTGAAGGAGTAGGTGTAGTATCACACAAAGCAAAGGGTAAACTGGATAACCTATGAACTTAGTTAGAGAGATTGGAAAACACATGTACCCATCAGGAGTTGATTGATATTGGCTCCATTTGTCATGGTAGTGGAGAAAAGAGATGATCTCACAAAAGAACTGGCCAATCTATAAGAAAATATAAAAGTGAAGGAAGTTGGAAAGTTGGGATCTTAGATAGTTGGAAGATGCAACTGATTTTCACATCCAAAAGTAAACCTGAAAATATCTTCATGTGGCAAAAGTTGATTAAAATTTAAATTGGGAAAGGTGGAGACCAAATCAAAGATATTGAGTGCCTTTTGTTGAATTGATTATGGTAACAACTAGCAAATCTTTTTAGGAGGCAAAATGTCAGGAAAGGGTCTAATTATGTAGCTCCCCAACAGAAATCTAATAAACTCAAAATATTTTCTTGAATGGAGAAAGAAGAGGCATGGCTTAAAAAGAATTGTGTACATGACTATTGGCATAAAAACTGAGGAAATTGTTGAGAGTTATACTGCCAAAGGAGCCGTCAGCCTATATGAAAAGAAAATAGCCTATTACAAGAGCAGGAAACAAGAATCTTAGCTTTCATATGGAAACATCCTATGTGCCCATTATCAGTTGAGTAGAATAAAAAATATGGTATATTTTCACAGTGGAGTACCATTTAGGCATAAATAAAGATGAAATCCTGTCCTTTACAACAAAATGGATGGAACTGGAGGACATTATGCTAAGAGAAATAATCCAGACACGAAAGGCAAGTACCACATATTCTCAGTCATATGTGGAAGCTAGAAAAAGTCAACTAAAAGTAGAATAGTGCTTAATAGAGATTGAAAAGGGTGTGGGGAGGGGTTGGAAAAGGGGGGTTGGATTTGATCAGCCCATGTCATGTGCATGTACAGAAATAATACATTAACCCCATTAATATTTATAATTCATATGTGTTAATAAAAATAGAAGAATGAATAAAAAAAGGAAAATCTCAGCTCTCAAGGGACAATGTTCTCCATTGCCCTTTTCAGATGTGGCCCAAGAAGGATAATGTAAAAGGAAGAACCGCCCACAGAGTAAAAAAGAACTAGGTAAGGAGAAAGTACATTTTGTATTGTTATTCTTAAACATCCTCTATTTATATATCAAAAAGCTTTGAGTTATCTATATCTCTATCTATATGGAGACAACAAAATGAGAGACTTAAAAAATCTATAAAGGGTAAGGAGAGCATATATCGTAATTACTTGGATGAAGGTGGTTACTGAGTTTAAAGAGAGTAGTCAAGAGTTACCTGTAACCATGGCCTGGGAGCCAGACAGTGAGAATAGAAGGTGCCCGGTGGAGAGTCTGCTAGGATGCACAGTAGAGGACTCTCACCACATTTGCAGAATGGGATTTCAGTTAGTGGACAGGTTTTAATCTAAGCTCATGGGTCTCCTAGTCAGAGAAGCTGCATCTGGTCCTGATGTTAAGGCTGTCACAAAATCCTGGACCTGGAATCCGTGCTATAACGGGATCTGTGTTTTCCTTGAGGGCAGAGGAATATACTATTATGTGGAAGAGTGGGGAATGAATACTTGTGCTCAAGGGAGCAAACCGTGGTCAATTTTATTACTGTTCTCCACAAGTCGCTGTTATTTCTTATACAGGGATTATAAATCTGCCTCATTTATACCCCCAGTGATAGGTCTTTTCCACTGATAACACATTTAACCGATGAAACGTTAACAGACTTGATGTTTGAACTTCCCAGCAGTCTCCAGAACCCACACGTTGTTTTGCCACAGCTTGGTCTGCAGTGAGACTGAGACAGGGGCTGCTTCTCTAGACTGAGTCCTGAAGTAAAGATAAAGAGCAAAGCAAAGGCAAAACCCCCAGAGACAGCTGGGGTTGTGGCTCAGTGGTAGAGTGCTTGCCTCATATACATGGGGCACTGGGTTCGATACTCAGCACCACATAAGTAAAGAAAATAATCATTAAAAAACCCAAAAAACAGAGACTCAGCCAAACCACACCTAGGATGTGGTTAAAAAAAAAAAATCAACATTTATTGACATAAGTTGCTACTATACCATGACTTAATCAAAATCAAATTGATATGGGAATATTCAACAATGTGAAAATTAAAAGAAAAATGAGGTAATTTTAAACAAAAATTTACCACAGTGGTTACCATTAGTAACCACTTAGGTTACTATACTTTAGGCTGATAGACTTAGGTTATTACACCTTAGGTGTATTACATATAGCATGTGTGCACCTATGCCTATGTATCCATACATTCACATATTCCAAATGAAAACGTCCTGCATGTATGTAGATACAGTCCATTGTTTCTGTCAAACATTTCATAATTATACAATGGGGAAAGTGTACTAAACCTATTCAGTAAAACACCAAGTACATAGTACTACCCATTATGCTTCTTCCAGAAACCTTGCTAAAATGTCAACAGAGGAACTAAAACAACATAAAGACAGAATGGAAGAAAATAAATAAGAAATTGTTGACTTAATAAACCAGAGACAGCTGAAACCCACTACCAAAAGTTTAGGAAGCACAGACTTTAGGTGATTTAAATCAAATTACCCCAGAAAAGCTTAGAAATTATAGACACGATGTCTCTCTAAAGATGAGTGTTCAATTAATGCTGAAAAAGGAGACTTAAAATCCCAGAATTCGCATCTGTCCTCCCACCCCCAGTCCTGTCCTTGGTCTCAAGCAGCTGAGTTACTGTTCCTTCTCCACCCTGCAGAAGACTGCACATTTAACTCTAAAGACGGTGAACTCCAGGACATCAGGCAAAGCTGATCACAGGGATATCATTCTTAAAAAACAGGGAGATCAAATAAAAATCCACAGCGAAAAATGCTCCTCCAGTTTTTGCTGTATTCAATGCCAGAATTACTCTGAAAGAAAAAGCAGCTAATGCCACAAAGGGATGAAAGAGATCATTCTTCTAGGGCCGTCACAACTCCTAAAACGTGAATATGTGGGGAATCTTCAATTCAGTCATTCAAGGAAAAAAAAAAAAAAAAAGCAGCATTTCTTGAGTGGCTAGTATGTGGCAAGAACTGTCCTGTCCAGAGGAGATGAAGGGAAATTCCCCTTGCTTTGTGAAAAGGTGAGTGTCATAGGGGATGGGGACACATTCAACAAATACACAAGTGATTGACGACTATATAAGTACTCCATTGGCAACCAACCATTCTGGTAAATAAATATACTAGATGAAACAAAATGTTTAACAACTGCTAGAGCAAGAATACCAATGAATCATAATGGACCCCAAATGGGAATGACTTGCCATTCCAGTGTCTCTCAGCTAAATAGCATCACTGACTATGTTAATAACCTCCTGCTCAAGGTTTGGTTATTTAAATTTAATGATTAGCAATTTGAATAATTGTTAAAATAAAAAAAAAAGACTTAGGAGGCACCTTTGTCCAAGAGGCCATACCTGTACTATTAAAAATATTGGAATTGTACTGCCATTTTTGAGGTCAAATGATATCGTGCTATTTAAATCCAATTCATTTAATGGATTTCCCACACTTGTAGGGTGGGTGCAGATGGATAAGGAACAGCAGAAATAATCATCAAACCCTGGATTATTAGATGACTGAGCAATGCCACAATGCTCATTGTGTTTTTAATATGATGTTAAAATGATTATTTTAGGGGTTAGGGATGAGAGTCAGCAGCCAGCAAAATGTAGAACTGCAGCTTTTTGAGATGATAAAATTAAGGCCTGGAGCTAATATAGAAGTCCCCCCCTCTCTCTCCTTAACTGCAAGATCTGGGGTCTTAGACTTGGATTATGGAAGTAAGAAAGGATCGGGGCCTTATAGAGGGGTTTAAAGAAATCACCTACAGAGTGGAGGTTAAAAAAAGAGTCCTCTGTGTATTTTGAATTCTTCGAGAGTATCTATCTTGTACAAAGCAGCCTTTTTTCTTTCCCCTCTCTGCTCTTGCTGCCTCCCTCACGCTCTTTCTCACTCCTATTCCCCCTTCCAAACTTCAAGGTGACCTCCTCCGCGTGGTGGGTAAGTGATGTATGGGAGGGACCACCCGGCTGGGCCTACCACACTGCAAGTGCCACCCGGGTCCGGTAGGGTTCAGGAAGGCCCCCCCATTTAGAACGCTTTGTATTTTTGTTACAATTGTTCTCCCAGCACTGGATGAAAAACATGGCATGAACAATGGAGCTGTGTGAGATTTAAAATATCTGAATACATAATAATTTCACCCAGCTTTCAGGGAAAAAAAAAAAAAACCTAAAAAAAGTAAATAACAAAAACCACTCCTGAGAATGTGTGAACCTAAATTTTTGGTCACTTTGGAAGGCATTTTCTTCTTTTTCTGGTTTTTCATTATCTAGGCCACTTGGCAATAAAACAGCATTTAATTATACATAACCGTGAAAACTCTGGTGAGAGAATATGGGTTGTGATCTAGTCAGAACTAGTCTGAGGCCAGAAATTGTTCATTCTCAATGCTGTCATTCTTATCTACTCTTCCCTATTTATTTGGTACCTTTATTTCCCTCTGCAGTTTTTCTTTCTCAACTTTTTTTTTCTTTTTGTCTTGTAGATAGTCTTCATTTTCTGTCCCCCGCCATTATTTCCTCTTTAAAAGTCTCACTCTCACTAAGGTACAAGCAGTTTCTTTGCAAGAAAAAAAAAAAAAAAAAAAAACAGGAAAAAAAAAAGGACGGAAAACTATTTGTTCTGGAAATAATTACCAAAATTGGAGGATTTTTTTATTTACAATAATGTAAGTTGTGGTTATATTAATAAGATCACATTTTATAGTGCAAGAGACTCTTAGAGAAAGTGTGATAAAACATGTTCCATTTAAACCTCCAGCCTCTCCTGGAAATGCACTGTGGGCCTCATTTGAATAAAATTTAACCTGCGAATCTGTTGCTCTGTACAGATTTTGAGAAAGTACCCTGTTCCTCCTGTCAGTGGCAGGCAGCTTCTCTTTAATTTTTTTTTCCCCAATAATATTGCAGTACTCCAGTACTCATTTTAAAGATAGATGGATTTTTTTTTTTCCTCTCATAAAGAAGAACATTGTGGGGGAAAAAACGCTGGATGTGATTTCAAAAAATGTCAAAATATGTCAAACGCAGATACCACTCAAGGGTTTCATTAACTGAAGCTTTGGTGATAAGTGTCATCTTGTCAAAGACCCACCCATCTCTTCCAATACATTACCAAATGTACTAATTTCCTTGCCGAGCTTGATGTTTATTGTATAGCTGAAATTGAAAATGGTCGGTAATGGAGTGAGCTTCAATCCAAGACCAATTCTGAATCTAAATTACTTGCTTCTTTCAATAGCATCGACAGAGGAGAGCTTTATGCACCTTGTACCTAATCAACCCTTACTGTGACCCTAAATTCAGCAGTCTTCAGAGATTAATAATAAAATCCTCAGTTCAAACAATTATTTGCCCTGAACAAGTTGCCCATTTCTTATGCTGAGAATGAAAGAATGTGACATTATTTTTTAAAAGCTCTGCATGTTGTGGGCCACCATTTATTTTTGATCTCTGACCCCCCGATGCAGCCTGATTGCAAATCCCACATGCATTCTTGAATATTTTTTGAGGGGGGTGAGTTGTGAGGAGATTTCTTTGTTAGCATTTTAACATGCCTGCTCTCATTCCATATGCCCTCACAGTTGTTTTTATCAAGTAAATGAGGTACATTCTATCGATATATGTTTCTAAGTTTTTAGTGTATAGCTCTATTGATCATGGGAAAGCATGATCTAACTGTGGCCTTGTACAAAACTATGCAGAGACACTAGAAAATAAAAACAAATTTACTGGAAAAGTCAATTCTATCTCTACTTTCTCAAATTAATAAATCAAATGCAGAGAATGTCTTATTGAAACTCAAACCATAAATGATCTTTTAATGAAATGTTATCCTCACTCTATTCCATTTGGCAATGTCGTTGAAAGCCATTGATTGAAATTCTTGGAGAAACATCAGATTCTTTTACTCATATTTAAAGTGCAAAATTCATGTAATATCACCAGAGGTTTTTAAAAATCTGACATCTTCAACTTCCTTATGAGCACTTATTTATCACGTGGCTATGACAGAAAAGCTCAATCTCTGCTCTTCACAGCATCCGGAGTCGGGGGAAATCCCTTAAATAAAGCAGTGAAGAAAATATTTGGACACCCTAAATAACTCCTTTGATGCACCAGCAAAGGTTGGTCCTATGTCCAGGAGCCTGCTGGGGGAGGGCAGAGACCCTGGTGGCTTGCTGTCCTAGAAACTCTGCTTGACATTGTCAACATTTCCTCCGGCTGTCTGCTTTTGGAGGGAAACTCTCCCTAAGGACTGCCCTGGTTGACAGAATGAGAGTCTCCAGAAGATTCTTCTGCCTTTTGAATGCATTTGTTATGCCCAACAGCAATAATGGCCATCTAAGTATTGATTATATAATATGTCTGCTGAGGTGGCAAGTGCGTTATTGTTGTAAGAGGCTGAGAGGATGAGAAACTAGGTTATCTATGAACTCTCTCAGCCATTGAGCATTTCTTCCAGCAAAGGTCAATATACAAAGCTATCTTTAGACCTTGTTTGACTTTATTCTGTGATTCCAATTGATGGCTAATACAATGAGATGGCTAGCATGTTCCAAGTCCTTTGAAAACAGCCTCATGTTTACCATGGAATGGGCATAATTAGTTCATCATCCCAAGGGGAAAATAGTCTTGTGGAGGGAGCTACGTGAGGAAGACTAGGATTTACCCAGGATATTGCCCTATTAGAGAACCCAGATGCTAATTAGCAACAGGAATTGGTTAAGTAGACACTGAAAGGCAGTTAGGACATAATCTAATACTTTTTTCTTTCATCCAAAAAAAAAAAAATACAATAGATGGTGTATAGTAAGTCTGCTGTGTATAGTAACAGCAATAAGGGCACTGAGCTTTTATTATAAACTGAATTACATCCCCTGTGTGGGGACACTAGACAGCCTATCGTGTATTAAGAATTCAGCTGAGATCACAAGCTTCCTCACCTGAACCTTCTGTGATGTGATGAGAATGACTTTTGGTTACTGTACATCAAAGAGGGTCTGGCAGGCTAAACAGTGATTGATCCATTCTCCTCTTTCAAGTCCTCTCTTCAAAAATAGCTTTAAAGCAATCATCTAATAAGTGTCAGAATAGAAGAGAGAAAATGTTAGTACAAGCGCTAGGCATATGTCTACACTAGCTAAATTTTCTGCAAGGTGTTCAATGACTGAACAAGGTTTTCAGAGTAAATGCTATCATCTCCTAAGAGGCAAGAAATACCAAGTGGGCTGCCATTGACATGGAAACGATGTGGAAATTTAAAGTGATTCAAGGCAAAATTCTCTGATTTGCTCAGCAAGCAGAGAATTCTGTTAGGAAAATTTGGGAATGACTTTATCCATACCAAACTCTGGTATAGGAATTAGCTCCTTGCTTATGTACATAGAATAAGTTGTATTCTCATAATATTCATTCATAAAAAAATGTGTTTATTAACTTTCCTTACAAGATGAAAGCTGAGTTAAGGAGACCCACCATGTTTGCATGGGATCATTAGAGCTCTTCACAAATATTCTGATTTTTTTTTCTCTTCCCTGCTTTCATTGGAGTCAGGTCTGATCATATGACTTGCTTTGGATAATGAAATGTGAGAAAGGTGACCTGTGTCACTTCCAGGTGGAAGTATTAAGAGATAGTAGATAATTTGCCACATCCCTACTTCCCTGTCTTGTTGACTGTGGAGGCATATGCCAGGATGGACCCTCCTTTGACATGAGTCTCTGTGCCATCTTCGGGAGTAGGTCTCCCTGCTGACCTGCACTGGACAAGAGGCAGGAGGGAGAATGATCCTGCATTGTGTGAGGTCATTGGTGTTGTGTTGCTGTTTGGTACCACGCCATAACTTCCATTCTCCCAGGGCAACAAGCATTTGCAGAATATAAAATCTGTACCCAGCAGAGTATACAGATGCTGAGTGTGGTCTGATATGTTACCCGTGGTTAACTCTGGGCTAAGTCCTGAGAATAAAATGACTAATAAACCTGTTTTAATATTACTAATCAAATACTGTAGTTGATCTAATATTAATAATATTTTAAGGCCTTTTGAATGAATGATATTGTTTCAGAGAAGAATTTATTGGAGAAAGAGACTCATTTCAAAAATTCCTGAGGTTTCTTATATTGGCCCCAACCCTACAACCTAGCCATTCCCTGGCTACAGGGAGCACCTCCCAGCAGTGGTTCTCACCTGAGGCTGTGTCCTCCACTTCAGTAGCCCCATCTCATTCTTCAAAAACCACTCCAGACATCTTCCCTTCCATGAAGTTTTTCTTTCTCTGCCTCTACGCAGCACCAGGTCACACACCTCTACTTAGCATTTATTTCAGTCTCCTTTATATTATGATTGTTGTTTTCATGATATGACTTCCTGTTGCAAGGCTGACACCCCTCACATAAAGGCTAAACCTTCAACCTGAGTAAAGGCATCGTTTTATTCTACTTTAAATATTCTCAAATCTGACTCCCCATTCCCACAGCTTCAGACACAGGCTAATTGATAATTGAGCAGATTTGAGGGATGTGTTTGGGTATGATCATGGATTTCTTAAAACATATTAGTGCCCTGGTTTGGGATATTGAAGTAACAAAGAAACCCTTTCAGTTTTAAGAAGGGGGGAGGGGCGGTTGTGAAGCTGGTACTTTTGGCTACTCTTGAGGGAATTTGTTCTTTCTTGGCTAAGGACCAAAGCCTGCCTCCTGAACACCCATCACACTTAGCTAATTTCCATTCTCCCCAGGGATCAAGACAGAAAAACAAAAGAGAAAGGAAGTAGGCATTTCAGAAAAGTAACCCACCCACAAAGAGCCAGTTGAAAGGGAGAAATGAGGAGGGGAGGACAGAGCTGGTGTTTAAAAAAAAAAAATCACTAAACAAATGCAGAATTTAAATTACATTTCATTATCCTTCTTCTCTGCATCAAACCATAAACTCTCCTGACTTGGTATCTCTCCCCAGAACAAGTCCTCATGCTCAAAGCTTGCTGTCCCTGAGCAGTGATCAGAAACCCTGAGTGTTGGTGCCAAAGGTGGTGAGCCACCCTGCTCAGTCTGCTCTTTCCTTCCCAGATCCCCTTGCTCACTCCTGCCCGACATCCATGATCCCCAATGTCTCCCACTGAAAGTACCACCCCATGAGTAAACAGGAGAGAGAAACATATGGTTTTCCCTACTGGTTTGTTGTGAGGCACGCTGTTCTACTCGGTCCATTTCCAGACTTTCATTCTCTATCTTACAGAAGACTAACTTTGGTTTTAGATAAATGATGGCAACCTAACTCTATGGGCTATTGCTGTTCCTAATAAATATTTCTCAAATTTATTTCCTCCTCTTATGATCTTTCAGCTAGGAGACTGTATTTATGTCCTAATTTTCTCAGGTCTAATATCATCCAGGCCTTTCTAAAGATAGAAATCACAGTGGGGCATGTTCACACAAACACAAACTCCTTATATATCTCCCAAACTATGAAAACTCCTTGCAGTCATTCTTCAGGAATTATAACAAAAAACGGGCATCTGTGTCTATTCAGTGCCCATCATTCCCCTGATTATACCTACGAGAGATTGTTTTTCCAACAATTCCTAATGAATCACACTTTCCATATCCCCATGTAGTCCCTTCTCACCTAGAGCCTGGGCTTGGTCATGTGATTTGCTTGGCCTCTAGGATACAAGCGCATCTAACACAAGCAGAGGCATGACACATCCTTACACATAGGGGCTCACCCCCTTGAAACTCTAGTGCAGCTTCATCCAGTCTCTTGAGAATGAATAACCTCTTGGAAAGAGAAGCCTAGCCATTTGGGATGTCCCTCTGAGCCTAGCCCCAGACCTCTTTCCAAATGAATGCAGCATGAACATACCCAAGGAAAGCAAGCAGAAAAAAATATCTAGCTATCCCACATTGTAGTGAGACATGGTGTTATTTTCAGCCATTGTGACTAAGAATAGTTTGTTACCCAGCAATAGGTAACTTACATAGTACCTTTTATCTCCAAAATAATGAGCAACTGTAATTGTATGAAAATATTCTTTTTTATCATACCCCACAGTCCTTTGTAAATACTGCCTACTGTGCTTGTAATGCCCTCCCACCTTGTCTATTACTCTTTTGTATTCCAGGGTATGCAGCAGAGGCTGGCAGATACTAAGTGTTCAATAAAAGTTGAATGAATACATTTAAAAAGTCAAAACATGCCACAAAACCTCCAAAGGTATACACTATATCCACCATTGCTCTTACTGGAATTGTAGATAGAAAATGCATGCAAGTCACTGCTTTTATGGGGAAAACTACTGGCTTATATGCAACTACACAATCAAAGCTACCCAAGAAAATGTCTCAGCTTAAAAATATATCGAGGCTTTTATAAAAATTAAACATATTCTTTCACTTACTAAATTAGCAACTTAAAAATCATTATATCCAGAGGTAGCAAAGGTGCCTAAAGAGGAGCACTCATAGGTTGCTGGTGCCAGGGAAAAGCAGGATGAAATTCTGGGAGACAAATTTTGCTGTATGCACTAAGAGCCATAAAAAAAATAAGTTTGGGGTTGAGGGTATAACTCAGTGATAGAGCATGAACTTAGCATGCATGAAGCTCTCAGTTTAATCTCCAACACCCACACCCCAAATACAAAATACAGTCTTTCATTGATGTGGTAAAATTCTGTTTCTGGCAGACTAACTCATAAAAATAATCTAAAATATAGGAAAATAAACCCAAGAACGTTGAGTTAGGCATTATTTGTTTTGTAAAAGTAGAAAAAGATTAAATTTCCATCACCAGGAACTAGGCTTACTCAGTTTCAGTGCACCCATTCATGAGGCCACTTAATAGTTATAAGGACCATCATGGAGAACACAGAAGAGCCAAAGGTCAAAAATAAGTATACATAATTGTATGCACCCAATAATTGCAACAATATAAAAACATAAAAGTAATTACAAAGAATTGTATGTCATTTCTCTCTTTTACTCCCAGATTTTACATAATTTTGCATTATTTTTGTAACCTAAAATATTAGGAGACAAAATTGTACATGTAATACTGAAAATTACAGTATTATAGAAACAATTTTGAAGCTCACTTTCAATGTAATTCTCCACCTAAGACTAACCCCTTGTTATGACTGCTGTTCCATTTCAGAACCCAGGAATCATGGTGCTCCACCATCTGGTCTGTGCCATATCTTTAATCAATATTTATGAATTTACTTTGCAGGGGTTTTATGCATCATTGTACTTTACAAAGTTGTGTTTAAGAAAGTGATTTTGTCCACATTACTGATATTCATGCATGAACCTTTTACATAGGGCACTAGCTACTTATATGGAGAACAATTCTTCATGATGGAAGTATAGCTCTATTTCAGGAAGGATTCAACATATTCCATTTAAAGAACTGCAGCCTAGAGAGAGATTTCATCCAAGTCCAAAAAGTACATGCCCAAAAAATTACTGTAGCAAGACTTACGATAAGATCCCCAGGACTTCAACTCTTACTGCAGGTTGGAAGACCTCCAAAATCTTAAGCCTGCAGGACTTTCACAAGGTCCACTCATACTTCCAAATACATTTCTACTGATACGATTTACTTTCATCACAAACTCAATATGCCTAAAATGGACCCAAACATACTTTTCTCCTGATTTCTATGATCCTGAAATTAGTACCCACTTTCTGAGTCACTTGAACTCTAACAATCAGAAAACTAACAATTCTCTCTTTTTCTCCCACATCTATACAGCCAGGAAGACCTACTTTTCTTGATAATGATTCCCAAATCAAAATCCTTCCCTTTGCTTTCCTAGGCCATCATGCTCACCACTATTTCAAAAGTCTCCTAACTGGTCTGTCTTTTCCTTGCTGTCCAAGCTCATTGTTCTATGAATATGTCTTAGAGGGCAGATTTGGTCACGCATCCCCCCATGACATGAAAAATATTCTGTATGTTTTTTTCTTTCCCAACAGGATGAAGTCAACTGTAGCATTCAATGCCCTCCATAATTTGGAGGCAACTTACTTTTCTAGGTTTGTTCTCTGAGTTTTCCATATTACACAACTCCAGCTATTGATATTATAAAATATATCTCCAGAAGGATCCAACTCTACATCACAGTGTGCATGGTGCTCCCTGGAATTGTGCAACATGGGGCTCCATGACCCTATTGTCCCCCATTCCAGCCAGCAAAGCCTTCTCAGCTTCTGAATCTTGGAACTATCTTTGCCTAAAAAGCCTTGCCCACTTATTAATACCCAGCATAAACCTCTCCTCTAGATAGCCATTCCTGGTTTCTCCAACCCTTTCCAATTCCCTGGTACCATTCTAATTACATTTCTTATGTTCATGTATTGAGATATATCAGAATAAGATTGAAGAGTAATTTACTTTTCCCTTCAAAATGAAATGCTGATCAAGTTAATAAACATACCTATCATTACACATAGTTTTCATGTTGTTGCTGTTGTGGTTTGGTGATGGTGGTGAGAACTCTTATGATCAACTCTCTTAGTAAATTTTAAGTATAAGATATAGTATTGTTAATTTAGTCATCATGTGGTACATTATCTCTCTAGAATTTATTTACCCTGAAAAAGTGAGCCTCTGTATCCTTGGACCAACATCCCGCCTTCTCCTAGTTCCAAGTCCCTGATACCAGTGTTCTCTTCTCTGCTTCTATAAATTTGGCTTTTTAAAAATTCCACATATAAGTGTTATCAGCAATATTTGTCTTTCTGTGTCCTACATATTTCAGTTAGCCTAATGTCATCTAGATTCATTCATGTTGAATCAGATAATAAGATTTTTTTTCTTTTTTTAAATTGTTTTTTTAGTTACAGTTGGACAAAATACCTTTATTTTATTTATTGATTTTTATGTGGTTCTAAGGATCAAACCCAGTGCCTCACACATGCTAGGCGAGCGCTCTGCCACTGAGCCACAACCCCAGCCCCAGGATTTTCTTATTTTTTAAGGTCAAACATATATATATATATATCTCCATATTTTCTTTATCCAGTCATTCATTGATGGGCCCTTAGGATGCTTGAATATCTTGAGAATGGAGATAATGCTTCAGTGAACATGGGCATACAGATGTCTTTTTGATATGGTGATTTCATTTCCATTTCCAACTCAGTAATGGAATTGCTGGATCACAAGATAGTTCTATTTTTACTTTTTTGAGGAACTTTCATACTGTTTTCCATAATGGTTGTACAAATGTATGTACATTTCCGCCAATAGTGTGCAAGTGTTCAGTTTTTCCTATAATCCACATCCTAGACAACATTTGCTGTATTTTGTGTTTTTTATAGTAGTCATTTTAACACTTGTTGGCAATATCTCAGTGCAGTTTTAAATTTCCTCATGATTAGTGACGTTGAGTATCTTTTGATATATCTGTTAGTCATTTGTATATCTTTTTTTTTTTTTGAGAAATGTTTATTTAGGTCCTTTGCCCGTTTTTTTCATGTTGAGCTGTTGTTCAGCTATTGATTTTTGGAGTACCTTACTAAAGGCTAATATAAAATATACATGATTTGAAACTATTCTATTTCATGGGTGGTCTTTTCCTTCCATTGGTTGACTGCTGTGCAAAAGCTTTTTGATTTGATGTAGTACATGTCTATTTTTACATGTATTGTTTGTGCTTTTGGTTTCATATCCAAAATATCATTTCCCAAAAGCAATGTCTAGAAACTTTTTTCCTGGTACATTGTTGGTGGGACTACAGGCCAGTACAACCACTCTGGAAAGCAGTGTGGAGATTCCTCAAAAAACTAGGGATAGAAATTTTATATGATCCTGCTATCCTATCCCTTGATATTACACCAAAAGATCTAAAATTGGCATACTACAACAAAATACAGCCACATAAATGTTTATAGCAGCACAATTTACAATAGCTAAATTATGGAATCAACCCAGATACCCATCAATAGATGAATGGATTAAGAAATTGTGATACATGTACATATATGTCATACATACATGAGTTCTACTCAGCCATTAAAAAGAAAAAAAGAAAATATGGCATTTGCCAATAAATGGATAGAAATGGAGAATATCATGCTAAGTGAAATAAGCCAAATTCAGAAACTGAAAGGTCCAATGTTTCTCTCATATGCAGAATATAAAGTAAAATGAAGGAAAAGGGGGAGGAATGGTAGGATAATATAAAGACCCAATCAAATATAAATTAATAGACAAGTGAAGGGAAGTCAAGCAGAGCAGATGGAGGAGAATGGGAGAGGGGATGGGAAAAGGGGATCACGAAATGAAACTGATTTCCATGTGTGTAAAAGTTTGTCAGGATGAACCCCACTACTATATAAACTATAAAGCTTTAATTTTTAAAAAAGGAAAATACAGCCAGCCAAGGCTTTTCATAGTCTAAGATTTCCCAGAGAAGGCCAGAAATATGTCATGATTAATTTGTAGTAGGTTTCAAATTAAATATGTTCTGTATTTGTTAAATCCAAGAGATTGCACCTGTAAAATGTTTGGAAGAGCACAACCTAGTAAGCATCACCTAGTAAGTTATTTTACTCAATAAAATGTAAACTCATGTTTTTAGTAGATATTTAGGGGGAAAAGTTTTTTCCCTTACATTTTCTTCTATGAGTTTTACAATTTTAGCTCTAATGTCCATTTAGCTTTAACTTTTGTATATAGTATGAGATAAGAGTCCAATAAGAATTCAATTTTAGTCTTCTACATATGGATATCCAGTTTATCCAACAACATTTTTTGACGAGATTGTCTTTTTCATATTGGATATTCTTGGTGCCCTTGACCATATTTACATGGATTTATTTCCAGGCTCTCTATTCTATTCCCTGCTTCTGCATGTCGTTTTAATGCCAGAGACATAGTGTTTTGTTTGCTGTAGCTATGTATTATTTTGAAATCATAAAGTGTAATGCTTCTGACTTTGTGGTTGTTTATGTTTGCTTTGTCTACTCAGGGTATATTGTGATACAATGGGAATTTGGGAATTTTAGGATCTTTTTTTTTTCTATTTCTGTGGAAAAAAAATACCATTGGGATTTTTTATAATTATTGTATTAAACTTTTTGGTGACATTGGATAGTATGAATATTTAACAATATTAATTTTCCCAGTCCATTATTATGGACTATGTTACTATTTGTGTCTTCAGTTTTTGTCATAAACATTTTATGATTTTTAGTATATAGAAGTTTCTCCTCTTTGGTTAAGTTTATTACTAGTATTTTATTCTTCTTATTGCTTCCTTAATTTCATATTCAGATAGTTCATGATTTATATAGAAATGAATGAATTTTTACGTGTTGATTTTATATCTTGCAACTTCACTGAGTTTATTATTGCTTGCATGTTTTTCTAGAATCTTTAGGGTTTTTTTCTATATATATAGTCATGCTGTCTGCAACAGAGGTAATTTTACTTCTTCCTAATTTGGATGTCTTTTATTTATTTTTCTTATATAATTGCTCTGGTTAGGACTTCTACTGCTATGTTGAATAAAAGTGGTGAGAGAGAGCATCCTTCTCTTGTACCAGATCTCAGAGGGAAAGCTTTCTGGTTTTCTTCAATGGATTATGATGTTAGCTGTGTATTTTTCATTTATGGGCTTGTGTATTAAGGTAAGTTCCTTCTGTACCTGTTTTTTTGAGAATTTTAATCATGAATGGATGTTGAACTTTGTCAAGTGCTTTAAAAGCTTTTTCTGCACCTATTGAGACAATCGTGGTTTTTTTCCTTTTATTTTATTGATATGGTTTAGCACATTGATTGCCTATGTTTGACCAGCTTTGCATCTCCAGGATAAATCTCACTTGATTATGGAATATGTCTTTTGACATGCTGTCAAATTTGGTTTATTAGTATTTTGTTGAGGATTTTGCTTTTATGCCTATTATTGGCAATTAGTTTTCTTTCCTGTGATGTCTCTTGATATCAATTAATATTAATCTTATAAGTTTTGAAGTATTCCTTATTCTATTTCTGGAATAATTTCAAAATTATGGGTGTTTGTTCTTCTTAAAATATTTGGAAGAATCTACCATGAAGGACTCTGGTATCAAAGTTTTTTGTTGTTGTTGCTGAGAGATTTTTGATTACCAGTTCAATCTCATTTGCTATTGGTCTATTCAGGCTTTCTATTGCTGAATCAGTTTGGGTAGGATGTATGTTTTCAGCACTTTATCAATCCTTCTACACTATTCAATTTGTTGGCATATGGTTGCTCATAATAATCTTTATTATTCTTTTTAGCTCTGAGGCATCCATTGTGCTGTCTCCTATTTCATTTATGATTTTATTTTGAGCCTTGTCCCTTTTTTTCTCATTCTTAGAGTTTGTCAATTTTGTTTTGTTCTTTCAAAAAAAAATAACCCTTAGTTTAATTATTGTACTTTTTATTCTCTGATTTAACTCTGTTCCTATCTTTATTATTTCCCTTCGTGTACTTATTTTCATGTATACTTTGTTCTTCTTTCCCTAATTCCTTGGGATTTAAAGTTAGGTTGCTTATTTGAGTTCTCTATCTTCTTTATGCTTAGGCATTTATTGCTATGAACTTCCCTCTTAATACTACTTTTGCTGCATCTGATACATTTTGATATGTTGTGGTTTTATTTTCATTTGTCATAAGATTTTTAAAAATTCCCTTTTGATGTCCTCTTTCACCCAATGGTTTTTTAGAAATGTGTTTTTGTTTGTTTGTTTGTTTGCATGTATTTATGACCTTTCCTGTTTTCATACTGTTATTGATTTATAATTCAATTCCACTGTGGTCACAAACAGTACTTGGAATGATTTTTGGCAAACTCTCACAGTAAGATCTTAGTCTCTGTGACAGCTTTTAACCTGAAGTTTGTGTTATCTGATGTAAACAGAGCCACCCTTGCTCTCATTTTGTTGTTATTTCTTGGAATATCTCTTTCCATCCCTACATTTCAACCTATGTGTGTCCTGAAAGCTAAAGTGGGACTCTTACAGGGAATGTATTGTTGAATCTTACTTTCTTTTCCTCCTTGGCCAAATCACTTCATTTTTTTGTTTTGTTTTGTTTTTCCAAGTCACTTTACTTTACATCTTTTAATGTACTCTATGAAGTCCATAATTTTTGAAATTCTCACCTTACTCTCATAAAGAATTGAGTCTTCATCATCAGGAGGGATACCTAATTCCTTACCTGTCCCCTGAGAGAATCTGGATATGTAAAATGACCCAGAACACCATCTGAATCATACCAGAAACACTAGAGAATCCAGAACCACATGGTTTCCCTGAAGAATTCACCCAGGATCACCTGGGATCTGGCTAGCTGGGGAAACTGCCTATACTTGGGCTGAACATGCACACCACCTCCGGTGTGGCGCACTCCGCTGCCCCCACCTGCCCATAGGCAGCATTCTCTGAAGGGGTGGCCTCCTCCACCAGCGAAAGGTGCCTGCTGGGTCCAGAGCCCACAAGCTCCCAGGGCAGCCTACCTGAGCTGCCTGCCTTGCTCAGATCTTGCTTTCTTAATCCATTCAGCCACTCTGCCTTTTTTTTTTCTGGAGAATTTATTTATTTTTCAGTTTTATGCTGTTTATTACCACTGTTACTACCTTGTATCGTTTTTTTTTCTTTTTATTGGTTCTTTTTAGTTATAAATAACATTAGGATTCATTTTGACAAAGTTATAAAAGCATGGAATATGTTCTAATTTAGCCCCAGTACTTCCTCTTTCCTCCCTTCCTCTGTGCCCTTCACTACACTGATCTTTGTGCTATTTACTTATAGCTTTTTTTATTTTTTTTTATTGGTCGTTCATAACATTACATAGTTCTTAATACATCATATTACATGGTTTGATTCAAGTGGATTATGAACTCCCGCTTTTACCCCGTATACAAATTGCTGTATCACATCAGTTACCCTTCCATTGATTGACATATTGCCTTTCTAGTGTCTGATGTATTCTGCTGTCTGTCCTATTGTCTACTATCCCCCCTCCCCTCCCCTCCCCTCCCCTTTTCTCTCTCTACCCCTTCTACTGTAAATCATGTCTTCCATTTGTATTCTCTTGACTTACCCCTCCTTACCTCTTATATGACATTTTGTATAACCCTGAGGATCGCCTTCCATTTCCATGCAATTTCCCTTCTCACTCCCTTTCCCTCCCACCTCTCATCCCTGTTTACTGTAAATATTCTTCTCAAGCTCTTCGTCCCTACCCTGTCCTTGTTTACACCCCTTATATCAAAGGAGTCATTTGGTATTTGTTTTTTAAAGATTGACTAGCTTCACTTAGCATAATCTGCTCTAACGCCATCCATTTCCCTCCAAATTCTATAATTTTGTCATTTTTTAATGCAGAGTAATACTCCATAGTGTATAAATGCCACATTTTTTTTATCCATTCATCTATTGAAGGGCATCTAGGCTGGTTCCACAGTCTTGCTATCGTGAATTGAGCTGCTATGAACATCGATGTAGCAGTGTCCCTGTAGCATGCTCTTGTTAGGGCTTTAGGGAATAGACCGAGAAGGGGAATAGCTGGGTCAAATGGTGGTTCCATTCCCAGCTTTCCGAGAAATCTCCATACTGCTTTCCAAATTGGCTGCACCAATTTGCAGTCCCACCAGCAATGAACAAGAGTGCCCTTTTCCCCGCATCCTCTCCAGCACTTATTGTTGTTTGACTTCCTAATGGCTGCCAGTCTTACTGGAGTGAGATGGTATCTTAGGGTAGTTTTGATTTGCATTTCTCTGACTGCTAGCGATGGTGAGCATTTTTTCATGTACTTGTTGATTGATTGTATGTCCTCCTCTGAGAAGTGTCTGTTCAGGTCCTTGGCCCATTTATTGATTGGGTTATTTATTATCTTATTGTCTAATTTTTTGAGTTCTTTGTATATTCTGGTTATTAGGGCTCTATCTGAAGTGTGTGGAGTAAAGATTTGTTCCCAGGATGTAGGCTCCCTATTTATCTCTCTTATTGTTTCTTTTGCTGAGAAAAAACTTTTTAGTTTGAGTAAGTCCCATTTGTTGATTCTATTTGTTAACTCTAGCGCTATGGGTGTCCTATTGAGGAATTTGGAGCCCGATCCCACAGCGTGTAGATCATAACCAACTTTTTCTTCTATCAGATGCCGTGTCTCTGATTTAATATCAAGCTCCTTGATCCATTTTGAGTTAACTTTTGTGCACGGCGAGAGATAGGGATTCAGATTCATTTTGGTGCAAATGGATTTCCAGTTTTCCCAGCACCATTTGTTGAAGATGCTATCCTTCCTCCATTGCATGCTTTTAGCCCCTTTATCAAAAATAAGATAGTTGTAGTTTTGTGGATTGGTTACTGTGTCCTCTATTCTGTACCATTGGTCCACCCGCCTGTTTTGGTACCAGTACCATGCTGTTTTTGTTACTATTGCTCTGTAGTATAGTTTGAAGTCTGGTATCGCTATACCGCCTGATTCACACTTCCTGCTTAGTATTGTTTTTGCTATTCTGGGTCTTTTATTATTCCATATGAATTTCATGATTCTTTTATCTATTTCTACAAGATATGCTATTGGGATTTTGATTGGCATTGCATTGAACTTATAGAGAACTTTTGGTAATATCGCCATTTTGATGATGTTAGTTCTGCCTATCCATGAGCAGGGTATGTTTTTCCATCTTCTAAGGTCTTCTTCTATGTCTTTCTTTAGGGTTCTGTAATTTTCATTGTATAAATCTTTCACCTCTTTTGTTAGGTTGATTCCCAAGTATTTTATTTTTTGGGGGGATATTGTGAATGGAGTAGTTTTCCTCATTTCCGTTTCAGAGGATTTGTCGCTGATATACAGGAATGCCTTTGATTTATGCGTGTTGATCTTATATCCTGCCACTTTGCTGAATTCATTTATTAGCTCTAATAGCTTCTTTGTAGACCCTTTTGGGTCTGCTAGGTATAGAATCATGTCATCTGCAAATAGTGATAATTTAAGTTCTTCTTTTCCTATTTTTATGCCTTTAATTTCTTTTGACTGTCTAATTGCTCTGGCCAGTGTTTCGAGGACTATGTTGAACAGAAGTGGTGAGAGAGGGCATCCCTGTCTTGTACCAGATCTTAGAGGGAATGCCTTCAATTTTTCTCCATTCAAAATGATGCTGGCCTGTGGCTTATCATAGATTGCTTTTACAATGTTGAGGTATGATCCTGTTATCCCTAATTTTTCTAGCGTTTTGAACATAAAGGGATGCTGTACTTTGTCGAATGCTTTTTCTGCATCTATTGAGATGATCATATGGTTCTTATTTTTAAGTCTATTGATGTGGTGAATAACATTTATTGATTTCCGTATATTAAACCAGCCTTGCATCCCAGGGATGAATCCTACTTGATCATGATGTATAATTTTTTTGATATGTATTTGAATCCGATTCGCCAGAATTTTATTGAGGATTTTTGCGTCAAGGTTCATTAGAGATATTGGTCTGTAGTTTTCCTTCTTTGATGTGTCTTTGTCTGGTTTCGGAATCAGGGTGATGTTGGCCTCGTAGAATGAATTTGGAAGTTCTCCCTCTTTTTCTATTTCCTGAAATAGCTTGAAAAGTATTGGTGTTAGTTCCTCTTTAAAGGTTTTGTAAAACTCTGCTGTATACCCATCTGGTCCTGGGCTTTTCTTAGTTGGTAGTCTTTTGATGGTTTCTTCTATTTCCTCTATTGTTATTGGTCTGTTTAGGTTGTCTATATCCTCCTGGCTCAATCTGGGCAGATCATAGGACTCAAGGAATTTATCTATGCCTTCACTATCTTCTATTTTATTGGAGTATAAGGATTCAAAGTAATTTCTGATTATCTTCTGTATTTCTGAAGTGTCTGTTGTGATATTGCCTTTTTCATCCCGTATGCTAGTAATTTGGGTTCTCTCTCTTCTTCTCTTCGTTAGCATGGCTAAGGGTCTGTCAATTTTATTTATTTTTTCAAAGAACCAGCTTTTAGTTTTGTCAATTTTTTCAATTGTTTCTTTTGTTTCAATTTCATTAATTTCAGCTCTGATTTTAATTATTTCTTGCCTTCTACTTCTTTTGCTGTTGTTTTGCTCTTCTTTTTCTAGGATTTTGAGATGAAGTATGAGATCATTTATTTGTTGTTTTTTTCTTTTTTTGAGGAATGAACTCCAAGCAATGAATTTTCCTCTTAGAACTGCTTTCAATGTGTCCCATAGATTCCGATATGTTGTGTCTGTGTTTTCATTTAACTCTAGGAATTTTTTAATTTCCTCCTTGATGTCTTCTAAAACCCATTGATCACTCAGCAACCTATTGTTCATTCTCCAGGTGATGCTTGCTTTTTCCTTTCTTCTTTTATCATTGATTTTCAGTTTCATTCCATTATGATCAGATAAGATGCATGGTATTATCTCTACCCCTTTGTATTGTCGAAGAGTTGCCCTGTGACATAGTATATGGTCTATTTTTGAGAAGGTTCCATGTGCTGCTGAGAAAAAAGTGTAGCTACTTGATGTTGGGTGGTATAGTCTATATATGTCAATTAAGTCTAGGTTGTTAATTGTGTTATTGAGTTCTATAGTTTCCTTATTTAACTTTTGTTTGGAAGATCTGTCCAGTGGTGAGAGAGGTGTGTTGAAGTCTCCCATGATTATTGTATGTTGTTCTATTAGACTCTTGAACTTGAGAAGAGTTTGCTTGATGAATACAGCTGCACCATTATTTGGGGCATATATATTTATGATTGTTATGTCTTGTTGGTGTATGGTTCCCTTGAGCAGTATGAAGTGTCCTTCTATATCCCTTTTGATTAGCTTTGGCTTGAAATCTATTTTATTAGATATGAGTATGGACACTCCTGCTTGTTTCCGCGGTCCATATGAGTGATATGATTTTTCCCAACCTTTCACCTTCAGTCTATGTATATCTTTTCCTATCAAATGCGTCTCCTGTAGACAGCATATTGTTGGGTCTTGTTTTTTGATCCATTCTACTAGCCTGTGTCTCTTAATTGGTGAGTTTAAGCCATTAACATTTAGGGTTATTATTGAGATATGGTTTGTTCTTCCAGCCATATTTGTTTATTGATGTTACTAAACCTGATTTGTTATCCTCTTTGACTACTTTCCCCCCTTTACTGTCCTACCTCCCATTGTTGGTTTTCAATGTTGTTTTCCATTTCCTCTTCCTGTAATGTTTTGCCAAGGATTTTTTGAAGTGATGGTTTTCTAGCTGCAAATTCTTTTAACTTTTGTTTATTGGGGAAGGTTTTAATTTCATCTTCTAACCTGAAGCTTAATTTCGCCGGATACACGATTCTTGGTTGGAGCCCATTGTCTTTCAGTGTTTGAAATATGTTATTCCAGGATCTTCTAGCTTTCAGAGTCTGTGTTGAGAGATCAGCTGTTATCCTGATTGGTTTACCCCTGAATGTAATCTGCTTTCTTTCTCTTGCAGCTTTTAAAATTCTCTCCTTATTCTGTATGTTGGACATCTTCATTATAATGTGTCTAGGTGTGGATCTCTTATGATTTTGCACATTCGGCGTCCTGTAGGCTTCTAGGATTTGGGATTCTGTCTCAATCTTCAATTCTGGGAAGTTTTCTCGTATTATTTCACTGAATAGACTGTTTATTCCTTTGGAATGGAGCTCTGTGCCTTCCTGTATCCCAATGACTCTTAAATTTGGTCTTTTGATATTGTCCCATAATTCTTGGATGTTCTGCTCATGGTTTCTTAGCAGACTTGCTGAGCTGTCTATGTTCTTTTCCAGTTGAAATACTTTGTCTTCATTGTCTGATGTTCTCTCTTCTAAGTGATCTACTCTGCTGGTAGTATTCTCAATTGAGTTTTTAAGTTGGTTTATTGTTTCCTGCATTTCTAGAATTTCAATTTGTTTGTTTTTTATTACCTCTATCTCCCTGTGAAATTGATCTTTTACTTCCTGGATTTGTTTGTCAATGTGATCTTTCATTGTCTGATTTTGCTGTCTCATGTCTTCCTTGAGACTCCAGATCATCTGAAGCATATATATCCTGAACTCTTTATCTGATATTCCATCTGTTGCAGCTATTACCTCTTCTAAAGTTGAGTTGACCTGCATTGCTTGTGGTCCTTTCTTTCCTTGTCTTTTCATACTGCTCGCGTTTCTTTCTGCTTGGTGCAACTGTTGTGTTTTGAAATTTACCCCCTATTTATTTATGTTGCTCTTGTATACTTGAAAAGTCTCCCTTGCAGGTGCGGGCGGCGGCTGTGCCCCTACTCCAATTGGGGTGACGAGTCTACCACGCTGGCGGCTCTCTGGGCCTGTTCCGGGAGTGGAAGGCGGCTCTGCTCTGTCCCTATTCCAATTGGGGTGTCGTGACTACAATGCTGGCAGGTCGCTGGGCCTCTTCTGGGCGTGGGCGGTGGGCTTGGCTGGCGGGATTCCACCTAATGGCAGTCCCTAACCTCCCTGCTTGCTAATTAATGGCTTCTCTGAGGCGCCACGCCTTCTGTAGCTCCGGGGCAGGCCGCGCGAATCAGTTGGCCTGGATCTCCGGGGTCCTGCTGCTGGCTGTTTTGATGTTGCAAGCTGTTGGAGAGTGGTGGTGTATTCTTCAGCTTTCCCGGATGGTGGCCGCTGACTGCCTGGATGGAGTGTCCGCTGTTTTGATGTTGCACTCTGAAGGAGAGTGGCGGTGTATCCTTCAGCTTTCCCGGATGGTGGCCGCTGACTGGCTCGGCGGAGTGTCCGCTGTGGGGGATGGGACTGTACCGCTTCCTTCCCCTTCTGAGAACCCGTGCTCGGCCCAAGGGTCCGTGTGGGCTTGGCTGGTGGGATTCCACCTAATGGCCTTCCCTAACCTCCCTGCTTGCCAATTAATGGCTTCACTGAGGCGCCACGCCTTCTGTAGCCGCAGGGCAGGCCACGCGAATCAGTTGGTCTGGATCTCCGGGGCCCTGCTGCAGGCTGCTGGGATCCCTGGCACTCTATCACTTTGATTTTTTCTGCTTGCCCCTCCCCCAGCGCTGGCTAGCCAGGTTTCCTTTTGGCTGCTACTGGGAGGAGGGGTTGGAGGTCAGGTGTCTCTGGTTTCCCCCTAGTCTGTATGGAGGCTCAGCTTGATACTCCCTCTCCCGGCAAGCCTAGGAGAGATTTTATGCGAATTCCCGCTGTCTGGGGGGTGAGCTGAATGACACCGACCTGTTTTGATGTTGCACTCTGAAGGAGAGTGGCGGTGTATCCTTCAGCTTTCCCGGATGGTGGCCGCTGACTGCCTCGGCGGAGTGTCCGCTGTGGGGGATCTAGTTTTTTTTTAAATTAGTTTCTTGTGGATATACATGATGGTGAGATTCACTGTGGCATATTCATTTAGCACATAGGAAAATTAAGTGAGATTCATTCCACCATTCTTTCCTTATCCCATCCCTCTTTCCTCCCTTTTAACCCCCTTAGTCCAGTCCATTGATCTTTCTTCTATTTTTTAGCTCCCCCCCCCATTTTGGTTGACTACAAAATTTATTCCATTCAAAAATTATTGTTGATATGTAAGGACTACCTTCTGCCATTTTTTCAATTTTTTTTCTGGCTCTGTTGTAATTCTTTAGTTCTTCCTTTCTTGCTATCTTTGTGATTTGATTTTTTTTCTTAGTGATATGCTTTAACATCCTGTGTTTTATGCATCTACTGAGGATTTTTCCCTTTATCCTTACTATATTATTTTCATAGTAAGAGAACATATAGAGTTATAGTAGTCTGTTTTAAGCTGATATAAACTTCATATACTTTATTTTCTCCCCTTTTCACACTTTATATCACACTTTATATTACACATATTTATATTTATGTCACAATTTCCATCTTTTGTATTGTATGTCTGTTTGAAAATTATATAGTTATTTTCAATAATTTTGTCTTACTTTTTGTTCTAGAGTTGAACATGATTTACACACCACCCTTATGATACTATTATATTCCGACTTTGACTATTTATCCTTAACAGTGAGTTTTATACTGTCATACATTTCATGTTATTAGTTAGCATTTTTTATTTTCAATGTGGAAAACTCCTTTTAGCATTTCTTGCAAGTCAAATCTAGAATTCCTTCAGCGTTTGTTTGTCTAAGAAAGTTTTTCTCTCTTCTTCATTTTCTAATGATAACTTTTTTAGTATAGAATTCTTGTTTGACAGTTTTTCTTTTTTCTTTCAGCCTTTTGAATATATCATCTCACTTTCTCTTGGCCTTCAAGGTTTGTCCTCAGTAATTCACTAGTAGCCTGGTCGGGGTTTCCTTGAATATGATGAGTTGCCTTTCTCTTATTTCCTTCAAAATTGTCTTTTTCACTGAGTGTAGTGGTTCTTGCCTATAATCCCAGCAACTCAGGAGGCTGAAGTAGAAAGATAGCAAGTTTGAGGCCAGTCTTAACAACTATTTCTCAAATAAAATAAAATATCTTTGAGTTCACAGATTCGTTCTTCTGCTTGATCAAGTCAGTATTGAAGCTCTCAGTTTTTTATTCATTCATTATATTCATTAAATCCAAGATTTCTGTTGGTTACTTCTTTACGATTTCTATTTCTGTTGAACTTCTGTGTATGTTTGTGTTTTATTTTTTTAATTTCATTTAGCTGTTTGATGGTGCTGTCTTATAACTTGTTGAGTTTCCTTAAAACAATTATTTTATCATTTTGAATTCTTTGTCAGGCAATTCGTAGATTTCCATTTCTTTGGAATTGGTTTCTGGAACATTCTTCATTTCCTTTGGTGGTGTCATATTTGCCCAATTCTTCACGATCTGTGTAATTTCACATTGATGTTCATGCTCTTGAAATTAAACACCTCTTTCTGATTTACAGGTTCCTGGCAGGGATAGATCTTCTCCTGCCAGGTTCATGGACTAATAGGACTGCGTCTAGGATTGTAGTCAAGCAGGGCTGGAGCTGGGTCATGTGGCTGTTGCCAGGTTCTCATTAGAATCCGTGGTTTCCCAGTCTGTTACAGAGGCATAGCAGGCACTTTCTTTTCTGATCCTCCTGCCCAGGGAGGCAGGGAGGTGGGGAGGTACTGCTTCTGGGATCACAATCAAACAAGGCTGGAGCCGGGACTTGGGCTCTTCTTGTTCTGCAGACAATTCTGCAGGTGGCAAACTGGTTATCAGGGGTGTGGATGAGTGTGACACCAACCAAGCCCCTGAAAAGACCTCTGGTATGTCCCTGGGTAGATTCCAGGCTCTAGTAAAATAAGGCTGGGGCCAGGTCACAGAACTACATCAGGGTTTGGATTTGGATTTCATGTTTGTGAGCCTGTTAGCATGGGTGCCACTGAGTGGGACTCTCATCAGGTTCCTGACTGAACAGAATTGCCTCTGGAGTATTTAGAGTGGGGCAGGAACCATGTCATAGGGCTGCTTTAGAATCTGTCCTCGTGTCATGGTCAGAGGTCCTGTTACTGGGTACTCAGCTGGGCATATCTCCTGCTGCATCTCTTAGCAGGCAGGATTGACTCCAGACTACGGTAAATCGGGGTCATAGCTGGATCACAGAGCAGCTTGGAGATCCACAGTCAGGACAGAGGTTGTCAGGCCTGTTATTGGGAGTACAGAAGATTATATTTCCCTCCAGGTCTCTGGGTGGGCAGTACTGATTAAAAGGCTGGAGTAGAGAAGGGCTAGAGCACAATCACTTGGCCACTTCAGGATCCATACCTTAGTCCAAGGTTAGAAAGCCTATAATTGGGGCACAGACAGGTGTGTATGTTTGTGGGTCTTTTGGCAGGTGAGGCTGATTGTAGGATGAACTGTGGCCATGTGAGACTAGAACTGGGTCCATAGGGGAAAGAGTGGCTTTCAATCAGTGTCTGGGATCACTTATGGCAAGCTGTAATTGAGGTGTGAGCTTGTTTTCTCAAAGCCACTTTCCTGGGTCACAGGCTTCATCCAGGTTTTGAAACTTCCTATCTGGGTCCCCAAACTCCCCATAGACACTCCCCTCTTCTCCGTGGATGGCTTATAGATGATAGTTTGTGCCCGGGATGTGAGCTAGGGACCACTTGTTCTGCCATCTTATTGACATTACCTGTAGAAGACTTTTTTTTTCAGAAGTGTTTTTAAATCCCCATTTTAGCATTGTCTCCATGACCTTAGATAAGGTACTTAAGCCCTTAATCTCTCTGTAATCTAAGACTCAATCTCTCTGTAAAATGGAGATAATATCACTATGGTAGTCAGTTTTTTGTCACTGTGACAAAATAACTGAAATAATCAACTTATAAGGAGGAAGGTTTCCTTTTCACTCACTTTAAGAAGTTTCAATCCATGGTCACCTGGTCATATGGCTTTGGAGCTGTGGCAGCTCAGTGTAGTGTGGCTGGAGTGTGGTAGAGGAGGCCTGCTCACCTCATCATGGCCAGAAAGCAAAAGAGACAGGAAAGGGCCATCGTCCCTATTATCCCCTTCAAGGGCACACCTTCAATGACCTAACTTCCTTCCCCGAGGTTCCACCTCCCAATAACACCACAGGCTCAGACCAAGCCTTCGATACGTGGGCCTTTGGGGGTTATTGAGGATCCATACTAGCAGGTACCTATCACCATAGAGCTTAGAGAAGATGAAACAAGATTATGAATATTATACAATTCTCAGCATGGTTCCTAGCATATTGTGAGTTCTCCAACATGGCACTTGTGGTGGCAAAGGTGATGCCTACCACTCACATGATGGTTATGATTTTTACTTACTCTCCTAACTGGGAGCAAAGGACTTGGGGGAAAGATTGTAGGTCAGGTCCTACCCCTGATAAGCTGTGAAACCTCGAACAATTCTCTTTAACTCTCTTGGCATTGATTTTCTTTCCAGTTAAACGATCAAATGATATAATGGGTGAGAAAATGTTTTGTAGAGTAGGAAGGCTACATGGATATAAAGGAGGGACATCACCCCAAGCACCTGGATGCCAGGGGTTTCAGTAACCTCTTATTCTTCTCAGGGCCTTTGCACTGCCTGGTGGATAAACAGTGCTCATACTTCTGTTAATGTAACCTGTTGAATATGAATACAACTTTGTACATGAGTTCAGAGTCATGAAACATGGTTATATGCTTGAAAAATTGTAGAGGTTGTTTCCATCAATGCCCGACTTCACCCTTCCATGAAGTCATACCCAGAGTAGGATCAGTTTTTGCTTACAATTATCCTCACTCCAAGTATGTGGGGCTTTACACCAGCTAGGTATCCTATAATCTAACTAAACTCTGACGTTAACTACCCATGCTTGCTTTCAGACTCCACAGGTTTAAAGACTCAGTCCTACAAAGACCTCACTTCAAGCATGAGAAGACTAACATTAAACAGGGATGAGAGGTGGGAGGGAAAGGGAGAGAGAAGGGAAATTGCATGGAAATGGAAGGAGACCCTCAGGGTTATACAAAATTACATACAAGAGGAAGTGAGGGGAAAGGGAAAAATAATACAAGGGGGAGGAATAAATTACAGTAGAGGGGGTAGAGAGAGAAGAGGGGAGGTGAGGGGAGGGGAGGGGGGATAGTAGAGGATAGGAAAGGCAGCAGAATACAACAGACATGAGTATGTCAATATGTAAATCAATGGAAGTGTAACTGATGTGATTCTGCAATCTGTATATGGGGTAAAAATGGGAGTTCATAACCCACTTGAATCAAAGTGTGAAATATGATATATCAAGAACTATGTAATGTTTTGAACAACCAACAATAAAAAAAAGAAAAGGAAAAAATTAATTAATTAATTAATAAAAAAAAACAAAGACCTCACTTCCGATACCAGTCTCAATTCCACATTTTTCTACATTTACTGACTATAAATTGGGTGTTCCTGTGACGTCCCACTCCTCAGTTCAGTACATTGCTAAAATGGATCAAAGAACTTGAGAAAGTACTTTATATACTAATTTCTTATAAAGGATACAGATAATCATCCAGAGGAAGAGGTGATTATGGTGAGGTCTGTAAGTGTCCAAAGTGGACTTGAGATTCATCACCCTCCTGGGACATGGTTGCATTCACCAACCCAGAAGATCTCCAACTCAGAAGATCTCATTATTTAGGAATTTTTATATGGAGGTTTCATTACATAGGCATAATTATTTAAATCCTTGGTCACTGGTGATCAACCAATCCTTGGTGGTCAATTCAATTTCGACCTCCTGTCCTTCATTTGGAGGTCAGGAGTTGGAGTGGGGTCACAGTATGGCTGAATCCTCTAACCATGTCTTCTGGTGACCAGTCCTCATCCTAAAGCTGTCTAGCCACCCTCTCTGGCCACCAGTCATCTGTAGCATATAAATGGTATCTTTATCACGTCAGCAATTCCAAAGGTCTTAGGATTTTGGTACTCCTCAGATGATAGATAGATAGATAGATAGATAGATACATAGATACATAGATAGATAGATACAGATCACACACAGAGTCAAAAGGGATGCAATAGCTGAAGTCAGATCTGTACCCAACTTGTCAGATTTTCCTTTTAATGATTTTTTGCTGATTCCTCACACTAAGATATAAATGAAAAACAAATGCATATTTAAATGTTATTAACTTTTAATAGATGCCCCAAACTTAGCAATCTAGTTAAGGAGGTTGATGGAAAATTTGCCTAAAGATTGTGAAGAACTAGGATTATTACTATTGGAATTGAACACCGTTTTTCAATTATTTTCTTTCTTCTACAAAGAATGGAAAGCACTATAGCTTACAGCCTGGTTCCTGTTGGAAAGAGTTTATGGATAATGACTGATGGAGGGCCAGCGAGTAGATCAGACACCTCAAACTAGAGTGGAGAAAGGGAAGAGGTGGGGAGAGGCATCCTCTAACTGGAAAGGTTTGTTTGTACCTCTCTAATGCTACTTCTGCTATTGTTATCACACTTACTCTGTCTTCATCCTCCTTTCCCCTACCAATCTCTGTTGGGCGTTTATTTGTATCACTGGCGCTAACACCACTCAGACACTGGGAGTTCTTGGAGCTGAGGAATTCTGTCATTCACACACCTTTGGATTCTCCTTAACTCCCTGTAATTCATTATTGGGCTTTGATGGATAGATGGATGATGGAAGGATAGGTGAATATAGACGAAAGGAAGGATAGAAAAGAAATAAATTCTAACAAACTCAGAAGTAGTGAGGAAGAAAAGCATAATCACGTACTTCTCTGCTGTCAGGTTCAAGCATATTTCAGTGACTTTTTAGAGATGCATTGGGTTCGTTTTATTTTAAAATCCTCGAAGATTATCAATTGATGGTCCTCGGGCTGAATTCAGCATAGGCACCTGTTTTGTTTGCCCTTGTTATGTTGACCTATCTTTAAATAAACAAAGAATTAAATTCATATTATCTTGAATGTATTGCCAATATAATTGAGAGATGTATTATTTTAAAAGATTTTAGATTTTTTGAAAACTCAGTAATGGTAGGGCTCAAATTATCATTCCCTTTGGGTAGGGAAGACACTGTCCTAGGTGCTGCAGTAATGAACAGTGACAGAAATATAGGTGCCATTTATCACTCATGTTCAAAAATTTTTTAAACCTTGCTAAGTATTCTGGGCTGTGCAACTTCATATACCCTGTGCTACTTCATATATACTCTGTAAGGTGGGTACTAATTTTATCACCATTTTATAGCTGAGGAAACTGTGGCTTAGATATCGGGTAATTTGTCCAAGGTGAGAGTTCATATGTATTCACAATCCAGATATTTCTGCCTCCACAGCGTGTTGTAGGAACTGCGACACTGCCTTTGTGCTCTTTCTTAACACATAAATGATGAAATCAGAACCATAATATGCTTTTTTTCATCTCTTAGAAAAAGCAAATAAATATTGATTAACTACACTCAAGCAATTGTAAATTAGGCAGTTTTGAAGTGCTCCAAATCTTGCCTATTTGTGTTCTTGTGGTGGTAGGCTGTCATTAATAATATGCCTGGGTAAATTTCCTCAGCATTTGGTAGTTTGAAACATCCAGCATACAGGTGGGAGGATGTGTATAGCAAAGAAGTAACATAAAATCTCTTTCTTGTCTTTTCAATTGAACTTATTGTGGCATGTGGGAAATTCATTCTGAAAGATGGTGGATTTCTTAAATGGTGGCTAATTCTGATGCATCTGCAAACACTTGACTCATTGGGTACCCGAGCTCCTTCTGTAATCGTGTGTGCAGAAGGGGATGTTATAACTGAATTAGGGGAATTAGAGGCATCTAAGCCTCACTGTTTCAGACAGTAAGGCCCTCTTGCAGCATGAGAAAGTTTCTTTGCACTCCGTTTCCATTTAATAGCCCCCATGTCTTCATCAAATACATCTCCCTGGTTTAAATTTTTCCCTTATAACATTTAATTTTCTCCTGTGCCTTCTGGGAAAAAATATGTATTCTTAATGAAATCTCCCCACCATTATCATGCATCATTTATTATAACAACAGACCTTGACTGTTCCATACTCGGCTGAAGGTACATGAGGCCATTGTCAATACCAAGGGCTGTGCATGAAGCAGACAAAACTTCACATGGTGTGCCTTCAGTGTGAAAGAATATTGCTTCATCTGAGGAGTAACCAACATAATCAGGAAGACTACTGCTTAGTTCTGTATGAGAATGCCTTTAAGAACATAACCAAGATGGAAAAGCAGTTATTAAACCAACTTATTGCACATTTCATTGCTATAAACCTTCTAAGGAGTTATAGCTCAAATGGCAGCTTGGCCAAATGGGAATGTAGAATCAGTTAAATGTATTCAGAGACAATTTCATAGCAGGAAGATTATATTCTTGAGGTTAACATAGACATTTGGATTTGATCAAAACTTACATTCCTGAGAACAACCTGGGAATGCCTTAGTGTTGAGATTTCCAAATGCCAGTTAATGTCTTCCTCTGTGTCCAGTTCACTGGTTTGTGTCATTTTCATTTGATGGCTACTCTAAGAAGCTCCTTCCTGAACCTTCCTGTGGCAACTGCCTAGTAATATGATTTGAGGAGTGTTGAAATCCTCCCCCAAATACCCACCTAAGAATATACACCCCACATAATTTCCCTCTGGTCTAGGAATTCCCATCATTAGCCGCTGCTCAGGTGGTAGAGACCCCTGTCCTTGGAAGAGGTAACCCATTAAGCACTATTACATCTGTCTCTGTCAAATTGATACATTCAAGATTTTCCCTGAACTTGCCATGAATTTTCCCCTCGTGCATCTGGGTAGAGGTCATTTGGAATGTTCTTATATGTCTTTGCCCTTTGTCCAATTACCACTCAAAAATAAAAAATCTGGCTCAAATGTTATAATAAAAAAATTTTAAAAAATCATCCCTGCCACAAAAGCATTTCCCCTATCCATATTAACATCTGTGGAGCAAATCTATTCTTCACTAACTTAATATTAAGGAAGACCAGGATGCTAGAAAAATGTTGGAAATAGAGGAATAAAAACAGATGTCTTCCCAGGGGTCCTTACATTTTCCAAAGTGATAAATATACTCAGGGGTATATGTAGTGATTGTACCTGAGGCACTATTTTAAAATTTCAATTGTCATTTATCTTACATTTACTGTCTAATTATGATAAATGATCCCAATTTTCTGATAGGAGTGACATGAAGCTTTTTTTAATTCTAATGTATTTAAATAAAAGAGAAAGTAAGTGGAGTCAATGGAAAATTCATTAAAAAGTAACACAGGTAATTAATTCATAGGTATGGCCCCATACCAAGAAAACAATTCATACATGTGAGAGGAGTCATTAAGGAAATAGGTGAAAAACAAAAATTTAGAAAGCTGTTTTGGGAGAAAATTCTAGAAATACACAAATACAACTAGCAAAAGGCTGTGATATAGTTATGAAAGTACAGGAATAGCCTCCTGTCAGGCACCAACTGTCTGTGATGGAGGATAAGAAATAAACTAACTTCTGCACCTTATCTTTATAAGGTTTGTTATGAAATTGTAAAGAATCTGGAATATGTGGTAGGAATCATAACTGTTGTCATTAATGAAATATTCCTGAAATCAGTGTCATGACAATTAGGGCTTGAATTCCACTCATATTCAAACTTTAAAATGAGCCAGGAAGAGAGAGGGCAAGAGAAAGGGCTTAGGCAGAGAAACAGCTGTCAGATCCTGTGCATCATCTGTGTTGGCTTAGAAATTCAGAATCTCAGCCCTCACCCTAGAACTCCTGAGTCAGAATCAGAAGCTGCATTTTAACAGGATCCCAAGATGATGTGTTTATATGTTAGAATGGGAGAGTGGTGTTGTTAAATACTTCCACTTCCTCTGTTCCTCTTATTCCTCCTCCTCCTCCTCTTTCTCTTCATCCTCTTCTTCCTCCTCCTTCTTTTTTTCCAGACAAGAGGACCTTGTCATGCAAATGCAGTCACAAACTTCTTGTCTTGAAGCAACTGAAAATAACCACAAAAAGATCATGGTAAACCTGTGCCACACACTGTTCTTTTCTGTTTTGAATGATTTATTTATTCTAATTTGTTATACAGGATGGCAGAATGCAATTCATTTCATATTACACATACAGAGCACAATTTTTCAAGTCACTGATTGTACACAAAGTATTTTCACACTATTCATGTCTTCATACATGTATTTAGGGTAACGATGTCTAACTCATTCCACCATCATTCCTACCCCCTTGCCCCCTCCCTACCCCTCCCTCTCCTTTCTCCTATCTAAAGTCCCTCCATTCCTCCCATTCTCCTCTGCTACATACTGTTCTAAGCACTTGACATGTATGAATTTATTTAATCCCTACAACACTATGAGATGGGTACTACTGCTGTTCCCATTTTACAATTGAGGGAATAGGCACAGAGAGGTTAAGTTGCTCACCAGGGTTTGTACAGGTAAGAAGTACAGGTCCCTGAACTAGAACCTAGGCATTTGGGATCTAGAACACTTGCTTCCCATCACCATGGACTCCAGTTTCCCCCTTCTACCTCTCCAAATCATGAATGAGCAAAAAACATGATCCAATCAGAGAGAGACCTTGCTCTTCCCTCCAAACCCCCGGATTTCCTTGAGATCTAGAAGTGAGTCTAGGGGTACAGGTTCATAGGCTGTCTCCCATATTGAGTCTGCCAGAGCCTCTCTCAGGTGCTACACAGATACTTCACTCTCTAGGGACTTTTCTAGATACACAAAGTTAGAAGATTCATCTTCTTCCCTCTCTTTTCCTGTTGAACTCTGTGACTCTCTCATATGTCTTACCACATCCTTCCTTTTATTAATATTGGGCATATGCCCCATTATTGACCATAGATTATGAGCTCTTCTCAATCTGTTTTCAAATTGAACTTCCTGAGGCACATTTGTCCTGCTCTCCCTTTGTGGAATGTCTGGGCATTTAAGCAATTTTATAGTAGTAGGTCACAGATTTTTGGAAACAGTCCCTTTTGCCCTAGAGCAGACCACTCAGAAATCTGATTCATCCATTGATTTTTCAACAAACACGAAAATCAATAAATCTTGTATCAATAGCAATGAATCCTTTCCTGGCTATCCTACTCTATGCATCTGTTATCTCTTTACACCCATATTTATTTTACGTAAAGGTATTTTAAAGCACAGATTTTATTTATTTATTTATTTTTGTTGTTTTTAAATATAATTTATTTTTAGAGCAGTTTGAGTTTCACAGAAAAACTAGAAGACAGGTACAGAGAGTTCTCATATATTACCTTCCCCCACTACCCTGAGAAAACATCCCCTACCAAATCATACATTTTATATGAAGTTTGACGCCAGGCTCAGTAGATCACAACTGTAATCTCAGGGACTCAGGAGGTGAGTCAGGAAGATGGAAAGTTCAAGGCCAGCTCGGTAAAGTCATGAGACCCTGTCTCAAATAGAAAGGGCTAGACATAGCTCAGTGGTAGAACACCCCTAGGTTCAATCCTCAATATCAAAAAAAATAAAAATAGTTTGAGCCCTAACCATTATCCAAAGGAGCTCATTTTCTAAAAATATGTGTCCTTTATGTGACACTTTACTTCCAGAGATGCTAAGAAAATATACTAGTTAAAATCCATTTAAAATGTTAGCAGAAACAAGTTCATGGTATACTTTTAACTAAACAAAAAGTGTGTAAAGAATAGGGTACCCATAAATAGATCCACACAAATATGACTGATTTTTACAAAGGTAAAAAACAAATCAATGGAAGGATCATCTTTTCAACACAGAGCGCTAGAGCAATTGTACAGCCATGGGCAAAGAATAAAATAAAATAGATAAAAATAGATATTGACATAAATCTCACACTTCACACAAAAATTATTTCATAATGGATCAAATTTATATGTGAGATGTGAAACTAGAAAATATGTAGAAAAAAAACCATAAAATCTTTTCGCTACATACAGTGTCCTTGTATATGAAATAGTAAGGATGATCCATAAGGAAAAAATTGATAATTTGGGCTTTGTCAAAATTAAAAAACCTTTGCTCCTCAATATATCCAGTTACGAGGCTAAAAGGACAACATACAGGCCAAGAGCATTTGCAAATTACACATCTCACAAAGGACTGGAATGTAAAATACATAAAGAATTCTCAAAGCTCTGAAAGAAACAAAGAATTTTAAAAAAAAAAAAATTAGAAAATGAGCAAAAGACCTGAAAAAAAAAACACTTTATCAAAGAGAGAATGGAGATAACAAATAAATACATGAAAAGGTGTTTAACATCATTAGCCATTAAGGAAATGCAAACTAAAACCACAATATATTCCTACACACTTATTAGTACAGCTAAAATTAAAACTGATGATAATACAAATGTTAGCGAGGACTTGGGGGAGCTCATTATTACATTGTAGGTAGGAATATAAAAAGTTGCTCTGAAAAAAAAAAAGTTGCTCTGGAAGAAAATCTGGCTGTTTCTAAATAAAATCTTTTTTTTTTTTTAAGAGAGAGTGAGAGAGAGAGAAAAAAAAATTTTTTAAATATTTATTTTTTAGTTATTGGCAGACACAACATCTTTGTTGGTATGTGGTGCTGAGGATCGAACCCTGGCGGCACGCATGCCAGGCGAGCACGCTACCGCTTGAGCCACATCCCCAGCCCTAAATAAAATCTTAAATATGTAATTACTACACAACACAGCAATCACATCCCTAGGCATTTATCATGGAGAAATGAAAACTTATGTCCACCCAAAAACCTTCACATGCTTTTTCAGAGCAGCTTTGTTTTTAATAGTTAAAAACTGGAAACGACCCCAGTTTCCTTCAACAGACAAGATAGTTAAGGAAACTCTTGTCTATCCGTACCATGGAATACAACTCAAACATCTAAAGAATGGGCCATGGTACATACCACAATGTAGATGGATCTCAAGGGAATTACGATGAGTGAAAAAAAGTCAATCTTAAAGGGTTACACATGCATGATTCCACTTATGTAAGATTTGCAAAATGACACAATTATAGAACGAATTATACAGAAATGGAAAGCTGATTAATGGTTGCCAAGGGTTAAAGATGGAATTGTGAGAAGTGGAGTGGGGATGACTATAAGGGGTCTTTGTGGGGGTGCACTAGTTTTGTATCTGAATTGTGGTGATGATTATGCAAATCTGTACATGATATAAAACTGCCTGGAACTACACGCAGAAACAAACACACAGGTAAAATCCTCTGAATTCTGAACAAATCCTGTAATGTGTTTTACAGTAGTGTACAAATGGCAGTTTCCTGATTTTCATACTGCACATACTACATTTATATAAAATGTAACCACTAGGGGAAGCTGGGAGAAGGGTAAGCTGAACTTCACCATCTTTGTAATTCCAATAGTTCGTAATTATTTAAAATTTTTAGAAGTCCATAACAAGTATTCTACAACCGTGTACATACGATTTTAAGTAGATCTCTCTAATTTGAAATATCAAGTCCTAATTATAATGCTGGTCAATTATAATGCTGGAGGAAATACTGAATTCATTTGAGGTGGTATAATTGTGTCTCAGGGGCAAAGTATCTTGCAACTTAGATTTAGCCAAGATCTAGACTTAAATTTATTAAGATTCAAGATTCAATTTATAGGTAGTTTTAATCTAATAAATTTAACTCATAGCGTTAGTGTTTTTCTATAAAATTAGAAATCATATTGCATTTAACATTTATAATATTAGGCTAATTTGTTATATTAAAATTTTGTTGACCACTCAAGTGCATCCAACAGATTACTTTCCATTTCTCATTTAAAATACAATTGATTAAACAGTTTAAAGTTATAAACTTAAAAGTAAAAGAGAATTTTGTTAAGATCATAAATATTACTGGATACTTAAGAGAACTTAAATTCATCTTATTAAAATTTTAATGTAATAGATTCAAAAAGTTATTTAAGTATTAGAGAAGATTTACTAAACAATTGAAGTATTTAAACTATTAATTTTGCATTTACCAAATGTTATATGTTATGCAGCATTAAGTTTGAGGAAATTTAGTTTAAGTTGTTAAATGCTTTTAAAAGTGATTAAGATATATAAATAGAATAAGATTTGAAGTCAAACTTAGAAGCTTAAGGAAAAACTAAATTTATGAATGTGTGACTTCAATCAATGAATTTATTAATATTTTTAAATTAGCCTCAGAATATTCCCTTTTGTGTATCCTGAAAAATACCCAAATCTCATATTTATTCTAGAGGATATATGCATATATTAGGTATATAGGCTTTCCCCAAAAAAATTATGAAACAGTGGATTAACATGAAAAAAATAATGGTAGTAAAAATAGGAAAATAAGAATATAATTGAAATATTTATGAAACTATGGATTAACAAGAAAAATAATGGTGATAAAAATCAGAAACAAAATAACAATGTAATAATATAACTTACATATACAGAAAATTAGGTTAAAATCTTATTTATTTAAACTATTCTGTATTTTATGTTAATTTACAACCACATCCACTGAATTTTCTGTCTCTCTACTTTTGTTCAGTAATGTGTTTAAGCCTGGGAAAATGGTTTCCAGAATGATAATTGTTTCCCTTCGCTGAGTTTTGGTGTCAGAACCAAGTGAATTTGAATCCTAGCCATGATTCAAACCAGGCAATTTGACTTGAGTGAAAATCATTCAACCACCCAGCACTTGTTTCCTTACCTGTAAAATGTAACTAATAATAATACTTGTCCATATGACAATATTTGTTTCACAGTAGGCATTTTATTAAAGAAGCCTTCCCTTTCCTCAACCTTATCCATAGTGTAAACCTTGTACCTGATCATGCTTCTCCCTTAGCCTGTGGCCTGAGTCAGCCCACTTGTTGACTCTGGTAAACTAGGTTTATGCATTTTATGTGTGAATTTCACCTTAGCTTTACTGTTGTACAGTCTTTGTTCTCTCTTGCCTTGCCTTTCTCTGGCATGTGGCATAGCTCACATTGCCTGTGTTCAAGAGCTACCTTAGACCTTTTGTAGAAAGTGTTGGGGTAAAAGATACTGAGTACGTGCTGGCTGGTTCACTTCCCCTTCACCATAACTAGACACCCAAAGAGAGCCTGCCTCTTCCTCCCTCTCTCTGCAATAGATAGATCTTTCTGGGTTTAAAAGAACCCACCCTGCCTCAAGAGGCCTGCAGAGTTCCATTTAGAGTATGTCTAATAAAGAAGTGGCAGAAGGAATCATCTAATACATTCAGCACTCGATTCCTCAAGTGACTATTAGCTGCTCTGTGTAAAGCCCACAGATCATTTTTAATCTTCAACCAGCTTTCACCTGTCATCCAGCTGGTTTCTGCTTAGGGAATTAAAGTAATATTTATAAGTAACTAAGCAAAATACAATTAGGAAGGAAATCTGTATGTTAGAAGAGGTATATATGATATATTCCAAAAATAAGTAGGTGATCCAAATCTAATCTAATATTTTTGCTCTCCCTTACCAGTTATCTATCATTCATTAAAGTCACTGGTCAGATGTGTCTTTTTTTTCTTTTTCCACTGAAAAGCACTGTCATTGAAAGAGAAATAAAACTAATATTCCCTAAACGTTAATAGTCAAAAAGCTATATGCAAATAAGTATGAAAATATTTTCAGTGGCTTTTGAACGGGATCAAGATATGCATGTTCTGTGTATATGCTTGAAGTCCTTCTACCTGGTCAAAATGCTTTCAAAAGAAATAGAATAGCTGATGCTTCTTGTTCAGACTGGAAAGTATTGTGATTACACTGAAAAGCATGGCCCCTCTTGAAGTTTAGATTTTTACTTCCTTTCTTTGGGTATAAAGCAAAAAGGAGGTTTCTCTTAGAGTCCTAATAGAAGCTTTTGAATGATCTGCAGAGGTAGCATTGAGGTGAATGGAGTCCATCAAGATTTGCCAGAAGTATGAAATAATTATCGAAAGGATTCCATTAGAGACGAAAGCTGCCTGGGCTAATAGAGACAGGAAAGGCTGACCCTTTTCAGGCTCTTAACTTATTCTAATGGATGGCCTTAAGTTGAAATCAAGACTCAACTGGATCACTGATTCTTAAAGAGAAAATATTAAGCATAGAGGCATATAAGCAAAAGCTGGGAAAAAAGTGGTCAGATAGATTTATTTTTACTTAAAGCCTCAAATGAAAAATGTATTTTCTTACTTTTTTTTGAGCTCACAGGAATGGAAGCTAAATGATTGGATATAGTCTCATGAAGTTAAAATTAGTTTTAATAAAGAAACTAAGGCTTCTCCTCACATGTACAGCATGGTCATAAATTCAACAAAAAGAAAAGAAATCCACAGGTTTTTAAAAGATAGGTGCCATTATACCTATCTATTAGGTAAAGCAGAACATTCCTTGGCTAACATTTGACTCATGTTTTATATTCTGCACTTTGCTCTGTGGGGATTGTGGAAATGCTACTCCAATACCGAGTTTTGGAGGTATACTTTGCAGTGTATGCTTCCGTGGCCAACACACAAAACATACTCACGTACATACCCAGGTCTGTTCTTGCGCATGCCCACATACCTAGCCAGGGAACAGTGGATCAAATCTCTGAAGTTGTCTGTAACTTCCTGAGTTTACTGTAAGCAGTAACTGATGCCTTTGCTTCTGTTTGTTGTAAAGCACTTCATTGCAGCTGGGTAAAAGTGCTCTGAATGTCAGATTGGTAATTAAGTAGTACATTATGGAGGGAAAATAACTAATAATAAAAGTACTGCCACTGTCTGAGTGCAGGGTCAGCTGAACAAGGGCGACAAAGACTGAAGTGAAACTGTGGATGAAGTATTTTGGATGTTATTTTAGTTAATGACAAGAAGTGATCAAGAAATGCTTGGTAGGACTGGAGATAAAGCTCAGTTGTAGAGTGCTTGCCCTACATGCACAAAGCCCTGGGTTCAATCCCCAGCACTGCAAAAAAAAAGGGCCTGGTAATATCAAAGTGGAAGCAACTTTAAAATGTCAAGCATAGCACTAGAATAAATTTTAAAATCATTATCACTTAAACATGCATATTAGACTTTCAATAGTATGATTAAGGACGAAAATCATTAATAAATTGAATAAGTAATTACTCAAATAAATATTGTGAAAGAATATAGGAAAATTTAGAGTGTAATTAATGAATCTCTGGAGTTTCCAAAGAATCACGTATAGTTGGTATAATATTATGCAAAGGATAAAAAATAATCTCATAACAAATAGTGACTCAGCAGATTCTAAGAAATACATTTCTATGAAATTTTTCTAATTTGGTGATATTGGCCACATTATATTATTATATTGTGTGCAAGTATGAATATGTAACAAGTTCAATCATTATATACAGCTAAATGCACCCAAATGCACTAAAAAATGTGGAAAGAAAAAAATGAAGAAAACTTTTCTAATTTTTTTTAAGCGCAAACTATTTTTAGTTATCAAATAATATTATTTTAGTCAATAAGATATTGTTAAACAAATATATAGATGCATACAAACACCCAAATATATATGTACTTATAATAATTTATATTTATGTATATATATTTGGGTAAAGCCATGTATGATTGGACTTTATTAATAAATATAAAAGGATCTAATGTTACTCTGAGTTCTTCAACTTCAACACAACTCCATGTGTTTGTATTATGTTCATATAGCTATACTTTCAAAATAAACTTTCATATACGTTTTTGTGTGTTTGTTTTTGCAGTACTGGTGATTGAACCCAGGGCTTCTGCATGCTAGGCAAGTGCTCTACCACTGAGCTGCATCACCTTCATATATATTTTTAAAAATTCTTCCTCAGCAATTCTATGAAATAGATGAGAAAAATATTATCATTAACTCCATTTTACAGATAAGAATACCAAAGTTTAGAAGTTTCAAGTAATTTACTAGTCATACAACAATGAAATGGTAGAGTCTGGAATTGAATCTATCTTATTATTACTCCTAACAGTGTGGGATATAGATCTGGGTTCAGGTATGGAGAGGTTGTGATAGAGAGATGTGCTCAGTGACACAGAGAGGAAGGGATGAAGGAAAGGAGGGAGAAAACGAAAGAAAAAAAATGATCAATAGGTCTAGCTTGCACAATATGGAAAAGGTATGGCGACTATTTATTGCTTGTAAGATGTTTTCCTGTTTAGGATTCACTTTTGTATTTTTAATATATATATATCAGTATATACATACATATATATATATATATATTAGTTGTAATATCATTGTAATATAGTTGTTATATATATATTAGTTGTAATATATATATATATATATATATATATTAGTTGTAATATATATATTAGTTGTAAATGGACACAATACCTTCATTTATTTATATGTGGTGCTGAGGATTGAACCCAGTGCTTCACACATGCAAGGCAAGTGCTCTAACACTGAGCTATAACCCCAGCCCCTGGGATTCACTTTTATGCCTTCCAGACCACATGATACTCTTGTTTAGAAAAATGATACTACAACACAAACAATGAAATTTTTATACAACCCAGTATTGGCTGATGAAGACTAAGCTATTTATCGAGAAAATCATAATAAGCATGGCCTTCGAGAGCATGATGCTGGTTGAAACCAAACTAAGATGGAGAACACCTGCTTTTGATAGTAGTAGATTTAGATTAAAGCTATTGAAATAATACATATATTGGTATAGGCAAATGAAGGACTGTCTTTATGATTTTTTTTGTCTAGAAATCTTTTACTTGTATCTAACTTTTGAATAAGAAATACCCCCTATACTATACAATATCTAGAAATGTCTCCATGGATTTTTAAGTATATAAAGTATAATTATTTCTTGATTATATATAGTAGAATTTTGATAATAGTCACAGATTTAATGTGTCTCAATGGGTTGGGATAATTTATAATTACTCCTGAGGAATGTCTTGAGAGGTAAATAAATTAATAGAGTGGAAAGCCCTTCTACAAATTTGAACCTTGCTGTGAGTGGGTTGCCCTAATACCCAGCAGAGCTCTGTCATCAAAGGTCATGAGTTGATGCATTGGAAAATATTTTAAGATATAGATGTTAAAATATTGAAATGCCTGCATTTTGCTGAGAATTTTGTTTGAAAGTGTTCACTACCCAAATATCTTTACAACTATAACGTGCCTGCAAGGCCACCTCTAATGAAGTCTGAGTGTTTAAATATCACACACTTCCATTTTTGACAGAATTGATAGTTGTAATGCTATTTTTAGTTTTGTAGATCTCTGATGAATAATTTGAAAGGGAAGATATTAAAGTATGAATTTCTGGGAATGCTGGGATGTTTTTGATATGTATATCAAAATATAAATCCTACTAATTATGCACTTATTTTGTACTATGGGCCGAGAAAGAGGTTAATTCTTTTCTAATATGTTTCACAGATTTCCATGTAGGTATCATATGCTGAGTGGACACCCCAGCTATTCAGAAATGAGTGGGCCCAAAGTGATGAACATAACCAGGGCAGCAGGATTACTAATAAGAAACTTAAATAAAGGGATTTTTAGGTACCCCGAGAGAAAAAAAAAAAAGATAATGTAATGGGTACAGATTCTGATTCAAATGTTCTGTTAACCAGTAAATAACATATGTAATTAATAAACTAAAATAAGCTTTCCCTGTGAGTTAACTTTGGGGTAGAGTGTTATATTCATTACACACACACACACACACACACACACACACACACATACATATATATCTATATATCTGTGTTTATACACACACACACATGTATATGTATTCACATTCCACATAGCGAGAAAGGAGATAAAACATTTGGTTTTTAATGAAGTTAACAATTTCAGAGTATTTCTAGAGCCAAGAGTTAAAAAGGTTTATTTCCACTAAAATAGACCAGTATATTTATGTAGAAAATGTTCACTTAAGCAACTATTAGACAAAATCTACCTACCCAATCAACTCTTCCTGGGATGTGACTCAAGGGCAAACAGAGGAAGGGAAGAAAGTTCCTTCTAATCCAGAAGAATAATAAATATATATTTCTTAAATTTTTTGAATTGATTTTGCATTGCTTTAAAATGTAAAAAAAAATGTTTTTCTTTGTTTTTTTATCATTTACATAAAGAGAAAGAATCTAATATTGTCAAAGACTTAGTGGTTTTGGAGATCTGAAAAAAGAGTTTGTACTCAAGTTAATAGATTTACTGATAATATCTTTAGCAGAAAAACTTTTAAATGTGATTTACATGGAAAAAATCAATTTTAGGTTTTAACATGAATTTCAATCTGAAGCAATGTGCAGAATTCAACTAAATATAACAGGAAACATTTTATTTAATTGAAAGTGATATCTACATTTGCACATAAGTTTCTTTTTATAGGAGAAAAAGGGTTTTAGTATTATTCTCTTCTTATTATACCCTGGGTCTTTGTTTTAGCTAGCATTTCGTTCTTTCACTTTCATCAAATAATTTTATTTCAATTTTGTATGTTTGAGATTAACACTTGACTCCTTGTAAAATCCATCCAGTCTTTTAGGGGGCTTCTTAGTTGAAGTTATATAAACTCAACAGTCAATTAACTAAATGTATTTTTCCACTCTTCAGTCTTTGTTTTTAGCAAATGATGAAACAGCTGACATTCATTTATTTCCCCTTTCTGCCTTTTAAAGAAATCAGTCAAATAATACATGTTTAACTGAGATTGGGGGATAAGCGGAGGGGACCTTATTGATAACTATTGTGCACTAAAATCTCTTCTTTTTGTGTCTACCAAGATATAGGTTACATAAATGTCAATAAGAAAATAATTTGAAGTTTTATTTTTAAATGTTGATGTATGGAGATTGAGGCTGTCATTGTGCTGATAAGAAAATGAATGAAGGATTTCCCATGATAGATGAAAATCTTGAATTCCTGATTTTTTTCAATTATACACATTAGCATCCAGTTCATAGACTTTGGCCACGCTATTCTCAAAAAAGAAAAAAAAAACAAAAACAAAGTGGGGGGGGGATACTTCCCTACTTTTCCAATAAACTATTTATCAGAAAATTATGTACTGTGACTCAGGAAAAATCAACCCAATGTCCACTTGGGCTGGTGCAAAATGAAGCCAATAAATTAGAAAAAATAAAAGAGTCCCATAATTGCTTTCAAAGTGTTAAGTATCTAGTGTTTTACCATTGTTTGAAACATTTAAACATTTTGTCACAAATTTAAATTATGGATGGGCCACTGAGTCATTTTCTTTATAGTACAGTTTTTCATAAATTAGCCATGATCCCCATGAGCTAGGGACAGACAGCCATGTGGATGTGGGATTTAGAAGGAAGTTCTCATCTTCTGTTACAGAGACTATTGCTTCCGTCTTACTTTATTCATTTGACTTAAGACTTCAAAAACTGACTCTTTTTCTTTTGGATGATTTTCTTGCAGGTTTTGCACATGTAACAAGCAAATACTGACATACAAGATTTAAATATCAGACCTGGGTATAAATTTCCATAAAAACAATAAAACGACTGTGTTTTTAAAACTCTCTTGAGAAAAGTTAAAATTTAAAAAGAAAAAAAAAGATGTTCTTTTAAAATAATAAAATTTTCAGGATGAAAAAATTTTCTGTAAAATTGCATGGTAAATTTGTTTACTGACAGATAGTACTAAGGAATATTACAGAATTACAAAATTTAACCTAAAAGATGATTCATTTCAGCGCTCTCATTTATAGTTTTTTTTTAAATCTTTAAAAAATACCAGAATTAGGTACCTTAACTAAAAATTCAAGTCACCAGGATTTATCTATTTAACTATTTAATGTGATTGGAAAACTTGCTCTATGTTGAATATGGTGGGGTATGGTAGAAGATACAAAGTGTAGAAAGATCCAGACCACACGTGCTGCTCATAAGAACTTAATAAGGTAATAAAGTAGGAAAGCATGCAGAAATAACTAACCATAAAGAGATTTATATCATAAAGATAATATAAGTGAAAGAAATTCCAGGGCTTCAAGGAGCAAAGATTAGAAGTAAGGTGTCCCCCTCCATGGTTTATCTCTACCCCTTCTAAGGGATAAGCTCCATGAAGGCAGGAGCTTACTTGTTCACCCTCATAATGGGCTTGGCACATGGTAAATGCTCAGTAAATGAATGATGAACGTTCTTTCTTATATAATATATGAAAGTATGATGCTGCCACTTAAAAACAGTAAATGTGTATGTTCCTCCCAACAAGTGTTTATCTTCCTCCTAATGATCATATCTGTTCTTTCACTGACTATCCCATCAATATGTACAAGTATGATGCACCAATTTTTAAAAATGTGGAGAAAAAACCATTCTAGTGCTGTGCTAGAGCACAATACTCTTATTTTACCATATTGAAGCAAAAGGCAAAAACAAAAACAAACAAAAAACACTCTCATTTATCTTTCAGCTTAAGGTGTGCATTCTGCAAATCATGCCTTCTAAAGTATAGAGTCAGAAACATGGATGCGACCAATCTCGTTGTTGCTAACATGCTCCTAGAACACCTAACACATGGATTACATAACTTGCAAGATGGCCTGTGTTTTATAATAACACTTGAAAAAGAGAAATTTTTTTTCACATTCCACTGTGAAATGTTTGGCTTCTAGGATATAAGTTGCTATTTAAATCTTCAAATAAACATGCTCACAATTAAAGGGACATGGGAAGATTTTTAATAAGAGGATTTTGGTATATAACCATTCAAGAAACCCCAATGCTTTTAATTATGATGTTTTAAAGAGGAAAAACAGAAGGAAAAATGAAACACCATCTATAGGTCATGTTTCAGTGAAAAAGTACTGGGATGACTTCAAAAAAGTGTGAGTCTTCATATGTAAAGTAAAATGAAAAACAGAAAGAATAATCATCTTAATTTCAGGCATAAGTTCTTGCTCTAGCTGGAATTATGCAGATAGTTTTATTTCTTCTTTTTTATTATATAAACATAGCATGGTGGTATTTTAAATTTGTTTAGAAATGTGAATGAAAGCCATTCAATTAATGTCATATTCATATTTAAGAATACAAAGAGTATTTTTTGAAAAAAAAGGTTAAACAGGACAACACTAAAAGCCAATTTTTAAATAATTTTATATAGCATATTATTTGCTTAAAATGGAAAATACATAGAAAGTGCTTTTTTACATTTTTGCTTGGCTAATATTTAATAACAGGACTATGTTAAAGTGAGGGAGAGAGAAATTAGAGTTCACCTCTGAGCTCTAAAATGTGGAATGCCATATCATGTATTCTACTCCAGTTAGAACTCTGAGCATATCTAAAATACAGATCATTTGATAGAAAATAAAAAATTAAATTTTCTTACCTTTTTCCATAATGGGGAGAGACCACTAATATAAATTTAGAGAAGGGTTAATTTGGATAATTATAGACACCATTGATGTTCACATGCTGTGGCTTACCTGAATATTACATAAACATGTGGATTTAAGAATGAAAATTTCATATCCAACTATCCACAGAAAGTCGAACAGAAAGCAGAGGAGAAGTATAAATTTAAAATTGAGGTTATACTCTATTTATGTACGATGTGTCAAAATGCATTCTACTGTCATGTACAAATAAAAATAAAATGAGGGGTAATAAAGATGACAAAGCATTTTATTTTGTGAAATTCTCATTTAAAAATTATTTAGAGATGCATATTATGAAATGTACCCCAGCTCTTTCAGGCACTTACACTGTTAAAGTAAACAGATTAAACTTTAAAAATATATAATTGCACATGGCCATCAGAGGAGTAGTCCTGTGTCATCAATTATACAAGGAATTTGAGACACTTTGTACTTTAGAACATCCTAATGATAATTATAAGATTTTCTTGAAATAACATCAGACTTAGTTAATTATAAATTATTGTTACAACATGCAAAGAAGTTATAGTCTGCTAGTGCTAGCAAAAAAAAATAATAAAAGCTAGAAAAGAAGAAATAAAAAAAAAAGAAAGAAACCCTAACCAATGTCATGTCAAAGTAAGTATTCATGTTTGTGGAATTAAACATTGAAAATTCTGTTTATCTGATTTATTATGCTGATTTGTGAGTCAGCGCAGGGACTGTGTAATAAGTAAAAATTATGTGACAAAAATAAAAAAAAAAATTCTCACCTAATGCTATAGAAAGAACTATTGAATATTTCATAATTCTGAAAAGAACAGGCCACAAAGTACATCTTCTGGTTATAAAACAAAAGTCTGGTAAATGTACCTTTGCATGGCTGACTTTGAAGTCCTTCCTTATAAATGGGCAACGCGTTTTACATTTTTTTGGTTATTTTCCCCAAGTGCCTTTCAGTTGTAACAGTCTGAGTTCAGTTTCCTAAGAAAGAAGCCCTTCTTTCTCATTCGTCACATCTAAGAGGTTAGAGAGTATGTTTAAACAGATATATTTTCTTTTCGTCTAACCTTGTCTGGAAGATATAGGAAAACTAATTTGCCTTATTTACATATGGCACAATCTATCCAGTATTCAAGGGTTTGTCAGAAACAGGAACCTTGTGCATTTCCATGGTAACCGATGGCATGCTGACAGTATCTGGCTTGTTGCAGCTTCGTCTAGGCAGGCCGGCAATTAATCAGCCATCTACATGCACAAAATTCTTTGTGAGTGAATGGCAGCGCGCCTCTGTAGTGCTGTCTGTGCTTTTACAATTTTGTATTCCTGCCGGGCAAAGTACTTTTTTGTCTCTTCTATTCATTTTCCATAGCTCCCCAAAATGTGCTAGAAAAGAGTGTGAGGGGGTGGGGAGAGGGGAAACGCATCTACCTGTAATTTCAAAATGACATTATTTCTTCCCAGCATCAAATATGCCAGGATGTGTTTCTTCCTTTTATTCCATGCTTCATAGTGGGTTTGCCTTTTATTTTTTTCTGGGTTTTCCTGGGTTTGAGCTCCATGGTCCCTTAATCTGTATCTCAGGGTCCGTTATTGTTAGTGCAAGTAGGGCATACCTACTGAAGCAGGTCTGTGCATCAATTATGGCCATGCCTGGGTCATGTAGTAGGAATCCTTTTACATCCCTTATCTGGCTCTGTCTTCTCAGCTAAGTGGAATGGATATTATTCCCATTTTGCAGACTGAGATACAGAGAAGTTAAATGATCAGTTGGCTTTGCAGGACAAGTTTGGGTCGAAGGCTCCAGGGCTCTTGCCATGTGCTAACAAAGACGTTTGCAGATCCTCTTTGAATACAATGATGTTTTAAGGTGTAGGAATCACTATTACTTTACTTCAATATTCTAGAGTTTTCTTTCTCAAAAAAAAAAATCTTTAAAGAAGAAATATTTTTTTTATTCAGTTGGAATCTTACATGTTGTAGAATCTGGGTAAGAGCATGAAGTAGTCAGGCCTTAGGTGGTTACTAGAAAATTGTCAGGATTTTGCCCACCACTCTTACCTCGTCATGTCTGGAGAAGCCACTTAGCTTCTTTGTGAAATGAAGGGAATGGAAGTGATTGTCTTGAAGGGTCCACACAGCACAGCCAGTCTGTGATTCTCTATGTTTTCTAAAGCATTACTGTGGGTAGTGAAAAAGTAATTTGGGCAGGTAAAAATTAATATCCATAATTTGTTCATTCTTTTGTCCTTGAAAGATGACAGAATGATTTGCATTGCATTGAATTGAATAAATTTCTTTTTCAAAAAGGAAAAAGAACTATTTGACATCTGGGTGGTTGACAAATCTCAGAAGGTCAAAGCTCAATGAATTTAGATTTGGACATTAGCATTTTCACAGATTCCACAACAGCAAAGATTTGGTTGTCTTCAAACTTAAGTTCAAAGCAAAAGAAAACTATATACATTGGGGCCTAATATGTTAACTTTATGAAAAGTTTCATGCATTGGAAGAAAAGTTTTTAGCGGGTAAGTTTTGATGTAAAAAAGAAAATCTAACAATAAAGATGTTTGTTCATAAAGTGGAGGGAATAAAGGGGAAAATGCTTTTAATTTTTGATTTTTTCCTATTATAAATCTCACCATTTTATTTGTTTCAGAATGGAAATATACTTGTAAAATCTATATTATATATAACTTCCTATCACTTTATTAAATTTATTCAAGAAAGAATTAATTATTGTGTAATTTTTCTTTAAAATTAAAAAAAAATCTTTTATAAAAATGAGACTTCAGTTTGAAAATAAATCTTATATCAATAATAAAAATAGGGACTCTCTTTCAGACACATATTGTCATTCTTCCATTCTGTTCCACTTGTTTTAGGAATGATAGTCTCTAGTGTAGCTGTTCTTTCCAGTGTCATCTTCCTGTTAAAAACAAAAATTGGGGATTGACTTATTACCAACTATTGTCATAGTTTTGTAAGTGCTGCAAACCAAGGATTTCATTTTGTCTTCTCAGTTTCTTAAAGTGAAACTTTCTTATATGGGTGCTAACTCTAGTATACAAAATAATGTCTCATCTAATATTAAAACATTCTCCCAAATGCTGTGGTTCCTACAATTAAGCATTTTGTCCTTCCAGGTTTTTAAAAAATATTTTACATTTATACAGGAATGAATCCATTGTTTTTTAGTACAGTGTACCTCATCATAGTATGTGGTCTGTATAATTTTTTTTTTTTTTGGTCTTAGAAAAATCCAGCTGAAACCTTCTCTACATTAAGCATGTTATTTTTTTGTCATACTTCTTCATCTTGTTTTGGGCTTCTTTCGTCTAAGGAAGGAGCCCATCACACCACTCACCTAGTCCTTCAGCAAGCATTTACTCACTTCCATTATTTGTGTGTTTGGGAATCCACCACTATTATACCATCTAATTTATGGAAAATATTCTCTATGATACCAATTACTCTTGATATCCAGAGGTTTTATTAGTATGAATTAAAATTTATATGCTCGAAATGGTACAAATATGAGGTATTTAAAGTAGTCAAGGGCTAAGGGTACAGCTCAGTAGTAAAGCACTTGTCTAATATGTGTGAGGCCCTGGGTTCAAACTCTAGTCCTGGGAGAAACAAACAAACAAACAACAACAACAAAAATGGAGGAGGAGGAAGTAGAGGAAGAAGAAAGGAACAGCATTAACGTAGTCAAATTCATAGAAAAGAAAGAATGGTGGTTACCAGGGGCTGGGAAAAAAGGGAGAATGAGGAGGAACTGTTTACCAGGTAGCAGTCCCCTTTGTGGATGATGGAAATATTTGGAACTAGTAGGGGGAATGGTCATACAACATGGGAAATATACTGAAAAGCAGTATGCTGTATACTTTAAATGGGTGAATTTATGGCATGTGATTTATATCTTAGTAAAGCTATCGTTGTTAACATAAAACTCAATGTTAAAACTTAGAAAATTTTATGTGAAACTCCACATTGTCTTCTCTTGAAAAATCCTATGACCTGACACACCACACAGTCAGTCCCTCATGGGGTTCCTCATTGTGTAATGAGTACATTTTCAACTTTGCAAAATGAAAAGTTCTGGAGGTGTGTTTTACAGAAATGTGAGTGTACTTAGCCTTACTGAACTGTACACTTAAAAATGACCAACAAGGTAAATTTTATGTTATGTGGCTTTTATCCCCAATAAAAAAAAAATATGTACAAGTAGTTTCCCCCCACCAAAAGGATGGAAGTAGTTATTGATAATGTTCTTATAAATATTTTCCTAATTATCACTGTCACTGTCCTTATTAATTGATAGTCCTTAATTTTTGGCCAAAGTTAAGCATAAGCAGAAAATACTTGATTTGTACAATTAATGATATATATTAGGTCAAACCATATACAATCATGATATTCAACTATTGACCTACAAAATGGCAATTTTATATGATTCAATCTAGCACTTAGGAAAATATCCTAATGTGGCTCAAATATGGCTTATTGATTTGCTTTTGGATACAACAAAATTAAACACAAAGTATACTTTCTTTTAGCTTCTTGAATAATCTACACTGCAGGGGCCAATGGGAATCATTCTGTTTCACATGATTTCTGGCTCCTCTACTTCCTAACTTATCCTCAACCTGTTTTCTTATCTGTGAACCAAAGATGATAAATAGGTTGTAGTCTGTTTCATATGATATAAATGATTAAAAACACTAAACCAAGAGCTTGGCACACAGTAGGACCCCAACAAATGTACTTTATTGATATCAATATGTGAGACAGCAGGGTTAATGGATATCAGAACCTGAGTTAGATGTGAATCCTAGCTGCCCACCTTGAGCAGATAACTTCTCCCTGAACCTCACTTCTCTTATCTGACAAGAGCTATCTCAAAGGATTATGATAATTAAATACTATTATCAAATATAGAACACCTCATCTAGTTTTGAGCACATCTTAGGTGTTCAACAAATTACCCTCACTATAGACTTACTGTTCCAAACTTTTTTCATAATCCATTTCCCATAGGTTGTTGATCTGGGAGAAGGAAGAGAGTAGAAAGAGAAGAATGTTCTTAGGAACTAAAAATATACCTATATTCACTCCTAGAATATTTCTCCCACTTCTCTTCCTTTCCTTCCACATACTCCTTGATCCTGAGGTGATTTCTAATCCTATATAGAGCAAAATTCACCTGACCCCCCACTCAAATCTGTCATGCTGTTGAAGTCCAAGCAGTAGGGAATTAGAAAGAGCCCTGGGTGGGCTCCAGCAACTGGGGTTTAGGCCCCAACAGTCACTAATCTGTAACCTTCGTCAGACATTGTCCCTGTAAAGGGTTTAGAGAAGATACAGGTTTCTAAATTCCTGGTTTTGACAAGTCTAAAGTGAAATGAGGAAAATAAAGAATGCTTTATATGTACAACTGTAACATTTTCATCTGTAACTATTTCTGTATCTACACTGCCATCATGTCGTAGCTCTCTGGTTGCTTAGGAAAGGTTGTCTTTTGCCATGAGGATGTTCTTCCTTTTTTAATTGTTTGTTTCCAAACGTCTTTTCATTTCCAAAATCACAAGAAAATAGATGATAGATTTTATATGACATCTTCACTTGGTCTCACAGCAAAATGAAAACCTGGCAACTCTCCCTCTGTCCACATAAAACTTACACTGCCCTAAAAAATCCAAGAGTCTAGGCCTTCTGGATCAATTAATTCTAAGGACTTTGCTCAGTCTGACACTGTGTTTTTCTAGTTAGAATTTCTCTGAGTAGTGGATCTTTAAGTGACTTGGGGATGAGAGAGGCAGTCCTCTCAGACTCAGTGAAATCTGAAATTGTTCAGGTTTTCTCCCCAAACTTTTTTTCTTCACTAGCACAGTAGAGTGGGAAACTTATGAGAAAGATAAACTTTCTTTTTCTGTTGGGTTCTTTGCAAATCCTCATAAGTAGGAGCAAAATGTATTAGGTTAGAGGGGAGAACGCATTGACTAAGAACTGTAAAAAGGAAAACAAAACAAAAATGCATTGTCACTATATTTCTGTTTTTCTCCACTCAGGGCATAACAGCAGGGGATTTTCTTTCAAGGCACTTACAGTAACTGGAATTATACCTTTACAAGATATATGGTCTTGGGGTTAATGTCTGTCTTCCTTGTTTGATTTTAAGCTCCATAAGGGCAAGGATGGGATTGGTTCACTTACCACTGTGTAGCTGCCACATAGTCATGCTCTGCAACCATGAGTAGAGTGACATGTGTCAGAAGAGAGGGGAGACTCTCAAGTTCTATAGTGAGATCAGGGAAAACTTTTCTGGAAAAAAAATAGCAGGAAGTGTAGGCTTCAATGGTGGTTAGTATCTTGACATACAGATATGAAAGATTATGTTACTATAATTATTGAATTGAGAACATTTTTTTGGTATCTTAATCCTTTGAAAATTAGTCTTCTCTGTATATAAGGCAGCTTCCAAATAATATTGTTTAAAAACCAGAATGAATCAGACTTTCTATGTAAAGCCAGTCTAGGGACAGTGGAGTTCTGCCCATGAGAAAGGTAGCACATGGGAAGGACGAGAAAGTCTTCACTGCTGAAGTATATAAAGGGTTAAATATTATTCCAGGAGTGTCAGCTGCAAAGAGGAGCAGGGACAACCTCATTGTGATGAAGAAGCAGAGAGGGAGAAGAGCTTAAATGAGAGATAAGAAGCTCTGTTTTCCATGTACCTGCAAAGTAATTGATGAGGTAGTGAACTTGGAGACAAATTGTAGACAAGAGGCAGTGCGCCATGCGTAGTGAGCCTTGCTATTAAATAGAGTTGGGCTTCACCCTCAGCTCTACCACCAACTAGCTGGTGACTTAAGGAGAATTAGTTACATATACTAAATCTCTGTTTTTCTGTAGTCAAATGAAGATAATAATATTCTATTGGATTTTTGTAATAGAAACATTTAAATAATATTTGTAAAAGAGACTGGCACAGAATCTACAGCACAGCAAAGCATTCAGGAAATACCAGTTATCCTGAGCCCCTTCCTTTGTCTATGTTATCTACCTTAAATCTTAAATTTTACTCCTTCACAAGGAGATATCTCATCCTTGGACTCTTCATATTTCCCCAAATCTGGAAGCATATGTCTGAATGATTACCAAGGAGTTTAATAGTAACACCAAGGTAGTCATGCAGAGTCAAGCCTTGACAATTCATGCTTGAAATCTTTGCTTCTGTTAAATGCTTAACAGAATTCATCCACTTATTCTGTCTTCTCTGTCCTTTCCCCAAATTAAGTGAGAATTAAAGGGCAGGTTTACAGCTCAGATACAGATGACCTTCTATCAAATTTTCTATTCAAGTAGATAAATTCAGCCAGGCCCTGCCAGGCGAGAGCAGGCTTTACTATGGAAGGAGACAGCTGGAAGGACTATGGAGATTAACTGGAGCAGAGGCCAAACCGTTCATCAGGGGGTGCTGAGAAGCAGCATCTTATGCTGTTCCAACTATCGGCTTTGCAATCAGAAGAACTCTGCTTGAGCCCCTGGTCTGCTGCTAACTAGCTTGCTGATCCTGAAGAGGACCTAGTATCTCAATAAGCCTCTGAAAGAAAAACTTAGCTTCTGGAATCGTGCTGACCCAAGTCTAGTGCTTGGGGAGTGTTTGTTGAATGAATGAATGCCTCAGAAAGTGGCCTTACTAATTAGTTTCCAGGTATTTGTGTTGCAGTCCCTTATAACTGTGGATATAAGTCCACAGTCTATACCAAGTCAAATGTAGTTAAGTTATTCCCCAGCACTTAGCCGGGAATATATGTGTTCCTATTGTACAATGAAAGCAATTGGCCTAGAAGACTGACACATCAGTTGTCATCTTTAATGTTACCTCATCATCCCCCCGTGGCTTCATATATCACCTGTCAGGTAATCTTCCAGAGAAGCTTGACTTTAACAGTTTGTTCTGTGGTGTGGATGATGAATGGGATGGGTTAGATCATTTAATTCACTATATGGCACCCAAATGTTATAGCTGAATGAAAAGAATGTCTGACAAATTGTTTGTTGTCATTAAGGTTTATTTCTCAAGTGCTTTAGATGCCTCCCCCCCACCTTATTCATTGTCCAATACACAAAGCTAACTATTATAAAGAAGACAATACGTAATGGATGCTAGACAAATGATAGTTGAAGCTGTCTGGTGTATCCCCCGATAAATGAGAGCCGAATTATAATGTCATTAGATGGTGCGCCTCGAGTTATTATAAAGTTGTGCTTCCCACAATGTCCTTCCTCTCTCCTCGGTGTGGTTCCTCCTGGCATCTGTTTTCACTGGGCAGCTACAATTGTTTTCATAACACCCTGAGCTCAAGTTCTCAACCTTCCTTTATGCTAGTTTTAAAATCACCAACCAATGCCAAAAATGTATGCTTTGGGCATTGCACTCATATGAATATAAGTTTATATAAGCTATAGCTTACAATTATAAACTTTAAAAATTTATACAAACGCAAAAAATATTTTTATTTATATATGACAGTAGAAGGCATTACAATTCTAATTACACATATAGAGCACAATATTTCCTCTCTCTGGTTGTATACCAAGTATATTCACACCAATTCGTGTCTTTATACATGGATCTGAATAATAATGTCCATCACATTCCACCATCATTTCTAACCCCATGCTCCCGCGCTTCCCCTTCCACCCCTCTGCCCTATCTAGAGTTTGTCTCTTCCTCCTATGCTCCCTCTCCCTACCCCACTATGAATCAGCCTCCTGATATCAGATAAAATATTTGACATTTGGTAGTACAAACATATCTTTATATAGTTCATAGGGAGACTGAGTGTATATATTCACAAGTCCCCACTTAACTTAATCTCCAGGGCCTCTTTTCTCCAGGCACAGATGTGTCCTTATGTCCATTTCATACCCAGTCCATGGAACATGTGAATACTTGGTTGAAGAAAGAGTAAATGGATGAATGAATGGTGGAAGTACATTCAAATGTACAGGTAAAAGTACATTCTAAGTACATATTAATGTATTTTGCTAATGACTTGTTAGCTTTCCATTGTTATAATACACACCTGAGATAAATCAGCTTAAAGAAGGAAAGTCAATTTTGACTCACAGATTCAAAGGTTTCAGTCTTTGGTCACTTAACCCTGGTGCTGGAGACTGTAGCAGCACACATCATGGCAGAAGAACATGATGGAGGAGGCCAGTTCACCTCATGGTGACTAGGAAGTAAAAGAAAGAGGAAGGGCCAGGGTTCCAATGACTCCTTCAAGGGCACTCCCCCAGTGACCTAACTTCCTTATGCAGACCCTACTGCTTAGAGGTTCCACCACCTCCCAATAGTGTCATAGGCTGGGGATCAGTCCTTCCATACATGGGACTAGGAGGACATTCAACATCCAATCTGAAGCACTTGAATGTAGAGAAAATGAATCTTACTTCTATCACAGGGAAGCTAGGATTCCTTGACATGTTTGCAATAATAGAATTATCTTGATTATATTTTAAAATAGTTTCATGAGTTCACTTACATTTCTCAGATGTAAACAGTTGGATTTGTGTGTATGAACTACAGAAAAGCAAGTTTTATTCTCTCTTTGGTATTAGGTGAAGCACCCAGCAGAACCACTCATTCAATGATGATGGGTACTTAATAAAGAATTAATGGCTGTTACACTGTCTCCTTAATTAGAGTTCAGAGAAGTACCATCCAAAGACTCTTTTACTAAGTTATAAATCTTTTTTTAATATTTTATTTTTTAGTTGCAGTTGGACACAATATCTTTATTTTATTTATTTTTATGTGGTGCTGAGGATCCACCCCAGGGCCTTGTACATGCTAGGTGAGTGCTCTACTGCTAAGCCACAATCCCAGTCCAGTAACACATCTTTTTTAAAAAAGTTTTTTAGTTGTAGATTGGACACAATACATTAATTAATTAATTAATTAATTAATATTTTTAATGTGGCTTCTGAGGATCAAACCCAGAACTTCTTTTGTTTTTTTTTTATTGGTAGTTCAAAACATTACAAAGTTCTTGACATATCATATTTCATACATTAGATTCAAGTGGGTTATGAACTCCCATTTTTACCCCAAATACAGATTGCATAATCACATCGGTTACACATCCACATTTTTACATAATGCCCTATTAGTAACTGTTGTATTCTGCTACCTTTCCTATCCTCAAATATCCCCCCTCCCCTCCCATCTTCTCTCTCTACCCCATCTACTGTAATTCATTTCTCTCCTTGTTTATTTTCCCATTCCCCTCACAACCTCTTATATGTAATTTTGTATAACAATGAGGGTCTCCCTCCATTTCCATGCAATTTCCCTTTTCTCTCCCTTTCCCTCCCACCTCATGTCTCTGTTTAATGTTAATCTTTTCTTCCTGCTCTTCCTCCCTGCTCTGTTCTTAGTTGCTCTCATTATATCAAAGAAGACATTTGTCAAACCCAGAACTTCATACATGCTTGGCAAGCACTCTACCACTGAGCTACAACCACAGCCAAAGTAATACATCTTAATATGATCCTTCCATTTCCTTGATTGTGAACATTCCTAAGTCAGATGTATCTGGGTTCGAATCTTAACTAACTCTACTACTCAAACTACTTCAACTCTATGCCTCAGTTTCTTCATCTTTAAAATGGGAAGAAAACTAGTATCATCATAGAATTGTTACGAGAACTATGTACCTGTAAAGAATTAAGAGCAATGTCTGGCACTCAGTAAGTATTTTTGATAAATATTAGCTACTATTATAAAGTTGTTAGTAAAATTTTAGTCTTATTATTTCTGGCACTCAGTAAGTATTTTTGATAAATATTAGCTACTATTATAAAGTTGTTAAATTTTAGTCTTATTATTTTCATAAGTGATAAAACAGAAAGAATTATATTCCTGATTTCTCTGGCACATCTGTCTTTAGGCCCAGCCTGGCCCTAAACCAGTACTGTCCAAAAAGAAATAGAAGGGAACCACATATATAATTTAAAATATTCCATTAGTGGTACTTAAATGGGTATAGAGAAAGAAATAAATTAATTTTAATAATATGCTTTTCTTTAATATTCTGTGTATCCAAAATGTTATCATTTTAACATGTAATTAATATAAAAATGTAGTGAGATTGTTACAGTTTTTTCTTATTAATGCATCAAAATAGAGTGTACATTTTATCCTTACAGCACATCTCAATTTAAGAGCTAAATTTCTATCAGAAAGGGCTGGTTTAGATTTAAAATTTATAGGTGAATGAATAAATTAACGTATCTAAATTATTCCAAAGATAGGCAAAAGTTTTCTATTCAATCTAATTTTTAAATTTCAATTTCAGTTAAGTTCTATTGAATTAAAAACTCAGCTCCTCTATCACTAGCCATATTTCAGGTTCTCTACAGTCCCTATGGCTAGTGCCTCCCTAAGTGGACAGTGTAATTCTCAGCACCTCAGGCTGAACATATCCCACCCTTCAGAAAGTGGAGCTGAATCTTAAACTCTAGGGTTCATATACAGGAGGTTGCACAGGATGGAACTAAGAGAAGAGGCTGCATCTATATGACATCCCAAATCGGCTACAAGAGAGAATAATGGTGGCATTACCAATACCAGTTATAGTGTCCTCTGTGCTACCTGTTTTGACTGGCAGATGGGCCTACCAACCTGTGCTTAGAATTCTTAGGCAGGAGTCACAAGCCACATCATTCTTTACTAATGACAAATAAATTCAAATCTTCAACCTTGATGGTGAATGTTGCTCAGAACCAAGTTTCTCTGAATCGAAGGATTGATTTGTCATTTACTTTTACTGTATACATTTTACTTAAAAAAAAAAAACAACCTTGTTTGACTTTATAATATACAGCTTTAAGACATAGTTTTAATTAACAAGTATATTTATTCCTTCAATGACTACTTAATGAGGTTCACAGTGAATTGTAATAGTGAAACTTTGTCCTCATACAGCAGTTATCTTTTGGGGCTATGGATTAGCAAAAGGACTGTTGCCTCTGAAGGTGACATGTCTTGGCAAATGAGGGCAATTTGGGAGCTATGGGAGCGTTAATGGGAAGTGCCTCAGCCCGAGACGAAGCACTGAGAGATGGCATCAGGAAAGACTTCGAGGAGGATGGAAATAGGGGGAATGATGAGCAAATATTCAGGGAAGAAATTTTAGGAAAGAGGAATTAAATGTGTGAAAGTCTAGACAAATAGCAAAGAGAGGAATGAGCATGGGCAATATGTGTGCTAAACTAGCTGGATCTTGCTGAGTTAGAAAAATTAGGTCCAGAAGTAAACCAAAGCCAGATTATCCAGAGCCTTGTAAGCACTGTGGAGAGACAGGGAAGAGCTAGGGGAGGCATGATCAAATTTGCATATAAGATGGTGCACCCCTGTAATCCTGGACTTTGGAGGCTGAGGCAGGAGGATTGCAAGTTGAAAACCATCCTCAGCAACTTAGTGAAGTCCTAAACAACTGAATGAGACCCTGACTCAAAATTTTTAAAAAGGGTCAGAGATATGGCTTCAATCCCCAATCCCCATCCCCCCAAAAAAATTGGATTTAAGAAATATGACTTTTCCTGTAACGGTAGAGGGGAGAGGCAGACAGGCCAAGAAGCAGAAGGCTTGGTAGGAGAACATGACCCAGTGATCAAGGGAAGAGATGAGCATGATCTAGACCTGAACTTTAGCAGTGAAGATAGAGAGAAGTAGATGGAGAGAAGGGAGATTTGGGAGGACAGTCAGGAACATATATTATCCAGAAAGTAAGAAGTGTTCCTCGTGTCCTGAAACTAGATTATTGGTGACCTTGCTGAGGGCGATTTCAGGGGAAGGATCAGAAACCAGAATGCAGTGGGGTGATGAGAAAGTGAGAGATGAGAAAAGTGGTTCTCTTTGGCTTCTTACTTAAATTTCCCATGTTAATTTTAAACCACAATGCAGTGTAGGAGGGAAGAATATTGTTTATTTTTCTTTGCCTTTTCATTTATTTTTATTAGTGCATTATAGCTCTATAGAACTGTGGGGTTTATTTTGACATATTCATAAAGGCACATAACATGATTTTCTCCATCTCTGTCCCCAACCCTGACCCCTTTCCTTTCCTCCTCCCTCCCCTAATCCCCTTCCTCTACTCTGTGGTCTTCCTTCTATTAATTTATTATTTTTAAAATTAGTTCATTATGGAGATACACACACACACACACATACACACACACACGGAATCCATTGCGGTATATCTGTACATGCACATAGCATAGTTTGGTCAATTTAATTCCTCAGTGCCCTGCATTTCCCATCCCTCTTCTCTCCCCCTTGATCTCCTTCCTTTACTCGACTGTTCCCCTTCTGTTTTCCTGAGATCCCTTTTTTTAAAAAAAAATCCCTTATTTCTCTAGAGAGTATGGTTTCTCGTGTTACATGTCTCAGCAACTCACTCCCACATTTCTGACCTCAGTTGAGTGCTACAGTCTAGAGCAGCCACGGCCATCTGTCTGAGGTAGGATGCTAAGCCTTTATTTGATAATTCTTTGGTCAACAAGCTCAAAGTAGAGACATGAGGAGACCAGTAGAAATATTGGTTCTTGGAACCCTCCCGACTAGGAATGCAGAGTAGAAATTCTCAGTCTTTCCCTGATGCAGTAAAAATGCTCCAAAAGACAAATTACTAGTACATTCTCCCTTTTCCCGCATTTGCTGTCCCCAGCCCCTTTGTGGGTTTGTGTTGCTAGGGGTCAAATCTAGGGCTCGACTTGCTGGGCAAGCCTTGTACCACTGTACCACCCCAGTCCTCTTTTCTCTTTTTGTGCTCTCTTTTTATTTTCTCCTTTGTATAATCGCTGTTAAAATTCAAAGTTTGAAAGTTTTTAATCAGTAATCAGAAGTTAAGTTTTATTGGAATGAATGGTGGGTAGAAAAGAGACAGAGGGAGGAAGGGGCCAGGGTCCAAGGGTCAAGGTAAATAGCTACAAAACACAAGTTTCTTTTACCACAAAATTTTTACTCAGTGTCAGTGGTCCACCAGCTTCACTGCTGCACCAGTCATTCCTATTGGGAATCACATGAGAGCCACTTGTGTCACATACTCAGGTATCCCCAGTGGCCATCTTGTGGAAAGCTTCAATGCAAGGGAGGGACACTTGCAAGGGGAGGTCCTAAGAGACATTACCCAAGAAGGGCAGATCTAGAAAAATTTTTGAACCATACTGATCATCTTGTTGGAACTAAAATTCAGCCAGATGTTTACGAAATGCCTAAATCAATGGATAAATGGATGGTGGGGAAGAAGGGAGGAAGGAAGGAAGGAAAGCAAGGAGGGAGGGAAGGAGGGAGGGAGGGTCATAGCAGAGATCCTGTTGTTATCACCACCACCCCCACCGTGAGGCCCTTGTTTTCCCATTGGAATATGTCACATACTAATTCACTACATTTACGTGAAGAAAGCACAGGTTCTTCCTTCCTGTTTTGCTCTTAGTTGCTCTCTTTATATCAAAGGAGACATTTGGCATTTGTTTTTCAGGGCTTGGCTAGCTTCACTTAGCATAATCTGCTCTAATGCCATCCATTTCCCTGCAAATTCTATGATTTTGTCATTTCTTAGTGCTGCATAATACTCCATTGTATATAGATGCCACATTTTTTTTATCCATTCATCTATTGAAGGGCATCTAGGTTGATATAAAGAGAGCAACTAAGAGCAAAACAGGAAGGAAGAGCATGAGGAAAAGACTAACTGTAAACAAAGACGAATGGGGGGAGAGAAAGGGAGAGAGAAGGGAAAGGATATGCAAATGGTAGGAGACCTTCAATGATACACAAAAGTATAAGAGGTTATGATGGGCAAGGGGGAGGGGGGAAAAAAGGGGAGAGAATTGAACAACAGCAGAGGAGGCAGAGAGGGAAGGTGGGAGGGGAGGGGAGGGAGGATAATAGCGGTTAGGAAAGGTAGCAGATCAAGACAGTCACTAATATGCCATTATGTAAAAATGTGAGTATTTAACAGATGTGATTCTGCTATCTGTATTTGGGGTAGAAATGGGAGTTCAAAACCCAATAGCGTCAAATGTATGAAAGATGATTTATCAAGAGCTCTGTAATGTTTGGAACAATCAATAATAAAAAAAAAAAAAGAAAGCACAGGTTTAGGATAAGATGCCTACTACCTCCTTACTTGTGATATTGGGAAATTCACTTTCATTTTCTGAGCCTCATTTGCTCATCTGTCAAGCGGTATTATACTCTGACATTACAGGGACGTTATATGCATAAGAAATCTTTTGTGCAGGAGATCATGTATGTAAATTTTGATGCACTCTACATACATTAGTTATTGTTCTACATCTGAAGATAATTTATCTTCCCAGAAGGAGGATTGCATGGATATAACCTATTGTGCACAGGGGTGAGAACTTTTAATACACTAATAGCCTCAGGCCTCAAATCCTGGAGAGCTTATTAGTGCTCATTAGGGCCCATGTAGTAAGTCCTTGCTAACTCCTCTGAGCTCTTTGTACACTATAATACTCTTTTTATACTGTTTTCAGTTATTTCCCCCCATACTTTCCTCAAAAGTGCCCACATTCTCTCTTGTGAGCTCTTTCTCCATGCTCGGCTCTTGCATGATATAAAATAAATAATCTTGCCCACTCCCACCCACTGGCATACTTTAAATCGCTGCTAATATTCAAGCAAAGTTTTATGATTCTACTTCCTCTCCAGAACACTTTGACGAATCTACTCTGAGCGCTAATTAGGACCAACTTGAGCATACGTCAGCAGCCCTTTAGCCACTCTCTTTGAAACAGTTCCAGTCAGTCCTTTTAAACGGACTTCAGAAAAGAACTCAAATTAATTTGCTCCTCCATGTCCTACGGTTCCAACATGGATTTTTTTTTCCCCCTAGTGACTTCTGGTTAGCAATCAAAGTGCTGTTTTTCTACATTATGATTTTAACTCAATTTCCTGGGAGCAGAAGGATTCAATCATTTCTTCAAAATCCATAATTATTTTTTTTTTTTGTCTTTTCCATTTTCAGCTTGCTTCCCCCAAATCTGTTCCCTTTCCACTGGAGTTATCTCCTGCTCCTCGTAGGTTCGCCTTTGAGGGTGACATTCCCTTAAGAAGAGTTTTACTGGAAAATATTAGGACAGGAGCATTTTTGTGAGGTTAAATCCTTCCTGGTCAGGACCAGCTACACAATTTGTGGATCCCAATGCAAAGTGAAATGCAGGGATCTTCATTTATTAAGATATAAAATAAAAATCATGAAGAATTTCAAGACAGCAACAACAGAACATCTGAGCAAACGTGGGACCCTGTGAGACTGCATGAATCACAGACAGGACGCTAGGCCTGTGCACAACCATCATACATTGATTTAAATGGAGTCTTGTTCACTTTGCCAATATGGAGTTCATGTTTTTAAATACATGCATGCCTTTGATAACTTCCTATTAAAGGACCCTATTAGATGTGCAAATTCTTAATCTATTTGGCAACCTTTAGTAACTTAGTTATGTTACTTTTGTATGGATTTTTTTTTACACCCTTTATTTTAGTCAATGCTTACTCTTAACTTTGGGTTGCAAGATTAATTGGAACATGTAGGGGAAGTCAAAGTCTCCTGGAGTCATATTTTAATGACAGCATGGAACCAGAACTTGCATTTATTGCAGTTTCATTTGTTAACACATGTTCATTTGTCCTGTTGACGGCTTTAAAAAAAATCTAAAAACACTAGAAAGGCATAAAGGCAAAAGAATATGCGGTCTGGTAAAACCCTGAAGCATTTCATGCATGTTTGGGGCAGCCTGCGGTATCTCAATTGATTGTAAAATATATTTAATGCTAAATTTGATGGCATCATTACAGTGCCTTGTGTTCTTACATGCATATTTTCGGACCTTCTCCTCCTCCACCTGGGCTAGCCACCACTTAGCTCGGCAGGAAGCTGAGTTTCTATGCTTATCTGCTAGGCTGGGGAGAGCGAGTGGTGTTGATTTTGCTGTATGTGGCCAATTATCTTGACCTTTATGATAGATCAAGCCGCGGAGGGACCAGGAAGCCGAGTCTCCCTCCCATTTACATCTCCTTCTCCGGAGAGTAGCACATTGAGATCGTGACAGTTTGTGGTCTTATATTTCACTCCCCGGCAATGCACATCTTGAGACACTGTGATTAGCATCCCTAATTCCTAAAAATTGACTTGCCTTGTTATAACTAGAGAGCTGTCGCCTAAAATACTTCACCTACTGTTCGAAAGGGTATTATTTTAGTGCCCTGGGGATAGGAAAAGTTTTCAACCCACCAGTGCAGGGATTAGTTTTATTTTAAAGTATTTAAAGTGTTTTAGATAACTTAGCTAAGAATGATCCAAGTTCAGTGGCCTCCTAAGAATCTTTAAAGATGTGCTCCAAGTCTTATCCGACAATAATCTTTTAAAGAATGCATGTGTTCTGTATATATTTGGACATCAAATCTACTTCCTTCATATGTCAGGGAAATTAAGGCACCTTTGGCATCAACCACATACAGAGGATGATTTCATTTGGACAAATATATTTTTTTTAATAGAATTTCTGACTGAATCACTAGATTTAATCATGTGCCTATTACATAACATATGCTTTTCCTTGTTTTTTCGTCCCTGTCCACGAAGCAGATAAAGGCATTTCTCTTTTTATTAATTGAGCATTCATAATTATCTATAATAATTTTAGAGAGATGTATACTTTTATGATTCACTTAGAGTTGGGTTAAGATTTTATCTCCAAGAGATTAAAAGAGCATCTTCTCTCCAAATGATCTCTATTCACTTGCGTCTTGACTGACCTAACCAGTCAGACCAGTTTATATTTAGATCATCTGAATCACTCAGCTAGTGTGAAAAGGTTTTTTTAAAAAGTCATTGAATTAATTGTTCCACTCTTCTAACAGTGTTGGCCAGACTAACTAGACTTTTTATTGGTAATTGGGAGGTAATGTACTTTCTGTTTCATTTACAAGCATGTCCGATAAAGGTGCGTGTCCAGGGCTTCTGTAGAAAGCATGTGTTCTCATTTTCCTTCAAGGTTCTACGTTGTCCCTTCAACAGCATCAGCACTGGTGAGAGCTGGAACCAGACAGCCTCCATTCCCAGCCATGACTGCAATTCCCCTCCCCAAGATTGGTTTTTCAGGAAGAGAAGCTCAGATATAGGAAAAACAAAGTTATATTGACAAGTCAAACCGCTTAGTCAAAGAGCTGTTTTGCTTCTGTGAGTTTCTAAAATGTTCTCCCATTAATGGCTGTACCCAGAGCAGCTGCCTGGATATTCAACCTAAGCCAACAGAGTGACTCTGCCAGTTATTGCCTGAGTGCCAGGCTACTGTCTTCCTGTTGTACCTGCATGTGAAAGAGAGCTTTTAGGCAATGCAGTGGAGGCGTCCGATGTCATGGGTTGAGCATGTTCCAGTTGTAACCTTCTTCTATAGACATGTGGTGAGCGTGTGTTAGAGAAGAATGATACACTATAAGGTCATGCACTTAGAGAAGCAGTTACTGTGTTTGCATTCCTTGGAGTTTAATTGAAAAGAGCTCCAATACAACCCCAAACTATTAAAAAAAAGAATATAGCACTGAAGCCAAAGGCACTGGTAGTTCACCACACAAAAAGTCAGCAATAGTTATAAAAATGATATAGAACAGTTTCTCAGACACACGATTATTGACTTTTGGGGACTGGTCTGTGTACTATGGATCGTGTAGCACATCCATGACCTCCACCCAATAGATGGCAGTAGTCCACACTTTTCCAGTGTGACAACTAAAATCTGACTCCAAACATTGAGAAATGTCTTCTGGGGGGCAAATCACCATCACTTGAGAACCACTGCTATAGAGCTTTTCACTATGAAAAGCACTTTGATCTTTTCATCCAGTCTCTAAGGGATTTTTTTTTAAAATCCCTATTTTACAAAAAAGGAAACTGAGGCTCACAAAGTTGAAGTGACTCATCCAAGGTCTCACATGGAGCTGGAATTCATACTCTTGCATGTCTTCCGAAGCCACACCAGAGGGTGGTACCTGGCCCTGAAACAAAACCCTCTCCTCTTCCATCCCCTGCTGCTTCTGCTGTGATTTGGGTTTCCTTGATTTATGTAAATGGAATTGAGCCAACAGAATTCTCAGCCTCCCCAGGGTCACTTAAGGTTCAGTGTTCAGTAAGGCATCGGTTTCTCTTTTGGTCTTTGGTCCCGATGGCTCCTACATTTGAAGTGACGACAAGACTAAATCAGGTTGCTGTTGAGAGCTGCAGAATTTTTCCAAGAAGTCTTTGATTTCAGTAAGGCGAGAAATAATTTTAGTTTGTCAAGGCTGGAGATAAAAATCTCTCTTCACCTTAAACTTTCTTACCCCTTCAAGGTCGTATGAATAGCTCAGACTCAAAAGCTAGTGGATTAAAAAGTGAATTTAGTTTTCTATGTGGAAGTTTCTGGGCAATCAAGAAGAAAAACTTTCAGAAAGTATCCTCGGAGGAAGCTTTTAAAATTACGTTTAGGAACTAACTTTTAACAGGTTTGTGTGGACACATTAATGCAGTCTGTGACCGCTCAGTAATAAGGCTAATAATAATTTAAATATTTATGCTTCTCAAAAATGAAACTTTTTTTTTTTTTTTACAGTACCAGAGAGCAAATGGAGCATCTCTATTGGCTATGTCATGAGACTTATGGTTTGGAATAGTTAATAAATAAACAAACAGTAGTCTGTAATGTTCATATTACATTCTAATAAATGTTTATGTTCTAAGGAGCAGCAAGCCAAAACTATAGTAACTTGGAACCATCATTAAAAATTATATAAGGAGACTATTAAGTGGCAAAATATTTAATGAGTATTTCCATAATTGCTCTCAAATGAGAATCCTTTATATAGCTCCTCTCAATTGGTTTTAAACAAATACATATGGTGGTTAAGGAAATATATATATATATATATATATATATATATATACACACTAGAAAGGACTATCCCAGAAAGTTAATGATTCTGTAAGAGTACTGAGATGATAAATTTACTTTATTGTCTTTTGTTCCTTCCACATTGTTCTGATTTGAGGAAGTGTCTCACAAAAGCCCCTGTGTTAAAGGCTTGATGCCTGACCTATGGTGCTATTGGGAGATAGTGGAGTATTCGGGAGGTGGAACCTACTGGAAGGTCTTCCAGTCATTGGAGTACACCCTTGATACAGATATTGGGACTCTATCCCTTTCTTTTCTCTTTCAATTGCTGACTGCGAGGTGATCAGCTATTTTCCCCTCCATGCTTTCCACCATGATGTGTTGACTTATCATGGGCCCAGAGGTAATGGGGCCAATCAGTGGTAGACTGGACCCTCCAAAACTGGAAGCAAAAAATGAACCTTTCTCTTCATAAGTTGATTATCTTAGATATTTGTTACAGTCACAAAAAGCTGACTAACCCGAATATGTTCTGATTTTCTGCAGTAAAACCATATAATCAACAATGGTGCTATGTAAAATTAAATGTTGATAGAATAAATTTTAATGTGCCAAGAACAGCCTGAGATTGCAGCCATGTTTAGCTAAAGCTGTATGTACTCATGAGGAATATTGAGTATGATGTAGAAGTGAGAATCAGAGCTCCTGTATCTCTGCTCCACTTATGCTGCCCAAGGGAATCACTGGCCTCTCTCTGGACTAGAAGGAAAGCACCAGCCACCAAAATATCCATATAACAAACAGGCTGGGAAGCATTGTTTATAGACAAAGGAGTTCAGCCTCACATGGACATCTGGGCTCAGGTCTAAAGATGCTGCTGATTTCACTGGTCAACATCATTAAAAGTTCTATGTCCATTATTGCCTATTAGCCAGATTAGATGAGAGCATTTATCCTTATATCTTAGAAACTCATATACTGTACCTTGCTGAGCTGTGCTTAAATCATGCATAGGCAAACCACACAGGATTCTGTATAGAAATAGAAATAATCACTGTATCTTAAAAAATAGAAAATAAAGAATTTTTACTCAAAAATCTGAGAAAGCCTTATATAATATGTAAATGTTATATCACATTTAGGTCTACATTTAATAAATACAGTCACCACTCAGTGTCACAATTGGTTCTAGGATCACCGCAGATAACAAAATCACAGATAACAAAATCTGCAAATGCTCATCCCTTATATAAAATGACATAGGGTTTACATATAATCTACACACATCCTCCCATATACCTTATATAATCTTTAGATTACTTATAATGTCTAACACAATATAAATGCTATGCAGATATTTTTAACACTTATTGTTTAGGAGAAAATGAAGACAAAAAAGTCTATGCATGTTCAGTACAAGTGCAACCAACCTAGACCTAACTACATAATACAAGAACTAGACACAGGGATGTGGGGGGAAAGGTACATTCATACACTGCTGGTGGGACTGCAAATTGGTGTAACCACTCTGGAAAGTAGTATGGAGATTCCTTTAAAAACTAGGAATGGAACCGTATTTGACCCAGTTGTCCCACTCCTCACTATATACCCAAAGGATTTAACCTCAGCATAGGACAGGGATGCAGTCACCTCAATGTTTATAGCAGCACAATTCAGAATAGCTAAGCTATGGTATGGTACTAACCTCGATGCCCTTCAATAAATGAATAGATAAAGAAAATGTAGCATACACACACACACACACACACATACTATATATATATATATATATATATATATATATATATATATACACACAATGGAATATTACTCAGCCATAAAGAAGAGTGAAATTACGGCATTTGCAGGTAAATGATGGAACTGGTGACTATCATGCTAAGGGAAATAAGTCAATCCCCAAAAACCAAAGGCTAAAAGTTCTCTCTGAAATGCAGACACTAACACACAATAAGGGGGTAGGGGGGAGGGAAGAATAGAAGTTAGTTTGATAAAACAAAGGGGAATGAAGAGAGAGGAGGGGGATGGGAATAGGAAAGATAGTAAAATGAATTGACATAACTTTCCTATATTCATATATGAATACATGACCAGTGTAACTCCACATCCATGTACAACCACAAGAATGGGAAATATGATATTTATGTAGAATACATCAAAATATACTCTACTGTCATGTATAAATAAAAAGAACAAATAAAAAGAGAAAAGAAAATGTGGTGTATATACACAGTGGAAGTATTACTCAGCCATTAAGAAGAATGACTTTATGACAAATCCTGGCAAATAGATGAACCTGGAGAATATGCTAAATGAAGTACGCCAATCCCCAAATCCCGAAGGTCAAATGTTTTCCCTGATATGTGGAAGCTAACTCGCAAGAAGTGGGGAGAGGGGAAGAATAGATTTCAGTAGATTAGACAAGAGGAATGAAAGGAAGGGGAGGGGAGAGGAGAAGGAAAGACAGTAGAATGAATCTGAAATAATTTTCCTATGTACTTCTGTGAATATACCACCGTGAATCCCACCATCGTGTACTTCCACAAGAATGGGGTCCTAATCAGAATAAGATACAGAACATGCTTGTGTAAGTTTATCAAATGGATTCTACTAACTAAAAAGGACCAATAAAGAAGAAGAACTAGACACAAAGTAAGCAGTTCTGGAACAGTGCATGCTGGAAAGGCTGATGACCTTGTGGGAGACTGGGGTGGGGCACGTCCCCTGTACTTCACTCACCTGGACTGAGCATCGTACTAGATGGTTGGCAAATTCGTTTTGTTTTGGGGAACTTTATGGAATTTTTAAAAATATATTTTTGATTTGTGATTAGTTAACGCCAGGAATGCAAAACCACAGACATGGAGGACGTACTGTGCCTTTAACTTCTCAATTGTGGCTTTCACCAAAAAACATAAAGATTTTTAATTAAAAAAAAAAATACTTGATGTTATCATATTCTACCAAATTGAAAACAGCTTAAGATACACATCCATTTTTTCACCTTTGTCCATCTTATTTATTTTCATAAATGTAAATGACAATATAATGTCTGTCTAGGCAATTTAGGAAATATAGAAAAACTCGAGTTAAACTGAAAATTTAGCGTGGGCTAGGGATGCAGCTCAGTGGTAGAGCACTTGCCTCACAGGCACAAGGCCCTGCTCCACCAAAGAAAAGAAAGAAAGAAAATGCTTAGTATTCCCTCTATTCGGAGATACTGCTATAAATACTGCAAAATATATCCTTTCGGGCTTTTTCTATATACATTCCTTCTACACTTTAAAAAAATACTATCATATTGTAGGTAATGGCCTTTAACTTGTATTTTTTTAACTTAACACATTTAGAAAATATTTGTGCCATTCAATATTCTTTACAGCCTCCCCTTTAATGGAACACGATTTTCTTCATTTGGGTCTATTATACTCTCTTAAGCCAGGCTCCTTAGTATCAGACACTGAGCTTGTTTCCAGGTTCTACTATTATGAACAGGGTTGTCAAAAACGCCCCTATATCTCTGCACATCTGTGATTTCTTCTTAGGATAAATTCCTAGCAGTGGAATTACTATGTTAAAAGCATGAATTGCTAAGGCTTTTAATTCATATTGCAAAATTGCTCTCAAGAAAGGTACTATCAACTTCGGCTCCTACCAGAAGGACAGCCGAGGGCTCAATGCTCAGCATCCTCACTGTCACACTCTCATTTTTAAAAAGCAGCCGCCGCCATGCTGATAGATGAAAACAGCATCTTCTTATTGTTTGAATAAGTATTTTGCTGATTATTACTGAGGATGAACTTTTTTTTTCCCACATGCCTATTGATCACTTAAAATTAGGCTCTTAGAAATTTCCTATCTTGCCCTTTGTTCATTTTTCTTTTGCCATGTTAATCTTTTGCTCATTGATCTACAAGAGCTTTTATTATATTCAGAATATTACAATAAGAACTTTTTTCTTTTTTAATTTTAATTTTTATTGTTTCTTTTTAGTTATCCATAACATTAGGATTCATTTTTACATCGTTCAAAAAGCATGGAATATAATTTGCTCAAATTCAGTCCCCAGTATTTCCTTTTCCCTACCCTTCTCCCTCTCCCTGTTCCCTTCCCTCTATTCTACAGATCTTTCTGCATTTACTTCTAGATTTTTCTTTTGTCTGGTAGGTCTACATGAGGATGGTACATTCATATATATACATCGGAAAGTAAGGTTGGACTAATCCCTCTGTTCTTCCCTTTTCCAGTCCCTTCTCCCTTCTCCCTCCCTATTATTCCCCTCTATGTAATCCACAGGTTTTTCTTCTATTTTGGACTAACTTCCACATATCAGAGAAAACATTCGATCTTTGGCTATGAAGGCCTTTTTAATACTTCATAGCCTCTGTGAAAGTTAGTAAAGATGTAGGCAAATGATTTCTTTACTAGAGAGCTTCATATTTCTTCATTTCAAATAATGTGCGAATTATATTATTTCTCTTTACTGTCCTTCACTTTAAGCACTGAACATGATCATTTTAATAATTCAAAGGATAAAATAGCCCAATACTTGCAGAAGAAATTTAAAGGAATGAGTACTAAAACAAAACAAAACAAAAAAAGTGGGATTGGGAAGAGGGACAATAAACTTTCAAAATGCTACAAAGCAGAATCACTCATCTTGGCTGAGGTCAGGTTGAAGAGAGAACTTAGATTTAGCAGAAAAAGGTGATGGAGGTTGTTTGAAGAATATAAATGATGTAAGCATTGTGATGTGTTCTTCTAGGTGATTGTAATGCATGCTTTCTTAGAATGTTTTTTAACAATGTCAACTAGAGGAGAATGGAATCTGGGTCTTTTATTTTTGTGCTACCAATGCCTGTTCTCAAGGTACCCATGGGAATGAGGAAGAACACTGGACCCCTGGCCCAGGCCTCATGCTCTCCCAGGGCCTACAGGGGGGCTGATGTAGTCAGTCACAGACGTATTCCACCAGTTATCAGAGAAGATGGAGCATCCTGGTACCATGCATACCACTCAAAGAGCACTGCAAATTGTCGACTTATAAATATATTTTATGAAGAAGTCAGACAGCATTGTACATTTTGTGTCTGTTTATAGCACTAATACATTGGGCATAATTACTTTAAATATAGAACAATTTGGGAAACTCTGATTTAAAGCATTTTTGACAACCAGGAAACTCAAAATATGAAAGGGCCTGGGCTTTCACCAACCTCTGACAGGCATTTATCCTGGGTTAACAAATTGGAAATACTAAAAAATCCCCTTATGGGGTTTGTTGGTTTGCAGATTATTTACCTGGATATGTAATTGAGCAATACTGTGTCTGGCCTGTTAGTTGTGATTATGGGGCCTCCCAGGGGATCGTATTAATACCAAAATTACTTAGTTTTTTTTTTATTAATCAATTATGGGCTTCTTTATTTAGGGCATGCAGGGAGTTTGCAGCAGTAAAAATCCACAAGGGCTTTAAAACTTCTTATTAAATCTTCTGAAGGACTTTTTTTCCCAAAATGTGATTAATAATAGAGTTCTATGACATGATAAGGAAGCAAAGTGTACCATTTGTAATTCTAAAAGAAAATTACAGGTAACTTAACTCCAAAAGCAGCAATAATTAGAATAGCCAAAGGTACCAAGATAGAGTGAATTAATTCCTTTGGGTATCTTGTGGTTATTTTGGAGAAATTGTTACCTGCTTTAATCATCTGGATTATATGTGCTGGGAATGTTCTAGTGATTAAGGGTTAGGTAAATGTATAATTTGGCTCTGGATGTCAACAGGATCATAATTCTAGATAATAAATATTGCCCATTACTGATGATGCTTGCATAATTAATAAAGTGGAAAAAAAACTGTACAAGTTATGACTTGGATCTATCAATACATTTATTTATGTTAATATATTTATTTTAATAAACTTCATGTGAGGGAACATCATTTATTTGTCTTTGATAGTTTTATTTCCTCTCTTTTATTTTTTCAATTCTTTAATTTTTCCCAGTGCAAATAGACTGAGATATAGAACCTTGAAACTGATATTTTTGTTTGTCTATTGTTTGCTTTAGGAAAGCTCATCACCCTTTTGGTTGATATCAATAAAACAGGGAAAACAGTTTGTTATTCCCCTGGTTAATACAACTTTATTAAGTTAACAGTATAACTGCATACTGATTAGCCCATTCAAGATGCGTCAAGGGTAGAACCTGGTATTGGAGAGAAAGGTAAAAGGTAAAAGGACTCACTCATATATATGTATAATTTTTTAAAGCCATATTAAGTGTCAGATACATTAGGGACCAGATGACCTAGGTGTGTGAACTTATCTGTTACCTGGCCAATACCAGCCAGCTGCTACATTCAACTTTCCCAGTCTTCACTATGAAACCACAATTTCAAAGTTGGGTTTGAAGTTAATTAAAATAAAGGGAACCATGTGAATGATCAAAAAACATTTTCTCATATGAATTTTTAAAGCCTAAAAGCGCATTTCTTGTTAGTTTTTTCTTTTTAAATTTTTTTCTTTTTTTGTTATACATGACAGTTGAATCCACTTTGATAGAATTATGGAATATATCTTATTCTAATTAGGACCCCAGTACCTCTCTTTCTTCTATTTTCCCACTCCCTATCCTCTTTCTTCTATTGATCTTTCTGCCATTTACCCATAGTTATATTAAACATTTTAAGATTAATTTCTGTAGTGTACGTGTGGTAAGATTCACTATGATGTATTCATATATGCACAGAGGAAAGTTATGTCAGACTCATCCCACTGTCCTTCCTTTTCCTATCCCCCTTCCCATCCCTTCATTCCCTTTGTCTAATCCACTGAACTTGTATTTTTTCCTTCCCCCCACCCCTTTTGAGTAAGCATTGCCATATCAGTGAAAGCATCAACCTTTGGTTTTGAGGGTTTGGCTTATTTCACTTATCATGATAGTCTTCAGATTCATCCACTTACCAGAAAATATCATAAAGTCATTCTTCTTTATGACTAATACTCCATTGTCTCTAAATACCACAATTTCTTTATCTATTCATCTATTGAAGGACACCTAGGAGGAGGACTCTATAGCTTAGCTATTGTGAATTGTGCTGATATAAACGCTGATGTGGCTGCATTACCCTAGTACGCTAATTTTAAATCCTTTGGATATATACCATGGAATTGGATAGTTGGATAAAATGGTGGTTCCATTCCTAGTTATTTAAGGAATCTCCATACTGCTTTCCGGAGTGGTTTACCCCAATTTGCAGTTCCACCAGCAATGTGTAGTGTATCTTTTTCCCACATCCTCACCAACACTTATTGTTACTTGTATTCTTGATAATTGCCATTCTGGCTGGAGTGAGATGAAATCTCAGTATGGTTTTAATTAGGTTTTAATTGACATTTCTCTAATTGCTTGAGGTGTGAACCTTTTTAATATATTTGTTGACCATTCATATTTCTTCTTTTGAGAAGAAATAAAAATTTATTTATTGAGTTGAGTTTTGTGCAGGGTTAAGTAATAGGGGTAAAATTTCATTCTACTACATATGAATTTTCAGTTTTCCCAGTACCATTTGTTGAAGAGGCTATCTTTTCTTCAATGTGTGTTTTTGGCACCTTTGTCTAGTATGAGGTAACTGTATTTATGTGGGTTTTTCTTTTCCATTGGTCTTCATTCCTGTTTTGGTGCCAATACCATACTGGTTTATTTTTTTGTTTTGTTTTATTTGTTTGTTTTACTATAGCTCTGTACTATAATTTATCATCTGGTATTATGATCTTTCCTGCTTCACTTTTCTCACTAATGATTTCTTTGGCTATTCTGGGTCTCTTATATTTTTCAAATGAATTTCATGACTGATTTTTCTATTTCTATGAAGAATATCATTGGAATGTTAATGGAAATTGCATTAAATCTGTATAGTACTTTTGGTAATATGACCATTTTGACCATATTAATTCTGCCTATCCAAGAATATGGGAGATATTTCTGTCTTCTAAGGTCTTCCTCAATTTCTGTAGTTTTCATTGTTAAGGTCCTTCACCTCTTTTATTACTTTCATTCCCAAATATATTTTCAAGATTTTGTGAATGGGATAGTTTTCCTAATTTCTCTTTCAGCTAATTCATTATTAGAGTATAGGAATGTGATTGATTTATGGGTGTTAATTTTGTATCCTGCTACTGTGCTGAATTCATTTATGAGCTCTAGAAGTTTTCTGGTGACGATTTTTGGGTCTCTAGATGTAGGTTCATGTTATGGGCAAACAGAGGTAGTTTAAGCTCTTCTTTTCCTATTTGTGAACCTTTAATTTCCTAAAAGCATATTTAAAAAGCCTATTTTAAGTATTGTGAATGCTGTATCTACCTTAAGATTAGTCAGTATTTTAAAATATTTGCTACAGTAGTACAAATGCTATCATCTGCAGTAGAAAAGTGACTTGATTTTTAGATCCTAGAAAACTGGAGTCAATACTCCAGCATATAGGCACAGGCAACTTTCTCAATAGGACCCCTAAACGCTCAGGAAATACTACCAAGAGTTAATCGATGTAATGACATCAAATTAAAAAGCTTCTGCACAGGAAAAAAAAAAAAACAGGAATGCAAAGAAAGGACCTATAGAATGGGAGAAAAATCTTTGTTAGCTACTCTTCTGACAAAGGATTAGTATCTAGAATATAAAAAGAGCTCAAAAAACTTAACATCCACAAAATGAATGTAATAAATTGGCAAGTGAACTAAATAGACACTTCTCAAAAGAAGAAATACAAATGGCCAACAAATACATGAAAAAATCTTCAACACCATTAGCAGTTAGGGAAATGCAAATCAAAACTACACTGAGATATCATCTCATACCAGTAAGAATGGCAGTCATCAAGAATACAAATAATAATCAATTATTATCCTGAAGAGGATATGGAGGAAAAGGAACACTTTTACACTGTTGGTGGGACTATAAATTCCTCAAAAGATTGGGCATGGAACTCAACTATACCACTCCTCAATATTTATCCTAAAGAAAATGTCATCATACTACAGTGATACATGCACACCCATCTTTATATCAGCACAATTCACAATAGCCAAATTGTGAAACCAGCCTAGGTGCTCATGAACAGATGAATGGATAAAGAAAATGTGGTGTATATATGTATATACACAGTCAAGTTTTATTCAGTCATAAAGAAAAATGAAATTATATCATTTTCAGGAAACATATGGAACTAAAGACCATCACGTTAAGTGAAATAAGCCAAACTCACAAGGCAAAGGTTGAATGTTTTCTCTCATATGTGGAAGCTAGAGAGGAAAAAGGAAATGAAAGGTCAGGGGTCAGGGATCTCATGAAAATTAAAGGGAGATCAATAGAGGAAAGAGACCAGGAGATAGGAGGAGGAGAGTAGAGGGGAAGGGCTGAAGAGTGATACTGGCCAAATTATATGTTCATTGTACCCATGTATAAATATTTAACAACAAATCCCATCATTACATGTAACTATAATGTACCAATAAAAAATGTGGAAAAAAGTAAAATAAAATCCTTTTGAATTTTATTTATAAAAAAAAGTGGACAGACATGATTATACATTTAGTGGAGAACTTCTTAAACTATGGATTTATTAGAAATTTGGGTAAATATACACTAGGAATAGAGTAACTGCACAAAGTTATCTATTCCAGTGATTAGAAATGAAATGCATGTGAGACAATGAAATTAATATATTTATTAAAAACAGACAGGATCTGACCCATCACTGCATGACTCAGCCTTAGTACCCCGCCCTAGTCCAGGCCCTGAGCAACATATTTCCAGCTCAATAACCTCTGGCAACCATTGTTGTTCCACTCCTTGGCAAATAAGGGCTGTGTTGGGTGGAGTCTCAGGAGCTTGAGCTGGCCCTGGGACTTACTGCCAACAGCTGGGTAGTTACCCACCCAGGGAAATACTGGAATCACAGTTCTAAGAAAATAGTAGATTAGGGAAAATAAAGAAATGAAAAATAAAATAATTTTTTAAAAAAGAAAATAGTAGATTAGAATCAGAGTAATGAGCCCATGTTGGACCCAAATGGAACTAAAAGGTGGGAAGACAGCCAAGGTATAAAGTTAAAGAGACAAAGATAAAAGTTGCTGCTGAGAAAGATCAGTAGAGGAGAGGAAAGGGAATGGGGGGATGGTGAGGGAAGTAGTGGGGACTGAATTAGAGAAAATTATATTGCATGCACTTAAAATTGTGTCAAAATTAATCCCAATGTTATGTCTAACTAATATGAAGCAATAAAAGATGGGAGAAAAATTGCTGTTGAATGAAGAGGTTGGGAGATGAACCTGCAATGATAATTCCTGAGTCAACTGTGGACCTCTACAGAGTCTTTTCTTTCCCAATTCTCACAACTTCTGTGAGAGCCCCAAGAACTTTGAAAGTGGCAGTCAAAGGTAAACAATTTATGTTTTTGGCATTTGTAGTCCTCTAACAATACTCACAACCAGCTATACACACTGAGGCAAGTGAGCTCAAGGTACTAACCAAGCCCCCTATCTGGTGGACCCAGAGTATGAGAACCTCAGTGAGTACAGCAAGACCAAGAATGGTCTCTCAGAAGTGCTTTGGCACTGGACCAGGCAATTCCATGTATGGGGCTCAAAAAGGCTGCTTAATTTGTTCAAATAAACTGATAAAACTGAATGAGTCAAACCCAGGAAGGCTATGATTAAGTGGAAATTGGAAAGCTTGAAGGGTGACTAAATTAACAGTCTCCTGAACTACCAAAAACTTTTTTCTATACACTTGCAAAATTCACCTGGCTTCAAAGCTATTGAGTTTGAGAATCAGGAGAAAACACTAGCAAGGAAATCCCACCCAGACAAGTCTCTGCACATAATGTTGTTACCTCCATCACTTCTATCACCACCAAATTTGTAGGGGCACATTTTCTAAGGGCAGTTTGTCCAAGTGAGCTAATCAATCTGAAGACAAAAGCCTCTTCTAGAAACTGCCATCACTAGGAAATTTTCTCCTCCTTGTGATAAAAACAGGAATTTGATGCTCCAGGATCCAAATCAGCTTTGTTCTATTTCTACAGAGGAGACTGGGTAGAAGGTACAAATGAGAGAGGAAGAAAGGACCAGTTTTTATACTTGCATTTGTTTAATTTCTCAGGAGACTTGTATTAATAGACTATACTTTTAGAAGAAGTAAATTAACTTTATACAATGTTTAAGGAATATTGTATATGTGGGATCAGATGAGGGGAAGGGATAGTTTTGCCAAAGGCAACTGTTATCAAGGTTTTGAAATTAATTGGATGCTTTAATTGAGGTAGATTACTAGCTAATGCTTGCTTGAATACAGTAATTCTCCTATTAAATTATCTTTGAATAATTACCTGAAATTTCTCAGCTGCAGGGACTGATGGCTATTTAATTGCACAGTGATGTTGCTATATAATTACTTAACAAGGTGTCCTGTAATAGTTTAATTCCCCTTTTACTGAAAAAAAAAGTGGATGATAAAGTAACTACAAATATCCCTTTCATAAAAAATAAATTGCCATAGGTTTTTCCCCCTCAAGGATTATTTATTATTTGAAAGTAAATGAAATTATTTCTAAATTTTTATTATATAATTCAAATATTGATTATTTTTTAAATAGCATAGAGTCTCTCTAGCACATTATAGATTAGATAACATTGCAACGAATTGGAATTATCATTTTTAATTTTTACTTATCACAGACATTCTATGTTTCATTATTAAATATTCAAGAAATTACTTCCTTCTTTTCATTTTTATCACATATTTTATCTAAGTTTTTCAGACCAAGTATGTAGCCATTAAGTGAATAATTAAATACTTTTAATATGTGGCCATATGTCACTTGACAATGGTATAACAGAAAATGAACTGAACTGTCTGGAATTATTTGGCAAACAATCTACAAATAGGTAGTTTCCACAAAAACACCAATTTATTAACACTTAGAATATTGCCACAAACATTATTGGAATAGCAACAAGTATCATTGAACTATTCTCAGGTTAATCTAATTGACTCCTACTCTAATCAAAATCCTACTTATGGTACAGTTTTGGAATCAAGTGAAAATGTGGCACAGAATACCCCTTGTGATTATTGTACAAAGAATATAAGAAACAGATCACCCATATTTTGGTAAAACTATACTCAGATGTTACTGCTATCTACGGACCAGACACCTGAGACGTATACCAGATAGGTACATGTACAACTTTACTTGGGAAGATTTTCCTTCGTGACAGGAATCCAAAATCTAAAAACTTTACAGACGTAGAAGCAATGAATTTTGCATCTAATGAAAATTATCAATCAGACACTAATCTTTGGAATTTTTAAGATTAAATTGGCGTTTTGAAATTCTGTTGAATGAGGAAGCAAAGGCTAGATAGTTCAATCATTTCAACTTTTTGACCTGTTAAGAAAAAAAAAATAAAATAAAGCCAAACAGAAAGCAGTTCCTGCAGATTCTGTCAGGAAGAGGGAATGAAGTGATATGGATGAGGAAGGGATTAGAATGGTGGAAATGGAAGGGAGAGAGATGCAGAATGAAAGGATGCTCTTGGTGATCCCTGAAAGGTCACATACCCGAAGATGCAATCCCTGGTTGCGTATCAATATTGTGGTTGCCACCACTATTTGGAATCCACATAACTTTTCTATACTTCTGGTATTAAGGTCAGGATTCTGTTTCCAACCAGAGTGTCGAAGGGAATGTGGGTAAAACACTGTCTCTGGGAAACATTGCAGACACCTGGCTAAGCCCATAGCATGCATGAATATGCGGCATTTCCTCTCAAGTAAGTGTCCCACTGAGATGCTGGGGCAATTCCAATCAGGTACAGGACAACCCTCCTGTGATGCTGGGCCCATTTGCACGGAGTACACTCTAGTAATTTATTTTTCTCTTAAATAGCACTCTGGGCAGTAAAAAAATACAATAGCAACTGCTGGTCATGGTGATGCACACCTGTAATCCCAGCAACTGGGGAGGCTGATGTGGGAGATTTTGAGTTCAAGGTCACCCTGGGCATTTTAGCATGACCCCCCATGTCAAAATAATACAAAACACTACAAAAATAAAATTTAATTAAATTTAAAAAAAAAGAAAAAAATCAGAGGCTTTCCATAGACAGTATTATTTCTTATTTCTCAAGTAACAGAAAATAAGTTTCTGGGTTTTTTTTTTTATTTATTCAGGAAATAAGTCATGTGCTTCACCAAGAAATATAGTATCATCTTTTTCTTAAGGTCTTAATTTTGTTTATTTAAAGTTGAAGTTCTGTTTCAATAACATGATTTAGTCAGTGGGTGTGGTAATCTAATACCACTGTTGTGTTTGACTTCAGAATCAACTATGTTCATTTTTAAAAATAGATGTAGTCCTTAAATAAATGAATAGTCTGATTTATTAAGAATGTGTGTCTTTTCCTCAAATGGAAATGTGCATCTCAGAAGTAATTATACAGGAAATCTTCTCTCGACCCACATATCCGCTCATCCCTAAAATAAAATAAAATAAAATAAAATTTCTTCATGTGGTTCCAAAAGGAAGGAGACATCATCTCTGTTCCTCGCCTCAATAATGCATCTTCTGCCAAAAGACAAATGTCAAATTAAATGGACAAGACAAAATAGAAATGTCTCTATTAGGAGCAGGGCTGCTTTGTCCTCCAGGGTGTGGATGTGTGTTTACAGTAGTGTCACTCACTGAGCAGTGACTAGGATCGATTCTTCATTGGGATTCGCGTTTCAGCCATCAATGAGAGACCACAATTAGGTCGAACTTTGATCAATCTTCCTGCCAACAGATCTGGAATCACATTTTAAGCCTGATCTGAGCTCACGTTCTTCTTTTATTCCAGCACAAAAGCTTGGAACCACAGCATCATTGAAGCATCCTTGAAATCATTTGTGTTTCACTGGTGATGTGAGATATGGCAATTCTTTCATTTCACAAACTAGATGGGCTTTTCCCCCCACTTTTATCTAAAGAGAATTACTTAACCTTTTATGGCCTCATTCTCTCATCAGCAGACCCAGGGTTTTAGATGATGATGAGTAGTTCCCAAACTTTATTGTGCTTAATAATAACCTAGGAGCTTGTTAAAAATGCATTTTCCTAGGCTCTGTCTGTCACCTGTGATTCTCGTTCAGTTGATCTGGGTGGAGCTCAGGCATTTGCATTCTGCACAAGCTCCCAAGGTGACTGACCGACCATATGATGGTGAACACAGCTTTAAATGATCTCTGAGGTTCCTTCCAAAGTCTCACTTCTGCAATCAACTCATGAATCTTAGAGCTGGAAGGTCCGAAGATAAAATTGAGCTGGGCATGTGGTGCACACCTGGAATCCCAGGCACTTGGGAGGCTGAGGCAGGACCTTCGGAGTTCAAGACTAGTCTGGGCAACTTAGCAAGACGTTATGTCAAAATAAAAAAAATAAAAAGGTATGAGGATGTAGCTCAGTAGAAGAGGGCTTGCCCAGCATGGGTGAGGCCCTGGGTTCAGTCCTCATGCATACACATGCACACACACACACACACACACACACACACACAGAAACACACACAAAAGAACAGAAAGAAAGGCTAGAGAGACAGTTTAGACATAAGGCTGAAAAAGTAAGGTAACCTAGGGTCTGGTGTGTGGAGGTTCATAGATGTTAGGGAATTGAGGCTTTCTAAAAGAACTTTTCTACTTTTTTTCTTTATATAGTCAAACCATGGCAAAAAGGCCAGCTGTGTTTATAATGGAAATTTCTTTTTTAAACTGATAATTCTACTCCTTGAAATTTAATGCATAAATAGAAATAAACATTAGAAGATAGGTACAAGACAGTTCACAGAATTATTTATGACACTAATATTTTGTAAACATAAATGTTCAACAATAGGACATTCTTGCAATAAATCTTTGCATATGCATATGATGGAATATCATTTAGCCATTAAAATGTTTTAGAAAATATTTACTTGCAGGAAATTATTCATGATATAATGTTAATGTTTTAAAGGCAGTTTACCAAGCAGTATACTTAGTAAATCCCAATTTTACAAAATATCCTTAAAGGTAGGTGGTTATATATCTCTATTGAAAAAGCAGAAAACTTAGCAGGATTCCCACAGCAAGTTACACAGTTGTCCATGATTTTCATTTTTGTCTTAGTTTCTTTGTGCTCCTATAACAAAATGTCACTGCCTGATTGGCTTATGGACAAGTCTAGGAGCTTTACTGAAGACTAGCTCCTAAAATCCAGTTATATTTTTGAAGCATATGACAATTGTGTGAATAGAATGAGGTTTTCCTGTAGACAGAATTTGAAATTGTAGAGGCGGGTGACTTTCATTCTAGTGACAGCACTCTGGATGTGCTCTCTAAAGATGCTGTGTTGTGTTAGTCATGTGTAAAGAAATAATAAAAATGACAGACTCATATAGTGTTTCCTATTTGTTCTACATTCTTGCCATATGATATTCACAGTGACCCCGCCCCCCGTCATGGTGTTGGTAACATTATTCCCATTTTACCTGTGAAAAAACTGAGATGTGGAGGGGTTTAGAGATTTAACCAAGGTCATCACCATTACTTAGCATCACCATTACTTAGTGTCTAGAGTCCCACATCACCATGCTGAAGCACTGCACGAATATACACACAACAGACTTGAACTTCAAGCCTTACGGTAACCCTGAGAATTATCACTATGCCCATCACCAGATAAGGAAACAGAGTTTTAAGAGAACATAGAATATCTAAATGGAGGATTTCTAGGTAGGAAGAAGGGACATGCAAGTGGCTCCCGTTATCCTCTGTCCCTGAGTTTCCCTTTTCCCTAATGCTTCCATGCCTAAAGTCCCCCACAATATAATTGTTCTACCCCTCCAAGGTCAGGTCCAAATACAGAGTTAAATTTCATAAAGAAGGACTCTCCTAAATGTAAGTACAAAAGGCAAGTACAAATGCAAGTACTTGTACAGGCAAGTACAAAAGGGTGGGTCTCCAGAGTCAGAAAGAAACAATTGAATCCTGACACTTGATGGTGGTTTGACTTCAGGCAAGTTCAATTTTTTCAACTATAAAATAAAGATTACAGTAGTGCTCACATCATACAGTTATGATGAGGAGGAAATGACATCATTCTTTTTTTTTATTGGTTGTTCACAACATTACAAAGCTCTTGACATCTCATTCTTATAAAGCATTTTACAAAGTGACTGGCATATTCCAAATGTTCAGTCAATAGCAACAGTAATAATAATAGGGAGGAAGTAAGTTTTAGAGGAGACTCATCATTAGGCCAGTATCAAACTCTACTCCATAAATCAGTAGTTCCTTGAAATAACATCGGAGCTCTATAATAAGGAAGTGGAGGGTAGTGAAGCAAAATAAATGTTGAAAACTTCGGTTTAGACAACATTCAACAGGATTTTTCTTGTAGATCTCTTCCAAGCCTGTAATAGCCAGTGCTATTGATGAAACTGTAGAAGTCAAGTTTCCCCAACCCATTTGAACATTTATATTTCTGAAGACCCATTAAGTCCGGAGAACTCTTTGGGAAACTCCACTGGATAAAATCCTAGGTAGATCCTAAATTATTCAGAGAAGTAGAAAATTCTTCTATTAGCAAACAATGTGCTTCTGAATCTTTGTGGTAGAAGAGGAAATGGTATATTCTATCTTTCTCAGATTCTCCTAACAGCCCATGTGCCAGAAAAACCTAGAACTTTAGGAAGAGTGCAATTGACTCTGCAATTGATATTAACTAAAACAGACCCACAAACTAACAAAGCCACAAGCTTATTAGATAACGAAAGGCATAGGTGCCGCCACACTGAGCCACTGCCCTCTCCTCAGCCTTCAGTGTCCTTCTCTATCTACCTTTTCATCCCTCCTCACCTTCTTAGCTTCTACAGATCCTTCAGGCTCACCTTTCTGATACCACCTCTTCAGAAAGCCTGTTCTGCATCAGATGCCCCTTAAGACCCTGTATTCACCCCATCACAGGACCACACCAAAATGTCAGTTCCTGGATGGCAGATATGATGTCCTATTCATCATTGAGTCCCCAAGAGTTGACATAGCATGGGGCCTGGAGTCAGTGCCAGAGAGATGTTAGTAAAGTGAATCTCAGCACAGGATAAAGCTAGGCCAGGGAAGGACGGGGAGGGAGGAAGTCCTCCCTAGGAGAACAGGAGAGGAAAGGCTCTAGGTGGAGAAGGCTGATGAGCAGATACATGCAGGATGGGCTTCAGGATGGAAAGGACATCAGTAAAGGCTGCGAAGATCCTTGTAATCCTAGGAATCAACAGGGATGAAAATCCTTAGGATGACAAAGAGAGGGTCCTGATTTTGCCAAGCATTGCTTTATTTACCCTCATCTGTTTATGCCCTTCGGTGTGTTCAGAAAATTTTTTTCCCTAGGCAAGTACAGTTATTTGCAAGTCAGAAATAGAATTAACAAAAGTCAATACTGCTTTGCATGATTTGCAAGTTTCCTTAGAAAATATGGCTGACTGTCCCAAGAGGAGCTCCCAGGTAATTTTATGGGAGAAGTGTGACTGATCCATCTTTATGTGGAATTATATACTGTCATTATTAAAGTTTGGGCAGGTTTCTCAGGGTACCCTGAGGCCAGTTCCCAGCTTGAACCCTGAAGAGCAGTTAACAATGAAGTCCACTGCCCATCTCCTAACTGGTCTCCTCACTTCTTTATCTTGGCTAACTTCAACATCATCCACTTAGTTTTCTGAAATTGGAAATCTCCAACTGTCCTTGATTCCCCAAGTAAGTCCAATGTGGTATTCTGTGGTGTTACTTATTAAATAAATGCACCTTCATTGAAAAATTGATAGGCAGACATAAAAGATAAAGGAATGGAGAAGCGTCACTTGTGATCCCACTGATAACATTTTCTAGTATTTTTTCCTGAAATGTCTATCAAGTTCTGAACATAACTTTGACTCCAGATTTTTGTTTTTTTTTTTTTTCAAATCTGTCCTTGACTTTTTTGCCTGCCATCATTCACTACGACTTTTCTCGTCTGAAATAAAGTATGTCCTCCCCTGAGGACATGGGGTGATCAAAACACATATGAGCTATGCTATCATAGAGGATGAGAGCAATGTATATAAATCTTTTTCTCCCTTCTTTGGCTCAAGTAGTCTCAGTCAGCTCATACTCTTTCTTTCCTCTTAACATCATTTCTTGGGGACCATTTTATCAGTTCTTTCTTCCTTTTTATGTTATATATTATCTCATTGTATCCTAATAACCAACCCCTACTGGTGACTAAATGGGGGCCCTTCCACTCTTTTACTATAGCAAACAATACAGTAAACAGTCTCATACATACGTCATGTCATACATGTTGGATCAAAGCCATAGAATAAATTCCCAAGAATAGGACATGGGTAGAAGTTGCCAAATCAACCTCCACAGAAGTTTACCAATAACATTCCACCAGTAACCTATCTCTGAGAGTGCTGATTTCCCTACTACCTTAAAGCTGTCTTTATTCCTTCTTAAAACCACATGGTGGCCTAGGGAAATCCCCTAGCTGATTGAATTGAAGATTAAACAATGTGGAAGGATTCTTTCAACCTCTGGCCACCAAGAATCTTCATGGAGGTCTGCATTTATTTTTAAAGGTGTCTTTATTCCTGAAAGAAAAAGAAAGAAAAACCCACGATGCTATGATGTAGGTGCCACAAAGAGGAACAGATTTCTTTCCCGTGTTTCCAGCTAAACAAACCACTTAAAAAGATACATGGCGCCATTAAGGGTTGTTGGAGACGTGGGGGAACTCATCGTTGATGTGCAATCAAATGGCCACTTGGGAGAGCAATCTGTGCACTTCCTCCCACAGAGCAGCCAGTTTCAACTGAAATATATGCAGGGCCCCTTTGCAACTTCTTTGTGTGGAGGTTCATTGCCGTCTTAGAGGCTGCGGCGGGTTAGGAGGGAGCACCCATGTTGTACAACAGTGTATCCAAGCTGCCCTTTCTGTCTACCTATTTCTTTCCCTGCTTTCACCCCTTTGTGTGTTTTTAATGGGGATAAGTGTGAGATGTGCTGGAGTGCAATCACATTGTGGTCTTAAAAGGATCTCTGATGATAGAAAATATGTCAATTTATTATTTCCCTCAGGACAGAGAAAAAAGTACAAAGGTTCAATGGATGATGAAGATAATACTTGTGCACTGTATAGCATTTTCCAACAAAGGATTTTAAGGTGATTTTCCTTTAAAAAAAAATACTTTAGTCCCATTTTGTAGGTGGAGAGACAAGAAGATTTTGCAGTGACTAAAATGTCCTAGTGGTGGGACCCTGCATAGAGTCAGCATCTCTATGATCCTTTCTGGGCTTTTTCACTCCCTCTAGTGGAATCCGGTTCTTCACATGAGAGTTTTGTACGGTAATAGCAAGCACTGTCCTATTGTGCAATCTTTGGGGTCCCAGAGGCACAGTGCCATCACATCTTCAACCTGATGGCTATATCTCTGATCAGAGCCATCTCATGTACCCATAGTTCCAGTTGCCTTGCACAGCAATTAGCCCGGTAGATGCTGAGCGGCTCTTGCACACAGGAAGTATGCCGGGGAAGCCCAGCAAGGAGGTGGCCACTTGTTATTTGTCACGCGGGGTCATTCATAATGAATCAACAAAGCATTGACAATAGTTTTCTTGTAAACTGAACAAACCTTATAAATGGTGTGTGGTCTCCCCTCCCCCATGAATTAGTTCCTTTGTCCTGAAATGTGTGGTTAGCCTGGATACTCATTCTGCTTTGCTGGGAGAGAGAGAGAGTCTGGGGAGGCACCCGGACTGTGCAAGACAAGTCGGCATTTTGGTCTTCTGTATCAGAAGTGGAAAGATTTCGTTTATGCCTTGAAAAGTCAGAGATCAAAAAAAAAAAAAAAACATAGATGGAAAGCACAGAAAACTTTCTGGACTATCTGAGTGATCCGTTTTAGGGCATGAATATGATTGCTAGTTCCTGTCTTTCTATGTGCAACAGAGAAAGGAAATTAAGACTGTAGAAACAGTTTTTAAAACGCTTTGTATGGCTGCTTGAAATTCTTTGTATGATTGCCTGTTGTTTAAAATCCTAAATAAGGAGGGTGAAGGTCCTTAGGAGGAAACTAATTGCTTTAAGCTTTTCCTCCCCAGTGTATGCGGGTCTCTGCTGCTACATGATCTTGGATACTGAGCCACTGAATGAAGAAGCAATATCTTCCTTAAATAAATGGACAAATATCATCTACTGCTGGCATCTTCCTTGGCTCCGAGGTGGGAGGGGGGGGGCGAGATAGTTCATGGTGAAGTTCACCATAGCTTAGAGTTCATAAAATCAACCTTAGGATCAAAACATTGAAATGAAAACTCACAGAACAGAAAGGAGCAAATCTATGTAGAGGGAGGATTTTTGAATCTTGAGATGTTCAAGTATTGCTGCTTGTCTTTATGAAAAGGCAAATTATGATGGCATAATTTTTGACATGTTGTTCCCAGATAGAGTGCCTGTTGGGATGTATATTAGATCAGATTGATAGATCGTTACCTGAAAAGAGCTGCAACACTCCAACTCGAGTTTATGCACGAGATTATTTACAGAAATATACCATATTTGTGCTATTTCATCTCAGATATAATTTTATTTAATGGCAAATTTTTATTAAAGTATTTAAGTGAGTTTTTCTCTTTTAAGAAAATTGCCAAAAATCATTGCTAAGATACGAAAACAAGTCAATGATTAAGATCACATAAACCCATGTAATATGTATATTCAGCCCAGAATTGCTTTAGGGTCATTGTAGCCATAGAGTTTTCAAATAAATTATTTGAATATAAAAGTAGATTATGTATTTCCCCTGTGGCTGGCCAAATGTCTTTTCAACAAAGGGTAAAATAAGAAGGCTATTTTTTGTGTAAAAGAGTGATCTTTTTAGTCATGCTTGGCTGCCTGTTCAGGACTGTCTCCATCTATAATGAGATATTCTTGAACTCATTTGAACCAGAAAGTTTAGTAAATTTGTGGTACATTTTTACATAAAATAGCATGATTTGCTGAAAAGATCAGGGCTAGAGTGAAGGGAGGATAGCTTAATGATTGTTTTCATTTCTAGATTATAATTCTGAGCTGACATCTACATTGGACAATATCTAGAATATTGAAAATAAATTTACTTTGTTATTTAATACTTTTGGGGAGTTCTAATTTCAGCTCTCAGCTTTAAAGTATACTTGCTATTAAAATCTTAGTTGAATTTCAGCTTCAGCTGTCATAAAGACTTTGTGACAATAGTTCTTATAGTTGTATCTTTCATAGTTCTTGACGCTGGAAGGTGCTGATGGCCCTTCTGGAAAAATGTGGAAAAGAGTTTTTTTATAAATTTTATGGCTCTGCTTTGAAGTAGATTTGACTTATATGCTAATTTGTAAATATTAACTTTCTCCTTTACTTACTAATATAGTTAAAAAAAATATCCCGAGTGTGGAAATGCATGCAGAAACAAAAACACACACATTGGTGTAAGGGAATCTTTTTGAAAAGTGAAAGTAAATTTTGACATGATTAACATAACATGTTTATTATATTATTCCCTCATGTTTTATATTGTCTACATAGACTCATTTTTCTAATATACCTGGTCATCTTTAAAAACTCCACAATTTTTTTTGCAATTACAAGCAGACATATTAGTTAATAAATCTTAACTGATAGAAAAAAAATCAACTCCATATTGTGCTCATTTCCAGGCTTCTTTCTCTAATTGAACCTGGACATGTCACTTGTTTTATATTTGGATTTCCCTCAGGCTCCCAATTTTTGTTTTAACTCTTCTAGAAACACTGATTTCTTCTATTCTTTCTCCTTTCTCTGATTTTTTTACAGCAAATGATGTGTCATATCTCTCCTGAAATTGACCATTCTTTTCAGAAGATTTTTTTTTTCTTTTTGCCTGTGGTGCTACACTGAAAAAGTCACTCAGCTAAAATGAGTTACTTCATTTCCAAATAAAAACAATAGTGTTTTCATGCCTGCACTTATTATTATTCTGAGAATGTACTAATTTGTTACATCCAAGATGACGGTTCGCTGGGTCCGTGAAAAGGGCAGTGTGCCAAGTGTAGCAGGGAAGTAAAGGGCTCCTTTCATGGGAAGTAGTGGGACAGAGAGGAGCTGGCAGTTCTTGCGGGTATCAGGAGGCACGCTGCCAGGGGAGTCATCCCAGTATCAGGGTCTTCTGTATCAGGGTTCTGAATCAAGCTAAAACTATGATTTTACTAAATGTCAGCCTGGGCAGCCAAATTTTGAAACCCGCTATTGCTAAGGAGCAACTGATAAATGTTTTATCCCTGTAGGCGCTGGCTGATGTGGCACAAGGATTTTGAATGTGTACAGTACCTTACTGCTTTTGGCATTAAGCTTAGATAATTGTCTACTTACCCTGAGCCGGTAATAGCAAAATACAAGTGAAGAAAGATATTTTTACAAAGTAAAAACTACAAAATAGATTTATCTATATTACTATGGATTTTTTTTATTGTTGTTCTTCTCCCCTATTAAATTTGAATGATAATGAAGTTTGATTCTGTACCTTTATTCTGCTCTAAACCAGGGTGGTCTCATAATTTTGTTTTACATGCATGACATTGCTTAAGGTCATTAGTTGTAAATCGTAGTATAAAAAGGCTGAAAATATATTCAGCACTTTGTAGTTTCCGAATACACATTTAAGAGCTGCTATGAAGTCGAGACCTACATGGCAGATTTTCTGGCACTGAATGGTCAATTTAGTGATGTAGATTAGTGAATCCAAACAGTAAGTGGAAAGAGACTATAATAATGCTTTGATATGTCCCTCTGTTGAAGCATATCCTGATTGATCCATTTTCTGTTATTGTAATATTTTTCTTTGCTCTGTGGCAAAATGCTCTCTACTTTGTTATTTTTTAAGAATATAACCCAGAAAAAAAATGATCCGTTTTAAAATTTTTCATCTGCTTTCATACCACTTAATAAATGAAAAACAGATTTGGATTGATGAATTGAAATTTATTTTGTTGGAATAAAAACCTTCCCTTTGAGAACATTTGCTTTGTTCCATACGTATTTGTCAAGTTTTCTTTTAATCTAAAGTTTTAATTCATTGCTCTTTCTATTTTAAAGGGGTATACTTTAAACAACATTTAAATAGCAACCATTTAAAATAATAATAATAAATAATAAATAATATCATTATTTATCTAAATCTTGAAACGAGTCTTACTTAAAATATGACTGACCTAAATTTGGTGCTTTGAATCATATTTAGTTTCTATAACTATTCATGTTCTTAGAGAATGAAAACCAGCTCTGCTTTTTGTGTTGTTCATCAGTTACAAGTTTAATTTTCTTGACAACTTACTTCAAAATTAAGGGCTGGGTAATTCCTTTCTAATTCCAAATGGAAAGAAACTGGCTGAATTCATGACGAAGATAACCTGAAGTTGGAATTGTTTAAAAATAAAAACAAAAATACACCATTGTAACAGATTTTAAATGAAGTAGGTTATCAAGTGGACTGCTAATTTTTGCCTTTCCAAAATGTTGGATATTTAACCCTCAGAATAATTAAATATTTGTAATAAAGCAGTTAATTCAAGCAGTTTATTGCTGTAATTTGCAAAAGTACATTGAGCTGCTTTCTTTTCAGCTCATTGATGGAGGAACAAACATTTCTTTAATAAGACTACAGCACATTCTAATTTTGTTGCAAAAGCTTAGATAAGGATCAGGCCCCCTCTGAATCACTGCATTGACCTATGACATTGAAAGTGCTGAAGCTCTTTGGCAAAAGAAGAGTTAGACATTCATTATTATGCACAGGACTTTCCAGTTCTAAAGGGGCTCTGTGCTTTTTCTCAGATAGACTTTGTTTGTTGGAAATGAGAACTGTATTTTGGCAGCAAAGGACCAGAACTGAAGCTACTCTGCAGGCAGACTCATTATGACATAATCCTTCATTAATCCTCATTCTCTATTAATAGATCATGCAGAAGTTTTGCTTTAGTTGATCATCTTCATCAAGAGCTATGAAAAAACATAACTGGTGAAATGCTCACCTCTGGTTTAAGGAAGCTGGTTTATATTCGTCTTTATTAGTTACAAACATTAATGGTGAAAATAATCTCTTGGACTTTTTCGTGTACAAAATGACATAGGAGCACCTAAAAATCTGATGTAACTAGATCTTGGTGTTTTGGAGGTAAAACTCATCTGGGAAGAAAATATACCACTTAATAAAAAGGAAAGCTTTATCAGGCTAAAATTTCTCTCTGGTGAGATAAAGTTGTTCTGGTTGTACAAGAGTGGGAATAGTAGCTAAACAGTCCAAGTTCCCATATTGCTTTAGAAAACAAGTTATCATACAAAATATATTTGTTGTGAACTTTCACTGATGAGATTGGGTAAGTCTTGAGATACTAAACTTTTCAAGATGGGGGTGGGGTGGGGGTATCACCTTTAGAAGGACACATGTGGTCTTATTTTTTGTTGAAATTATCTATGCAGATTAGAGATTGGAGTTGTAAAATTTTCATCATACCCATTTGGAGAATTTTGAGACTTATATGTGAATGTATCTAGAAAAATAAATAAATAAATGTGCTTTGCTGATTTTTTGTCCTTTGTTTTGTCTAATTTGGTAATACCCTCGAGGTCATGGTAAGTCAAAAGTTGCCACAGTACATCTGGTTTATCGGTTCACCCTGATCACCTTCCTGAGCACCATGGACTGCTAACTTTCCCCAACTCTGTAACTATCCCCAACTCCGGGCACCAAGTCTCTGACTTGTCTTTCTTGGTAGATGCAAATTTTAATTTGAAGGTATAATTTAGAATTGTTAGAAGGAGATTTTTTTTAATTTTTTTTTTAGTTGTAGTTGGACACAATACCTTTATTTTATTTATTTAATTTTTATGTGGTGCTGGGGATCAAACCCAGCATTTTGAATGTGCTAGGCGAGCGCTCTACCGCTGAGCCACAATAATACATTTTTTTTTCATTTTCACTCAACAGACTTTGAATATTATGAAATAATATGCTACCCAGAGGAAGATTATTTGGCTAAACAGTGTGTATATTTTCCTAGAAGACTATACTAGACAACATTTTTCTGGTATTGACAGGTGATTGTTCTGATAGGAGTATGCTCATTAATGCAGATTGTTCCTCCATTGGAATTTACTGACAAGATCAGATTGATCTTTCATATCACTAATACTTGTGGTATTAAAAAAATATGCATACTACAAGAAATTGTAGGAACATATTTTTATGTTCTGTACATATTTTTTAATTGAGCAAAACTCCATGAAATTAAAGAAGCTGTCTGTGGACACACAAATAGTAGCTGAATTTGGCTCCTAATTCAATCCTTTCTATTCTTAATTCTTTTACTTATCCTATAATAAAGAGAACTAAGATTTATTGAACAACTATTATAAACAGACCATCTCCCCAGGCATTTTAAGTAAGTGATCTAAATTAATTTTTAGACTAATAATCAAATTTAACAAAAGAAAATCACCAGGGAACACTAAGGCAAAAGTTGTATCTGTTACTTTTCAACTTTTGAAATGTTCCCTAAGCTAAATCAGAGAGGTCAGAAGACAATCCAATCAAGGCCTGTAAAATCAAAATATATCTGGTGCTTGTGATGGAATGCCTCTCCATTTGCTCATCACAAGTGGATGGTGAAGTAACATAGAATGTACCTGCAAAATATTCAGCCTTCAAAAGGGAATCTTCATAATAGTAAATGTTCATACTTTTAAAAATATACCAAGTAAGAATTTTGAAGTTACCCTGGCCAACCCAGGACCTGAAAATATGAAAAAGCAGTCAATCCCCCAGAGTGGGCAGCTTCTCAAAAATATTTGGCTAGATCATGATTTACTTGCTTTAATCCAAGGTTTCGGTTCGCCATGATAATGTGTGACAGTTTGTGTTTAAGAAGATTCTACACAACAAAAGTATTATTATAGTATATGAAAAAAATAAGGATTAGAAAATGTTTAAGAGAGGTTGAGGCTATAGCCCAGTGTTCCAGCACAGCATGCCAAAGGGCCCTGGGTTCAAACCTTAACACCAGTAATTTTTTAAAGTTTAAGAAATTAATTTAGCTGGGCATGGTGGTGCATGCCTGTACTTTCAGCGGCTCAGGAGGCTGAGACAGGAGGATGGAGAGTTCAAAGCCAGCTTCAGCAAAAGTGAGGTGCTAAACAACTCAGTGAGACCCTATCTCTTCTAAGCCACCAAGCAGCATAGACTCCTCAAATTTCTTTCTTTCTATCCCTTGGCTTCTGTGGCCACCTGCTTCTCCTGCATCCCTCCCATAAAGACCCCTGTGATGACCTCAGGCCACCAGGGTAGTCCAGGATAAACTCCCCATCTCGAGATCCTTAACTCGATGGCTTCTGCAACGTCCCTTTGCCATTTAAGGCAACATTCACAAATTCTGAATAATAAGGTATGGACATCATTGGATCATTATCCAGCCTATCACACCTTGAGACTCTCAAGGAAGAAAGGGGGACTATTTTCCATCTTCCCAGACATCAAACAGTGCTGAAATCACTGGTTCTCCACTTTTGCTGGGGAATTTTGTTTTGTTTTTGTTTTTAATTAATTAATTTATTTTAATTAGGTATATATGATAGCAAAATGCATTTTGATTAATTGTATACAATTGCAGCACAATTTAACATCTCTATGGTTGTACACAACATAGCATCTCACCATATGTGCATTCATACATGTATCTAGGGTAATGATGTCCATCTTATTCCACCATCTTTTGTTTTTGTTTTTGTTTTAATCCTAATGTCCCAGGCTAATTACATAAAGTTGTCTGGGCTGAGTCACAAAGTATCAGTTGTTTTTTCAAAACTCCTCAGATGATTCCAATGTGCAGTGGAGGCTGAGAACAACTCATTTTGATGCGTCCTTTTGACTTAAAGAACCTACTGACATATGGCAATGATGAATGAAAATGCTTCCATTTCACCAACTGACTTTAAATTTTGTTGAGAAGCAGCTGCATTAAAAGAACACATATTTAAATGACAATATTTTTTAGTCTAGATTAACTTTTGGGGTACTATGATCAAAAGAACAGGACAAAGATAACCTGCTCTGTAAGTATCAAGTTCAAGTACAATTGATTTAAATTATTTGTAGATGAATCATGCATTTGTTGGATTTGTAAATTAAAAAACACTTTTTGTGTGAACTTCTCCCATAGTAGTATGACTTCAACTCAACATCTCATATACTGTTTGAGCTGTGAATCAATGAGACTGTAACCCCAAACTCTAAAACTAGCTGAAGAAATGTGGCAAATGGTGCATACATACTAAATTTCTGGATTACATAGGACATTTTCATAGATGGGGATGGCAAAAAATGAATCATTTGAAATTAAAACTGTCCTCTACTCTAGAAGTAGCCTTTGGGTCTAAGTCATTTGTTAGATTCCTGGTAATGATTTAAATAATGGGAAACATTTATTAATAAATAAATACCAAGTGGTAAATTAAAAAAATTGTGTAATAATAACTAATTGTTTAACTGCATGTGTATTGGGATAAAGAAATGTATTCATTAGAATTTTGACAAACACTAAAATCACTTTAAAAAAATTTCCCATACAGAATGTGTTAAGTCAGTGCATATGTAATAACTAATAGCTACTACCTTGCACTTTAAATAAATTGCCTTATTTAATTCATCCTCACAGCAAGTGTTTGATAGGAAAAACGGCTCCATTTTACAGATGAGAAAACAGTACTAGAGAAATTTAGTAACCCTGTGAGAATCATACCAGGAAGAACCAGGAAGAATATCTATCTTTAACAGCCCCAGTTCAATCGAGGGCTTGTTTAAACTGTCTTTAAAATGCTCTCAATTCACAGGTGTAAGAATTATAATCCCAGACTACAGAAAAGAACAAAAGCTTATATCCAGGTTGGGTTGTAAGAAATATGAGATGAGAATAAGAATTTTTTCTACAAATGAGATATATTTCAGAGGTTTGATTTTTCTTTTGAAATTATATCATGAGCTTGTTTAAACTGTTTTTAACAGATTCCTCTTTGTATGTGTCCCATCTTGAAAATCTTGATCACTTAGGAGTAAATTAATTTATTCCATTTCACTCAGCCTATAGACAAAATATCCAAATTTTATTTTTACCAATCAGCATTTCTCAAACTGATCCTTAAATGGCAATGATTTTAATTTCCTGCTTATTAAAAATAGACTTCCTGGATCCCATTTTATATCATCTGAATCATATTCGCAGGGGTCAAGGCCTGGGGAATGTCTCTCTTTTTTAGCAAACTCATCAGGTTCTTTGTGGTAGAAATGAATTCCATTTGCCCCAAATTTAGATTCTAAAGTCAACTCATTGTAAAGATTCCAAACAGACAATACAAAGCTTCAGAGTAGTAGGAAAACAGGAGCGATCTACTCCATTTCTATTCTTCTATCCTCCTGTTCAAGGACTTCCCCCCGCCCCTTTCTTCACTCATCTAATGTTAGCTGAGGTTTCACAACACACAGTCACTGTGTGGGCCTGGGATATGTGACTGTTGTCAGATAGTTGTGGGTCTACGTACTCCATGCCCCTGCTCTTGCATGTTAGAGAAGTCCTGCTGCAAAGAAACTTGCTGGATATTGTTAAATCCAACATTCTCGAAAAAATCTACAGAGTAAATATATATTTAAAATAATATTGTGTAATAATATATAAATGTATCCATCTATATTCTATATAATAATTAACATTTATTTATATTTTTCATATGTAAATGGTGTGTGCGTGTGTGTGTGTGTGTGTGTGTGTGTGTGTGTGTGCATGCATGTGTGTATGTATGTATGTTCAAATATTGTCCTGGAGAATGCCTTTAGAAAAAGTGGATATGATAATGACATATTTACTTTTTACATACAAAAAGACAATCAATAGTGGGTGAAATTTGCTGGTGATGCATTCATTACCTTTTTTGAAGCACCGATGCTGAAAAGGTAAAGGGTAAAAGGCCACTGGCAGATTTTCCGTGCCCTTAACTCCAGCCCTTGGGAGACTTGACCTGTACTAGAGGCATTGGAGTTTCTGTGGAGTCAGACTTTTACTTAGTAAAAAAAGGATCCTAAATTAAAAGTTTCTATTCATCTTTAGAAAGGCACAAATTCAGCCAATTCATCTATTCTATTATAAATATAATAACTCACTGTCATCATCTTGGTCTCTGTCTTGAACTTTTTTCCTGTTTGTCTTTTTTTTCTATTTTTAATTGATGCATTACAGTTGTATATAATGGTGGGATTTGCTGTTATATATGCACACAGAATATAACAATATAATTTGGCCAATATCACTCTCTAGTATTTTTATTTTTGTAATTATTAAGCAAATGTGTACTCTAAAAACGTGCAAGTCAATAAAAGCAAATCTAATATACAGTGAAAAGCAAAAGGGACTTTCTATTTCTATTATGTCAGTTTCCTATTTCCCAGAAGTGTTTCTGGATTTCTTTTCATATTTTTTTCATATGTTTTGTGTGTGCGCATTTAATGTATAGAGAAATAAATATGTATGTATAAGATGCAATAATATATATAATATAAATATATATTTTTACCAAGATGGCCTCATACCTAAATTCACTTTTCAAACAGTGAATACTTAAATATATTAAGTCAGATTTCCAAAATTCCCTGGGAATAAGGTTCAAAGTTTCCTGATGCACCTTTCAAGTTTTTTTTTTTTTTTTTTTTTTTTTTTTGCCATAAACTCTATAAACAATGACACTAGGGCCTGGTCTTAAAAATAATTCAAGTGAATGAACTGCTTTCTCAAACATCTGGGTACAGTTAGTTAGAAAGGTTTCTGCACATTATTAAATGAGAATGGATTCTCAGGCATTAGTCACAAGTGTGACACATGATTTTTCACAATTGGGTTCTATAGAAATACATTTTCACAAATCAAAAACTCTTTATATATTATAGGATATTACTATTTAAAGTAAAACGGGTGTAAATTATATTTTATATCTAAGAATACTATTGAAAAATAAATAATTCCTCCCTAATTCATGAGTCTTAGTAATCCAATTTTTTTTTTTTATAAATCAAACATGAGATTTGTAGAGATAATGACCCAAACACGGGGCTAACAGAATCTTACTCTTGCAAGGTTTATGTCCTCTTCATGATCAGTAAGAAAGGCAAAGCTAAATCTTTAAATAAAAGAGAATGCTCCTCGAACAGTTTCATTTCTCTCCCCTATTTTTCCTGAAAGACATGCAACTGGAAGATTTGTCTAGTTATACTGAATTGTTTTGGGGCAAAACTTGCATTTGAAACGAAGTATTCATTTGACAGGATTCACCATCATTACATTTTAAAATTCTATTTACAGAGAGTAGAGGTGTGAGATGGGGAGATGTTGGTCAAAGGGTAAAAATTTTCAGTTATAAGATGAACAAATTCTGGGGATCTAATGTACAGATGGGTAGTGATGATGGTATTCATTAATTTGATTGTAGTAATCATTAAATCATTTTTACAGCTTGAATATGATCAATATTAGTTTATCAGTTAGATATTGTAAAATAAAAAATATAAAATATGTTTATAGTCTATTATAAAGTGAGTCATGCATTTGATAAAATGTTCAGGCAGAAAAAAAAATACTCAAGTAGTAAAAAAAAGAAGAAAAAAAAAGAAACCAGAAATTAAATCTCCCTGTTCAAATACCACCCCCCACCCCCCCACACACAAGCATAACTGTGTATAACAGTGTCTTGTTTTTATCCTTTGGGGAGTTTAGAGTCAATCATATAGCAGACCTATGTATCTTTTTTGTTAGTTCCCATATAGGATCATACCACACACCCTATTCTGAACTTTCTCATGTTTACTTAATGTTAGACCTCTTATCATATTGGCATAATAAGGTTTATTTTATTCTTTTTAACAAGCACATTACGTTTCTTTTTATCATTTTGCCATAATTAAGTGAACCTAACTTGTGTGAGTGTTCTCAGGACACTTAGGCTGTTTCTCTTTTCTTGCCATTATGAACAATGCTATAATAAACATCCTTATGCATTTGTCTTGGCATAGCTTTGCAAGAATATCAATAAGATATATTTATAGTAGTGGTGTTACTCACATAGATTAAGAGGATCTCTAATAGTCTAGGTCCAAAAGCATGTCATGAAGCAAGAACTCTCTTGATACTGGTAGTGGGGGTGAAAATTCGTACAAACTTCCGGAAAGGTAATTGGATTATGTCTTAACAAATTTTGGAATTGACATACAGTCTTGTCTATAAATTCTGCTGTTATAAATTTACTATTAATATAGAGGATCATTTCTTAGGGATACAACCTCTACCTTATATCATCTAAGATTAAGAATATTAAATCAGAAAAAGAATGTAGAAAATATCTACTCCAAACCCTGGGTCCCATGGAAGTTAAGTTACATAAATCTAACAGAGAAATTCTGCACTCGCTGTGAGATATTTTAAAAGAGTGGGATAATTAAACACATCCGTTTCCTCTGGGTTTCCATCTCATCTCATTCAGTCCCTATGTTGCTGTCTCTCTTTCTTGCTGTGTCTGTCCTTGTGTTGTTTTGTTAGAACTTTATCAAAGGTGTAGTTCTGTAGGTTTCATTTCCCGGGAATACTTTTCACCAGAGGATGGCTCCATTCAATATGATTGAGGGCCAGAGAGAATAAGAGAGTAACCAGGGTTAAACCTTAGGAAAGTGGATCGGTGGCCTGGCATCTATCCTTTTATGATGGTCAATGAAAAACTGTTTCTCTGCTCTCATGCAACACTTCTGACACCAAATGTGTGAGGTTTTCCTTTGCATGAAGCCATGTTCCATCTCTCCATGCCAGCAGTGTCCTACAATTCAATTACGACACTAACAACTTGGATTTAGCACAGATCCCACACATTAAGGGCTCAGTCTTACAAGTCTGCATCCTGCCTCAGATGCCAATCCCAAGACTCAAGTTGACGCCTGTACTTCTGATTCACCAGGTATAAATTGTGTGGTTCCTACAGCTCCCTCCTCAGTTTTAATAATTTCCTCTAAGGGCTCACAGGGTAATATTTCTTTGTGTTTAATAGTTTATCATAAAAGTTATCATAAAGGATACAGATGAATGGCCATGTGAAGACCTACATAGGGTACTGAGCTTGGAGTCTTCTGTCCCCGGGGTGTTGGAAGGTACCACTGTACTGTCACATAAGCGTGTTCACCAACTAGGAAGCTCTAACCCTCATCTTTTAGGGATTTTAATAGGTATGGTCAATTATTAATTCATTCTCCAATTTCTCTTCCCTCCCTAAAGGATGACGAGTGAGGCTGAAAATTTTTTGCATCTAAACATGACTTGGTCTTTCTGATACCTAGTCCCCATTCTGAAGCTATCCAGCAGTCTATCAAGAGTCACTCTATCCATACAAAAGATGCTCCTATCATTCACTTAGGAAATTCCAAGAGCTTTAGGAGATCTGTGTCAGGAACAGAGATCAAGACCAAATATTAGAACAAAAGAGGCTTCTAGCACCCTATCACTCAGGAAATCACACGTGTTTTAGAAACTTTGTGCCAGGAACTCAGAGCAGAGACCAAATATATGTTCTTATTTTCTCATAGAGAGGAATTAGAAAGGGTCAGAAATCAAGGGTGGGGTGCTTACCAAGCAAGACGGCTCTTGATTGGGAATAACTGTAATCTATCCAGAAAGTAAAAACATCCACCATTCATAGATTTGTAGAAAATATAATGTTTATGTTAATTAGAAACCAGAACATCAGGAGGTACCATTTTGCCATCCAACAAGTTAGCAGAGTGTATTTTTTCATAATACTTAATGCTATTGATTCATTTGAAATGGGTGCTCATGGTGGGGGTGGGGAGAGGCTGTGAAAGCACAGTTTCAAAGACTTAAAAATTGAAACATTTTGGCCCAGTCATTCTACTTCTAGGAATTAAGCTTGAGAACATGTTCAGAAGATGGATGTTGCTAAACTCACTAAGATGTTCCCAACAACTTTATTTTTTAACTAGAAAAAAAATTGAAAGCAGCCTAAAACGAGTAATGTGAGTAAAATTGTGGCCAGATCAATTAGAGGATGATTATCCAAACTGTCATAACTTAACAGATGGTATGACCTGCTTGTAAAAGAAAGATGTGAAAGCATAGCATACACTGAGATTGATAAACAACGTCTGAATAAGTTCTGGAAGGGAAGCACACACACACAACATAGGAGGTCCACTTTGTACCAGCAGAGGAACATGCAGGCTTTCCCCTTCATCTTCACAATATTTAAAATATTTTATTTGATAATAATAATAAAATTAAACCAATAAAAAGTTTTATAAATATTTTCAATTCTTATACTATTTTTTTCTGTTTTTCCTTACCTAGAGTGTGGAAAAGGGATGTTGTGCTCAATATGTACAATTTTAGGTAGATGTTTCAGAATTTAAGCACAATTTCCGCGAGCTCTCTTAAATCATTTTGGAATAAGAGGAGGCTAATGATGTGACAAAAGAATCAAATCAAGTAAAATTTTCAAAATGGTCGATTTTTTTTAGAATGTAGGGAATGTTACAGTTGTCTGAGTTTCAACATGTCCAATGACAGGAAAGTCACCAGCTCACAAAGCAGTATACTCCATTTGTAAATCACCATCCATTTATTCCACATGTATTGAGCTGATTCTCTTTAAAGTGGACAGTTCCTGACAGCAGCAAGACTGCGCATGGGGAGGCCAGTTAGGAAGCTTTCTGTTTAGGGCAGGTGAGAATAATGAGGGCTGAGCTAGGTCAGCACCCAGAGAGGGGAACGGGGAGCAATTTTAAAATGTATTTAGAAAACGGGTCAACTAGACTTGGTGACTATCTCCAGCCTATAGCCAAGGAGAGAGGACTGGATTCCATCTCTTAATAAGAGTAGAAAAGAAGAGAATCATGGCAGGGGGATGGTGGGGGGGAGTGATTAAAGAGGGAAAAAAAGTAAAAAAAAAAAAAAAAAAAAAAAAAAGAATCATAGGCATCTTTCATCTGTCACACCCTCTCTCCATTTTCTAAAATTTTGTTTTAAAATATGAACTCATCAGAGAGCCTAGACATATACTTCTCAGTTTAAATGCTGACTTCTCTCTTCCAAGGAAAGATAGCTTTTTTAGTTTTAAGGATTTTCCTTTCTTTCTTCCTTCCTTCCTTCCCCCCTCCCTCCCTCCTTCCTTCCTTCTTTCCTTTTTGGTTTGTTTTTTTTAGAATCAATCTTCTCTATTAAGCACCGGGTCCATAGAACAATCTAGACTTTGTATCTTTTAAAACTCCATTTATCTCAGTGTTTCTCAAAGGTTAAGGTGTACACAGATCACCAAGTGGTCTTGTTAAAATGCATATTCTGATTCTGTAGGTCTGGGTAGGACCTGAGATTCTGAATCTCCAATAAGCTCCCAGGTCATGCAGTGTTGCTAGTCCTCATGGTACAGGTGTCATTGCAAAAGTCTAGAGTGTTCTATCCAAGTCCAACATTGCTTAGGTCATTTTGCTCCATGACACATTACATCAGTTCTTCATTTTGTGAACAGAATAAAGTCCAGAATATTATACTCTAAGCTTTTTCAAGTGATATAATTAGAAATAAGTAAAATCCCTAATATATGTACAGAGAGATAAAGTTACCTATCAAATACACCTGTCACTATGCCTTAATTTATAAGATGTAAAATATTGCTTAAAAATGTATAGGGTCGCAGAGCAGCAACATTAAGCAGGTGCCATTATCTTCATTGCATAGATGAAGAAAGATAAGCCCAGAGAAGAGAAAAAGTGAGTCAACCCAGGGCAGACAGCTGTCTGATGAGCTTCATGTGACAAATATTGCTTATCCACTAGTTATGTGAACCAAAAAAAAAAAAAATCCCAAGAATGGAGCATTCCAAAAATATGGGAGAATAAAACTTAAGTCAGGTTGCTGTGCATTTAAAAAAAAAAGTGTTCCATTTGGACATGAGAAAAATCATTCTTGATATATTTTCTGTTACTAACCATAGATAAAGAAATACTCTAACCACGCCCTAGGGTCCTCCAAATAGCTATAATGACATGAGCACTACAAGTCTCCCCCTTCCTTCTCCAGTCCCCAAGAACAGGCTTAGGTGTAGGTTGGTACTATCATGTTGAACTTTCATTGAGAGCTCTTCTTCTTTGTTGAACACCAAGAGTCAGGTCTGGGGGTGGGGGGAATCTGTAAGTACTATAATTAACTTCAATTTTAATTTCTGGGAGTCTTCTCCCTGATGCCGGGATGCTCCTTCACTCTCATCAGTTACAGCAGCATTCACAAAGTTTCACTGGATGCTCTTGGGCAATTTTTGTGAGGCTTGAGGGTTACCTGTTCAAGCTTTCTCAGAAACTTGGAGTTAAACTAAAATATGGTTGAATTGTGAAAAAAGGGTCACCAGTTCAAAGAAACCAGTTTGTATTTCTCAGGATGGGGGAAAATTTCAGGGATTGGACTTTTCTTGGTTTTCAAGTTGTTCTGTTGTTTTAGTTTCTTTGTGGTTGGTTTATAATTTATTTTTCTCTCATCTACTTTCAATATTTGTCTTTACATGTGTTCACACATAGTACTATATGTGTTCATTCTGTTATGAATGAGAGTGATAAGACCCAAAAAATGATCCTTCTAACCTAGCCCAGTATTGGTTAAATTAAGATCTTCTTTTAAAATCCACTTTATGTTGCCTAGAAGTCACATTTTGTATTACTCATTATAATGATGGTTTACCCATATAATAAGAGTAAACCGGATAGAACAAATGGAACAAAAATAGAATCTGAGGAGTCAGGCATAAGGAATTAAAAAAAAAAAAAAAAAAAAGCCTACTGGGCTGGGAATATAGCTCAGTTGGTAGAGGGTTTGCTTCGCATGCACAACGGTTGTGTTCAATCCCCAGCACCACAAAAAAAAAAAAAAAAAAAAAAAGGCCTACTGTGTGGTTTGTTGTAGGGAGAACAGAGGGCAAGGGTCTTACTGACTGACTGGAGGCTAGAAGGCATTCAGATCTACCTGAACACTTAATGAGGAGGAGGAGGTATGTGCATAGTGTACGGGGTGTTCCATCATTGTAATATATCTAAGACAAAAATTTCATCCTCAGGATGCTCACTGTCTAGACAAGGACATAGAGAAGAGCATGGAAAGCAAAAGGCTATGTTATGAGAATTCCATCAGGAAGAGATTGCTTGCAATGGATGTAGAGGAGGTTGGGAAACTTCATAGAAACAACTGCATTTGAATCAAAACTTAGAGGGTGAATTGGAATCTGAAAAATGGGAATAAGTGGTACAAAACTTGGAGAGAAAATACTTTACCACCCACACAAGTGGGAAAATGAAAGGCACAAACAGGGAATGTGTAATTGAATTGAAAGATGTCAATGGAGACTATAGAACTGAAATCTAGAAAAGTAAACCACCTTTTTAAATGCATTTCTCAGCAGTATATGTCTAAGACCAATGTTTTTTGCTTTTTTTTTTTTTTTTAAGTACTTCCTTTCTGTGGGGACCCTTGATTGAGAATCGCTGTACCAGGTCTTAGAATTTTGTACTTGTTGTTAGGTTTAAGAAAGAAAATTTTATTTTCCTTCTTGGATTCCACAGCTCTGTCTCCAGGATAGGCCCTGTCACTTTTTTGGCATTGCTTTGATTTGCATATTCTCTTGAAATGTAGCTTTCTACTCTCTTAAAGATTAGTGGGTTTTTTTTTTTTTTTGTAGTATAAATATGAGAAGGATAACACAATTCAGGGCTTACTAAAAGAATTATGGGAGCCATTAGTATGTCTTTTCTTTTTTCTTTTCCTTATTATCTTTACTTTTTATTTTGTTCCATCTTGTAATTCACATAGGAGGCATCCATTTTTATTATGAGAGCTGTTGAAAGACCCTGATTAAAAGGATTCTCTTTGAATTAATTTGACATGATCAGAGATGCCATATTCTGACTTTTCCCTGGATTCCAATGTAAATATCTATTTTTATTTTATAGACATTGTCAAGTTCAAATTCAAGATCATTAGTTTCTCACTAATTCTAACTGACTTAACTAAGTTGTATCCATTATCCAGGCTTCAATCACTTCCATAGTAATTTGGACATCCCAGATTGTTCAGAATGCTATTCATTCTAAATTATATAAGCACCTTAGTCTCTAAATTTGTTTCCATACAGTATATTAATTAATTAATTAATACAATGATGTTTTTGATGGAGGTATTAAATGGGATAGGAATTGAGGGACATGTCCTGGCATATGAAAGCTCCTCCTTTAACCTCTAAAAGCGATCTTGCCTATAGGTGGAATCTTTAAAAATTAAAAAAAATCTTATAGAAACAGAGTAGAAAGATAGTCACCAGAGGCTGGGGATGGGGAGAGGAAGAAATGGATAAAAGGAAAATGTTGATCAGAGGGTACAGAGTTTCAATCAGACTGCAGGAGTTTTAGTAATCTATTGCATTGCATGGTGACCATAGTTAATAATTATGTATATTTTTCAATTGCTAAAAGAATAGATTGCTAATGTTCTCCCCCACCAAAAAAAAGATACATTGTGATATGATAGATATGCTAATTAGTTTGATTGACTCTTTCTAAAATGGATACATAGATCAAATATCACATTGATCCCATAAATACATACAATTATTATTTGCTAAATAATTTTTTTAAAGGAGCTATAGTATTCCAAATTGCTGTACTGTGTAAGGTGATTATTCATGTGCAAATTGAACACATTATCGGTCACAGATAATTTTTCACCCAAATATTTACTGAGAAGGGCAGCGGAGTCCGTTCTCACCTTCCTACTCTTTTTTGAGATGCGAAGGCAATACATTTTTCTTTTGCCTACATCTGCTCCCCTCACCCCCTCTTTTTTTGCTCACAGCATGGAAACTACAGTTACAGCTCAGCCTGTTTTGCTTATGGAACTGTGCCAGAAGCAGTTTTGAAGGTGTTTTAAAAATGAAGACATCTGGCAGCTGGCATACTTACAATTCATTTGCCAAAGACAAGTTGCACGCTGCTGGAATTTTCAGCTGAAGGTCACGCACCAGGTAAGAAGGCAGTCAGGTGGAGCCGGTGCACAGGAAGACACATGCTGAAAAATCGTTGGCTCTGTGAGGTTGGGATGGGCTAAATCAAGAAGCACGCTGTCTCCTTGTCCACCTACCCCCTGGGTCACTGTACCCCTTAGAAGGAGGGAAAAGGGGGAAAACATCAAAGCTAAGGAAATTGACAATGATTCACAAGGCTGAGACATGTCAATCGAAGTCCTGGCAAGTGGGCAAAAGGAAAGGATGAAGAGGGAACAACAAAGATGAAAAATAGAATTTGACATTGTTTTGGATAAAAGTGCTCCTCTCAGTTGATGGTTCAGTGTTTCCAGCAAGAAATAGCCACAGGGGTTACAGGTTTACAGCTTACCCCATAAGTAAATTACTAATAGTGCCCCAATCAATGCTCCCTGACTAAAAATATACTTGATGTTTGATAGTGTCTGTATAGTATTTCATGTTTCCTGTTTTAAAATAGTTTCTTGTAACTAAGAATCATTAAACAGTACACCACTAAATGCTACTTTCCAAGCAATTGGTTTTTGTGTTTTTATACTTGTATTAAATAAGGCTATAGTTATCTTGTTTGGTTTGTTTGGAATTTTTTTTTTTTTTTTTTTTTTGCCACAACAAGAAATATAAGATGTAAATACGAGAGTTTCATAATGAGATTAACAACTGAGCTAACACGGCAGGGGAAGGAAGTCATCTTGCCATGTGTGATGATCCCTCTCTGACAAATCTGAGCACTTAAAAAATTATGTGGACCGTATTTAACATGTAAGCAAAGAAATTTATGTTCCTAAAGAAATCATCAGAGATACTTGTACTAGACCTAGATATATCTCTACCCAATACGTCTAGGCATTTTTCCTTCTATTCTAACTAGAATTGTCTGTCTAAAGCCTATTCCTGTCTTCTCCTTAAAATATTTCATATGTAGGCATCAGTAAATGGAGAAAAAAGGAGGTGGTGTGCAGTTAAAACTTTGTTATTAGAGAAAACTGATCCTCATCTAATCTCAAATGAAGAGAGTTACTGGCCTAAAGAGATTGAGGCCCAGGTGTAGGATCTGGTCCAAAAATACACGTTTAGCAGGTTCATGATTGACCAGCAGAACATTTACATTTTTAAAAAGGGTTTAACAAGATAGTTTAAATTTAAAAGAAAAAAATTTGAGCCGGTGCAGTGGCACATACCTATAATCCCAGCAGCTCCGGGAAACTGAGGTAGCCAGCCTCAGCAAACGCCAGGCACTAAGCAACTCATTGAGATCCTGTCTTTAATTAAAATACAAAATAGGGCTGGGGATGAGGCTCAGTGGTCGAGTGCCCTTGAGTTCAATCCCTGGTATTCCCCCCCTAAAATTATGAATTTCCAATTTCTTTTTTAAAATTGCAAGATCAAGCCTCAGGGTCCACAGTCCATCATAAGTCTCGTGGCCCTTACTCCCTCAAATGGTGCAAAGCAGTGTGGGGGTCTTTAGGGTCCTGCTGCATCCGTTTTCTCCCCAAGGCTGAGTGTGGGTTGTCACTTTATTGTGTTCTCACTATTGCTTTTTGGAAATGAAAAGTGAAACATTTCTTGTATCTTTGGCTACAAGTTAAAATAGACTAGAGGGTGGGCTTTGCTTATACCAACCAGGGTGGCTGCCTCTGTGAGACTCTCTCCAGCCCTTCCATTTTTTAGTTCATTTCCTCTTTACATGAGGCACCTCCTCCGCCCATTTTAGGTGCTGAGTTGAGACTACAGAAGTTCAAGATTCTCCCTGGCCCAGCCTAGGGTTCTTTAAACCTATGCCCCCACACACAAAAAAAAAAAAAAAAAAAAGAAAAAAAAAAAAGAAAAAGAAAAAGAAAAGAAAAGCAAACTTGAGTAATTTTAGCCATGTGGCCCACATGTGTAACCCAGCAACTTGGGAGGTTGAGGTAGGGCAGTTACAAGTTCAAGGCCAGCCTCTGTGCTTAGCAAGGCCCTAAGCAATATATCAAAATAAAAAAATAAAAAGGGCTGGGGATGTGGCTCACTGGTTCAACACCCAGGCACAAAACAAACAAACAAAACCAAACAAATAAAACCTATGTGTACAGCCCACACCAGAAGAGAAGTAGTTACAAATGAAGTCTTCTTAAAGATGCCCACCTATAAACTATTCCTGGCTTTCAAAGTTTGGAATGGGATGGTGAATTCTTTAATGTTTTATCACTTTAAAATGTCCTTTTTCTCTACAAAGTTATCCATTACTGGTAGTGCCTTTGTAGATTGGACTCTGCTTCTTTCATTGGAATTTAGCAATTACAAAATCTAAGGATAATTTGTTTCCAAGAAGGGAAAGGGATAAACATTATGGAGAAAATGGTACCCACTAGAATGGAGATGTCTGCCTGGTGATTTTGGTGGTCAGATAGGAAGTCAGTGAAGCTGTAACTACTCTTCTTGGGGTCATATAGTTAGCGTAAATGCTCCCTGAAAAGAATTTTATGATTCTTACAATTATAAGCTATATGAAGTACCAGCAAACTGCACTTTAGGTAATTTAAATTGGAGTTTCAAAAGATGAATTATAAATATATTGAAATGGGCTATAGAAAGAATATTGATGATTTGTCAACTCTTCATATTTTCTTTTCTTTCTTCTTTTTTTTTAGTTGTTTATGGACACAGTATTTTTATTTTTATTTGTTGATTTTTATGTGGTGCTGAGGATTGAACCCAGGGCCTCATGTGTGCGAGGCAAGCGCTCTACCACTGAGCTACAGCCCCAGCTCTCTTCGTATTTTCTTTTAAATTTGTTTGTTTTGTTTTGCCAGTCAAATCTATAGAAGCCAGTTTCAAGTCCCTGCAATGTTTTCCATCTGGAATATAAAGCTCTTCATTCAGATATTCTAATATACAAAGCCAAACCCTGAGGAGTGCTGATTCATTACAGAGCATTGTGCCTTCTAAAATGGTCTGGCAAAATAATTTCCACAGCAACATTATCTCTCATTTTCCTTGTAGATGTTTTTAGGTCTTTTATTTATACAGAAGTTCATGACTAGCTTAAAGGAAGCGAAGTATAGCTTATAAACAGAAAATATAATCTCCAGTAAAAAGGAGTTGATATAGTAGAAAATATAGATTTTTAGAAAGAGATACTTTTTTCAAGGAACAGTTATTAGCCTGTGTGTGTAGATGGGCAAGTGTATGTGTTGACAGTTGAACATCACAGAATTTATTCCTTTCAACATTCAATTAAAAAATAAAGTCAAGTTATTTTGGAAGTGAAATACAATTAAATTGAATAAATGTGAGGAAATCTGCATGTGGTTGTATAAAAACCAACCTAAATCTGGAAAACAGGGCAAGTTACATGTTTTTCCATGATAAGAATATTCTCTAGCACTCTTTCAATAAGTTTTATTTAGATACTTACTTAAACAAGTTTTATTGAACACATGCTATGTATAAAGTGCTCCAATTCAATTCTAAAAAGAAAATTACAATCAAATTTCTCAAAAACCCATTTTACTTTTTTATTTTATGAGAATACATTTTATATATTGTATATTTCTAAAAATGCATTTTATATTGATACTTATTGACAAAATATAGCTAATGTTTGACATTTGAATGATAGTTTGTAAGTTATATCATAATTATTTTATGATTTTTTTCTTGATAATTGTGTTGTGACTTAAGCAGCAAGGTGAGAATTTTTGCCACTGTTTTATATAATTCAGAAAGAGTAAGTAATATATTCAAGAATGAACAACAAAGAAATAAGTAGTAGAAATATTTTTCTGTGCTTTGTCCAGCACACTGTGCTGAGAGATGGTTATGTCCCTTCAATTATTATTTATTGGTATTAAAATAAATTATTAGTCAATTCAGATAGCATAAACTAGGGCTTTAGTTTAAATTCTGGGTCATTCATCCACTCAACCCATACCAAACACATGCTATAAGCTAAATGCTATGGGAGGTGCTGGGTCCTCAGTGGAGTTGAACATAAAATAGGTATGGTCATACAGTTTGCAGGCTGGTGGGAAGAGACATTAAATAAACTGTCACATTTTTATATATTTCAGGAGCACAGCAGCCATGCTCCTGCTCTGGTGACATTCACACTTACAGATGTCTTTGCTTAGACTGCTCTTCCCCCATATACCTATATAGCTGCCTTCCTTGACTCGGAGGTCACCTCAGTTGAACCATGTATGATTCTAAATCCAACCAAATGAGCATGCAAATGGGAACATCAACTGAAAGCATTTTAGGAAATAGATTCAGAAAGAAATGTTCAGCAAGTACTCAAAGAAAGCAAAAAAAAAAAAAAAGATTTCAGGAGAAAGAAAGACATTGAATACCAAAAGTAGGAGAGAGAGAGAGAGAGAGAGAGAGAGAGAGAGAGAGAGAGAGAGAGAGAGAGAGAGAGAGAGAGAGAGAAGAAAAAGGAGAAGGAGAAGCAGCCAGTAAAACTTATGACTAAGTATAAATGCTTAGAGTCATATAATTTTTAAAAAATATTAATGATCTGGAACTAAACTCCAAATGAGTTCAACATATGATTTGAAGGTGAAACCAACAGAGGAAGAAAATGATAGGATTTGGGGGTTTGTTGACTTTTATTAGAGGAAAGTATTGAAAATTCAATGTTAAATGATACAGGAATAGGAACAACATATAATTCTTAAATCTTTGGGAAGGAAGGAAAAAGAGGAGAAAACTCAATCAACCACTCAAAAATATAGGTGAAAAATTAGAAGTTACTTTAAAAATATAAGTATTAAATATTTATAGTGGTAATAATTCCTATAAATATTAATATATTAATAATCACTACAAGTATAAATGTTAATTTTCCTATTAAAGGCAAAGATATTTTAAAAATGGAACTACTTAATTCTATTTGAGATACTCCTAAAACAAAATGACATAGGTACAACATGATTTTAAAAATTAAGAGGTGGGGTTGGGGATATAGCTCAGTGGTGGAGCACTTGCCTAGCATATGTGTGGCCCTGGGTTTAATCCCCAGCACTGAACAAAAAGTAGAGTAAAATAGAAAGATGGACAGGGATATTTCAGAAAGATGCTAATGTGCACAGAGAAAGATCAGTTAAGGAAATAAATTAATATACCTCAAGTTAGGTTTAGGGGCCAAAATTGGTCAATGAGATGAAGATTTCACATTATAAACAGAACAATCCATCAAGATATAAAAATCACAAAAGTTGTATATTTAACCATGGAACTTTGACATATTCAACAAAAAACTATTAGAAGTACTGGTATATATTGCTAACTCCATAATCACTGGAATAATTTAATGGACCTCTTTTAAAATCTGATGATTGAAGCAGCTAAAAATAATATGTATAGACAGAATTTTAATAATAAAACATTTATGTATATATACACATATCCAGTAGAGAGTACACACTTATCACACACAAATGAAGTAATTATCTTTTTACTTTATTACTATAGTGTCTCAGAAAATAATCTCTGTAAATTTCAGAACAAAAAAGAAATTACACACATGTTCTACCTTCAATTTTAAAAAATCAGAAATTAATAAACTGATATGTAGAAAAATGTATCTACTTAGAAAAAGCTTTTAAAATCTTTTAAATATGAAAAAAGTAGTTAAATAATGCCCCTGTCATGGATAGAGTAATTCAATGTTTGAGGCACAGTTTGAATTGAACTGTCATGGAAGGCCTCCTGAAGATGGGCTTTTTGAGCATATTTTTGAAAGAGGGAAGAAGAAAGCCATGTTGTCATTTAAGAGGAAAAGATTCCAAGAGGAAGAAAAAATTGGTGCACACACATAATCCAAAGTATGCCCCAGAAGAGCAAGCAGTGCTGTGGATCAGAATGAACAGGAAGTAGAAGACAAGATCAAGGAGAGATAGTGGGCCAAATCATACTTATAGACCATTGTGAGAGTCTTGATATTTTGCTCTGAGTGAAATGAGAAGTTTCAGTGGGTGACATGGTCTTAGTTTCATTTAAGTAAGATTCTACTTGCTGGATCAGCTCCACTGACAGGGGACAAGAACAGAAGTTGGGAGTTAAAAGTTAAAGAGTTTAATAAAGTTTAATACACGAGGCCAGAAAGAATTGACAGTGGCTTAGCCTGAAATAGTGGCAATGGGGCTGGTGAAAAATAGTTGAATTCTGGAAAAAAAATTGAAGGTAGAGCCAATAAGTTTTGCTAATGCACAAGACATGGGGTGTCGGAGAAAGAGGAATCAAGCAAGATTCCAAAATTTTGAGCCGATGGGACTCTTTGAGAATGGAGTTGCCCTTAACTGAGAAGGGGGAGCTGGCTTGAGGTGGGGTTGGGGAGAGACTGGGGTTCAGTTCAGTTTCATTAAGTTCAAGATGCCCAGGTCTCAAAGTGGAGATGGCAAGTGGACATTTGAATGTTCAAGTTTGGATTCCATAATGAGGTTGGTATGAAGATGAAAAACTGGGGCATTGTCAGAATCCACATGCTACTTGAAGCCGTGAGATTTGTGATGGGATCACCAAGAAAGTCATAGAAAAGAGAAGAGCTTAGGAGCAGGCAAGGAGACTGAAAAGGAGCAGCCAGGACAATAGGAAAAGCAGAGGGAAGTGTGATGCCTTAAAAAAGCCCAGGATAGGAAGGAAAGGAAAAGAGCAAACTGAGTCCAGTGCCGCCCACAAATCAGCAGAACACAATAGCTGAGATAAGGTTTCTGAAGCTCTTCTGCCAGGTTCGAGTCCAGCTCTGCCATTTATTTTCTGTGACCTTGAAAAAGTCACCAAACTTCTCTTTTTCTATCACCATGGGTTATAATATGAGGATTAGAACAACTCCTATTGCTTGTGTTTGTTGTAAGACTTAAATGTCTGAATTTGCTTAACATGCTTAAAATAGTGCATAGAAGCCAGGCATAATGTTGCACACTGGTGATCCCAGCCACTTGGGAAGCTAAGTGGAAGAATGACCAGTGAGGTCAGTCTCAGCAGCATAGTGAGACCACATCTCAAAAAAAAAAAAAAAGGCTCCTAGAGTATAGTGAGTATCTAATAAATGGCAGTTGTGGTTAGTGGTTAAAATAACTATTAATAAGAAGAGAAGGTGAAGGAGTGGGGATCGCTCTAAAAGGACTGACCTCCAGTTAGTTGCCTTATGTTAAATGTATTATTTGTTATTACATCTCCCGTACTAGAATGTGAGCTCCACAGAGAGGGCCCTTGTTTTATTCCCTGCTGAGTCTCCATTCCCTCAAACAGTGCCTAGCGCATGGTAGTCATTTGCTCAATTCTTAAGTGGGTAACTAATGTCTGTGAGACCCAGAGAAGTTAAATAAATTGCTTACCAAGTTCATGATGTCAGTGTTGGATCTAAAACCTGAGTCTCCTTGTTCCCAATACAAAGAATATTCCAGTCTGAAGATCATCTAGTTTTCAGCAAATAATAATAATTTATTATGCTCTCAAAGCAATACTTTAAAAGTTACAGTTGTTTTCAAAGGTTGGAATGAGATAGAAAAGGATGGAACATGTCTCACTTCTTTCCAATTATTAACATCTTCCTAAATCACTGGAAACAATTCTTACTCTGATGAAAAGTTAAATTTTGATGATAATATGGCTGTTAGATAATGAAAACCTTAAAGTCCAGAGAAGTCTGTAAATGATCTAAAAAAACTAGTCATTTGTTGAACAATATAAATAAAAGAGAAATGTTTGAAAATGACCATACATCTTGACCTTCTTCTTGTAACAACACCCTGTCTGATTTTCCAAGGACTACTGACAATTGAAAACATGCAAATACTATTTCTTCAGGTAAAAAGTTAAATTATGTATAAATGTAGCAGATATTTACTTCCAGAAAGTTCACCAGTAATGGAACTTTTTATGCAATTAGAAATAACCTCGAGTCTCTTATTCCTAGGTTTAATAGAAACTAGATACAGCTCAAGATTGAAAGGTTAAGAGATGTATTTCTCTGTAGTATTTGCTCCTGGATGGTTAGTGGCATTATAAGTAGCAATGAATTACTCTGTCTGTACATAAAACTTCCACTCTAGCTTATTAATCTTTCACATCATCTAAAAAAAAAATAGAAGCCTTTCTTCACATACAAGTGGGGAATTTTGCCTAAAAGAAGGAAATTGAAACCACTTCATAACTAACTAGAATTATAGAAATCATTTTAGAATGTCCAGAGATTATAAAATAAAGTGAATTTCATAAGATTATATAATGTGTATTTAAACCAGCATTAATGGAGACTTATGCCTGTATAAGACAGTTAAAAATTTGGTCTTCAACCATAAAACCATAAAAGAGTTTTGTTGTTGTTGTTGTTGTCAAGTTTCTGAAAAGCACAACATTATGAAATAAAATAGTTTGCTAGAGACTTCTTTCCTTATTAAAAATTGCCTTATTATTTGACCTAGTCATCCCACTTCTGGAAGATTACTCTAGAGAAATAACCAAAAGGAATGAAAATTCTATATACTAGAAGATGTTCATTGTAGTATTATGTATATAATCATAGAACTGGAAAAAAACCTAGATGTTTAACAGTAGTGGTATATTTAAACTGGAGTCTAGCCACTTAATATAATTATATGTAATCATTAAATGCATAATATAAAATCCTCACTGTGTAGAAATATACATTTAAAATATGCATTTCATTAAACAATTCAATCTCAATCAATTCAGCTGTTGTCACATATATTTATAAATATGCACACCTGTGTGTGTGTGTGTGTGTGTGTGTGTGTGTGTGTGTGATGCTACCTGTCTGGGCTTAAGGGTGGGAAAAAACAGATAAGTTGCATCCTTTATAAAATCTTGTCTTCTGAATGCTTAATTTTGTCTGGTTGAACTATATGACACATGTATAAAGACTTTTAGGTTCTCAGGGTAATTATAGGTCATACCTAAGTAATCATCAGTTAGGCTTTCTCATTCATTTCAAAAAGCAGATAAATTTACTTTATTGATTCTGAGTATTCTGCTAGTCTCTTCAAATCATTCTGGAATCCTTTTTCAGGCAATATGAAGTGCCTCTATATTTTAGTACACATCTTTGCTATAGAAATGTGATTTTCGGCTTTGCAGCCCAAGCATGTGTTCCATGTATGAATAGGAGGCTTTGTGCCATAGAAGTAAAGTCATCAGCTTCTATGCTATGAAGAAGAAATGTTCATCTTCTAATGTGCATATATGTAAGCCACCTCTTTACAATCAGCCCCCTTAAATGGCACTGAGTATGCTTCTGTGTATGACACATCAATGTCCATTAATTGCATGAAGAGAGAACCGAGATTCCAATGGCAGAATCTGTAAAAGTAGATATACAAAGAAAAGTGGAAGCATCTGTTTAATATATACGACATTAGAATTTCATTTTACCTCTGTGATGCTTTTGTGTGGCTGCAGTGTTACAGCAGAGCACATAAGCATAGCCGTGCAGTGTCAGCAGGTGCATGCCACCAAATTACTGCTTTTAATTTGCATATTCATCTGCTAAGAAGCATGTCATTATCATATCAAAGGGATACTAAGCAACATCTAGCTTGGAGAGATGTGGCATAGTTTCAATAGGAGCAATTAATGCAAGATGAGGACTCTCTTTCTGTCATGTCTCCCAGGGCTAGCTGTAATCGGGCTGATTATTGGATACCAATAAGACCGAGGGCCCAGTTGGCACTGAATAAGAGAAGAACTGGAAAGAGAGCCTGCTAGTCCTTTCCACTGTACACTTGATGACAACGTGACACATTCTGGTCACTCAAATGAATCCTGTTCATTTTATAGATGTTGTCTATATGAAACCATCTGTTTCAGTTGTTATTAAATGACCAAATGCTGCCCTAAAATACTTACGTATTTTTTACAAAAAGAATAATCTTGACTCTAGTGGTTATGAAAAGAAAATGGGTAAGTGGCATTTAAATTTGGGTTTACAGATATGGATTTTAGTGATTAAGTAAATTTCATTTGAACAAACATTCCTCTCTTCCTTCAATCATTGGAACACCTAAAAAGTCAGACAGTATCAGGCACTGAAGACGCAGATATAAACTAATCACAGTCCCTGACCTCAACAAACTTACAACCGATCAGAGGAGGCAGTTATAAAACACAAAACTTGAATAGCATTTACTTTTTTATTGTTCATGAACTTAAAAAAGTTCACAAACATGCAAAACTATCGTTTTGAAATGACAATAAGGCCACCTGGTCTCATTTTTTTCAAAGTCTTTAAGATCAGGATTTTTAATTTTAGTTTAGTTTTAGAAATGATCCTACTCTTTCTTTTTAAATGGTAATAGTTGCAAACAATGTGCAAACTTGAATATTTGAATGATAGAAGTATAGACAATTTTTTTAAATGGTGCTATTGTTTGATCTTTCACCGGGTGCACTGGTATAAGTAGTGCTTAAAAAAAAAACAACACTATCTATTAATAGCTTGCATCCTAAAATCTAGAATGGAATGTTACACACACACACTTTTATTAATTTATTAGATAATTAATTTTTGAACACTTATGTGCCAAAAACAGCTATAAGCACTGAGGGTATATCTGTGAACAAAATGAGCCTTTGCCAGCCCATTGGGATGACATCCATATATATTCTTACCTGTGAGTGCATGCACAAGCACATGTCTAATCAGAAGTTCAATGGCATTCACTCAACAAGAATCTCATGAGCACCGTATGTGTACTAAACCAGGCAAAGAATGGATATAAAGATTACCTTAAAAACTACAAAGCATCAGGGGATTCTAAAAAATAAATAAATGAAAAATAAAAATTCTTAAAAAAGCCTTCTAAATGGCCAGAACTGAATGGCTTACGTAAAGCAAAACAAACATATTTTATGAGATCTTCCAAGTAGTTTCAGACTTCTCCAAAACCAACCACACATAGCCCTAGTAAGTTCATCTACTCCTTTAACTTATCAATTGGCATGAAAATTTTAGTATGAAAAATTAGACCTTAGTAAGCATAGGTGCAGAAACTTTGCATCTTTCATCTTATTTTTTTCTCAGAGGAGTCCTCTAAGACATATGCTAATATACCCAATTTTTAGATAAGGAAAGCAAGAGTTTGTGTCCCAGGGTGACCCAGTTGATGTCTCAGTGGCATTACTTTTTCTCTTTTTTTGGAGCTGAGGATGGAACCCACAGTCTTCTGCATGCTAGGCAAGTGCTCAACCACTGAGCTGCTCCCTAGTTCTCCCAAGGTGATCCAGTCGCGAAATAGCTGGGTAGAAATGGACCTCAGAGCTTCCAATGCCAAATATGTGTTCTATTCACAGCACGTTCATTATAATATGGCATTCAATATCCCAGTCTAATCTATTTTTTTGGCAATGCACATGAATATCAGAACTAACTTAGATGGTTATAATTAATCATTTTGAGCCAGAACAAAATTTTTCCAGTGCCATTCTTTTACCTTATTATGGTGAAAGTTAAGAATTAAAATGATGTATACTGTATCAAAACTACTATTAGAAAATTTAAACAACTGAACAAAAAAGTATAATTTATTTACCTGCATGTTACCACTCAGGTTGGTTTTTCACCAAATGGAAAGGTTATTTTAATCTTAAACTTATTAATTAAAGTTTTAATTAAACATGCTAAGAACTATAGACTTATTGTTTTGTATTTTTTTTAAGTTAGTTGTTTGGTAGGTCTGAAAGAGCTGCTGACTAGGAGTAAGAAGATCTGGATTTAAATCCTGGTTATTGTGGAAGATGCATAGCTTAGCAAAGACTTTATACTTCTCAAAATGAGGAATTTAATCTAGATACTATCTTAGATTGCTTCCAGCTTTCTGTTATTTTTTGCAGAATATCTCATCGGGGCTTTACAGTACATGAAATATTTGTATAGCCCAGACTTCCTGAACCGTTCTTTTCTGCAAAGAAATAAAGTTGTTATGTTTTTCAATAATGCCTTCGAGCAAAACTTCAGGAATGGTAATTACTGATTGTGACTCTCTCTCAGGAGTTGATTGCATTGCTACACTGAATGTTTACTTATTTCTTTGTTACCAAGAATGAAGGGGAAAGGAGAAGAGAAACCAATGAAGCAAAGAAGCTATACCTGTGTGCACATCCACAAGTAATCATATTGTTGAATTTTATAAATTCTAGGATTTTGTTTCAACTGTAGAAGAATAAGGAAAATGTTGCCCTCCGACAGGTGTGCCTTCCCTGTAAAATTATCACAAAGTGAAATGAGGAGTTCTACAAATGCAGGGGTTCCGAAGAGGCGTTGACTTAAGTATTTCTAATGTTCTGCCAGTGGGAGTCCATTTTTTATAAATCCATCCTGAATCAACCTTTATTTATAACTACTGTATATCATCAACTCATATTTTATCACTCAATTATCATCTACTCTAAGCATTTGGAAATTTTCTAAGTGATTTGGTTAAACCCACATTCATACAAGGAAGTCTTCAAGATCTATTTATTGTTTTTAAGAGAGCTTAGTTAAGATCAAAACCTTAACTAGCCTTATAACTTTTGGGGGCATACTGCACGGAAGGCACCTTTCACAGATAAGTCCCATCAATCCATTTGGCTCACTCTTGCCTCTCTTGGTACCACCCCCCAAACTTCTGTGCGGTGATTGTATGCCTCAAATAAATGCTAAATTTTTAAAACTTGAAATAGTATTTTTTACCCATAATTCATAAAGGGAAGGGTTTTTTTCTATTTTCTTTGTGGCTTATTATGATGACAGATTCTCAACAGGTTCATTTGCAAACACATGACCTCTATTTTTAGCTTCTACAGTAGGAAATGAGAACCCTCAATGCTCTTGTTAGAAGAATTCAACATGCTTCACATCTACCTTGTGGAAACAAGGAGTGTTGTTATATGATTTTTTAGGTTTCTAAGAAAAATGGAAAGGCTGCTTCATTTGTGCGTGTGTGTATTTGCATATATATGTATGTATATTTTTTAGAAGAAACCAGATTTCATTGGTACAATTCAAATGACCATAGACAACATTTATCATATCCAAAACATAAAAACAAAAACAAATATGACTATAACAAGCACTGGGAATTGAAGCTAAAACAAGACTTCTAGGTACATGCATCAGATTTATTGTTAACAGGGGACGGGAGGTAGGAATAGAGGAAGATAAAATTGTGCCATTGGTAACAGGGGAAAAAATGCATGATGAACACATTTTGTTTTAACTACATGAGATCTGAAAAGTAATAGATTCATTATAAACCTACATAAGAATAGATCCATGAATATCAGATCATAGCTGAAAATCCTTGATCCAGGAGCTGGGGTTGTGGCTCATTGGTAGAGCCCTTGCCCAGCACGTGCAAGGCGCTGGGTTCAATCTTCAGCACCATGTAAAAATAAATAAATAAATAAATAAATAAATAAATAAATAAAGGTATTGTGTCCAACTAGTTGTTTGGCTATTTTAAAAAGTAAAATCATTTCATACTTAAAGTATCTAGATTTCTTGATTTTCTTTAAAAAAAAGAAATCAAAAGGTCTTTGAGAATTGACCTATATTTTTACATGACAGTTGCCAGGAACTAAGCAATTGATTCCCTTTTGGATTGAGTCTCTCCTGTTTTGCCACAGTCCCTTCCAGCCTCTCTTGTCTTATACCCAGGCTGAGTACCTACCTAATCCCTTGTAGGCATTTGAGCATCCAATCCCTGATATCATAAGCATTATCCTGGGTCACTTCTTTTATTATGGTAATCCTTGAAAATATCCCAAGACACATAGACCATTATTCACATTCCAGAGACAAGGAAGCCAAAACTCTGGGAAATAAGGTTATTTGCACAATTGTTCACATAACAATAGACTGTCTTGTTCTTTAGTACCTGGGTTTCCAAATAATACTTTAAGGATTAAAAAAGTTTAGATTAGTCATTCTCAAATATAGCTGCATGTTAGAATCACCTGAAAAGCTAGCCACATAAATCAGACATTCTTTTTTTTTTTATGTGATACTTTTTTTTTTATTGTTGGTCATTCAAAACATTACATAGTTCTTAATGCATCATATTTCACAATTTGATTCAAGTGGGTTATGAACTCCCAATTATACCCCATATACAGATTGCTGAATCACATCAGTTACCCTTCCATTGATTGACAAATTGCCTTTCTAGTGTCTGATGTATTCTGCTGTCTGTCCTATTCTCTACTATCCCCCCTCCCCTCCCCTCCCCTCCCCTCCCCTCCCCTTTTCTCTCTCTACCCCTTCTACTGTAAATCATTTCTTCCATTTGTATTAACTTGTCTTACCCCTCCTTTCCTCTTATATGTCCTTATGTATAACCCTGAGGATCGCCTTCCATTTCCATGCGATTTCCCTTCTCACTCCCTTTCCCTCCCACCTCTCATCCCTGTTTAATGTACATCTTCTTCTCAAGCTCTTCATCCCTACCCTGTCCTTGTTTACTCCCCTTATATCAAAGGGGTCATTTGGTATTTGTTTTTTAAAGATTGACTAGCTTCACTTAGCATAATCTGCTCTAATGCCACCCATTTCCCTCCAAATTCTATGATTTTGTCATTTTTTAATGCAGAGTAATACTCCATTGTGTATAAATGCCACATTTTTTTTATCCATTCATCTATTGAAGGGCATCTAGGCTGATTCCACAGTCTTGCTATCGTGAATTGTGCTGCTATGAACATCGATGTAGCAGTGTCCCTGTAGCATGCTCTTATTAGGTCTTTAGGGAATAGACCGAGAAGGGGAATAGCTGGGTCAAATGGTGGTTCCATTCCCAGCTTTCCAAGAAATCTCCATACTGCTTTCCAAATTGGCTGCACCAATTTGCAGTCCCACCAGCAATGAACAAGAGTGCCCTTTTCCCCGCATCCTCTCCAGCACTTATTGTTGTTTGACTTCCTAATTGCTGCCAATCTTACTGGAGTGAGATGGTATCTTAGGGTAGTTTTGATTTGCATTTCTCTGACTGCTAGAGATGGTGAGCATTTTTTCATGTACTTACTGATTGATTGCATGTCCTCCTCTGAGAAGTGTCTGTTCAGGTCCTTGGCCCATTTATTGATTGGGTTATTTGTAATCTTATTGTCTAATTTTTTGAGTTCTTTGTATATTCTGGTTATTAGGGCTCTATCTGAAGTGTGTGGAGTAAAGATTTGTTCCCAGGATGTAGGCTCCCTGTTTATCTCTCTTATTGTTTCTTTTGCTGAGAAAAAACTTTTTAGTTTGAGTAAGTCCCATTTGTTGATTCTAGTTGTTAACTCTTGCGCTATGGGTGTCCTATTGAGGAATTTGGGGCCCGATCCCACAGTATGTAGATCATAACCAACTTTTTTTTCTATCAGATGCCGTGTCTCTGATTTAATATCAAGCTCCTTGATCCATTTTGAGTTAACTTTTGTGCATGGCGAGAGATAGGGATTCAGCTTCTTTTTGATGCAAATGGATTTCCAGTTTTCTCAGCACCATTTGTTGAAGATGCTATCATTCCTCCATTGCATGCTTTTAGCACCTTTATCAAATATAAGATAGTTGTAGTTTTGTGGATTGGTTACTGTGTCCTCTATTCTGTACCATTGGTCCACCCGCCTGTTTTGGTACCAGTACCATGCTGTTTTTGTAACTATTGCTCTGTAGTATAGTTTGAAGTCTGGAATCGCTATACCGCCTGATTCACACTTCCTGCTTAGCATTGTTTTTGCTATTCTGGGTCTTTTATTATTCCATATGAATTTCATGATTCTTTTATCTATTTCTACAAGAAATGCTGTTGGGATTTTGATTGGCATTGCATTGAACTTATAGAGAACTTTTGGTAATATCGCCATTTTGATGATGTTGGTTCTGCCTATCCATGAGCAGGGTATATTTTTCCATCTTCTAAGGTCTTCTTCTATATCTTTCTTTAGTGTTCTGTAATTTTCATTGTATAAATCTTTCACCTCTTTTGTTAGGTTGATTCCCAAGTATTTTATTTTTGGGGGGGATATTGTGAACGGAGTAGTTTTCCTCATTTCCGTTTCAGAGGATTTGTCGCTGATATACAGGAATGCCTTTGATTTATGCGTGTTGATCTTATATCCGGACACTTTGCTGAATTCATTTATTAGCTCTAATAGCTTCTTTGTAGACCCTTTTGGGTCTGCTAGGTATAGAATCATATCATCTGCAAATAGTGATAATTTAAGTTCTTCTTTTCCTATTTTTATGCCTTTAATTTCTTTCGTCTGTCTAATTGCTCTGGCCAGTGTTTCGAGGACTATGTTGAACAGAAGTGGTGAGAGAGGGCATCCCTGTCTTGTACCAGATCTTAGAGGGAATGCCTTCAATTTTTCTCCATTCAGAATGATGCTGGCCTGTGGCTTATCATAGATTGCTTTTACAATGTTGAGGTATGATCCTGTTATCCCTAATTTTTCTAGAGTTTTGAACATAAAGGGATGCTGTACTTTGTCGAATGCTTTTTCTGCATCTATTGAGATGATCATATGGTTTTTATTTTTAAGTCTATTGATGTGGTGAATAACATTTATTGATTTCCGTATATTGAACCAGCCTTGCATCCCAGGGATGAATCCTACTTGATCATGGTGTATAATTTTTTTGATATGTATTTGAATCCGATTCGCCAGAATTTTATTGAGGATTTTTGCGTCAAGGTTCATTAGAGATATTGGTCTGTAGTTTTCTTTCTTTGAAGTGTCTTTGTCTGGTTTTGGAATCAGGGTGATGTTGGCCTCGTAGAATGAATTTGGAAGTTCTCCCTCTTTTTCTATTTCCTGAAATAGCTTGAAAAGTATTGGTGTTAGTTCCTCTTTAAAGGTTTTGTAAAACTCTGCTGTATACCCATCCGGTCCTGGGCTTTTCTTAGTTGGTAGTCTTTTGATGGTTTCTTCTATTTCCTCTATTGTTATTGGTCTGTTTAGGTTGTCAATATCCTCCTGACTCAATCTGGGCAGATCATAAGACTTAAGGAATTTATCTATGCCTTCACTATCTTCTATTTTATTGGAGTATAAGGATTCAAAATAATTTCTGATTATCTTCTGTATTTCTGAAGTGTCTGTTGTGATATTGCCTTTTTCATCCCGTATGCTAGTAATTTGGGTTCTCTCTCTTCTTCTCTTCGTTAGCATGGCTAAGGGTCTGTCAATTTTATTTATTTTTTCAAAGAACCAGCTTTTAGTCTTGTCAATTTTTTCAATTGTTTCTTTTGTTTCAATTTCATTAATTTCAGCTCTGATTTTAATTATTTCTTGCCTTCTACTTCTTTTGCTGTTGTTTTGCTCTTCTTTTTCTAGGATTTTGAGATGAAGTATGAGATCATTTATTTGTTGGTTTTTTCTTTTTTTGAGGAATGAACTTCAAGCAATGAATTTTCCTCTTAGAACTGCTTTCAATGTGTGCCATAGATTCCGATATGTTGTGTCTGTGTTTTCATTTAACTCCAGGAAGTTTTTAATTTCCTCCTTAATGTCTTGTAAAACACATTGATCACTCAGCAACCTATTGTTCATTCTCCAAGTGATGCTTGATTTTTCCTTCCTTCTTTTATCATTGATTTTCAGTTTCATTCCATTGTGATCAGATAAGATGCATGGTATTATCTCTACCCCTTTATATTGTCTAAGAGTTGCCCTGTGACATAATATATGGTCTATTTTTGAGAAGGTTCCATGTGCTGCTGAGAAAAAAGTGTAACTACTTGATGTTGGGTGGTATAGTCTATATATGTCAATTAAGTCTAGGTTATTAATTGTGTTATTGAGTTCTATAGTTTCCTTGTTTAACTTTTGTTTGGAAGATCTGTCCAGTGGTGAGAGAGGTGTGTTGAAGTCTCCCATGATTATTGTATGGTGGTCTATTAGACTCTTGAACTTGAGAAGAGTTTGCTTGATGAACACAGCTGCACCATTATTTGGGGCATATATATTTATGATTGTTATGTCTTGTTGGTGTATGGTTCCCTTGAGCAGTATGAAGTGTCCTTCTTTGTCCCTTTTGATTAACTTTGGCTTGAAATCTATTTTATTAGATATGAGTATGGACACTCCTGCTTGTTTCCGCGGTCCATATGAGTGGTATGATTTTTCCCAGCCTTTCACCTTCAGTCTATGAATATCTTTTCCTATCAGATGCGTCTCCTGTAGACAGCATATTGTTGGGTCTTGTTTTGTGATCCATTCTACTAGCCTGTGTCTCTTAATTGGTGAGTTTAAGCCATTAACATTTAGGGTTATTATTGAGTTACGGTTTGTTCTTCTATCCATATTTGTTTATTGATGTTACTAACCCTGATTTGTTATCCTCTTTGACTACTTTCCCCCCTTTACTGTCCTATCTCCCATTGTTGGTTTTCAATGTTATTTTCCATTTCCTCTTCCTGTAATGTTTTGCCAAGGATTTTTTGAAGAGATGGTTTTCTAGCTGCGAATTCTTTTAACTTTTGTTTATCGTGGAAGGTTTTAATTTCATCTTCTAATCTGAAGCTTAATTTCGCCGGATACACGATTCTTGGTTGGAATCCATTTTCTTTCAGTGTTTGAAATATGTTATTCCAGGATCTTCTAGCTTTCAGAGTCTGTGTTGAGAGATCAGCTGTTATCCTGATTGGTTTACCCCTAAATGTAATCTGCTTTCTTTCTCTTGCAGCTTTTAAAATTCTCTCCTTATTCTGTATGTTGGACATTTTCATTATAATGTGTCTAGGTGTGGATCTCTTATGATTTTGCACATTCGGCGTCCTGTAGGCTTCTAGGATTTGGGAATCTGTCTCATTCTTCAAGTCTGGGAATTTTCTCGTATTATTTCACTGAATAGACTTTTTATTCCTTTGGTTTGGAGCTCTGTGCCTTCCTGTATCCCAATGACTCTTAAATTTGGTCTTTTGATATTATCCCATAATTCTTGGATGTTCTGCTCATGGTTTCTTAGCAGACTTGCTGAGCTATGTTCTTTTCCAGTTGAAATACTTTGTCTTCATTGTCTGATGTTCTCTCTTCTAAGTGATCTACTCTGCTCGTAGTATTCTCAATTGAGTTTTTAAGTTGGTTTATTGTTTCCTGCATTTCTAGAATTTCTATTTGTTTTTTATTACCTCTATCTCCCTGTGAAATTGATCTTTTACTTCCTGGATTTGTTTGTCAATGTGATCTTTCATTGTCTGATTTTGCTGTCTCATGTCTTCCTTGAGACTCCAGATCATCTGAAGCATATAAATCCTGAACTCTTTATCTGACATTCCATCTGTTGCAGCTATTACCTCTTCTAAAGTTGAGTTGACCTGCATTGCTTGTGGTCCTTTCTTTCCTTGTCTTTTCATACTGCTCGCGTTTCTTTCTGCTTGGTGCAACTGTTGTGTTTTTGAAATTTACCCCCTATTTCTTTATGTTGCTCTTGTATAGTTGGGAAGTCTCCCTTGCAGGGCGGGTATTGGCTGTGCTCCTCCTCTAATTATGGTGGTCTGTCTACCCCGCTGATCTGTCGCAGGTCTGCCCCCGGTGCGGGCACGGGTGGTGGCTTTGCTCTGCCCCCACTCCAATTGTGGTAACGTAACTACCACGCCCTGGGGTCGTTGGTCCTGATCTGGATGTGGGTGGCGGCTCTGCTGGGTCCCCACTCCAATTGGTGTGACGTGTCTACCGCGCTGGCAGACCTCTAGGCCGGTGGGTCGCAGTTCTGCACAGCCCCCACTCCCAATGGGGGTACCTGACTACCTCTCCAACGGGTCGCTGAGCCCCCTCCGGACCCGGGCGGCAACCCTGCTCCACCCCCACTCCAACCAGTGTGACGCGACTGCCTCGGTGTTACGTGTCCACCACGCTGGCAAGCTACCTGGCCTGTCTTGCCAGTTGGCGGCAGGTCTGCCTGCCCTGCTTGCTCAGATGTCAGCTCTGCACAGCCTCTACTCCAAATGAGGTTACTTGGCTACCGCGCCGCGGAATCGCTGGTCCTATTCTAGGCTTGGGCGGCTGCTCTCTTCAGCCCCAGCTGCGTTTGGGGTGTCATGGTACCACGCCGGCGGGTCACTTGGCCTGCTCTGGGCGCAGGTGAAAGCTCCACTATGCCCCTACAGCACCCCGCTGGACCCTGATTGAGAAGCAGTCACTGCCGGTTCCCTAGCCTTGGGCCAAAGCAGCTTAGGTAGCCGGAACCCCGCCTCTCCAATCCCGATACACTCTCCGCTGGGAGCTGGCTCCAGGGAGCGACCCCACGGGTTCCCCAGCCCCAGGCCAAAACTGTTCCGGGAGTCAGAACCCAGTCGCCCCAAGCTCAGCGCACGCTCCACTTGGAGCTGGCCTCCACCGGCAGTCTCCGCAGTTTCCTCAGACCTGGGCCAGGTTAGCCCCGGGAACCAGAATCCAGCTGCTCAGTGCCCGGCGCATGCCTTGCCCAGCACACGCCTCTAGGAGTATTCTCCACAAGAACCCCCGCCCCGAGCCTGAGCAAGAAATCTGTCTGCTAGACGCAGGCAAATACCAGCCTGATATCACCTGTTCCTTAGTTGAATGGGCTGAGATCAGTAGAACACGGGGATGATTACATCATCTCTCCGAAATGGCGGCTGCTGTCCTCCACTGTGGTCCAACCGGTGTCTGGAACCAAACTGGGCCGCTTCTCTCCTCTGTTTCAAAGCCGGAACTCAGCACTAAGGGCTCCGATGTACCACTGGCGGGAGCCCCCCCCCCCCCCCCGATCCGTATCGCTGTTCCCCCGCTCCGGCACCCTGCCGCTCCCCGGCACGCGTCACAGACTCCAGCCTCCGGGCGATCGCCTGTCAGGCTATGCAACCCTCCGTGCGGGGAAATGGAGCTCTCAGAGCCGAACTTCTCACGATGGAAATCTGTCCACTAGATTCTGGAGCACCTCAATTTCACTGGAACTTCCCAAAGATATCCTTCAGCCGTTTTGCATCGTCTTTCTCCCACTTAGTGACGCGGCGCCCTGGGGTGATGCACTCCCTTCTCCGCCATCTTCCTATTCTCTTTTTTTTTTTTTTTTTTAAAGAGAGGGTGAGAGAGGAGAGAGAGAGAGAATTTTTAATATTTATTTTTTAGTTCTCAGCAGACACAACATCTTTGTTGGTATGTGGTGCTGAGGATCCAACCCAGGCCGCACGCATGGCAGGCGAGCGCGCTACCACTTGAGCCACATCCCCAGCCCTCAGACATTCTTAAGGTGAATCCAGTCATGGTTTTTTTGTTTGTTTGTTCCTTTGTTTGTTTATTTTAATTTCTCATCTGATTTTAATTTTTAACCAGGTCTGTGAACTCCTACTTTATATCAAAAGACAAGATAATTTCCAGTTTGCACTTAATTCTTTTTTTACTATTTTAAAAATGTGGACATAGACATTTGGCATTTCAAAAACAATGCACTTCTTGAATGTTTTACATTTGAAAGTGTATACCGCCTTGCATTGAACAAGAAAAACATTAACAAACTTCCTACACAGAGTTTGAATTACCCATTTCTACATGAAGTTTGTCTAGCCCTATTTGCTAAAGTACTGAAACAAAGCAAATATTTGAATCCTGGTGGCTATTTGCTATGGGTATCAAGTATCCTCACGTGGCTAAATTTCCCCTCTGTACAACACCTAAGGCCCAACCAGTCTTCTGACTACATTCAGCAATTAAGTATTAGTACAGGTCTCAGGGGTAAAGCTTGATTATTTTCTGATGCCTTTGACCTATTTTAGGTGCTACATCCAAAGCCCAGTTTGGTCAATCAGTCAGAAAATAATGAAACTGGAATTGAGTCTTTTTAAAAAAGAAACAAACAAACCAAAAAAAAAAATCATTCCTATTTAACAGGTCAAATTGTCATAGGCATCCTGGTTTACATGTGTAACTTGACTGTAATATCAGTTCATTATTATATTTAATTAAATTGTTGGGAAAATTCAATGTTATTTTCCTGTGGATTGATGCAAACATCACTGGATCTGAAGGAAAGGAGGATGAAAGTAGAGAATGTAATTATTTACTCATGGCAAATTGTGACATAATTTTTGCTTTAAAATAAGCTCCATGCATTATAGATGAGTATTTGTTTTTAGAGGCCTCATTCATTTAGAGAAAAAAAAAACATGAAAATTACTTCCTTCTTTTAGAATATGTCTTTACCAGTAAGTGTACTAGAGATGAGTCTACATTAAAGTGGTTTTGATAGAAAAAGCAGCACCATCTAAAATTAGAACACTTACTTCAGACATGACTTATTATGATGCATCATCAAATTATGAAGATCAACTATGAAGCAAGGCTTACGATTGCAATGGTCTCTATTTCTGTGAATAGAGCATTAGATAGTATATTTCATAATCTGTATATTCCTCCAAATTTAGAAGCTAAAGAAGCACTGGAGTTTGCTATAATTAAGGCTATGGGTATATAGAAGCCTCATACAGAGGTACATGTTAAATAATCACTCAGCATGAACAGGCTCTATCAAACTCCCCTAACACAGATAATTTAACTCCTTAATTCTCAAAGTATTTTCATAAGTAGGCATGCCAATAAAAACCTATTTTTCATAGAATACAGAGAAACAGAATATGCTTTGCTGAAGGTGAGGTTAAAATTAAAATGAAATTTAGATCAGGATGTAGGACACAGTGTTTTAGCCTATATGAGATAAATAGATGATAGATAAATGGATACCCACACACTACACTATATACATATATATTATGTATATATACATCCATGCACATTCCAGATATAGACATATAATACTTATAAATACAATAAAGATTTATATTAATGTCATGATACCAAATTGTACATGATGACAAATTTTAGTTAGAACCAAATTAGTTTTGAAAAACCAAACCCAGTTCAGACCAACCTGAACAATTAATGAGATTTACTAATTAATGTAACTACAAAGTCTGGGGGTGGAGGACACCTGGCTTCATTCAGTGACAAATGATATCATCTGGGCTCTATTTTGGCTTCCTTTTCAGGTCATCTCTGCTTAGCAGCCTCTCATCACCACTACCAACACTTCCTTTGTGACAATTTAGCAACCCCTCTGAAAAGAATTGCTCTTTTTCATTAACCCTAGCACAAAATCCCAGGGCAGGACCCTGATTAACCTGACTTTGGTCACTGTGGACCCATATCAACCACTGCATTCTGAGGGGTAGGGACCTCTGATGGGCCAGGCCTAGGTGATGTATCACCCTATGTCTGGGTGCAGAGGTGAGAGGGGAAGAGTCATTCTGCCTCCCTCAACCACAGGAAAAGTGCTGTGTCCCTGGAAAGAAAGGTGTGTTACTAGGAGAAGGTAGAGAAGGCTAGTAGCTACAAGAAAACAATTCATATTCCATTTCTACATATGAAGCCTTTTATATCTCTCCTCTGCCTATCAGTGTAGCCTAATCATCTCTCATTTCCCATGACCACCTTAAGCTTTAGCCAGACCCATTTCCTAGAGTTTCCTGAATGTGATGTGTTGTTGACTAAATTAATGAGCAAGTATAGGTCCCTCCATGCTATAACTGAGTATATGGAAAAACTTGGGCTTTTCTGGGTTAACTGAAAACTCCGGATGTCTTAGAGATAATAAAGTTGTTCCTAAGTGATTTTTATTACTCCATGAAGTGTTGAATGAATATGAAAGTGGGCTCTTTAATGGTGGCTTTATATAACATGAATACTTCCATTTATGTATCTAAGTATGTGTCTCCTCCCGAAGAATAAAGGCAGGAATCCAATCATTTTTACAGCCATGAAAGCATCTACCATAATGAAAGTTTCTGAACTAAAATGAACAGGTGACTACATTGCTTAGGCAGAGCACTTCCTGCTTTCCCTCGATGGCTACTTTCCCTTGAGCCGTTTTATCAAATGCTGGAATTTTGGTGCACGTATCTGATGAAGAGACTCTGCTCTAATAGGAATACCCCACCTTCATAGTGGTTGTCCAAAGCAGCCTGCATGCTAAAAATTGTGTTGCCTGGTTTCTAGATTGAAATCAAGCCCTAGAATATTTTAGAAATCAGAGTGCAAGGGTGATAAAACTCTTGATTACAGATTTGCCTTTATTATTTGCAGGCAGATTGACTTAGACATTTTTTAAAATTATATAGGAATTTTTTAGACAGAAGTAAGATAATGCACCAACTAAAATTTATCCTATGAACTTCTTCTCTTTAAATATGGGACAAACCTGCCATATATGTTACTCTTCATAAATCACATTAGTATAGGAGTTTATGGCCTATAAATTGATTTCAAATTCATAAATTTAACAATACTTATAATTTATGTAGAAAAAAAATAACACCTGGTGTTTTAGTTGACAAGTATAAAGTAAATTAGCAAGTGCTTAGTTGCCAAGAAACCCAATGCAAATTCAGACTACATTATCAGAACAAGATGTCTGGACAAAACAAGTGTAGCTCACTGCAGTCTGTACCAGTTAGAAAACACCAGGGATACTGTATTCAGCTCTGGGCTTCAAGTTTTAAGAGGAACATTGATTGACACAACTGGAGTTTGCCCAAAGGAGAACAACCCAAAGAGTATGATATCTGAGATGGTGGAACATGAGGAACATCAGAAAGAGCTAAAATATTTATTCTTTAAAAAAATAAACTTGTGGGCTGGAGTTGTGGCTCCGTTGATAGAGTGCTTGCTTAGCATGTGTGAGGCACTGAGTTCGATTCTCAGCACCACATAAAAATAAATAAACAAAATAAGGCTATTTAAAAAAATAAAAAAATAAACTTGCTATGTGTGGTGATACACACCTATAATCCCAGGGAATTGGGAGGCTAAGACAAGAAGATTGTAAGTTTAAAACCAGCCTTATCATTTAGTGAGGCCTCAAGTAACTTAGTCTAAAAATAAACTACCAAAAGGACTGGGTATATGGCCGAGTGGTTAAAAGCCCCTGAGTTCGATCCCTGGTACCAAAAAGAAAGAAAATGAAAATGAAACAAAAATAAACAAACTTAATTGAAAAATTAATAATGTGATTTTAAATATTAATAGTTCTATCATAAAGAAGAATTAGACCTTTCCACCTGAGCTAAAAGCTACACATTTCCATTTAGTATTTTTAAATATCCAATAAAACTTTTGTTTTCAAATCACATAATGATTTGCTTATCACTGCAAGTTATAATTCAAGGTTTTCATGATCATCTTTCAGAAATACCAGTTTCACCTTCTACTATGTGACTTTTGACAAGTTATAGTACCTTTTTGAGCCTCGGTCTTCTAGTTTTCAAATAGGATTTGTAAGGCTGTTTATTGTAAGGATTACATGAGTTAATGCAAGTCAAGCCATGAGCACTGTATCTGCTCACAGTATGTGCTCAATAAAAAGCAGCATTGTTACCAGAGTTGCTGGAGAGAGCCCTCTCTAAATCATGCAAAAATAACAGAAGAGGATAATAATGTCGGTCAGTAGCTCCTTATACCTTCTACACAGCCAAAAAGTGACAGAGATTAGAGTGGATACCTGTGTCTGCAATAGTATTGGACAATGATTGATTTTAATTGAATGAGTCTCTTGTCTTCGATTTTATTCGAAGTCTTAGTTAAGGAAATTACCATTTGTTAACAACAAAAAAAGTTTATTAAATACCTCTTTGGCTTTATGGAATATCATGGAGAATTATTTACAAACACATGGGAAGCAGAGTTACTCAAGAGGAAGTGGCAGAAATGGAGAAGAGTACAACTATTAATGTTAATAGGCAGCCCAAGGCAGCAAAGAATTGATAGGAACTGATTCTACTTAGATCACAAATATTTATTAAGTCCAGACTTTGAAGAAATAGCTCTAGGACGTGATCTGTGCCATGAAGATTTTATTTAGAAATTAGATGTAGAAATATGTAGAACTCATCATCAATTTGGAGGAACACTTTAAGTCATGTGCAGAGGACAAGTGGGACAGGAAGCAGTGGTGCAGGTTAGGGGGCCGGGAGAATGTCACAGGATGACAGAGGCCATATTGGTCTTACCCTTCTCTAAGTGGTGCAGGGAGGCCGAGCATTCTAGGAGTGATAGTGGTCAAGGTAATGAGACAGGAAGGAGTGTCCATCTCCCAGGGATGGCAGCTGTCTGGCATGGTTTAGGTATAGGAGATCCACCCAGAAACGTAAGGGGTGTCAGATGTTAAGAAGGGGTGTCAGATGTTAAGAAGGGGGAAATAAGATGAAGGAATATACTCAGGAAAGGGTTGCTGGGGAAGTTCCAGGAGAACATATTCACTAGTCCATGTCATCTCACAGGGAATTACTGATGGCTTGTGTGGGCCAGAGGGTAACGGAATACCCCAGAAACGTTGCTGGAGTTGGTTGAGACAGTAAGTAGAGGTCTCAGACTAAGGAGATGAGAGAAGATATCATTCAAAGAACCGTTAAAAGGCCTCCAATGAGGAGTAGAATAATGAAATTTGTGTTTGAAGAAAGTTAAGCAGTTGAAAATATCAGGGGGGAAACAACGAGATGCAGGGAATGGAGCTATGAGCTGATGGGAAGGAGGTGGGCCTGGGTGCTCTGACCAGGAAATGGAGAGGAAGTAGCAGTTTGGGAGACAACACGGAGGATACGCAGGAGGATTGCTTAAGAAACATGTGCATGTTAAGGAGGTATGTGTGTGTGTGTGTGTGTGTGTGTGTGTGTGTGTGTGTGTGTGATGTCCAAATTTGGGATGTATAATTATATATACCCAAGGGATGCTACAGCTAAGTTTGGCCTTTTTGTTCCTTTTGGGTTCCTATAGTCAACCACTGTCAGAACAAAGAAAGGAAGGAGAGAGAGGGAAGGAGAAAGAGAGAGAGAAAAAGGGGTGGTGAGGGAAACGAACTTGTTGACAGTCTTATTCCAATCCTTATGAATTTTTGTTCTATAAATCAAAACTTTTTTTCAATGTGGTTCATTGTTGTTTTGTTACTTGGTATTGAATCTAGGGCTTTGTGCATGCTAAGCACATGCTCTCCAATCAATCATAACTTCTGAACCAAGAATGTAGTTCCTGCACTAAGGAAAAGAATTTCTGTACAATGAAAAATTTTTAAAAGGTGCCTAGTGATTATCAGTTTCCACACTTATATTTGTGAGGACCAAAGCAACATAAAATAGGCTTTTATTTTCTGGAGCTTTTGTGATCAAATTTACAACAGAATTTTTGTTATTTACAAACCGGATGATTCTAAAGATAACTGTAGAACAATCTTTGTTGTATGTATGCGTGATGATTCTGGGCCAGTTCTGAATTAAGAATGCAACCCATTCTCTTTTAATTGTCTTAAACGGAAAGCATCAAATGTTCTCCATATGCTTTGAATTGGTTATCCAACAATTTATCTTTTTTTTTTCATGGATATAGTCAAAGATTTTGTTGATGGATATTTTGTCTCCCATCACAAAAAGAGGCCTTCTATCTGACCCACTATATGAAATAAATTTATGTAATCCTGATATAACTACATGATATACAATAAATGTATGCTCTACAGCTTGATAGAAACGTTATATCAATATTCAATGCTTATAACATAGTGTTAAGAGAAAAAAGTACGTCCAAAATAATCTCTACTGCAGAATCCTACTTTTATAAAAATAAAGGTATATTCAGAAATGTTTGCTTACACATAGAAAAAAGAATGGAAGAATATTAATAAAAATATAACAGTTATATTGATGACTTTCATATTCTTGTTTAGGTCTTTTGTATTTTCTACATAAGCATCTAGAAAATGATGCTTTTTAAATAAAGGAGAAATACTTAATATTTATCCTTTTAATGGCATTTCAATAGACTTTTATTTTGAAGTTTAAAACATCAATATATTTATCAAACCTAATTGGAGGCTAAAGAACTTTTTTTAAACAATATAATTCTTTACTTATGTGAAATTCACTCCCAACAGCAAAAAACAAATCAAAAAACCAATGGTATCATTTACGCTCCACAAGAAAACAAGATGAACAGTTTAATTGTAGTTGAGAAATTATTCTATTTTCCTGCAGCTCTGTAATCAGAATAAATCTTTAGGTCTTTTGGTTCTGTCTGATAGTCTCAGTGCTACATTTATCAGGTGTATTTGTGGAACGCACATGGAGTAAATTTGAAAGATGCCTGTGGTCTAAGAGTGATAAAAGGGGATTTTCTGCTTGTGCGGTGCTCTTTGAACGCTGGTACAACCATGTCAAGAAGAGAAATAGCTTCTAAAGAAATAACCAAGAAGTTACTTGGGAGAGAAAAAGAAAGGGGGAGCTTTGCTATTAGAAAGTTTTATAATAGCATGTTTTCATGCTACAAATGGAAAAACGACACCTGAAGAGCTGAACCGAGGTTCTGAAATGCCTGGGGTGTGAATCCCAGAGTCTCCTGAGCAGTGTGAAGAGCAGGTGAAGTGTGGCCAGTGTGTGCAGAGAGGCCAGCAGAACCTGGACTGGTCCTGTTTCCCAGGGCCCTGTGAGCCTGTCCTGGGCGTGGAGAGGGGTAGGCTCGGGGGGTAGAAGGTAAATGAAGCCAAACCTTGAGAAGTGTGTGGGAAACCCAGACACATGAAATTTGATGTGCTATGCTGATCAAGCTGTTCCCCTTAATGAAAAGAGTTCTGGTTTCTCATTGGTCAACTCAGTGCAAGATGAAATAGCACAGATGAGAGGTTAGAGAACAATAGCAGCCACAATGACCATGGGAGCTACCTTTAGAAAGCAATACTGGAACCAGAGAAAATGGGATCCTTTTGCAAACCATACCAGATTAAATGTCCCAGTGCACAGCTGTGATCTTTACCTCCCAGTGCCAACTTTTACACCCTGTCCTCCAAACAGGCAGGATTACACACTGGACACACTCAGTTTCCCCACGCTCCCTCCTCACACACACTCCTCTTTCCCTGCAAGCCTCTTCTTTCTCATTGTTGGATGTCTACACACAACTTTCCTTCAAAGTCCATCTCAAGTGCCAGTTAGTCTGAAAAGTCTGGGTTGATCCTTTCCTGTCTGGCAAACTTCCTGTTCTCAGCTGCTTCATTTGTCCTCCTGTTAATTCTCTTTCAATTCGATATGACCAGTATTGATTTATCATGCACAATGTATGATACACTCTAGAAATACAAACACACACACACACACACACACACACACACACACACACAATCTTCAAGAAGCAAACAACATAAATGAGAAATAAGAAAGCAAATGATAATCCACTATGAATCAAAGTGAAAAATTCAAGAAGAGAAGCATATACTCAATACACCAGTATCTCAAAGGAGTGATCAGTTCCCATTGCAGCAATGGTCCTACCAATCACCAGGTTGGTCGCTTTGGAGTCCTGTCACTGCTTTAGCCCCTTCATCCAGTTTATCGGCAAGCCCGTACACTGAACCTCCAAAATATACCCTGAATCCCTCCTCTTTTCTCCATTTCCATCCTCACTACCATCTCCTATCAGTCTCCCTGTGAGTCCCTGCTTCCACTCATGTGTCCCTGCAACCACTGTAGCTACACAGAGAAGTCAAGGAAACCTTTCTAGAACACTGACAAAAGCACCTCTTTCTACGGCTTACAACTTAACTCCAGGGGTTTCTAGCTTTTTATAAAATCTAAACTTCTTCCCATGGCCTACCAGGTCGTCCATGATCTAGTCTCCTCCCTCCTCCAAGCTCACCCTGTCTACTCCTTTCTAGCTGTACTGTTCCCATTTCTGTTCTCAGATACATCACACTGGTTCTAATCTTGCCATCTTTGTACTCTCTGCTCCTCCCATCAGAACAGTCTTCCCCCAGATCTTCTCATGGCTCTTCTTCATTATTAGCAATGTATATTATGCCCCCGCTTTGATTGCTGTTCAAATTTCTTTTCCCTGATCATCCTACTTGAAGTATACAATACTCACTCCCTACTCTAGAAATGTTAAAATCTGAAATTAGCTAGTTCAGTTATTCACCTCTTATCTATCTCCCCCTCTAAAAAGCCAGGAAACCCTGCATTTCACTTCTACCTATTAACAAAGTTTAGCACAGTCCTAGGTATCTTGTGAGTATTTAGTAAATATTTCTGAATAATATTAACCACAGTTTTTACCTATAATAAACCAATTGCGTACCAGGCACCACTCTAGTACTTACACATTAATCATTACAGCTTTGCAACAATCCTCCAGGGTGGGTTACTATTATTATCATGATTCCTTTGCAGATAAGGAAATAAGGTACTGAGAAGCTAAGCAAACTGTCTAAAGTTAAAGAATTATTAAATGGCAAAACTAGCGTGCAAACCCAGAGTCTTACTCTAGAGCTCTCGATTTTATTCCCTACACAATATTATTTATGCAAATGACTCAGTGTAGAACTTTTTTTATATGGAAAGAATGGATGATTGCTCAGAAGGAAAAAACAAAAGGCTACCGTGGAATTTTAAAGGAAAACCAAGAGTTGCTAGGGAATAAAAGGCTGAAAGGTATTTTAAACTAAGGGAAGAATATATTCATAAGCATGCATTTATTCTTTTTCTTTTGTAATGCTCATTTGTGGAAATTTTCCTTTCTGCATTTGCATATACCTTAAATTTAAATAACATTTATTATGTTATTACACATGCCCTGAGTTGTACACATAGATTATTTTTAACATCTTTTCCTAGAAATGGTTGTGAGATCTATTATCTATCTATATAAAATTATATATCTATATCTCTATATAGACTGATGTCTACATATATATTTTAACCCTCATTCAAGAATTTTGAATCTCTATGAATTTTTCAATGCTCACTGGACTTCACAGGTAGAACAGGAATGATATCCTCTATCTCAGGTTGCTGGGGGTACTCCAAGAAATCATGGATATGAAAGACAAATGCAGACCATAAAGCACTAAAGAAATACTCATGTTCTTTTCCTCATATGTCCTCAGTTAGATTAATAATTACAGTATTTCCCCCCATTTTCAAATCCAGATCTTTCAATTTTTTATTTCTTTTCTTGATTCAACTGACTTAAGTGGGGCTAGTTGGTTCATTTGGGTTATTCAACTTCACTTTATTTTGATAAGACCAAATTCTTTACTAATCCTAATATCTTCCCCAATACATTGCTGATCCTTGAATTGGGATTGCACTAATCTGCAGATCAATTTGGAGACAAATGACATCTGAATATTGTCTGTCCAATTAAGTATGATAATTCTTTTTGTAGAGATCCTATGCATTTTTTCCTAAGCATTTAATGATTTTTGATGCTACTGCATATAGTATCATTTTTTGAGAGAGAGAGAGAGATAATTTTTATTTTTTTTTTAGTTTTCAGTAACATAACATCTTTATATTTTTTATTTTTATGTGGTGCTGAGGATCAAACCCAGCGCCCTGCACACGCCAGAATAGTGCACTACCACTTGAGGCACATCCCCAGCCCTAGAATCATTTTTAAAAGTCATTTCTAGTTGCTTTTTGCTGGTATTTAGAAATAAAATTTATATCCAACATTTTTTAAATGAAGTCATTATGAAGTGAAACAATAACAAGTGCTGGCGAGGATGTGGGGAAAAGGGTACTCTTGTACATTGCTGGTAGGACTGCAAATTGGTGCAGCCAATTTGGAAAGCAGTATGGAGATACCTCGGAAAGGTGGGAATGGAACCACCATTTGACCCAGCTATCCCCCTTCTTGGTCTATTCCCCAAAGACCTTAAAAGAGTGTATTATAGGGATACAGCTACATTGATGTTCATAGCAGCACAATTCACAATAGCTAGACTGTGGAACCAATCTAGATGCCCTTCAATAGATGAATGGATAAAAAAAATGTCGAATTTATACACAATGGAGTATTACTCTGCACTAAAAAATGACAAAATCATGCCATTTGCAGGGAAATGGATGGCATTAGAGCAGATTATGCTAAGTGAAGCCAGCCAATCCCTAAAAAACAAATGCCAAATGTCTTCTCTGATATAAGGAAGGCAACTAAGAACAGAACAGGGAGGAAGAGCATGAGAAGAAGATCACCATTAAACAGGGACGAAGGGAGAGAGAAGGGAAATTGCATGGAAATGGAAGGAGACCCTCATTGTTATACAAAATAACATATAAGAGGAAGTGAGGGGAAAGGGAAAAAAAAACAAGAGAGGGAAATGAATTACAATAGATGGGGTAGAGAGAGAAGATGGGAGGGGAGGGAAGGGGAGGGGAGGGGGGATAGTAGAGGATAGGAAGGGCAGCAAAATACAACATACACTAGTATGGCAGTATGTAAAAAAGTGGATGTGTAACCAATGTGATTCTGCAATCTGTATATGGGGTAAAAATGGGAGCTCATAATCCACTTGAATCAAATGTATGAAATATGATATGTCAAGAGCTTTGTAATGTTTTGAACAACTAATAATTTTTAAAAATTTACTATTTCTAAGAATTTATCTGTAGATTATTTTTTATTTTCTACATACACAATTTTGTCATCTGAAAATAATAATTTTATTTTTTTATTTCTAAACATTATTACTATTTTTTTTACTTATTGCATTGTTTAAGAGGCCAAATACAGAGCTATAGTAGTAATAAAAGGCATGCATATCTTATTCCATATTTCCAAAGGAAAATCTTTCAAAATTTCAAAATTAATTCTTACACTTGCTATGGGATTTTTGTAGATGTTTAAGGAAGTTTATTAGTATTTAAGGAAGTTTCCTCCTGTCTTAGTCCTCTTAGTCTCCAAAAAAAAAAAAAAATATATATATATATATATATATATATATATATATATATATATATATATTACCATAGGCTAGGTGGCTTAAATAACACATATTTATTTCTCACAGTTTTGGAAACTGGAAATTCAAAATTTGGGTGCCAGCACAGTCAGGTTCTGGTGAGAGCCCTCTTCCTGGCATGCAGATAGCCATGTTCTCATTGTTTCCTTACAAGGCCTTCCCACGGTGCCCACACATGGAGAAAGAGGGCAAGGTCTGTGGTATCTCTTCATATCAAGGCACTAATCCCATCAGGAAGGTCTCATCTCTGTGACCTCATCTAACCTTTACCACCTTGAACCCCATCACATTGAGGATTAGGATTTCCACATATGAATTTGGGCTGGAGAGCAAGACATAAGCATTTGATCCATAACACCTCCTTATATTTTGTTTGCTAAGAATTTTTAACATGGATGGGTGCTGAATTTTATCAACTGCTATTTGTAGACCTGATGACCTAAATGATTTTCAAATGCTAAACCAACCTTGCATTACTAGAGTAAACTCAACTTGGTCGTGGTACACTGTCCTTTTCAAACATTGCTGGGTTTGATCTGCTAATATTTTGTTTATCATTATTATATCTATATTCCTAAAAAATGGGAAGGAGAGATTACTCTATAATTTTATTTTTAAATAATATTCATACTGTACTAAATTTTGATGTCCAAGCTATGCAGGATTCATGAAATGAATTAGAAGGGTTTTTCTCTTTTTCTTTTCTTTAGAGGGGTCTGTGTAATTTTGGATTTATTCCTTCTTAAAAGTCTGATAGTATTCTTCAATTAAGCCATCTGAACCTAAAGTTTAAAATCACAGAACCAGTTTCATTAATAAGTATGATAGTGTTCAAATTTTTTATTTCTTCTTGGACAGTTATATTTTTCTGGGACTCTGTACACTTCATCTAAATTTGTTTATATATTATCATAATATTGTTTATTATATCTTTTAATTATCATTTTTGTATTTATAAAATCTCTAGTATTCTCTTAAATTTTATTATTTTTTTCCTTGAACAATCTTACTTTTTATAGGTTTAATTTTCTTTGCCTTTTCTAGCTTCTTGAGGTATATGATTAAGTACTTTAATCTTTATTCTTCTCTAATTCATGTATCCTGGCTCTAAATTTCCCTCAAAACAGCTTTAGCTGCGTTCTATGACTTTTGGCACACACAATTTCCATTATCATTCAACTAAAATACATTGTCATTTCCAGAGTGATTTTTCTTTGACCCCTTGCATATTTAGAAATTTATTGTTTAACTCTTAACCTTTGTGATTTTTTAAGCACTGTTTTTATTAATATCCAGTGTATTTCCACTATTGTCATAGAAAAATGCTCTGAATTATTTTAATCTTTTGTAATTTCTTATGTCTTGCCTTATAGCTTAATATATATCAATTTGGGCAATTTTCCATGTGCATTTAAAAATAAAGTAATATGTTCATACAGTTTTTCATCTACTTGTTCTATCAGTTATTGAAACACATATTTTAAAAACCTTCTACCATGACTCTAAATTTCTCTATACCTTCCTCTTGTCTTCCTCCTCCGTGTGTGTGTGTGTGTGTGTGTGTGTGTGTGTGTGTGTGTGTATTTGGTGATATGGATTGAATCAAGGTCTCGTGCATACCAAGTAAGTGCTCTACCCTGTACTCTATCCCCAAACCCTCAACATAAGAGACTTGCTTATATTTGGTTTCTATACACAAAATGATATATTAAGCTTCAGTCTGTTAACGTTTCAAAGTTTAATAAGTAGCTGTACTGTTTCTGACAATAATGTCTTGATCCATATTCTTGACACCATGTATCATATTTATGCCTATATCTTATTTTAATTCTGTCAGTTTTGCTTTATATATTTGAGTTGTGTCATTAAGTGCATACAGTTAGAAACATTTATCATTATGTAATGCATAGATCTGACGTCTTAGTTTCTAGTTTTGTTTGTCTGAGAATGGCTCCATCACTAAAATATATTCTGAGTATAGAATTCTATGTTAACAGTTATGTTTTTATTTTTTACCTTGAAAACATAATTACTTTGTGCCCTGGCTTTCATCATTTCTTTTGAGAAAAGAGCTGTCTTGTTTTTGCTTCTTTGAAGGTACTGTTTCCTTTGTTTCTTTCTGTCTTTTAAGGTTTTCTCCTTAACTTTGGTTTTCAGTTTTTCCATTATTAGGTTCTTGGGATGGTTGTGTAGGGTTTATCATCCCTCTCTAGAATGCAGCTTCTTTTAGAAAATTCTCAGCCATTATCTCTTCAAATGCTGCCTTGTTTTCTATTCCCTTTCCACTCCCTCTTCTACAAAGAAATTCAGCGTGTCTTTTATGCCCTTTTCTGCAATTTCCCTTCTTTTACCTCCCCATGGTTGTTTTTCTTGAATTGTCTTCTACTTCATAAACTCTTAAACAACATCCAATCTACTATTATACCCATGTATTATATTTTTTATTTCCAGAATTGTCATTGGATTCTTTATTATAATTTTCAATTCTGTGTCAAAATTCTGCCTCTGCCTTTTAATTCCTTGCATTTATAAAACATAGTCATTTTTAAACTTATATCTGATAACTTCATTATCCACATATATTGTATATTTGCTTCTAGTGTTTACTTTCTTATTATTTTTTGTTATATAATGTCTTTTCATTTCCTTCATTATTGTTAAGCTGTTTTGCAGCTTTGTGTCATATTATCTTTCTCTAGAGATGATTTACTTTGGCTTTGGAGAAAAAGCAAGACTAGGATCCCTTCCAATCTCAGATTATCTTAGTCCAACTAGGAAATGAATTTGTTTCAAACTGAGCCTTAATCTCTGAAAAAGATGGTCTGTTCTAGGTCAACCTCACTCCCATAACATTGACCTACGTTGTGAACCAAAGACATAGGTGCTTGCCAAGACCTCACCTCCTGGGCAGTCTCAGAGCTCTGAAAGCTTTGCCCAGCTTCTCCCCTTCTTTGCACTGTTTCTGGAATTGACAAATACCTTGAGATGGAAGCTACAAACATGCTCAATTCTCTAGTTTCTTCTTTCTCTAGCTATTAAGCCCACAAATCTTCACATTTTTTAGTGCTTTTTAACATTTTTTTTTTTTTGGCTAGGTTCTAAAAATACATTTTGTCCTACTTAACCAGTTGTTCTCAGCAGGAAAATTGGTCCTGAACAGCTGAGAAGGCCACTATAAAAAGTGTAAATTCCCAAGATCACTTGCCAGTTTTATTGCAATAGCCTCTGAGCACTTCTTCCTGCTTCCAACCCTGACCCACTTTTATTTGTTACATAACAGTTGGAGTGACCCTTTAAAACATCTGTCACATCATGCCATTCTTTTGCTCAAAATCTTTTAACGTCTTCTATGTCACACACACATACTCTTTAGGACATGCAAGGCCTGACATGAGCAGGCACCTCTAAGGAAATAGATCATTGGAAGAAAACAGGTAAGACAATATAGAATTTTAACTAAAAGGCATAATAGTGACTTCACATGTGATAGTAAACAGCCTTTCAAAAAACAAAATATAGCAGTCATGAACCTGTATGCACCTAATACCATAGCTTCACAATATTTGAAGCAAAAGCTGACAAATTACAAGGAAAAAGTTGACAAATCCAAGTCCTTAGAATGATATTTTGACAAGTGTCTTTCAAAAATTTATGAACAAAGCAGATAAAACATTAACAACAGTAGAAAAGATTTGAACGTAAAAAATAATAAATTTGACCTAACAGATCCATAGAAGACACAGCAATCAGTAAATAAAATAATGTTAAGGAGCACTGAACATTTATAAAAATTGCCTATGTACTAGGTCACAAAACAAATACCCCCCAAAATAATAAAATAGATACTTCACATGTCTCTGACCACATGTAATGAAGCTAGAAAGCAAGAAAAAAATACTTCAAAAAATATTTTGGAAAACTTCAAAATATGCCTAATATTTTAAAGGCATGAATCACCTTTAAATATCAAATATTTTGAAACTAGTACTTTTAAAATTATGAGTTAAAAGATCAAGAAGCTAGAAAAAACACCAAGTGTAAATCTAATGAAGTTACAACAAAAGAAATATCAGTAAGTGTTAGTAAGATAGACATGTCAAATCATTATGTGTACACCTTAAATGTATATGATTTTTATTTATCAATTATAATCTAATAAAACTGGGGAAAAGAAATATTAGTATTAAGAATTCAAATCAACAAATAATAAAAAACATTAATAAGAATTGATAAAACCCAAAAGCTGGCTCATAGCAAGACATATGAGAGAGAGAGATGGATCGATCACATGGACACACATTGTAAAGGGAGTCACAAATACAGATGTGGTACAATTTTACTTAAATGATAATTACTATAAACAACTTTTGACAAATTTTATTGAAAATTTATATAAAGTGAAAAAGTTTTATAGAAAAATATAAATTACTAAATTAACTCATGAAGCAATAGAAAATCTTAGTAAATTAATAACCATTGAGGAAATGTATGAAAATTCTCTATTTCTATCTCAAGCAAGGGGAACAAAGGAGGGAGGAGAGAGAAATAAAGGAAAGAGACAGGAAGAGGAAAAGGGAGAAGGAAATGGGAAGCGGGGGTTATATTGGCTAATTTTGGCAAATTTTTAATAAATAATCTCTGTTCTATATAAACTGTCTTAAAGAACAGAAAAAGAGAGAAAACTGCCCGTATCAATTGAAGCCCCCTCAGGAAGCAGAAATGATGCAATAGGAAGGTATAGGTAAAGATTCTTAAATTATGGGAATTAGTTATTAGAGAGAATGAAAAAAGAACTCTAAAGAATGCCCTAGGGCAAAAATAGTGGTTTAGTCAGCTTTTTTGCTGCTGTAACCAGAAGAGCTGACAAAAACAAGTTTAAGGAGAAAAAATTTACTTTGGAGCTCATAGTTTCAGAAGTCTTAGTCCATAGATGGCTGGCTCCAGGTGAGGCAAAATATCACGGTGGAAAAGTGTGGCAGAGGAAAGCAGCTCAGGACATCACCACCAAGAAGTAGAGAGAGTGCTCTACTGAACAAGGACAAATATAAACCCCAAAGGCATGCCCCCAATGACCCACCTCCACCAGGCACACCCCACCTGCCCTCAGTTAACACTCAGTTAACCTCTATCAGGGATTAATTCACTGATTGGGTCAATCCTCTCATAATCCAATCATTTCATCTCCAAACCTTCTTGTATTATCTCACCTATAAGCTTTTGGGGGACACCACATATCTAAACCATAACAGAGAGAGTACCCAAAGAAAGAACATGCTTGAAAGTAAGATCAGGGGATTTCTCAACAAGTGGAATCCACTCCCCATTGGAGAAGTGTCTGTCATTGAACTGGATGGAGGACAAGATTGCTGGGTTGATCTGAGCCAGAGCTGGTTCATGGATGGCAAGCCAAGGCTGTCCATGATCTTGTAGGGCAGGACACTCATGGACCTCACTGAGATGCCTCCTATAGTGTGTGCTAACAAATTATCTTGGAAGTTGGTTGGGTTCCTGTGGACCTCATCAGGAATCTGCTCACTAGGGCAACTGCTACATTTGCTGGAAGCCACCATTTTAGCAGAAGGTATCTGGGGAGGGGAGGGCATCTAGAATTCACTAGGGCTGAGCTGCACTAAGTATACACAATTACCTCTACTGGGCAGCACAAGAACAAGAAAGAAGAAAAGTGTCCCTTAACCAAGAAGAGAGGTTTGAAAATGGTCATTGCCAAAATTCACTGTTACCTCAGAATTGAAAACAAACTTTAAACAATAGTGCAATAGATAAATTGATATATGCATATAACTTAAATGTAGTTAAGATGCACTCATCTTACATTTATCAACATAAATCAAAATATAATTTTCAGTGAAAATTACAAATATAAAATATAATATACAATTTGTGGTAACTTTTAAAATATGCAAAATTATACAAATTGTCATAGCACATGTGGGAATGTATCAAATTCAAAATGTTAAAAACAGTGAGGGAATAGGATTGAAAAGGGGGACATACAGGGAAATATAATTAGATATAAGATTACTTCTTTAAAGATTGCATAAAATGGGCATGTTGACTGAAGAGAGTTAAGTACTGTGCATTGAAATGTTTGTACTCTGTTTATAATTTGACAGATCATGATATATATCAGCACATTCTCAAGGACAACAGAAATAAGTATGAAATCAATTCAATCCAAAATCTTCTAAATTTTTCTCACACACAATTTTTTTTCAACAGAGTACTCATTGATAGCTTATAGAAACCCATTCCATGTAGCACAGATTAGTGAAGTGCTGATTTTCTCAAACGAAACTGCTTATGAAATACATAATTCAATCAGTAAATTTATGACAAGCGAAAATTATGCTATTAAAGAAATCATCCTTTGTTTAAGCTGCATTTGATTTCTCAAATGATAAACATATTTCTCCCAGTGTTTGATTTTCAAGTCATACCTTATCAACCCATTTGTTATACCTTAGTCGAAGGCTTGATTTTCAACTAAAGAATCATTTGCAGGAGAAAATATTACAAAAGAAAAGTGGTGTGACCTATATGTCCATTCCAATCCCACCAATTTTCCTGATTCTACACAAGCTCAATCAGTTCTAACACCCTTTAATTATCCACTAAAATAGTCATTTTCCAGTTCAAAGCATTCAAAACCTACAAGAGCTTATGTTTGGGGCAGTGATTGACAATAGTCTTTGGAGGTGGGGACCAGAGAAATGCAGCTAATTCTTCAGTAACTATTTCTTCTTATGGATGTCTTTGTAATTGAAAAACATGAATTCAGACTTTGTAAATAGCATTCATCTAGTTGCATTTGTAAGTTTGATGCTCAAGTGAGTCAAGGAATTCATGAAAACAATGTCATGTAGATCTAACAAGAACAATTTTTTTAAAAAAAAGCAACGTAAATGAAAATATACCATCAGATCACTGGCTGGTACCATTTGGTATAATTTGCTGACCTCAATATTTGTTAATTTTTCTACAAACATAAACTCCAGTGAAATCCTTATTTGTGAAATTGTAAGAAAACCTTGTTAGGGTGATGTATTACAGAGTTGAAAACTGGCACTGCCCTGAAGCATTGAGAAAGGACTGTCCACTTTCCTATCAAGTTCTGTCTATCATCTATGGGATTGACTCTTTTTTTGTGGTGTCACAAAAATGTTCATTTATTCACTCATTTCACAAAGATATTTTTTAATGGGCCAGGTACAAAATAGCTTTAAGGCAATATTGGCCAACTGAACTCTGCTCAGTGAATATTTATTGAACACCTACTATATTCAAGATGTGTCCTCCTCATTGATGATCATAACAGGGGTAGACAAGAAAAAGCCTTCAACCAGTCCAGTGATTAAGAGGATCATGAAATAAGTAATTATGAAGGATGAAGAGTCCAACTCTAAGGGAAATACAGGCTGATCTTTCAGAAGCTATCTGGTTATTTGTTTAACAAGTATTTTTGGTACTTAATATATGTTAGGCATTGTTATTTTTCCAGAGGCCAGAGATACAGGGAAAAGAAAACAGCACCAAAATCCCAAAAATATCAAGTGCCTGTTATTAAAAAACTTCTTTCCTATCAAGGTCAAACCTGTATCACTAAAATATCAGCTCCATGCAAAATCAGTATTTTCTAAAGGTTGATATTTTTACCACTTATGGGACATGAAATGATGTAGGTAAAAAGACTAATACAGTAATAGTTATACATTTGTATTTGCTATCTTTTTATTCATAGCTTGTGATACAAACTTCCCATTTGCGGCAATATAAAATAGTATAATGATAGCTTTGTAACTGCATTTGTTTAATTTTAAATAACTGAGTTCAATCAAAGAAAAAGTTTAGTTAAAAAAAGTACGGATTGTATGTAGACTGAGCAAAATAGGTATTATGTGATGCACATATCACAAAAGTGGGGGCACAGTTTTCACCCAAAATAATATACTACCCAGATATCAAAGTATCATTTTATTGCCCCAATTCTCAGAATGAAGTTTTCATTATTTTGAGGTTTTCACAGTTATATGACAATGAGGGTGGGGTGTTAGTGAGTAGGGAATAGATTTAAAATATTCTTTACTCCTCTCTTCTGTTAACTGCTTCAAAGTAGGGAAGTCTTATTCATAGTTCTCAACATATCTGCACTTAGTAGATGCTAAATAAATGCTGCATAAAGGAATGAAAGAAGCAATTCACGAAGTGGAAATGCTCTCCTGCACCACTCAAGCTACAGTGAATGCCCTGGCCCCACCAAATGTTATTAGCCAAAGGGCAGGAAGGAAACAGCCACTGTGAGCCAGTCCCTCCATAAGAATAATCTAGGACTCAGCCCTGAAGATTCAGATCTGCTTTTCTAATAAAGGGAACGTAAAAGGGATTAACCTTTTGCTATGTAACCACAGACCAACAGGTATATCTTACTGCCATCAAAGAACAGAGATAATTAAAAATGCTCACCAAAGTTTATGTATTTTTTAGAAGACTGATTAAATTAAGATCCCATTCAATAACATTTTACCACCATTGGGGTTTCAGTATTATGGGAACAATTCAAAGAAAATCCACAGAAACCACAAATTATAAACGGTATTCTCTTTGAACATAAATCTTCAAAATAAAAAACAGTGAGGGGGGCACGTTTTGAAAAATGGCATACGAATAATTTTGTGTAGGTGCAAAAAATTCTAACATGTTAAAAATATGGTTGCCTTCCCTATTTACTGCAGTTTTAGAATAAAATTTTGCTTCTTATAAAATGTTAATCCCTTCCGTCTTCAACTACGGAGGAAATCATTTTATATTTTGAGAAGCTGAAGGATTAAAAGATGATTAAATTCTTACTCATCAAAAATCTTAAGAAATAGTTTTAATTTCAAAGATCTAAGGTGTCAGTTATGATAAAATAGTCAATGTTTTAATAGTATCTCACAAGCATATCAGTTTAAGAGGAAGTTATTTCCTTCTTCTTTCCAAACTGTGATTGTCTCACAGTTATGAATGCCCAGATGAAGTTAATACCCTGGTCCTCCTGATACCATTCTCAGGTTTCTTGTCAAGAGTCATGGGACACTTCTGCATTAGGCAGGTTGGTAGACACCCAAGTCCTCTTGCCTCATTGGGCCAATTCCATGAGTCTTCCTTAATTATATGATAGAAATGGGATCCAGACAGCCATGTCTCATTTTAAATTCTCCCAGTTGTTATACCTCGCACAGTAATCATCTCTGCTTTCTCTTACTGGACTATGGTTGCAAGTCGAGCAGGATAGGATAAAAATGGCCTGCTCAGTTTTAAACTTGATATTCCTCAAGTATCATGCCTATGGTTCCCTCAATTTGAATAATTGCTGAAAACAGGATTCAGTCTCTGATCTGCCCTAAGTTCACTGCAAAGAGCTTGACAAGAGGGAAAAATGGCTTTCTTCCTCTTGCTAATACATCTTTGATATGTGCTATATCTATATCCACTTACAAGTAGTTGTTATGTCAGTTCTTTGACCTAGGGAATCAGTCACTGAGTGTCTACCATCTCCTCTGCCAAAAATCAAATGATGTCTTAGTGCTGATGGATACTTCCATGACACACATTTTGTAAAGTCAAACTGTGGCAAAGCACAGAGAGTATGCTTTCCCATGACCAGAGATGCCGCAGTCTTGGCTGGGCACAGAATCACGAGCCACCACACACCTTGTAGATTCAAACAGCAATTCTTTATTCCTGAACTCACACCGGCCTCTTCACAAACACGTTCTGGGGAAATCCAAGTTCTGCCCGCTCCAAGTTCTGCTGCCCCACAATTCATGTCCCAAATACTTTCTCAATTCCACGAGAACTCAATGGGAACTCAGGCAGCAGGAACGCCCTATTCCCAGCAGCAATAACCTTAAACCTGGAACTTCCCTAAAACCAGATTGTCTTAAACCGGGAACGCCTTAAACTTGTCTTAAACCGGGAACGCCTTAAACCCAAGGAGCGGGATACTTCCTCAAACCTGCAGGATACACCTTAAACCTGGATCCACCCTCGTCCTTGAGCAGGGTCACCTTTCTCAAACACACATGCAAGGTCACAGCAAATTTCCAAGGCAAGTCCATTTAACATGGGGTACGCTGGCAAGGAAATTTCGATGCATCATTTCTACTTGGCAATGGCCCTCAGCACAGAGAAGCAAGGAATATCTATTTGTTTATTTATTTGCATACTTACACACACATTCTTGTTTGGGGGCATGTCAGGTAAGAGATTAGAAAGCAATTTTCACCCAGAACCTCGGGAGAAACATGATGTTCCTCTGTGGAAGTTACTTGATTGTTCTCCATAGTCTTTTCCTTTCAATTGGCATTTAGAGAACTAGCCACACAAGCTGCCCCACCTTCCGGCATGATACCATTTCTTCCTGTTCTCCTTATCTATAGCTGCGATGATGCACAGTTTTCTCTCTCTCTTTTTTTTTTCTTTCTTGTGGGTTTGTGCAGTTTCTTGATGTTTGTGACAGGCCACGATAGGGGAAGCTTTTATCACCGTGGGGTTTGGAGGCCTCAGTAAATTGAAAATTGCAAATGAAATCCACTGGGCTTGAATTCATCAGCTATTATGTCAGATGACCTTTGGCAGCTGCTGATAAAAATGAGAGAATGTTAGCTCTGATCCAATTTTCAGCACTAACCATTCCTTTTCAAATCCATTCACAGTCAGGCAGCAGACACATGGGAAGTGAAAATGATAGGGTTTCAAGAGAACGGCATTGTGTTGCAGATTGAGATTTTCTCCCCCTATTTCTAGAGGTCGGCCCCCAGGCCCCTGTCTGGTATCTACCTATTGTCCAATCAGTTTCAATATCTGCTTCAGAGGACATGTTAGCCATCCTTACAGATAAGTGCTTACAGGAGAGAATGTTGGACTTAATAGTTTTGCTTAGGAGGCATCAAGGGTCACAGTGTAGCAATATTGACTGGCACATGTTAGTTTAATCTGACATTCTAAAGAATGTGACACTAGATTCTTTCAGAGTTGTTGATCTCTAGGTGATTTTTGTTACCAGCCCTGGTTTTATAAAATTTATTTTCACACAACTATTTATATTCATGAGTCAGAGATATTCTAAAATGTCCATCATGGCCAAGCTGAAGGCAGCCTAAACTTGTCTAATGTATGGGTGGCAAAATTATGAAACAGGAGGGTGAGGGAATGACTTGTGTTTAGTCTGTTCTTGCAATCAAAGATTTATGTCATCAATACTGTTTCAGGGGGCTGAATTATTCTGGACTAAATGAGTGCCTAGAGACTGGTAGTTTCCCCCAATAAATATGTAGATTTGTGTCATGCAGGGAAACAGAATTAGACTCATTGCTTTCTGCTGAAGTAGCATGAACCAGCAAAAAAATACTGTGGATGGTTGAGTCATCAGTATGATTCCCCATCTACGAAAAACAGGAGCTATCTGAGAACAAAAAATACTAAAATTAACTTTTTCCCCGACTGTGTTGGGGGAAAAAAGAAATCTCTCCTTTGGTCTTTTGAAAATGCTGAGTTCATTGAGGGAACAGTCCTGAACAAATCAAGAAACGTCAAATAATTGAAAGCCATGCATATCATTGTAAGCATTCTCAAAAAAGTTAATAAACTGAAAAATATGTAATCTACATTCCTCTAAGTTTTCCTGGAGTTGAGGATATTTTTTTCTCATTTTTGCCCTTGACATTTTATTGATAAACATTACATAAAGATAGTTGTTGGTGTGTTACTAGGGTTGCTAAGATACTTCTCGTGCCATAGCAGTTCCTATTTGATATACTAGTCCACAGCATTATGAAATCATAAGATGTTTAGATGCTTGGATGGAGGCTGGGAATGGAGCTCAGTGGTAGAGAGCTTGCCTAGCATATGTAAGACCCTGGGTTCCATCCCCAGTGAGAAACACACACACACACACACACACACACACACACACACACACTTGTTTAGATGTCTTCTAAATGCCAATCTTTGGAATGGAAAAATACAGTTTTAAGCTTCCTTCATAGGAAAAATAAACCTCTGTGTGTGTGTGTGTGTGTATAATGAAAATTATCTGCATAGTACACCTTTTAAAAAATTAAAGCTAGTATCTTATTGTTGACTTCACTAGCTTTTCCTGGTATTCTTAAGTTCTTTTAAGAGAAGACAATTATCTGTTGTACAATGAGAAAGCATAATAAAATGCTTAATAATGGTGTCAAAAAAAACCAAATGTTCATTTAAAGTAAATTATTATTAAATAGTATTTTTAGAGACTCAAAGTCTAATTGTGAGCATTGATTGGGTCTAAAGTTAACAGAGGGACCCTCCCCCCAACCAAAAGGCAGAGATTCCATATGTCCCAGCTTGGCTATAATTTTTCAGATGATCTGATTTTCTAGATGTTTATTAACCAACGAAGGCATGAATTTTCCAGTCTCATCAATTCTGACAGCCTTATAACAGTTTCCTGACCCTGCACACCTCTCTCTGTTTGGACCCCAAGGGAAGTAAAGCCTTCGCCTGGCTGGCTCTGTGAAACACCAATACAACAGATCTGTGTGGTTGAGCCAAACCTATTCTTTTTTTTTTTTTTTTTTTTATTGGTCGTTCATAACATTACATAGTTCTTAATACATCATATTACACGGTTTGAATCAAGTGGATTATGAACTCCCGCTTTTACCCCGTATACAAATTGCTGTATCACATCAGTTTCCCTTCCATTGATTGACATATTGCCTTTCTAGTGTCTGATGTATTCTGCTGTCTGTCCTATTCTCTACTATCCCCCCTTCCCTCCCCTCCCCTCCCCTCCCCTTTTCTCTCTCTACCCCTTCTACTGTAAATCATTTCTTCCATTTGTATTCTCTTGACTTACCCCTCCTTTCCACTTATATGACATTTTGTATAACCCTGAGGATCGCCTTCCATTTCCATGCAATTTCCCTTCTCACTCCCTTTCCCTCCCACCTCTCATCCCTGTTTACTGTAAATATTCTTCTCAAGCTCTTCATCCCTACCCTGTCCTTCCAAACCTATTCTTGACAAAACAGAAAGCATGTCTTATCCCAGTGATGAAGTCTGCACTTCACAAGTTTATCAATGATGGCGTCACACGTGGCTCCATTCATCCATATTCATATAATCGGACTTTTTTCACTGAGTTAGAGATTCCTCAAATATTTAACCACCTTTTAGATTTTGCTGTGGATGATGCCACTATTTCTAAAGAAATTTAATGACTTAATGATGAGCATGCTCTTTGGGGTCTGCAACAGTGACAGCTCTAAGTCATTCAGCTTGGACCCTGTCAGCTAACGAGTCCCTGCCAGAAGAAAGAGCAGAACCCACACTTGACGGTGCCCTAGGGCCTGGCTTTCAGCCACTGTGATCTGCATGCTCAGATAGATGGAGCAATTAGATAGGCCTGTTAAGTCTTATGTCTTCATTATTGATTTATAGTATGAACTCAGCATGATTATTGAACCAGACCAGCAAGTGAAACAATTGAGTCATTGATCCTTACGTAGGCATGCATTTCCAATTTAGATTTGGGAGGAAATACATGGATATATTATTATTTCTGGTATTTTGTCCAAGGGCTCAAATAGAGATTTGGGTAATTCATTGTTGCCACCTCCTGACCTCTTTCTTCATCCCCACTCCTGCTATACCAACATTGTCCAATAGAACTTTCTGTTATGATGAAAATGTTCTATTCTGTCTAATATCATAGCCACATACGGCTGTAAAGCATTTGGAATGTGACTAGGGTGGCTGAGAAACTGAGTTTTTTATTTTATTCAGTTTTAATTAGTTTAAGCTTAAATTTACATAGATACAGGATAGAGTGGCCTCTCTCTAGCATACCAAAGTTTTCTCCTACCTGCTGTTGAAGACTCTCTTTAAAAAAACACCTCTTTTGACTTGGGAGGTGGAGGCAGGAGGACTGCAAGTTTGAGACCAGCCTCGGCAACTTATGGGGCCCCAAACAATTCAGCAAGATCCTGACTCACAATAAAAAAGAAAAAGGAACTAGGGAGGTAGTTCAGTGATTAAGTGTCCCTGGGTTCAATCCCCACAACCAAAAAAAATTAAAAAATTAAAACCACCTCTTTTGTAAAGGTTTTACTTGTCCCCCCACTCAACATTATGTCTTTCTGAATGCACATCATCGTCATTGAATGCTTTCCATCACCTCTGCCCTGTGATACTCACCTGCTTAGCTATACTGCAAACCAGGGGGCGGGGACTGTGTTCACCCAGTGATAGACTCTGCCCAAGACAATATTTGAAGACTTAAACTGAGCTGTACATTTTGTAGGGGAGAGCATATTGTTTTGTTACTGTTCATTTGTTTATTCATGCTAATTTGAGAAACCCCAACAGGAGTGGCAGAACACTTACCTTGCAAGTGGGAGGTCCTGGGTTCAATTCCCAGTATTTAAAAAAAAAAGAAAGAAAGAAGAAATAAAGAGAAGGAGAAGGAGAAGGAGGAAGGAAGGAAAGAAGGAAGGAAGGAAATAAAGAAACAGAACACTGTCATCATTTTTTCCACATCCTCTTTTTAAAATGAATTTAGGAGTGTGGAAGGTAGCCCAGTGGCCGAGTGCTTGCTAGAATGTACAAGCAAAAGAAAGAAAAAAAAGTGAATATAGGAAAAGTCCTATTGTTTTCCTCTCCTGGCTTATCTGTTAGCATGAAGGGAGGGGAAATATAACGGGAAATGATTCTATTTTCTCTTTTTGAAGGTAGAAAACTTGGGAAAACATCTTCATTACCTTCATAGAGAATCCTGCTGTACATATAGGAAGAACTTAGTAAATACTTCAGTGAATAAATCAAAAAAGTGATAATTATTGCCCAAGTTTTAGTGTATGTCTTATGTCCCTGAAAAAAAAAATGCTTATATTGGCTTCTGTTATAAAAATTCCTTACAGAACATTCACATAAAATTCTATTCAGAAGAACTCTTCAAAACTCATATAGCTATGCATTTAAGATGACAATTTTGCTTTGAATCTTTAAGGGAGATAAAAATGCTACATACTTTAGTGTGTGCTGAAGAGACATTAAGGATCTGTTCAGCATTTTAGCACTAAATTAATGATGTTGATTTTATATATATGTATAGTAACTTTGTTCTGTAGTGCCATATGACAACGAATTGACCTTGGGGAGTAGTGAGGTGATCAGACAGCTGTGCTAAGGTTAAAGAGCATTGGCATTAGAAGACCTTGTTTTAAAACCAAATTCTTCCAGTTACTGAGTAAAAGTAATAATTATTGTTATCACATTATATTATAATAGCTAATACTTATTAAATACATATGAAGTCCCATGCATAATTCTCAGGACTCTATGTAAATTACCTCATTGAATCCTCTAAATCCCTATAGAGTGAATATTATTATCCCCACTTCATATATGAGAAAACTGAAGCACAGAAAGATTAAATAACTTACCCAAGAACACACAGCAATTAAAGTGGCATATAGCCATAAGAGGTTCTCCATACTTTTTGGTAAGTCTAAATGTTAGCACAGTGTCAACTCAGTTTAAGCAACGCATACAGGCTTTTGTCATAAAACCATCTCTGAGCTTCTGTTCTCTTCAAGAAAAGGAAAATAATGGTATTTCCCTTCCATCTCATAGAAATGTCTACGGTGAGGGTCATGTGAGATATGCAATTACTCACTTACTAGTTGAGTTTAGTACTTGTGCTTGGTGTTTTACATTAAGATTGATACACCATGTTTTGTGAACAGGAAAATCAGTGGTTCCAAACATTCCTCTTTTTCTGGCAAGAGGTCTTCCTCACTTCCATTTTCAAAGCTCATAGATCACCACCACACTCAAATAAATCCTGGGAGAGAGAACAATAAAAACTTGAGCCTCCCAATACCTTATTATACAGAAAATTTTCTCAGGGGCATTTTAGCCTTTGTGCTGCCAAAGGGATTCTTATAAAAGATTTGTATTTAAAAAATAGAATACTTTATAAAAGAATACTTTGAAATTATTTCTCATTCCCAGAAATATACACATGGAATATGTGGGGGTTTTTTAATGAGGTTAAATTGCTCTACCTAATACTACTTTAGGTACCTTATACCTATTCATTTGTCTGCGAATAAATTATAATACTTCAGTAGGATCACATGTCCATGCACTTAAATTCATTAGTCTATAAATACCTCAAATTATGTCCAAACATGTTTTTTATTATAGATCAAACTTTACTAATCAGTACCTTCTGCCAACTTATTGTACTAGTTTCTTTTTAATAAAAGCAGTAATTCAGTGAATAAGAACTATGGCTTTAAGGAGTACAGGTTAGATGGAGACCTTAAAGAAATGAAACTTACTGTAATAAAAAAAATATATAAAATACTTACTGTAATTCTTCACACCTCTTGTGAATAAAGTGGGACAAGAAGGAAAAATTTTAGCATCAAAAGGTAATTGTTTCACTCTATCTGGCTAATGAATATTAATTATGATTCAAGTCTAAAGCTGACATCGGCCCTCCCTTTTTGATAGTGGACAATGATGGTGATGATGATGATGATGATGATGGTGATAAAAGTAGTTTCTATTCCTTAAGTGTGTACCAGATGCAAAATGCATTGTGGGGTAAATGACTGACAGCCAGTGAGTAAACTCCAGAAGCTCAGTACAAATATCTGCTAGATGTCAGTAGAATCTAACATGGATCAAGGGGCTTTTCTTTGTGATTTTCCTCTAAGTAATGATTCAAGGAAACATCCTCCTTCTATCCTATATCTTTTTGCTCTCAGAGTTGTTCACTTCTAGCAATACATATGATGGAATAAAGAAATCTTTTACCTGATCCAGCCTATAAGGTACCTAGCACTTCTGTTTACACTACATTGGTGAGATTGAGTCAAATGACCTTGCATATGTCCTTGAAGCTAGAGGAAATGTAGTTTGGTTCCATGCCAAGAATAATTAAATGAATGGTGAACACACACTGTCATATCTGCCACATTTGGACACTGTGTTGTACATATATTAATGCATTTAATGTCCACAAGAACCCTGTAAGGTAGATGCTATGAATCTTTTTTCATAGATGAGAACCAGAGATGCAGAAAGTTTAAATAAGTTTAACTGTCCGAGGTGCTAGGTTAGTGAATTTGAGACCAAAATTGCAACACAACCTGTCATTAGTGGATAAGGAAAACAAAATCTTCTAAAGAAACATGCAAAAAGAGATCTAAAGGCGGGCAAAAGCCATGAAACAAAGGAAAAAGTAGTGTCAGTAACTTGTTTATAAGAAATGTTCAGGCTTGATAACAATTAAAGAACTTCAATGAAACTTAAGGGAAAAGGTTTTACCTTGAAATTAAATGGTTTACCTAATGCTAGCAAGGACATGGTAGGAAAAAAAAAGCATTGTAAGGAAAGTGAACAAAACATCTTTTATGGTGGTGGATTTATGGCCAATAATTTTCACTGATTCATCTTTAAAAAGTTTTCCATTTTACAAACACAGCCTATAACAGGCTTACAGAAAATTCAAGATTTGGCTATGGCAGGGCAAACAATCTACTGTTAGTTCTCAGGTCAAACAAGGACTGTGCCCATGCAGGTCAAAATAATTGAAATAAAGATGGAGGCATTCATGGTCCAAAAGCTTTTACCATCTGAAACTTGAAAAAGCACTTGATCTATAGCAGTAAAATAAGAGATACTGGAATATTTCCATTGACATATACAGTCAGTTGTCATTTTATGGTCATTCATGGAACTTGTGTCTCTTAAATTCATTTCTATCAAGAAATATTGTTTTAAAATTTATAAAGTTGACAGAAAAACAGCAGATTGAGAATATTATCACATAATTTTGAGAAGAAACTTTCATATGTTGTCTAATAATAATATCACTCATGCAGACAGCAATATAAAGATAGTAAATAAAGAATAAGTGGTTTAAATGGATCAGAACCTAAGGAAATGAGTAGAGGAGATTGGCAGGCGAGGGATTAGAGCAGAGGATGGAATATTTCTCAGGTCTTGTGTTTCTGATCATTCGGGGAAATTCTTTTTCAATTCAGCAACTAATTCAGAACTTTTTGTTTTCACAAAAATTGAAGAGTCTGACCACCACTTCCACACTCCATCACTGCAGCCTGTCAGAGAACACACACGTTGACAGAAAAGTCAATTCTTGTATTTTCTGCATTCCAGAAAAAAAAAGTTTTTTTTATGAAAACGTTGACGAAGATGTGTTCCTTTAAGTGAATTTTGAAAGATTACATTAGCGAAGTCCAAGAATAATCTATAAATAGTAAAATACCCTGCAACCAAAAAGTGGACAAAACTGATATTTATTAGCATAAGACCAGAAGAATATAATAGAAGCAAAATAAAATCAAGGAAGATAGAAAAAGAGATCTCTAAATGTGGAAAGAGAGAGAGCAAGAAGCAAGAAGCTTCTTGCTCGAGCAAGAAGCGCGAGCAAGAGAGAAAATTCTAGTCTGGTTAATTTTTAACCAGCCTAGTTCAGAGTGATCATCAGATAACTTGATATACTATTTAAAGCACCTAGAACATTTCCTAACACATGGTAAGTTCTCAATATTAATGTTTTTGGCTACTAAAGCAAATAAGCAAGTATATCCAATAAACATCCTTCTGTACTCAAAAAATTCCAAATCTGTTTGGCCTAAATGACACAGGATATCTTTATTTTATGTGTATTTTTTTTCCTCTGACCACAAGTGATAAATTTATTTTCTGAAAACCTAAAATTTGCAATAAAACCAGGGGCATTTTCATCCCTCCTCCTGGCTTAAAAATACTCCATTTGAACATTTATTTTGCTTCCTAGGACCTCAGTTTTTACCATGTTAATGTAATATGGTGATTAAAGAGGTTGTTTTCATCTTTTATTTATTTATTTTTTTTGCCAGCAGGGTTTTTAAGATGACCAGACCCTTTCACTGAGTACTATCCCTTAAATTCCTCAGGCAATGATCAACCAGAGCACTGAGGTTTTATTAGTGCCTTATCACTGATTTGTTATGTTTTCACAAACCTAAGAAAACTTGCACTTCTTCTACTTTTTTTTTTTTTTTTTTTTTTTTTTTTTAGCACAGGCTGTGTCTCCTTGTCCTCACCTGTAGGTTCAATTGTATTTATCTTCAACCCTAAACAGGAAGCTTTCATTACTTATTACTGGTTTTACTTTGACCTGTTTCTTTCATTCAGAAGGACATCAGACAGAACAACAGACATTGAGGGAGAATCAACATCTTGCCTACAAAGCTGGCACCCTGCCCAGAGCCCACTACCTAGGTTCTGCCCGCTTGTCCCCAAAGAACCTCAGCCCCTAGTTCCCAGATAACCAGACTTCCTATGTCACAATCTATTTTAAGGAAGGCTTGATCAAACTCTGTAAACTTTTAGGGGAAAAAAATAAAGAAGACAACAAAGGGTGGTTAATATTCTCAAGGAAATCAGACCAAGTATCATGTTTTCTTTTTGTTCAGAAAGAAAATATTCGAATTATTGAATTCATGGTCAGTATAATGCTTATAGATTCCTTGCAGGAAATATTTGTTCAAAAGTTTCCCAGATTTCTGTTTACTGTTGTAACCAAAGGAATAAGTAGAACCTGTTCATTAAATCCCACTAATGAAGTAATAATAACTCCCACTAATGCTATACTGTCAATCAAAAATGGCCAGAGTGCCTCCTTTGCCTTTGAAGACCAGAGGATTTAGAATCTAGAGCATGTAGATATGTTTACTTATGAAATGGAAAAAAGCAGGGATCTGAAAGTAATGTGGCAATATCTGAATATATGGAAGTGTTTGGTTGGTTTTTGACTGAGTGGTTTAATCAGATTTTCCCTTTGTTTGTTTTTTGCTACCAGGGATTGAACCCAGAGGTGCCAAACTACTGAACCACATCCCCAACATTTTATATATATTTTTTTTAATTTTTGAGATAAGGTTTTGCTAAGTTGCTTAGAGTGTCCCTAAATTGCTGAAGCTGGCTTTGAACTTGCAATCCTCCTACCTCAGCCTCCCAAACTACTGGGATTATAGGTGTGCACTATCACACCTACCCAGATTTCCCATCTTACGCATTACAAGACTCTAAAACACAGATTAAATTTTCTAATACTTATTAGCTCCTTCAGTTTCCCTAAATAATATTGGCCAATTCGTGTGTATATTTTTATTGTGGTAAAATATATGTAATGTTAATTTTTCATTTTTTTACCATTTTTAATTGTACAACTCATTAGTACCAATTATATTTGCAATATTATATATCCATTCTCACTGTCTGCTCCCCCAATTTTCTCATTTCTCAAAGCAGAAACCCTGCTCATTAAGCAATAACTAGCTCCTCATTCCCTTTCTCCTCAGCCTCTGGTAGCCTCTTTGCTACTTTTTGTCCCTATATTTGCCTAGTCTAGATATTTCATAAAAATGAAAGCATGCAAAGTTGCTCCTCTGTGTTTTTCTTATTTCACTTAGCTTGTTTTCAAGCTTCATACATATGGTAGCATGTATGAGACATTTATTCCTTGTTATGGCTGTGTGTGTGTGAGTGTGCGCATGTGCACACACCCCATTTTGCTTTTCCATTCAACTGTTGATGGATACTTGCATTCTATACCTTTTGGCTATTGTGTTTATTCCACACATTTTTGTCTACAAGTATCTGTTTTAGTTCCTGTTTTCAGTTCTTTGGTGGTATATACCTAGGGACTATGAGTGAAATCATTGGATCAAATGGTAATTCAGTGTTAAGCTCTTTGAGGAAACTCCAGATGGTTTTCACAGAAGCTGTACAGCTTTATATTTCCACCAGTGGTATAAAAGAGTTCCAATTTCTCTACATCTTTGACAATTTATTCTCTGAGGGGGGTGTGTGTGTGCATGAGTGTGTGTGTATGTGTGTGTGTGTGTGTGTATTATAACTATTTTAGTAGGAAGTGGTACCTTGTGTTTTTTACTTGAACTTTCCTAATGGCTAATGATGTTGGGCATCTTTTTATGTTTATTGGACATTTGTACATATTCTTGGGAGAAATGTTTATTTATGTCTTCTTTGTCCATTTTTAAATTGGGTTGTCTTTTTGTTGTTGAGTTGTGTCCTTTTTATATTCTGCATATTAAACTATCATCAGACATATGATGAGGTATATGATCAGATATCTCACACTCCATAGGGTTTTTTTCCACTTTATTGATAAAATTCTTTCAGTTATAAAAGTATTTAAGTTTGAAGTCCAATTTATTTTCTCTTTTGTTGCTCATGTGTTTTGTGTCATATCTAAAAATCCATTGTTAATCTGAGGTCATGAAGATTTATTCTTATGTTTTTATTCTAAAGTTTTACAATTTTAGTTCTGATATTTAAATTTTTGATCCATTTTTAGTCAATTTTTTTTGTCTATGCTTTGAGATAAGGGTGCAGCTTCACTTTTATGCATGAAGAAATCCAGGTGTCCAGCCCCATCTGACTTGATACCATCTTCAAGAGTTAATTGGCCATAGATGCTTGAGTTTATTTCTAGATTCTCAGTTCTATCCCATGAGTGTATATGTCTGTCTTTATGCCAGTCTCACTATTTTGACTGTCATAGTTTTAAATCAGAAATTTTAATTTTAAATTAAGTTTTTAAATTAGAAGATGAAAATATTTCAACTTTGTTCTTCTTTTGTGAAATTGTTTTGTCTCTTCAGGGCCCCAAGCAATTCCATATGAATTTCAAGATTTATTTTCCCATTTCTGATATTAAAAAGGATATTAAAATGCTGTAAGGAATTGCATTGAATCTGCAAATACCATTGAGCAGTATTAAAATTTTAATTATCTAAATTTTCTATGAACATGGTATATCTTTCCATTTATTTAGGTCTTTCCAAATTTCTTTCAATTTTCACTTCCTTGGTTAAATGAATTCCTTAGTTTTTTATTCCTTTAGATATTATAATGTCTTGAGTAGAGAATAATTCTTTGCTTGGTTTTTAAGTCTCTTACATTACTGAAATTTCAGTGTCATTGTTCAGCTAACAGAAACAAAAATCAAGTCTGGCTAGAGGATTGAATTACTACTGATTCTAAAGTTAGTAGATAATCTTTACTAGACAGTTTTGCTTCCTTAGACTGGAATTACTGAACTTTTGCCTTTGGATACAGACTACACACCTTCACTTGGGACAGAATCTTTTGACTGATCAAATGTCAAGAGCATTGTAATGTTTTGAGCAACCAATAAAAAATAAATAAATAAATAAATGCGGGGGTGGGGGGACAATCTAGTCTCTAGACAGGTGTGTTGATACACATCTGTAATCCCAGCAACAACTCAGGAGGCTGAGGCAGGAGGATTGCAAGTTGAAGGACAGCCTCAGCAATTTAGCAAGGCCCTAAGCAACTCAGTCAGGCCCTGTCTCAAAGTAAAAATAATTAATATTTTATTAATTAATATTTTATACCATAGTGAACTCTCTGAAGTGCCATGGAATATTTCATATATTTTAGGAAAACAGACACTGGAATTACTAACTCTAGGAGTTTTCATAGTTTTAACATTAGGTCATAGTACATTCTATGATTCATATCTTTGCAAAACTGACTTTTCTGTGGTTGCTTTGAATAAAAAAATACTTAAAATCAAGTGCAACAGCAAATAAGAATAGTAGGAACCAATCTAATTTCAAGGATTTCGAAGTTTTGGTTGGCTAGGGATGTGACTCAGTGTTAGAACGCTTGTATCACCTTGCATCACCTAGGTTCAATCCCCAGCTTTGTGGAAAAATAAAAACAAAAAAAGTTTTACAGTGGACAACAGTTGCATACATATTGTTAGTAATTTTAATTATTTAGGAATAAAATTAAAATACTTTTCTTCCAATGTATGTATATATTTTATTATATATATGTAATTATACAATGATATTTTTTCAAAGGCTACTAATTTGTTAATATATACTTATTAACTTCTTTGGATCTTACTACTTAATAATTGAAACTACTAAGTATTTTCTTTGGTCTAGGGGTAATATAAAAAAATGCTAAGAAAATTTGGAGAACTCTATCTCTATTTTTTTTCTTTATATTTGTTAGGGGAAAAAATCTACCATTATGAAAAGATAACTAGAGTAGGTAATATTAACATCCAGTAAAATCATTATGAACAGCATTAATGAGAGCAGTATCATAAATAATGTTACCTCCTTCTCAACATATGTACTAAAAGCCTTTAAAGGATGTTGTCTTACTCTATTTGTACTGTTATATCAAGATACATAAGACTGGGTAATTCATAAACAAGATAAATTTATTTCTCATAGTTCAGGAGATTGGGGGGGTCCCAGATCAAGGCAGCAGCCTCAGACCTCCTTAGTCTGGTGAGGGCTTGGTTTCTGTTTCCAAGATGGCACCTTGTTGATGCATCTTCCAGAGGGAAGAAACACTGTGTCCTCATATAGTGGAAGAAGAAATGGCAAAAGAGGGCAAACAGCTGCCTCATCTCTTTTATAAGAGTGCTAATTCTCATTGATGATGTCTCTGCTCTCATGACTCAATTACTTCCGAAAGGCCTTACCTCTTAACACTATCGTATTGGCAATTAAATTTCAAACTATGACTTTTGTAGGATACACAAACATTTAGCCATACCAGATAAAAATCAGGAAAGTCTTAGGAGAAAGTCAAACACCGACTAATAAAATGATTTAAACAAACAAGACACTCTGGTTAGTTAAATATTTTTCATTAACTGAGTATGAATGAAAAAAAAAAGTCTTAATCCTTTTTCTGAAAACTTAAAAAGTATGTTGGCTATTTGTTGGTCTTGGTAGGTACAATACCTAAATAAATTTAATTTTCTCTTGGTGACTAAGTAACAATATAAAAAGAAGCTTAATATTTTGCTCAGGGCTCAAACCATGGTGAGTGGCAAAACCAGCATTTGGCATCCAGGGCCACACACTTGAATACTGAGTCTTTCTCATTAGCATCAGGCTGTTTGGTCTAATCAGCAGTTATTTCAGAACCACAGGAGTTGGAGGTATTAAACATTGGCTTGACTATTACCTGATTAAAGGACATCCCCTGGAAATCAGTATTTTTTAGAGTACTGGTGAGATTGTGGAAAAAATAATTAGAAGTCAGAGCTTTAGGTCTGAGTCCCAGATCTACCACTTCCTGCCTTTTAAGCCTTTCTAATCTCTTTACCTTTTCTATAAAATGGGTTGTTGTTAGAGTCAAATGAGAGAATTATTAGTTTTCTATATACTGCAAATACAAAGCATTAATATCAAATTTCTTTTTATCATTTGACTCTTTTTCCAAGACGTGGAGTCTAAAAAGTTTCGAAAATGTAAAATGATAATAAACTGGAGATTCAAATTATATGACCTTATCCACCCTATGTCATGGTTATTCACACATATTTCTGCTGCAGTATTTTCTGAGTCATGGTCGCTTTCACCCCAGAAGCCATCATTAATCTATCTCATTTGCTAAAGAATAGTGACTCATTCAGAATTTCAAAAGCAACCAGTAAAAAGTATAATTGGATTGACTCAGAAATTCTGCTTCTAAAAATACACACCAAGGCTGTAGTTCCCACAGCGTTATTTAGGGAACATTGGTTACATGAGAGATCAATGAGGATCAATAACTTTGGGAAATCCCACCTTAAAGAGTCAGTAGTCACGGACATGTTAAAGATTCTGAGAAACCCTGTCTCCACCACAAAAAGTTTGTTCAGTCTGGTTTAACTCTGCATCTCCAAATCCACAGACTCCCAAATCCATTTCTCCTGACAGTTGTGCTGTTTGTACTGTCTCAGAGTGTGTGGCCTCTACTTTCAGATTGTCAGTTTCAAATTCTGCTCAGTTCAGCTGCTTAGCCATGTCCCTTACCTTCTCCAATCCTCATTTCCCTTATCCATAAAATGAAAACAACCCTGATCAAACTTCAAAGACTTGTAAACATTGATTTAAAAACAAAACAACAAAACAACAACAACAAAACTGAATGTAAGGCACATACTAAGCACTCAACAAATTTAGCTAAAATTGTTAACATTCCTCAAAATTAGTATTTATAGGATAAATGTGAACATTCCATCATAAGTAATCAGATGAATGCATAAAAATGCACACATATGTAATTGCTGGAGGCCTAGAGATCTTCCTCATGAAGTGCCATCAGAAACACAAGATTGGTTGTAAGCCTTTCAGGTAGCATGTCTAAGAGGAAGGAGATGATTTAGTCTTGAAGTTTGGAACTTTCATTTCCTTAGGAAGGACCAGGCAGCTGTATGGCCATTGCTGGGATCTGTTGATGTCCAGACGTTTGCATGCACACAGATGGGCCACAGAAGGATACGGGGCTTACAGACAGATAGATGAAGGATGTGCAGAGGGAGAAGAGAATGCAGGCTGGGGCTGCTCCTCTTACTCCAGTCACTGGAAAAAAGACTTCTTTCTTTTCATTGATCCCCTTTCTTCAGCTCACAGGGAGAAAAGATGTTCTCCTTAAAAGATACTGTTTGATCCCAAAGAAAGAGAAATCAGGTTCTCGTACTTTAAAAGAGAAAGTAGAAAATTATGTGGGAAATACACCAGTTGGTTTTCTTCTAAAATGTGGGGTTAGGTAAAATTGCATAAGATCATACATACCGTGTAAATACTATAGGCTTCATTTTGATTGGTGAATTAGGAAATTCCTAAGGAGATATTAGACAACTAATATTGTTGTTGTCCATTTATTTGTATAGCTATTGCTTTTTTAGACAGCAAAAATTTTATATGCTACTGAGGAACTTTAATCATGGAAACATCACTTTGATGTCATTACTAACAATTTTATCACATTTACACAATGGAAAAATGGAAGATTTTGTCAATACTAATAGTTGGAAAACAAATGGTTACATTTGACTCTAATGACCCAATAGATATTTTTTTCGTCTAAAAAGAAATGAAGCATTACATGTTCTACAATGTACCTTGGCCACATACTTGGCTGTGATTAAGCTGTCTCTCTGATGTGCTAGTCACACAGTTTATACCTTGATAGGATTATATGGTTCATCAAGAAATCTTCATGCTACAGAGTTGAATAAATAGGCTGCTTGATGTATTATTCCTTGATGTAAAAAGAAAAAAAAAGTTTGTCTTTCCTGAGTATGATGATGAGTATTTGATTCATTTGTTCCTCTCATTCTGAGGATGATTTATCAATGTCAATGATACTTAGATATCTGAGAGCAAATAATGTTGCTTCAAGTTACATTAATATGGCAACACACTAAATTTTTTTTCCCAAGGGAAAAAAATTACTTCTTGTATGGTAACATCACTTACTTTGTGACTGAATCTCTAACAAGTCAACCTCAAGAATTCATGGTAATTTTCAAATTTGTGTACAAATTTGAGAAAAAGTTTGGAATACACAGAAATCTTTATTCCAGTTCACATGTTACAGTTGTGCAAAATTAGCTCAAGGAACCTAGAAAAGCAATGTAAGCCTGACTGCTTTGCTTTTTCATTTCTCTTTCAATTAATAGCAGTTTAAGGTCTTATGCTGATATTATAGAATTTAAATCCAAAATCACTACTGATTATGCAAATTGAAGTATGTCAGTTTAACTGTAGCATTTCATAAATTCATCAAAATCATCAGAGATCATGCCATCCTCTGACAATTCTTCCTTTCATCAGATGAATCTCAAAACTTTGCTCTTGCAAAGTAGCAGCAGAAATGAAGTCAGATCCATCAGCGGGCTCTGTCTGGCTGCTTGGATCTTAGTGATGTGAGGGGAGGAAGGGATGGACAGACAGAAGGCTCTCCTGTGGGAGGGGCTTGAGAGTAGGAAATGGCACAATGTCACAGAGGTGAGAGGTGAGAGGCACAACGTCCCAGAGGTAGAAACTGGATTTGATGAGAAGACAGTGCTCCTGTTGACTTTTTTCCCTGGGAAGTTAGTGCAGATTGCAAACTCTCATAGATGTATATCGATACCTAATTGTCACTGAAAACATGTTCTTATTGCAATCTTCTGATTAGTAACAGGATTTTTCATCATGCACCTTTGCTAGTGCTCAAGAGATAGGAACCATATCTTTCACTCCCCCAAAAAAGATCGGTATATTTTATTTCTTGGTCTTTTCCTTTTCTTATCTGTTCTATTCTTCTCTTTTCTTTCTTCTTATTTATTCATTTATTCGATTTGTGTTTTCAATTACTTGTTCTTAAAAAAAAAAACAGGATGTTTCTGGGTTGAGGAAAGTTGACTCCATGTAGAAATCAAAATATAACACTCCCGATTTTCAAAGCAATTGCATTTATCTGTGGACAAATACATAGAAGTCAGAGTTCTTGGACACTTCAAAAAAATAAAGGGATAAAAACATTCAAATAGCACAAAGGACTCCTGGGGCACTGTTTTCTGCATTGTTGCAGCATATTCATACAGAACTCTTCCGAGTCTTAATTTACTTGAGCAGCCCCTGTAAAAATTCATGCCAGAAAGTAGGAGAGAAGGTTGGCAGCCAGAGGACCACATGCCAAATGGTTCCTCACTGGCGGTGGCATCTGGATGAGAGGTTGGCCTGCCTCCGGGACTCTTGGCCAACAGTACTGTTGTCTGTACAGACGGCTGTGTATCTGTTCAGGAGTCCAACAACTGTGTGTGTGTGTTTTAGTAAGCTATTATTTCTGGGCCAAAGATTTCCATGGCATTGCTGCATCTGTTGGCGCCAGTTCTACATTTGGCTCCCCCCCCAATTTCTACCCGCTGTTACTTTTCAGTTCTCTGATCAAAAACATTGCCCATACATGGAAATGTATCAAAGGAAGAAAATACATGTCTAAAGATTTTCCTTAAACCAACAAAGCATACATAGGTGTGACATTGACATTATTCTAGATGGACCATCTTCCTTTCCACAAACTATAAATAATATGGAAATTTCAATCTCAATGCAAAACAAAAACAAAACGAAAATTCTTAAGCATTTAGGGAGAAACTAATTTTAGAACTATTAGAAATAAAATGATTATCACATTCCACCATCATTTATAACCCCATGCCCCCTCCTTTCCCTCTGACCCCTCTGGAATGTGATGATCATTATTATCCAAAGTATAATGAAGACACAAATTGGTGTGAATATACTTTGTATACAACCAGAGAAAATTGTGCTCTATATGTGTAATAAGAATTGTAATGCATTCTGCTGTTATGTATAAATAAAAAAAAATTTTAAAAACTTGATCAAATTAAACTTTGGAACCTCATTTAAAAAAAGAAGAAGAAGAAATAAAATGAGACTTTTAAAAAATTGGGCTGGGGTTGTGGCTCAATGGAAGAGCACTTGCTAGTATGTGTGAGACACTAGGTTCAATTCTCAGCACCACATAAAATAAATGAAATAAAGGTCCACTGACAACTAAAAAAATATTGAAAAAAAAAAAGTTTAAAGTTGAGTTGCTCTTTCAAGGGCTTCAGAGGAAAAAAACTTATTTTATAACTTTATAGAATGTAGAAATTGCCACACATCTAGGCAACTAGTTTTTCAAAGCCCTACCTTATTGAGCAAGGTGATATCCTCATAACCTTTTAAGGTCCGGCTATTTAGAAGTTACTTGTTTGAGAGTACTCTGATACCCCTTCAACTTTCAGTCAACATCTGTGGGATGATATATTTACATAAAATGCTCAGAATTGAATTAGATATCTGCCTAAAAGAGTTTTCTTTTTCTTTTCATTTTTTTTCTTTTTTGATGAAGGAAATTAAGAATTGAGTTGTAAATAGTAAAAAGAACACCAGGAATAGGAATTAAAAGTCAAATGGAGGGGCTGGGGTTGTGGTGCAGTGGTAGAGCGCTTGCCTAGCATGTATGAGGCAGTGGGTACGATTCTCAGCACAGCATCCAAATAAATAAAATAAAGGTCCATCAACAACTAAAAGAAAAGTCAAACGGAAGACCAAAGTATCATGTGGCATGTGCCATATGAAATGAGAAATGTGCCAATGAAGAAATGAAGCTCATTTGTATGTGTGTTACAGAAACCTTTCAATTGAGCTCAGTGTTGCTTATTAAAGTGGAAGAGGCCATTAATTTTAACTGATGGGGAAACTGATTTTGTTCATGGTCACACAGTAACTAGAACTAGATCACCAGTTCTCCCTCAACCTTATTTCTAATGAGCTTAGACTTATGACATTCTTAAAATGAAATGTGCAGAGAAATCTTTTAAAATTCCATGGCATAATTTCATGCAACAATAATGAACAGCGAACCAAGACTAGGTTCACTATATAATGTGAGCAGAGTGGAACGAAGGTGCTGCAATTACAGAGAATTTTCTGTGGCTAGAGTAGCTAGGGCAGGACTCCCAGAAATATAGCCCCAAGTCATCCTATACATGTTGCAGTAGATTGTACAAAGGACATCTGCCACTACTTTTCTATCTCCCTATGGCTTGTAAAAATCTCTGTGATAAAAAGAGGCATGCCCTTTAGTAGATGAATGGATTTTTTAAATGTGGTATATATACACAATGGAATATTACTCAGCAATAAAAGAGAATAAAATCATGGCATTTGCAGGTAAATGGATGGAGTTAGAGAAGATAATGCTAAGTGAAGTTAATGTCCAAAAAACAAATGCTGAATGTTTTCTCTGATATAGAGTCTGACTCATAGTGGGATAGGGAGGGGGAGCATAGGAGGAATAGATGAACTCTAGATAGGGCAGAAGGGTAGGAGGGGAAGGGAGGGGACAGGGGTTAGCAATGATGGTGGAATGTGATGTACATCATAATTCAAAGTACACACATAAAGACATGAATTGGTGTGAATATACTTTATATACAGAAATATGAAAAATGTGCTCTATATGTGTAATAAAAATTATAATGCATTCTGTTGTCATGTAGTTAAAAAAATAAAATCAATTTTTTAAAAAGGAGGCATGAAACTTTATATATGACCACAATGACACCTTCGTCTTCTATGTAACAATAGAGTCATCAAGAGCGGCTCCCACTCAGATCCACCCCTCACTGTCACCATCAGCAATCTGTGACCTTCTGGGAAAGATTGAGGATGCCATGATTCTAAAGTAGGATGTTACAATTGTTCAAACAGTGACGACAGGATTAAGTGACATATGCTGAATATGGTGTTGACTCTACTGGGCACCACAGAGAGAGAGAGAGAAAAGAAAAAACCCTCTCCCTCTTGGTAGTGAACAAAATAAGATTGTTTTCTAAGTTAAACAAGGTAATCAACATGAACAATAGGAGCCATGTTGAACTTGATAATCAATACCCAAAATCAACTGAAAGAAGTCCAAGAATCCCCAGACCAGAACTTTTCTGGGACCTAAAAGAATAAACAGATGCAAGCTGGGTGTGTTGACACATACCTGTAATCTCAGCAGCTCAGGAGGCTGAGGCAGGAGGATCTCAAGTTGAAGGCCAGCCTCAGCAATTTAGCAAAGCTGTAAGCAACTTAGTGAGAAACTGTCTCAAAATTTTAAAAATTGTTTAAGGCTAGGCATGGTGACACCCACTGTAATCCCAGCAGCTTGGAAGGCTGAGGAAGGAGGATCATGAGTTCAAAGAAAGCCTCAGCAAAAAAGTAAGGCACTAAGCAACTCAGTGAGACCCTGTCTCTAAATAAAATACAAAAAAGCCTGAGGATATGGCTGAGTACCCCTGGGTTCAATCCCTAGTACCAAAAAAAAAAAAATTTAAAGTCTGAGGATGTGGCTCAGTGGTTGTGCACTCCTGGGTTCAATCTCTGGTAACAAAAAAAGAAAAAGAAAGAAAAGAATCAATACATCTAGCACAGCATGGTGGTATGTGCCTGTAGTCCCAGGTATTTGAGAGGCTGGGAAATGGAGGTGGTCACTTGAGCCTATCAGACCAGCTTGGGCAACACACAGAGACTTTGTCTCAAAAAAAAAAAAAAAAAAAAGTAGCCCGGATTTTTTTTTTTTTAATGTTTTTTAGTTGTTGATGGACCTTTATTTATTTATTAATTTATATGTGGTGCTGAGAATCGAACCCAGTGCCTCACACATGCAAGGCAAGCGCTTTACTACTGAGCCACAACCCCAGCCCATGGGTGGCCCTGCTTTTCATTGTATGTTTGGATAGCCCGGGGCTTCCCAACACTGGAGAGACCTTCCCCTCCAAAGCCAGGTCCTAGAGATAGCAAACAACTCACCTGTGAAAGTTTGTATACCAATTCAAACTCCATGCCCCCAAATACCTTCTTCTTTATCTAGTTCTTACCTTCCAGGCCCTTTCTCTACCTCCCCTAAGTACCTCAGAGGACAGGTTCCTGACAACTAGAGGCGTCCCCTAAACCCCAGAGCCCACTAAAGTTATTCAAACTGGTTTTCCCTCCCACTCCCCTTCCTTCCTGTGCAAACCACAACCAAGGGTCTGGCCAATGTTTCTGCTTTGCTCTTTTGGCCTCCCAACTAACCCTGGGGCTCTCCCATGCCTCCTGTTTCTAGGGATTTGTAAATTAAAAAAAAAAAAAAAACTTTTTGTTTCATGCCATTCGTTTCTGTATTTGCATGTCTTACCACACCTGATGGAACTCAATCTTGGGTACACATTTGTAACGATCTTTTTTAAATTTTACACATTTATTTGTTTTTAATGGACATGTAACAATTGTCCGTGTGATAATTCAATATGTATATACAATGAGTAATGATTGAATGGGGTAATTAGCATTTCTGTCTTCAAATTTTATCATTTCTCTGTGTTAGAAAGTTTTGAATTGCTCTCTTCCAGTTGTTTGTAAAATAAATAATCAATTGCTGTAACTTATTGTCACCTGGGTATGTTTCAAAACATCACCGTTCTCATCCCCATAGCAGCAAGCTAGCACATCTCTATTGGTCTGAAGTCTTTCAACAATCTAAACATACAAAAATCTTGTTTCCTTTCATTCTTATAAAATAAGCTGCTCTAATACCACATCCCAGTTGCTGTGTCTAAAGGAACAGAATGTTCTGAATCAATGTTATTACATTATTATTGACTGATTAATAAACTAGACTTCTAGGTTTCTGCATGAATATTATGAGCTTAGTTAATGTGAATCCATTCCTGAAAGGTTTGCTTTTGCTCGGGCTGACATCAGACTTCTGAATCTTTATAGCGAGAGTCATCATCTAGATCCCTGCTTCTCCAAGTGTGGTCCTCAGGCCACCCACCTCAGCATCACCAGGTAACCTGTTAGAAACGAGCACAGACCTAACTGAGTCAGAATTTAATCTTGACAGGATCCTAGGAGATTTGCATAAACATCCCAAGAGTTTCTAAACTTTGAAAAACATTCCTCATCAGTAGCGACAAACAAACTTTTTCTGGAAAGGGCCAAATAGTAAATATCGTAGGTTTTGTGAGACATATCTTCTTTATTGTAACTATTCAACTCTACCATGTTAGCACAAAAGCAACCACAGAGGATGTGGAAACAAGTTAGTATGACTATGTCCCAATACAACTTTATGTATGGACACTGAAATCCAAATTCATACTATTTTCGCGTGTCACAAAATATTGTTTTAAAAATTTTTTTCAACCACATAAAAATGTGAAAACTATTGTTAGCTTGTAAGGTCTTAAAAAAATGAATAGCTGTCCATATTATCCCATTGGTCACAGTTTGCACCCCTTTGCTCTAGACCATGGAAACTCAGGGAGGGTCAAGTCATCCTATGAAGCCAGTCATTGTTTGTTGACTTGCCTCAAAATTCCATATGCCAAGTGAAACTTTTACTTTTCAAATTTCCAGAGATAGCCAGGCACAGTGATGTACCCCTGTAATCTCACCAGCTCAGGAGGCTGAGGCAGGAGGATTGCAAGTTCAAATCCAGCCTCAGTAAAAGTGAGGCATTAAGCAACTCAGTGAGACCCTGTCTCTGAATAAAATACAAAATAGGGCTGGGGATGTGGCTCAGTAGTCAAGTGCCCCTGAGTTCAATCCCATGTACCCTGCTCCCCACCAAAAAAAAAAAAAAAAAAAAAAAATCCTTCAGTTTTGAGCAAGCATGATGAAATATAAATTAAACTAAGATGCTACAGGACTATAAGAATTCTAGAACATAGATATAGAAGCTGACAGAGTGAACTAGCTTCCTGATAGGAGTATAACATAATTTGGAATATCAGTGTTCTAGTTAAACAGGAAATTTCCAAAATTTCCAGTTTATTTTATGAGTTTCATCGTTGTGTGACCATGAGAAGAAGAAAGGAAGCAATAGACAAATGGACCCTACTATGATCTGACACTCATATGCACCAAGGATGATGAAGGCTCACTTAAAATGCAGAAAGAAGCAGGCATGGAGTACCTATTACCTGATTTTTAATCCATGTTTATATGCCAAATGGCAGATATGTTCTGGTCTCTTGACTTCCAGTTACTATTTGTGCAGCAAAATAGCTGCTCAGAAGCCAGTCATAATCCCCGATCAGCACTGCCACCATCTAGTCCCCCACCAGCACAGGAGCATTCTGGCTACCAACACTGGGTTTATTTTCCTCAGTGAGATAAGGCAATTGACCCTGTAATTCTAAACAGTGCTATGAAGTGAATCAAATGTAGAATATCGTTCTTAACTGTTTGAATCATCACCTCTTTGTTTCTCTCATTGGATTAAGTAACCCCCCAAACAGGTATTTCAATCATGCTACTTTAATAACTTCACCTAAGAGTAAAGCTTCCACATGTGATCTAATTAGAAATTTCCATATACAACCATTTCCTAATCAGAGTTCTATAATCTGGAAGAATTTTTACTTTTTTTCATTGCAATTAGATAAAGTTCTAATTTTATGTACTGAGCCCTAGTTCTGAAGCTTGGAGAGAGACCTAGATTCCTACATCTGTATCTCAGAATCACCAGAAACCTTTTTAAATATGTCAATGTGCAAGTGGCTCCCTAAAACCAATAGAATCAGACAATTGATGGTAGGTCCTAATAGCTCTACTTAAAAAATAAATTTAAAAAGAACTAATAAAATTAATTAATTTAAAAGTTCCCCCAAGCTATTCCAATGTGTAGCAGGTTGAGAACCACTCCTTTGGCGATTACCAAAGGTGCCATATTTTATTATTAAACATCGTTATATTTTCCTGAAAGTTTCATAAGACACAGCATTTTTAAGTGAATTAGAAATACTATTGAGAGAACAATTTTAAAACCATTGTGATTCTTCATAAAAACGACTTCCAGACTATTCTTGGAATCAATACAGATAAAACTGAAGCGTCTAAAGCAGTCTCCTTTATTTTTATTTTCATTTTATCTGAATACATTGGTTTTAAAAATTGACCTCTTATGAATTAAATATGATCCAACAGGCATATATTCCCTAATGTCCTGGAAACATGGTGGTTGTACTCTGTTTAATAGTGTTTTGAAAGTTGTGAGGCACTGCCCTGCTTCTCTCAGTACATCACCAGAATGAACATAGAATAAATTGCCAAAATGAACTTGCTTTGCTGCAACAGCAGCAATAAAATAGCAATTTTTGGTTTTGTTGTTGGTTATTAACTCTCTAGACCATCACCCCAAAGTCCTTCTTACGGTGATTTGGGAGGAAGGACAGGAGGTACTCTTCTAGCCTCTGTCCTTCTCCACCATTTCCAACTTTTGTGCCTCTTTAAAGTATCTGAGGAACTCAGAGTAGCACCTGGAGATATCTGCACCCTGGGATATCACTCCTTTTAAGTGAGCATAAAGTTGTTTTGATCTATTTTTAAATTTTTGTCATTATTTTGTAGTCTGATGAGGAGAAATTACAATTGCCATTAAAGTAGTTTGCCATGGGAAATAGAAACCAAAGGTAATTTGATTGTTGTGTAAATAATAATTAAATTGAGAATCAACCCAGACACCCCTCAAGAGATAAATGGATATATATATCACACACACACACACACACACACACACACACACACGCAGAGTGGAGTTCTACTTAGCCATCAAAAAGAATGAAATTAAGGACAGAAATGGAGAATATCATGCTAAGTGAAATTAGCCAAATGCAGAAACTCAAAGGTTGAATGTTTTCTCTCATAAGCAAAAGCTAGAGTACAATAAAGGAAAGGTAGAGGAAAGGATAAGATTACATAAAGAAACAAACAAATACAAATTAATAGATGATCCAAAGGAAGTCTAGTAGAGGAAAAAGGGGAGATCAGGCATCGATTTCTATGCATGTATGAGTTTATTGGGATGAACTCAACTACTATGTTTAATCATAAAGCTCTAATAAACTATTATTATTATCATTATTATTATTAAATTGTTGATTATTGAGTGCTGCTATGCCAGGCACTGTCTGTGATAGTGATATAACGTCATTTAATCTTCACTGTAACCCTATAATGTAAGTTGGAAATGCCCCCATTTACACTTAAGAAACCAAAAAAACAGGCAAATGAAGTAACTCACCCAAACTCACAAGGACTTAGTAGGATCAGTATTTGAAATCAGGTCTTTGGAACTCCAGCACCTGTAATCTTAAACTTTCTATACACAATCCAAAAATTCAAAACTACCACAGTAAGGGCTAAAAAATAAAATAAGACCAAATGGCTTCCTTCCATCACACACCCTGCCTCCCTGAATATGACTCTTGGTTAACAGCCAGTCAGCTCAAACAGGTTAATCACCTCCTGACCAATTTGTTCGTAAATGGTCAATTCAGTAGAAGCAATCAAGCCGGCAGCAGTGTTGAATAACTGCCTTGGGAAAATGGTCCCTTCAATCCTGGATTGAGACATGGGGATGGAAGAACTCAAAACAGTCAATATTTGCAGGAAAAATATCCATCTCAGAGGAAAAAAAATCAATTAAAAATTCAAAACAAATTGAGCATCATAGACATTCTAAGTTTTGTCTGTTTTTTAGCATGAAAAGTCCTTGATAGTTATTGTACATACATGTGAATGGATATGATGAATATACGCCTGTATGTGTATATGTGTATGGATATATATATACACACACAGAGATTACTAGCAGGTGAGCATAAATTAAACCAAGTGTGAATCCTGTTATTTTGTAGTCTTTTCTTCCACACCTGGTGGATTTAAACCCCTACAGGTCATCTTGTCAAAATACAATTTTAGTTTTGAAATAAAATAACAGAACAGAAACAAACACAGTCCATTAAAACTCACTGCCAATGTTGCCAGATAACTACAAAAAAGAAAAAAAAAATGGAGTGTCTCAGACAGAAATATCAATAACTTTAATGCGTGCGATTTGTTAACAGGGAAGAAAACAAGCAAACTTGCTCTCCGCTGACTGTCACTAATATTTATTCGTCCAGTGACTGTTAATCAAACCAAGTTTACAGTCCCGTACAGCACCTGTCACAGGTGCTGATCATTAATCAGCTATTACAGCAGTTTATTCTGCTGCTGACAACTCGCAATTTTCCACTGATTCAGCTAGTTTGTCAGGTGGGAATTATGGCATAGCGCATGTGACAAAACACATCACCCTTTTTTTTTTTTCTTTTTTTCTTTTTTTTTTTTTTTGCATTTTCAGGCTTCTCTCTCCTGCTTTCTCCCCCTTTTTAGACAAACAATATCTGGGAACTCAGAAGTAATAAGGCGGAATGCATAATTAATTACCCAGCTTGCTCTAATTAGGGATGAATAAGTTGCGTCCCTCTCATCATCACAAATGTGGTGATGGGTAATACCAGTTTATGCTGTATTAACTGCAAATATGCAATCCTTCTGAGAGCACTTTTGTTGATGAATTTGATGAATGTGACAATAATTAGCAGAGACAGATGAGAGCTAAATTACTACTGACAATGTAATGCTATCCTGCTCGAGGGCCTGGGAACGTGGCAGGATAACATGGCAGGGACCTGGGCCTCGTTTCTAATTAATAGTCTTTTTTTTTCTCCCTTCCCTTTTTTTTTTTTTTTTTTTTTTTTTTTTTTTTGCCAGTGGGGGGAAAAAAGGAGTAACGGTAATTGTTTTCCTCAAAGGCTGCAGGGAGTTATCAGGGTAATAAAGTTAATTAGCAGAACAAACATCCTTTCACTGCCTTACCAGTCTGAGGAAAAGAGGGTAATTCAAACTGCAGAAAGATATGACTAGATGGGATGATAAGAAGAGAAATTTTACACAGGAGACCAACAGAGAAGAATAATTTCCTCCCTCCATTTCTTTGGCTGGATGCAAGGAAAGAAATTAGCCTCTTGCAGTTCACAAAGTTGTTCGTGTGAAGAACTTTATTGTTAAGGTTTTTGAGTTTGAGAAACAAAGTTAGCTTAGCTCAAATCCCACTGTTTACTTCTTTGTTGTAAGTAGTGATGGGTGTGTTCAACGTTGTCTCTCTATTCAAGTGACATTTTCTTAGACTGCAGGCATAGAAACGGAGTTCTAGTATTTGCAGAGGAGAACACTTGGCTGCATTTTTGTCCCACAGAAATCTATTCCATTCTCTGGATCTTTTGAAAAAAGTTGGAAAGTGCTAAGTAATTTCTACCAAGTAGTATTTTTTGTTCTCCTGTGTAAAATAAGAAAATAAAATGGGATTATTTTAAAAGTTTATTATTTTATTGTTTTTAATAATCTTAGAGGTCATTTTCGTGAAAATGTATCAGTATCATTTTTCATTTCTGTTGCGGCATTTTAGATCTAAAAGGTGAATTGTTCAATGAATCGCAGTTTTACATTATATTAGTGTTCAGTTTGATCACAGTGTTTGACATAAGTAGATACTACATAAATGGAAGCCATACACCAGTGGTTCTGAAGATTTTACAAGTTCATATTGCCCCCCTTCCCCCCCCCACCCCGGCAAAGGTCATAAATAGTTGACATCTAAGCATCAAACACTTGAAACACTGTTTAATATTAAGTAAATGACACCTGGATGAAAGTTTGAAGTCTTGTAAAATAAAACCCATAAGAAAGTGTCTACAGATTTCTATTCCTTTTAGGTACATTTCAAAAACTTCATTTCATGTGTTACAAATCCTTAGGTATCTCAAAAATTCTACTTACCTATCATGAATATAAGTGTGCCCATATTCATTTGTTGTCAGACTTAAATGAAACAACCTTTCATAATGACTCTGTGTTTGCTTCTAAGTTAAAATTTTACGGAGTAGGTGATGACTCCTTTCTTCCATATTTGACAAGAATAATAGTATTTATTTATTTGTTTGTTGTTTATTAAATCAAAAATTGCATACTAGGTACAATATAATATTTTGATATATGCATATGCCAGGGAATTTTTGACTCTTATTTGCCATCATTTTTCATAAAACTTTGATGTCACTGCTATTGTTTTATAATCATACAAGCATGTAGGAAATTGCAATCTACACAAAGATCATCCTTTAAGCATGTTGTACAAATAAAATGGTCTTATTTCCTCAAACTTTATTCTCAAAAGCTACTGAAATTGTAGGAATAACGGTAATTGTTTTCACAAATGGACTGTTCAGCATAAAATCCTATATGAATAGACTTCCACGAAATGGATCAAACTTCTAAAAAACAGACTTAATTCCTAATATTTATACTAGTAAAGTACCATGCTAGTCCCAAAAGACAGAGCCATGTGAGCATGGAGGACATAACACTAAACAGAATACAAGACCCGAGTTCTTCAGTGACACTAACATCTATATGGTTGTATTTCACTGTTTTGTCTCTGAAATTTGATTTGCTCTTCTATAAAATTGGGTATCTTACCCTGCCAATCTCATAGGATTATTGGTGACACAAAAGAAATAGTTCTTCTGCTTTGGAAATCATGAAATATTCTATAAATATACTGTTGATATTATTATAGAATAGAAAAATCATGAGAAACAATCTTGAGAACATCTAACTCCTTTAATAATCTTCTAAGTATGACTAGTAAGAAGCCAGAACTAAAAGACTGGAAGTTTCTGTATGAGGAGCTGAAATCTACACTTACTTTGTAATTTTACTGGTCTATTTATCAGAAAAAATTACTATTACAAAGATTACCCCAGAGCTGGGTGCAGTGGTATATGCCTGTGATTCCAGCCACTCTGGAGACTGAGGCAGGAGGATCCCAAGTTAGAGACCAGCCTTGGCCACCTAGGGACCCCATCTCAAAATAAAAAAGAGCAGTGGATGAAGCTCAGTGATAGAGTGCCCCTGGCTTTGATCCCCAGTACCATGAAAAGAGGAAGAAAAGAAAAATGAAAGAAGGAGGAGGAGGAAGAGGTAGAGGAAGGGGAAGAGGAGGAGGAGGAGAAAGGTGAGGGGGAGGGACAAGAAAACTAATCATTAGTCAATATCACAAGACCTATTAGGCTTGTTGAGTCAAGTTTCTCACAGACAAGAACTCTCTCTCTCTCTCTCTCTCTCTCTCTCTCTCTCTCTCACACACACACACACACACACACACACACACACACACACAATATTATATTGCATTGCCATTCTTTGCTTTATATCTTTAGCAACACTTCTAAGTTTGTAACATATATTCAGACTTTACATAGACAACACTCGAAGTACAAGAAGCATTGGATGCCACTGTCAAATGGTTGTGATAAGTTCTTATTTTGCTGCTACGTGAGTTCATGAATTTTGAAATTAATTCACTTACCAAGAGAGATAGACCATAAAAGAGTAACACAAAAATCCAAATATGAAATTGTTTTTTTCTATAAATGGGCTGAAATTTTTGTTGTGAGTGAAAGGAACACATGTGTTTGTGTCCTCTGGCATCTGTGCTGAATTAATTGGACATTTTGCCCTCTAGCCACTACCTCTTTCATTGGACCACAAGGTGTCTCTTTTTGGAAAAGTGATGGAGACCAGTTTGACGTCATTGATCTCCAAGAATTTGTGGAGCTCTGACATGCTAGAAGCCACTAGAAAAAGAAAAAATTGACATTCAGAACCTCAAGAGGTTCTCTTCATTTCTGAAACTAAAATGATACTTTCAAGTAAATAATAATTCCCATCATCAGTTTATAGGGCAAATAAAAATACCATAGTGAATAAATTTGTTAGGAGTTAAGGGTTCACCAATCAAATACTCTAAGTACTGGCTTCAGAAATTTAATTCTTTTTTTTTCTTCAAATTCCTGAGTTATTGTTTTAGAAAGTAGTTTGACAAAATTCCCAGTTTGCAAGGGCTCTGGGGCATTTTTGTGTCTTATGTGAGAGCAGAGGAGAGTTAACTAATTATAAAGGACTCAAAATAAACCATGGTTTATTTTTTCAGATTCTGAATTACAAAATTATTTAAATGTTGTCTGTAATCGAAGTGCTACATTACCATGTAATGAAATTACAATACTGCTTAATGACATTAGGAAACTGCATGCAAAAAAATATTTGTACACAAGGTGGTGATGTTAGCAACTAACTCTAGTACTTTTATTTCACTAAAAACCACAATAAACAACAACAGATTATTTTCCCTGAGTGATCTCCAAAGGGCACATTGAGTTGTTTGTATAATAATAACAATTAGAAACACAGTTTTAAAAATACCTGCCAGCACATCTCATTAGAGTACTAGGAAAAAAGAGAAAAAAGGACAAATCACACACACAAAAAAAGAGAGAGTAGCCCCTCAAGAGAAAGATGAATAAGAATTACATTTACATGTAGTAAAATTTTAAGAATTTGACCTTTAAAACCCCAGTTTGACTCCTATTTCAATATGTAAGTCTGAAGAGTTAAATCCTAAATGTAAGGTTGTTTCTGCAGCTCTACTAAAATATACCCACTTTCCAGACAGATTTCCTTCAGAAAGCTTGTGCCTCACAACTCTCCCTGAATTCCTATCCCAATCCTGACTACAACCTGGGTCCATTGAGGACAATGTCTTTCCCCAATTTGTGTTCCTTGGGTGGAAATTCAAGTTTTTAAATTTAAATGTAATTCAGCGCAATTCAGAAATGAGGCTCTGAATATAGGAGTTATGAATATAGGAAGCTATGGACACCCTAACCTTACCATCAATACTAAAGTATAAACCAATTCGTGCCAACAGTAAAACCGGTTCATATTTCTTCTTCATTGGTACATTAACAACGACCTATCAGATATAAGTAATCAATTGTATTATATGAAACCATCAAAATTCATTTATTTGCTACAGTGAGAAATATTTATTCTCAGACACTTTTCTTTTAAAAAGTCAGCGAGGGCATCAGTGGGAAACAGAACTTGTTGGCTACAAGGAAGAAAGCCTGTGTGCCATGAATCCAAGAGGTATGCAGATGGATTTTCAATTTTAAGATTCTTTCCCCTAGATGAAAAGAGCAGCAATTGTTATTTGCAAGCTAGAAAGCAAAATATCTGTTCCTGAATTATCTAAGGATGAGTCAGAAACTTAAACCCAAAGAAAAGTAATAAATAATGACAACAGATGTTTGTAAACCTGTGCTCCCCTGTTCAGTGTTCCTATGGTTGTTTTGCCTTGATGTGCTGTCAGCCGCCTCTCACCTGGGAGTAGTGATATCTTATCAAAGCCGGAACAGTTCCCTTTCACAACAGACAGATAATAGTGCCTTTCAATTTATCATACTGAAGTCTAAAAGAACCATGGGAACGATTGGTCAGGTGACAGCTTGATGGACAGTTTGACAGCCCTTAAAGCATCATGGGAAATGGTTGTCACCTGATTTTCAGAGCGACCAGAGAGATAACCTTCAGAATGATGAGAAAAACAAAAATCTGAATATTTGTATACCATCCAGTGGCAGCATCAATATTCACTTAAATGATAATAGGTATGAATTTAGATGACTTAAAATGGTGTTATCGAACCTGAGAGGTTTTCCAAGTCCAGAAATGCCCTTTGACTCTTTAGATGTCTTTTACATTTTTATTCAAATGCCATTTGAAAAAAAAAAAAAAAATATATATATATATATATATATATATATATATATATATATATATATATATACATATATATATATATATAATACAGGGCTTGTGATTTTACAGAGACACAATCAGACTCATTAAGTATTTAACCACATGCTAAATATATTAGCTGGCCACTAATATTCTCCAGATTTCAAATCTGCTTTCCTTTTGACAAACTCCTTGTGCATCATTTCCTAAGTGTAGTTTGCACACTGAAGTTCTAATGAAAAGGCCTATCACAAAGAATCATATAGATCAAATGTTACACTCCAGGCTAACTTAGACTTATGAAGAAGGAAAGTGTCACCTTAGTGTGAGAAACAAAGTAAGAGAAATGGATTGGAAGATCTTTGGCATAAAAACATTTGAATCCATAGTTATTCATTCATTCACAACACAGCCAACAAACATGAATTGAGTACTTATTACACACAGGGGTCTCTGCTAAACACACAAAGATGAGAAAGATAAAAGCTTAGATTTCAACTTGCTCTCAGTTTGAGAGTGAGGCTGGGCAGAATTTTAAAGGAGGGTTGATGACAAGGAGATCAGTCCAAATCCACTGCCTTCTAGTGGATAAGGCTTGCACAGAGTCACTTTCAAAGTCACATGTTTTCTCTTGTAAATTGTATATGCAGTTAACTGTACATTTATGGTCTAACCTGAAGAAAGACTACCTGGAAATTGGGATTTCAGAGGGAAAAAATTAAGGGTTTAATGTTTTTAGATTTATCACATGTCTCTTCTTGCAAGTTTAAAAAATGACTCCAGAAATAGTAAGGAAGTCAAAAAAGAGAATTGAGGTATAGCTCCATGATTGAGTAGAACCCTAGATATTATAAACCGTCAGTTCATTAGATATATGAACTACTTTTTTCTAAAGCAAAACTCAAAAACTTATATTAAAATGATATCTAACAAGCAGAAAATTCAATACAAAGAACTCCTTTTTACATTTCACCCTAAACTTACCAATTGTTAACATTTTGACACATTTGTTTTTCTCATTCCTATTCTCTCTCCTCCCCATTTATATGTGTGTCTAAATACATATATATAATATATATATATATATTATTTTCAATAATTTTAATAGGGAAAAATGAGGTTAGATTTTATGAAGGGCTGAATGGATGATGAATAATATTTAACTAAACCTAGCATTTGTTCTTTTATATTTGTGTTTATACATAAATATAAATTATACTGTCACCAGGCATGGTGGTACATGCCTGTAGTCCCATCGGCTCAGGAGGCTGAGGTAGGAGGATCGTGAGTTCAAAGCCAGCCTCAGCAACTTAGCTAGGGCCTAAGGAACTCAGTGAGACCATGTTTGTAAATAAAATACAAAAAGGGCTGGGAATGTGACTCAGTAGTCGAGCACCCCTGGGTTCAATCCCTGGTACCAAAACAAAATAAAACAAACATAAATTGTACTGTCATCTCTACATATGTAATAGTTTATAAAATTTTAAACTTCCCAAAACTATATCTTATCTATAAGTAATCTAATAAGATGAATAATAAAATAAAGAAATTGCAGCTGAAATGTCAAGTGAAATAGAAGATAAAAGCTTTGGATGCTGCAGACTCTTTGTCTTGCTCTGGGACAAAGACGTCTACCATAGATGCTGGACAAAAAAGCAGGGATTTAAAACTGAAACTGTATTCTGCAAAAATACTCTCTAGGATCATTACTGAAATTGGTACCATTTGGCCATTTGACACTTTTGGGATAACACTCTGCTTTCATAAATTTTGATGTTTTGGATTCACATTCCAACATGATTTTCCAAATCTACTTGTGCCAAAGTCAGACAAGCCAGACAAATTGTAGAACACCCTTGGTGTTTTCCAGGGAACTGGAAAAAAAAAATCAGTAAATGATTTAAATAACTATTAACAGCAAAGTATTGTACATGTAATTCTTCACAAGAAGACACATTATTTGGAAAAAAAAATATGAATGTAAAGTTCGAAAATGCAAAGCAAAATGCGTTTGAGTAGCACATGCAAATTTAAATGCTTGGAGAGCAATAAAAACACATTGTACTTATTTCAAAATGGGAGGGCAAGATGTGGGAGGAAGATTTATAATAATTGATACATGGACAAGGTCCAAGATGCTACAGAACAACTGAATTCAAAATTCATTTCTGAATCAGAGCTGTGGTTAAAAATTGCTATTCTTTTCCTTGTTGAAATAAACTCACTCGGCTTCAAGTCGTAAGAGATTCCAGATGTAGTTCCGGGGCCACCTGATATGAATTAAGTTTCATTGTTAACAACTAATGTAGCCACTAAGCCAACTAAATAGGCTAAATATAAAGCTAGTACCAAAAGTCTTATAACGTATTTTATAGTAACACCAACATTTGTGGTCTGGAAACAGAATAAATACTAGTATTGAATTTCAGTGAGTCTCAAATTTTTCACAGAAATAAAATTTCAGGCTAAAAATTCCACAAAAAGCAACAAACAACAAAAAGAGTATAAATTAAGTGTAAGAACATATATCTTAGAAAATAACATGAACTTTCTCTTTACAAATTTAAGTATATAACATCAGCAGGACTATGAAGCAGCATTTTGAAGAATACCAAAGTCATATTATTGGCTAATATAGATGATATGAATCATGAATTATTGAAGAAACATGCTTACATAGAGAATATAAAATTGATCTTTGGCTCAAGGCATGGAAGAAGTTCCACTTTTTGGATTTTTCCTTTATGAGACAACAGGAAACTCTCTTGTGAGACACAGAGAATGTGTGCCCTTGTGACCTAAATTTTAGTGTTAGAATTATTTGTGTTAGTTCTTTATTCTGTTGAGGCATGAACAGTGCTATGCTTCAAATGTGGGAAATTCTATATTCATTTTATTCATTTTCCCTTGTTCTTCTGACTATGTCTCTCCAAATTTGCCAGGTCTTGGTACCCCCAAACACCTCCAAAAACCTTTTCTTTATAAATTCCTTACACATTTAAAATTTTTATAATTTTTTTTCATTTATTTTTTTTCTATTCTGCTATTTTTATTTTCAGGGAAAAAAAAACACGAAGAATTTCTAGCCAAACGCAGACTTTATGCCCTAACAAAGATTATACTGGGGATACTGGGCTGAACAAAATAAAAATGAAGTACCATTAAAAATCTCTCTTTCTGTGCCCTGTCTCTAAATTCTTTTTTTAATTATTTTTTATTTATATATGACAGTGGAATGCATTACAATTCTAATTACACATATAGAGCACAATTTTTCATACCTCTGGTTGTATACAAAGTATGTTCACATCAATTCATGTCTTCATACATGTACTTTGGATAAGAATGTCCATCACATTCCACCATCATTTCTAACCCCATGCCCCATCCCTTTCCTTCCCACCCGTCTGCCCTATCTAGAGTTTGTCTCTTCCTCCCATGCTCCCTCTCCATATTCCACTATGAATCAGCCTCCTTATATCAAAGAAAACATTTGGCATTTGGTTTTTTTGAATTGGCTAACTTCACTTAGCATTATCTTCTGTAACTCCATCCATTTACCTGAAAAATGCCATGATTTTGTTCTTTTATTTCTGAGTAATATTCCATTGTGTATATATGCCATATTTTTATCCATTCATTTATTGAAGGGCATCGAGGTTGGTTCCACAGTTTAGCTATTGTGAATTGTGCTGCTATAAACATTGATGTGGCTGTGTCCTTTTTTCATTTAATTGTTGTTAATAATTTAAAAACAGGTAGCTTGCATAGTTAGAAAATGGGTTTAAGATTTCCAAATCCTCTGAACTCATCATATTTATTCAGCACCTTTCTAGAAAACTGGAAGTTTTTCAGGTCAATAATATATATACTAATTTACGTTTAAAGTGTATTTAGAAAACCTGTCTAATTTTCTTAATGTTAGAACATAACCACATCAGAGAATTGTACCAAAGCTTACCCAGTTGTTATGACTTTTACAAATGTTTTTCCATATAAAAAGATTTGATTTGGGCTTTTTGTTAATAAAACTTTTTATTGGAGAAAAATAAGAGACTATGGCAACATAGCTCATTATCTTAAACATTTGCTATTAAATTATTTAAATTTCATGCTTAAATTTTATGACCATGTCTTGAATATAGAAACTGGATTCTTGCTTTTTATCCAACTTCTCAGAGTCCTGATTTATAATTATTCAAAGACTAATGTTACAGTTTCTGAACTTCACAAATGTTGAATAATCAGAATTATCAAAAATAATATTTTGCATGTTTCAACATTCACTTCATCTAATTCATTCCAGAAATTATTCTTTTGAAGAATATAAAAGGCAAATAAATGAAGTTAGATTTAAACTAATTTTTGGAATTCAACCTATACTAGTAGGTTTTTTCCTAGGCTGTAGCTGTGGAAAAAAGAAAACCCAAATTGGGCTGCACACAGTGGCACATGCATATAATTCTAGCTACTGGGGAATGATGAGGCAGGAGGATGGCGATTTTGAGGCCAGCCTCAGCTATTTGTCAATATCTGTCTTAATGTAAACTAAAAAAGGACTGGGAATGTAGCTCAGTGGTGGAGCACTTGCTTGTCATGCATGACACCCTGGTTTCAATCCCCATACCCACCCCCAACACACACACACAGGAAAGCCCAACTGAAAGGTAAAATTATTGCTGAACCCAGTGGTTATTTTGTCTATACTATATCAACTGAATAAATAGTTTGACTTTTCCCACTGAATTTACTTTACTGGCCATTGTTTTGGAATGTTATAGGCTCAGCCACAGTGTTTTAACATTCAAGCAAATAACACTTTAAACTTACTGTTTTTCTTCTAGCCTTATTATTAACAGAGGAAAAATATTTGTCTTATGTTATCCAACATGTTTATACAGACATATCAGTGTCAGGTGCTCACGTACTAGGTGTGGATTATCTCATTTAATCCTCACAACCCTATTGAGGTAGGTGGTATTATTATTATTATTATTATTATATTCTCACTTGTAGAGGAGAAACTTAGTCATAGATAAGGTAAGCAGCCTGGCCAAGGTTTCGTTCTTAGTGACTTTTGGAACTGTAATTCTAAATGATCTGCAGAAAGCCAATTACACTTATTTTGACAATAGGCTTTTGATTTATTTATTTATTTGTTTGTTTTAATTAGTTACACATGACAGTACAATGATCTTGACATATCGTACGTTTGAATCAGATGGGGTATAATTTCTCATTTTTGTGAGTGTACAGGTTCATATTGGTCATACAGTCACATATATATATAGACAGCAATAGTAATCATATTGGTCATACAGTCACATATATAGAGAGACAGCAATAGTAATGTCTATTTTTTTCTGCTGTCCTTCCCTTCCCCCCTTCTCTTCCCCTCTTGACAACAGGCTTTTTTAAAAATACTTTTTTTCTTAAAGAAAAATAGATCTGAAAAAGAATGATACATAAAATTTCAATTAGATAGGAGGAATAAATTCAGAGCATCTGTTGAACAACTTGGTGACTAGTTTGTCACAATGTATTATATACTTGAGAAATATGGAAAGCGACATTTTAAGTGTTATTTCTCACCACAAAAAAAGATATATGAGGTAATCTATTTCTTCATCAGCCACATTTAGCCACTTCGCATTGACTGCATATATCAAAACATCATGTTTCATACAATATACATATAAAATTCTATTAATTACAAATTTAAATCTAATTTTAAATATTTAAAGAATTTATTTAGACAAGTGGTTCTCACTTTTCTTGGCCTCAGATTTTCTAAGAAAATCTAAGAAAATCTGACCTCACACAAATGTATAGAAAAGGAAGGAAATTTTAATAGCCTTTTCAGATAGTTAGGGGTATTATTCTTGACACTACACCCAAATTTGACAAATATGCTTTTTTAAAAAGTCAATTGTAATATGGAATTTGAAACAATAGCAATGAACTTTTCATATGCTGTTACAGTAAACTCCATAGACTTATTTGGTTCTTTGAGTGGATCTTTTTACACATTCATGATTTTGAAATATCACATGTTTGTCATTTGGAAAAAATATTAGTTCGCTTCAGCAGTTCCAAATAGTGATACATTTCATTATGCAATATTTGAAAATCAAACCGCATTGATGAACACAACCACCAGCCTCATGGCAAAGCCAGCTGCCACTCAACTGCACCAGCCTCTGCTAAGGGCGGCCATCGTACTTCCACCCTCAGAAGTGCTCGTGGAAATTCCCCACATTTTACACAGAATGTTTAAGAAGACATGTCCTCAAGGGTCATGAGTTAATAAAGTTAAGGACATTTATTGTTTTGTTATATATATTCTTAAATGAAACTGGCTATTCAGTGTGTGTGGAAGGGAAGCGTACAATGACGACTGGTAGAGTTTGTTCAGTGTCCCCGTCATTCTAGCCACCACTGCTTGCTTGTGCACCATCAGTGCAAAGTGAAAACATGGTTATAACACAGTCACTTCTTAGGGTTTTCATAAAGATGTATTTGACTTCATAGACACTGTCCCCATGGGTGTCTATGAGAACTTCAGAGATCTGCAGAGGACACTTCCAGAACTATTGATTTAAAGTTATACTCATCTTCTGCCAATAAAATGTTCCCTAGGCAATTCTAGAAAAGGAGTTAAAATGTTATAGAAGATTTGCATGTTAAAAAAAAAAAAGTTTGGCTCCTTTGATTCCTGATTCTCCTTGGTATCCTATAAAAGTTAAGCAAAATTGCATTTTTCACATGAAAAGCTCTGAGTTCATTTTTTAAATTGCCTTTCTGGATTATTAGGGTCACATATCTATGCCTACAAGTTATTATGTGGTTTTGAAAGTTTTTTTTTTTTTGAGACTATATTAGGAAAAAGAGAGAATAAATGATAAGATTTCCCGCAGTTTGTAAATTAGTTACTGTATGTAAACTGCTCAGCAGGTGAAGCCATTCAGGTCAATAGGGTATCTTCCACTAATCAACCTCTACATTAATTGACTAATTTCTCTGTGCCTCCGAAAGTAAGAACTCTATTCAGATGCAGCTTGTATTTCCTAATTTGAGTAGATTGTGAATATATTAGGATGCAATTAAATATACATAGACTATGCCTATTACATCTTTTCCTGAACTAATTCAAGGATGAAATAATATATGTTGTTTTGAAGTCAGTTGTCATGAATAAATGACAGAATCTGGCTCTAATTGAACCTGAGGTGAATTATTTTTAGTATGGGCCATTGTAAACTATTTAATTCTGAAAATATCTCCTCAAAATAAAATTTAAAAAGTTATCCTAACTAATCCTTCATGAATAAAGGTTAAGGACTTAATCCTATGATTTTATAAATCTGTCTAACAAATTGAATATCTAACAGTGTCTAACAAATTGCATATTTGTTTTACTCTACTATAAAAATCAGCTCATAAACGTTCTTGAACAAGAAGTGTTGGTGTTGAAATATAAGACACCTTGTGATCCATGAACCCTTTATTTTAGAGTCATTTCAGACTTTTATTATGTCACTCATTTATCATTTTCCTCTTTTTTTCTGGTTGTAACCTACTGGTAAGAGACAATTGAGGAGTTTTACTTAATTTGCTTCCTTCGTAAAATTTTGAATAATCTTTTCTTGAAGGAAAAATGAAACTGAAATATTCCTCATAGGAGTGGGATGATTGGGAATATGCTCTCATTGAGAGTTTAGCTGAGTAGTATCTACCGAGGATTTCAGATCTCCCTCTTCTCCAGAATCACAAAACTCCTCAACACTGCACCTGCCTCCTTGATAGCTCATTAAAGTCTGGCCACTTCCGGTTCCATACTCCTCACCAATTTATGGCCTAACAGCATTTCTTGTTCAGCATTTTCTCTGGCTCTGGACCATGGAGCTCGGTTGTTAATGGGTACTCAAGGAAAACTGTTATGATCAAAAATGAATTGTTAGGAAACAAACAAATGAAAGTTCATTAAAATGATGATTTTTCACAACCAACTTCCGACATTGTGATTTTGGGGAAATCAACAGAACATTAGAGATGGAAACAATGAAAACTTTAGAAAAAAACTGTTTCCCTGTGGAATAGCAATTGTTTTACATTCTAAGTGCTGAATACTTTTGAGTAATAGATATTTATTATTTGTTTATAAAAGAAAGAGTAAAATAGTAACTATAAGATAGGTATGAGAAAGAGAAAGTAGAGAGGAAAAAAAAAGAAAAAAAAAATGTCATCCACTTGGCTTTCTCAAAAGACCCTCTATTTAGAGGAATAAAGCAAGTCTAACAGGAGACAGAAAAATTCCAACTCAGCTCAGTCCAGTTCTCCATGCTTGAGATGGAAAAGGGAATTTTTACTCACGTGATGACAAGGATTAAGAGCATCTATTTCTGTTGACATGTGGAGCTCTGATGGCTTCCCTAACTGTTAGCACTTCATCAACTGCGTGATGAGAGTTTAAACAGAAATAAGAATTATACATATTGAAAGGAGACACAGTTTCCATTTTATAGATGATGTGACTAGAAACTAAGAAAGGCCAGAAAAATAAAAATTTAAATGTACTTTAGACACAGAAAATGAAAGTCATGCCTGTATTCCAGGGACAACTAACTAGTTGGAAAGAGGAATTATAAAGAAGTCCTAATTGAAAAAGGAACAAAAAATGGACTTTTAAATTTCTAAGTAGTTCTATGAAAACCTTTATCAGAAAAGTGAATAACTTATATGAAGAAAACTAAAGTATTATTAAAAGATATATTTGAAAACTCTAAGTATGACATATTCAAGATTAGGAAAACGGATATTATAAAGACATTAATTTTTGACAAGTAATTTGTATATGTGATGTTATTACAATGAATATCTTAAATGAAGGGGTGGGGCCCTAAAGTGCATTGGAAAACTAAGTAAGGAAAAATATAAAAATACTTTTAAAAAAGAAATGTATTGTGTCGAGTACAGTGGCATATGTCTGTAATTTGGGAGGCTAAGACAGAAGTATTGCAAGTTTGAGGCCAGCCTCAGGAACTTAGTGAGACCACAGGACTTTAACAAGAACCTGTCTCAAAATAAAAAAGGACTGTGGATGTACCTTAGTGGTAGAGCTTCCATGGATTCAATGGAAGGAAGGAAGGAAGGAAGGAAGGAAGGAAGGAAGGAAGGAAGGAAGGAAGGAAGGAAGGAAGGAAGGAGGGAAGGAGGGAGGGAGGGAGGGAAGGAAGGAAGGAAGGAAGGAAGGAAGGAGGGAAGGAAGGAGGGAAGGAAGGAAATTAAAAGAGTAATCAAGGCCAGTGGTAGCTCAGTGATAGAGCACATGCCTAACATAAGAACCTGTATTTGATCCCTAATACCATAAAAAGAAAGAAGGAGGAGGGGTTCATGGAGGGAACAACCATAGCAATTTTTAAAACATGCTTAAACTAAAATAATTTAAAAGTTAGTGTCAGGATAATAATTAATAAATAGGATAGGATAACATAAATATTTATATATGTATGTATGTATGTATATATTATATGTAACAATTTAATATATAATAAATAATGTAAGACATAGTTAATCAGTGAGAAAGGGAAGGATTATTTAACAAAAAGGAGTGAAAATAAAGTAAAGATTTAGAAAATAATTAATTAAGATGGTCACTATGTACATAAAGTGTGTATATTGTAAGAAAAAAACTAAAAGGAAAAAGTAACTATAGGGACTCTGAAATTTTGCAAAAGAAAGATTCTAAATATTATTCATTCACCATAGTCCATTAGATTCTAATTCCCAATGGTTTTTGCAAGATATGCATCTTTGTTTCTGTCATAACTGACACTGTTTTCATACTGTAAGTGTGCAACACAATTTTCTGATAGCTAGTTGGTTGACAAATTTGTTCATTCACTTATTCATTCATTCAGCTATTCACTGTCAAAAAAAATAGTTGACCACATTTACTTTTTAAAAGATATAGGGTTTTTTTCCCTCTAAAAACCATATATTTTGACCCATCCTTTTTAACTGTAACATGTAAAGTATTTCTTGGGCCATGTTTTCCTTTTAAAAAAGATAAGAACAATTTAAAGCTGAACCCAGGTTTGTTCCTTTAGCTTTAGGATCATATTGTGATTTCTATAAATGGAGCAGATGGATAAAACAAGACTTAAAATAATACAAACCTGAGGAACAGAGATTTTCAATAATTTTCTGCATGCCGTAATTTAAACATGCTAGTTTGAACGTCATTTTCCCAGTATAATGATTTTGGTCATGGATAATTTGTATCTGAGGACTCCATACTGGAATAGGTCTCCTTTCAAGATGACAGTAGATTTATATAAGAACAGCAAAATGATGGTGAAAATAATCTTTCAGAAGTCAGGAGATAACCTTATTTCAAGAGAAAAATACTGTCCAGTGGCCACGTGTTCTAAAATAAAGCTCTTGCTCCCAATCTCACTTTTCTATCATGGATCCTATAAAAATATGATAAAATAGAAGCTATTACTTGAGTTCATGGAAAATTGATGATATTTTATTTAAATGTTGCTCTTTTTCTCAGTCTGCTATTTGTTGTTTTTTTAACATGATCTAATTTATGGTATTTTCATAAAATTTTGTACCTTCAGGAAATCTTAATATAATTTTTATTATTGATCTGAAAGTTCAGAGGCAACATTAGCAAATACTAAGCAATATCTGTGTGACATTTTACTATTTATGACACAGGTCTCCCTATCATTTCTGGGCAGGTTATTCAATTGGGCTTCAAGTGCTTTCTCTAGTGCTCTGTAGATTGTGTTTATTTTTTCACGTCTGTTTCCTATTATATTAGAAACGTTAAATCTTCTATATAATCATATTTTTCCCATTTAAGTAAAGATTCCATTCCTGAGTGATTGCACAAGGTCCCTTCCAGTTTCATGAACCTGTGACTGTTCAGTAAATCTGAATCTGACATAATTCCCTGCAGATACTCACATATTACTTTGACTTTACAAGAGCATTTATGGAAAAAGAACTAACAGTATGCACCAGCAAGTCTTGTAGGGGGCACTTGTTTTTTTATAACCTATTTTACTGAATAGTTTAGGGCCTAGAATGCTCTATTAAAAGCTGATAATATTTTGACAGATTGTCAGTTGACAGTTATGGATGGATGGATGGATGGATGGATGGATGGATGGAAAGATGGATGGAAAGATGGTCTTAGAGGTGCCCATATATATGTATACATAGTTTAGTCTTTTCTTGATGAGACAAAAGCCTTTCGTTATTATCTTGTGGAGGTCTTTTCTGATAGACATTATCTGTCTTATTAAGTATTTCCAACAGAAGTCTGTGTGATACTGTACTTTCACGAATGGCCTGCAAGGACCTCAGGAATCATGCCAGAGCTTCAGCCAACTTAGATTACCACTCATGAAGAGTCTTCTAGGCTTTGGTTATTTGCATGGTTGCTGATTCTGACATTTCTTCCTCCCCAAAGGCCATGCTAGACAGATCAAATAAAATGATTTAAGTATTTGTAGTTTTTTGTTATAATGAGATAAGTTTGTGTTTATACATTGTATTTTGAAAATGAAGCAAGGAATAAGTAAATATTTTTAACCTTTAATTTTAGCTGATAATAAAAACATAACATACATATTAATAGGGTACCATGTATACATTGGATAATGTAAAATCATGTTATATATATATTTATATAGAGAGAGATATATTTATATATATATAAAAATGGGGACATATATGTATATGTCCCCATTTATCATTTCTTTACAGTGAAAACTTTCAAAATCCTTTCTTCTGACTTTTTAAAATGTACAGTACATTATTGTTCCCTGGAGTCATACTATCATGCAGTAGCATACTGGAACTTCTTCCTCCTAACTGTACATTAGCACCCATAGATCAACCTCTCTGCATTCCTGCCTCACCCACTCTCCTTGTCCTCTGGTAGCCATGATCCAACTCTCAACTTCTATGAAATCAGCCTTTTGAAACTCTGCATTTGAGTGGGAGCATGTGGTCCCTGTCTTTCTGAGCCTTGCTTGTTTTACTTGATGGTCTACAGCTCCATCATATTGCTGTACATGACAGGATTTCATTATCTTGGTGGTTAAATAGTATTCTGTAGTGTAAATGTACCACATTTTCTTTAACCCATTCATCACTTGGATTGCTACCATTTCTTGGCTATTGTCAATAGTGCTGTAATTAGCATGAGAGTTCAAATGTCTCTTCAATGTACTGATGATGTTTTCTTTGGATAGCTACCCAGTGGGATTACTGGATCACACAGTAGTTGTTATTCTATTTTTTTGAGGCAACTTTATACTGCTTTTTCATAATGGACACGCTATTTTGCATTCCCACTAGCAGTGTGCAAGGGTTTCATTTTCTCCACATCCATGCCAGCAGTTGCTATCTTTTTTAACATAGTCATCCTTACTGGGGTTAGGTGATACCTCATTATGGTTTTGATTTGCATTTCCCTAATGATAGAAGTTATGTGGAGCATTTTTAATGCACCTTTTGGACATGTGTATTTTTCCTTTCAAGATGTATCAATTTAGATCTATTGCCTATGTTTTAATCAGGTTATCATTTTGTTTGGGTTTTGGTTTTGCTATTGAAGTTTTGGAGTTCCTTATACACTCTGGATATGAGCCCTTGTCAGATGTTAGTATGCAAATATTTTCTCCCAGTCAGTAGGTTGTCTCTACACTCTCTAGATTATTTCCTCTGCTGTGCAGAAAGCTTTTAGCTTAATGTAATCCCATTTGTCTATTTTTAATTTCTTTTTTCCTTCTGTGTTTTGGGGTCTTTTCCAAAATAACCTTGCCCATTCCAAAGTCTTGAAGCATTTTATTTATGCTTTCTTCTAGTAGTTTCATAGTTTTAGGTGTGTTTTTAATTCACTTTGAGTTGATTTTGTAACGGGTAAGAGATAGTATGTAGTTTCATTCTTCTACAGATGGATATCCATGTTTCCCTGAACTCTGTATTGAAAAGACTATCCTTTCTCCAATGCATGTTCTTTGCATCTTCATCAAAAATCAGTTGGCTAAAATCAGTTGCAATGGTGCATGCTTGTAATCCCAGTGACTCAGGAGGTTGAGGCAGGAGGATTTTGAGTTCAAACCCAGCATTAACAACTTAATGAGGCCCTAAGCAACTCAGCAGAGACCCTGTCTCTAATAAAATGTAAAAAAAGGGCTAGTGATGTGGGTCAGCTGTTAAGCGCCCCTGGGTGCAATCCTTAGTACCAAAAAAAAAAAAAAAAAAAAATCAGTTAGCTGTAGATGTGTGGAACTACTTCTATGTCCTCTATGCTCCATTGGCCTGTGTGCTTGTTTTTATGTCAGTGGCATGCTGTTTTGCTTACTATAACTTTGTGGTATGTTTTAAAGTCAGGTTATGTAATGCCTCCTGCTTTATTATTTTTGCTCAGTACATCATTGGATATATGAGCCTTTTGTGATTCCACATAAATTCCAGGGTTGCTTTTCTAATTCTGTGAAGAATGTCATTGATATTTTGATAGAGATTTTACTCAATCTGTAAAGTTCTTTTGTAGTACAAACATTTATACAATATTGATCCTTCCAATCTATGAATACAGGATATCTTTCCACTGTCTTATATCCTCTTTGATTTCTTTCATTAGTATTTTATAATTTTCATTGTAGAACTCTTTTGCCTCTTTAGTTAAATTTATTTCTAGGTATTGTGTGTGTGGCTTATTTGTTTGTTTTTTTGGTAGCTGTTGTAAATGGGATTGTTTTCTTTTCTTTTTTTTTAAATATATTTATTTTTAGTGTTTTAGATGGACACAATATCTTTATTTCAATTTTATGTGGTGCTGAGAATTGAACCCAGTGCCTCACGCATGCAAGGTGAGCATGCTACCACTTGAGCCACATCCCCAGCCCGGGATTGTTTTCTTGATTGCTATTTCAGATAACTTTCCTTTAGCATACTGTATTATTACTGATTTTGTATCCTAAAATTTTGCTGAATTATTTTATTTTAATAATTTTTGGTGGAGTTTGGGAATTTCTATATATAAGACCATGTCACCTATGACAGTAACAATTTGACTTCTTTCCCAATTTGAATGCTCCTTACTTTCTCTTGCTTGGTTGCTCTGGCTAGGATTTCCAGAACCATGTTGTATAATTTATTTTTAAAGTAATTTAATTTGTATAATCCAAGAAAATTGAATACAGAAATAGTTTACAGAAATTGATTTATTCTTGTGCCAAAAATTCATAAGCACTTAATTCTTCTTTGTAAAAGAAAATCTAGAATGAAATAGCAGCACTCCGAATGGCTAATATTCCTCTGATACACATATCCCTACTAGGTTAGAACAAGCATTTTACCTCTACTTTTTCTCTGCAAAATGGGCACACACCTAGCTACTTGGCAAAATTGTCCTTAATGACCATTTTAAAGAACTGTCAGCATCACTCAGTATACACACATTAATAGATTCATTGACATACATGAGTTATGGTTTCTTTCTCTAAGACATGGAACATCAAGTAATCTTGGATCAAGGATATGTAGGATGGCATTAGACACATTATACGTGTGACAATAAAGATAGGGCCATTTTCACAGTAAGAGAAAGTCCGTGTCTAAAAACAGTCTCCAAATCCTACCCATCCCTGTTAGGATTATCTCTAATTAAAAGTCACCACGAGGTGAATTTTTGAACATAAGACACATGCAAAGTACATTTATTCAATGACTGTATTTTCATTCAAGGACTGTACAATGATAAAAGAAAGAATGAGGATAGTTTGACCATTAAGAGATTGAGATACCCAAACCTATCTCATCGCAAGCTCATTCATAACCCCTATGCCATGCAATGAGCACTTTTCCTGAGAATACTGTGGAAGCAATAAGTTAGAAAGTTATGTTGATATTAATTGTATCCACCAGAAATAGCAGGATGCCATCATAGTAACAACTGGTCACCTCAAAAGTGTGGTGGCGATGTTGGAAACGGACCATCTATTCCTATTTCACAGATGAAAAACTGAATCTAGAGAGATTGTCTTAAGCTGATATGGCTAGAATGTGCAGAGGATTTGTTCTTTTGATTACATTTTTTTTGTGCTGGGGATTATGTACTCTAAGAGCTGTAAAGGAATACAGAGATAGATAGAAATTATTTTATCAAATAATTTCCAAGTTAGTGAGGCATATATAAACATCTATACAAATGTAGCAAAACCATGGCAAAAAAAAAAAAAAAAAAGAAATGAGAAACACAAAACTCAACTACTCTTTTATAAGGTGAGAGGGGAATATGGCAATGAAGCACACTTCTATGTCCCAAGTAGAATGGTTTCTTGTTTTAGTATTCTTTACATTATAAGTATAAATAAAAATGCATACACTAGTCATATAAAATATGTATTTTTGTTTTTGCATACATTTTATGTATAAAATAAGAGAGTTCATGTTAAAAATATTATTACAAACAAGCAACCTGCATATGATTTATAGGTACTGTGCTTACTAGTGGAAAAGCCCCAAATATATTTTACATATCAATCAAATGCAAGGCAATTTGAAAGAAAATAATTTTCATGTTCATATATAACTGATGGGATCAATGTCAGAACAAGCCATTTGACAACTGGTTAAATTAGTCAATGCTTAGAGATGAGTAAACACTTTATCCCCAGGCTCTTTTAGGTTATTACCTATGTGAGAACTGTTAGTACCTCAAGATAAAAATACTGTAATATAATAATATCCTTCTTTCTAATACAAGATGTTTGACAGCCACCCTTTAAATTGACAAGTTCCCTTAGCACATATCACAGGCCCTTAAACATAGTAGACACAATACTAAAGGTTTAATTAAAAATAATTACCCATTTTAAAATAATTAGCTATTTAACATGGTCTTGATCATTTCCATACATTAATTTTTATCCTCACATCCACTTTAAAGGTAGGTGAATTTTTCCTACTTTCTAGTGCAGAAACAGGTTCAGAGCAATTCAAGATTTATCCCAAGTTCACAGGAATTTGAGTTCAAGTCTGTTCCATTCCAAAGCATGTTTTTCTTTCAACTGTGCAACCAACTAACAGTAGACAACACCCATCCTCACGGTGGCCTGTGGGGTTGATTCTATTGTCATCCTAAATTTACAGACAAGGAAACTGAGACTTGTCACTTGTCTACAGTCACACACTTGGCTTGTGCTGTAAGAGATGGAGTGGGAGGGAGATTGGTTGAAATCTTGCTTCCTTTGGCTTGAGTTGATAGCAAACACTAGAGTAGAAGAAAGGACACCAGCCCATACACAAACTTTCCCAAGGCAAACTAGTTAAGGAGACTCACAAAGGGCAGACTTATTCTCTAGACTGAGTGGCCCCCGACCAACAATAATGCTTCTTATCATTTAGTCCCTTAAGATCCTATTAAGAGTGAGAACAATTTCCCCATGTGGCCCAGAAGACCAAAATCCACAGCCACATACCTAACACCTACGGAGTTCAATGCCTCGTTGCAGTGTGATGAGCCAAAAAACCCTCCAAAAGCTCTCTCAATTCCTCCTTCCTCTTAAAACAGCCTTCTGACATCAAAGTTTATTGTTAAAAGCATCCTTAATAGAAATATTACTGTATATATTTTCACCAGAAGGAAGAATGTCAGGGAAATCTGTCATGATAGGTGTTTACCGTGAGTTTGACATGTACTATTGTCAGATCATTCTTCTCTCCCTCCATAATTTTTCTATGCAATTTATTTATGTGCATATTTAAATGGTGTGCCACTTAATTGAAATTACAGTGTGTTCAAGCCAGATTTGACACTGACTGGCAGTTGCTGTTAGGGAACACTTGGAACCTGTGAATGGGTCATTTTCCAAATAGTACAGATGTAGCTATATTCATCTAGCAGAGTATTTCAGGAAATCAACTAGCTGATCGTGCCAGTAGAGGCACCTTATTCATTCCAGGAAGGATTATGTCCTGTTCACCTTTCTGGATCACAACCTCAGAACCCCATATGCTATAGATGGTGGTGACATGAGCTTCTCATACAAAGACTCTGCCTACAAATATAGGGGTCTTGGAAATAACTTTTAGAAAATGATTCAATCCTCTGAATTTTTGAAGTGTAAGTATTTTTTTGTGTATAAAATAACCCAATATTCAATTGTTTTCTGTATTTTTCATCCAGATGCTTATTCTAGAAAAGTACAGCCTGTAGAAACAGCAGGCAAATCCAGACTATTACAGACAGAAGATTCTTGATAGAACAACAGCCTGGGCAACTTCAAGGAAGCAACAAAATATCAAAAATAGTTTCAGGTTTTAGTTTTGAGTTTAGAAAGGCTAAAATTTTATAAGGAGCAACAAATACCTTATCTTCCTTTCCCCTCCCTTTCAGTATTTTACTTGACAGATCTCCTCTGGATTTCACATCAATTAACTTCTCCTGCCTCGGTTTTTTCATCCCTCAAACAGACTAATAATAATAATGCACTTCTGTTATGGCTGTTGGGTACATTCAATGAGGTACACATCATATCCCTGGAATGTGAGAAGGGTTATACTTTAGGTAGCACTATCTTTTCATTATTAATTGACAGTGCCTTATAATACTTTCAACAATACATTAATATAACATTTTGGATACCTCCATGAAATATGAAATATAATAAACATAATGAAATTAGAAGTCGCATATACCTATTGAAATGTCTTAGCTTTTCTTCGATTAGATGACATGCCATCCTAAGTGTGTTCTGCAAAGAAACTCCAGCACTAGATCAAGTGTACCTACAATGCAAAGTACTTTGTGCGAAGAAATACCTAAACACTTTGTTTTCTTTATATTTTCCCCACTAGCTTTTGTTTGTCAATTACTTTTTTACTTGATTTACTTACAATCAACCTATTGCAATTATTTGGGATACAAAAAATAAAACAAAGAAAAACAACGAATATTCATTGAATATTTTCTAAACACCAGAGAACTAGCAAGGTGCTTTAGTTGAAGTCATTATTCCACATAATCTCCTAACTGCCTGCCTGAGATTCAATCCTTGAGGAAATTGTTTCTCAGAGGGTTCTTTATTTGACAGGATTTATTGGCTAAGGAGTGGATCAGAATCTAGAACCTGAGATAATGTGTCTGTCAAGCCTATTCTCCAAATTTTGTGTTTATTTTGAGAAACAACTTTGGACTAACTTCTGTTATATAGAACCTACTCACATAATTCCCCAAATTATCTGAGAATTGTCTTTAAAATATGACAACACAACTTAATGGTAAATGCTAAATACGTTTTCTTACCCAATGATTAATTAGAAGGACATTTCTGTGTAATTTGGGGGAATCCTGGCAACATTTTTACAGAGGAGGGGTTCTTAGCAGCTGTAGAAAATCTCCATAAACATTTCATTTGATATTCTCATGTTTTGCATTAATGCAAGTGTTTTGCACACCCCAGGGATGTGAAATGTGCTATAAGAAAGGCAGTGAGCTGTCAATCAAAGCCCTGCAGGGGGATTTATGAAATGGAGTCCTGCAAATGTTATTTGTTTCTTTTCAGCCCAAACTGCATGAATTATTTCAACTGAATGAGGAGGGATAGAAAAAAAAGGTTACAGGAAGGTAATTCAGAACTCCACAACCCCACTGATGCTGCATAAGTAATTCTGAATGACAGCTACTAACGTTTTGCCAAAGTCTATGACATTTTTGTTTTGATATATTAATTCTATGTGACTCTTACAGTTTTTTTTTTTTGTATCCCAATCCTCATTATCAGATTTTTCGTGTTTGTTGTTGTTGTTGTTTGTTTTCTGTTTTGAGATGGAAGTCTTACTACATTGCCTCAGCCACCTGAGTGTTGGGACTACCAGGGTACCATCATGCTCCCTTCCTTCTTAAGTGAAAGCCAGACTGGATGGTTCAACTCTTCTCCCTGTGGCCAGGAAGATAGACTACTTGTGAAGGGGCAGGTGTTTTCTTCTGCTCGGCTTCCCTTCCAGGGCAGAAGAGAAGGGACAGCCTCAGGAGGCAGAGGGAGCTGGACTGATGGGGAAACATGAGTTCACGGGAAGAGCTTGATCTTTCTAGGGCCTGCATTTTGATTGCAGCTCTTTGTCTCTCTACCTGAGTGACTTGGGTAAAATTATTTTACCTGTCAGACACTCCATTTGTTTATCTCTTATATGGAAGAAATAATACCATGGGGAGTAAATGAGATGGTATTTCTAAAACACCTGGTCCATCGCAAGCATAACATTTACTAAACTTAGCTAGTATTGTTTCATTCTTAATGATGCAAAATGCTAAAACAGCATTATGTCCTGAATCCACACTTGATAATGTCTGAGAGATTTTGCATCCTTAGTTGCCACTAAAATGACGACCATCTTCTTCCACTCTATATACCAAGACTAACCCAATAGCATTCCTTTCTCATATAGTGGCCACCCACATCATTGAACGGGAATCTACATGCTTCTGTGTTTCTTCCGCTGCCGTGTTATTCTCTGAGACTCTATGTGGTACACAGCCACACGTTGTCTCACTAATCACTGAGATCCTGTTCTTTGAATATGGAGTTGTAAAATCATCTACTTCTAGATATTAAGGGTAATATACAGGGCTGGGGTGTGGCTCAGAGGTAGAGCGCTTACCTTGCACATCTGAGGCACTGGGTTCAATCCTCAGCACCACATAAAAATAAATAAATAAATAAAGGTATTGTATCCATCTACAACTAAAAATTTTTTTAAAAAAAGTAATATACAGTGTAAATATATAGTCAAAAGAACTTATCTTTAGAGACATTCTGTTCTCTAAGTCTAGGGATCTGGCTGGACCCAAGTAGGATTACTATTGTTCTCTTTCTTTTTTTCTTTTTGTTACTGGGGATTGAACCCAGGGGTGCTTTATCAATGAGCCATTTTTATTTATTTATTTCAATTTTGGAACAGGGTGTTGCTAAGTAAGTTGCTTAGGACCTTGCTAATTGTTGAGGCTGGCCTTGAATTTATAATCCTCCTGCCTCAGCCTCCCTGGGATTACAGGCATGTGCCACCATGCCTAACCTATCATTGTTCTCAAAAGAGCTGTGCTACCTGGAATTGCTGTTGTAGCTGCCCATTTTTTAAGATTAGGTAAAATGGAACACTTTATAATTCCTCTTCCGTCATTCTATTTTGTTATTTTTGATATGATGGCAGGTGTTTTAATTTGCAAAGAAGAAAACTAATCTTGAATGTGTATCTTTAAAATTTAGAGAAGTTTCTATCCATAGAGGCAAAATGAGCTTTTCTATTTTCTACTTACTTTTGTTTTCAAAAAAAGAGCATAGAGTGGGGTAGTATTTACCAAACCAATTAAAATTCAGATTTTGTTGTCATGCCTTAAAACATTAAATGATGTAACAGAAGTTGATAAATAAAATATTAAATACAACCTATGAGGTAATTGCACAGAAAAAAGAAAAGAAGCATCACCAAACTTCAAGTATGTAAACTCAGAATTTCTGTCAGTCATCCCAACTTTTTTGTTCCATATATTTAGCTCTAACTAGATCACTGTTTTTCCACAGTGGTAAATGAGATTATAGTAGTGGTATGCAGGTGAATTATTTCAATACTTACCTTAGTATTCCTTCAGAAAACTTAGGTGTAATGTTAAATTGTGATGCAAGGTTTCCTTTTAAATTTACTTATATATTGGGAATAATTAACATATTAAGAGAATGATAGTATAGGAGTAAATGTGAAGAAAGAAAAAATTATTAAATTATATTCCAATGATTCAAATTCAGTAAATGCTGATCTAGATGATTAATTGAAAATGTTTTGCCAAATGTTTACCTTTTTGACATAAGAGTGATTTTGTTGGATGATTTCACAACATTTTGAGTGCTGAGTACCTGATGTTTTAAAGAAAACAGGTTGCCTTGTTCTGCAGTTATAGAGTCATGTCTCACTAAAACTGTCAGAGGAATGTGGAATGCCACTTCCCACTATCATCCCATACTCTAAAATAAACCTCAGAGGCAACGAAGATGTAATGAGAAAAAAAAATATTTGTAGAAACTACTTGAGAAAGCTTCTTTTTATTAGTTTGTTTTATAATCTTTTTATTAGTTTGTTTATAATCTTTTAGTAAGTTGGGAAGGCCTTTGAAAGCATGGCATAAATTTCAAGATCATCAAAAACCTAAATAAATAAATAGATAGATAAATTTTTAAAAAACAAACAAACATCAATTTGGCCAGAAAAAAAAATTAATTACTGCATAATAAAAGTAAGTAAATAATACACCAGTAGCATTAAAAGACAAACCTGAAGTTATTTGCAGCACATATAACAGGCAAAAGCCAATTTCTTCCATAACATAGAAAATCCCTACAAATACCAAAAACAAAAAAGCGAATTTAACTAAAGAACAGAAGAAAAATAAAAATTATGAACACAGTTCACAGACGAGGAAACAAATGCCTTTTAAACATACAAAAATATGCTTAAACTCTCATAATGAAAGAAGCTGAAATTAAAACCATGAAGATATAAAACCACTAATATAATCTCATGTACCACTGAGGAAAACAGTAACCTAGTTAGAGCTAAATATATGGAACAAAAAGTTGGGATGACTGACAGAAATTCTGAGTTTACATACTTGAAAGGTTGGTGATGCTTCTTTTCTTTTTTCTGTGCAATTACCTCATGGGCTGTACTTAATATTTCATTTATCAACTTCTGTTACATCATGAAGATATAACTTTTTGACCTGCTTGGCAAAAGATCAGAATGTTTGATAAATATACTGAAGAATGTATAGTGTGCTGGTGATTCCAAGACCAATAGTAGATGTGTGAAATATGATATGCAAAGAGGGAGAAAAAGAAAATAAATTATATGTTGCACTTTGCAAAATCATAGCCTTTCTAAATTCAAGTATTTTTGTTGGTTCCTTGAAGTTGCTTAAACTGTTTCCCTATCAAGAATCTTCTGGGCCAGGAGCAGTGGCTCACACCTATAATCCCAGTGGCTCTGGAGGCTGAGGTAGGAGGATCGCTAGTTCAAAGCCAGCCTCAGCAAATTAGTGAGTTCCTAAGCAACTTAGTAATACCCTGTCTCTAAATAAAATACAAAATAAGGCTGGGGATTTGGCTCAGTGGTAGAGTACCCATGAGTTCAATTCCCAGTAACCCCAATCAAAAAAAAAAAAAAGATTCTTCTGGGATGGGTATGGAGGCATATACCTGTAATCCCAGTGACTTGGGAAGCTGAGGCAGGAGGATTGAAAGTTCAAAGCCAGCCTAAGCAAATTAACAAAGCCCTAATCAACTCAGTGAGACCCTGTCTCAAAATAAAATATTGAAAAAGGGCTAGGTCAATTCCCAATAGCTAAGCTATGAAACCAACCTAGATGGCCTTCAACAGATAAGTGGATTAAGAAAATGTGGTACATATACACAATGGAATATTTGTAGAATATTTGTAAAATATTCTAAAATTTGTAAAGAAGAGTGAAATCATTGCATTTGCCCATAAATGGATGGAACTGGAGACTTCCATGCTGAGTGAAATAAGCCAATCCCCAAAAACCGAATGTTCTTCTTATATGTTGATGATGACACATAATAAGGGATGAGGGGAGGGAAGAATAGAAGTTCAATGGCTTGGACAAGGGAAATGAAGGAAAAGGAGGGGTGATCAGAATATGAGAGACAGTAGACTGAACTGGACATAACTTTCCTATGTTCGTATGTAAATACACGACCAGTGAAACTCCACAGCATGTACAACCACAAGAATGGGAGCCTAATTAGAAAAAGTTATACTCCATGCATGTATAATATGTCAAAGTACACTGCACTATCATGTTTATCCAAAACAACAAATTTTTTTAAAAGTCTGGGGATGTGGCTCAGTGGCTAAGCACCTCAGGGTTCAATCCTGAGTAAACCCCCCCCCCACAAAAAAAGAAAAAAATCTTCTGGTACAGTATGAATGTGCACCATGTTGCCATAGGTGATACTTATCTAATAATAATCTGGATAAAAAGTACAAAATACAAAAAAAAAATGCTAGAGTATTTTATGTATGTAATGCAATTGCCTACTTTTACAAAGGATTTTGAGAATTTTTTTTTTTAAAGAGAGAGAGAGAGAGAATTTTTTTAAGAGAGAGTGAGAGAGGAGAGAGAGAGAGAGAGAGAGAGAGAGAGAGAGAGAGAGAGAGAGAGAATTTTTAATATTTATTTTTTAGTTCTCGGTGGACACACCATCTTTGTATGTGGTGCTGAGGATCGAACCCGGGCCGCACGCATGCCAGGCGAGCGCGCTACCACTTGAGCCACATCCCCAGCCCCCAAGGATTCTGAGAATTTAATAATCTTCTAAAGTTATTTCCAAGAACTTTGAATTTATAGGCAGAGCCTTTGGATGAGAAGACGAGGAGGAGCATCAATACTACTATTTGTTTGTGCAGGTCTGATTGGGACTTTAATCCCAGTGTGCACACCAATCAATGCAAGTACGACTGGAGTAAGGGATTAAGGGATAGCGATAGAAAAAGAGCTCTGAGATGTAACCAGAAGCCAGATCTTTTAGGCCTTACAGTTTAGATAAAATAGCTTAGACTTCAGAGGTACTTTATATATATACATTTGTTTGTTTGTTTGTTTTTGGTATTGGGGATTGAATCTAGGGGTGCTCAACCACTGGTTCACATCCCTACCCTTTAATTTTTTATTTTAAGACACTTCTCACTAAGTTGCTGAAAGAGTCACTAAGCTGCCAAGGCTGGCCTCAGACTTGTGATCCTCCTACATTGGCCTCCAAAGTTGCTGGGATTACAGGCGTGCACCACCACACCCAGTGAGGTTTTTATTTTTGAGCATATAATCTTGACATTGACCTAACTTCTTAGTTCATTCAGGCTACTATGACAAAATATCATAAATTGGTTGACTTATACATTTCAGAAACTTGATTCTCACAGTTCTGGAGGTTGGAATTTCAAGATCAAAGTATCAACAGATTCAATGTCTGGTGAGACCCCATTTCTTGCTTCATAGACAGCACCATTTGTGTTGTGGATGGTGGCAAAGAACAAAGCTGCCTCTGGGGTCATTTTATATAAGGGCACTAATCCTAGTCATGAGGGCAGAGCCCCACACACCACCAAAAGGCCTTGCCTCCCAAGAATGTAGGGAAAAAGGTGCATTCAAACATTGTTGGTGGGACTGCAAATTAGTGCAATCACTCTGGAAAGCAGTATAGAGATTCCTCAGAAAACTAGGAATGGAACCATTTGGCCCAGCTATCCCATTCCTTGGTATTTATCCCAAGAATGAAAATCAGCAGACTGTGGAAATACAGCCACATCAATGTTTATAGCAGCATTATAGAACCAGCCCAGGTGCTTGTCAATAGATGAATGGATTAAAACAAAGTGGCATTTATACACAATGGAGTTTGACTCAACCATAAAAAAAGAAGAATGGGATTATGGTATTTGCTGGTAAATGGAAAGAACTGAAGAACATCGTGCTAAGTGAAATAAGCCAGACTCAGAAAATCAAGGGTCCAATGTTTCCTCTCATATACAGAAGCTAGAGCAAAGTAAGGGGGAAACGGGGGATACTATAGTGATAAAGGGAAATCAGTAGAATAGAAGGAATCGAAGGGGAGGAAATGAAAAATGAATTTGATGAGATTATGCTATGTGCATGAATAAATGTACCACAGCAATTGCACTTTATGTATATCTATAAAGTACCAATTAAAAATTAATAAGAACAAATTTTAAAAATGAAAATAAAATGAATAAGTAGAAGGAAGACCAGTGGGGGGGGGGGCATTGGGGACGACAGGAAGGGGAAAAAGAGGCATCATGGACTGAAATGGAACAAATTTAACTCATGCATGTAGGATTATTTCAAAATGAAACCAACTCTTATGTATAATTCTATGCATTGATAAAAGCATTTAAGGTGTTGGGGGGGCTGCCTCCAATACCATTACCTTTGGGGTTATGTCTCAACGTGAATTTGGGATAGATACAAACATTCAGACTGTAACATCTGACACACATTTTTAAGTTAGAGATGTCTGCTATAGCAATTTTCTAACTACCCATAGTGTTTCCTATTCTTTATAGTAAAAGGTATTTTATTTTTCATGTTCACTTATTGTTTTCATATTCAATTAGGCTTTTCTTACTGAAGAAAAATATTAACAAGAAAATAAATACACCTATACATCTAACCCAGAAGTTGGCAAATTACAGCCCACAGGTCAATCACCTGGGTTTTTTTTTTAAGAAAAATGTTCTGCCACACAGCCACACCCATGACTCCTCCACAAGGGCAGAGTGATTGTAACAGAGACCATATGGTCTATGGAGCCTAGAGTGTTTGCTGCCTGACCCTTTACAAAGAAAGCTGGCTAGCCCTTTTTCTAACCCTCTGAAATAATCTCTTGATTTATTTATACACTTTTTAAAAGGTATGTTCTAGTCAAGACCATACTCTAAATAATTATATATTTGCCAGCTTCATTTACCACTGTTCTTGGTAAACATTTTGCATATAATTAACATTCATTATGAAACGTAGCCAGAGGCCAATACTTTTAACATCTTATAGAAATACTATCATCTGGGCAGGGGACATAGCCCAGTAGAGGAGCACTTGTCTAGCATGTGTGAGGCCCTAAGTTCCATCCCCAATCTCTCTCTCTCTCTCTCTCTCTCTCTCTCTCTCTCTCTCTCTCTCTCTCACACACACACACACACACACACACACACACATCTATCTTCTATTTAAATAACTTCCTATTTATTCCTCTGGCATTTACATATTCTACATTTTTCACAAATAATATCATAGTGAATATCTTGTATATAATTATTTGCATTTTTTAGCTTTTTCTTAGGCTAAATTCCTTAGAGTTTCCAGAATGAAAGCATATCAACATTGTTAAGCCTCTGATAAAGGTAGAGGTTTTAACAAACTGTTCCCCAAACTCTTGGCTTCCAGGGTTGCATAACATCATTTGGGTAAACAGTGGAGATTGCTTGGGGCTGTCTTAAGGAAATCAGTAAAAAAATTTTTCATATTTTAAATGCAAATGAGGATACATATAAAAATAACTAACCTTTATTTTGCTCGAAGTGATTTACATATATTAACTGAATCCTCACAACAGTCCTTTGGGATAGGTCCTGTTATCCCAATTTTAGCAGCGAATAAGGATTAAAACCTAGTCAGTGTGACTCCTGAGTTCAGGCATTTCACCCAGCGCATAACTGCCTCTATTCCTATGTGGTGTTCCTTTTTCTTTTCATATTCACCCTGTGATTCGACTGCTCTTAAGGATTATGTCTTCTGTTAAATTTCTAAGAAGTAAGTTTGGACTTTAAATGTTCTATGACTTTGGAATTTGGAAATCCTTATATTTCAAGGGCTGCATCCTGTTGGCACTGGAGTAGCTAAAATCTTCTGGATATTTCTCCTACCACTGTCTTGAGCTTTCTCAATGTTTGGTTCCCCCATTTGCTCATCTCTTATCATTTTGTCTTGTCAAGATTATGTCCAAAGTTTAAAGTGTAACTTTCACAAAGTTAGGGACAAAACTCTTCTAGTGTTCTTCCTAAGGAGGGGACACAGAGGCAGGCAGAAGCAGCTTCCAGAAGCTCAAAGAAAATTTTGTCTCCCATTTTTACAAAGGATAAATGCCAACACAACTTTAGTTTGATGTTACGATTTCTTCTTTCCTACTCCTAGCTATTTTTAAAACAAATTTACACCATTTCATGCTCATGTGAAACCACCAGGACAGTGTTCACAAGAGCTACTCCAATTATTATTCCAATGAGTAAGCACTACTTCTTAATTTTTTTAATTAGCAAACCTAAGCAAATTAATTAAAATTAGAATCATACTTCCAAAATTACATAGCAATGACTAGCGAACATAAAATCTTAATCAAAATATTGACGAAGCTGAAATCCAACTTGTTTTAATTGCTGGAGGGGAGAAATAATGAAAATGATAAAGTAAAAAGAAGGTGTCTTTTTTAAGGAGTTACAGGATGTTTATAATGGACATTCAGGGCTGGGGGTGTAACTTAGGGATACAGCATTTGCCTAGCCTGCTTCAGGCCCTGAGTTCCATCTAGCGTGGAAGAAAAAAAAAAATTAAATAGGTGCTTCAATAGAAGATAATGATGGTAGTGCCAGTTTCTTTTCCATTCTACTGAGAAAGAGTTAGTCTTTAGTGAAAGTGTCCACCCTAATGAGGGGAAAGCAACTCAGGGACAGTTTGTTCCTGGCAGCTTTGCATGGAGACTGTACAGGGGCATAGTCAAAGGAAGGGACCTCAACCAGCATTCAAGCAAAAAAAAAAAAAAAAAGGAAGGAAGAGAGAAGGTGGTTTGGCTGATAGCTGGAGAGGAAACTGGCATTCCTACTAGGTGCCAGCTCTAGGTTATTAGCCCACATGTAGGCTACCTTATCCTTTTTGGAAAATAACCATGTAAATATGCTCTGAACCTCACTGTATCAATGATGAAATCAGATTTAAAGTGATCAACTAAATGACCTAAAGCCATACAAGAACACCTCTTCTCCATCCTTCTCTCTCTCTTTAGTGCACATTCTACCATATGCAATCTGAGACATGTATCCCACAGGAGTCAAATCCAAATTCCACTCTGCTCTGATCAGTTCAAAGAGGAAGGTGATTATCTGAGCTGAATCTTAAAGTAAAAATAGCTAAGACCAATAACTAATAGAACTTTACAGTCTATTGGATGATGGACTGTTTCAGATTCTCAGTTTTACCCCTAACAACCAAGTGAAGCAGCTACTATTATTATTCTCTTTCATGCATGTTAAAACTAAATCATCCAGAGTTTAACTTGGGAGTTACACATTTAGTAAGTGGCAGAGTTTTCATTCAAACCCTGTCCTAATTCCAAAATTCAGACTTTTAATCATGAGTTAGAAAACACATACATTCAGGCAGATGTGCACCCTTGCACAGCATGAGCGAGCATGGTCATAGGGTATATAAGCATGTAGAAGTATATAGCTTCTTAAAGTAAAAGAAAGGGCTAGAAGACAGGATGAGGAAAGGGAAATGTCATCAGAGATATTAGGACTAATGTGGTCTAATAGGGCCAGATAGTTAACTATTCAGATTCTCGTCTATTTTGTTTTATGCACTGAGTCTCAGCATTGTTCTGTTTCCTCTCTAGCATTTCATCTGTCATTGTAAATATTAGCAAACTGGGCTTTTTCAGCTGATGAAAATTCATCAAAAAGATATGGAAGCTGGCACAGTTAATGTCCAGTTGCAAAGGTTGACAGTAACTGTGGATTCTTGCTCATTTGGAATATCCGTATCAACACCTTTGTTGGGAGAGGGCCAGTAAATTTCAGTTCCAAAAAAAGTCAATTATGGAATTATATTATTCAGTACACATAGGAGGCAGTTGATAAATGTCTAAAAATAAATGTGTGAAAAGTAACCAAACATCTTTTATTTATACAATATGCCTTAATACAATTGTTGACCTGCATAGAATAAAAAAAAGTGTCTTGGGGAAAAAAAATAGTATTTTCTTAAGGGTTAATGCGTATCTGTACAAATCAGGTGATTCCTCAAACGTTTTCAGAAATAACTTTTATAAAAATCACGACTCCTGCCAGGCAATGTCACAAGCCTGTAACTCCAGCTACTTGGGAGGTTGAGGCAGGAGGATGGAATGTTCCACACCAACCTAGTGAGACCCTGTCTTAAAACTAAAAATGAAAATGAAAGGGTTGAAGACATAGCTCAGTGGTAGAGTGGTTGTCTGGTACGCATAAGGCCCTGGTTTCAATCCACAGTTACAGGAAGGAAGGAAGGAAGGAAGGAAGGAAGGAAGGAAGGAAGGAAGGAAGGAAGGAAGGAAGGAAGGAAGGAAGGAAAATCACCCACTCCTATTGTTTTCCCTATCATTGTTTTAAGCCAGCAATATTTCCACATGAATCCAAAAGCTGTTCTAGGCACTTTCTCGTATTATGTATATGTCATATATTTTATTTGTAATACATCTCTTGTTGCATGCAAAATTAAGGAATTGACAAGATTTTACTGTTGGCTTAAAAAGTTTTCATGCAGCATCAAACCCTCATGCTTATTTTCCCAGCATCATGGATGCATATTTTTGGATTGTTCTCTGGATGTTTTGTGAGACAGTGGCAGTATCTTTATCTTTATCTAGTGACTTAGTACACTTCCCTCTACTGGTGGGTGCATTACTCTCATGTGTAATGCACTAATGGGTTTTGACCAGCATTGTAAGTTCATTTTCATGATCAGTCTTATAATTTAATTTAAAGTACCAAAACACCTCTAGATGATGTAGTGTAAACAAACTTACTACATTGTCTGTTGCATAAAAATATGGCAATTACAATTATGTACAGTACATAATACTTGATTATAAATGACTTACTCTTTTTAAATAAAACAACTGTGGAAGGCAGAGTGGAGTGATGAGTTAGGGGAGGTAATGCAGAATGAATTCTTTAAAAATCATGTTATTGTATATATGTAAATATAAAGGAATTTCACCTTTATACATAAGTAAATAGAACCAATCAAATGTAAATAAATAGATGAGTGAAAGGAAGTCTAGAAGAGCAGAGGAAGAAGAATGGAGGAGGGAAGGGAGGACAGGAGGGAGAAGGGGGGATCATGAGCTGAAATCAAATTCTGTGCATGTGTGAGTTTGTCGGCATCAACCCAACTACTATGCATAATTACAAATCTCTAATTTAAAAATAAATAAATAAAAATAAACGGAGAGATTAAAAAAAAAAAAAAAACTCTAGAGTACCCTGGGTTCCTCAGAACACTGAATGAGAACCATAACTGCAGGACACGAGTATTCGTGAGAAGTGAGAAACATAATCACACCTACATTTTAGAATGACATCTCCTGTCATGAAATGGAGAATAGGTTAAAGAACTGGAAAATTAGAAAGGAATAGATTTGCGAGGAGGTTATTATAAGAGATGATGGAGGAGGATTGAACTTCTGCATATGAATCAGAAAAGAGAAATGCAATATTTGAAAAGCAAAACTGATTTTAAAAACTAGATAATTGTTAGTCATCAGGGTTGATAAATGAGAGATCATGATGATGTCTTGCTTTGGAAATGAAAGTATTAATGGTGAAGCTGTGGAGGCTGGGGAAGCATGCTGAAGACCCAGGAGCATGTTTAGGCTGGTTTATGGTGAAATGATAGAGAGTTTGACTTGACACTTAGTGAAGCCAAGTCACCCAATGTTCAGTGGACACTTAGACACACATCTAGAACTCAAGAGAAAGATCACGGCTGGCTTTGAATTATAACCAAAGTGATGAAGCCCCAGGAATGGTGGCCAGGAAGAAAGCAGAGACTTAAAATAACAACAACAACAAAAAAAGCTAGGCAAGGGGCAAGCCCCAGAGGCCATAACTGCTATGGAGCATGTAGGAAAAGAGTCACTTTAGAAGTCAGGGAAGCAAAGTCAAGGAGCAAAGTTAACATTACCAGTCGGTGCAGAAGGGCTTGGAAGAAGGGTAGCCAGTGCCAGGCTACCCTTTTAGTTCTTTCCTCTTATGAAACTCTCTGCACCTCTACTTCTGCCATTGCTATCCAAAACAAATTTTAAACCTTATTAAATGATTTTACTCCCACTGCACAAAGAAGTTTAATGCTATAAATGCCATCATTTACAACGCCTTCAAGATGCTGTCCATGAGTCCTTCCAGCTCTCTCTCTTCATTTTCCACACCTAAAGCAACCCTGAGTCCTTTCTCTTCTCTACTCCTTAGTTCTCATGATAGCTCCTATTCCTTCTTCTTTTACAAATGGTCTCCTGAAGGCTTCTTCCTGTAGTCCTTAAAATATGTATCTCCCCTCCTTACACTGGCTTCCTTGAGCCTGAGGCTCCCAATCACTGTCCTTTCTCCAGCTTTCCCACCCAAATCCTTGCAAAACCTTGTTTATACCTCAAAATCCCATCCCTCTTCTCCCATTCTCTTCTCAATCTCTGCAGTCTGGCTTTACCCCAGCCCTTCTATTAAATCTCTGCATCAAAGGTTATCAATCAATGACTTCTCTCTAGCCCTTTTTCCATTTTTAAGGTAAAGCCAGTGAATTTCATGCCTCATTTTCGATTGCAGGTTGAGTAGCCTATTTTCAGGTCCCTGGCCACTGCACCATCCGGGTTCTTATCCTCTCTCTCTGCCAGCGTGTCTTTCCCTTTTGCTGGTGTGTCTTCCTCACGTGACTTCAGCTATATGTGTTCCTTGAGTTGTTGTCCTCAGGCATTTTTTTTTTCTCACTGTATGTGCTTTCAGTGAGAAAATTTAGCTTTTTCAAGGTCTGAATTTTTTATCCTTAAAGATTCACTCAGGTTAATAAGCATTTGTATTTTTTCCCAAAATATAAATACAAAAGAAGAATCAAGAATTGTTAGCAAGAATCACTTCAACTAGGTTAGCTTTATACTCCCACGTATCCTAAATTTTCAGGCAATCCAACTGCTCTGCTGCCTTAAACTTCCCTTCCTATTACAGTGTCTCTCAAGTCTGTATCTCCTTTCCTTACAGAATGATTGATTACCTCTCTAGTTCCATCCCTCTCAAGCCATCTTGGAATTAAAACAACTGATCATTCATGAGTGATTACAATCAGCCTTTAGAACCAATCAGAAATCATAACCATCAGAATTCAGACCAATCAGAACTCATGACCATTGAGTTGTTGTCCAAAGTTTAAGGGTCTCACAACAGCTTACAATAACAGTTCTCATGTGTTAGCAACAGAATTTACCCCAGGGCTAGTTGAAACACAAGATGCTTGATTCCACCCGAGAGTTCTAATTTGGTAATTCTACGTGGGTCCAAGAATTTGTATTTCTATCAGGTTTCTGAGTAATGCTAAAGTTGCTGGTTCAAGGACAATACTAGGAGAACTACTGACATGGAAAATGCTTCTTAAACTTAAATGTACATCAGAATTACTTCGACACCTTTTTTTTCTTTCTTTTTTTTTTTTCTGTACTAGGGATTGAATCAGGGTGCTGTATCACTCAGTAACATTCCCAGCCCTTTTTATTTTTACCTTTTTATTTTTCAGACAGAGTCTCACTAAGTTGCGCAGGCTAACCTAAAACATGCCATCCTCCTGCCTCAGCCTCCCAAGTCACTGAGATTACAGGCATATGCTGCTATGCCTGGCTAGGGCATCTTTTTGAAAACTACTGCTACTTGGGACCCACTACAGACCTATTAAATCAGAATATTTGTTGGTGGACTTCCCAGTTAGTTCTAATATGCAAGCATAGTTAAGATCATACGTTTAAAAGTGGGGGAAGGAAATATCCCTCCTGTGTTATCAGTTTCTCATAGCTGTGACCAATACCTGACAATAAAGATTTAGAGGAGGAAAACTTTACTTTGGTTTGCAGTTTCAGAGTTTCAGTCCATGAATGGACCACTCCATAGCTCTGGGACTGAGGTGATGGTGGAAAGACAAAGAAAACCTGCCTTTCCCATGGGGGCCAGGAAGCAGAAAGAGGGGTAGAGGGAGTCAGAACAGATAGAATCACCAAGACCAAGCCTCCAGTGACTTCTGTCCTCCAATCAAGCCTAGCTGCTTACAATTACCACTCAGTAGTCCATTCAAATTATTAACCCATCAAATAAATTAATTTGCTGACAAGAGCTCTCATAATACACTCACTGTCTAAAAGCCTCACCTCTGAACCTTGCTTCCTTGGGAATCATGCTTTTAACACATAGGAAGACTTTCTTTCTTTCTTTCTTTCTTTCTTTCTTTCTTTCTTTCTTTCTTTCTTTCTTTCTTTCTTTCTTTCTGTGGTGCTGGGAATTGAACCCAGGGCCTATGTGCATGCTAGACAAGCGCTCTACCAACTGAGCTATATCCCTAGCCCTGGGAAAACATTCTAGAATCAAACCACAGCACCTCCCTCCAAACAAGCAGGAGCTTTCAGGGGATTTATCTGCCAATGATTTCCTGAAAGGTCCATGAATTCCATGAAATAATATACAGAAAAGTTGTGTGTAATTGGTGGAAACCCATAGCTATTAACCTACTCCCCAAAGAATCCATGACTACTCTGGAATTAAAAATCACTAACACTGCTGATTCTCAGGCAGACCTGGCCTGTCCACACAATTTCTTGCCTCTCACACATATCACCATTCTCTGTGTTTCAAAATTCCCTCTGTTCACACACATTGAGGCATCTGTGGAAATATTTGTTTTACCTTACATAGCTTCAAGCCCTGACATTTTTATCCTTGAAGATTCACTCAGCATTTTTTTTCAAAATGTAAATGCAAAAAAGGAGAATCAAGACTTGTTAGTAAGAATTACTTCAACTAGGTTAGCTTTACACTCCGATCTATCCTAAAGTAATGGCTATGTTGAATGGACAGGGAGATGAGTACAAAGAACTTTGGTCTAGATAGAGGACCACATAGAAATTTTTAAAAATTGTTCACTGGGAACCTGGAAGATAAAGGAAGTCATCTTAGTCGGCAGGATATGTGTGAAGAAAGAGAAATCAGAACATTCAAAATAATTTTTAAGTCTAGTACAGTAATGAAGTATGGTCTGCAATATAATAAAGAAAGAGAAAGCTCTCTTCCCACTTTCCCTCCTCAACGTTTATCATATACGAACTCCCCACAATCATCAATTGAGAACTAATATGATCTCTACCTGTGAGATCATATATATATAAGCATAGGAGTCTTAGAGTCAGACATAAGTGAGTTCCAAAATACCTTTGCCATTTGCTGACCAGGTGACCTTGAACAACTCAGTTAATCTCTGGAAGTCCAAGTTTCCTATATCTAAAATAGCAATAATATCTACCTCATAAGGTTACCTTGAGAACTAAATGAAATAATTTATGTAAAATAATATTACAATGCTTCAAACTTTCCCAAGATTCAATAAACAGCTATGTTACCCACAGCTTGACTCTTACAAATCAAACAAGCATTTTTTTTTTAACTAGCCTAAAGATGCAGCTATGTTTGTTTCCAGGAGAAATTTCCATGTTCCAAAGTGATTGGCTTTGAGATAGTCTTCATTATGCAAACATTTAAATACTTTCTTTAAAAATCCAACTTACTTTTTAAAGGAAGTGCTGATCTTTCCATCTGCCAACTTTTTTATTTAGCTCTTCAGCTGCCACCTTAATCACTCAACTAATATAAACTCCTCCCAGAAATGAGGACTCCTTAGGACTAAGTGAGAATTCCTTTCCATAAACAATACATGTAATACAGTTTCTCTCCTCATGAGGCTTAACTTCTATCTGGAGAAAATGATATGCAAATTCAATCCAAGATAATGTCTATGATAATAAAGATGTGCCAGGAATTATGGAGTGTAGTGGGAGATTCATTTTATCTTAGATAATAAGAAAATCTTGGTAAAGGGGGTGACATTTTAACTGAACCAAATGTGCATCACATCAAAGTCAATAGTAAATGAGAACGATGTCAATCAGGTATCTACATGAACTGCAAGGAAAGATTCAAAAGTGGACTATAGTTTATATGGACCTTGAATGCAAAAGTTGAGAATAAAAGGTGAAATGCCATGGTATTCACCTAGGCATGGATAATGTATATAATAGTAAGAAATAGTAAGCTTACAGGAAAATATGGCAATTAAAGTTGGATAGGTGCTATTGTGGAATTATACTTTGTAGAATCCTGGGAAGTACATTGGAAGTCTAGACTCATGCAATAACAACAAAAAGGGGTGGGCAAGGGGCATTATAAAGGGTGTGCATTATAGATTCTAGAACCAAGGTCTATGTAAGCCGATGAAAGCAAAGTGCAGGAAATACTCCAGTAGGGATGCCCTGGGTAAAGGTGGCAGACAGGTGTGACTAGGTCTAGACTAGAATATCTTTAGAGGACAACTCTAAAGATACAAATATGACATTTTGTGAATGTCATCTGGAATATTTTAAATTATACATATCTGAATATATTCCACAGTGCCAAGTTATTCTAAACAATAAAACTGTATGGTTTAGCTTATCTTTTGATATGCAGTAAAACAAATTTTATGGACCTAAAACATCAAAGGATACAGTAAGAAATGTTTCCTGTCTACTTAAGTGTGTGTGGGGAGGGGGGTTAATTTTTTTTTTTTCTTTTTACTTTAAAAGTGTGATCTTAAAGTAGGGATTGGGAAGATAAGTATATAAATCAGTCCAATATTTTATCCCAGCATATTTACTTCACCCAGGAAAAAAAATGACTTTTTAATTGCACAGGGATAAAAAAAAATGTTTGAATACCCTTCCTTGACAAGATCTAGGGCTTTCGTGTGAGAACAAAATACACATTTACAGTAAGTTTAGATTTTGTGGGTAGAATTTAAAGCTCTGGTCCATCAACATATCATAATGGATGAATGTGACACTTACATAATAGCATTTGTTTGAGCACATTTAGAAAGAGCAGGGGAGTCTTTGCAGTGCTAGAAGAAGTTTAAAATTTTAAGGTTGTTTTCTTTTCAGTGAGAAACAACACCTACTCAAAATAAGTTAGAAACTCCACATTCAGAATCTATATTGCTCCGCTAAGATTCAGGAATGGTTAAGGAAGGAAAGAGGATCCCAAGGTCATGGGGAATAGTCTTTAGAGTATTCTTGCAGGGCTTATCTGTGCTCACATGCCTAATTTTTTTTTTCCAAGTGCAAAGAATGGCCACTTGCTTGAGACAGGCCCAGTGCCATCCTTTATTCAAGTTCCTTTATACTCCTTTTTTTAAAGAAGCTGTCAAGTTCTTTTTTCGCAGCTGACAGGAAAGGCCAAATCTGTGGTACAGGAAAGGAGGCGCAAAAAGAAACTTTTTTGTGTTGATGTTTTACTAAGTGAGCTAAGGAGAATTTTAGAATCATGTAATTTACTCTGGAGGCATTTACTGTACATAGCTATAGTGATGGTAATTTCTTTCATTGTTGAAGTGAAAAGATAACCATCAATCAGTTGTCAATTGGTCAATTGCAGAAGTGATGAAAAGAAACTGGTAGGAACAATCACTTCTGTGGCTACCTAGACCATTTGAAGGCTTAGAAAAAGTATGGGAACTGGATTACATTTTAAAAGGGGATTGGACCAGATTGTCAAAAAGGTTAACAACCATAACTTTCTTGAAAAGAATGGTTTTGCAATTATGCATAATCAGGAATGAATTTTACAAATGAAAAAAATTTAAAGACATGGGCTTAAAAAGTGAAAAATATTTATTAAGCTAATACCAGGTACATAAGCCCCCCACCAACCCTGAATTTCAATGTGATCTTAATGGAGGAATAAATATAGCTTACTAATAACCTAACACGTGTCTCTTAGAACAAATTAATGAAAATTACTTGTACTCAAACCTTAGTTCCAATCTTGGGCACTTTGAAATTAAAAAAAAAAAAAACTTTCCAAGAATTTATCACAAAGAATAGAAAGTCTAATTTTGAACATTATTTTAAACAAACATCTACAATGATTTAATTTTTAAAAGCCTAGGAAAGCTCACATAAAAGTTCAGATAAGGATAAGTTTAAAAATCATTAACTTGCATAAAAGGCAAATGGCACTTTGGGACTTAGTGCTGTAAGCAAGATTTCATTTTAATTTATCCTATTTTCCTAAGAATGGCAATGTTATGGATTTATTCCGAGAGAGAGAGTTCCCCCCACACACAGTGATTTTTTTTTTTTTTACTGTGGTAGGTAATAAAAAGGATTACAGGCCCCCAGAAGGATGAGATATCATCAGTTTGTAATCCAGCCCATGGTTTCCTAGATACCGTATTGTCTATTCTGTTCCGCTATGTGAAAAATGTTGAATATCAACAATGGGTTTCAGTGCTGTATTGTTGAGTTTTGTATGAACTAATCTAGCTTCACTTAAAAAAAAGAAAGAAAGAAAGAAGAAAAAAAAAGAAAGAGAGAGAGAAAAAGAAAAGAAAAGAAAGAAGAAAAAAAGAGAAAAAAAAAAAAAGAACCCAGCTTTGGACAAAAGTCTGTAGCCAGTACATTTGAAACTCCCCTTGCACAAGGGCTGACTGTAGCTAGGAGAAGGCATTTTACTCATTTGCTCTCTCCCTTCCTACCGTCAGCTGGTCCCTCTTCTCAGGTGTAGATCACCTATTATCATTTCACCTATTTTGATACTCTACTGAGGAGAGTCCCAGGATGCATCAGCTGGGACAGGCCCACTTACAAGACAGCCCTGTTCAGTATTTGGAAGGTAAGCTCTCTGCACAAAACTTCTCTGCTTTAGTATGCTGGCCTAGCTCTAAAACTTTGCAGCATATCACTTATTTTTAACTTTCACTTTTTTTTTTTTTTTTTCTCTTTCTCTCTCTCTCTCTTTTCTTCTTTTGGAGAAAGAAAGCCTGACAGGTTTCTCCGGAAAAGTGACCATCCATGGAATGAATGAAATGTTCTCTTTCTATTCCAGTAAGTAATTGACTTGTAACTAAAAATTGAACTGGCTGCTGTGTCAACTGCAATGTGAGCTGCTGCTGGCACAGGTGTTGCTTACTCTTTAGCCTGGAAAGAAAAAGGGGCTTAACCTGTGATTAAATTTCAAGTCAATTGACCTCAACATGATAGTACATAATTCTCACTTGCCTACCGAATGGCCCTGAGTTCTCGATTTGACCCTGATTCTGGCACCTGTGTTTTTTAATGTTTGGCGTCGCTAAAGCCAGCGTTGCTCTTTTGGTTTAGAAATAAAGTGGGTGGAGAACAGTTCAAAGTAAATAACAAACGGTGGTCAGCCGACTGAGTCTTTGATACGGTCTCAATGGGTTCTTTTTTTAATGCGTTAGCTGGATGGTCATGTACATTATTATTCGTGTACAGTTTTTAAAGTATGGATTTATGGACAGTTTTATTAACTGCTGGGGATACAAAGTAAGTCCAAACCAGTGAGTTACAAACAAGTAAAGGATGTGAGAATTTGGCTGTCAAGTGCTTTCAAATGCTTAACTTTGATTAGGCAACATCTCCTAGATGAAGTATGCCTTGCCCTTTAATGATTTTGAGCTCTGGAATGAAATGGCAGCATTGTTTTTTTTCTCTTTTTTTTTCTAATTTCTTTCTGCAAACAGAACAAAGGTCTATTTAACTTTAATAAGATGCCCCTTTTGGGTTTGGAGACAAACCTGTGTTTACTTTCCAAAAGCAAACTAAAAATGAATGACATTCAGAGTCATCATTTATACTTGAAGCTATTTTTCCATTCATTTCATGTAAAGCGATTGCCTACTATGAATTGGTCTATAAGATGAGAGCAGCTAAGGATTGTTGTTTTTCTCTTCCTAACTTTTTTTTTTTTTTAAACCTGGGAATTAGAAGAACATGCTGATGAGGCTTGCTTAACCCTGCTTTGAGTGCCAGGCTGTGACTAGCTCTCTGTGAAACCATTTCTGACCCTCTGCTTGCAGTGGTGAGCTTGAATTTTTCCCCTTCCTTGCCCATCACTGTCAGTCAATTATAGGATTGAACTGAACCAGAAAATCTGGTACAGTCTGGTAATTAGTACAAAGGGTTTCCAGTCTAGTGTAAAGACAGAGATGCAAGAGCCCCAGCAGTCACAGAAATCGTTTTGATTGGCCATGGACATTGCCTTTTAGTGCTGCTTGGTGACTTCCTAAAGATATTGCCTCCTACCCTACAGGTCTTCTCCTTCAAGTACATTATGGGCCTTTTTTTAAAGTGGCGCGCGCGTGTGTGTGTGTGTGTGTGTGTGTGTGTGTGTGCATGTATGAGTGCGTGTGTGTGTGTGTGTGTGTTTCTTTTTTTAGATCCAACTTCTCCCATTTTTAGTCTGTCATTTTTGCCTATCAAACAGACACATTTTGACTTGCCCAACAAAGAACCAAGTTATCAACACTCACAGAAACTGACATTTTTAATTCAGGCTTCATTATGTCTTTGAGTTATGACAGTGAAGTACAAAGACATTTAAAGGGTTTTTTATTATTTTTTTTAAATCCAGCATTCGGATGTTTATTTTTCTTTAGTATTCATATTTCCCTTTCTACTTTTATTCTCGGTAATATATAATTAGCATTATCACAACCATCAGCTATTATCCTTTCTGACTTTTGACCTTTATTTTTTTAGTATCTCTCAAGCTGGCAGTCTCTAAAATAAGAAAAAAAAAAATCCCCATAAGAGATTTTAATGAAATATCTTAGGGTTGTGAAAACAATGAAATATTTTCAAATGTGAATCCCCTTTAAGCATTCATAGGTAAACATGAATAGGTAAACAATAGGTTCTAAAATTAAAAAAGCAACAAAATTAATTTCATAAAAATTATTTTATAAATCAAACTTACATTTGCTGCTAAATTCATTTTTAAAGTGTACATTTCATCATACATTTTTAACCACTCCCTTGGAGTTTATTATCCATGCTATTTTTTGGATAAATTATTATTTTTTGTTTTCTTGCATGAGTAAACATCCCCTTTGATTATAGATTACAATGGCCCGGTCACATACCAGATACGGTGAAAGGGTTTGGCAACTTACCAGTGTAACAAATGCTTACCCCCCGAAAAAGCTAGATATAGGTGTCTAAGGGCAAATTTAATGTCTAATACTGTACAGAATTACAAAAGGAACAATGTTCAAATCAAGAGAAGCAATAGAAAGCACAAGATTTTTAATTACCAAGAGTGATTTCTGTCTTTAGAACAATCTCCATCATGATCTATTTGGGAGGCATGTGTGTTGTGAGTCTTGTAAAGGCCTCTTTATTTGCCCATTTCTTAAGGTAGCTTTAAATATCTGCTTTATCTTATGTACAATATTAGCAAAACTATTTATGTTGCCATGTCTGGCAAAATACTGATTTTCACACATCTGACTTTGCTATTAAGTTTCAAGAAGGTTTGATATTCCTATTATAACCCTGTCATGAGTCATGCATCTTCCCAGTAAGCATGTCATAATTTTAAAGGCTGTTCAAGAAGCAGGATTTCTGTTGAAATAAGTTCTGTATTCATTTCTGTATTGTTTATTAACCATAATATAATATGGTGCTTTGAAAAGAGTACGCATATTTATGTAATTAACGCCTTTTGTTTTTAGCAAAACCTGGCCCATTAAAAGCTAAGAGGGTCTTAGAAAACCATATAAATAGGCAACTTTTCAGGGATAATATTTGCGTTCAATTTAAACTTGCCATCAAGTTTACATGTTGAAATGTATCCATAAAATGACAGAGGGAAGAGCACATTCTGGTAATATTTTCCTTATTTTATTTTTTAACCTAAAATATATGTTGAAATTCAAAAGGTCGCCACATGTAGTATGGTAGTGTTTTATATTCTTTAAGAGTTAACGCCTTTGTGGGTCTGTATAAAATTACAGGGGTTCACAGGCTTTAATATGAACTCAAACACTCTTTTCTATTTCAGTCTTATTCCTAGAAGCAGGAGCAAAACTTGGGAAGGACCTTAAAGATTGTCAAGCCTCATGGTTTTCAAACTAAGATTCCTTGGAGACACCCAGGGGTGAGGGGAAAGGGAGGTCACTGGCTTTCTACCTGCCTTGAGACCACAGGATCTCTGCTGTACTCTGCTGTTTTATTAGGGTTCTATGTAAGATTTACTTATGAGAATCCCATGCTGGAGGGGGAAAGGTGAAGAATCACTGAGGCTATCTTATAGATAAGGAAAGCACAACTTACCTAACATAGCACTCTGAGCCAGTGGCAATATCAATTCTGTTTCTTAGTCCCAGGCTCAATCTGCTAAGCAATAGATTTGCCCTACACAGCCATGTGTCATCACATGCAGGCCTCCTGAACCCTATCACTACAAGTATACACTAGGAGATCCATAGTCTTATGTTCAAAATTAGGACATTCACTGAGGATCGAGTATCAACGTGGATCTAGTATCTATTGTTGCAGTTGAACAACACTGAATACCAAAATCAAGCCACTTATTTTGGGAGTGCCATTAATTCTGGGTGTGTTATTGCGGTCATTAAAGTAAAATGTTGATTAATCTTATTTCTTAGTCGAGAAAGAGGTAGTTTTAAATTTTCAATTGTGGTTTCTAAGAAATCCACATAACATTAAACTTACCAGCTTACCTACTTTTAAGCATACAGCTCCTTAGAGTTAACTTGGTTTTTTTTCCCACAATGGAAAATTTTAATTAGGACTTAAATCCCAAAATAAGAAAACCAAAAGATATAAAGCTGAATTAAGGGGCTAATTTTCCCAACACACATTTTATGGAATACTATTCCCATAAGTTGTGCCAGATAAAAGAATAACATTGTCAAATAATTTTGAAAAATGAGACTACTGTGTCCTTCTCAAGGAAGTTCAAAATGAGAATATGTACTTGAAAAACACTAGGAAACTGTAGAGATCTCTTTGAATAATACAGAGTACCCCAAACTATTTTCTATACTCAAGTGAACCGTAAGCCCCTCCACCTTTTTAGCCAAAAAAAACCAAAAAACTTTTTGTTATTTATGTCAGCTGTGTGGCTCTGTATTTACCCTCCTTTATCTTCATCTTGTGGGTAGAAAAATCCCATTAATTCAATAAATCAACAAATATTTGGGCCCAGTGCTGGAAGTGTAGTACTGAATAAATCAATCAGAACCCTTAACGTTGCAGAACTTACAGCCCAGGAAGATGTCACTGAATATGTTTTAGGAGAGAAAGAGAGGAGGAAGAGAAGACAGAAGAGGAGAAGGAGATAAGAGAAGGAAGGAGGAAATGAGGGAGAGAAAGAAGGAAGGAAGGAAGGAAGGAAGGAAGGAAGGAAGGAAGGAAGGAAGGAAGGAAGGAAGGAAGGAAGGAGGACATGAACACAATGTTTGCTTCATTTGGTTGTTTGTTTGTATTGTTCCTATTTCTAAAATGAGAGGAGACAGAAAAGAAAAAAAGAAAAACAGATGACCAGTAGTCCAGAAATTTACAATCTGGTCTTTGAATAAGAGGTACTCTGTCATTTTTTCCTGAGATCTTTTTATGCACCACTAATTAGGTCTGTAATAGTTCTCTAGCAATCCAAAGATGGACTTGTATTGTTTGGGAGGAAAAGGGGAAGGAAAAGAGAAAATAAAACACATGACTTGGTCTCTTTTTCTATTGTGACTCCTTTCTTAACTGTTGGTATTATCTTTTGGATAAGAAAATTCCTTTCCGGTGTTGGTGGAAGACCTCATTTGGTGAAGAGTCTGCACATGGTCCCCTGTCTTTCTCCCAACTCAAAGACATCACCCAGTCAGATCTGACTGCTGGTGGTAACCATGGGTCCTAGCTTTGTGATGTTTTCTCTCACTAGCTGTCCACCTTCTTTCTTGGGCTCTGGCCTTCATGTTGGGGAAATCTGTGGCTTCGCAGGAGTGCCCTATGCCTCCCAAGCAAAGGGAAATCAGGCCCATGGGCAAAGTTAGTACCAGGTTCTTGAGCAATCTGCTCATCCCTAGAACACCTGCATGAAAATATAAGGCACAGTCCTGTTAAAGGAAGCTCGGGAATGTGGCGAAGAGCCTTGTCTTCTTGTTGGACAAATCTCTGGGGCCTACTCCCTTGAGTTGCAATGAGAGTCTGGATGCTCACTCCCGTGTATGTGCCTCTTGACTATAACTACTATATGTGATGACTGGTCTTTGGCCAGAGCTTTGAGAAGTAGGAAAGCTAGCAAAATTGAAAAGGAGGGGGAAAGAGGCTTGTAACTAAGAGAGAAGGAAGGAGGACCTCTAGGCCAGCTGTGGTTTCTCAACTGTGTCTGCCATCATGGATTGTCATAGGGTTTTGTAATTCAGTCCCAGCTCCTCTGGGATATTGCAACTTGGCTTTGCTCTGTCCCTCTTGCTCCTCCCAGCATATTCTGGCAGTGGGAGCAGGGTGCAAAAAAGAGCATTGTCATTATACTGTGAAAAAAGAAGAATTAGAAACAATGTGGGATCCTGGAGTTCAAATGAAGAGCTGTTTCCTCCTGCTAGTTAGCTGGGAATCTGTTTTCTAACTCCTTCCTCCTCTCTGTCATCTGTCTACTGATATATGCCAGGCCATGCCATGCTTGTCTGTTTTTATTCCTTTTAATTAACTTTAAAAAATCAATTATGATCATTTGTATGGATTCCTATTCTCTTTTTCTCATCAGATTCATTTGGCTTATTTTTTTATTTACACACCACTACCCACTGCTGTGAATTAACAATAACAAAAAATCTGCACTCTTCCCTTCTTCCTCTTGAACTGGAGAAACTATTAGCTAATAAGAGGCTAAATGAGCCTTAGAGTATAGGGAAGCTGGAATCCTTAAATTATTTAAATTGAAAAATGGCTGGTTTTACAATCAGAAAAACTCAAGTGGACCGTAAGCCCCTACTTGATTGTTCCCCCTTATCTGGATGATCTTGTAATGACAGCTGGAGTCATCTGCCATCGGCATCACTGTCCACAAAAGCTTCTACTCTGTCTGCTCAACTCCAGCAGCCCTGGGGAGCTGGAGCTGTTTCAGGGGAGAGGGCCCTGGAGGATTGAAACTTTATTAAAATGTAAAGCTGCCTCTGGTGACATAAAAAGCTCAGTAAAAAGTAATGGATCTAAAATTACAGTGCCAGAAATTATCTACAGGGTGAAAAACTGAGATTTCATGTACTGTAGGCTACAGTGTAAAATAAAATGCAAGGTAAAATAAGAAGCAGTGTAGAACAAGGAGCCAGAGGGAGGGATAGGAGAAATATTAGGCGTAAATCACGTAACAGATTCCATCTGTGTCAGACCAGCCCTTTTGGAATTGTGTCTCAGGAAGTGACCCAGTGGGAGGTATTGTGGGAAGTCAAGATAGTTGTCTGCCTTGAATGGTTGGGAAGTACCTCCAAGACATTCCTGACTTTCTTTTAATAAGCAATTTATTCCTGGACTCTCACCCATGAATTTTCTGAGACTCATTGTTACTAATACTGTTAGTAGTACAGATAGTAATAGGAATCTATTGCACTTGAAGTCTGAATGTGGCCTTTCATTTCACTAGCCATATGACAATGAGAAATTGAATCAACAAAATACACATTTTGAGTATATATGCTCAACTCAACCCATTGTATTGTAAAATACAAAATGAGATCTTATTTAACTCAAAGGACTCCGTGTCTGTTACTTACCAATAAATCGAAGTATTGAAATTAATATTAAGTCACTAAAGTATAGAATAATTAGTTTGTTTTAAACAAAGAAAATTGGTAGCAGAATTAAGAAGAGTCCAGGTGATTCCAATGGCATATACTAAGTTCTTCATAACTTTCTCCTCCTTTATTTTATACTCAAAATATCTTTAAAGGAAAAAGGACTTTAAGTAGAAAACATCATTAGTTATATTCAAGATAGTTCAGTATTCCTCAAAAGCAAAGTAGTATATTGCCCCCTGAACATCCCTTCTTTGAAACTATTTCTCAGGGAACTTTATCAATATCATCATCACCACCTACCAGACAACTACCTACTAATAACCATTCATTAAGGGCTCCCCGGCCCTATGCCCTTCTTCAAATCTCAAATTCAAGCCTCATTTTTCCTTCTGCTCAGGAATTCCAACAGAAGGAAAAAAAAACTGATGTCGAACAAAACAACCTAATTACAAATTTCTTTCTTCATGCAACTAGCAAATTCAGTTAGCAAACGAAGAAGCTAAATGAAGTACCTATTTCTTTATTTTCATTGGAAGATATCAAAATTACTGGTTAGATCACCAGGACCCCAGGTATAAGGAGAAACCCCATTATCTAACTATTATCTATCAGACTTTGGCCCTATTTTTCCTTAAAAATTTGGTATGTACAGTTTGGTAGGTTTATGAACTGATTTTTAGTAATGAAAAAAGATTGATGGAGTTATTTAAGACTTTTTTTTTTTTCATTTTGAATTCAGGGATAGCTTAAGGTGTGACTTTGTAAACAAGAGTCTTTCTCCAGCGTAAGAAAACAAGATCTTTTCTGTCCCCCGCTCCCCAAAAGAAACTGAATGCCAGAACACAGAGAGGCCCTTTTGTCGGGCTCTGTTTCTAACCCCATTAGTATGCACTGCTGCAAACTTGAGGCTCAGTGAGGAACTTCTTTGACTTGGGAGGTTGGTTTTTGCAAAAGCCTAAGCTTTGTTCCTTGGGGGCCACTCATGTCAAACGGCAGTCCCCGAGAGTTACTGTAACTCAACCATGTTCTCCTATTCAAAGCAGTACATGGGAGGAGGTGGGGAGCAAGTAAAAGCAGTACTATTACAAGGATGACCTGGAATTTCTTGTAATTAATTATTAAATGTGTTGCCTGAACACCTAGAAATTAAATATTATTTCACATTTCTTTAATATACCTCAGTCACTGTGGACCATGGCATTACCCATCTTATGAAGTTGCATTTGAAAAATACAAACTTGGCAAAATGGCTGAGCTATGGAATCGTAAGAGTTCCTTAGATCTCTGGAGTGAATCTGAGACCTGAGAGGACCCACTGAGCAACCTCTGGCTCTTAGAAATATTTCCACAAATGATAGGGACACATCCCACTGCTCTTCCCCATCCTGTCTGACGACTCCAGGGAGCCTCGTGCTTATAGGCCAAGGCAGGGTACAAGATGCTTGCATTAAACTAGGAGTTAAGTAATAACAATATACCAAAATATTATTGGTGATGTAAAATTAATTGCATGTGCCATGAAAAGGTTTCTTTTTACTAATTGAATTGTTTGCATGCGTTAACTTGAACTTTATATTGAAAACAAAATTAATTAATTTTGAAAGTCTTATGTTCCAAATGTCATGATTCTCTCGGGAGCTTTTTAAAAAGTCCAATACTGAGAATACACCACAGATAAGTTAAATCGGAATTTCTCAGGATGGAATGGAAATATCAGGATGTTTTAATGCTCTACAGGGACTTCAAAATGCAGCCAAGGTTGGAAACCACAGGTCTAAGGAAAAGAAAAGAGCGAGAGCCGAGGGGTGGGGGGAGCCAATTTGCAGAGAAATTAGGAAATTGTAGCATACTATTGTAGTTGGTGCTATTTTGACTTGTCAACTTGACATTCCAAGAGCTTCTAACTATGACTAGAACTGAGCCTAAGACATTTCCAGACAGCTATCTCTTTATACTTCTGTGCTTCTGTCTTTGGAGACTTGACCCCCATGAACCAAAGGCCAAATGGAAGTTGCATAGCTGTACAATTCTTAGCTCTCTTAAAAAGTGAGGGCAAACTCAGGTCCAGCGATCATGGGGATGTAACAAACTGATTCAGGAAAACCACTTTCTGTCCCTCTCTCTGTAGAAGCAGGCAGAAGTAGCATTCTAGGCCTATCACAAATGGATTCAGACAAGAGTTTTGAAATATTATAGTGTCTTTTGTGAACAAGTTGGTTTTCTTAACTTAATCCTTACCACAATATTTGCCTTGAGGCAAATATTCTAGATGCCCCCATCTTACAGGTGAAGACATTGAGAAACCAATGACCAAACAAACCACCCAAGGTTACAGAGCTAAAGTGTGCCTAAGTCTGGACGTTTTACTTGAAGACAGATGGAAAACTGACCACAGGTCACTCTGGCTATTCATGGACAGCTGTCTGTGTCAAAAGAATCTTCCATTCTTTAGATAGAGAATCAAATTAGTATGCTAATTGTGTTCTTTGCTAGTATGTGTAAGCAAGCATTATACTCTCAGACATAGCAAAGGACTTCAGTATTCAGACATCATGGTGGTATTTGTCCTCTATTGAAACATCACCACTAGTTCTCATGACCAATTGGAGTCTATTGGAGTTTTTTCGATTAAAAAAAAAAAGTCAGAATAGCTCAGAGAACCTAACATATGCATCTAATCTCAAGTGGAACCTTTGAAAACAGGATATGAACCCTTTTCGTAACATTTCTCCAAATGAAAATCTGCTTGAGTTAGTTATAATAGAAAAAAGAAAAATTTTAAATACATTCTCTCTCTACCATCCTAGAGTGTGATAGTGCAGTTGGGATTTGGCACTGACCCCAAACATTGAAGCCATCTGTTTCATGTTTTGTAAACTTTTTCTCAACCAGCAATTGCTAGTTACTAAGGAAGCAGCTGAAGGTGGAGTAACTCTCCACCACTTGGAAGACAGCAGTTGATCTCGTGTTCACTCACCCAGCACCGCCTGCACCTAGCTCTCTCGTTTTCACTCCTTTACAAACAGCTGGGCCCTTCTTGTCCCTGGTCCTGTCATGCTCCGAACAGCTTTATTCCCTACCTGTCTCCTCTGGATTAAAACCTGCTCTCAGATATTTCATTCCTATGAAGGTAAAACTGGTTAATAACAACTAAAAAAAAAAAAATAGTGATGATTCCCAGGGTGCCATGCATTATAACAGGAACCAAATCCTTTAAGCTGAAAAAGTGATGCTCTTGTGGTGTAATTAGAGGCAGTGGTTCCTGGAGGTGGATGAAGCTTCTCTGGTCTCGCTGCCCAGGTGGCAGGCTGCCGCTCTCCTGCGGTCATGTCCTTGCCTTTTCAAGTGTTTACCCCAAGTGTTTGGCACAGTGACGAGCACAGTGCGAACTTAGTAATGAAGAAAGCTCTGGCCTGAGGAAAACAAGCTGCAGTATTCACAGATGAATGGGAAGATGTTGGATTTGTTTAGAGGCAAGCTGGCCTGCGGAGAGCAGGTAAAAGCATTGAGAGGAATCATTTGAATTCTTCTAGAAGAGGGTATCAGTTGTGAGAGACTTCTGGCAGTTCTAGATCTGGTTTTGCTTCATAGATCTGGTCCATTTCAATTTATTACATGTGAGTTGCAGTAATGGGGATAACAGGTCAATGAATCATTCAAGAAGTATTTATTGAGGACCTACTATGTACCAGGAGGGTTGCTAGGCATTGTGCATCTAGCACTTTCAAACCCAGTTCCTACCCTCATGAAACTAACATTCTACTTAAAAGAACTGATGGGAAAACATTAATGATAAAATTCAGCATTTAGTTGGAATCATATTAAATTTTTTTTTTAGAGAGAGTGAGAGAGGAGAGAGAGAGAGAGAGAGAGAGAGAGAGAGAGAGAGAGAGAATTTTTTTTTAATATTTATTTTTTAGTTCTCGGCGGACACAACATCTTTGTTGGTATGTGGTGCTGAGGATCGAACCCGGGAGGCACGCATGCCAGGCGAGCGCGCTACCGCTTGAGCCACATCCCCAGCCCGAAATCATATTAAATTCTATAAAGGAAAAATACAGGGTACTAAGGAAGCATATAAGAGAGAGACATGATCTAAGATAGAATAACAGTCAAAGCCTCTGACGGAGACAAACAACAACAACAAAAATTTGAGCAAACATCAGAGGATGGGAGGGAGTCAGCGAGGCAGAGAATTTACAAAAGGAAAGGATATTTCTAATAAGCACCTTTAACATTGTGATGCAGTAGAGCTAATCCACAGATCGATCTTTTTGCTCAGAATGATCTTGGTTTTCTTTCTTGACATTGTTAATGTAAGAAACATTTTGAGATCTTTGTGACAAGCTGCCTACTCAACACTGTAAATTCAAATAAAAGAAAACATTGGCATAGAAGAAGAGTTTATTTCCATAAATGTCAACATCTCCATGAGATACACACACACACAAGTATATGATGATCTCATCTGTTACCGTTCCACGCTCTCACCTGGGTTGGTATCATGATGCCCACTTGGCATGAATACCCACCGGACCCACCCAATCAGCACACTCTGAGCCAAACAGTTTCAAATTTGGAAATGCCCATAGTCTAGACTTTCTGTTTGGCTCTTTCCAAAAACCTTGGGTGAAAGAATGGTGTTAGGAAAAAGGAAATGAGTTCAAGGAAGTGCAAATACCAGAGACAGCCTGCTCTGAACAAAGCCTACTTTGACCACCCCCACCCAGCTCCATTTTGGTATTGAGCCAGCACTTTGTAAGTTCACAGAAAGATGCTTCCCGGCTCATCTGGCTTTTCTATGCATTGCGGTCCCTTGGTCTTTTTCTTCAGCTAATTAAATTCTTGTTCCTAAAAACTCAGTTCTGGTATCTCTTACCCCCTTTCCCAATCTAATTTAGACACACCTCCTCTGTGTTCTCATAGCTTGTTACCCTTCTGTATCTTATCACAACTATATAATAATAATTGATTTACTTATCTGACTTGTCTACTTCTTGAGGGAGAAAGTTCCTTAAGGGCAAGGCTCATGTTTTAATCATTTTGTATCCCTCACCCCTAACACAGTACTTAAGAAAGAATCCATTGATGAATTAATGTTCATGCAGGATAGTTATTTTTCTTTTCTTAGCCTCTGGGGGGACATGGAAACTTGGGTTTTGTATATCCAGCAAATAAGGCTGTTTTTTTATGTAGGAAATTTTTGACCCATGCCAGTCTGAAATTCTTCTCCATTTATAGATAAGCCTGTTGTAGTTACCTTAACTAGGCTTTTGTTCTGTAGTCTTCCTTTGAAAACCTTTTATGAACCAACTCGACCAGTCCCCATGGTCTCACTGACCAATACATGAGTCATAACAAAATTGCTCATGTCTGATCTTTTAGTCAGCGTGTTTAAAATAATTTCAATGTTTTATGTTAAAAATGGCATAATTTCCAAACCAGAAGCAAAGGAGGAATAAACTGTGTCTGCTAGAATATTTTTCAATTAGTAAGTTCTTATAATATTTATGTAATGAAGAAAAGGAAAGAATACGTTGATGAAAGAATATTTTTGTCCATGAATACATGGATAAAAATAGTACAATTCACAAAACCCACCCAGACATAAGTTCAAACAGGGACTTCTTATTGGCAAAAAAAATGACAAAGCTATCAAACATAAAAAGTAAAAGTTATAGTCAGGTGTGGTGGCACAAGTCTGTATTCCCAGGGGATTGGGAGGCTGAGGCAGGAGGATCGCAAGTTCAAAGCCAGCCTCAGCAACTTAGTGAGGCCCTAAATGACTTAATAAGACTCTGTCTCTAAATAAAATATAAAAAGGGCTAAAGATGTGGCTCTGTGGTTCAGCATCCTGGGTTCAAGCCTCAGTACCAAAAAAAAAAAAAAAAAGAGTAAAAGTTACCAAAGAATTTATTTTCTAACCACACAGAATTCAGACATAAAATAGTCAATTAAAAATAGAAAAATTATGTTTCCAAAACATATTTATTGTGTTTTTTAAAAGTATTTAATGTATTTAAAAGTAATCAGTAATTAAGTATTAAGGAGGAAGACATTTATGAGAAGTGATATGAAAAGAATGTACTAGAAATTCCAGAGAAACCCTCTTCTTACTCAGTTCCTACTCTTGCAACCCTCCTCCCCCTACACACACGGTCACTAGTAGGATATACAAAGTCTTGGTTGTCTTGTGGCCAGCTTTTCCTGAAAACTAAACAAAACAAGACTCCGATTTGAAAAAGTGTAAGAGAGGTGGCAGAGTGAGAGAAAATTCCCTCCAATTGAACTCCCCCCGCCCCCGCTTCCATCTCTGCCTTTCATTCTTCAAGACACATGCTACCTCCTGTCTGAAAGTCATCTTTGGTCCATTAGGAGCCCCCAACTAATTGCCCTCTCTCTCTGCAGCCCTGTTATGGCCTACCTCTTTACCTATTTTGCACTTATATCGATCTCTTTTATTACACTCAGTTTGCTGCATCTGACCTTCCTCTAGAATAGGAACCTTGAAGGAGGTTCTGTGTCTCCATTAGCTTTAGATTCTACTCTCCCTCTCTTCTTTCTCCACTCCTAAACTAGTGCCTGGCCAAAAAAAAAAAAAAAAAAAAAAAAGTAGGAATTCAGAAAATATTTGTTGGGTGGAAGAAAAGAAAAAAGAAAAGGGGTGGGGGTTTTGATTTTGTGGTGGGAGTAAGAGCCCAGTGAAGTGGCATACACCTGTAATTCGGGAGGCTGAGGCAGGAGGATCACAAGTTGGAGGCTAGTCTCAGCAATTTAGTGTGACTGTCTCAAAATAGAAAATAAGAAGGGCTGGGGATGTTTCTCAGTGGTACAGCACCTAGTACCAGAAAGAAAAAAAAGGAAAAAAATAGACCATTTATCTTCTTTCTTCCAAATAGTTTCTCTTTCTAAAACCAGGGGAAACCTTTTATTTCCCCCCTGGGTGTCAGGGTGTGTGCCCTTGAACATCTTACCTTGGCAAAGAGCCCACACTCCATCTCCAACCAGCTGAGTCATTCGCAGCTTCTTTGAGGTTCATTCATGCTTTTCCCCTTATTGACACATTAACATTTCATGGTGAGTGGGTCCTGTTCAGCTGGCAGCCCTCTCAGCCCCCTCACCTCTAAGCTGTCTTCACTCCACTAGTTCCCAATGGCCTGCCTCCCAGGGAACCACACTGTCATCATCATCGGCAAGAAGCAATAGCTTCTTGCTGTTGCTATACCTGAGCTGGGATGAGCAGCAACGTGAAGCAAACTCAGAGAAGAGAGACCTCCGAAATGTGTTCACTTCGAAAGCACCCAGTGTGTTTCTAAGAAAAAGGGAAATACACCCAATGAACCAGCCAGGCAGGTCTAAAATCGACTCCGTTTAGTGTCTTGTTACAATCCTTCATTTAACATGTTTTCCCGAACACCTGTACACCTTTTACCTGCAGTAGTGACTCCGGATGCTTTCCAGTTCCATCTTGTTTTGAAGCTCATCAGATGGCACCTTCCCCTCCCAAATAGTAATCATCCATGAGCAAAGGTAGTCATTAAAAATCTAGCCTCACTAATGCAAGGTGGACAGGAGTGGCTGGTGATTGGCTTCCAAAAGGAAATTACACGTACAAAAATGATGTGTTACGAGGTTAGCATTTCAGGATTTCCCTTTGCGCCTGAAGCCCTTAGTAGGTGCTCCAGGGTGCCCTGCTGATAGCCTGATTAGTTTTAGTAGCTCCCTGTTATTTCCAGAAAGACAGCATTTTCCAGACTTTTCTGATCCACAATGAAATGTAGGTTTTCTTAAAGCTGTGGAAATAGAATAATTCATATTGCGAGGTTATTTATTACCAGCCAGACCCTCATCTTGCTCTACGGGGCTCTGATAATCACCTATTTCAGAGGCCATTAGCCTTCTGTGTGCTGTAAAGCACTCTTGGCTACAGCGCGTCCTGCCTTTGTATTCCGAGGGGAGGAATGGTGTGTACTGAAGTAACAGACCTCTGTTGACCAAGTAAGAAAGTCTTTGATGCACAAATAGTATATTAAACTGCTTTTATTTGATAGTGTTGAAATTAAACAGCGTGTGGAATCCCTGCCCAGATATGGGAACATATAAAACCTCTGAGAAATATGTACATGAATTCAAATACTTAATATTATCGAAACACAGATGTAGAAGAAAAAAATACACATTGGAAGAATGTAATAATCAAGGCTTAGGCATTTACAGGAGGACAGCAGGAGCTGGATTTAACTTATTGATTTTAGAGCCACTGTTTAAAAAAAAAAAAAAAGAGGCAAAATATTGCTTTTGCTGTTTTCAGATAATAATGACTGTTGTTGCAAATTATAAAATTTAATTAGCTATATAAATGCCAGAGGAACAAATAGTGTGCTATTGTCTTGATATCTTTCCAGAAATTAGTCTTTTAAAATAAATTTGCCATATTAATCATCTAAAAATATTTTTGATCACTGAATTAATAGTTTGCAGCCTGTTTTCAGGTACTCATTGCCATAGGTGATTGCTTCTTAATTACTACATGGGCTCTTTCTATTCACTCATATTAATTCATGTTTTCTGGCACAGTCCCAAAAGGCAGCCTTGCCCTATATCTTCTAATTACTTCTATAATTGAATTTGCCCACTTTTTCTAACCTATTTTTTAAACTGACTGTGTTTGTTCATGGTTTATTGTGTCTTTTTTGTGTCAGTTCTCCGCAAGCAGAATGTACATTGATTCTTTCCTCGTTTCTCATTAATTTTCAAGAGCTTTGCTGCATGTCTATTTCTTCAGTCTGTCAGACCTATTGCTAGACCAAAAAAAAAAAAAAAACCCTTATTATTAAAGGTTAGGTAAAATAGACTGAAGTTAATTAATTCATTAGTAACTCTGAGCCAATTACTGAAGCCTTCTCTTATTTATATACTTGTTAACAAGACAGAAATGAGAAAGGCCAATTACAGGCACATGTCCTTCAGAAGTTCAGGAAACCCAGAGCTTATGCATTTATTGACACCTCTCCAGAAAACCCAGTTTATGTATCAGAGATGTGAAATTGCTTTTAAAACAATTGGTAGCTGACATTCCTTTCCATCCTGTCTTTAATAAATTTTAAAGAGTTTTCCCCATTTATATATCTTTCATATATCTCATATTATTAATTTCCCTAAAGTCCTCCCAAGGAATATTGGTTAGCCTTAGAACAATTGCAAAAAAATAAAAGAAATTTGATGTATTTTCTGATTTTCATTATTCTCTTCTTGCACAAGCTATTAAATTTTTATTTCTTGAAATGGGATAATTGATTGGCAAATCTCATACACTCTCACCCTTTGAAATACATTTCACTCGATTTTTATTGAATATACCAGAGCTTTACAACCTGTGGAAAAGCAGTATTTTCCTGATTTTTTTTTCAAGAGACCCATAACATTTTTTAACTGTTTCAACCATACAAACTAACTGCACAACACATAGTACATCAATTTCCTCCTCTTCCCTGCCTTAGCAGTATTTTGTTAATTTCACAGGGGTTAGCAGAGAAGGGGATGAATGATTGATCAGTTTTCTGTACATCTGTATTCTCTTCATATTTTTATGTCAGCATGATGCCAACAAATCAGCAAAGAGATGATTGACACTAATGTCTCAATAAATCCACTAGTTGTTGGAATAAAAACCAATTTGAGTTCTGGGAGTTTTCTTTATTTCCTTTCACTTTTTGAATATTATCTAGACATGGGTTGTCATAAGTGTTTAAGTGACACCAAAATAATATGGTTACTTCTGCCTAACTTTTTAGTTTCTCCTCAGTTCCAAGTATATTAAAATTTAATCAATTATTTTATAGCATAATAATGACAATCAAAGGATTATAGAGTAAGAAACAAATCTCAGCAGATAACCCAGTCCTTGATTTTTGGAATTTCAAAGAAAAAAATTTAATAAGATGATGTAGTCTATTTAACCCAGGAATCTTCTTTTGATACCACTTGCATCAGCAGTAAACATTTTCTTGCTGCCAAATTTCTATACTTTTGTATTTATAACTATTTTATGTGACTTTTCACCTTCTACCCTGCATTATAAGAACTTAGCCTTCTTCTCTTTTGAATTATTAACTAATCCAGGACGGTAACTATGTTTTATGCACAGTGTGGCCCCAGAACTTTAGCACAATGTCTGGCAAATAGTAATTTCTCAATAAATATGTGTCAAGAGAATTAGGGATGAGGAACTGTGGGGTCCTGATCTCTCCTTTATTTCTTCAGTGTCTGCCCTCCCTCCCTGGCAGCTGGCTGAAGAATCACTTGCTTGAAATCAGTTCATGTATCTTAATTTGCTGTGGTAAGTGCAATAAATTGGTAACAACTGTTCCATTATTATTTCTATCTGTAGCCTTCTCGTCTCCAGGATTAAAAATCTCTACTAATTTTTCATCAAATGAACTGGTTTTCATTAAATGACTATATGACCATTTAAAATTTTTATGGTTTTTCCAACCTCGATTTGTTGGTTTGGGTCAAGACCACACAGGCCCTTGTTACACTTCCCACTTCTGTGTGTGGTGCAGTGTCTGTATTTTCAGAAACACCTATGTGAATCCGAAATTAGCTTCCCCGAAATCCTTTACTCCCTGGGACTTTTATTCATTAGTTCTTTATGCCCCTGCTTCAGTGAGGCCGATTTTCCTTCAGCCAACCTGTGTATATTGTCCCTGTCTATCTTTGTTCTTAGATTTTTTTCCTCTCTCCCTTTCTTCTCCTTTTCCTTCCTTCCTTTCTCTCTCTCTCTCTCTCTCTTTCCTGAAAAAAAAATTATATAGCCATGTCTCTTAATAGCAGTGCTTTAATATGTTATGAACTCTTTTATACAGGCTCTTTTGTCACAGACACCATCTTATTTCATTCTGAAAAGCAAAATATCATGCAGTTGAGGAAACTAAAATTCAGAAAGGTTATATGACTTGCTCAAATCCACACAATTAGCTTACAATTTCAGTTTTTAATTTTTTAACTTGTTTGCCTCCCTTTCCAAGTTAACTATCACCTTTGATGGAAGGAAGCTACCTGATTGTATTGTCTAAATAGCTGGATTGGTAGCCACTGAAGGATTTTTCCAGGGATTATATAGATCATTAAAAGAAAGAGCACATGGCCTAGAACAATGCTTCTCAAACTCTTATATTTATCTAGGATGCTGTGAGAATGTGTCCCATTCAGCAGGTGCATGGTTCTCATGAGTTCCCAGGTGACCTGGATGGGTCATGGTTGCTCATTCATTAACTCCACTTGGAGTAGTTAGGTCCAGTGCAGAGTGGAGCATTAGAGCTGGAGATATCTGATTCAAAGACCTTGATCTTCTGCTTACTGACTGTGACCTTGGGCAAGCTACATAGCCCCTCTGAGCCTTAGCTTCTTCATCCTTCACATGAGCATATGATATGCATCCTACTGAAAGCCTAACTGGCCTGTAGAGAATTGACTTCTGTCGAGTCAGCCTGCTTCCACTCCACACTACCTGGTTACTCTTCCTAAGCCTCCTCCACTCAGAACTTTCCATGGAGCCTCACCCAGGCAAACAGACTCCTCCCTTTGAGCCCCAGACCTTCAATGTAATAGCCACAAGTCACCTTTCTAGCTTGATGTCTCCCTGCTTTCTTCTTATATAGTGCATATAACTCCCATGCTAGGGTTCCTCTTCTGTTCCTCTTCCTGATTCTTCTTTGTCCCACCCAACCCTCTATCATATTTATAGAAATCCTATCCTTTCTTTGAAGCCCCTTTGCCATCCAGGCCCTGATTGGAAGAAAGCATTTTTCCTGCTATCCATCCATTTTCACACCCAACAACCTCTCCTGTGTATTTAGGTGGTCTCTCTGTCTTTGAACACTGAATAGTTTCTTTAATATTCCTGTGTTCTAGTTATTTCTATAACTGTGTCAGTTTCATCTACAGTCTGTGTTTCATGAGGATGGGGGTCCAGGTATTGTTCTAATAGCACAGTGGTTAAGAGCACAGCTTTGGGCCCACAGAGCTGAGCATGCTTAGCTCTACCATATGTGTCAGCATGGTTGCCTCAGATGAATCTAACCCATCTGAACAGTCTTCTCCTTTTTAAAGTGGGTGCCCATAATAGCTAACTTAAAGATACTGGGAAGAAATTTTATGTAAAAAAAAAATACCTCATATAGTATCCAGCACATAGGAAGGGTTCATGTCAGTGAAATTGAATGGATTAGAACTGACTGTCTAATCCCAACACAACTCAGACATTCATTCTAGTTTTGTTAACAACTGGACCCAAACCCAGACTTTCAATTTGTGTGATTATTTTAACATTTTTTTCTGGTTATGTGTATGTCCCTGTTAAGTCAGAATATTCCATATTCATTCCTTTTGAAATCAAAGCACATTTGTTCACCTACCTTCAGTTAGTATAAAATGATAGTGAAAAAACAAAAATGTTATGTTAAAAAAAAGCATAAGTTTATAGTTAAACCTGGATTTGAATCCAAATTGCCAGTCTATAGTAGTTTCCTTAATCTTTCCAACTATAATAATCTCAGAGGTTGGATTTTTTTTTTCTTTCTTCTTTGGATTTTTAAAAGTAATTAGAGAAAAACATAAAGTAGAGACATATTTATAGAAATAAATGACATATTATTTCTGTAGCCCAAAATCATTGACAATGTTATAATATCATCATGGGTAAGAGAAGTAACTAAAAGTGTCCCAAATATCCCTACTTTTATTAGTCAAATTTATATACATTTAAATATTAAGAACTTAAGTGTTTTATTTCAACAATTGCTAAAGAGCTATACATTTTTCAAAAATCTTATGAACTAGTTTTAAAGGTAACTCTAGGTCTGGAGTGTAGCTCAGGTCCAGAGTACATGCTTAGCATGTAGAAGGCCATTAGTTATAATCCCAGGCACACACACATATACTATATTTAGTAAATTATATCACTATTTACTTTTACCTATGGGGTTAATTTTTTTAAAAACTAGAAATTAAATGTTTCCAAAGTCACTAAAGTTAACTCTTTGCCAGGACACAGTAGAAGAGATGGACCTAAATTGCATCTAAACTCTGGATACTCAGAGGCAAAATCACAACATAGTATATTGTTTCGCTGATGTGGGTAAAAAGGGTTTTTAAAAGAAAAATAGAAAATGGGGCAAACCTTGTTTTAATCATGGAGTATATGGAAAGAAAATTAAGTGCCTATATTAAAACCTATTCTTTCAGACTACCAATAACATTTTTCCTTAGCCTCAAGGGACCATCATATAACAATGGCTCATAGTGCTTTTAGAACAGGCATGAAGTTGTGTACTGAGCATGTATAGTCTCGCGCAAGAGGAAGGCAATGTTTAAAGCTGCTGTCTCCTCCTGGAAAAAAAAAAAAACTGGAATTCTGAGTTGAGTATGTATGCATTTTCTGTTTTTCTGTCTTGTGGGTCTTTATTGCTGAAAATATTTTTTTATGAAATTGTTCTGTGCTTCTTTAAGCTTCGTGTGGTCTTGTTTGCTCATTCTCAAATCTCAAACCATGACATAGTTATGGAACATCTTGAGTTATTAAAAGTAGAAGAAATTGTATTTTGTTCATGAACTGAATAGCACGCCAAGTAATGTCTTCAGAAACAAAGATCTCATTTTATAAGGGGAAAAAATGCTCTTTCTCATTATAAGCTGGGAGGAGGAATGATTTCAGGACAAAGAGAAACAGTCACTTGAAAGCTATAATGTTGAAGCTGTCCACAGAGCTAAAAATGAAGTTAAGACTGATTTACTTTTCTTGGCCTGTTTGGCCAATATAAACCATCTGATTGAATGTTCAGATCTTAAAAGAGGTACCTTGGGATTTAAGTTACCAGTCTATAAAAGAGAGATATTTAATTTTGCTTTATGTAATGTAAACAAACACTGAGACTCAAACTTCTGAAGTGGTTAAAGTATTGGTTTTAAGTTAGACCCACCTGGATGTGAGCTTTGGTCTGTCACTCACCATCCAAGTGATCTTGGGCAGTTTAACTTCATGAAATCTGTTTCCTCCTCTGTAATAGGGGATTACAGGGAGCTCATCAGAATTAAGATGCATTCTCTCTTCATTTTAACATCTCTAGATTCTAGAATACATCTTGCAACTCTCTTAGTTTAATTGGCAACACTTTTTACTTTCTTATTGGTACTTCAGTTAATTGTACAATTTATAACCTATGGCATTGGAAATTCAAATAAATAAGTGATATATATTTCATAGAGTTGTTTTGCAATATAAAGAAAATTTTTTCCCCTGAACTTAGACCCCAGAAGACCCTCAGGAAGAAGACTCATTAATGTTGTACAGTATGGGGTTTTTTTGCCATTTGCCTGTCTTGCTGCTAGTCATAATTTCTGTTTTGCCAACAAACTATAAGTTAATTTGTTTGCAAAATCCTTGTGTTGGAATAGTCTGCCCCCTGAGATGTTCATCAGATTTCCTCTAATGTCTTTGGCAGCAAGATGTTAACCCTAAGGACCTAAATATAATATGTGATCAAAATAATGGTTTTGAGAAAGTCCACACTGATTTGTCACTTGAGTTGTATATAGATAACTTGAAGAATAAGGCCTGTTGTAGGAACGGGAGGTGGGATGGGGGTGGGGAGTTGGGGAGGGAGTTGCTGTTGAGGGCCTCAGGAGACCGAGTTGGTTAAAGGACATGGATTCTGGAACCAAACTGGCTGAGTTCCGATCTTGGCTTTTCCCCTCAAAAGGTGTATAATCTTAGACAAATCACTTAACCTCTCTGTGGCCTCCATTTATTTCCTCATAGGGCTCTTGTAAGAATTAAATGAGTTGATACACTTAATGCACTTGTACGTAAAAGCTACTTTATAAGTTTGCCATTATTAGAGGAAATACACCCTTATTGTGTTTAAGTTCCTTTGAATGGTCTGAGTTTTCTGATACTGGAAAATTCTCTTCTGATAAAGGGAATATTTCAATAAATGTTCTTCTCAAGCAGATTACAATAATTCTGATGGTAAGAGACTTATACCATATATAACATGTAACATATGAATAGTACTTTTGAGAGACTTGTGATAATGTGATATAGCTGATAAAACTAGTCTAGCAGTAAACATGTGCCTGAAAACAAAATATTAGATTAATTCTGAGGTTGCTTCCAGACACTGCTGTTGTGTCTGTATAATATTATCTTGTTATGCCTTAAAATTCAGTACAATATAAGTGCACACAAGAAAGAGTCATTAGGACTAGGAATTTGGGAAGGGCCTTCTTCTAACATTTGTTCACTTCTGACCTATATTGTTCTAATTTTTAAAGGTTGTAAACTTAACTATTGTGCTAGAATAATCATGGCCATCAAGCCTGTATTGCTAAGTACTGGAGTTGGGTGTGCCTTTTAACTTACTGATCACACTTTTTACTCATCAAGTCAGCTCCAAAATGATATCAAGTTTACCAATAGTTAATCATTATTTTGCAGGGGTTGGGTGATGGATACAGAGCTTGAACCCAGGAGCACTTGGCCACTGAACCACATCCCCAGCCTGAACCCAGGGGCACTTGGCCACTGAATCACATCCTCAGCCCTATTTTGTATTTTATTTAGAAACAGGGTCACGCTGAGTTGCTTAGTGTCTCGCCTTTGCTGAAGCTGGCTTTGAACTCACGATCCTCCTGGGAACCAATGAGATCACAGGTGTGGCCATTGTGCCTGGCTCATTGTTTTTGAAACAGTAATTGTGTGATAATTCATTTGAACAGCTATAATCAATATTATTTTTCAAAACCAAAGCACAGTTTTAGCTTTTTCTCTCTTTGCATTTTATTCACTTTCCTATATCTATCATCAATATCATCATAGACTACGCACCAAGTGTTGAATCAGTGACATCTAAAGAACTTGGCTCCAAACCCAGTTGTCATTCAGCTAACCCCCAAATATTTTTTTTTTAAATTGGGTCATATGTGCTTCCTTGATCCTGTAGCTCTGCCATCTAATGTGTGTCTTCCAAGATTATTTTGTAGGCAAAGCAAGACCTGAAGGGGCCCTCTTTGGAACCAGTCCTGAAAGGGGCTTCTGAAATTTCCCTCTGGTTCTATTGGCTAACACCCAATCCTAAAGCCCCAACCAAATTACAAAGGAGGCTGGAAAATGTCATCTTCCTAAGTGCCCAAGAAGTGAAAAACAATCTGGTGAATAACATTTTCTCTACCACAACCACTTCCCTGAGCTTCAGTTTTCTCGTTTGCAAGATAAAAATATCAATTCCCATCTTGCAGAGCTTCTGTGAAGATTAAATGAGGAAAGGAATGGAAAGCACTTAGTGTACAGTGTACTGTAAGAACTTCACGAACTTCTTATGTCTTACTAACAATCAAATACTTTCTCCCTAAAATACCCGAATACATGGGATCTTAGTCATTAGCAACTGAGTTCTCTGGTCTCCACCAGCCCACTCTTTCCTGACCCTGTAGCTCATGCTCAGCCTTGGCAAGGTACAGGACTTTAGGCATGCAAGATTCATGGCCATGAGACCTGACCACAGTGTAATTCTACAGGAGCTGGGCTAAGGGAAAGCAAGACTGTGATAGATGCTGATAATGGCTTCCAGGTCCTCCAAGAGTCATGGAGGGATATGCATTAAAGTAGTAGAGGACAGAGGGGAGAATCTCCAGTTGTGTGAAATTGTACTTAAAAGAGACCCCAAATTTCAAGAGAGCAACTTGCAAATAAAGGGGGGAAGAAAGACATCTTAAGATTTTGAATATAACAGACATCATGCTGTGGCTTTCACTAAAGTGACCCCATTTAGTGCTCATAATGATCTTCCGGTAAGAATCATTACCCCAATTAACTCACTCAAGCTTACAGAGCTAACAAGCAACAGTTAGGATTGGGTCTTTGGAATATAAGGGTAGTGTTCTTTTTTCTATGTAAGCATGTCACATCTTTCTTAGAGATTTCAATTTGTAGTAAGGACCAGTAGCTGTCAGAGAATAGGCAGGAAGTTTTTCTTCCTCAGGAAAATGAGAAGTAGATCTATGTAGCTCCTTAAGAAATCCTCACCACCACATACACACACACACACACTCTTCCTATGTGACCAAAAGTTTAATTCAGGGTAAGCCTAGGGTACAATGTATTTTTAGTAAACCTCTCCCAAACACACAGAACTATACCACTATGTGTTTGTTAATGTTTCAAATTCATTGTACCAAGAGACATTATAAGCATGTGGATGGATTTCCATCAACACATATAAAAACATACATCTCATTTGGGACCTGTGGCAGATGGAATGATTTTAATTATTAAGGCAAAAATTTGAATTGAGAAAGCTGATCCAACCATGGCCACAGCTCCCTGACTTCACGACCTGACAGCTGCCTTTCCCTGTGTACCAAAAAATGGCCCAGATGACGTCTCAAGTCCTCTGTAGACCTGCAGGCTTGGAATATGGTGGGAACTGGTCCCATAGAACCATCCCATGAAATGAGTTCTGAGTACCAGGCCATAAAGTGCCCTCAGGGTGTCCAAGTATATCCAAACAAACCAAGGGATTTGGAGCTTAGCATTTTACAGGAACAGTATTAAAACAGAACTATGTCTGCAGCAGCAGAACTGACATGGATATAAGATGAGATTTTTCCAATCTGTCAAAATACATTTATTTGGAATTGTGAGCAGCTTAAACTCCAGTTTAAGTTCCAGTCTCTGCCTCTATTTCTAACTAATGATCTGGGTAGGTATAAGATATAGCTCGTAACTGAGTATGTCTCTCTTGCTTTCAAGATATTTGACATATTTGGAACTACTGTGTTAGGTCCATGAAATGATGTCTTCCTTATCATTAATTTTTCTAAGTTTACTTAAAATACGTTTTTTATAATCAGCATGAGAATTAAAGACAGTTGGATGGAGAGGTGATTGGCTAAGAGCATGGGCTTTGAATACGGGCTTTGTCATGTACAAGCTGCCTACCTAACTCAGAACAAGTTATTCCTTATCTGTTCACATGGGGAGGCTAATGGTGCTACCTCATAAACTTATTTCAAGGAATAGAGCATTTAATATATACAAAGCACTTGAGTGACTGATACTCTCCAGGAAAGATCTCAAGAATCAGGGAAAGAAGAAGAGGGAGAGAAGAGCCAATCTTACAGCCAGTCACCATGCAGAGAGATGGACGAGAACCAGCAGGGAGTGGCTGAAATTTTTCTCACTAATCCACGTCTCAACAATTGGCCAGTGCTCAAACACAGACCAATGCGCCTCGAACTTTAATGTTTATATGAATCACCTAAGACCTTGTTAAAATGTGGATTTTAATCAGTTAGTTCCAAGGTGTAGCTGGAGATTCTGGATTTCTAACAAACTGTCCTGTGATGCTGCTAGCCTCAATGCCACTTTGAGGAGTCAGGGTTTAGAGAACACCTAGCTCCTGAGTGCCACCTGGACTCTTTTTCAATGTGGAGAAATCTCTCCAGAAGTCTTTCCATTTACCCAGCCTCTTTTATCATTTTGATCATGGGTCATAGATCAAGAAAATGTTTAAAAATAAATATCACACCTGGCCCAGTGGCACACACCTATAATTCCAGCAACTCAGGAGGCTGAGGCAGGTGGATTACAAGTTCCAGGCCGGCCTCAGCAACTTAACAAGACACTGTCTCAAAATTAAAAGGTCTGGGGATGTAGGTCAGTGGCACAGCGCCCCCTGGTTCAATCCCCTGTATTGCAATCAATCAATCAGTAATATATATGTCTTCAGAGGAAAAATACATAGATATTCTATCTTTAATTATCAAAATTGGCTTCTCTTTTCTGACATTACCTATAAAATAAAGGATTGAGATGTTTCTTGAGGAAAGCAAAATTCTCCATCTGCTGGGTAATAGAATCAGCAAAACTAGGCATCCTTTTGCCAAATGATGACCTTCCCCAAACAACCCATCCTTTAATTATAACCTCATTCACATTTCAAGAGAAATGTAAACCAGATGTTTGTGTTCCACTGACACATTAATCATTGAAATTTCCCATAAAAAGATTTTTAGTTGTTAAGGAGCTTCAAACTTGCAGGGAGTGTTTTGCTATGACCAAAGGTGGGTCCTACGGCTCAGCTAAGTTTAATGGCATTCAGATATGGAAGGTCTAAATTCTGTCAATGACAGTTTGATCTTGTGATTTCACAGATTCAGGCTAAATCAATTTTTAATTTGTTAGTCAATTTCCTCAGAATCTTTCACAGATACTTCTTCCTAGGAAGTCAGAATATGCAGATATTTGAACTGTGTGTGTGTGTGTGTGTGTTTTTAAGAATATGCACGTTAGCAAAATCAGCAATTAAAATCAGGATCATATCTACTCTTTTTTTATTACTTTGTAATATTTATTTATTTGTTTGTTTATTTATTTATTTTTGTATCCTACCTCAAGTTTCTTGTGACTAATGCTCACAAACCTGAGTCTTACAATAGGAATTGGCAAACTTTTTCTCTAAGTGGTAGTAAATATAAGCTTTGCGGGTCTTAGGGCCTATGAGTTTGCCAGAATAGCCATAACAAAGTACCATATGCTGGGTGGTTTAAACAACAGAAATTCATCATTTCTAGGTTCTGGAGGCTGTATATCTGAGATCTAGGTGTTCACAAGCTTGGTTCCATCTAAGTCGGCACAAACCAATTCCAGGACTCTCCCCTGGATTCTGTTGGTTTGCAGACCATCTCTGGCTTTCCTGGGCTGCATCACCCCAAATTCTGCCTTCCCATGACCTGCTCCCTAGGAGCATGTCTGTGTCCAAATTCCCCCTTTTTGGAAGGTTATCAGTCATACCAGATTAGAGGCTCACCTGCTCTACTATGATCTCCTCCTACCTGAACTCATCATCAATGATGTAGTTCAAAATAAGGTCACAATCTGCAGTACTGGGGGTTAGGACTTCAACATGAATTTGGAGGTTGGGAGAGAACACGGTTCATCCTGTGTCATTTAGTATGTGTCCCAGCTACTCAAGGTGCCCTTGAGGTGTGAAAGAAGCCATGGAAAATACACAAACTGACGGGCATGGCTGTGTTACAGTGAAGCTTTACTGACAGAAATGGGCAGCACCTATAGGCCTCTGCCTTTGAGTACTATATCCCTGATCCATTGTGAATAGGAAAGAAAACATGAGGAGGTTTAGCACTGAGCATAGAAGAAGAGAAAAAACTATGCCAGTCTTAGGAATTCCTATTTCCTATTTTGTATTCCAGCTATGATATTTTTACCTTTACTTTGAGTGTCTTGCCTTTATATACAGATAGAACTGAGTTAGGGAACACAGTTTCAATTAAGCAAACTTTTTTTTGTGGGGGGCGGGTGGAAGTTACCAGGGATTGAACTCAGGGACACTCAACCGCTGAGCCACATCCCCAGCCCTATTTTGTATTTTTTTTAGAACAGGGTCTCACTGAGTTGCTTAGTGCCTCACTATTGCTGAGGCTGGATTTGAACTTGCAATCCTCCTGCTTCAGCCTCCCCAGCCACTGGGATTACAGGCATGTGCCACTGCACCTAGCTGAGCAAACTTTATAATAATTAACTTTATGTAAACTTTATAAGTTTATAATATAATATAAACTTTATAATAATGACTCCAGTAATCATCATACACTTATCTTTGGGCTGTTACTGAGTTCTAGACAAACAGAAAAGCAGACATTTTTGTTTAACATTATGCCAACATGCTTTAATATTTAGAATAAATGTGTTCAAAACATTCATGTTTTGATTTTTTTATTTCTTTAGAAATGTATGTATATTTTTCTCATGAACACAAACATACATACACACACACACACACACACACACACACGCACGCACACATTCTTTTCCATGTAATTAATATTTAGGAGTGCCTAAAGGCACTGTGTTAGGTTGCATATAATGAGTCTTGGTCAAGACACAAACATTATCTTCAGAATGTCCTCTCTCCTAAAGGATATACATGTAACACATATTCAGGCAGTATCCAAAGATCTACATTTACATCTGCCATGCGGTGGAACTGTGTCATTCTCATTGAGCCCAGATGCATGTGTGTATTTCAATCCTGTTTTTCATTCCTGTGACCTTAAGTGGAACCACATGGGAGGGTTCTATACAGGGTCGTAGATGTAAAAGCACTTCAAAAAGCTTTCATGGAAAGCCAAAGATTGACGATGCTATGAAGAAAAGATCTCAATCCAGCACACGCTGGATGTTTTGCAGTAGTAGCAGAGGTCATGCTCCCATTGATACTAAAACATCGATCCACTTCCTAATGTCTTTTAATATTAAAACAGTAGGCCTCTGGAAACCTGGAACTTTTCTTCCATGCGATGATAAAGGTATCCAGAGTCAGCCGCCAGTATCTGCTTTTAATTTTAAGGGAACATGTACAAGTAGTAGTGAATAGTTTCATCAAGGATGAAGCGAACCCACTCGCAGGTATCAGAATTGGATGTTGGGGGCTCCTTCCGCTTCAGCAGAGGTGCTCCACAAGATCACTTACTTGGAATGCCCCGAGACTGGCCTTGTACTTAGAATCTGAAAGAAAATATCCACTGGATTTTACCAATTATAAAATAGGTCAAATTCAGGGCCAAAAAAGTAAATCATGTGCCTTTAATCAGGCTTGTTACCTTACAGGTTTTTAGTTGAGACGGACGTTTTTCAGAGCAAATACCAGCTTCACTGAAATACATGAAATGCTATCTGACCTGAAATGTCAAATGTATGTGGCTTTAATAATTTTAACCCATTTTAGGTCCAAAGAATTATAATTAAAATGTGATTGTTCTCTTTGTCATTATAGAAACATACTGTATTTCCTGATTAATATACCAATGACCTTCAACAAGAGATGTCCAAATCTACCTTTTGATTCCATAATTTACCTTTAGTTGACTTTACATTGCCTGAAGTAAGATTTAAGTGCAGGCAATAAAACTAGAATTTAAACCACAAATAAAACAATAAACCACCCTCACACTATTTTGATTCTGGAAACTCTTTTAATCTCTTGGACTCCCTAGTCTGACATGTAGGGCCACTGTCCTATCCTAAGAATTGCCTACACTCAGCAATCTACACACAGCAATCCATCTCATTTCTTTCTATGTTTACTTAAATAAAGGGAAGAACTTCTGTCTTCCCTCCGAACTAAAAAGCAGGATGGCATTAAATTACTTCTTTCTTCCCAACACTTTGCAAACTTCAAGTAGGAAATGAAGCACTACAGTGTGTCAATAAAGAATAATGGTAATATTAATAATGGTGGTGATGATGACAATAACGATGAATTAGACAGCATAATTCCCTCCTTATTCTAAGTATGAAAACTGAAGCAAAATGATGAAGTGCCTTTCCCAAGATCAGTGGCTCCACAATTAGAACTTGGGCTTTTCCTCTCTTTCCGGCTCTTCTTCAGAGAAGAACAAATATCACTAATGTCCATCCTCCCCAGGAGAAAGCCATGCTAGCCCATTCAATGGCCAATTAGAATAAATTGTAAATTAGAACAAATATGATAGGTAATACAAAAATCAAAAGCTCTCTGAAGAAAAGGAACAAAAAACCTGAATAAATAAGCTTAACGGTCCATTGTTTGTGGGGAAAATGATGAAATTATCATCAAAATATTCTATGAATTGAGAATGCAGATAAATTTTTATGGAGAGTTTACCAAAAAAAAAAAAAAGTCAACCTAGTAAAGTACGAAAGACTCTTCTAAGACTGGTATTAGTTTTCATAAAAGGGATATTGGCATCTTTCTAACAAGAAGTCAAAATATGCTTTGTGTGAATCTTAGTCAACTAGTCAATCACGATTCTTCATACTAACCCATATTTAACATAATGTTTGTGCCGAGGATCTGGACATTAAAACCATGTCGACATAAGGGATTGTTTTAATTATCTCAGAATTGACCCTACAGAATTTGAATCACTCAGGTGAAACAATTCTTTTTTCTTTAAGAACAAATTTAGGAACACAGGTTAACAGTAGACACGACACCATGTATTTTGGCCTGCCAAAATAAAATAAAATAAACCTGGTCTAAATACCAATCTGTAGATTTCTAAACCTGTGTTTAATTAATGTGTCCATCTGCTTCCACCTTCAAAAGTCTCAGTGAGGTTTTGTTTCCACATTCAGGGACATTAGCCCAGCAAGGCAAGGGGAAAAAAATTCTTCATTTGGACAGTGCATCTTTCAGACATTCCCTTCTTTTATTGATTTGTTTTCTCCTGTCCCCTTTCTCCTTCTTTTGTTTCCTTATCATAGCTTCAGGTTATTACGTGCAAAGTATTGATGGGAATGGATGGTTTTGGTCGATGGAGGGCTAATGCATCCCTAATCCCACTATTGTTACAGAGTTATGCTTTACTCTGGTCTCTGATGGGGGAAAAGGTGCAAAGCTGTTGATCCTAGTTTTATTTGTCACAAACCCATCCATCAATCAAGCGCAAGCATGTCTGAATGCTGAATGACATGTGGGTCTCAGCTGAAAAAATTCGATAACACTGTATTGTCAGGTCTCTCACTCTCTTTTTTTCTTTTTGATAAGAAATACATTTGACTGAAATAGATAAGCATGCAACTACTAAAGACCTGAAGAGAGAAAGTGACATATTGGCACCAAAGGTTATATATCTTTGGTATTAATGATACTTATGAGTAAATAAAATAGGAGGGGGCAGCCACAGCTAGAGCCATACCGCATCTCTAAGGCTGGCTTGGTTATGTGTAAGGATTGTCACTACTATTATTTGGATTTTCAAATATTAATCTGACCATATTTCACAGTCGGCTACCCTGGTTAAAATGCAAACTGGTCTGCAGTTGGTGAAGCTGATGTGATGTAGAAATCAAATGTCACTTGTTTACACTGCCCTGCACAATATAGACAGATCCTTTTTTTGTCCCAGATGGTAGGCAAATCCTGTGCAATATTTTTGTGTATGTATGAACTCGTAAGTTCACAACTGTCTCATCTTGTGAGTGAAAGCATTTAGTAGGGGGAAAAGCTTTAATTATTTTAAACTGGAAATATATATGCATGTCATTTTAATAGTGACTTAACTTATAATTACAGTCTCAAATATAGTTTCTGTGTGTCCCTTTTATTTTAGTTACTAAATTAGGTACTTTAATATGCTATAAAAGCCTGTCTTTTCTGTTATATACAATTTTCTATTCATAGCTATTTCAAGATAATTGCATTTGGAAATAGTTAAAACATTAAGAAACAACACTAGTATAATATAATTTTAGGGGCAAAATTGATCAACAAATCAGAACATTTTAAAAACCTTTTTATTTTCCTGTCATAACATTTTAGAGAAGACAAGTATTTTTTAAATGACCTAAAAAGCCCATCCAGAAAGACAGTTCCAAATTAACACCAAGATGAACATTTTGTACCCTTAAGTGTCCCGTGCTTTGAGAGTAAGCCATTTTTTTTTTCTCTGTTCAGTGACTGGGGGCTAGAAAACTGCAAAAAATCAATGTGGAAGTGCTGTAGGTTTGTTGGGTAAATTACATGTGCTTGGCCGCTCCTTTGTGTCTGCCCTATATTCTACACAAGATACTTTAGATGGAACTGTCACATAATACATATACTTCATATTGATTTTTATAGATTTAACAGAACTTGAATGGAACTCCACAATAAAGCAAGAAGAGCGAGTTATCTCCCTCAAATTCCTAATACCTGAACTATTCTTGAAATTAACTAAGTGGTAGATCCCAGTTTTGAATTATGGTGGAAGCAAAAAGAAAAAAAATCAAGTTTGCTTCCTAATGGTTCCTCACTTTCAATTTTTTGTTTGTCTTTTCTTTTTTCCTCTATATTTTATTTTAACTTCTCCATCTCTTTGCAAAGATGTTAATTCTAAAAGACTTCCCCAAGGACCCTCTAACCAGCCAATGAGAGCTAACTGAACCTGGAGAGTCGCTGGAAGTTCCAGTGGCCTTCCTGTTGATCATTCTTTTGGCTTTCCAGTTGGCTCCAGTTTGAGCTCATTTGCCATGATTTTTAAGCTGCCATGAATTCTGATACATATAAATAAAGTATCTGAAGCCACCATAAGGGTCTGTCCTTGATTATCCCAAGGACAGCTACTCCCAGCACAACACTATGAGCCTCCAAACAGCCCTAGTATCTGGATAAGCTATTTAACCTCCACTCAAAAAAGAGGCTATGAGGTTGTTCCAGCTAAGTCTGTATGCAGGGATTGGGCTCTGATATTCCTTTAGGATAAGAATTTATTGATTCTGCAATAGGAGTTTCAGACTGGGTCCCCAAGGATAGTATGGACTTTTGTAATTTTGCCCAGGATGGTGAAAAAGAACAGCCACTTCTAGTGTATAAGGAACCATCTTGACATTTGGTTCCACTGGGAACTCGTCTCATCCAGAAATGCCTTGGGGAGAAGGATGAAGACCAAGAGATTCATGTTCCAGTGGCATTTTGAAACTATTTTTTGGAAAAGTTTTTAAAAGACAGAATACTATAAATAAAATGAAATCATTCCTAATGCCATCACCCACAAGTCACATTTGTTGCTTTTTTACAATGTAAACTATGTGCTGTGATGTAATATTGAGAGGTACATTAATCAATTGGTTTCATGGGAATATTTTTAATGAGCTAGTTCCACATTAATAATTATATTTCAGGGGACTAGGGATGTAGCTCAGTGTCAGAGCACTTGCCTGGTATGAGCAAGGCCCTGGCTTTGATCCCCAGCACTGAAAGCATGCCAAACTTCCTCTGATTTAAGCAGAATCATCGAGAGGGTCTGTTATTTAGGAATGACTTCGAACCAAAATGTTTTTCATATAAATTAACTCCAAGATGTTAAATAATATCTATTCCTTGGGGACAGAAAATGTTGAGGTCTACTTTCCAAATGTTGGAAAGATCCACAAACAGCTTTGTCCTAAAGACTGTAAGATGAAGTAATCACTTCTGCTAGCACTTTTAGCACAACCGTGTGTGTGTAAATCTATTTGACTTTGGGAACACTTATTATAGTAAATAAATATTTTTAATCAAACCTTTTTTTAAGAGGGCAGAGAATAAAATTAAGAAAGTAGGAAGATGGGCGGGGTTGTGGCTCAGCCTTAGAGTGCTCACCTAGCACAGGAGAGGCCCTGGGTTTGATCCCCAGCACCACATAAAAGTAAATAGATAAAGATGTTGTGTTCAACTACAACTCAAAAAAAATAAATATTAAAAAAAGTAGGAAGATGAATGAAGTCAACTCTAGAACTCTACTAAAGAACACAAAAGATTTGAGAAATTGGAGGCCTACTCTTTTCTCTGATCAAGATGATGCAATAAAATAAAAATTAATTCTTCCCAAGTAAGTGTATAGATGTAATACAAACAAAATAAAAATCCTAATACTATTATTTGTAGACAAAGTCCAAAGTTTATTTAGAGGAAAAAAAAAATGTGTGTTCATGATCCCCCCAAAAAGATTTAAAAAGAAGATAAATGAGAAAGGATCTTTTTTTCTACCAGGTACCAAAGTAAGTTTTAAAGCTTCAGTATATAAACAGTTTCTGTTCCAGGAATTTGAGCTCCAGGCTCCCCATTCTGGTGGTGCTCACTCTTTAATTGTAGTGTCCTATAGCCTAAGGCACTTTCCAAACCTCAAGGGGAAGAAAATAGGCAAAGCAATAGCATTAGTGATGAGAGCCAACTTTTATTCCTGCTCAGATTTTCTCCAGCAAAAGAACAAAGAGGAAATGACAGCCACCATGGGACACAGAAAGAACCAAGACAGCTTCTTAATATCCTCTCTATTGTCCCATCTTAGAGGACTGCTAGGATTCATTTCAAAAGCACAGGTAGAGAATTTTTTTATTCTTACTCCTGTCTGTACCGCATTAGTCAGTGACAGTAATTGTGCCTTTTAATAGAGTTCAAAATTCCCCCCCAAATAGTAGGAATTCTAGCCCTTTTGTAGAAGAAAAAGTGGGTAAAGAGCACATTATATGAAATTCACTGGAGCATTTCTGAAACACACTGTAGAGGAAGAATTGTCTTATAGGAGATGAAAAGTTGAAATTATCACATGACATTTAGGCCTAGTTCATGTGTAACTCAAATCCTACCCAAACAGAGAACTGATAGTAAAATAGATAAAGCAGTAGAAACAAATAGTCTGAAAATAGACTCTGGGAATTTGGTTATTGATTAAAGTGAGACTATAAGTAAGTTGGGTTGCTCTTTTATACGGCTGGTGTAAAAGTAAAATTGAACCGGAATGAGAATTTCTGGCACACATTGCACTGTGGGGTAACTCTAGAAAATATTACACTACACATTTTAAAAAGCTAGAAGAAAAAATTTGGGAAGTTTTTACCATAAAGAAATGTGATTAGTGTTTGAGGAGCTAGAAATGATTAACCTGAATTGTTAATGTTAAATTGTTATTGTTAACTGATAAACAATGTATACATGTTTCAAGACATCATCTCTTACCTCATTAATATAGATAATCTTTAGGTTTTTAATATATTAATTGAAATAAATTTAATTTAGAAATAAAGAAAATAAAACTCATGAGCCAATTTAGAAGCCAATTTTGGAGTATTTGTTAAAAAAAAAACAAAGGGTGTGCACAGCCCATGGACCCAATGATTCTACTTCTCCATAGCCACCTGGGACACATACGCACAAGTCCACAGCAAGGAAGGCAGGAGGGTACAGTAGTGGTTGGCATAGTGAAAAACTGAAAACCCGAAATGACTGTCAACAGAGTAAATAAACTACACAAGAGGAACAGGTGAAATAGACTGCTTCATTCAGGTACAAAAAGATCTCCAAAAATAAAAATACTAATAAAACTTTTTTAAAAATCTCCAAAAATATTGCCAAGTGGAAAAAAAATCAAACTTCAGAATATTCCTACACAAGGAATTGCATGCTGACATACATGATCTCACACACACGTGCATAAAACCACACTGATACCATGAAAGAAAGATCAAGTAAGTTTTCATCAACTTTTACTTCCAACTATCCACAAAAATATATTTCTAACGGATTAACAAGTTAAATGGGACATTTTCTTTTAATTACTAAAAGAAAATGTTCGAGAACATTTATTTAATTAATCTTAGCATAGCACAAAGACCAGAGACCATAAAGAAAATCTCTGGCAGCTTTAATCCTTTATGACAAAATGACAGTAATAAAGTTATAATTAGCAAACAACACCATAACAAAAATTAAAAGAAAACTGTTGAAGGAGTTTAAATAGCTACAGGGTTCTTAAGGGAAAAAAATCCATCAATTACATTTAAAATGCATTTACCCTGCATCCCAGTAATCCCACCTGTGTTTGTGCCAAGGAAGTAATCATTCCTACTGCCAAATATATGTGAAAAGGATGTTTGGTTCAGTATTTGACCTTTATAATTGCACATAAAAGGTGATGCTAAATGTCCACCAATAAGAAAGTGGTTGAGTAGATGATGGTGCCCTTTTTTTTTTTGAGACTTTAGTTTTTATTTTTATTTGTTCTTTTTTATTATACATAACAGTAGATCTGTTTTGACATATTTATACAAACATGGAGTATATCTTATGCTAAGTAGGATTCTAGTCTTGTGGGTGTACATGATGTTGAGATTCACTGGTGTATTTATACATGTACATAGGAAAGGTATGTCCAGTGTGTTCTGTTGTCATTCCTAGTCTAATCCCCCTTCCCTTCCCTTCATTCCCCTTTGTCTAATCCAATGAACATCCATTCTCCCCATCCCCCTTGTTGTGTGTTAGCATCCATGTATCAGAGAGAACATTCAGCTTTTGGTTTTGGGCACTGGATTATTTCACTTAGCATGAAAATATCCAGTTCCATCCATTTACTGGCAAATGTCATAAAGTCATTCTTTATGACTGAGTAATATTCCAGTGTGTGTGTGTGTGTGTGTACAATTTCTTTATCCATTCATCCCATCAAAGGGCACCTCAGTTGGTTCCATAGCTTAGCTATTGTGAATTGAGCTACTATAATCATTGATGTGGCTGTGTCACTGTAGTATAATGATTTTAAATCCTTATCTAGTATGAGATAACTGTATTTATGTGAGTTTGTCTCTGTATCTTCTATTCTGTACCATTGGTCTACATGTCTATTTGGTGCCAAGACCATGCTGTTTTTATTACTATTGCTTTGTAGTATAGTTTAAGTTCTGGTATTGTGATGCTTCCTGCTTCACTCCTCTTGCTAAGGATTGTCTTGGCTATTCTGGGTCTCTTATTTTTTCAAACAAATTTCATGATTGCTTTTCCTATTTCTATAAAGAATGTCATTAGGATTTTAATAGGAATTGCATTAAATCTGTATAACGCTTTTGGAAGTATGACCATTTAATGTTAAATAAATGTTAATTCTGCCTGTCCAAGAACATAGGAGATCTTTTCATCTTCTAAGGTCTTCTTCATTTTTTTTCTTTAGTGTTCTATGGTTTTCATTGTAGAGGTCTTTCACCTTTTTTTGTTAGATTGATTTCCCAATTTTTTTTTTTTTTAGGATATTGTGAATGGGATAGTTTTTCTAATTTCTCTTTCAGTGGATTCATCACTGATGTATAGGAATGCATTTGATTTATGGGTGTTAATTTCATATCCTGCTACTTTGCTGAATTCATTTATTTTAGTTCTAGAAGTTTGGGGATGGATTTTTTTTATATTCTAAATATAGAATCATATCCTCAGCAAATAGTGATAGTTTTGAGTTCTTTTTTCCTATTCATATCCCTTTAATTTCTTTCTTCCATCTAATTGCTCCGGCTAGAGTTTCAAGGGCGATGTTAAATAAAAGTGGGGAAAGAGGACATTCTTGTCTTGTTCCAGTTTTTAGAGGTAATGCTTTCAATTTTTCTCAATTTAGAATGATGTTAGCCTTGAGTTTAACACAGATAGTTTTTACAATGTTAAGGTTTGTTCTTAATATCCCTAGTTTTTCAAATGTTTTGAACATGAAAGGGTGCTATATTTTGTCAAATGCTTTTTCTGCTGGTTTTAAGTCCTTTGGATATAAACCTAGGGAGTAGGATAGTTGGGTCAAATGATAGTTCCATTCCTAGTTTTTTTTTAGGAATCTACTGCTTTCCAGAGTGGTTGTGTTGAAGGTGCTTCTTGATTCTGGAGTACTATATAGCAATTGAGATGACTAATGTTAGTATTCAACTTTATTAAATTCCTCCAATAAAACTCTGAGTTAAATATACTGTTTCTTTTAGTCTTTTCAGCAGTGTTTTGAGATAGATATGATCGGGATTTTCATTTTAAAGATGGTAATACTGAGAGTTAGAGAAGTTCAATGTCCCCAAAACATACAAGTGTCTCACCCCAAAGTCAAAACTCTTGGACCTGTATATACTGACATACAAAAGGAAGTAAGAGCTGGGTTGTGGTTCAGTGGTAGAGCACCTGCCTAGCACGTGTGAGGCACTGGGTTCGATCCTCAACACCACATAACAATAAATAAAAAAGTGAGGTATTGTGTCCATCTACAACTAAAAGTATTTTTTAAAGAAAAGAAAAGGAAGTAAAGGAATAGCATATATAGTGTCATATCACACTTAAGTAAGTAAATTTAAGTCTGGTGGGTAAAGAAAAATATGTTAATGTGCCTGTCTCTATATAGATTAATTTATGGGTGTTTTCTTCCTCTTTTTACTTAACTGTATTTTCTGATTTTTTTTCAGCAAGGAACCCATTTTACACTTTTAAAAATAAGCTAAATAATTCCAGGATAAAAACCAATGATTTTGAAACATAGAGCAATGAATATTTTCATTAAGGTAGCAAAGGTAGATATTTAAAATGATGAATTTTGAGACTTCTTAGAGTTTTGCTTGGACAATACACTCTCATTGGTATATAAGTGAGGATATGAAAAGACAATAATAGTCTTATTTAATGATCCAAAATTGGCCTAGCAATTGAGATATAAAAATAATCTCTGTGTTCTAATTACCTAAAAGGATTAGGAATTATAGCTTTATTTTATTTATTTGTTTGTTTATTTATTTATTTTTGTCAATATTAGGGTTCAAATCCAGGGCCTTGAGCATGCTAGGCAAGTACTCTACCCCTAAGCCATATCACCAGCCCCACAGTTTGTTTTAAAGTATTTGGAATTACAGTTCATATGCAGTCTAACCTGAATTGTGGGTTATTTAAAAAAAAAAAAAAAAAAAAAAGAATGAGCAAAGAAGTTACCATAAAGCTATCATCTCCATTTTTCAAAACTCAACCTTCCAGATGAGACACACTTTTTCTTCCAGGCAATGTGCTGCTCTGGGGCTGCACGGGGCTCCACGGGGCTGAACCTGATAGATCAAGACAATGAAATTTGTCCTTGACATTCACAGGACTGTGGTTCCCAAGGCAAAATCATTAGTAAGCACCAATTCCAACCAAACCGTGATCCTATCAAAAACCCTACCATTATTGCTCTTCTATTTCTTCTTCTTCTTCTTCTTCTTCTTCTTCTTCTTCTTCTTCTTCTTCTTCTTCTTCTTCTTCTTCTTCTTCTTTCTCTCTCTCTCTCTCTCTCTCTCTCTCTCTCTCTCTCAGTAAAATCATTTTAAAGGGGTATGAGGAAAACTTGAAGGCACTGAAGCAAAATAAGTAGTCCTTTACTCTCATTGACAGAGTGTTAAATGGTACCTGAAGTATCAAATAACCCTCATAATCCTACAGTTGGAATCAAAGCTAAAGTCTCCTGACTCCTTCTGGCACAGAGTTCTTTGGGTACCACTTAGTAATATTCATTGGGAGGGGGGGGGCTTATGTACACAATAACACAGGGGTTTTGCCTTGGGTATGGTGGTGGGTGGCCGTGAGGGTGTCCTGAAGAATCAGGGATGTGGGCTGATTGTAGACAAGTAAGCTTTAACACCAGCACCCAGAGCCACTTTCTTTTCCCTTAAGCACATTTCCCTGAGGACAATGAGCCAACAGTTCCAATATTATAGATTCCAAAATGCCATACCCTAAGCCCTAAGGAAGGTTCATAGCCATTCATGAAGAGCTAAGGAATGGGAAAGAAAGTACTAAAACTTTACCTTCTTCCTCTCATCTGTAATTGGAGGGGGGAGGGCTGATACACATAAATAACCACTTACAGGTAAAATTTGAGGAAAATAGCCTTCCTAACTCTAAAATATAACCTTCAGTCACTTACTGATGTGTTCAATATGCCCACATTACAAAGTCATTCCTTTGGGACCATGATCTACATAGTTAATATTGAAGAAATATTTATTAAGAACTCCTGTGCCAAACACTGTTCTTGGTTCTGCACCCCCCTAAAAAAGCAATGATGAATAATAAACAGTATCTCTCCTAGAGGTACTTAAAATTTAAACAGGAATCAGAAAAGAAAAAAAAACAATTGAAATAAAATGTGAGAAGTTTGGCACAGGGTAGGAATGTCTGTCACTCAAGAGGAAGGGAAGGTGAGATACGCCAAGCCATGTGCATAAGTACGGTGGACCCCAGAAATGGAAAGAAGTGGTAAGAGATGAAGCCAGAGAGTAAACACAGGCTGGCCATGAAGAGCCCCTTCCGGCCCAAGGAGGAGGAGGAGGGCAGCCATGGAAGGGGTTCACTCTGGTGGAGGACAGTGGGCAGGTAAGGATGGGCAGGATGGTGACAGGTGAATGTGTCATTCTTACGTTGTATATCATTATAGAGAAAAACGTATCAATTCCTCAACAAGCATCAACATGGATGAAGAATTTGTTCCAGACAACACTAGTCACAGGGAGGCACCCAGGAGATCATCTCAGAATCATATTCATGTTCTAAGACAGGGGGGTTGGAAACCCCAGAGCTATAAAATCTGGTTGGAATTTGTGATCTATTAAGGAAGTCAAACCCTGCCGTGTGTGAACCTGAACCTGCCCGATCAAGATTTCAGAGCAGTAGAGGCTGGGGGAAGCTGTGCTCCAGAGAAGAATGAAGCACCCTCCCCGAGAGGCGGAGGGCAGGCCTTCTGAGGGGACCGCAGGGCCAGGGTCTTCTTGGTGTGCGTGAGGTCGTGTTGAAAATCAACCAAAGCAAGTGACCTGCAGCCATAAAACATTAGCCAAGCCTGCGCCAGGGCCCTGCTCTTAATGTGAGTAGGACAAATACGTAGAGAGGACCTGTGTCGTTCTCTAGTGACAAAGACACTAGAGAACTAGGTCTGAGAGGAATAGAAAGAAGCCTTGTTGGACGGGTGGTTCACGGCAGAGGAGCGAGAGTGTGTGTGTGTGTGTGTGTGTGTGTGTGTGTGTGTGTGTGCGCGCGCATGCTGGAGTGGGGACTGAGAGAAAAGGGAGCCTCCTGGCCAAGGTGCCACTTGAGGGTGTAGACGGTGAGTAGAGACCAATGAGAACTCTGAGGCCAATTCGATCAGCTCACAGTACAGAGTCTGTCCTCCTGAGTCCATCAAATGCACACAGTCACACACCTACACACACAAACTTCTACATACGTACACGTTACATGCCAACTGCCTGCTGTGACCTTAGAAGGGTACATAGAAGGCCCTTAGATGAAAGTCTGGCTCTAGATCGCTTGATTGCAACATGTTTGTATTTTAGCAGAGCTGTCTTTCAAAGTCTTTATTGCTTTAAAAAAAAAAATGCAGGAGATCCTTCCTTTGGTGTGAACCAAGAAGCTTGGGGAAAAGAAGAAAGGAAAAAAAAAATAAAGATGCTTTTATTTCATGTGTCATTTAGTGGAGGGTGTTTTAGGTTTGTTTTTTTGTTTTGGTACCCGGGATTGGACCCAGTGGTGCTTAGCCCCTGAGCCACATGCACGGGCCTTTTTATTTTTTATTTTGAGACAGGATCCAACTAAGCTGCGTGGGGCCTTGCTAAGTGGCTGAGGTTGACCTCGAACTGGCAATCCTCCTGTCTCAGTCTTCTAAGTCACTGGAATTATAAGCATGTGCCACCACGCTGGCTGAAGGTCATTTGGTATGGAAAAAGTGGGTGTGAAGGACACAGCAGACACCCCAGACCTTGGCTTCAAGAGTTTGTTTTCTACTCAACACATCATTATTTATTATTTTAAATTTATAAGGTACAGAAAAATATGAAGGAAAAAAATCATTCATAGTTGGCTATCGTGAATATTTAAATGTAGTTCCTTTTAATTGTGTGTATTCTAACCAATTATCTCATTAAAGCTAACCTTGCACCATATGTAATAGCACACACCTGTAATCCCAGCTGCTCAGGAGGCTAAGCAGGAGGATTATGAGATCAAAGCTGGCCTCAGCAACTTAGCAAGACCCTGTCTCTAAATAAAATATGTGGTTAAGTGCCCCTGGTTTCAATCCCTAATACGAAAAAAAAAAAAAAAAAAAAGCCTCACCTTGCTATTTATTTGTAGATGCAAAAACTCAGAACTCATATTAACTACCTGAGTTTCTGGCCTGCTAACCTAAAATCTTGTGTTTGTGTTCAAGGTGTCACAGATTTCATGTTTTGAGATGAAATGCACCTCAGGGATTAAATTCATTGCCTTCAAATAGTGATTCCCAAAGTGTAGACTTCAAAACAGCAGCTTTGGCTTCCCCTATGAGCTGGCTAGAATGAAAATCTTGCTGCGCCCTACTCTGACTTGCTGCATGAATCTCTAGGAACAGGGACCAGAAGGGAAAGTTTAAGCTCTCCTGGCCATTCCTGGGCAAGTCAAGCCAAGAACCAATGCCAGAGAAGACACAGTGAACTAGTAATAGTCAAAATCCACAGCAAAACCTGTAGTGATGTCTCCTAGGACTCACATAGTGACTTGCACAGAGTAGGTGCTTAATAAATAAATGTCCACTGAAAGAACTTTCTCTGAAGTTCCCCAAATTACTAACCTTTTCCCACACTCTTTTGAACAAATAGCACCTAAATTTGCCTTTAATCCATTAAGCCTCAAGTTTGTTTTTTTTTTAAGAGAGAGAGAGAATTTTTTTAATATTTATTTTTTTTAGTTTTTGGCGAACACAACATCTTTGTTTGTGTGTGGTGCTGAGGATCGAACCCGGGAGGCACGCATGCCAGGCGAGCGAGCTACCGCTTGAGCCACATCCCCAGCCCAAGTTTTTAATTCTGTAAATATTTATTTATTTATTTATTTATTTATTTATTTATTTATTCTTTTTTAGATACACATGACAATAGAGTGTATGTATAATACACTTATTCTAATTAGGATCCCATTCTTGTTATTGTATATGATGTGGAGTTTCACTAGTCATTCATATGTGAACATAGGAAAATTATGTCCAATTAATTTCACTGACTTTCCTATTCCCATCCCCCTTCCCATCCATTCATTCTCCTTTGTCTACTCCACTAAAATTCTATTCTTCTCTCCCCGCATTATTGTGTGTTAGCATCTGCTTATCAGAGAGAACATTCTGCCTTTGGTTTTTTCGTACTGGCTTATTTCACTTAGCATGATAGTCTCCAGTTCAATCCATTTACTGGAAAAGTCAAAGTCATTCTTCTTTATGGCTGAGTAATATTCTATTGTGAATATGTACCACATTTTCTTTATCCATTCATCTGTTGAAGGACACCTAGGTTGGTTCATAGCTTAGCTATTGTGAATTGAGCTGCTATAAACTGTGGGCATTTATTTATTAATATGAATTGAGCTGCTATTTATGTGGCTGAGTCCTTGTAGCATGCTGATTTTAAATCCTTTGGATATATACAGAGGAGTGGGATAACTGGGTCAAATGGTGGGCCCCTTCCAAGTTCTCTGAGGAATCTCCATACTGCTTTCCAGAGTGGTTGCACCAATTCAATTCTGCAAATATTTCAACAAAATTGAAACAGGGATTATTTTTTTGTAAATCATAATCTAGAGCTTACATATTATGTTACTTAACATTAGCTAATGTTAGCTCATATTAGTTAATATAATTACATTATAATTACATTCTTATTATATAATTATATGATTTGTACTATATTTAAGAATTTTTTTTAAAGAGAGAATTTTAATATTTATTTTTTAGTTTTCGGCGGACACAACATCTTTGTTGGTATGTGGTGCTGAGGATCGAACCCGGGCCGCACGCATGCCAGGCGAGCGCGCTACCGCTTGAGCCACATCCCCAGCCCTATATTTAAGAATTTAACCAACATTTAAGATGTTCCACATCTGAGGCAATGGGACAAAATAAGTTAAACTGAACATTTTGTTTACTTCCTCTAACATTCCCTTTGATCCCTACTAAAAAAATAATAAGCTCTCCTAAGTTTTCTTGTTAATTTTTCTCATTCTAGAGCTTCACTATTCAGAGTGTGAGTAGCACACTAGCAGCCTGGGCATCACCTGGCCACTTGTTAGAAGTGGAGAATCAGCTCTGTGCAGTGGTGCAGTACCCGTGATACCAGGCTGAGGCAGGAGAATTTCAAGTTCAAGTCCAGCCTCAGAAATTAGTGAGACCCAGGCTAGGTCTCAGTGACCTGTGGCTCAGTGGTAGAGTGCTTGCCTAGCATATGAGGCATGGGGTTCGATTCTCAGCACCACATATAAATAATTTTTTTTAAAAAAAGGTCCATCAACAACTAAAAAAAAATTTAAAAAAGAGAAAGAAATTAGTGAAACCCTTAGCAATTTGGAAAAACTGTCTCAAATTTCAAAAAATAAAAAATAAATTAAGAGGACTGGGATGTAGCTCAGTGGTAAAGCACCCTTGGGTTCAATACCCAATACCCAAAATAGAAAAGAAATGTAGACTCTTAGACCTACTGAATCAGAGCCTGCACTTTAGCACAATCCCCAGGTGATGCATCTACACAGTCATGTTTGAGAAGCAGTGATCTATGAAGTACTTGCTCACTCCAATTCTTGCTCCAGTGAGTTTCGTAAAAAGTACATTTCAGAATTACACTAAGGGACATTTATTCAACAAGTGTGTTTTTTTTTTTTTTTTAATGGTGCTGGGAATTGAACCCAGGGCCTTGTGCCTGCAAGGCAGGCACTTTGCCAACTGAGCTATATCCCCAGCCCCCTCAACCAGTGTTTCTTGAGCACCTACTATATGCAAGGATGTGTAGTAACACAAAGTTGAAGACATGATCTTGTGCTCCTTAAGGGATGTAGATCTGGGGGGACAGATAGGCTGTGCCCATTGACAGCCACAATGCCTGACAGGACATGGTAAGAGTCTTCTGAGTCATCTCAGGTCTTGGCATTTAGAGAGGGCAGAGGACATTTCCTCACAGAGTGATTTCAATGACTGTCCTTACATCCAGATGAGGATAGTGAAGTCATTAAGTTAGCAAACTTAGGAGGTCCTCTTCTAAAGAGAGTGGAATATGATGGAAAGAGCATCCCCTTTAAAAACAGAGAGGCCTCAGTCCAAATCCAGCCAAGTGATCTTGAGAATCTTACTTAGACTCTGAAGCTAACTTTCTCATCTACACGGGAAAAATATTTTAATAACAACCTGTGCTTATGAGGATTAGCCAGGACGCATGTGCAGCTCCTAGAACCATGTCTAGCAAACAGCAGGCGCTCAATGAGTGCTATTACTGCTGCTGTTGCTCCTGACATTCCCTGTGACTTGTCCCTGTCTCTCTTCATCTCAGGAACATGGCAGGAGCTGACTGAATGTGGGCACACTTGGCCTGACAAGGTTTCAGTCACTAATTCCTAGTCATCGTTCTGACTTGTAGCACCTTCTTCATAGTTCAGCCCCAAGTGGCCGACAAAACCTGAAAACCATGTGCTTTTCTGTGACAGCACAAAACATTTTCTGTTTACACAAAGGTACAGATCTGGTTATTTTTTATTTGGACTGAATAAAAAGTGAGTTTATATTTGAATAATTGGTATTGCATACATGTGGGCTCCACTCTTCTCGTTTCATCTAGATTGATTCACAACTGATGATGTCAGAAGCCACCAGGTGCTAGGACTTGAAATGAATCTCGCATTTGCTCTCTTCTCTCCCCTTCCCCACCCCCACCCCCACCTCCTTCTTCTCTGCTTCTCTCTCTCCCTCTTTCCCCTACCCCTAAAACTACTAAATTTTTCACTCATGTTCCTTAGGAACTGGGCCTCATTCTAGCCCTGTGCTGCTAAGGAAACAATTAGATCAGATTGATGTCTTGTGCAAATAATAGGTAGTCAAAACTTGGGCCCCAAACAGTGACTGCCTAGCACCTATCTCATAGCCTTAAGAGGTCTTCAGAATCTATAAGGGATACCTGAAAATCTCTTCTAAATGGTAAAGACTCAGAAAATGGTAGTTTTGCTCTTCAATCTCTCTCGAAAAAAAAAGAAAAAAAGAGAGTTCCATAGTCTGACGGGTCCTAAGAGACAAGAAGACAAGAAAGAAAAAAAAAATCTTGGTGCTTCCTCTTGAATACCAAAGGCTTAAAGTTCAAAAAGACTCTCTAATGGACTGACCCAGGCAGAGGGAGACCCGCAGAGCTGCATCTCCAAAAAGTTGGGCAGTCATCATACTTTCTCACCTCTAACTCTTTTGACAATTAAAGGGGTGTCATTAGCCAGGTGTAGTGGCACATGCCTATAGTCCCACTAACTCAAGAGGCTGGGGCAGAAGGATCACTTGAGTCAGGATTTTGGGAGTAGTCTGGGCAATAGAGCAAGATTCCATCTAGAAAAATTAATGAATAATTGTTATTAATGACTATTAATTGCATTATTATCCAGGATGGTCCCAAGGATGTATAGCTAGCCCACCTAGAGACAGGCGATGGTAGGAATACTATTTGGAGCAGAAGTAATGGTAGGTAATAAAAGGTAGACAAATATTATTTTTCTATATTTGACATTGCTTGACATGGGTAGTGTGTTTCTAAGATCTGCTGGGCTATAGCTCCATGGGACTTTGTTAACTGCTTAAAAACATACCCCAGGGCTGGCTGGGGTTGTGGTTCCGTGGTAGAGTGCTGTCCTGGCATGTGTGAGGCCCTGGGTTCACTGCATATAAATAAATCAAATAAAGGTCTATTGACAACTAAAAAAAATACTTTAATTTTTTTTTTTTTAAACCCATACCTCATCTTATTTATTAAGCAGTCTTGGCTATATGGAACAGAGCTTAGAAGGAAGCACTGGAGTGGTAAAGCACACCCATTAATATTCACAGCCTGAGAGATCACAGAAGAGAAGCCCCCGGAACCTTCCCTCCGAGCTGACTGAACCCTCCTTGAAACGCAGCTCGTTAACACGTTTAGTTAGTGAATTCCAGCCCATAGTCCTCGAAAGAAGAAGTTGCATATCAGAAAATATAATGAGCCTGGCACACTCAAAAGTAGCAGAGGGACACCTAATCGCCTCATTAGGACAAGATAGAGAGACAGAAGAACCCCAAAGCACCATCTCTGTGCCCTATACACCCAGAGCCTCTGAAGCCGTCACTGTCTCTGTACAGCAGCTAACTCAGGCTCGTCATTATCATCCAGTCACCCAGAGAAGCGTTGTGATTTAAGCAGTGTGGTGACACTGAAAGAGCACTGACCAAGGCCGGATTGCGGTCCTAACTCCACCGTTCACCAGCTTTGTGACCCTGGGCCAATTACTTAACCCCTCATTTAGAGGGGCTGAGTCCTGCGTTTGGTGGCATCCTCTACAAAAATGGGAAGAATCCCTACTAGAGGCTGATGAGAATGCTGCAGTGTGATCAGGTTTTTAAAGGGTCCAGCTCTGTGCCTGGCACATGGGTGCTACTCAGTCAATGGAAGTTATTATTCATAATAATAAAAAGTTCTCTATGTTCTATGTAAGAAGAGTGTTATTTTGAATGGCAAGACTGTCACTATTGGGAATCCCCCCTGGCCCAGGTTATGGCAGCAGCTATTAAGGCTTGCTTGAAGTGATAATGATCATCTCAGTACCTCAAATTCGGTCTCCAAAACCATCTGCTTAGGTGGAAATTCTGCTGTGCCATTTACCAGCTGTGTGAATTTGGGCGATTGACTAACATCTCTGTGCCTGTTTCCTCAGCTGTAAATTTGAATGATAGTACCACCTACTTGAGTTTTAGTATGAGGATTGAGTTAATGCATATAAAATAGTTACAAGAATGTCTGGTACATAGTAGATGGTCAATAAATCTTAATAATTGTTGCCATTCATTTCCTAAGATTGAGCCATTTAGATCACTTTCAATCTCTCTCTTTTTTGGGGGGTACTGGGGATTCAACCCAAGGGTGCTTAACCACTGAGCCACATCCCCAGCCCTTTTCATTTTTTTTTTTTTTTATTTTGAGACAATTACCTTGCTAAATTACTCATGGCCTTGCTAAAATGCTGAGGCTGGCTTTGAACTTGTGATCCTCCTGCCTCGGCCTCCTGAGCCACTAGGATTATAGGCATGCACCACCACACCTGGCTCAATTTCTCACTATTACAAATAATTATGTGATAAACATCTTTCTAGATTGTAATATTTTCCACAACCCAAACTCTCCAAACATTTATTTATTTTTAATTTGTTTCAGTTGTTTGTTTTTGCTTATAAAGCAATAGCTAAACAGAGTTCATTTCTCTGGAACCACTAGTCTTTATCAATCTTTTTTTTTAAAGAAGAATATGTATTTCTATTGTTTTCTTCTTCGGTTTTAAATTGCTAACATTATGCATAAAATTTACTACAAGGGACATTTGATACCTCCACAATTATACAACTTGCCCATATGTTTTCAGGCCATTGATTTCAAAGGTTGTCAAATGTAATGCATAGAATGGAAGAAAGGAAACATCATTAGCTTCAAAAATGCCTTTCATTAGAAACAAAAATAAGACTACCCTGATAGTGCATGCCTGTAATCTATCTCAGTGAATCTGGAGGATGAAGCAAGAAGATCACAACTTTGAGTCCAGCCTGGGAAACTTAGCAAGACCCTCAGCAATTTAGGGAGGTGTCAAAATTAAAACAAACACAGGTGTCAAAATTAAAACAAACAAAAAAGAGAACCCGGGATGTATACAACTCATTCCCCAGGACCTGCCCCTTCCCTACCCCACTCCTCCTCATGATCCACTTTCTCTACTCTTCTGATCTCCCTTCTATTATTTTAATTACTGCATTATGATTATATATATATAACTGAAATTCATTATGGTATATTTGTACAAGGATATAATATAATTTGTGGATTTTATTCCCAGTACTTCCCCATGCCCTCCTCTCCCCACTCCCTCTCGATTCCCTTCCTCTACTCCACTGGTCTCCCTTCTATTTTAGTTTCACAGCTTTTCTTAATGGATAATATAATTTTCCTAAAATTCCACTTTCCTCTCTTGCCATCAGTTTATTGCCCACATATCTCAAAATCCCTGAAAGAGTCTTTCTGAATGGATTAGCTATTAGTGCTCAGTTCCATGGTAAAACATAGAGTTGTTAACCCAATAAGAAATTGCCATCGGGCGCAGTGGCACATGCCTGTAATCCCAGCAGGTTGGGAGGCTGAAGCAGGAAGATTACAAGTTCAAATCCAGCCTCAGCAATTTATCGAGACCCTAAAAACTTTAGTGAGATCCTGTCTCCAAATAAAAAATGGGCTGGTATGTGGTTCAGTGGTTAAGCGCCCCTAGGTTAAAACCCTAGTACCAAAAAAAGAAAAGAAAGAAAGAAAAAAGAAAAAAAGAAATTGCTTTAGACTTGCATTAAATAAACGGAATCAGAGATCTTAAAAAGTTTTCTCTCATCTTCTATGACAATTAATTTTTTTCATATTTACAACAAACATATTATCCAGAAAAAAAGGGGAAATGTTTTTTTTTTCTTTTTTTTTTTTAATTGGGATTGAACCCAAGGTCTCTTCACCACTGAGCTACATCCTCCCAAGTGGTTGAGATTACAGGAGGCATGTGCCACTGCTCCCAGCCAGGAAAATATTTTTTTCATGGGAAGCATCATCAGAATTTAATGGTAGAAATTAGCAGTGAAAAACTGAAATTGTGTTCATAATGTTATTCTGCCCCAATGTCATTTTTTTTAAATAGAGAGAGAGAGAGAGAGAGAGAGAGAGAGAGAGAGAGAGAATTTTTTAATATTCATTTCCTAGTTCTCGGCGGACACAACATCTTCGTTGGTATGTGGTGCTGAGGATCGAACCCGGGCCGCACGCATGCCAGACGAGCGCGCTACCACTTGAGCCACATCCCCAGCCCCCCAATGTCATTTTTTTATTTGCTCAGTACTTTGAGTTTTGTATAATGCTCAGGTTTTTTTTTTTTTTTAATTTGCAACTCAAGAATTATTAAAACTTTTGTGCTGGGGTTAAAACAAGAAGACTTGCTTAGCATGCACAAAGCCCTGGGTTCAATCCCCAGTACTGCAAAAACAAAACACCCTTATGACTCTAGGACATAGAAAACCATATTTAATGAGGACTTTGGTATAAAGTGTTACAAAAGCATTGATTTGTGCCTGGATCACCTAGCAGTGCATCAAGCACAATAGCAAAATTCTAGGACTGGGAAGAAACCAGCTGCTGTGAACATGGTGGCCAGTCCTGAAAGATGACTCTATGGCGATTGTTCAGTTCACCTTCTAGGTCACTAATGCAGCGAGGCTGCAGACGCCTCCTGTAAGCCATTGACGTTGGAAGCCCCTAAAATTTTTAGTATATTGCACATTAAGTGGGTGTATACTTCCATCCCACTTCTCTGTTCCTCTTCATACAGAGACCCCTTTCTGCTTCACCTGCTTGCTTTCCTTATACTCCCCCTCATTCTACACTTATCTCTGAGATAGTATGTGGCTTTCCTAATGTATTACCAATCTACAAGGGGTGGGGGGGGAAGAGCCAGCAAACATTATAAACTTTAGGGGAAAAACCTCCTTTTCTAGATGAACACAGTTGACCACCCTACCACATAGTCTAAACAGAAATGATTTTTTTTTTTTTTTTTTTTTTGCCACTGAGGATTAGATCCAGGGTACTTTATTACTAAGCTATATCCCCAGTCCTCTTTTTATTTATCATTTTGAGACAGGGTCTCTCTAAGTTGCTAAGGCTAGCCTCGTGCCTCAGCCTCCTGAGTTTGCTAGGATTTCAGGCATCCACCACTGCACCTGGCTAGAAATGACCCATGTTAAGTGAATTTTCTACTTTAAAGAGGTGCCACAGTTCCTCAATCCTATATGTAGTTCAGTGTTTTTCTGGAGAGTCAACATATGCCCAAAGAGCACAGTACTCTTTTTCCCCTGCCCCCACCCCCAGAGGGACATTCATCTGCCTAGACAAAATTAACTCCATCAGCAGAAACAAGAGAAACAAGTTCACAAAACAAAGGCCATGCAGATTCACAATGAAATCTCCTTTAAAATCTAGAATCTTTCCAGGGCATTTACAAACAAAACAAAACTAAAGAGTTAAGTTTCTCTTTCCTTTCCCCTTTCTCTCTCTCTCTCTCTCTCTCTCTCTCTCTCTCTCTCTCTCTCTCATATGAATATTTTGTGAGTCTTGATAATGCCATGGCTTATAACAGTAAAATGGCTGTGGGAAGTCAGTCACTTTCAACTTTCAATAAATAAAAAAGAAAAGTACACAATAAAAAGGAAAGCATTCATGAAACATTTTGTAGTTTTCAAGGTATGAATACTAGAGCTGGGGATATAGCTCAGCTAATAGTGTGCTTGCCTAGCATACACAAGGCCATGAGTTCAATCCCTAGCACCACCAAAATAATAATAATAATAATAATAATAATATATGTGTTTATATATATATATGTATACACACATACACACACACACACACACACACACACACACACACACATTAGTAACTGTTGTAACCACAAAATAAAGGATTGGATAAGATTGTCATGTTGAAATCCCCTAAGGATTGCTGCTAATGACTTATGACAGACTTGTGATTTCTGAATATTTGGACTGGTAGACTCTTAATGCTTATTAAATCATTACAGAGAAGATTGCTTGCTAAGGAATATAAGGTTCAATTTTTTAAGGCATGACTATAGAATGTAAATAATTAACTTATAGAATAACTTGCATCAAGAAAATTTTTAAGGAAAAAATAACTGAAATCTATCCATAGATAATTTAGAAAATATCTATAAAAATTATAAATGCATGATACCTTTAATATACCAATCCTACATCTAAGAATTTAGTCTAATGAAATAATGGCATATATACAAAATTATTCATAGTATCTTTGTAATATCAAAATATTAGAAATAACTTAAATGTTCATTAATAAGACGTTTTTAGATAATAGTAGGTCTATTCTCCAGAATAGGAAGCCACTAAAAAAATAAAAGGAAACTCTATATAAATTGATTTAGAAATTACTACAAAATACAATGTTAAATTTAAAAGGCACAGATTGGGGTCATGGATATAGTTCAGTGGTAGAGTACCTGCCTACCATGTGCCAGACCCTGGGTTCCTTCCTGAGTAGTAGAGAAAAGAAAAGAAGGGGAAAAAGAAAGACAAATTGTCCCTGGAATATTGCACAAAATTGCAATGATACAATCTGTGAGGAGGGGAACTCAGGAGCTGAGTTGAGGATGGGAGAGAAAACCTTCTATGTTTTGAATTTTGAACTACAGTAAGTAGTCTGGTCAATTAGGTCAAAATAACTTCTGTAGCTGAGTGTGATGGCTCGTGCCTGTAAAGTCAGCTACTTGGGAGGCTGAGGCAAGAGGATTGCAAATTCAAGCCTCTCAACTACTTTAGTGAGAACCTGTCTCAATAAAAAGGACTTAGGAAATAGCTGTGATATAGCTATATAGGAAGGAAGGAAGGAAGGGAGGGAGGGAGGGAGGAAGGAAGGGAGGGAGGGAGGGAGGGCTAATGTAGATACAGCCTCAAATAGTTACAATCCATCGATCCTTGTGTCTTTCAAACTGCTTTGCAACAGAAACACTTCTATAAATATTCCTCTTCCAAGTGATTTCAAAAATAAAAATAACAAGTTTAGTAAAAAATTTTAAAAAATTTTTAAAAAATTTTAAAAGCCAGGTGGGGTGACACACACCTGTAATCCCGGTTACTGGGGAGGATGAGGGCTGAGGCAGGAGGATCTCACACTCAAGGCCAACCTGAGCAACACAGTGAGACACTGTTTTTTTTTTAAATAAAAAGGGCTGTGGGTGTAGCACAATGGAAGAATGCTGCTGCCAAATTCAACACACACACACACAGATACATATAACAAATGGCAATTTAATTTTTTGCCTTTCACATACCATACCATGGTATTAGGTACTATTATTTATTTGGTTGATTACAAGGGCAATGATCCATGTTTTATTATCTTAAATAATTTTTGAGCACGCATAAGGTATCAAGTACTGGACTGGATTTGAAAATTCAACATTAAATAAGACAGACGTAGTCTCTGACCTCCTAGATAGTTCTGATACTTCAACCATTAAAGACAGAAAAAGCTCCTTTTTTTTAGAATGATACATGCCACGCTCAATAGCTGCTTTCCCAGCTCAGTAAAATAGTAAACATTCAAATGTGAAATGAAAACAGCTGGGGCAGCTGGATACAATTTAACTTTACATAAAAAAAAGTCCTCAGGCATAGATTACTTATTCTCTCCACACACATGAGGAACTTCTGTTCTGAGTCAGATGCTCCCTGTATAAGGGGAAAATGTGAAGACTCCTCTCTTCGTCCTCTCCTCTTTCTCTATCTGCACACCTTCCTCGGCCCAGAAACAGGAAAACATGGGCGGAGTGCTTTTAACAAGATTCCATAATTTGTGATTGGATTAAATGATAACTTGCTGGTTTTAAGTGGTTCATGCGATATGTGCTCTATTTTTAGGGAGTTTTGAAACATGTTGCTTAACGCTCATGAGAAAATGATTGCATGGGCCCTACTAAGATCTCATTAGCATACTTGCTCCATTTATTTGAGTGTAGACATACAATTGTAAATCTCCCCAAATTAGCAAAGCATACTTTGGAGAAAAGTGGCATGGGGGATTTTTTTTTTTTTTTAAGCAGTGGGAGTGAAGAAAAAAAATAGTCAACGTGTGATGTGAGTAACTTCAGTCTCAAGTGCCATCTTTGCACAAGAGAGATTTTTTGCTTTAGAAATAAGATGCTCTTCAAATGAGGCAACCAGAGTCATGGAAAGAGAGTATTCAGCAGATGAGAGAATGGACAGGAGGCCTGAATGGCTAATTGATGCTTATTCCATTAAAGTCTGAGTAAATTACAGGAAGGAGACATGGGTGGAGCCCATTTCTTGAGGAATACCCTGGCTGCAAAGGTGGAGCAACAGCATCAGGGACATACTGAATGGCTAGACTGGTCTCACCACTGACAATATGATAAAGTTCCATCTTTGCCTTTATGGTATTTTAACAACCATTGGACATTCACACTTATGAAGGTATAAACAGATTTTACCAGTGATAGACCCTCAAGAGAACTAGAAACACTTCAAAAACCCAAGCTCATCTGCTGAACCAGAGAGATTTTTTTTTTTTTTTTTTTGCGTTTGTTTTTCAGGAACTTTTCATTGTACCTAGGGGAGAAAAACAGCCCTTATTTCTATTCTATCATTGCATTTCTTTTGGCTACCATAATAGTGGATATGATTTGAAACAACTGTATGTCACTAACTTTATACTGTAAAGAATTCTAATCTGCCTCACAGTTTGCAAGACCACACACTTTCAAAAGTCTAGCACACACAATGGAAACAATTAGTGAGTACTATACCTCATGCATTGAGAAGAAGGGAGGAAAACACAAATATATTAACATGAAATAAACTGGTAAGAGCAAATTTACTGTTGAAAGTTGCAGTGTCCCACATAAAGAGTCCAATGTTGTCTGTTATCACATGTATATTAAACACCAAAAATTTATCTACTAGAATATTATGGACTTTTTAAAAAAAATTTTATGTTTTATGTTTTTGGTTATAGTTGAAAACAATACCTTTATTTTATTTATTTATTGTTATGTAGTGCTGAGAATTGAACACAGGGCCTTGCATGTGCTAGGTGAGCGCTCTACCGCTGAGCCACAACCCCAGCCCCATGTGGACTTTTGTATATTTAAAGATTAAATCATCAACATATCAATGCAATTCTTTGATGGAAATAACCCAAGAAGTGATTTATATATATATATTTGGAAATGAAGTCCTGTAAACTGAACTGAAAGTTAAATTTTATGTATATCATATATATCAGCCATATATATGTATATGTATGTATGTATATGTGTGTGTGTGTATATATATATATATATATATTGCTATTAGGGATTGAACCCAGTGGTACTTAACCTCTGAGCCATATCCCCAGCCCTTTTGATTTTTCTTTCTTTCTTTCTTTCTTTCTTTCTTTCTTTCTTTCTTTCTTTCTTTCTTTCTTTCTTTCTTTCTTTGAGATAAGGTCTTGCTAAGTTGTTTAGGACATTACTAAATTGCTGTTTATCATATACTTAGGGCCTTGCTAAATTGCTGAGTCTTGCTTTGAACTTGCTATCCTCCTGCCTCAGCCTCCCAAGCTGTTGGGATTACAGTTCTGTGTTACCACACCCAACTAGGTCTATATTTGATCAGACTTTAAAAGCTATCTCTGAAAAAATGGCTAATTTTTATGAATCTTAGTTACATTTATTCCTTAACAAAGTTTGACTTGCCAAATAACCTACAAAATTATAAAAAGCAGTTTGTTTTTGATGAGTGTAAGCAATCTTAAATTAGGCCTGATGCAATATAGCCCAGTGTGTCAATAAGATCTTTGAAAATTAGTCCACATAAACAAGAAAGATCATGCTCAGAGACACATTCCAATTTTATTATTGATAATTTTAAGGAGTTAATGATGACTTGAGGTCTATAAATCTGTTACTGTTAGTAAAATTCTTTGCATGAAGAAAAAGCTCACTGATGTTTTAGAATTTTAAGGATTTAGGATTATCTAAACTCCAAATTCTATGGTCTTCTAGTTATGATATAAATTACAGTAGGAGCAGCTAATTAGCAATACAAAATTTTTTCAAATGAATGCTTTTGAGTATCACCGTTCATATCATAATTGGTAGAGCAATTGCTAGCAAGTAAGATTATGTTGCCTGGATTTTAAAAGACCTTCAAAAACCTTTGAATTTATTAGCTGTTCCTAAATTCACCTTCCTTGGCTTCCACACAGTTCTCCAAGGCTGCTGCTCCTGCAGATTCCTTCTTTCTCCTCTTTCATATTCTTTATTTACCAAATGTTATGGTGCACCTGCTGTACTCTAGCACCAGAGCTGCAAACAAAACAAAAACTTTGTAGTGTGCATTTAATTGCCTCGGGGACTTCACTAATCTCAGGTGCTCCTGCCATTTCTGACCTATCAAGGTTGCAAAAGTGGCCCGTCTCCCCTCTTGAATCGTAGATTTGTTTGACTAAATGTAAAAACCCCATTTCTTAAATCCAAAGGCAGAAATTTTCCAAATCATAACATTTCAGCTGCTTCCTTAGCACATTCTTCAGGTCAGGAGTGCTTTTCTTTTCTGGGGGGTCGGGGAGCCGTCGTAGGGTGGGGGTGGGGTTGGGGGAGATACAGGGGATTGAACTCAGGAGCACTCAGTAGAGACAGGGTCTCACTGAGTTGCTTAGCATCTCGATTTTGCTGAGGCTGGCATTGAACTCGAGATTCTTCTGCCTCAGCCTCCAAAGCCGCTGGGATTACAGGCGTGTACCACCAAACCCAGCTAGGAGTGCTTTTCTTAATATCCTTCTGAAGTCACCCCATCAATTTTGATGAACACTTTGAACAAATTTATTCATTAGTTTGTGGATATATAATAGACTATATTTAAATGTTAATTTACAACAATATATATCTCACTGACCTGAAGAAAAAGTGAAATATTAGGTAAATTCGACATTAGGTAATTTCTGAGTTTTCACTTTTTATGGAGATGTTTTAATATTATATGAAATAGGGTTCCCACACTTGTAGATTTGAAAGCGAATAAAACTTTTTAAACTAAAGAAATCTACAGAAAGCTGCTATCAAAGTGGTGGAGTGGTGCATGCCTGTAATCCATCCATTCAGAAGGGTGATTCTGGAGAATAGCAAATTTGAGGCTAGCCTCAGCAACTTATCTTCATCAACGTAGCTAAACTGTGTCTCAAAATAAAAAATAAAAAGGGCTGGGATGTAGCTCAGTGGTAGAAAGCCCCTGGGTTCAATCTCCAGTACCAAAATTAAAAAAAAAAATGTTTCTATTAAAAAGATGTTTAAAACACACTATTATCTCTATTATCTCTCCTTGTTATTATGTCATAAAAGAATGAACGTAGAAGAGTAGAAATGACATAAACTCAGATAAAGGCAGTCCTTATGTGAACTGGTTTGGCTTGGTGATGAAGAAGTCACTCTCTTCCTCTAGTTTCTTGATATTCCTATTGAACTTGAGATGGGTGAAAACTCAAGCACTAATCACTATGTAGGAACCACTGCTGTACCCAGATGACGCCCTGTCTAGAAATCCTGTCACTTTTGGGAATAGCATTTGAAAATATTTGTTAAAATTTTGTTGCTTTATTTTAAATTTTAGAGAAAAATGATTAAAATTAGGCTTTTCTGACTAAACCATAAATTAAATAAACAAACAGGAAACCCTACCTCTGCTGGCCTCTGTGGAGCAGACTGTAATCCCAGTGACTCAGGAGGCTGAGGCAGGAGGTTTACAAGTTCCAGGCTAGCCTAGTCAATTTAGGTAGGCCGTAAGCAATTTAGAAGACCCTGTTTCAGACAAAAAATTCGAAAAGGGCTTGGAGATACAGCTCAGTGACAAAGCAATATTAAAAAGTTCAATGTGCAATATTAAAAAACAAACAAACAAACAAAACCTACCTCTGCTTTTAAGGGAAGTGTTTTGTTTATTTTGTTTTGATTTGTTGTGACACTGGGAATTGAACCCTGGGTCTCATATAGGCTAGGCAAGTTATCTACGGCTGAGCTATGTTCCCAACATACACACTTACCCCTTTTTCAATTTTTATTTATTCACTTATTTATTTAATTATATTTTTGAGACAGGGTCTTGCTAAATTTTCCCAGCCTCCTGCCTCAGCCTGGAGAGTAATGAGATTACAGGCAGGTGCCACCAAGCCCATACCAGGTGACACTTTATTACAGCTATTTTAGAAATTAGGGAATCTATCCTGTTCTTTTATAAAAGCAACGTATCAGAGTTTTCAACACTTCTCAAGAACTTTGAAGATCTGATACCTTTGTATATAAGACCTCAAGCTGGGTCTGTGAGTAAAATATCTGCTACCTATTCAATAGTTGGATTTATGTGCCCTCTCAAAAATGAATTCCAGATGAAGAAATCACAAGCTTTCCATAAACATTCTCAGATAGACAGACAGTATAACATTTCTGCTAATAATGAGAAAAACCTTCCAGGGACTACTCCAAGGCTATGTTCCTGTTCCTCCCACGTTTGAATGGGAAGCAGTCACTGCAAAGGAATCCTCATTCCAACCATATGTGAAAAGAGGGCAGCACTGCCTCCAAGGTTGAAATGATGCCATTCCCAGAAACTTCTGTGTGACACAGTAAAGACAAAAATGGATTCTGCACTGGCTGGATTGATTGATTTTTTTTTCCTCTAGATGTAAAGCTTTATCACTTGCTTTTCATAACACAAAATGTAATTTGAAATAAATATGAGGCAGTTTGAGTTCATCATGTGGGGTAAACTTTGGAGAATGTTGACCTTGATTTTACTAGTTATTAAAGAGACCATAGGATAATAATTGTTAGAAAAGTAAATAATAATTTAATAATGAAGGTGCTATACCAAAAAAAGGTCACTACCTAGAGGCTCAGGAGGCTGAGGCAAGAGAATGGAGAATTCAAAGCCAGACCCAGCAACTTAGCAAGACCCTAAGCAACTTAGAAGACCCTGTCTCTAAATAAAATGTAAAAAAAAGGCTGGCGATGTGGCTCAGTGGTAAAGTGTCCTGGGTACAAAAAAAAAAAAAAAAAAAAGAAAAGAAAAGAAAAACTACTAGCTGGCTGCCATGGCACTACCAGGTACTCAGGAGGCTGAGGCAAACCTGGTTCAAGACCAACCTGGGAAACTTAGTGAGACCCTACGGTAAATGAATTATTTGTGTCAACATATGTATATGCCCCATAAACACATATGCAAAACTTTAAGAGGCCTCATCCAACAAACTAAATTGCATATTTGCTGTTTTGCCATTATATGTCAGTAATTTGACACCATATAATGTATTTTGAACATCTGTTGTTGACACTTTTTAAAAAGGGGGAAGGCTGGGGAAATAAGTCAGTGCTAAAGCTCATGTCTAGCATGATCAAGGCCCTGGATTCAATTCCAAGCACTGGGGGGAAAGTGTTAAATCAATGCTAAAGTATTAACCTTGTGTGGTGGCACACAACTGTAATTCAACTGACAGAGGAGGCTAAAGCAGATGGATCAAAAGTTCAAGATTAGCCTCAGCAACTTAGTTAGGCCCTGTCTCAAAATAAAAAATAAAAAATAAAAAAGGGTAGGGCCCCTCTGGGTTCAATCCCCAGTACAGCAAAAATAAATAAACCCAAGAGGTTATCACAATTACAATGTGTAATAAAAGGAGTTTATACTTTATATGTGCATGACAATTCATGAGAGTTTAAGAACAGTGAGGCATTTGATTTTGTTATTAGCCACATATGTTAAATATATTCTACATTATATTACAATACACTAAGTATATGTGGATTTACCAGATTCCAAGTTTTCATGCGAACTTAGAATCAAGCAATTGACTTGTATGAGTATAAATGTCCAGAAAGCAATAGAGCAATTATAAAACCTCAAACCCAGAGTTCAGCAGCCCAGCTCTGTTTACATGTACACAAAAATTTCAAAATTTTCAGGATTCCATTTATATAGTGTAATATAGATGCCACTTTATTGTTGGTAAAAGATGATGACCAGAATTCTGAACTGCTGGGATCTCAGACAGACATATTTTTACTCACATAAAGTCGTTCTCCCTTCAAAGATATTTTTATTCAGGTCTGAGTAAGGGAACATGATGGAAGCTCAAGTTTATGAAAATAAAAAGAAGAAAGGATGAAGGAGGAAGGGTGAGAAAAAAGATAAAGATGGTGACACCAAAAGGAAGAACAGTGGAAACGAAAATGAATTCTGCCTCTCATGTGTACCATTATCATAAAATCTACCTATGGCAATGCAACATCGTTGTTCATTTGTTTCTTTCATTTCATTGGTATATTAAGTAATTACTGAATGTAAGGCAAAATTACACACAAATTTCATTTTTTCACTTTGGCAAAAGACAGATTCTTTTTTGTCTGTTTGTTTGTTTATTTATTCATTTATTACAATACTAGGGGTTGAACCCAGGGTCTCATGCATGGGCGGCAGTGCTATACTATGGAGATACATCATCTCTAGCTCTTCCATCTCATTTCTTTGGTTGGTTGTTTTGTACCGGGATTGAGCTGAGGAGTGCTTGACCACTGAGCCTCATCATTTTTACTTTTATTTACTTATTTTTCATTATTTCCTTTTTATTTTTTATTTTGAGACAAGATCTCACTAAGTTGCTAAGGGCCTCACTAAATTGCTGAGGCTGATTAAATTTGCCATCCTAGAACCTCAGCTTCCCAATTCGCTAGGATCACAGATGGGCATCATCATGTCTGGCTTCATCTCATTTTCTTAATAGCCATAAAAAAAATCTAGTACTTGTCAGGAGTATATAATTTTTTTAAATCTTTTAAAATTATTTAATGGCTCATATATTCAAAAAATTGCAAAATAAAATATATTTAGTTAGATATTCGGTTAAAAGTCTTCCTCTTATTGCTGCCCACAGTATGCCTCGTTATCGCTAACAAGATGTAACCCATGTTATTATTCCCCTACTGATGGACAGTTAATTGTTTTTGAACTTTTGTAAATAAAACAATACCAAAATATGATAACTTTGTTTAAGTATCATTTCACATATATTCATGTACAAGTCCATCTGTAGGAAAAATTCCTAGAAGTAGAATTTCTTGGGCAAAGGGCAATATTTTTATTTTAAATGTCTTTCTAAATTGCCTTCCACAGAAGATATACCAATTTGTACTTCTAGAAGCAGTGTACAAGATTATATTTTTCCTTACAGTGTTGCCAATATATTGCCAAATGTAAGAATTTTGTCAGTTGATAAGTGGTAAATGATATTTTGTTGTAGTTGTAATTTGCACTTATGAAGAGTAGGGTTGGGCATCTTTCATGTGTTAAAGATCCATTCACACTTCCTTTAATGCCAATATTTTGTATGTTTCCATTCTTCTCTTATATTGAGGGGTTCTTTATTAAAGAGTTTAGTCATTTATTTGTCTCTTGAGTTTATGGCATTTTTTCTTGTCATGAAGAAATGCTTCTTTACAAAAGTTGCAATGCATTCTTTTCTTGTGTAATTTCTGAAGTCATTGTAAGATATACTTTTCCTAGCTAGGCATGGTGGCATGCACCTATAATCTCAGTAATTTGGGGAGGGTGTGACAGGAGGATTGCAAGTTCAAGGGAAGCCTGGGAAATTTAGTGTATAATATAATAAAATAAAAAGGGCTGAAGCCAGGCACAGTGGCACACACCTGTAATCCCAGCAGCTCAGGAGGCTGAAGCAGGAGGATGGTGAATTCAAAGCTAGACTCAGCAAAAGCAAGGCCCTAAGAAACTCAGTGAGATCCTGTCTCTAAAATAAAATACAAAATAGGGCTGGGGAGGTGGCTCAGGGGTCGAGTGCCCCTGAGTTTAATCCCTGGTACCCCCCAAAAAGTAAATAAATAAAAATAAAATAAAAGGACCTGGGATGTAGCTCAGTAATAGAGCACTTCCGGATTCAATCTCCAGTACCCAAAAATAAAAGCAAACCAAACCAAAAAAAAAAAAAATTGTCTCCACCTAGCATTCCAAGGGCATTTACTTATTTTTTCTAAGTTGATATATGAAAATTTCTAAAGCTATGATGCAATCATACTAGGAGAATATAATCCAAAGTAAATCAATCTCTCTGTTTTTCTTTCTCATTACTGACTTCTCCCTCTCTTTCTCAAGTAACTTCATGAACCTCCTCCTAACTGTTGTTTTGAGCCCTTGGAGGAGAAGGTAAGCAATTCAATTCATAAACCTTCAAATTTATGAAATGGGAAGAGACAGAGGCCTAAGGTGTATGAAATCCAGTACCAATTCTCAAAACAGTAGGCATCTTAGTACATATCAGGGCAGTGGCCCTAAACTGTCCTAATATTATTGTTCACCACTGTGCAGAGGTGGGGAAACAGGTATACTTTAAAATGTCTTCAATGTAGAATGTAGAAATATCTTTAATATAGTCAAAATGTAGAGACTATCAATTTTATTAAATCTCATCCTTGAATATAAGTCTTTTTTCTTCTTTGAGGACTAAGGATTGAACCTGGGGTGCTCTACTAGTGAGCTACATCCCCAGTCTTTTTTATTATTTTGAGATAGGGTCTCACTAAGTTACTGAGGCTGGCCTTCAACTTGCAATGCACCCGGTCCACCTACCTAGTCTATTTAATATTCTGTTTGATAACACAGGAACTATGCATAAATCACTCGTGCTACATACTGAACAAAGGACTGTACTTCATCATATTTCAGTTGCAAGTGAGCTGCAAGTGTAAACATTGGAGTCTTTTTTCACTAAATGCCATTTTCATTAGAAAGAACAATTGACAAGCAAGCTAGAGTTGTTCAGACCAGACGATTTTTTTTTTTTTTGGTCTCAAAAATTACAGTGAGTCTGTAACTTTAAGGAGGTAAAATTAAAATTTGTTGCCAACGGGATAACTTAAGCTTTCATATAAAAATTAGAATTTGGAAAACTTGTATCTTCTTGGTGTGAGCTTCATAGCTTCCCAATACTTAACACACTTCTGATTTTTTAATATTATACATGATATGAATAATTCAGTAAAACAATATTTTCCAAATGACCAGTGCATGAAATTACAAAGTCATGCATGAGAAAGAGTTGTCAAAATACAAGTCATGCCCATGGATTTTAATATAACAAACTTCAAAGAGTCCATTGATAATAGGTTTAGATTTCACATTGCAAATAATCTTTAAGATACTACCACTTGTTGAGCTTTGGTGCAATATCAAAGAAAAATATTCACAGTTATCTGAAAAGTCTGTTAAAATACTCCTCACTTTCCCAACTATATGTCTGTGTGAAGCTGGATTTTCTAGATATACTTCAATCAAAACAATATTTCATAAGAAATTGAATGCAGAAGTAAATCAGAGAATCCAGCTGTCTTCTATTAAGTCAAGTATCAAAGAGATTTGTACACATAATGTGATACCACTTTTTTCACTGAATGTTTTTATTGCCAAACCATTATTTTTCATCTTAAAATGTTATTACATTAACACTTAATGGTAGTATGATTGTTATTTTGAAATTATTAAATATTTAACTTTTTTCCATCTTGATTTCCAATATGGTAAATAATAAAAATACTGGGATATTCAATGATTTTTAAGAATATAGTCTGGAGGCAAAGCTGTTTGAAAGCTGCTGAAATAGAATTTGTCGGGCTGGGGATGTGGCTCAAGCGGTAGCGCACTTGCCTGGCATGCGTGCGACCCAGGTTCGATCCTCAGCACCACATACCAACAAAGATGTTGTGTCCGCCGAGAACTAAGAAATAAATATTAAAAATTCTCTCTCTCTCTCTCTCTCTCTCTCTCTCCTCTCTCACTCTCTCTTTATAAAAAAAAAAATAGAATTTGTCCCTTGAATCACTAAAACTTCAGATTAGTCTTGACCACGTGAACACACTGTATATTTGTAAAGTACATAACTATAATTTTGCTTCTGGATGGAATGCCATGTGTGTCTCTTAGGATAAGATTACAAGCAGAGAGGATGCCCCAAAATTACATAATGCAAGAACAATGATTTATTTTTCAATTAGAGAAAAATGGTCCATATAGCATAATTTGAAATAACAAAACACTGAAATATAGCTTAAATCTTGGTTGGTTTGTCGTTGTTATTGTTAGATTTTGAACCAAAGGTGCAAAGGGGCAGTAGGTTGATTTAATTAGTGGCCTTATTTTCTTCTGGTATTATCATCATTGGCCCACGCAAGAGCCCTCTCCATTTTATTTTGCTCTTTCTTCAGTTCTCACTCTCATTTTCCTCCTGTGAACAGTCACCCATTTTTTTTAAATGGATATGTATTTTTCAATGGGTTTAGTATTATAAAATAGGCATACTTATTTTGTGAAGAATCATATGTTTCCTTATGAGTAAACAGTGTTGGTACTGTAACTCTCATCATGTTGATTTCTTCATGATCATTTAATTCATTACTTCTTACTGCTGTGTGGCATTCCACAGTATGTATCCACCATATTTTACTTATTGACTCACCTATGGATGGTCTTCTCAGATCAGTCTCACTCCCTACTTTCATTTGTGATAATACCATAACATCCATAAATTTGTCTCCACCCAAACTTTTGCTATTTTTCTGAAAAACATGTCCATAAGTGGGATTGGAATGCACATTTTACTTATCTAAAAATTCCCAACTTACTTTTAGAGTGGTTGTACATTTATACCCCTACCTGCAATGCAGAATCTCCACTGCTCATATCATTTCCAATACTTGACATTATCCACCTTTCTAATCATGCCATTCAAATATATGTGAATTGATATCTCATTGTTGTTTTTTTTTTAAATTTTTGAATATTTATTTGTTAGTTTTCGGCGGACATAACATCTTTGTTTGTATGTGGTGCTGAGGATCGAACCTGGGCCGCACGCATGCTAGGCGAGCGCCCTACCCCTTGAGCCACATCCCCAGCCCCTCATTGTTGTTTTAATTTACATTTCAGCTCTTGATAATGAATTTTAGTAATTCTTTATCTATTTGTGATTCATCTGAGTATCTTCTTGTGAGCTAATTATTTACCATATTCTGAATTCTTCCCTTGAATTTTCCATTTTTTCTTATTGATTTAAGGGAGTTTGTGTTTTGTTTGTTTGTTTGCAGTGCTGCGGATTGAACCCAGGTTCTCACACATTCTGGGCAAACATTTTACCACTGAGCTACATCCCCAGCCCTAAGGAGTTCTTATATATCTTGGATAATATTCCTTGTTTGCTTTAAATATTTCAAATATCATTTTCTAATTGATATCTGTTTGTTACTGTTATTTAAACATTACACTACATTAAACAAAAAGCTTGAATTATGGTGTAGGCAATCCTAACACACTTTTTGACTTAAAGTTAGTGCTTGAAATTTTTTAAAGAATATTTTCCCTCATAATCTGCTTGAATCAAATGTATGAAATATGATATGTCAAGAGCTTTGTAATGTTTTGAACAACTAATAATAAAAAATAATTAAAAAATAAATAAAACACACACACAAAAAAAGAATATTTTCCCTACTCGTTGGTCTCAAAAACGTCAACATTTTCTTCTATTATCTTTATAAAGTTATCTCTAACTTATAGATCTTTAGATCTAACTTATAGATCTTTAGATCTTTAATCCATCTTTAGCCAACCTTTGAGAAAGTAAGACATTTGTATTTTTCTCCATATAATGAGCAGGGGTATCCTAACATCATCTACTAAACCATTTTCTTTTTTCAAATGTTTTGTGATACAAATGTTTATCATATAGCAAGTCTTCACATATACATAGTTCAGTTGCTGAACTCTCAATTCTGATGCATTGATTTATTTATATTTTGCTGAAACATTTTCATGTCATTGCCATTTATAGTATGTCAATATCTGATATGTAAGTGAAATCACATCTTTTGCCACGTCTTTTCCTGTACTTAAGATATTTTGAGCTTTCATCCATCCATATATGTTTTACGATTGTATTCCTCAAAAATCTAGTTAGAATTTGTATTGGAATTTTGTGTACATCAAATGTGTACTTGGAAAGAATTCATGAAGTTAAGACATTCCAACCACAGATTTGGTATTTCTCTCCATTTATTCAAATCTTAGTTATATACTTTCTATTCTTATACCAATGGAAACAAAAGAAAAAGGACTTACATTTCCTTCTTATAAATTTAATGTCATTTTTATTTAAAAGAGGCTCTAGCCGGGTACAGTGGCTGCATCTTGTAGGCTCAGCTTCTCAGGAGGCTGAGGCAAGAGGATTGCAAATTCAAAGTCAGTCTGGGCAACTCAGACCCTATTCCAAATAAAATAAAAAGACTTGGGATGTACTTCAGTGGTAGGGTACTTACCAAGTATGTGAGAGTCCCTGGGTTCAATCTGCAAAATAAACAAATGAATAAATAATAAAAGAGGCTCAACAGATAACAAATCTAGTTACACCAATTTCACCTTCAAGCAGTGCTTTTTTCTTTCCATAAAATTCATAACATATTCCCCAATAGAGATTATCATATGAATAGGGCATTTGGACACTGTTTTAGTCATTTTTTTTTCCTGCTGTTACTAAAGGACCCAACCAGCACATTATATGGGGAGAAAAGGTTTATTGGGGGGCCACAGTTTCAGAGGTCTTGGTCCATAGAATGCCAGCTCCATTCCATGGGGCTCAAGGTGAGGCAGGACATCATGGTGGAAGAGTGTGGCAGAGGGAAGCAGCTCACGTGATGATCAGAAATCAGGGAGAGAAACACCACTCTCAGGATACAAAATATACTCCATAACCACGCCCCCAATTCCCACCTCCTCCAGCCATACCCTACCACTTCAGTTACTACTCACTTAATCCCTATCCCAGAATTCAATCACTGACTGAGTTAAGATTCTCACAACTCAATCATTTCTCCTCTGAACCTTCTTGCATTATCTCACATGTGAACTTTTGGGGGACAACCTCACATCCAAACCATAACAGGAACTTAAAATACAGATGGGAAAATATAGCTATTACATTGTTAAACCACCGGAAGGAGCCAATTAACATGCAGGGAGAGAACAAACATCCCCAGCACTTGCTCTGGCAGTGTGGTTTACTTATGATTTTGCCTTCTGAGCACCTATGCATTATGTATGTAAGAAAAGATGTCTCTCAGAAGAAGCCACAGAAAGACGCAAAAATCAGCTGGTAAGCCAGTGAGAGGCATTTAGTGGTCATTGTGTGGATAAAGAAAGAAATATAAAGAAATGAAAACCGGTCCTTCTTGATTTTCCCTGAAAGGTAATTACACATGTTTTCTTTTAAATGTGTAAATATTGAACATGAAGTTTAATATTAATAAATTTTAAATGTATCATACATAATTATTGACTATAATATAATATTTTATAGTAGACACTAGAATATATCCATCTTGCTTGGCTGAATTTTTATGCCCATCCATTACTAATTCCCCATTTTCCCTTGTCCTTAGTCCCTGGAAACCACCATTCTACCCGTTCCTGGATTCTATGAATTTCACTATTTCAGATATTACTTTATTTAGTTTTATTTATTTTTTTGTCTCTGTGAAAAAAAAAAAAAACAGCTTACAGGAGGAAAAGTTTATTTGCAGCCTATGTTTTCAGCAGTCTCAGTCCATAGATGGCCAACCCGGTTGCTGTGAGCTCAAAGTGAGGCAGGATACTGTGGAGGAAGAACCTAGCAGAGGAAAGGTGCTCATCTTGTGGTGGGGTCAGAAAGCAGAGACAGAGGGAGGGGAAAAGGAGCCACACAAAAGATGCACCCTTCCAGGGCATACCCCCAATGATCCACCTCTTCTAGCCATGCCCCACCTGCCTACAGTTACCACCCCATCAGTCCATTCAAACAAGCATGGCTGAATAGGTACAACCCTCACAATCTAATCATTTCACCTCTGAATATTGCTGCATTAGCAGGAGCTTTGGGGGGACACTGCATATCCAGACCATAACAGAGAGACCATGTAAATGTATTCAAGCAGTATTTGTCTTTCCATGACTAGATTATTTCACTGAGTATAATGCCCTCAAGGTTCATCTGTGTTGCAAAATTTCCTTCTTTTTTTTTAAACTGAACGTATATATGTACAATAGTATTTCATTGTAGTATATACAGAGTATCAAAGTGTCTCTACTCATCTATCTGTTGATGGACGCTTAGATTGTTTTCACATCTTGGTATTTATGAGTAGAATTGCAATGGTCACAGGAGTGCTAATATCTCTTCGAGATCCTGATTTCAATTCTTTCACCAGGTAGTGGGATTGCTAGGTTATATGACAGGTCTATTTTTACATTTTGAGGAACCTCCCTGCTGTTCTCCATAGCAGCTACACCATATTGCATTCCCCAAAAGTTCAAAGGGCTCCAATTTCTTTACATCTTTACCAAACTTACTGTCCTTTGTTTTCTTGGTAATAGTCATCCTAACAGGTTCAAAGTGATGTCTCATCATGGTTTTAATTTGCATTTTCCTAATATTTAGTAAAATTGAGCAATTTTTTTCATATACCAGTTGCCCATCTATATGTTTTCTTTGAAAAAATGTCTATTCAAGCTCTTTGCCCATTTACAGGGTTTTAGGAGGTTCTACTATCTACTTGTAGAATTCTTTACAAGACTTGGAAATTAACATTAACCTCTTATCAGATGAATGGCTTGCAAATATTTTCTCTCATTTCTCAGGTTGTGTTTTCACTCTCTTTTTTCTTTTTTTATTGGTTGTTCTGTTTTCACTCTCTTGATAGTTTCCTGTGCTGTGTAGAAACTTTTTCATTTAAAGATTTAATGTAGCCCATTTGTTTTGTTTATTTGTTTGATGAGTTGGTTGGATTTTTTTGTCCTGGTTGCCTATGCATTAGTGAGCATCCATAAAAGCATTCATTGCCAAAATCAATGTCATGAAACATTTCTGGTTTTTTTTTTTTACTTTTGGTGCTGGGGATGGAACCCATAGAACCTAGAGGTGCTTAACCTCAGCCACATCCCCAGCCTTTTTAAATTTTTTTTTAAAAATTAGGGTCTCTCTAAGTTGCTTATTGCTTAAGTCATGGAGGCTGGCTTTAAACTCATGATCCTTCTGCCTCAGCCTCCTGAACTGCTGCTGGGATTATAGGTGTGTGCCATGGCACCTGGCTTGAAACATTTCTTTTAAGTTTTTTTTTTGTTTGTTTGTTTGTTTGTTTTTTTTAGGATTTTCATGGTTCAGGATCTAACATTTACGTGCTTATTCATTTTTAGGTGTTTTTTTTTTTCTTTTTTGGATAAGGGTCCAATTTTATTCTTTTAGACACAGATGTCCAGTTTTTCAGCACCATTTATTAAAGAAACAGCTCTTTCCCCATGGTGTGTTCTTGGCACATTCATCAAAGATCAGTTGAATGTACGTGTGTAGATTTGTTTCTGGGCTTTCTATTCTATTCCATTTCTCTATGTGTCTCTCTTTATGCCAATGCCCTACTGTTTTGATTATTATAGTTCTGCAGAGTATTTCAAAATCAGAAAGTGTGATGCTTCCTGCTTTGTTCTTCTTTCTAAAACTGATTTAGTTATTCATAGTCTTTTGCAATCTTGTATACATTTTACAATTTTTTCTATTTCTGTAAAATTTTACTTTCAGATTTTTTTCAAATACAGTTTTAGTTGTTGATGGACCTTTATTTTATTGGTTTATATGTGGTGCTGAAAATCGAACCCAGTGACTCACACATGGTAGGCAAGCGCTCTGCCACTGAACTACAATCCCAGCCCATCACTTTCAGATTTTGATAGTAGTTCTAGAGAATCTGAAGACTGTTTCAAGCATGGATTTATGGTTCTTAAAATAATATCTTATTTCTATTATATAAGTAAATTGGTTTGTTGCAAAAAAAAAACTGTTTTTTTAGCAACTTGCATATTTCTATCAACCTTGAACTTTTGTTAGAATTCATAGTATGCTGATTGTATCGGATTTCTTAATATATATAGATATCATATTATCTGCCAATAATAACTTTTATTTCTTTATATCTAACCCTAACATTATTTATGCCATTATCTTATCTTAAAAGTCAGGTAAGACCTCCAATATTTGCTTAGATGGTGGTGGAAATTTCCTTCTCTTTCAATGGAAATTCTACTAAAGTTATTGTAGTAAGTTTGTTTTCTCATTAGGTGTTTTTGTTGTTTTAGGGTTGAGTGGCTTTTTTTTTTTTTTTTTTTAGGTTTTTGTTTGGTTTGGAATTTTTGTTTTTGGAAGTACTGAGTATTGAATCCAGGAAATTTCTACCTCTGAGCTACATCCCAACTCTATTTATTTATTTAATTTTTGGAGACTGGATCTTGCTAAGTTGACAAGGTGGGCCTTGATTTATGATCCACCTGCCTCAGCCTCCCAAGTAGCATGGATTACAGATGCAAACTATTATATCTGGCTCAAAAAGCTTTTAATACTCTTAGTACTCTGCAAATTTTATTCTAAATAAGGATTAAATTTTTGCTTTTGATGCTGGAACCCAGAGGTGTTTATTCTGAAACTCTTATTATAAATAAGGTTTTTTTTCATGTCTTATGAAATCTTATGGTCTAGTATTAAAATGAAATGCATTGATACTTTTTTATGTTTTATTAACCTTTTACTCTTGGAATAAATACTACTCGATCAACGTGTAAACTGTGTAAACTATTGAACTTGAATAGCTAATATTTTAGGGGGGACAGTTGCTGGGGATGGAACCCAGGGCCTCCTGCCTGCTAGGTAAGCTCTCTTCCACTGAGCCATGCCCCCAGCCCAAAGGCTATTATACTTACATCCATAAGTGAAATGCATTTATGCTTTTCTTGTCTTGAATCTTCCTTATCTACTCTGAGATTCAAAACTGTATTAGATTTCAGTCGCTGTGATAAAATGCCTGAAAAAAAATTAAAAGGAGGAAAGATCTATAGGGCTCATCTTCAGAGGTTCCAGTCCGGGGTCACCTGATGTCATTGTCCCTGGGCTTGTGGTGAGGCAGAACATCATGGTAACATGTGGTAAAGCAAAGATGCTCACCTCCTGGTCACCAAAAGCAGAAAGAAAGAAAATAAAGGGCTGAAAACAAAAACATATGCTTCAAGTGCACACCCCCGTGACCTACTTCTTCCCATGAGGCCCTGCCTTCTAAATTTCCACCACTTTCCAATAGTCATTAAGCTGTGAATCCATAAATGTTTTAATCAAGTCACAAGATCAGAACTCTTGAGGTCCAACCACATATCAATGCCCCCACCTCTGAACACTACTGCATTGGGATCAAACTTTCTCCACATAAGCTTTTGGGTGACATTGAGGATCCAAACCAGAACAAAAACTATAAAAACTTCATAAAATTAGCAGGGCAGCTGGGCAACTGGGCACCTTTACTTTGTTCTTTTTTTTTTTTTTTTTTTTTTGCTTTTTCCATTTTCTGGAGTAACTTATATAAAATAGGTATCATCCCACAAAATAATGATAAGTACATAAATGCATATTCATTAGCTCATTTTAACCATTCCACAGTGTGTTCATATTTCAGAACAACGTGTTATTCCGGATAAATATATGATTTTTTTATTTGTCAACTAAAAATCAAAGAAAAAAATGATATTTTAGCCCTTGAAAGTTTTATAAAATCTCACTAGAAAACTGTCTAAGTGGGGCTGGGGATGCACGCTTGCCTAGCATGTGTGAGACCCTGAGTTCGATTCTCATCACCACGTAAAGATAAAATAAAAATATTTTGTCCACCTAAAAAACTAAAAAATAAATGTTTTTTTTTTTTTAAAAAAAGAAAGAAAACTGTCTAAGCTAGGAGTTTTTTTCTGGTAGTAAGTTTTTGCTTGTTTTTTCTTTAATCATTATTTTAAACATTGTATTATGTGAATATGTAAGATATGCATAAAATTATGCACACAGACACACTCACCTGCATATACACACACCTCTTTAAAAAAAATAGAGATGTGACTGGGGTTGTGGCTCCATGGTTACACACTTGCCTAGCACTTGTGAGGTACTGGGTTCTATTCTCAGCATCACATTTAGGTACTGTGCTATCTACAACTAAAAATATTTTAAAAAAAAAACAGAGATTTAATGCACAATTATTTTTAGGTTAGTACAATCCAAGTTGTCTTCCATTTGCCAGCCCAGACCCTTGCCTGCCCAGCTCTGCCTCAGGAAGCTGCCCTGTGTGTATACACGTTCCCCTGAGATCTAGCTTCTTGAACAAGAAATCCTGGAGGGAAGGAACTGTGATGAGGGTATTTATCCCTGTACTTGCCTTCTTGAAGTTTGTTTCTTTTTTTAAATGGACACAATACTTTTATTTATGTTATTTGTTTATTTTTACGTGGTGCCAGGGATCCAACCCAGTACTTCACGCATGCTAGGCAAGCGCTCTACCACTGAGTCACAACCCTGGCCCCCTCGAAGGTTCTCTCTGGCTTATTTCCTCTACCAAAGTGGCAAGCCTTCTCCAGCTAGTCTTTCCTCCACTACTCTTTCTCTCTGAGTCCCAGAAACTGTTCCCTCTGCTCATCTTCTTGGACCCTGGGATGTTCACAACGCCCACTGTCACCTGTGCTGCATGCTACCCTATATTTTGTAATTTCCCTACTCCACATCCACGTGTTTGTAAACAGTTTCTTTACTAAGCCTTTTAAATTATCCTAATTTGAATGCCATCTTTCCTTCTGGGACCCTGACTACTACACTTTAATTTATTTATAGAAACAGTCTGCCACCACCACCCACTGCACACACACATACACACACTCACTGGGGTTAGCCATTACTAATAGTTTTGGTGTGCATTTTTGCAAACACAGACTTGTGTGATATATAACATAAAAGCTGTGTGGTGTATTTGAAACCCAAACAATAATTTTAAAATGAGACCCTTTAAAAACAATTTTTTAAAGATTTCTAGTTGCTACTGACCATGCCTCATTTTTCAAATTTTTCTTGATCCTTAAAACTCTTTATAATTCTGTACTCACTTAATCTTTTTGAGGACCTGTATCTCTTGACATGGACTTATTTTTCTTAAATGTAGGTGTCTAAGTTCTGACTGCTATTCAGGCTCTCTCTCTCTCTCTCTCTCTCTCTCTCTATATATATATATATATATATATATATATATATATGCATAACTTAAATTATCATTATTATACAAATGATTCCAAAATCCTTGTCTCCAGCCTTGGTTTCTGTCCCATGTTCATCCATTTTCATTACTTTCTGGTGACTAGGCCCAACCTGAACATACTAACAGCAATTCAAATACAACAGGATCACAACCAAACTCATTCTGGGTTTCATGGCACATGTCTGTAATCCTAACTATTTGGGAGGCTCAGGCAGGAGGATCACAAGTTTGAGGTCAACATGGACAACTTATGAAGACTCTTCCTTTTTTTTTTTTTTTTTTAAACATTTTATTTCTTAGTTATCAGCGGACACAACATCTTTGTTTGTATGTGGTGCTGGGGATAGAACCCGGGCCGCACGCATGCCAGGCAAGCGCGCTACCGCTTGAGCCACATCCCCAGCCCAAGACTCTTCCTTAAAAACACAGTATCTTAGGACTGGGAATACAGTGGTAGAGCACTTACCATGTGTGTTGTGTGTTGTGTGTTGTGTGTGTGTGTGTGTGTGTAGTGGGTGGAGGGGGGCTGGGTTAGATCTCCAGCACACCCACACAAAAAAAAATCCTATTATCTGATTTAAGAAACAATTTACCCAGCTGGACACAGTGGCACACACCTGTAATCCCAGTGACTTGGGAGGCTGAGACAGGAGGATCTCAAGTTTGAGGATATCCTCAGTAACTTAGCAAAACCCTATCTCAAAGTAAAAAAATAAAAAGGGCTGGGAATGCGACTTAGTGGTTAAGGGCCCCTGGGTGGAAGGATGGAAGGAAGAAAGGAAGGAAGGAAGGAAGGAAGGAAGGAAGGAAGGAAGGAAGGAAGGAAGGAAGGAAGGAAGGAACAAACCACCCAGTGTCCCCTAAATTTTAGTCTAAACTTCATGGTTCATAACCAAAGGTCTCTACTATATGACTTTAACCTACACAAGCCTTTATCCCGATATTTCCACCATGCTTTTATCACACAGCCTGAACACATGCCATCTTCTCTGCTTATCAAATCTTCCAAACACCTCTGCCAACTTGAATTCTTCTAGGTGCAGCTCAGATCTTACCTCCCTACTGAGCCTTTCTTGAGACATTCTTACACTCTGCTTTATATTATTTGTGTGCTGTCAACTTCACAAGATTTAAAGTTCTTAGAGGGCAGGGACTGCTTTATATTTCTTTTTGTTTTTCTCATAACACCTCCACAACCCTTTTCACATAACCAGGAGTCAGTAAATTTGGATTGAATTAATTGATTAATTAGGAAAAAACAAATCATCAGGAAAAACTAAATTTTCTTTAATAAAGCCTTGGAAACGATTTCCTTTTTACTCCAAACAGCTCTTTTCTTTTTACATTCACACATAGCAGCTGTTTATTTTAAACTTTTAAAAGGTTATAGGGGTTGTGGGTATAGTTCTGGGGTAGAATGCTGCCTAGCATGCATATGTCCCTTGTGTTCAGTGCCTTATACTACTAGGGGGAAAAAAAGTTATAGATTCCTCAAATTGTATACAGGGATGCAGTCCAATATGAAGTATGAGACTGATCACAATATGACACATAATTGTTGTGTTAATTGAGAGTAAGTGTGACTTTGGCACAAGCAAAAGAAAGAGTAGAATAAAAATTCTTACTCTGTTGGGTTGAAACACTCTTGTGGTTACTTTCTCTTTAGAGCTACTGCTATGCAAATCTAATTTAATGGAATTGTCCTCACTGCATTTTTATAGACAATTAGTGCAAATAAAAAATAAACATGAATCCAGGCACAGTGGCACATACCTGTAATCCCAGGAATTTGGGAGGCTGAGGCAAGAGGTTTGAAAGTTCAAGACCAACCTTGTCAACTTAGCAAAACCTTCAGCAATTTAGCAAGACTCTGTCTCAAAATAAATTAAAAAGGACTGGAAATGTAGCTCAGTGGTAAAGTACATGTAGGTTCAATTCCCAGTATAAACAAACACACAAACAAACAAACAAACAAACATGGTACTTTTGGCTTTTAGAAGTTTAATTGTTGAGTGACAAGCTAATCTTAGATGCTAAATTAGGAAGCATTAGTGTAAAATAAAAAAGCTACTGTGTTTCAACAATGGAGTGACAGAAGTGGCTGAGGAGATCTGTTTACTAACCCAATGAAGCAAAGATTAACTATATTTATTCCTTCTTGTATTCTTTTATTCAAAAACCTATACTATGTTCCAAAAAACTATGTCAGGCACTAGAGATATAAAGGATGGAGACATAAATTTTTCTTTAAAGGAGAGATAGAAATATCTTTTTAAATGGTGGGGAAATAATTTAAATGTAAAGTTTGTGCCAGGTGCAGCAGTATCACAGAAGAAGGGGAAAAAAATGATTGTTACAGTTTCACCCTTGAGAGCCTTGCTAATCTGCCTTTCTGTTACTTAGTTTAAAATATTACCTATTGGACAAAACCAGGAAGAAGAAAAAAAGAACATATCATAAGACTTTAATATTTGGATACTTGATAATTATTTCATTGCTTGGAAAACTTCAGTTCATTTTGGCAACATGATATGATCACTGGTCTTAGAGCTGAAGATAGAACATACGACATTGCAGAGCCTAAAAGATGACATACAATTACAATTATTTAAAAGGGAGTTCCAAGGCACGGGGTGGGGGTGGGGCAGGGGCATGCTTGGGGAATGCTTGCCTAACATGCATGGGGCCCTGGGCTTGAACCCCAGAACCACCAAATAAAAAGTGTAATAATTATTGGTTTCTGTGGTCAGGACGAAAATACTTGTTTATTTCAGATTCCAATAACATATTTAACTACCTTATATTTCTTTTCTCTGAGCTAAACAAGCCATTTTCATTTCAAGTGTACCTACAGAGTATTATTTCTCAAAAGTTATATTTAATCAGTTGCTTATTTACTGGGCCTTCTCCTCACTAGACTGGCTGCTTATCCTAGGAGAGAGACTATTTCTCATTCACTTTTATATCTAATGCCTGAGCACAATTCCTGGCACACAGCAGACAATAAATACCTGCTCAAAGAAAAAATGTAAATACAGACCTTTACATCCTTACCAGCTCTTCGATATTTGATTATTTTAATGTCCATCATTTGCCTCTTTTTCTTGTTCTCCTTCTATTGGTAAGAACAAATGGGGGAGAAGGATTTCTGAATAGCCTCATAAATAGTGTATCGGGGTTTCAACAAATAAAAGCCCCAAGACTCATCAGGGAACTTCAATTCTCAAAAAAAGGAAAAGAAACCTATTCACATTTAAACTCCAAATTGGACACATCTTGAAAATGTTCCTCGTGTTGTGTATCTGTGAGATGCCTTAGCAAATAAAAAAAATGCATAAATGGTCCTAAACTTCATTTCAAATGATTGTATTTATTTAGTTTATCCTCACTTTTGCTGTAGTTGCCGTAAATGGCTTGGAACATGCAAAATATGCTAAACAAGAAACACAGTACCTGAAGAGTTAGCAGTTGAAAGGCATAAGAAGCACAATGGATTATAAAAGCCTCTTGAAGAACAGCCTTTTGCTGCATAGATGCCAGACATGACAGTATGTGGCAGGAAAAGAGTTGGGGAAACTGCTTTAAAAACCTATTAACTAGGAATGTGAAAAAGCAGGGAACAATCGGGAAAGGAAGGAGGTGCTCACTGTTTAAAAGGCTTTTAAATGTGACCATATTTTTGTTGGCTTTTTGCCTGCAACATAAAATGAGGATGGTGTATTGAATGGCTAGCTGGCTGTAGAAGGTGGAATGAATGGGAGCTGGGTGAGGAAGTCAAGGCTGAATTTTGAGATGCCACTCTGGACCATATGCAGCTGTTGAGACAACTCTCAGCAATGATTTTAGTGAAGTAAACACAAAATTCAGCCAGGCTGCTCAATCACCCTTTCATTCTTGTGTTTTTCACCATCCCGTAAATATTTGCATGTGCCATCTTTGCTGCAGATATTAAGGAGTTAATAAATTAGCCAGCCAACAGGCAGGAATCGAGAAAAGCCACAGAACTTAGAATTGAACAGCTGACAGCAGATTGTGCAGGTGCAAGATGGGAATCAGCTCTGTATTTTCTGGGTAGCACAGTTCTCTCTGTCTGGCCTGTGGCCTGATTTCCTGGCCCCTTGAGGATAAACTGAGTTCTGTCAGAGAGAATTCCAGAGGTCTCCTTCTGTAATCTTAGGAACTCTCACCTTACAAAAAGATGCAATCCCCTTCTATATTGAGACTGATAATCATCACATATCGGTGGTGGCCTTGTAAGATTTTGGTTTCATGTTAGGAAAGAAAAATGCTCCGGATATATAAATAAGAAATGGTGTATTAAACTTCACAGCATAATAAATCAGCATCCGGTAACTGGGTATTCAGGCATGCATGCATATGTGTCTGTGTATAAATGTGAGAGAAAAGAGACCACGACTTGTTTTGAAAATATAAGTACTGTGGCAAATAGCAAGGTCATAACAAAATAGGAAAAGAAGAGACATGGGCCTCACTCGAGTGCATATTTCTTACCAACTAGTTTGTGGAATTCTTCTAATCAGCCGATTTGCTGGTAATGGACATTCAGGTCTACCCTTCACACTGTGGCAGTACTTCCAAATCTTTTTGTCTCTATAGTAGCAAAAATATTAATCATATAACACTTGAAAATGTTTGATATGATCAATCCCTGGTTAACAAAACATTCCAGTGTTTCTTCTGTTTCTTCTGTAAAGGTTGCCCGCAAGTAAGATAGTGAGTGTGGCTGACTGGATTGATAGTAGGAAAATTGATTTATTTTACACAGGTGAATTGGACTGTGCATCCAAAGCCTTTTGACCAAATTCTGACTGGAACTACATATTTATAATAAGGGTAGAAAAACTAGGAGAGTTTGGAGTTGTTGTTGTTGTTGTTGTTGTTGTTGTTGTTTTTCCCCTAGATAAATTCTGGGAAGGACAGATAAACATCTTCAGTTAGCAATGGTTAAAGTAGGAGCTAGTACCTACTATTAAATCCTACTTAAAATCTTCTGTTTCTTTCAGGACTACCTTAAATCCCTAAAATTCTTTGCTTCTAATTCCCCCATCTAAAAACGGAAGAGCCTATGATTTCTACTATAAAAGACTAGATCCTTTCAGAAACACTGGCCTTAGATTAGTTTATTTTAGAGAGCTCTGAAAAGACCTCCCAATTTAAAAAAATGCCTTCCCTCATGTTTCCAGTAGGGACCTAAATTCCATCATTGGGAATTTTCATATTTGAAACTGGGTACAGTGGCACATGCCAGTAATCCCAGCTATTTAGGAAGCTGAGGAGGGAGGATCTTGAGTTCAAGGTCAGCCTGGGCAGCATGGCAAGACCCCTGTCTCAAAACAAAACAAAGCAAATAATAATAATAATAATAGTAATAATAATAATATTTAGAATAGCTCTGTTTCTTACTGACAAACTCCATTTCAAAACACTTTAAAATTAAATAAACAGGAAAATGCAAAGATATATGTAAACCATAAATAAATTTTCAAGTACTTGTGGGTCAAAGATCAGAAGGGAATACAGAGAATATAAGTTATTTATGGTTTAAGGTGGTAGATCTTAAATGACAAATTATATTTTTCTTTAAAAATTTCCTTTATGTGCTTGTAATAAATATCAGTTGGGAAAAAATTAAGATCACTTTTAAAGATTCCAATTGTAGTTGACCACTGTATCTCTCTACCTAGTGGAACCTAAAAATAAATGAACAAAACATTAAAAATGAAAGAATCCTCGATATTTTATAACTAGATTTAGGGAGAAAGCCATACAACTCAGAAAACAATTTGCTCACAAGTTAATGAGTGTTAAGGGGAAGGCACTTTGTAGGGTGACACAGAAGACACAAAAATGACCAAGATCTGTGCCCCTTCTTCAAACAGCATATGGCAGAAAGCTAGTAACTTTGAAGCAAGAGCAGGTTGTCATTATCAGTCATCATTACATTTCAGTGAATCTATTTATTAGCCATTTGTTTCAGATTTTGAAAAGCAGAAGGATGGGGGAAGCCCAGGACACTACCTAGGAAAGATCAGTCTGGATTAAGACACTTAATGAAGGGAGATGAGGGCAGTGGGCACAAGCAGGGACAGGGGATAACACAAAGGAGGGAGGAAGATGAGAGCAGCTAGCTCTATCTTCTAGCAAATAATTTTCAAATATCAAGTGGGCCATAACAAAGTATTATTCTTATAACTCAAGGAAGGATTTTTACAACTATCAAGAGGGATATTGGTAGACAAATGTGTCCTCGTATTCACAATGTAAACCCTGACAAGACACGCATCTCCTTGCAAGTTGCCCCACTTTAGCAAGGTGGTTTCAATCCGATCATCTTGGGGGTTCACTCTAATATTGGAGGTCACAGATATCTTTATTCCATTATTCTGTTTCAAACATTTAAAACCTGATGGAAAAAGTAATGCCCGCTAAAAATATTTCCCAAGTTGTTTGGGAAATGCTTTGTTTTCTCTTCTTTCTCTTTTTCCAAACCTCAAAATACATGAATGTTTTTCCTCACCAGTAAGGAAAGATGATATTGAGCCAGGTACAGTGGTACACACCTGTCATACCAGTGACTTGGGTAACTAGGGCAAAAGGAGTTAAAGGTCAGCCTGGACAATTTAGAAAAACCCTGTCGCAAGATATAATATAAAAAATGCTAAGGGATGAAATGACATGTGGAAATATCAAATGAACCCACTTCAGCAGATTTCAAACTCAAACCATGAGCCTGTTATTTTAAAATATGTATCTTTCTAGGAGCTGGAGTTGTGGCTCATGCCTAGCATACATGAGGCACTGGGTTGAATCCTCAGCACCACATAAAAATAAAATAAAGATATTGTGTCCACCATAAAGTATTTATCTTTCCAAGAGTCATTTCCTATAACTAACTGATCACTCTCTTTAGAAAACGCCAATACTCACACGCCCCAAATTTGCATTTGGTCCCTAATATTCCATTTGGTAATCAATATCCTGTTTTCCTCCTCCCTACCTCCTTTTTCTCCATCAGTGTCCATCTCACTTTTCATTTGCTTTCGTTACCTTCTTCATTCTTAATGCTTCCTTTTGGGCCAAGCTGCCTGCCTCTTACATCCATATTAACTTTCTCCTTCTCTTTCTCATTTAACCATTTCTAGATCTTTAGATTACAAATGCCAACATTTATGACTCCTTTCTTTTACCATAGTGACCCCCCCCATTCATAAAATTTCCCTCCTCCACGAGATCGTCCTAAGAAAGCACATGTGTTCAATCAAATGTGTCCAATAGCACCATTTCCTACTCTCATTCAGTATTTTCTGTGACTCTTCTTTATTACACCTTTCTGATAGGACATGGAAACTTTGTTTATCTATGGTCTAGGCTGAACTGCACATGGGACAGAGATAATAACCTTCTGACCTTACAGTTCTTCCTGGCTGTGGGTAGAATTGATAGCACATTTTCAATTTCTCCCTTGTCTTTGCTTGAACATACTGGAATTACAACCTCTGACAAAGGTAACATCCCTTTTGTGGTGGAAACAAAGGAGTGTGTAATGAATTGGTTAAGATTACATTGCATGTTTAGATGATGAAATCCAGCTGCAGCTCAATTCCTGTATTTTCTCTAGCTGGACCTGGTCTTTCAATAAGACATTATTGACTGGCATCTTTCCCAGAACAGGTACTTTGGAATATAGTCTTGCTGCTTTGAGTTCTTTAGGCTGAAAAACAACTACAGTACAGGTCAAGAGAATCAGATATGAGACAATAATGCCCAGTATCTTAGGATGAGCATTTTAGATGATCCATATGCAGATGGCACTAAAAGAATGAAAGGTCCTTGGATTTACATGAGGTCTGAGCCACTTTCAAATTAACTTTAGCTGCTAAGGTGGCAGGATATGAATTATAGTTTTATTTGCCATTTCTCAGCAAAATCCTGGGGCCAAGAAGAGACAGGAGAGAGACAATCTTAAGAATTCACCACAATAGATTGTTCTATAGTGACATTATTTTATAATTTTTATAAAATTTCATATATAATTTTTAATTTTTATAAAAATAAAATCAATTAATGCCACAATTGTGCAGTGTTATGAAATGCTGGTTTTTGTTGTTGTTGTTGTTTAATCCCAAATCATATCACCTTTAGTTGCTCTCAATCACAAATTACTGGGTTCTTCTTTTTCCTATATTTTGCTTTTGCTTGTAGCTTGTCTTTGTTTTTCAAAAACAAGACTACTTACAATTTCTGCTTTTAAAAATGAAATATACCCAAATTGGCTGCAGAAAATATTTAAAATGTACACTTTTCAAAGAATGATCCCATCATTTATTCATCTTTTAGATAAAAAATGATTATATTCATCTCAATTATTTTTTGCCAAGGATTATAACACTAATTTTACTCTTTCTAAAAATTAAAATAGCAAACAGTTTATATAAGGTGTTGATAATTACCTATATTATTGTACTGCTGTGACAGATGTTGGCAAAAAAGCCTAAAATGCCTACAGCTGTGCACTCCATGACATCTAGTTTATACTCAGACAGAAGGCTAACAGATGTTCTGAACTGTCACTTTGCCTAAATGTTTTTAAAGTCTAAGGACCTGCTTTATAATTCACCAGGGTCTGGTTTGGTTTCACAGAGGTCCTCAGAATTCCCATCTGTGACAATTAATGGTGAAGACATTGATAAATCAACCCTTGTATTTTTCTATTTCTTTAACAAATAGACATCAGTTTATACACGAATTGTGGATTGTGACAGCTGTTTATATACATCCCATTTGTAAAATTCTTTCCTTAAACACAAATAAATTTGGGTGATCAGTATACATTTCCTTGGTTTGAGCCAAGGAAAAGGCCAGAAAATCACCCATTCTTTTTATTCAATTTTGTACACCTTGAACGTAAGATGTTAACAATCTCCAGTGATCATTTTCAAAAGTTGTATGTTTTTCCTAGTAAATAAATTGTTTTGTTATTTTTACTCAGCATTTTAATAACTCTTCTCATAACAATCACAATTAATTGGGTAGCCCATTAGAATAATAATTTTGGAAGCAGAAATGGCATTCAGAAAGTATACAGCCCATCTTCTCCAGCTTGACACCCTAATACTTCCTCTTCCCAAACATACCTTCAGATCCTTCATACAGAATTACTACCCCGTGCAAAGGCCATCAATGCCTTATTTGCTGTTGCTCTTAATTTTAACAAGCTGGATTCCTGTAGTACACTTGCTTAATAGTTTAAACATTCTGTTAACAATCAGGTGTTTGGCCTATCCTGTTTCTTCTCCATTCTGTATAGAAATATAACTCCAAATAGTACATATTTTTAGGTTTGTTTCTAAATTAGTCCCCACACTTAATTATGAGGATGAGAGGGATGCCTTATTCCTCTTTGTTATAGGCTAAGCTCTCAGTAATCCCAAACAAAAGAGCCAGTTCTGGAAGATATAGGATTTGCTAGCAGGATTATGGTCTCATAGATAATGATGTGCAGTCAGCAGAAGCGAAGCTTTATTTTAATTCAAATAAGCTAGTAAACAAACCACTGACAAGTCTGCTGGTGAGAGTAACTGGCTGCTGTTGCCACATTGGCAGCTAAATTATAGAAAATCTATTATACCCTGTTCACCATATGTTTAATTTAATACAAGATACAAATTAAACTATCCATAGTGCCTATTAAAATAACAATGGTTTTTTTATATTTAAATGTCTTAAAATAATTTCTACTGACCTTTTAAAGGGCAGTTTTGATACAGGTGATTATCTGATGGTGGGGGGGAGATAGTTAATAGAAAGCAAAAAAAAAATTTTAATTGCTTTTCTGAGAAAATAAAAATATAAATGCTCACTGGTTTGTGGTTGTTAATAAGGTTAATTAGCAGTCATGTGTTCTGTTATTACTATATTTCCCTCCTACCCTTTTCGTTTCTGAAGCTGGGGTTTTAAGAATGATACTTAGTTTGACCTATGCGAGCCTGAACTCATGAAATTATAACCTGGGTCAGCCCGCTGTATGGGCAGCCTTAGACCTGAGGCCGATTGAGTTCTATATTTGGAAAATTGAATTTAAACTCTAGGCCCAACTTTGGTATGGAAAAAGACATGACTATGATATCCCTGCTTCCAGTCAATCTTTCCGTAGCCAAAAGATCCTAAGCAGAATAAGAATTAAGAGGCTGTCTTCTTGGGCTGGGGATGTGGCTCAAGTGGTAGCGCGCTCCCCTGACATGCGTGCGACTCGGGTTCGATCCTCAGCACCACATACAAACAAAGATGTTGTGTCCGCCGATAACTAAAAAATAAATATTAAAAAAAATTCTCTCTCTCTCTCTCTTTAAAAAAAAAAAAAAAAGAGGCTGTCTTCCAGAAAAAAGAAAAAGACAAGACCATTTACACAGTATATGACCAGCTTCTTCCTTTACCCACAGCAGTCAGGAACCAAGAAGGCTTGCTTGGTCCTTTTGGACTTAGTCTGTCAGATTCTAAAGACCTGACTGGGTTGTAGAATTGGCTAGATTTAAAACCCAAATCTACTATTTTCCAGGTGTGAAAACCCATTGACATTTAATCCAGCTGCATCTCCCTTTATTCTGTTTAAGGGGAGAGGGGGAGTGTTATAATTCCAATTCTATAGGATTATTATGAGAAGTAAATAAGACAAAGTATCTGGTACATAATAGATACTCATTAAAGGTTAGTTCCTTTCTCTTTCACCCTTAAGCAAATAAATGTTGGTCTTTCTTCAAGGATAAAGAAGTATGAAGGAAGGATGGGGAAGGAGAGATTTAAATAGAAATTCTCCCTGGAATCACTTTCACTGGGTCATTAACTCCTTTCTAGACAAATCCCAGAATGGCATGTTCCTTTTTCTTCAAAATGTATCATAATACCTGCTCTTTAAGAATGTATCTGTAAGCCACTCAAACCAATTGAGTATCTTTAGGCCTAGGAAAGAGAAATCAAAAATAAATCACCACTCTTTGGGATGTCATTTCAAAGTTTTTAATACAGATATTGCACTGAGACTGCAACTGTGTTACATATGGTGAATTTTGGTTCCGAGAATTACAACACAGCAGATCCAACTATGTTCTGGTAAATTATAAAAGCACAAAAGATGTTGAGTTGGCAGATGTTCTCAGTTTAGATCGTTCTTGAAGTCCAACCGATGACATTAATGTTTCACCCGCACTAAAAAAGTTTAATCTTAGATGGATGCAAGAAGCATTTTCCAAAGTGTGGTACTAGTTGTACTAGAAAGACAGAAGACAAATATCCCGTGGTCACTTTCCCTCCATTCAGTACCCTGTTGCTCAGAGATTAAAAGACAGGAGACATTTCTATTTATGGAAATACTGACTATATTAATAAATGAAGAAACTGAAAAACAGGATCACAAAATGTGTGGCATATTTTAAATGTTCAATAACTTTAAAATTAATATTTTTATTCATTAAGATAAAACCTGGTTGTAATATAACTTTTTAAAAGGAAGATTAAAGAAGTCCTTGATGAATGCTCCCCATCGCCCTCGCTTTTGCCTCCAAATTTCAATTAGCTATAAAGTACACGTTTCTGTAAATTCTTACTGTCAGTTTTAGAATAAAATAGACTGAGGGAGTGCCAGAGAGTTCTAGAAATATGAGCATGAGTGGGAAGGGAGACCATGATGAGTCTGTGGCCACTTAGGCAGGTCTCCAGCAGCCTGTACTCAGCCTCAGACACCTGAGGGTTTCCACATCAGTGGCTCAGCTACTGACCCAAGAACTGCCTTCCTCAGGGAGGTCCTCTGTCCCTAGCTAGCTGGACCTTCCTCCTCACTTTCTATCCCCAGGTCCCCCAGCCCCCACCCCAGGTGACCAGGATCCAGGCCTCCTGGAAGAATCTCCCGGGCTCGGGCTCCAGTTTCCACACATCGGATATGGGAGGACAAACCACAGTGGCCACACTGTGTGCTCAAAGGAATAAACGGTTCCAAGGTCACTTGGACATCTGAACCTCGAGTCGGGGAACTCTTACCCCGCCAGCCTGTGCCTTAAAGCAGCCCCTAGGATCTGCGAAGGCGCGTGGGTAAGGGTGACCTGGGAAGCCCGGGGCTGCAGGCCGCTGGAGAACTCAGACTTCCAGTCTCTCGGGCGGTCTGGTCACTCCGTGGAGGGGCCTCCCTCTCCGAGGCCGGCAGCGCCGGGAGGAGCAGGCCTCGTGGGCCCGGGCCAAGCCGTGCTGGGACTTGCCGGCCCGGAGCGTGGGAAAGAGGGTCGGAGGGCGCGGCCGGGTGAGGGCGCAGCTGGTCGGGGGCCCGAGGGAACCCAGTCCGGCCAGCCCGAGCCTCCACTAGGATAGAGCGGACCTCCCCTAGGAGGCCCGGCCTCGGCCCACTTGCCCTCGGGTTTGCACCGATCACGGAAAGGATCGAGGCTCCAGAGAAGAAGCTAAGGCTCTGCCTCGAAGTTTATTCTAAAAGGGTTTGAAAAATGAGGTTTCCAGGTTTCTTCACACGCACGCGCGCGTGATCTTGAGTTAGAATCTATAGACTTTGGGTTAAACCAAGTCCTTATTCGGGTCTTGTCTCGCGGGGGCGTCGGCCCGGTCGCGCTTCCCAGTGATTTCCAAGTGCGCGTCAAGGTGGGTATTGCGTGGTTTTGTTTTGGTCTAAGTGAGTAATTGGACCGTGTTGAGCCAGTTACATGTTCATCATCCCGTGGCGTACATAAAAACACCTGCATCTGGAATCCTCCCGCAGACCAGGGGAAGCAGTCGCCTCCCCACCCCGACCTAGTGCGGATGCTCCAGTGGGAGCCGGGCGGCGGCGGAGGGTGAGGAGCGCGCAGGTCCGAGGACCCCCGAGAGCCCGCACCTGGAGGCCGAGGGTCCCCGGCCCCAGTCAGCCGAGTCCCAATTATCTCCACGTGGAGAGGGTAGAAGGTGGCCAGTTAGTGAATGATTGATTACTCAAGAAGAGAGAAGTTACAGCTCTCACAGTAGCCGATGGCTTTAGCATGACACGATGCCATCTCTGTGCAACTCGTGGTTTGTATGGTATTTGATTTGCTGGAACATCCAGACCCTGATCGTGCGTATCGTGTTTGCTTGCAGCATTGTCAATTTAAAACCAGGTCCTTCGTGCCCCTCTTGCTAATCCCTTCTGCCTTTAGTCGTCTTAAATCCTATTTTTGAAAAATCCCCTCTCTACCTTTCTCTTCTCCCTCCCTCCCTCTCTTCCTTCCATCTTTCCTGTTCCTCTTTCCTTCCTTAATCTGGGTCGTTAACGCTGCAAATCAGTCACTCACCCATTCCGAGGGTGAGGGAGAAACTCCTCCTCTCTCCCCAGAAGGCTTGCGTTTGCAGAACTGGGGAGTTCAGCTTTGCCCAAAGCGCTCTTGAATTAGTGAAGCTTCCAATTCAGAGCCACCTATAAATGTCCATAAATCGGCTCTCACGGTTTTCCCAATCCCTTCAGGAATCTCTTTCTATAACCTAGCACGGTTTTGGTACTGTGTTTGCTCCAAGTCGTGTACTCTGGATACAGTTTCTCCCTCCTGGATACAAAAAGTGTGTGAGTGAGTGTGTGTGTGTGTGTGTGTGTGTGTGTGTGTGTGTGTAGGTAGGTAGCTTTCCAGTTGTGAATAAATGATTCTCTATTCTCTTATCTACCAAAGTAGTTTGTCACTTTGACCCTTCACCTGGCAGGACACATTTTACATTTTTTAGTTAAATGCTGAAGTCTTCTGCCATGTCAGGTGGAATGTCATTGCATTACAGCTTTTGACAGCAACTTGAGTGAGTCACATTAAAAAACAAACTAACAAAAACTTATCTTCTTGTCCTGTCTCAGAAGACCGTGGCCTTATGGATGGAATGAAGGAGATTCAATTGATAAGATTATCACCTTGCTCACCTTGAGTCACCTTAGGCTAATCCCTGAGGCCTTCCTGTCTTTCAGTCCCAGGAGGTCCTGCCCCAAACCCCTCAGTAGGGAGAGAGTAGTTCAGATTGTTTTTTCAGTACATTGTAAAATGGAAAAACAGCTTTTAATCATGTTGGGGAATCCTTTCTAATTCTTGATATTCCTGAAATAATTTGACAAGGGAAGCAAGAAAGAATCATTCTGTTGGTTAGATGGTTACTTTTTAAATGAAAACACAGAGAACACATTTTACATTCACTTTGCCCTGTTCCATCTTTAGTTGGGGAAAATGTTTCCACAATTGACTCTTAATTTTACATAATGCCTCCACCCCCTATCAGGATGGCAAGGATAAATAACAAATGTGAACTCCTCCTCCTGATCTCTTAAAGGTCACTCTTGATTTAGACTCTTCCCTCTCACCTCCAACACACTTATACAGGGGCATTTTTCTTGATCCAGAGTATTTAGAAGTGTGTAACTTTTTTTAGTATTGCTCTGACTTTTCACACTGATATTAGGCTATTTATCTTGAAATATAAATGGATTATTGTGAAAAAATGTTTAATTTTCTATTTTGTTGTCTTTGTTTTTCAAGTTTCATGGAAAAGGCTTTAATTGATATTTAGGTCATAGTTTCCCCAAATCCCTTATTAGACGACCAGTTGCAAAGCAATAACATAATTGTTTCCAAAAGGGAAAGTAAAAGTTGAGATCAGTTTTGTTAAGTGATTGAATCATTTGAGCATTTATCTTTCTTTTATTTTGAACAGTTTGTGGGAAGAAAGGGAGAGATCATTTTAGCAGTGGGGTAGGGGGACAGAGATAGAGAACCCACTGAAAACTTATTTTTAAGATGAAAGGCATTATTCCAGACCATTGTCTAGCCACAAATAACAACACAGAGAGCAGAAGTCACGAAAGTGGATTACTGTCACTCTGGGCTATTGGAGGCCTGGCACTAATTCCTTTAGAAAGGTAGACAGGTCTAGTCAGAAACTAAGGACTTCCTCCTGCAGTGTCCCCATTGCCTAGGTGTTGGGGGCTTGCTCAAAGTTGATATAGACCTCTGCTGGGTCTAGGTGGTAGGGTTTCCCGGAGGGGGTGGGCGGAAGCAGATGCTCTATGTGGAACTGACAGGGAGGAAGCTGAGTGGCTCTAAGAGAAAGCCTGAGTGGAAGGGATGCTGTAACAGGGGGTCTGTAGTCACCAGTGTACCCCCACTCCCTGCACAGGTGCAATCAATGCATCAAAGCTAGCTAGGATCAAATCAAAGAGCGCCAAGAGTAGGACCCTTTGGTGCTAGAGACTGATCTTTAGCTTGCTCCACTCCTCTTGGGCTCCCATCCTAGGTTTTCCAGAATTGGAGACCTCAGCAGAGGGGAGGGTGAACTTGGCAAGAAAACATGCCCTTCCCCTGTCCAGCATGCACACACTGGTGGGAGCTTGTAGAGATGAGGAGACACGCCTCGGGATGAAAGAAGTCTTCAGTGATCTGTGTGTCTGGCTCTTCAAGTTGTGTGCATGGCCAACCAGGGAGCAGAGGAGGGGAAAAAAAGCCCCCTTTTCTTCAGTTGCTCCAGCTGGGGTTGCCTGTCTCCTCTTCCTCAACCCTCTGTCTCACCCCATCAGGACCAAATAGAATCGAAACTCCATTGCCTTTGCCTGTACTGAGCCTCAAAACTAAGGATTTGATAAGGTTACTGCACCACTGATACAATTGCTGATTTTTAAAGCCTCCTCCAAGAGACAGATGTTTGGGCTGATTAAGAATTGAGGAGGAGACCTGCAGCTACACCAAGGAATAATCTATTGGGCAAATATTTTAATAAAAAATATGAAGAGATCAGCCCGACCTTGCAAGGTCTTCTGCTTTAAAAAAAAAAAATCTTTATCAAACCCCTATTCTATGGCTTCAATAAACAGAACCCATTACCTCACGGCATCTTTTGTTGGCCCCATACAAGAGAGAACAAAATGGTTATTCAGGGGAACGCTTTCGATTTTTATTGTGGGTAGCCTGCACAAAGAGCCGTGTTATTGTATTTAAAAGAACCATCTGTAGCAGAAACAATGGCATCAAATTATCTTTGAATACCCACTGAAAAAACATAAAGCTTTTTTTTTTATTCTTCTTCTGTACGGTGGGGGGACAGAGCAGTGTTAGGATAACTGACTTTTTTGTTGTTCTCTGGGTGCATTCTTCTCGCTCCCCCTCTCTCCCCCTCACCCTCTCTCCTCTCTCTCTCTCTCCCTCTCCCTCTCTCTCTCTTTTAAAAAATCAGCCATTTGGGGTTTTAAGCCATAAACGATTTTTCTTGTTGCAGGGGATTGCAGTGGCAAAGCTAGGCTAGGTCTTGGAGGCTGGTGTAAGGCGATGCGGGAAGGCAGGAGGCTGATGGAGAGACTGGGGGGAAGAAAAGCCGAAATGGATTCACGGTGCCTTGGATGGAGGATGAGAGGGGAACTGCAAGCTCCTTCAACTCGTTCTGTCCGGTGAGAAGTGATCAAGCTTGGGCTGACAAGAGGCTCAGGGAGCCCTCACGTTCTTTGCTTTTTTACCTGCCAATCAAACTGCTACAAGACAACACCCTGATCTGGCATGGACATGTAAGTAGCTTGCAACCCAACTTTGACATTCACTGCTAGCTCACTCCTCCCCCCCACACACACACACACATACACACACACACACACTTTCTTCCTCTCTCATTCTGTTTTTTTTCCCCCTTTTGACCTTTACTAGATCTGGAAATACACCCTATGTGGCAGTCATTTAACACAGGCAGATTTTAAGTCCGAAAGCGTTAACTTTTGGAATTAAATGCTAATTGAGATTTCCTTAACAAATGCAGAATTGAAATGACATTATTTATTCTCTTCTGAACAGTTTTAGTACTGAACATAATAAGTTCCTTGCAAGGGTGTGTGTGTTTCTTTTTCTATGAAAATGAAGAAATAGATTCGTGAGCCTCCAAAAATAACCCCAGTAGTGAAAAATTTAGGCTTCCATCTTTAAAATGTTAAACTCTGGCATTTCATTCCTACAAAGAACCTTCTCCAGACCAGTGTTACTTAGAATGGAAAGAGTGATTTGATTCAAAAGGTACATATCATTAAAAGGTTGCTACTACTTCAACCAGCGTCTTACTGTTTTGGTGGTGATTGAGGATGGGAGGGAGCTTGCAAAAAGAGAGGATGGGGACAAGGCGAGACCTCGTTCTTTGAGAGACTGACACAGAGGGAGATAGAAACGCAAGGGGGCAGGATAAGCAGGAAATATTACCTGAGAGAAGGAATTACAGAGCATGGCGAAGCTGGAAGCTGGGAGGGCTTTCTGCTGGAAGTTGTGCGAGGGGTGATGGGGCTTGCTCTCTGGTGCCCTCTAATGGCAACTAGAACAATGTTTTACTTTTGTAATACAGTACTGGGAAAAGCAGCTGGGTTTTTGTTGTCAATACTGGGTTTTTTTTGTTTTTTTTGTTTTTTCTCAGAAGACTTAAAAACTAGAGATTACTAGTAAAAGAAATTGATTGTTTTCAGCCCAGAAACTTACGTATGCCTTAAAGTCATCCATGTTTTATCCTCGATCATCCCCTCCTCTCCCGAAATCTTGTTAGACTAATAGAGGAGGAGAGACTAAAGGCAAATTGATTTATGGAGGGTGGCCCACGCCCAATTAGTAATTCGGGGAAAGATATTCATTTCCTACCTGAACAGCATTCTGACTCTTCTAATATACTCGAGAGGTGTAAGGAGGTGAAGTGGGAAGGGATGATTTGGAAATTGCAGATTCTGACACTGGCTCATTATAATACAATTTAAAGGGGGCTCTTAGGAACCTCTGTTACTGCGACATGTGGTGGTCAGGGGGCTTTCCTTCCTGCCTCCTTTTTCTTTTTTCTTTCTCTTCATTTTTTCATTCTTTTTTTTTTCCTTTTCTTTTTTTTTTTTTTAATTTTTGGTAGATAAAGGTTAATCTTGGGCTGAATGATAGAGCTATGATTGACAAGAGAAAAGGTGTTGAGGGCAGGTCGCGCTGTCTTATTTACAGCCCACTGCTTGCTGTAGAGTCTTTGTTAGGACTGGAAAGCTAATTTAGTGCTGATCAAAAGCACCACAGAGTTAAAGGACTGGTAATGACTGCTAATTTCATTTCAGCCTCATGCATCCCCAACTGCTGTAATTAAAGACACGCTATTTAAATACAGGTGAAGGTTTTTTTTTTTTTTTAAGTTGGGGTGGGGGCGGGTGGATTACAATTTTATTTAGATTTTTTCATATACTAACTTGGGTGTTATGTAGTCCAACATCAGATTTTAATGTTGTTATTATTTAGAGCTGCTTCTTGTCATTTATACCTGGCTTTGCAGAATCGACAGTATGAAATGAGTCAATCACATAAAAGCCCTCTAAAGAAAGTAGAGGAAAATGATGCAGAGGAGGAACTATTTAGGGGGATTTAAATATTAGGGTCTTCCCCCCCCCCTTCATATTAATAGTAGGGGCTTCGATAGAGCTGAAAGTATTTGAAACTTGGGGCAAGGTTAGCAGGCCAAATGGATCAGTGTCAGCTTTTAAGTACTTCTAAAAAGATCATGTGAACAGATGGAAAAATATATTTTTAATTAAATAATTTCCCCCACACTGTAGCTGCAGTATTGGCTCAAAAACCTTGTAATTTCTCAACCGATAGGAGTTTCTTTATGAGAACATCAAAGGATAAAAAGCTCTACATTTTCGTAGTTGGTTAAAATTGATAACCCCCTGTGCACGCGCGCGTGCGCGCGTACGCTTGTGTATACACACACACACACACACACACACACACAAAGAAAAAGAAAAAAAAAGAATTTAGCCTTTAATCTCTTTTTATCCACGAAGACTAAAGCTCTGTACTCGACCCCGCGAGCGGCTCTCGCCTTCCGGGGCTGGAACCCGGCTCAGATGTGAAGCGGCGCTGAGCCGCCGCGCAGGTTCGTGCCCAGCGCCCCCTGTTGGACACAGTAGGAGCTGCGCAGCGCCAGTCCTGGAAATCGCTAGAACCTTGCTCTGGGGTTAGAGAAAACTCTTTATTACCTTCCAAAAAGGAAATGGAATGCAGAAACAAGTTTTTATATTCTTAAGTGATAATATTTTAATTCAATAAAAACTAAAGAGGAGATGATACAATCTTAATTCAATAAAAAAATACAAAAACTAACTTTCCTCCTCCTTACATCCCAGCCATCTCCCACCCGGGTTTGGTTTGGGGACTCCTTTTAAAGACTATTCCATAGTAAAAGACTTAGAGAAACAGGATGAAAAACAAAGAATTTTTTTCTGTAGCTATGAAGAGTAAAGCAAAGGCTCCTTCTCCCGTTTTGTCCGCATTTCAAACAATTAAACGGGAGATAAGCTGCTTGCTGTTTTGACGTTGTCAGCAGCCCTCACAGGCTCTAAAAGTACTGTTAACAGAGTCTCCGAGTAAACGAAATAACTTATTCCTACTTATTTATTTCCCGAGTGTAATTAAAAGTCCAGCTTCTTCTTTGAGTGTTTCCCATCCCCCAAATCAATCTTGGCCAAACTTTTCCTTTCCTGGCAAGCAGTTTGATTCTAGATACTGTGTCTGAGACAGGTGCCTGGCATCTTTGTCTTTTATCTTAGCCATGGGATTTCAGGGAAGGTGTGTCAGTGGTAAAGCGTATTTTCTTTGAAATTCAGCATGTAATTGACCAGGAATCCAAATTATCCTAGAGAAAGGAGTATTTTTGCACTTCCAAAAACTATCTGTCTACATAAGAAAGAGCTTTAACTTTCTTTGGTTAGCAAGGGAGGGCAAAAGTAGCCTTTGAATTATTTCAGAAAGATAAACTATAAAAATGACACATTCTCTGAATTTGAAACACTGGGGAAATCTGGGTTTGTTTAGTTGCTTAAAATTATAACAGTTTTTGTGCTTAATGATCTCCGTCTTCAGTGATGCACTTAACATTTTAGCTTTCAACCTTAAGAACTTTAGGGCTTGCTTTTCTCTCTTAAGTTTGCCTAGTGGCGGAAACTAGCTTAATTTTCATAACAGAATGGGTTTTAAAACATAGTTAATACTGTGGCTGCGCAAGCTTTATGTTGCCCTTATGTTTATTCCTCTCACCTCCCCAAATTAGCGGATGCGAGATGGTGTTTCAAGGGGAATTGCTATTCCGTGCGATGAGGTACTTACTCCCTCTGATTCCAGAATCGGATCTCGGCTTAGGTTTTTCACTAAATAGGTTCAGAGGCAGTGGTAAGAAAAGAATCAAGCTTTTGATAAATCTCCACCCGGAATTCGATCGAAATGACAGGCAAGCAGGATTCCCTGCCATAGCACCCCCAACCCTGTGCTCTGCGAAAAGCCCCCATTACGGAAATATGAAGTCAGGATTAGCTTTGTGAACCCGCGCCAACCGCAACTGCGTAGGTTAAGAAACCGTGCACTGACAGCGGAGGTTCGAAGGCTACACGGTGGCTCCCGCAACACAGCATGATAGGGAGGCCAAAGCCTGTAAAATCGTGGTGGCGACCTCAGAAAAAAAGGGTATATGCCTGCTATTTGGAAGTGATTTAGAATCTGCAGTAGCAAAGCCCCGGGGATTGCGACCCCGTTCAGCTCTCCCATTTGTGCGGGTGAACACTTAGGCGACGACAGGAGGGAGGAGCCGCACCTGGCTGCGGACGGGTGTGCAGGCTGCATGCAAGTCCCCAACTTTCCAAGCGTCCAAGGAGAAAGCTTAGCCCCTAGTTGAGCAAAAAGAGCTAAACAAGTGGGTGGCCCAGGCCTGAGCAAGTCACCTAACACTCCTGGTGCAGGAGTGTTATTTCTGTGGTCCCAGGTAACTCTGCCCCTGCCGGAATCCTACGCCCCAAGGCGGCCAGCAGGAAGGCAGCCCTTCCACCTTTGGGGGCTGGAGAGGCGGGCAGCGCGGGACTGACTCCTTAGCAGCAGCGGCTGGCAACCGGCCGTGTTTTTCCGCAGCGGCAAAGCGCCCTTTAGGGGCGGGGCGGTCGCCTTGGGTCTCACGTCCCAGCGTCCAGGCCTGAGCCCCAGCGGGGTTGGCTGGGCGCCCTGCTCTGTAAGTAGCCAGGCTTGCCTGATTCTGTGGGCGATGCAGAAGAATAGGCCACCCTAGCTTAAACCCACTGAGCCCGTGCCAACCCCTCAGCCCGTTCTTACTTTGATCCTTCACACCTTTCCTGATGAACCCAGGGGGAAAGAAAAAAAAAAAAAAACCCGCATTCTGAAAACCAGCAGATGTGTTTTGGAGCTTGGTAGGGCTATAGGGAAGTGGAGAAAATTGACATTATTAAGACCAAGATTCAAGAACGAGCACTCGTGTATTAAATTTACTCTTTTGCTTTGTTTTTAAAATCAAGAACCTTTAGATTCCTTGATCCAACCCCGAGACAAAGACGACAGAGAAAAAGCCCTGTCTTGACTTGGAGGAGCTGAGGTAGAGACAGATAGTCATCTCTCCACCACTCAGCCAGGCAGACAAACCCTGCCAGACTGTGAGTCCTAATCCAGGGCCCAGCAGCTACGTGGGTTGCTGAAGGGTGTTGAAACCACAAGTACAACTTGACACCATTGAGCCCACAGTGCTTGTCAATAATCTGTGAATTAGGTGCAGAGATTGTCACTGTAGATCATAACAGTTTCTGAAGGACTCATTACAGCCTATCGTGTCAATGATCTCCAAATTAAGGAGGGGGGTGTGGGGTAAGAGGGAAAAGGAGTGGGGAGAGCCAACAAAAAGGGAAGAAGGGTGGGAGGGGAGATAAAAGTCAGAGCCCCAGCTCCGAAGGAGCCTTTAAAGATTATCAGGCCAGCGATCTGAGAATTCCATTGGGATGAGCTTGGAAGCCCAACTCCATCTGAGCTGGGATTGGAAAGGGGGCGCTAGGGGGCAACCAGAAGTAGGCCTCTGGGAAGGATGACTTCTCAGCCATTTCTTTTGAGGCTAGAAGAGCTTTTGGAAGAGGGCTCCAGATGTCAATGGGAGGCCTGGAGGATGCCAGCCCGCCCAGGATGGGTGTACACTTTGATTTAGAGCACTTTCCAGGGCGAGCCACAGCTGCAGATCTTTGTGAAAAAAGTGGTAATAGTTTCATTTAGGGCAGATGGTGATTGTAGGGTGATTTGGGTTTTTTTTTCCAGTGGCTTGCTTTAACTTCTTTTCATGCCACAGGTAAAAGGTTTCCTTCCTTTTCTTTTGATAATCCTGTACTTCACATGTTAAACAGATCTCATTTCTTTCCCCAACTTGCTTTTGGGGATGCCAAACACCTAGGCCCTCTGAGATTTTGTCACTTTTGCAGTTTTGATTACACCTGATCATACTTCCGGAAGGGAGCTTATGAGTGACACAGGAGTAGTGTATACCATGAGATCACCAGTAGCAAGAATCTTGGAATGGCCTAGACTGACGCAAAGAAGTTCTTCCTTCATGCAGTGCACATGTAGCCCAGTCCGCACTGGTATGTCACTTAATTCGGGCCAGATAAACTTTGAGGAAGGTGTAGGTTTGTTTTTCCCATAAAAGCTGTGGTCACAACTAAATGTAATAATCATAGTTGGAGAATTTAAAGTAAAAGTCTTTCGTGAAATTAGAGTAACAATCCTAGCTACAGGAAAATTAGGATTCTAAGGAAGCCCCATTCCTACTCCTTTGATATGATTAACTGTACCAAGATGGTGTGTTCAATCAGAGAGATATGTACTTAGGCTTCCAAGTGAAGATTTAGAGATACAAAAAGATTCAGGGATTTGGGGAGTCACCTTGAATTCCTGGTAGCCTCTTTTTTTTTTAAATTCTCTTCTAATTTTTAAAAACAAAACCATAGATTCCGTGCAACTGAAAACCACTGGTGGAAGCTCTTTAAGTTTTTAGCTTGTCTTTTTAAAAGGGAATTTCTATTTTAAAGAAAATTAGATCATTTTAATGGGCAAATTGCATTTTCCCCTGGACAACAGCTGCAGTGCAGGGACAGAATCTTACGTTAAAATTACTTGATAATTCAGAAATAGAAATGAAATTGTAAAATATGAAAATATTTCCCAAAAATATGTGAGCTGGAATATATGAAATATATGTGCAAATATATGATACTGTAAGTAATGTGATGATTATTATATATAGTCCAGAAGGCATAAACAAGTGATTATATATTATTTTTGTTGCTATAATTTGAAGTAAGGGAGAAATTTAGTTTTCTAACTACTGAATTCTTTTAAAAAATGCATTTATTTCATCAGTGTGAATTAGATGAAAGAGAATGAGTAAAAAAGGGAATTGAATTCAAAGCAGCTCTGCATTCCTTAGGTTTCAAGGGTCCTTACAGCTCTTCAGTGAAATTATTTGGTGAAATTGGGTCTGGACTGAAACAGCATTTGTTATCCCTTGTTCATTTGTTATGTGTAATGCCACTTCTGAGAACTATAGGCAAGGTGCTGAAGAGACTCACAAAAAAGAAAAAAAATATGATTAAGCAATTTTAAATTGCCAATCTACCATGAATCCATATGCATAACTAATCTCAGTAAACAGAAAGGGATAGAAGTATATGTTTGTTCTTTGTGTTATCAAGAAACATTTATTATAGTTCCTGTCAATAATCCTTCACACTTCCAAAACCTGACAGATTTGGTATAGAAAGAGAATGGGGAGAAATGTAGCTGAAAGAATTTCTATCATTTTGAAAATTGTGCTATAAAAATAAAGGTGTCTCCTGTAAGATTTCTGGTAAGGGATCCTTCAGTCTCAAGGAAAGGAAGTTTGACAATGAATGGTACAATAATCAGTTTCTAATTTGTGCTCTTATTTTCTATATATATATCCTAACTTTCCCCAGCTTATTTCTTGTTGTTTGTTTTTGGAAAGTATGGGATACATTTTTAGAGAAAAGAAATCCCCTAATGTACTTCTTTACCTTCATTTGTTTGTGTTTGTTTCTTAAATCCTGAAGGATCAAGTTTTGGTAATTCTGGAAGTCTTGTGGCTTGCTTCAATTTGGAGTGACTGAGGATTTTTGTAACTTAGAGGGGAGAAGGGAACATTGGAAAAATTGACTTATGCCAGTGTCCTTACTCTGTAACTCTCAGTTTGCTTGTATTTGGGGATAGATCTAAATAAAATTCAACTCATCAAATTTTCCAGTGTTGTGCTATCCATTTTATTTTCCCTTTATCTTTGGCTTTTAAAATCAAGAACTTTTCCGTAGTTGCCATACTTCACTTTTTAATTGTATGTGCCTCTTCCATACCAGACAACTGGTATCACTGCTTCACTGTAGTATGATTACTGCTATGGTCACTTTCATAGAAGATGGTTGGAAGGTCAGGATTCACAGGAAACGACAAAAAAAAAAAAAAAAAAACCTTCATTTGGCCAAATCTGGCTCCTAATATATTTAACCAGTTCCAGAATTAGAAAGCCTTTCTGTACATTTTCTTCTATTTTTCCAGCTTTTTTTCCTTACGTAATGAAATTAAAACTTTTGGAGCCCACAGTTGACATTTTTCAGAAAATTGAGTTATCAAGGCAGTAATTATTTCACGGGGAGATAAAACTCTCATAGCCCTAACTGTCAAATAGGGCCCTTTTCAGATTTTAATTACAAAATAAAATTAGTCTGCTCTTCCTCGGAATGGTTTGTGAGTGGTTAAACAGAGCTTTCCCCCAATACTGGTGGTCGTCAAACTCGGCTAATTAGCAATGCTGAGAAATTCCAGTTAACAAGGACATTCTCCAAGACTCTGCAGGTTCCCTGCCGTTTGCCTTCATTTCCATAAGAAGATTAAGAGAGGAGGGGAACACACTCAAATGCAGATGCAGAAAAGAAGCGTTTTTTAACAAGCATCATAATAGTAAGATGCTTGGCTAGTTCTCACCTAATTACTGCAAGTTAAACCTCTATTTGCCACTAAGAAGAAAAAATAAGTCTACAGTCCCCTATCTCCACAAAATTGTTAGTTGGCTTCAGATATAACACTTGAGGACGTAGAGGGAGAGGTTAGGAGAGAAAAATCAATGTAAAAGATTCTCCAATAAAATTGAGACACACTTAGCAGTTAAGGCTTTTTGGCTAAGACCGGGAGTAGAACAGAATCAAATCAGAATATTCCAAGAATTCTGCATTTGTGTTCCTAATTAACAATATTGCCCTAGAAGTATGTAGCTTTTCGCTGCCCATGGAAGGAAAGTGTTACATTGTCGTTAGATTAAACACTTTCAATTTTCATATCCTGCCAATGCAATATTTTAAGTTATCTGAGGTTGAAGTACCCTGTTCCAAGTCTTTCTGGGATTGTCTAGTAGTCAATGGTGTATTATTGTCAGTACTGTTAGCTGACCTCTTATAAACCTAAAACAGGGTTACTTCTGTTATCTATTGGGATTGTTAGAGTTATTAGTATATTTAGGGGCAGTGATGGTGCTAGATTGAAATCGAATGTCCAGTGATCTGATTTTTTTGAATGCATATGTCTTAGAAAAAATTCTAAAGAGAAAATTGTTTCTGCTATCACCATCTTCTTTAATCTTATTTTCATAGCACATTATTGTGCATAAATGCCAGCCACAGTTAGTTTATTGCCTCTATAAGTACAGCAAGCTTAATTAAAATAAAGCTGTAAATAAATGCAACCAATGATAATACAATTGTAATGTATTTCCACAGCTTATTTAATGATAAAAGCAATTAACAAAAACTTAGACAGCCCCTTTAACCTTTCAAATGCATTATTATAGAGTTCAGACACAGGCACATACATCTCAGAACATGTAAATGCTTTTATATATCATCCCAAGAAAAAATTTTGTGCCTTTTACTATTGCCCCTTGAGAGAAAGAGAGATTTAAAATATTTGCTTTTATAACCATTTGTTATTAATATTTATTTTAATAAATATACACCACCATTATTCACACCAACCTCATAGGGATTTTTCCTTCAAACTTAATTATCCATAAGCTTTTTTTAAGTTTTCTGAATAATGCTATTAAGCGCAGACCAGTACATACACAATCATAAAGTGGAGCTTGGTATGCCCTTCGTGGCGCCTGGACAATCATAATTCATTCATATGTTGAATCTCATAATTTGTACCTATTTTTTTCAGTGGTTTAACCTCCCACTTATCTTGAGGTTGTATGTACATTTCTAAGTTAAGCAAATTAAATTTGATTCTTATGATTTGGAGCCACAGTTTATATGATATGTTAACTTTTCTTTTGTTTAGATTATGTGTAATTAGTTTGATCTTCCATCCCCCTCATTTTTTTTTCTTTAATTATTTCCAAACACGTTCTTTTAAAGGTAAAAGTGATAGTCTCGGGAAAGCGAACATACCAGCAGGGGGCGCACCAGCCACATCCCTGAAACCAACTGCGCTGAAAAGTCGGTGGCTGTCTTCAGATTCTCTGTCAACCTTTTTTCTTTTCTAATCTCCAAAGATCCGTGTTTAGCTTAATATTACACCTAGACTAAATCGAAAACATTGCTTTATTTTGAAGACTAGAGAATACTGACGCATTTTGAGAACACCAGTCTCACCCTTTGTGGACTCCCAAGAACTAAAAAAAAAATCCCATAACTTAAGGAGAAAAAAGGAGAGCCTAGGGTGGGGCGTGGGGGACAAGGAAGGTTGGTTGGAAATAATTTAAGAAAAGTCTGCAAAATTCTTTTTCACAACTTTTCTGAGTCTCCAGTGGGTATACTTAGCTTGAATTTGACAGTAATAAATAACCCTGGGAGGGCAAGAATTGGAGAAGTTGAGGGTAATTATGGGAAGAAGGTTAGTAAGGAACAAAACAATGCACAGTTTGTAAAGATAATAAATGGAACGTGGCTGGTATATACTATTCACTACATTTTCTTTGGGTGAGTAAGGGTAGATCAGGGGAGGAGGGGGCGGAGAGAGTGTAAGAGAAGAAAGAAAATAAGTAACCCCGATGGTTTAAGCTCTTTATAAAAAAGAAATGGCATCAGGTTTTTTTTTTTTTTTCCTCCCCCCCCCCCCTTTGTAGTCAAGTGCATTTTAGCCACAAAGATCCCAACAAGAGAGTGGAAGGAAACTTAGACGGGGCTTTGTTTGACTCCGTGTAGCGACAACAAGAGAAACAAAACTACCTATTTGTAACGGACGTGGTGCCATTGCTCTCCGCTTTGAGCGCCTACCTATTGAAATCTTTACGTCGGGACAATGGGAGAGCGGCTAAAATTACCCTCTTGGGTCCTGGGCGGGCAAGATTCCTGAGCCTCTACCCCCGCCCCCATCCCATCCTCCTCCAGCTTGAGCCTAGCTGGGCTCGCAGCTTCCTCAGTCTGGGCCTCCTTCCCCTGCGTGTGCTGCCAGCACCTGTGCCTGCTGAGCACCGCCCCCGCCTCCCAGGCCTGGAGCCCCTTGGTGGCGCAGCCCCTGACCCTAGCGGCCAGCTCTTTGCTGCCAACACCGTAGAAGTCAGCCGGGGAAATGCCAGGGCTGGTTCTGCTGGAGTCCTGGGAACTCTGCGTGGGAGGGAGTTTGTGAGTGCGGCCCAAAAGCCACCTCTGTACAATGCCGTGGGATGCCAGGAAGTTGAAATGACCCTCCCCCACTGCCTGCACTTTTGAACGTCCTTCTCTGTCTTCCCCCAGCCCTCATTTGTAAGCAGCATCCCCCAAAATCCTCATTTGGGAGAGACTTTAGAAAAGTAGGGAGAAGGGAAGAGTACCCTCATCGCCTTTGCACGAAGTGAACGGTGACAGACTGGTGGGAGATGTGGCTGGGAGTGACAGAACAGGTTGTAGTTTCCTGGGCCAAAGAGCTGGACTAGGCCGGGAAACAACTGCTTACCAAGGCCCTGCCTGCCCTTAACTCCGAGTCGAGTACGTGGTCAGAGCGAGCAAGATTCATTTTTAAGAACAGAACAAGTTATGAGGCAGCAAGAAGGGTTTTGAGGACAGAGGTTTTGATCTCCTAACTTCTTGTCCGGGACAGTGTAAGAAGTGGGTGATTGGGTGCTGGCACCAGCAAAGGAAGAGGGACCAGGGAAGAGCCTGGTTAGTGAGAAGCCTTAGGGGGCTGGAGTCAGGAGCAGTGCTGTGGGATGAGCGGCAGAACCAGGACACACCAACTCCTGCAAGGCCTGTTTCCTGGAATACTAGTTGAACAGTGGCCCTGAGCCACCCACTCTGCCCTGCCCCACCCCCACACCTAGCTGCTTCCCGTGCCCCTTCCTCATTTCAGTATCTTGCACTAAAAAGTAAATCAATATTAAGTTTGAAGAGGGGGAAAAAAAAAAAACCCACATAGTCTTAGTGCTGTTTACCCACTTCCTTCGAAAAGGCGTGTGGTGTGACCTGTTGCTGCGAGAGGGGATACAAAGGTTTCTCAGTGGCTGGCAGGCTGGCTGTGGGAGCCGCCTCCCCCTCCTCTCCTCCCCCCCCCTTGCTCCCCCCGCCTCCCCCGCGCGGCCGGCGGCGCGGCAGGCCCCGCCCCCTTTCATGCAAAACCCAGCGGCGAGGCTGGGCTCGAGTGGAGGAGCCGCCGGGCGCTGATTGGTCGCTAGAAACCCATTTATTCCCTGACAGCCCCCGTCACATGGATGGTTGTCTATTAACTTGTTCAAAAAAGTATCAGGAGTTGTCAAGGCAGAGAAGAGAGTGTTTGCAAAAGGGGGAAAGTAGTTTGCTGCCTCTTTAAGACTAGGACTGAGAGAAAGAAGAGGAGAGAGAAAGAAAGGGAGAGAAGTTTGAGCCCCAGGCTTAAGCCTTTCCAAAAAATAATAATAACAATCATCGGCAGCGGCAAGATCGGCCAGAGGAGGAGGGAAGCGATTTCTTTCTTTCTTTTTTTTTTTTTTAAATCGTGATTCCAGTTTGCTTCTCTCTCTCTTTTTTTCCCCCAAATTATTCTTCGTCTGATTTTCTCGCGGAGCCCTGCGCTCCCGACACCCCCGCCCGCCTCCCCTCCTCCTCTCCCCCCGCCCGCGGGCCCCCCAAAGTCCCGGCCGGGCCGAGGGTCGGCGGCCGCCGGCGGGCCGGGCCCGCGCACAGCGCCCGCATGTACAACATGATGGAGACGGAGCTGAAGCCGCCGGGCCCGCAGCAAACTTCGGGGGGCGGCGGCGGCGGCGGCGGCAACTCCACCGCGGCGGCGGCGGGCGGCAACCAGAAGAACAGCCCGGACCGCGTTAAGCGGCCCATGAACGCCTTCATGGTGTGGTCCCGCGGGCAGCGGCGCAAGATGGCCCAGGAGAACCCCAAGATGCACAACTCGGAGATCAGCAAGCGCCTGGGCGCGGAGTGGAAACTTTTGTCGGAGACCGAGAAACGGCCGTTCATCGACGAGGCCAAGCGACTGCGAGCGCTGCACATGAAGGAGCACCCGGATTATAAATACCGGCCCCGGCGGAAAACCAAGACGCTCATGAAGAAGGATAAGTACACGCTGCCTGGCGGGCTGTTGGCCCCCGGCGGCAACAGCATGGCGAGCGGGGTTGGGGTGGGCGCCGGCCTGGGCGCGGGCGTGAATCAGCGCATGGACAGTTACGCGCACATGAACGGCTGGAGCAACGGCAGCTACAGCATGATGCAGGACCAGCTGGGCTATCCGCAGCACCCGGGCCTCAACGCGCACGGCGCCGCGCAGATGCAGCCCATGCACCGCTACGACGTGAGCGCTCTGCAGTACAACTCCATGACCAGCTCGCAGACCTACATGAACGGCTCGCCCACCTACAGTATGTCCTACTCGCAGCAGGGCACCCCTGGCATGGCGCTTGGCTCCATGGGCTCGGTGGTCAAGTCCGAGGCCAGTTCTAGCCCCCCTGTGGTTACCTCTTCCTCCCACTCCAGGGCGCCCTGCCAGGCCGGGGACCTCCGGGACATGATCAGCATGTACCTCCCCGGCGCCGAGGTGCCGGAGCCCGCCGCCCCCAGCAGACTTCACATGTCCCAGCACTACCAGAGCGGCCCGGTGCCCGGCACAGCCATTAACGGCACACTGCCCCTCTCGCACATGTGAGGGCTGGACAGCAAACTGGAAAGGGGAGAAACTTTCAAAGAAAAACAAGGGAAATGGGAGGGGTGCAAAAAAGGAAAGTTAGAAACAGTATGGAGAATAACCTGGTACGCTCAAAAGAAAAAAAAAAATCTCATCACCCACAGCAAATGACAGCTGCAAAAGAGAACACCAATCCCATCCAAACTCACGCAAAAACCGCGATGCCGACAAGAAAACTTTTATGAGAGATCCTGGACTTCTTTTTGGGGGACTATTTTTGTACAGAGAAAACCGGGGTGGGGGGGTGGGGAGGGTGGGGGATTGGACCTTGTATAGATCTGGAGGAAAGAAAACTACGCAAAACTTTTTAAAAGTTCTAGTGGTACGGTAGGAGCTTTGCAGGAAGTTTGCAAAAGTCTTTACCAATAATATTTAGATCTAGTCTCCAAGCGACGAAAAAAAAATGTTTTAATATTTGCAAGCAACTTTTGTACAGTATTTATCGAGATAAACATGGCAATCAAAATGTCCATTGTTTATAAGCTGAGAATTTGCCAATATTTTTCAAGGAGAGGCTTCTTGGTGAATTTTGATTCTGCAGCTGAAATTTAGGACAGTTGCAAACGTGGAATGAAGAAAATTATTCAGATTTGGACATTTTAATTGTTTAAAATTGTACAAAAGGAAAAAAATAGAACAAGTACTGGCAAAACCATCCCTGTGGTCTTGTTGAAAGGGCAAAAGTTTTAGATTGTACTAAATTTTTTAACTTACTGTTAAAAGCAAAAAAAAAAAAAAAATGGCCATGCAGGTTGACATCGTTGGTAATTTATAATAGTTTTTGTTCAATCCCACCTTTCCATTTTGTTCAGATAAAAAAAATGAAATTACTGTGTTTGAAATATTTTCTTATGGTTTGTAATATTTCTGTAAATTTATTGTGATATTTTAAGGTTCCTCCCCTCTTTATTTTCCGTAGTTGTATTTTAAAAGATTCGGCTCTGTATTATTTGAATCAGTCTGCCGAGAATCCATGTATATATTTGAACTAATACCATCCTTATAACAGGTACATTTTCAACTTAAGTTTTTACTCCATTATGCACAGTTTGAGATAAATAAATTTTTGAAATATGGACACTGAAATTATGTTTGAGTCTTTCATTTATTTGGATAACACTGATTATACATAACTTCTCGGGAATTGTAATACTGTATTCAGCCAGGAAAGCAAAATGCCAAAAACCTTGGTATTAATAGTCCAGCAACATGTGCTAATGTTAACTGAAAAGAGAGAGAGATGGCTGGTTGATTAATAAGTACTCTGGAAAAATTGAAATGCTTATGTCATTTCTAAAATAGAAACTAGAGACATATATTGTAAATCCACCCCCTCCTTTTCTAAGCAGCATGAATAAGCATGATGGGGACTTATACTTAAACTGATTTGTGCCACTTGTTGCCAGAAAGGAGTCAATTCTGAAATTTTTCATGTAGCTTAGCAGATGGGGTATTGAGCCAAATCAGAACCAGGTTGGCTGGTTTTGTCTTCATTTTCTTCACAGCACAATGGCCCTTTGAAACCTGGTTATAGGGGGAAATGATGCTTCTTGTATCGGAATAATTGCAAACTAGACATGCAAAGTGTTCATCTGCTGGGTGGGTGTTTGGATTACTCTGGCCCTGCTATTGTCTGAGAGGAAACAAGTGGTTTGCTTTCTTTGTTCCTTGACTTCATAAACTTTCTCCTCTACATTTTCCTGTTTAGAGCAAGGGAAAGCAAAGAACGTCTTGCAAAATTCCCCGACTTGCCATGGATGTAGTTTTTTTTTTATTATTTATTTTCTTTTTTTTTTTTTCCTTTCTCTCCCTCCCTGAATTCCATTTCTTAAATTGGCAGCGTGGGTCCAAGCCTGTAGCCCCAAATCGGATAATCTCTGCAGCTGATAACAAGCAAAAGAGAAGCCAGGCAACAGCCATATTACAGAAGAAAACAATCAACTCCGAGGTAGATATTTTACTTTGTCCGGTCTAATCACATTTGGAAATGATTATGCTTTTGATCTGTTAACTGTTTTACTACAGTAGTAGAGAAGTGGGGGGAGGGGAAAGGGTGGAGAAACAAGATTGGATTTGTTGTTTTCTTTTGCCCTAGGAAAGGTAAAGAAAGGCTTTAGTTGTCCTCAGTGGGAGCGGAAAAGTTGGGAAAATCGACATAGTCTTTGAATTAGCGATGCTCCAGTATCGCAACCAACTCGCGCTTTGGCGCCGCCGGAGAAACTATGACCTAGTCAGGGACTTTTTTATTTACTACTTGCTTCGCACATCTTCCCCCACCTAAGGGGACCAGGAACCAAGAGCCGGGCATTCTTAAGAGTGCAGGATTGCTTTCCACAATTTCAAGAGCTTGTCGTGTCAACTTGCTGCAACTTTGGAGAAGTTGGAATCCGGCAGGGCTTTCCACCCTTGAGTAAAGTACCCGCAGCAGCCACTAAGTTAGCTCATCCTATTGGTTTGCATCTTCTCATTTCCAAGAAAGTATTTCTTGAGGTGTTGCTAAATGTTGGGTCTAGGTTGAACTAGGAATGTCTCATTTTCTGTATTTTAGCTTATTCGGAATTGCTTTATTTTGTAATTTGGGGGCTTTATTTACTTCTTTATCCTCATTTTAAGGGTAATGTTGTACTGGGAAGGGACAGTTATTCCAGTTCCCAATTCTAAGCGAGGCATTTTCCCCCCTAATTAATGCAGAGACTCTAAAAGAATTTCCCCCGGCCTGGCCAGCCATTGTAATGCATATACGGATTATTCACGTGGTAATGAGCACATTCGCCAGTTCTTGCTCACACATACGAATAAAAGAAACTTTGAATAAAGATCCAAATGAACGTGCTGGGGGTGTGGGGTGGATATCCCCGGAATTTTAGCCAATCAATTTGATATAGAATGTATATATTTGAAAAATAAATATATGCTAGGGAAAAAAAAAAAAAAGACCTGCAGGATCAGACTGAAAAGCAAAGTTTTGGCAAAATGTTCACGTTCAAATATTTTGCAAGCAGAAAGGGAGCACAATATTTTAGAAGTTGATATAGTTTTTGCAGTGGTTGTCACTGTATTTGTATTACACAGGATAACTTGCCATTTCCCCTCCCATCCAACCATATCTGCAAACCAAGTACTTGAAAAATAGAAGCCAAAATATTTTGTTTACAAATATAAATTCATTTGATAAACTGCATCTGAAGAAAACCATACAAATTTCATTGCATCATTCATTTGATCGAGTAAAATAGTTCTCCAAGTTGTATCATTTCATAGTCAGATTAATATTAACAACACAGTATTTTAGCAACAAATGTGATTTTAACAAAAAATATTCTGAAGATAGCTACTGAGTATTTAGTTCTTTCCTTGGGATATTATTCAGCTCAAGGAAACCACTTTTCAGTCAAAGGGGGTGAATTTAAATGTTTTGTTAACCTTATAAACAGACTAGAAATGTGCAAAAGGATGAGATTATAGTCAGTTCTCTGCGGTTTTTTTTTCTCTTCCTGCCCTGACCCCCACCCCCATACTTTAAATAAAGAACGTTAAAATATTTTTGCTGAGCTGTAGTAGATTAGCAAGGTTTCTTTGCCAATGCTGGAAAGCTGGTATTACAGACTGTCCCAGGGGAAAATGGCTCACATTAACCACTAAATGAATATTTGACAAGGGCTCATTCGGAGGTATTATTACTATAAACGTGTCCCTACTGGACTTTTCAAGGGTCAAAGAGCAACGCTTCAATTAATTATTTAGACTGCTAGTAGATTTGGTTGTAATAGCTGTACTTATTTCTAGAAACCGACACATTCTTACAGTAGGAAAAATCTCTGGAGAATCTTCTCCATCAGCAACCCCTTAGATTGAAAAACACATGGACCTCTGGCATTCTAAAAACTGACTTTTTTATTAAACCTTATCCTGGGCTGGGGGAAGGAATTATGGTCTCTTTTTCTACATCATAGACTATTTTGAGTTTAAAACGGGAGGGGGGAGGACATAACCATTTATCTTAATTTCCACATCATGTCTGGCAAGGTCTTTTAGGGATTTGCGATGTGGGGAGAGAAGAGAGGGTGTTTATTTATAACCTTTGCCTTTTCTAAGTAGCAGTGTCACAGGATTTCAGAGACCCAGGCAGGCCCTGAATTTAGACAGGATCCACATTCCTGTTTGCCAGGAAAAATCTGAGGTTTTAAATGGAAAGCTCCATAGACTGAGTGCCCTGAGTTCTAATAGTGGCAGAGTAAATTGGGGTGCAAGGTGTAGTTCTTCCTTCCCTCCAACCTATTGGTCAGAACACTGCAAGGTGCATGAGGAGGGGCAGGGTTGCATTTTTGCCATGTCATAAGTTCTTCCATGGCCCTAGGTAAGCTGGTAAGGGAATGATTTGGGGAGTAGATTCCTTGACAATAATATAAATTGAATGAATAAGAGATAAGCTGGGGGGGGGGCGGTGGAAGCAGTAATTACAAACCCAATTCATTCAGCTTTTCAGAACTTTTGTTATGGGAGTTCCATTGACGGGTTTTGAGCTGCCAGTTTTCTCACATTAAAAGGAACTGATCAGCGCCTCAGGGGGACAAGGAATACCGCTTAACTGCATAGTGATGGGGTCTTCATTTAGCACCATTACAAGAAGAAAATTAAACAGTGCCTTTGTGTGCACGAGGTTTACTTTTCAACTGCTAACAGTTTATAGCTAACTGCTCTGAGATTGAAGTTTGACTATGGTTTGATCGCCTGTGAGTTGGCACTGCTTATTTATTTATTTATCTGTTGTAATTGAAAGAGCTTTCTACCCACTACGACCCCCGCCCCCTTTCATTTCTTGGAGAATTTTTTAAAAACAGGTCCTCATATTTTTCCTTGTGGAAGGAGTTTCCTTTGCCATGAGCTCATTTTGTGAAGACTTGAGCTCACATTCCCCCCCCCCCATAATTGCTTTAAAATAATTTGCATCTCTATTTTTTCTTTCTTCTTTCTTTCCTCCTTCTCCTCCTCCTTCTTTTTCTTTTCTTTTTCTGCTGCATTTCCTTGCTCTCAGAGCTCAAGCTTTTCAGGCTGCAACAGTGGTTGAGGATGGAGTATGACTTAATATTCTTTGCTTTCTCTTTTGACCCAAGTTAGAAGCTGTCTGGGTGGATCTCCCTAGGGACTTTGTCTATGAGGTGAATACCTTAAAGAAGGGAGAAGGGGGAAATAGTGTGATCTTTACTATGAAAATCTGGATAAAGTCCAAAGGGACATCACCTCCGGAGGTCTGGAGTAAAAAGCTGTGGAAGGAGCTTTCCAAATACAGGGAAATTGCCCAAACCAGAGAAATTGATTTTGTGTTTTTCATAGTTATTTTCTATTAAAAACTTTCCTGGAAGCCTAATGTGTAATACCCATCACGGGAGGCTTGGTATCTCCTCTCTTTCTTCTGATGATGCTGTCCAGTTTTACGATTCTTGTTTTCAGTTGGTATATATTTTTCTTCTGTGGCCTTTAGAAAAGAATGGACTTGACTTTTTTGTTTTGATTAAGGAGACCTGTCTTTGGAAAGGTGGATTATTAAGATAAGTCTAAGATTTCTCATGACAGAGAGCTCTCTGTGTGCAGATGGATTTTATATTATATTTTGGTTTAATGTGATGTTTCTGATTCCTGGAGCACTGTCCTCAGTTTTCCTCGCAAAACAAAAAGAACATCCCTTTATTTGAGAGTAAAAATAGTTGCTGCTTCTAGGCATTTGGACTAGAGATGCTTTTTCGACTTTGCAAAGAAGCACCAGGTGTTTTAATAGCTCAGAGAAGCCCATCGTTTCATTACCATCGTCTGCCTGCGTGTTCAGGATAAAGTGTGCACTGCTTTACAAAGATTTCGGCTCTTTGAAGTATCATTTGCTTCCTTCTCTCGGCTTTGGTGCGGGTGCGGCTCTGGGCTGTGACTGCGCGGGCCTCCCGCTGGCTGCCTAGGGGAGCGCTCAGTGCCCAGCGGACGCGCGCGGGAAGATGCGGGCCTAGGCCGACTAGCACCGGTCGGGACTTGGGACTTGACGTCACCACTGCCCCCAGGGTCTCCCGAGGAAGGTGCTGTATGGGGCTCGAGTTCTCTCTGCCGAGGCTTTGCCAAAACGGTTGCATCTCCTTTCCCATAACCCTGTATGGTCCCAGGTCGGGCAAGTGTAGAAAATCTCCTGAGCTGTTGGGATTCTCACCGCTCCAGAGCCTTCTGCCTCCTAAGACCTCCTGACCCCTGAGATGGTTTAGGCCCCAAACTTTCCAAATCAAATCCTGCCTTCTTGCCGCTTACCACAACCTTTTCTTTTGAAGCGTTGTTTGTCCCTGTTTGTGACCATATCTCAGAATTAGTAATCTGTTTCCTGCCAAATCAGAGGTGGTGGATTGGCAGGGGTGTGAGAGGGGATGGAAGCATTCTGGGCTCTCCAGAATATTATGCCCTTCTAGGGTCAGAGCAGGTAGGAATGGGAAGACACAGAACCTTCACTTTCTCATTTTTAAAATAGCTACTACATATTTATTTTACAGAAGATGAATGTAAAGAACCTGACACAAAATAAGCTTAATTCATAGCTACGATTTTCTTACTGTCCAGCAGAATTAGATGATGGGGAAGGGAAGCAATTCTTGTGTTAGACTCCAGAGATAGATACAGAAATTGTGATCCTGTCTCTCCTTGTTGGTCCTGGGTAGTGAAATAAGATTTGTCAGACTACCCTTCTTACTTTTCCAAGTGCTCTTTTTGACTTAGGGTTGGTCTAAGAAGTTATCTTGCAAACTTGCCATCCCTAGGTATCTTCCTGAAGGGAAGGATCCTGGCATTTCGGTTAGCAGCCGCCCCCACCCGCAGAAGGCAGAAAAATAATTACTATATTAAAAGGAGCAGTGAATTCTTCCCGAGGGTTCTTATCGCTGGCGGCCAGGCCAGAAGCCGGACTGCGCCCCCACCCCCACCTCCACCTCCACCCCCACCCCGTGACGTCAGGGCCTTCAGGGCCTCAAGGATGAAATGATTACGTTGAGGGTTCCAGAAAGGGTAATCCAAACGCTGGTAGGACCAGGTCAGTGGAGCCGGTCTCCATCACCACTACCCAGCCCAGCTCTGGAGGCTCCAGAGACTCCTCGCCCTCTAGAGTATAACCAAATACACAAGTAGCCAGAGCCTCACATACATTACACTCATCAGCCAGAGGAGCACCCTTTTCTCTTACATGTAAACGTTCAAAGTTATCTGATTTGCTAGCTAGAATTTGTTGTGGGATCTGTTGTGGTTTTGTCGCGCTTATGTTTGTTTTGTTGCTAGACAAAATTACAGAAAAAAAAAAACTCTTTACACTTTGCACCATAGCTTTATTTTATTTAAGCCCACCCAAGTTTAAGCAGTGATTTAAGATTTGGACTTGGAAGTGTTTTTTGCTTCTGATATCACCATGATTAGGACAGTTGTCTGACATACCATTGCTATTGCAATGGTATTATAATTGCTGTGCCCTATCTATTTTCTCTTCTCCGCTCCTAGTAATTTGTATAGCTTTTAATAATCTTTTTAGAATCAAGTATTGATAAGAGAACTTCTAGGAACCATTACTTAAATTGTAGATAAAAACCATTTTTGGGGGGGGGGGGTGGAATTCATATAAATAAGATTTATAAAACTATTTGTTGGTGGAAAAGCACCTTGCACCTTAGCATTTTGGGAAGATGAACTTCTAAAGTTTTCTTTCCAACTTTCAAATCCACTTAAATCATTAAATTAGTGCCCCTCCAATGAGAAGCATTCTGGAAATTGGGCCTTATGTTCTCCTATTGGACCAGAACCTCACAGAGAATACCTTTACAAGAATTAGCCAATATTTTGCATGCAGCTAGTTTACTCTCAATTGACATCCTGGCTGATTTGACTATCACACTTAACAGCTCAAATCTAGGTTATTAAATAACATTACAATTCAATCAGAATGAAATACTAACTGGCAAACCTGTCTTCTCCTCAAAGTCCTCCTCCCGTTCTATTTCCCCTTCCCTCCATCTCCAAGGAAAATATCTCAAAATCAAGTTTCCCTTGAAGGTTTATTTACCCCCAACTTCTGTTAAACTAGACTAACACTCTCTCATCAGCTTTCTAAACACTCTCTCATCAGCTTTGTGAAATGGTGTAAAAACATCTTGGAATCCAAGATGGCAAAATAAACCTGGGCATATGGGGAAGACTTCATTGTTAGGAAATTGATTTAAATGTTTAACTCACACTTCAGCCTCAATGCTTCCCTTACTAACTGCTCTTTCTTCCCTCACTGCCTGCTCCCAGTTCTTGGGTACCCTACTACCTCTATTAGCAAGCTGGTTCCCTCAGCATAAATTATGAATGCATATCAAGCAGGCCCTTCTGATAAGATAAATCAGAGGCTATTCTCTTTTTGCACATTTCTGCTTTTATTCCCATGGAAACTTCTCCCTACCCCACAAGCAGTGTCTTTCTACAAACTTACTCTCCCCATATAAACTATAGTGGTATGTTCTCAGTAGGAAAAAATCAGGTAATTTTTCCCCCAGGAAGCCTTACAAGTTAAGGATACAAAATATTTCATGGTTAGTTGTATGAGCTTCCAAATTAGCTGCATATAAAGTATTTTAAGTTTTTTTTTCTTTTTTTTTTTGGCTGTCACTGGCTGGCAATACTCATTTTGTGTGTGTGTGTTGGTTTGAAAAGCAGGAAGAAATGTAATGAATTGAGTGCTGTCAGAGATGTCTTCTGTTTGAACAATCTGCGATGGGCTGAATGGCAGGGACTCCCTCATCCAGTGCAGGTGCAGTAGAGCTGGGGAAGGGGGGAGGGGGGCTCCCTCTGTTCAGTCAAAAAGCACCATTCTCCACAATAGACCACACACTGACAGCCAGCGTGACATCAACTCACACTTTCATACTTTTTCCCCTATCCATAGTTCTGAGTTCACAAAGTGGCCATACACTAGCCTTAGTTAGGTTCCTTTAATGAACATTTTGTGGCTCCTGTGGCCAACATTGAAATGTGCTGAGCCCTCAGAGGAACAAATAGATTTTTAATCGTGAGTTCCAAACCAAAATGTATAGCTATAGATATTAAAAATCAGCTGGTCTCTCCACTCTCTCCCAATATCAATGTTCATGACAGTCCCAGATGAGCTATAATCCAAAAACTCCAAGTTAAAGGTTTCTCTAAGGCTACTTAGGTTCCAACACCCTGTCTTCCATGTCCTGAGAGATCAAACAGGAAAAGAGAGAAGGCATGAATTTCATGTATTTATTTAAATGTAAAAGGACTTCTAGTATTTTATTATACTACGTGAGAGAGCTAATCCTGCAAATGAACAGACATTAATCTTGTGGAGTGGAGTCCTGTCCCCTTTTGAATCACTTATACTGGGGAGGAAAAGATAGGGGTTAGGAAAGGCAGTAACTATTTTAAAACTCTGGACAAAGATGCAACCACCACTAGACTGCCCCACTGTTGAAAGGACTGTACCTTGCAAGATTTCATTTCACACTTTTACACGCCCAGGCCTTGGGGCCTCAAGTTTTAAACGGAATTATTCAAGAAGGGGACGCTTATTATTGGAGAAACTATCAAGCCCTTCTTCTTGCCCCCTCCCTCACCCAGTCCCTACTCCCCTCTACCTCCACCCCTTTGCACTTTAGTCCTGGATCTGAACCCTTTAGCAGAACGAGGGAGAGGGAAATAAAGGGCTGCAGGCCAGGACAGTTGCCTCAGCACCACCGCCGCAAGATCCCCGCGGCCCTGCCACTATCTGATTTCTCACTGTGCGGTGACTTGCTATAGCATCGCGCTGTGGAAAATTGCTCCTTGCTTACTTATTTTAAAAAACCACGTAGCCGTATACATTTTTCATGCCGCAACAAAAACATCAACTTTCCACTCCCCCTGAGCAAAACGTGTTTATCTTTCTCCTAAACATCGTTCAGTGGGTGGGAGCAGGAATAGACAGACATCTCAGGGCAGCGGTCACAAGACCCTCCACCTATCCCTCAGCATGGAGACAAGGAGCCCGGGGTCTGGCAGGGTGGGGCCGGGGAATTTGATGTGCAGGGAGAGTTAAGGTCAAATTCTTTTAAACCTCAAATAGCACCGGGAAGAAATGGGTAAGAGTGCTAGAAGCCCCTTATGTGACTACTACTACTACGGTCCCCGTGGCCCATTGTGGGTATGCCTATGGCGCCTACTAAAGTCTAGGCCTAGGGCGAGAGACACTTCCTGCCCCTAGACCCACAGCCCGCAGCTACTTGATAGCTAACGTGTCTTCCGGCCGGTACACACCCACAATTAATCTTTCTTATTAAAGCCTCCATTCTGTACCCAAGGGGCGACTCAAACCTATTTAGATTTCCTTGGTTGGCTGCACAAATTTAAGTGGGCAAAGAGTTATAAACCTAATAACAGAGGGCGCACGAGAGAGATTGAGATTTGAGTAGAGAAGAGGAAGGATTCGCTAGGGGTGTCAGGATGCTGTGGGCCTTGCCCACCCGGTGCATCTACCTCAAGGTGCACAGCAGGCTCTGGGAAAGGCAGCGAACCTCACGGGCACAACTCACACACATCTGTACACACACCTACACCCGACCCTTTTCGCTCACTGGTAGCTTGCATGAAGATGCCTCTTCGGATTTCTCAAAAGCCCCTCAGAAACGCGGGATTCTTAGAGTATCCCAAATCAGGGACCTCGCAGAGAACCAAGGAAGGTTTGCACTGTTTGGGATTAATTGAGAATAATTAACACTGGAGACCGTTAATCACCACTTTGCTGCTCTCTGCCTCCTTTCGGGTCTGCGGCGTCTGCCTCTTTCCGCTCCCGCTGCCGACGCGGGTGGGTTTGCTGGTGAAAGTGAAGACGTCGCGGTAGCTGTCACCCAGTTCGGCTGTACTTTTTTAAACGCTCGCATATTGTTTGATTACTAATTCGAGTTAATATGATCTTTATGGCAACATAACAGTGGATAATTGGCCTTTTTTTCTGAACAACAATGTAAATCACAATCGCTTTATTATTTAATAACGTCAAACGCTTCGTTGGATTGGCCCCGACCGAGAAGACCTTTTCTTTCTAGACAGTGTTGTGGAGGAAGAACAATGAAGATCTAATTGTGGAGATTTCATAAGTTGGCTCCCGTAAATGAACAGCTTAGATATGGAAGTTCCAGCAGATGTGGGCACTATTCGCTGTAGAAACTCTATCCCCACCCCCAACATACACAGTCCAAACATTCTATTGGAGGTTTGTGTGTGTGTGTGTGTGTGTGTGTGTGTGTGTGTGTGTGTTGGTAGTGGTGGTCCTCAGATCCTAGCAACCACCTAAAGTTTCCAGTAGTAATTAGAGCTTTTATCGGGCTTGCTCTTCAGCCCTTTATATTGCCGATTTAGCATTAAGGCATTAAGTCCACACACCAAATTAGAGTGACTCCCAAATAGCCACAACCACTTATGCGCCCTTTAGGTCAGTTTTTTTGTTGTTGTTGTTGGACGCCAAGGACAAGGTCCTGTATTTTGCTTTGTTTTATTTTATCTATCTATTTATTTATTTAGTCTTGCTTGGTTTTGATTTGGCTTTTTTGGATAGAATCACTTGGAATAGACTTTTTTTTTTTTCAGGGAGAGTTTTGCAAGGGATACAAGCCATAATTTTGCAAGTGCATGGAAGAGCAGAAGAAACCCAAAGACCCCCTCAAATGAAAACGACAATACTTGGAAGGAAGGGTCTCACTGCTTGAAAAAAAAAATCAGATTTGTCCCCAAAGCCCCCATTCTAACGGTATCCATCAGGGCTTTTGCGGTCGGAGGACCGCTGTCTCTGGGGTCTTCAGACTTTGTAGTCTTTTTTGCAAATGGAAAGCCCCCACCATTGAGAATTTGGGTCAAGGAGAGAGACTCAGAACCTACAGCAGTTTTTGTTTTTGCGTGTGCCCGCCTCTCCATTTTATTCAACTTCTCTTGCCTGTCGGGAAGCAGAACAATTCGCTCCCCACCCACCCCCCTCCGCCCCGCTTCTAAGATAAACAGGAGGTGAGAAATGCTTTGCCTGCACACGCGCCCTAGGGGCCTCCTCTCCCTTCACACACTGCCCCCACCCCAACCGTGCAGCTGTCCCCGAACCAGACCTGGTGGAACATACCCCTTCTCTCTTCCCACCCGCATTTCAAAACCATCACATTGACTATTCTACAGCCATGTTCACATTTTCAGCCCTCTTTGCCACTAGCCAATTTGTTCCCGGTCTGCTCCCTCCCCCCTTACTGAGAACCACAAAAGTGAAAGGTTGAGGAATTGGGAGAAGGCAGTGGGTTTTCAAAATGTACCCCCCATACACCGCACCCCTTTTGAAAGTATTTTACCACAAGAAGTGTATTTGGAAAACTTTTCCTAACAAGAGTTGGGCGCAGTGTTATTCTTCTGCATGGGTCTGGTGGCCTCCCCGCCCCCGCTGGACAATGCACGCTTTGAGGCTCGGTGGCCTGCAGGCAGCGGGAGACGAGGGGACTGGGCAGCCTTCCTCCTAGGGGCCCGCAGCTGGGGAAGCGCCAGGCAGGGAGCAGGGGCGGGGAGGCGGGCCACGCAGGAAGGAAAGCCATAAAAGTACCATTTTCCCCCCAAGTCCTGCACAGAGGCAGGCTTTGAGGACCTAAGGGCACGGCTGCTGGGGAGGGGGTAAGGGGACAAGGGGGCGGTGAGAGGGTGTGCGTTTTGTTCCTTTTCACACACCATCACCCCCCCCCCATTTTTTTTCAGCACAGAATTATACACCCTAGGTTTTCCAAACCCCTGCCCTCACTCTTGAGGACCTGGTCTTTGGTTAATAAAATAATGCTCAAACCAACCCCCGCCAGGTTCCAGCCTTTTGTCTTCTCGGCGCCTTTTCCCACTCCCGCTCCGGGTATGGCCCCACAGGGGGAGAAAACTGGTCTTAAAGCATCACTTTTCTTTTTCCTTACAGTGGTGGGGATCGAACCTAAGTCCTTACGCTTGCTAGACAAGCCCTCTCCACTGAGCTACACCTCCAGCCCTTCACCCCTAGGACGTCACTTTCTTGTTGGGAGTGTTTTTCTCCCCAAGAGAGCATCAGCACCCTCACCGGCTAGGAGAGCGCTCTGAGGTCAGCGGAACCCCTCAGAGAGTTACCACCGTGGTGGAAGCATTTGTCTGAGGTTTAAAAACGTATACCAAACCGGGTGTTGGGGCCACGTGCTGTGCCTTCGAAAAGCCGCCGCGGGCCCTGGCTTTCAGAGCTGCGGCAGCCAGGGCTGGCGTGGAGGGGGCGCTGAAACCACCGGCGGGCGATAGGAGCCGGCGCTGAGCAGATCTGGCCACAGCGCTGAGTGAAGCGAATTATCTGGAGCGTGTTTGATCTGGGGGCTGCGTAGTCAGCTTCTGCTTTATTTGTTTGTTTGTAATCTCATATTTAGCAAGCCAGGACCGTGGCAGCTAGGGAGAAAGGAAGAGATGGAGGAGGGGGCTTCGCCGTAACCACACCCCTTCCTAATGAGTTAATTTCCATACTTGCGTCTCCGGCATCTAGCGCCCCCCTTTTTCCAGACGCTACCGTACTGCTGCGTCTTGCGCAGCGCAGACACCTCTACATTGGATTGAAACAAAAAACCTCGCGGTAAGAGCAGAAAATTGGTCTATTGATACATTCGCTCCGAGTGTTGATCTTGGCATCACCGGTAGCCGGTTAATCCCCACCCCCCCACCCCCAAAATGGGTCGCACACGGATTGCGGAGGGTTTGCAGACACTCAAGGCAGACAGCAACTGACGTTGCCCCCCCACACACACCCGCGCCCTTCCTCGCTTCCAGCTGTCCGACCCCTCACTTCGCTTTCTTGCTACCTAACTCTGGACCCCCCACCCAACCCCAAGGTGAAAGCAGTGAGGGCAGGGTCAACCTCTTTCTAGGGGAGGAATGATCTCAAACGAAAGAATCAAAAGTGAAAGTTTCAAACTTGATACCGGCCCTGGAGACGAGTGCAGTCTTGAACTGGAGGGAGGGTACTGGCCCGACCGTGGGCACGTAGGAGAGTGAAGGAGGTGAATTGAGGTTGTGAGATTGCGTCTAAAGACTGGGCGCATCAAAATTGTCAAAGACAGTGAAGAAGTTTTGGGCGAGCCCTCAGTAGGAAACTAAAGGCGGGTTTCAGCTGCTTCTAACCAGGTTTCCCACACCTTTTTTTTGTGTGTGGCGATTCTGCTCAGGAAATTGGCGAAAGAAACAGACCTTCACAATTGCTCACCGTCCCCTGCGCTCGCCACCCAGGTTACCTCGCCGCGCATATTAGGATGTGGGCTCCAGTTTGAGCTCCAAAATAGCTTGCTTGTCAATTGCGAGCTGAAGCAATATCAAAGTGAACTGTCCCAAGTAACTCTTGTCTAGAAGCTGGGAAGAAGCTTAAGCAGCTCGCTTTAATGATGATTTGTAGCTCGGCGAGGGGCACGGACAGCAAACACCCCGCAGGTGTGTGCCGTAACACCATCATCCGGACTTGAATGTAGATTACTCTGGCGATCGTTTGATCGGCCCTTTGAAACCCTTTACAATTGCCTGTGACGAACGGCCAGTCTCAGTTTTTCTCTGAATAATGCCTTGAGGGTAAGTCCTCTGGGCTTTTAAAGAGCTCCAGTATTTTTTTTTTTTCCAGAAGAAAAAGAAAAACGTTCGATTTTAGTTTAGACCTCGTCAACTTTTAGTCGCTAACAGGCTTCACTCAAGCCAGTCAATACTTAATGACTTACCTTTGCCTTTACGGTCGTCTCAGAAGCCAAATATACTTGCGCGCGCGCGCGCACACGCGCGCGTGTACACACACACACACACACACACACACCAGATATCTACGTGTGTTAATAACTTTATTCTTTTTAATAATGTAATGTATGTATGTGCATTGCATTAATAAAAAGAACAAAGAACAAAAGTTATAATCTCCTTGTTTTTTTGTTCCAAACTGTGTTTCATTTATGCATGATTGGATGGGAGTTCAGTATAAACACACATTGTTATTATTATTAATAGTGTCGTTAATCTTGTTGTAAAACTTTGTTTTCTATACATTCAGTGAGAATTTAACTTAAATGTTAAAGTTTTCCAAAGTAAAACCCTGGAGTTTTACACCTCAACACCTTATACCAACCTCCATCACCAAAATGAAAAAGGTAGTGCTGTTCAACCTTTAATATTTACTTAGAGTATTTATACAAGGGGAGGAAAATGAACTTTTGTCTGAAACGTAAAACAAGCGGCACTTTGATTGCATAAAATAAATGTCAACAATTGCAAGGGCTTATCAAACTAGGGTGGGGGTGGGGGTGGAATGCATTTGAATTAAGGCCCATTCCTGCCACTTCAGACTACAAAGGGTTACACATAAATAAGTGCCGAATTTGCCTATTGCAAAAGTTTTCTTCGGTGCTTTCTAAGTCACAACAGGGGAGGGGGAAAGCTGTCGTTTATTATCCAGCTCTGCGCAGGAGCAGACCTCAGTACCAAGGGGCTCTTAGCTTTGGCCAGCAGAAGAGGGGTAGCCTTTCAACAGCAGCCCCCTTTGTTCTCCTGATCTCTTTCCCAATTTCAAGCTTCACTTGCACATCCCAAGTTTGTGTGTTAATGACGCTATTACCATCTGGCTCGCCCTACTTTCCAAAAGATATAAATCTCCCAGCTCCATTGCCTGCATTATCATTTAAGTGCCACCATAGCCAGAAGAAAAAGATGCTTTCAAGGCTCCAGATTCTCTTGCACTGACTACCCCTGGCATGGCTTTTCCACTATATTTATAGATTATACATTGGGGGTGGGAGTGCTCCTTGAAAGACCTGATTTCCCAAGATCTGTCCCTCCAAGCCAAAGAAGGCATGTCACTAGGTGGAAGAAAGCCTTCAAATGAATTTCCCCTGAAAACATTTTTGTTTTATTTGCAGCAGACAGAACATATGTGCCAACAGACCTTTCTATGCTTGTGCCATCCTCTTTCTCTTAAGTTTGTAAAATTCTCAGTGCAACTCCCAGACATTCAATATGTTCCACTGCTCAACCCTATTTTCAATGGGAGAATAGATTTGTCTCTCTATGGGGATGGGGGCAGGGGTGAACAAATAAAAAGAGATCTGTGAAGTAACTAACTTTGGGGAGTTGGGCATCCCTTCGGAACTCTAGTTTTTAATAGTGCTTGCATAGTTGGGCGGATATCCTACGATTTCTACACTTCTAGCTGTAGATCTAGATCCACCTCTCTTTTCTTGATTCTTTCTTGGGCAAAGTAATTGGTGATTTGCGTGTTTTGAGCACAAAAGCTGAGAAAATACAACAAAAGCAGTGGGGTTGGCTTGTGCATGGCTCCACAATGACTCCATTTATCTGGCCAGGTCGGAGTGAATAGAGCGGAGTAGAGTCTCCCTCTAAGCGCGTGGGCTTTTGGTTCAGGCCCTCACTGATTTGAACAGCTAATTTCCCCTTTGCAGGTTTCTGAACTGTTTGTGCTTCTGGACCATCAGATCTGGGTACATGTCTCCCTTTGAGATTCCCTCCTTTCTTCCCCGTGTTATCTTCATGGAGGTGAGTTCTACTAAGATAAGCCAGTACAACAGGTTGGAAAAACTGGAAATGTATGTACTTGTCAGGTTCTTAAGTGAAGCTCTTAAAATGAGCAACATTGGGACAGCGCCCCCCACCCCATCCCCACCTCACCTTAAAAAAAAAAAATCTGGTGAGAGAAAGCATCTTGAAGGAAAAATGCATTTTATCCTGAGTGATGAAAAAAATCACTTATGTATTCCTAATACTGTATATGAGGTGAGCACAGACGGTACCCCAAACAGTCATTAATTCACATCATACTTGTGTAGCTGTTTGCCTGCAAAAGCCGTATTTTTCTTTCCAGTTCACATTTCTGCCTTTTTTCCCCCTCCAAATTCAAAAAAGATCTTGTTTAGAAATTTGTATCCCTACTTTTTTCTTTTGAGAACATTATCGAGTTGATATGAACAAATTGCAGAGGATATACCATTTAAGTAAGATGCACTTTTAATCACTGATCATTAAAATGGTTATGTTAAATATACTCAATTACATGCATGACTTAACTCTAACAGTACTTTCTATTCTCCCAGCTGCTCACGTATTCCTTAACGATAGTCTGCGGTAGAAACTTGATTATGCTGAATCCATACATTTCGATGGATTTCATCAGCCTAATTAATGCCTCAGTGTGGTCCTAGGGTTTGAATGAACCTTTTACTGTCATTTGAGGTTAAAGGCAGTGTTGGAATGTATAAGTTTTTTTTTTTTTTTTCCCGTTAGTTACTCATAGGGTACTTTGGTATTCTACTAAGCAAGGTAGGTAGCAATCATTAAGCAGAAAGACTATGTGAAACAAGGAGATCGTTCCAAATGGCAGAAAAATTAGGTTACTCCTTTATCCTTATTTCTACATCCATTTTTTTAAACTTCCATACACAATCTCCAAATGTTTAGTAAAGTAGAAATTACCACCTCTCTATTATATCTGAAACCTGGAATGAAAATGCAGAGTTGAAAAAAGGTTCACAACTGTTGGCTAAAAATTCATTTCTTTTTACTCATCAAAGCTGTCTCTGCTCCCTCTTTTCTTTCTGCGCCTCAAACTTTTATACTCTAGTCCCCCTCCATTTCAATTTATCTCTCTCAAGGAAGTACTCCTGGCTGGTATTCATAAGAAACTCAAGTCACCTCCCCCCCACCCCCAAGAGTGACTACATTCTGTCTTTTCAGGTGTAAATTACCATCTGAATACATCTCAACCTTACTGACCCCTAGCATCCCCACCACCCCTGCTTCAGCCCAGTTGAAGCTAATCTGCCCCTCCAAGAACTGGCAGGGCAGACAGAGGTCGAATTTCCCAAGCCCCACCAGCTAGTAAAAAGGCCTACAAGTGCTTATGTTGCCTCTGAGAAAAGTCCTGACACATGTCCATGTCTAAAGAGACACCTGTGGAAGAATTCCTTTTAAGAAGTATTTTCTTGTTGGCTAAGGAGAGAAGGAAAAAAAAGAAGGATTTTTATTTTTTAAGAAATATCCTAACTCAGGCAAGGGAAACTTGAAACTTTTCCCTTGTCTTGAGTCCTCAAAGACTAACTATTTACCCCAGTACAACTTCCTTCCTGTAGGGGATCCACTGACCCAGATCCTGGTTGCAGCAGGGCAGCACCACACTGATCTGATGGAACCGGAAGGATTTCAGATCTATAACCAAATTACCACCTTGGAACTTCGTGCTTGTTATGCTAATGACTTCTGTAAGTAAGGGCATATTTTCAGGGTTGGAAATGAGCTTTTTATAGTGTCTTGGGTAATGACAGACATTATAGAAGAGATAAATGCTCCGGGATTGGTGGTACAACACTCCTGGTAAACACTGTGGGCCATTGAAACGCATAAATGGAGACCTAGATGTGTTTGAAAAAATTAAGTTGAAAGTGAGCTCAGGGGACTGGGTGAGAAGGTAAATGTTGCAAGGGTTAAGATGCTCTTGCAACTTCTACCTTTTCTTAGACTGAGACGGGATTCAGTTATTTCTCATAATTGTAAGCAAGGCAAATTCATACACTGATCAAATATCCAAGAAGAGAACTCCTTTCATCAGTTATCTGTCCTTGATGAACATCAGTGCTCAATTACTCCCAGCCGAGATATTGTGTGCCTATTACCTCTCCCCAGCTCCCTCCATGAATGATAGTTGTTTCTGAAACAAGTGACTGGGTTCCTGTATGGGCTTTGGCCCCTCCTGTATGATACAGGTTCTAAATGTCAACTTGCAGCTGTGGAGAAGCCTGTGAACTATGATAAAGGATAAACTCTGCTGTGCAAACAGTCCTGTTTAGGGCTAAAGTAAAGTTGCCACAAAATAGCCTAAATGAGTTGGGGGCTTCTAAGATCTTATGAAATGATGCTGACTTGGACTGTTGGATTTTAATAACAGCTAAAATTGTCCCATTTTCTTCCAGAGTTAAATAAGAGCAAAATACCTGGCTTGAAGATACAATGGTTCAGTAAAGACAACTAAATTAATTATAGGAGCCTGTTAGTCCAAGGATCTTAGTGATGGAGATGTGGAATATACAGGCTCCAACAGCCTTAGTTTTTAGAAAAGACACCTTTCACACATCCATGCTTTGAAGTTATAAACGGTATGGCACCCCTATATGATTCCCCACCTAATGTATTTTCTTCATATAGGTCTATGTAGATTCAGGGTAACTAATATTTGCTACATTGACTCTGTCTGGGTAAAATCTTGAAACAGAATATTTTACCCTTGGTATGTAAATGCCAAGGCCAGGGGCTTTCTCAGCAAGGTTCTTCTAAGACAAATTAACATATCTATTACATAATCAAGTCTGTCAAGTGCCATAGATAACAGAGTAGTTCTAACTGGTAACACTTTTTTAAAAAAAAAAATGCCCTCTGTTGTAGGGCATGGGGGCAAATACCTGTAATCCCAGCAACTCCACAGACTAAAGCAGGAAAATTACAAGTTCAGGGCCAGCCTCAGCAACTCAGTGAAGCCCCAAGCAACTTAGTGAGATCCTGTCTCAAAATAAATAATGAAAAGTGTTGGGGATGTGGCTTAGTAGTTAGGTACCCCTGGGTTCAATCCCCAGCACATACATACATACATACATACATACATAAATCTCTTTAGTAAACAATTTATTGAGTTGGGTAGAGAATAATGTGTCATAAATAAAATGGAAAGGATGGGGACACTGATATTTTCTTGCTCCTGCATGATATGGTAGTATTTGTGCATTGCAGACTATAAAGACAAGGCTGAGAGAATAACCCAAAACAGGGACATTGAGGCAGAGAAATGGCTTGCTATAGTTTTATGGGTTGTGTCATTTATTTCTTTATTTGGTACCAGGGATCGAACCTCAGGGGTACTCAACCACTGAGCCACATCCCCACCCCTATTTTGTATTTTATTTAGAGACAGGGTCTCACTGAGTTGCTAAGCGCCTCACCATTGCTGAGGCTGACTTTGAACTCATGATCCTCCTGTCTCAGCCTCCTGAGCCACTGGGATTACAGATGCGTGCCACCAGGCCTGGCTGGGTTGTATTATTTATGATTAGATATGTTTGAGTATTTTTTGAACTGAAGGATTTATATACCACAGCTATTCTGATCATGATAAGGGAGATGATCTAGAGCTTCTAAGGTCAGGCTTTGAACTTGTTGGGACTTCAAGTTGGGACTTCAAAATCCAGACCTGAATTGCTCGTTGGTTTGGGGAAGAAAACACCAATTTGAAATTCTGTTATAAACTCTATGACAGCAAACAAAGTTAGATGAGCTTACAAATAGCTTTGAATTTCAGATCCCAACACGTTGGCTCTTGCACTTGTATATGAAAGAAGAAAGGGAACACCTGACCTCTAACAGAGAAAAGCTGATTCCCTATCCCTGTCCTCCGCAGGATAGTCTCAGCGATTCATAGAGGCTGCAAAATTTGAGGCTGGCTGAGTTGTTTTAGTCTTATGTCATACAAACAGCACATTTTCAAACTCAGAAATGCCAGATCGTGTTATTTCTGTGGCCAGGGGTTGCTTAGGATCTGTGACAGCTGAGTTTTTCCTATCGATTATGTGACAATGCAGTTCATTTATAGAGTTCTGAGAAATGAGAAAAGCCTCCAGTTTAGCAAGAAGATCCTTATTTCAAGTGCCGTGTTGTATTTAAATGCAGGAATCAACATTCAAGCTGGAGAGAAGGGAGATGAATTAAAATTTGAACCCAAACATTTGTAGTAAAATCAAAATCCCAGGAGGGCTGTCACAGGTCATTTAATTTCAAGCCTTTTGATTGGTAAGTGGATCTGTTGTTAGAAATCATACCTTATATGATAAATGCCTATTGAGGTCAATGTATATGTTTAAAATTACTCCTAAATTTAGAACACAGACTGAATGGAAAACATGAAAGATAAGTCAAGGGGCACTGTCCTGGGGGGTGAGGGGGAGGGGGAATGTTTGTTAGAGGGGACTATTTATAGAAGCACTAACTCCAAAATACCTTGAAAGATCTTTTTCATACTTACTTTAAAAGTTCTTAATTTAATATTCATACATTCTTCCAATGTATCTATAGATAAAGACATCATTTTTATCTTGTATATTAATTCCTAGTAATTTTCTCTATCATAGGATACAGGCAGGCATGCAGAAGTAACCAGAAGTCCAACATATTCCAAGGACCCAGAGTTTCAGACCAAAAAAAAGAAAAAGAAAAAGAAAACCTATGTAATATCACTGTAAATCCAGAGTGTTTGAGACCAGGGACAGAAGTTTCCCTGCAGGTTTTGTGAGGAACAGGGAAAAAGATAGCCAGAGCAAGGACCAGAGAGGTCAAGCAGTGCCTGCAGTCCTGTGTAGAACACACTCCCTAGTCAGAGGGGTAGGGCAACACCGGATAACTGTAGCCTGGGCTGTGGCCTGCATCCTGCTCACCCCGTGGCAGTTCTTCTTGAATTTCTTATTTTGTGCCTGAAAGCCATCCAGTATGTCAAAGGCATGAATATTGACAATTTGTCAGCATGCCTTTATCATTGGCAATGACTTTTCATGAAGTTTCACTCTCAGGCGCTAGAGTTGGGGGATTAGGAAACTGGTAGTTGGGACAGCATGGTCCTAGGACCTGCTTTTCATTTAGGAATGACCCAAGCAGGCAGAAGAAGGAAAAGGCCCTTTAATCCCACTTCAGCCACCCCAATACACAGGCCAGGTGGACCCTGAGGCTCTAAAGCCATTAAGTAAGTGTTAGGTTTGGTTTGCTTTCTGTTTCCTGTTTGTGGATGTAGACAGGAATGACTCTCAAAGGCCCAGGGCCAGAGCCCTCAGAATAATACCTTTGCCTTTTTGTACTTCCTCTTCCCCTCTTCTTGTTGGGTTGGTTGTGGAGGTGAAGAGTCAGGGCTGTCCCTTAGATTGGGCAGCTGAGGCAGCTGCTGTGCCTTGCCCCTCTTTTCTGATAATCGTTAAAATTCAATATCAAAATTTCAGGCTTGAATAGTTTTCTAAGAGCCTGTGGAGGATGCCCAAAAGGTGGGCCTCTTTTCAAGTGGCAGCAGGCAAACACCAGTCAGGTGGCCCCAGGCTGGACCCTTCAAACAGGAGTCCTGCGGATGGTACCTAGAATGGAGTTCTGTGTCCACCAGATTGAGAAAACAGCTCTGAAAAAAAGTCTTGGGAAAACAAAGAAAAAGAAAAAGAAAAAGGCCAAGAAGTGGGCAAGGCCCCCAGCTCTTCCTTCGTTGGCACTGTTCCTGGAGCACAGCCTGGCTGAATCCTAGGGTAGAGCTCAAGGGCACTCCCAAGGGGAAAATTCTCTCTTTTTTTTTGGTACCAGGGATTGAACTCAGTGGCACTCAATCCCTGAGCCACATCCCCAGCCCTATGTTGCATTTTATTTAGAGACAGGGTCTCACTGAATTGCTTAGCACCTTGCTGTTGCTGAGGCTGGCCCTCTGAGTCTCTGGGATTACAGGCATGTGCCACTGTGCCTGTCTAAAATTCTCATTCTTTAATCTCACAATTCCTCATACTTCCTCCTCTCCGTTCAGCTCACTGGTTTTTTATCCTTAATTCTAAAAAAAAAAAAAAAAAAAAAAAGAGTGTGTATATCTGAGAGTTCGCCTGTACCAAGAAGCTTCCCTGAACATCTTTTTCCTGTGGGTGAAGTCTGCCATTGGTCCAGAAACTATCAGAGTGCTTTGAGAAACGGAAAACCCACACACATGTGCCACATAGGTCGCTAAGCCCTGACTGAATGCTGCCCAGCAAATGTTCTTCAGACCTGACCTCGGAGTGGTGTTTCATTCCCTGCTCTGAAAATTTAACATGTGGTTAAAGCCCTTAAATGCCTTTGTCAACTAATACCCACTTGAATCTATGCAAGGGAGGTAGCATTGCTTTGAAATTTAGATGGGAGTTAAGGATAACTTATTATTGCCTTCACCTCTTAATCATATATAACTGCCTTTTTAAATACTAGTCTCCTTCCCTAGAAAGCCATTGGCCCCTCCGCATACTTATCTGTTCTTTCCTCCTTTTAAATTCTTATCCATGACCTACTTCTCCCCTGGGGTCCAGAGGCAAATTTGCAGAATTAAATCGTGATCTTTTCCCATTTGCCATAACAAGTTAGAAGGGGAACTTTAGAACAGCATTAAAAATACACTATACAGACAGTAAATATTACTTCTGAATGTGATTGACAAGTGGGTATCAGCAATTAGTTGCACATTTTCTACAGGCTACTTTCCCCCATCTACTGGGGACTGAACCCAGGGCACTGTACCACAGTTTTTTTTTTTTGTTGTTGTTGTTGTTGTTTTATACTAGGGATTAAACTCAGGGGCACTCAACTACTGAGACACATCCCCAGCCCTATTTTGTATTTAGAGACAGGGTCTCACTGAGTTGTTGAGTGCCTTGCCATTGCTGAAGCTGTCTTTGAACTCCCAATCCTCCTGCCTCAGCTCCCAGAGTTGCTGGGATTACTGGTATGTGCCACCATGCCAGGCCCCAGTCTTTTTTAATTTTTTATTTTGAGACAGGGTCTCCCTCAGTTGCTCAGGGCCTCACTAAATTACCAGGGATGGCCTATAACTTGCAATTCTCTTGCCTCAGCCTCTGGGTCACTGGAATTATAGGCATGTGCCACCATGCCTGGCTCTATAGCCTTCTTTTTTACTTTATTTTCAGGATCCACTAATCCTGAAGAAACAAGTTAACTAGGAGTAAATTAGACAATGTTAAGCATTAAGATTACGACTGGTGATCTTATGTAGGTCATGGTTATTTGGACAGACTCTTCCATAGCACTGGTAGCAGAGATAAAGTAACATGAAGATACATGTTTCTTGGGCCGGGGATGTGGCTCAAGCGGTAGCGCGCTCGCCTGGCATGCGTGCGGCCCGGGTTCGATCCTCAGCACCACATACCAACAAAGATGTTGTGTCCGCCGAGAACTAAAAAATAAATATTAAAAAATTCTCTTAAAAAAAAAAAAAAGATACATGTTTCTTGGTATTAAATTACCAACCTGGCACAACAGAGACACTCTGTATGCTAAAAGAAAATCAATCAATCAATATTTAGTAGCCATACAAATAAATAAAAACAATTAGCTGAAGAAATAATATTAACAACATTTCTTTGTTAGCATAAGATATAAGTTCCTGAAGCAAATTATATTCTGCACGTACATGAACATGTCAAAATGAACCACACTATCATGTCTAACTATAATGACTAATAAAAACATTTAAAAATAAATAAGTTCCTCTTCATTTGGAAGCTTCTGATTGCAGCTATGATATTATCATTTTACTACCTGGTTTTATGGTGTTTCTGCTTGTGAGCACCTCAAGTTGTATCCTGGAGAAATTGAATGAATTTTTAAATCAATTTGAATTATGGTCAGGGTTATTCTGACTTTGTTTTCAAGGCTTTGAATATGTCTATTGGAGTGGGTTTTTAATATTCTCTACCCTAGTGAAGAGGCTCCATAGGCAAGAAATGCCAAGTAGGATCTAGGTTCTAGCTGAGGCTTCTAAGTAATATGTGTGTAAGGCAGTTCCTGCCTCTGGGCTTCAGACTTTGCATATGTAAAGTAAAATTTTTATATTAGATAATCTCTAGGTCCCTTTAACTCCTAAACTCTGTGGTTCTGTAATATAATTGTGAATATTTAATATAAGGGGAGATCCAAGTCTGACTTGCTGAATAAAACACCTATTTATTTCCTAGTCCTTTTAGTAAGCATTTATATGGAAAACTGAAAAGTGACTTTTGCTGTGTTTTTGGAGTGTGGGAGATCTGAATTTGAGTAGAGGTTAAGCTAAGAAATTTGGCACTGCTTTCTTGTGTACAAATGAACCATGACCTTATTCTTTAATTTTTTTTTTTTTTTCCTTTCAGATCCAACTTAGAAATATCGTTTCACTCAAGATAAGGCTCGTGGTTTAGGAGGTTCTGGCCCAACTTGCCTCATTCTCAGACTTCTGTCATCTGTTTTCAAAACCCAAAGAGGACCCCTTTGTCCTTTGGTAGTTCCTCACACTTTGCCAGCCCCTGGGCCTTAAGGAAACTTGTCAAGAGCTCAGTGCCTGGGAAGGACAGTCCTCTCATCACAAAGAGTCAGCACCACAGTCTCAGGGACTCACAGAACTGGATGCCCACTTTGAAACTCGAAGAACATACTAATTGAAAGACCTATGTATAATTGAATGATAGGGTGAGATCGTCTCAAATTATTTCTCCAACCTCTCTCGTCAGTGGTTGTATTAAGCAGAAGTCAAGGGGAAAAAAATTATTCCTGAATTGTATTTTGGTTTATTGAAAAATTAAGATTAATAAATACTTAAATTTTATGTCTATCCCATTCCAGGAACTGATTGGTGATAACGAAACAATAAAAATACGTCACAGCAAAATGGACATTCAAGATTCGTTTAAAAATGTCTATGATTTCTGCATTCTTTTTTTGGAGTGACAGTTTCTACACTTCTATAATTCATCTTTTAAAATAAGACCACTGTTGCTTTTTAAGATGCAAACAAACCATCCCTTCACCATTACAAATACTTGATCATTTGTGTGGGTGCGTGCATACACGCACACACACACACAAACAGAATGTTATTGGAGCTCCTTGTACACTCTGGGCCATCTAGGACCTGAATCTTGTTAAAAGTAGTTGGGAAAATTAAGGGAAGTCCAGAGAAATAACACCAATAAAGTCAATGATTTCATTTTACAAAAGTCATTGTACAGAAAACTGGTATTTTTAGAGCAACTATTATTATGATTAGAGTGTTAGACTCCTAAATTATTATGATTCTTACCTAATTTCCAGCAACCCATAGAAAGCATTTTAAAGAATTTTGTGTTACAACCTGTCACCAAAAATCAACTAGTAGGATTTTATATTGTGAATACACTTACTCCCTGTGAATTAAGTTTTAATTTGTAAGTGTTTCTGTTGTTGTAGGATTTTTACGATGAGATAGCATTTGGTACTAAAAAGGAAGAACATTCTGTTTTTTTTTTGGTGTTTTTTTTAGCTTTAATGTTCATTGCTCTAAAATAAAGGGAATATGTTGTATCTTTTTCCTCTGGGTGTTTTGTTATATAGAGAACATTTTTAGGTTGTTGTTTTTAATACAGACACTATTTTTATTAAGCCATTTGGTACAAGATAAATTATATAACAATAATAGCCTCTTGCTTTTCTCCTAATTTTATTATTTAAAGTCAAGCAAAACTGACACCTTTCTCTCAAGATAAAAAGAAAAAAAAAGTGAGCATGGTTTTGAAGCAGAAATGATTATTTACAGTATTTTTTCCCTGATAGAATAGCATATATGATGGATCTTATTTCAAAGCTGATTATTCTCAAAGAAAAGCAAAGAGATATTAGAATTTCCAAATAAAATACATTGTTTAAAAAGTATGTTAATGCATTATTCATACGGTTGTCAGCAATGAGCCAAAAAAAAAAAAAAAAAAAAAAGAAGGGGGGGGAGGAGAGAGAAAAGCAGTAAAAACAGTAGTATCAGCTCCAAATTTTGAATTTTGTAGTTTGAAAAACCTTGCACATTCCATTTTTTAAGGATTGTAGTGGAAATTTATATCAAAGGCACAGGCAATTTAAATCCATCCCCCTTTCCTGCTTTTCCTTTGTTTGTTTTTTGTTTTAAACTTTCACCATAGTAGGCATCTCTGCAAGGTAGGTTTTAACATATAGTTTCCTAATTTTTTTCCCTCCATTCAGTAAGCAGGATAAGCTTTTAGAGTACCCAGTCACCGTGGTAACTGCCAAAAAAATTCTCCTGAAGTTTGAAGAGGTCAGCTAGCAGGGTCAACAACTCTGCCCTCTCTCTGAGCTGGCCTAGCATGCCCCATCCTGTGGTTGGAGTGTCAGGCTAGATCTGACCCTGGGAGGTGGACCATTCCAGCTCTGATATAAATTTTTTGAGTCAGTTCATGGCCTGGACTCTCCAGGTGGCCTCCAAAATCGATTTTGACCCCTTGACCCTGTCTGACGGAGGCATAGCATCTACCCTAAGTAAGGATTTAGCCAGGAATGACAGCTTTCCACTGAGTGTTATTGGGGACAGTATAAACAGTTTGGAAAGCAAGTGAGGAGGTGTGAGTGCTAGAAATCATTAAAAGCACATTAAAAGACAATTCAAGAAATCTTTGTAAAAAAAATAGTTCAAAATGTATATCCACTTGAGAATCCCCATGTGATTTATAGGATTATTAAACCAAAGTTTGTATATGAAGAATGAGTCTTTATCCTTTTATACTTTGTCACAAATATGCAAATAAGATGAGCAGATTTGCAACAAAATAGGTTCAGCAGGATGTAATAGTACAGAAAAGAGAAGCTATTAAAATACATTGATAGGTGAAGGGTTTCTAGTATTTTATTTAAAAAATATATTTATTTTTTAGTTGCAGGTGGACACAATGTCTTTATTTTACTTTTTTTGTGGGGCTGAGGATCGAACCCAGTGCCTCACGCATGCTTGGTGAGCCACAACCCCAGCCCCTCTAGTTGAAATGATCAAAATAGGAAAATAAGGAACTCTTACATCCCCTCCCCCCTTAAAAAAAAAGAATCTGGAATGAGATAAAGTTGTACTCTCAGTACTTTGCTACTTTGTAAAACAAATAACCAATATACTTCATTTGGATACAAATAACAGAAAAATTATAAATATGGAAATTGACATCATCTACAGCTAAAAAGCAAGAAAAAAATCAATAGTGTCTTTGAATAACTATTATTTTCAACTGTGTACTTGAGATATCAAACGCTATTAAAATAAAACTTATGCATATAAATAGTCAATGATTCCTTTTCCTTTTCTTTTTCCCCAGGATTCCATCCTGCATGTTTTCTTTTCCCCCCTAGGAAAGCAGAGTTCTCTTTGAGAGTTCTAGCCGGCAAACTCAGTGCGCACATGTGAACATCTAGCAAGACAAAACTACCACCAGGAAAGATTGTGAATATTTCCCTTTCTCCCCAGCATTCCTTCTTCCAGTGGAATTTACTCCAAGTTTCACCCTTTTCCCAGCTCCGTTGAAAATCTCCCCCAAAACACTGCAGTGGCTAAACCAATCGTGCTCTGAAGCTGTGGAGATGCCATTTCATCTGGATCCTTTGTGAAAATTAGTTTTTAAGTAGGGGTGAATATCCTTTTGGGAGAGGGAACAGGGAGGGTGGCAGGAGAGGGGGAGGGGATTGAGCAGTTGACACACATATACACTCTTTGTGTTGGAAGGCCTCTGTGTCCTGGCTTCTCACTACGTTAAATCCCTATTATAAAATTTATCTTCACAAAGCCTATTATAGTATTCTGAGAACAAATTGGACCATGAATAACTTAGTTGGAAGTGTAGATTATTTTCTACTCAAAGAAAGTTAGAGATGACAACAGCTTAACTAAAAGAATAGTGATTAATCTTAAATAGATGGATTTCAAAGTTTCACTCTTAATAAAGAGTACCTTTGATATTGCCCCTCTTCAGACTCACGTCTTCTATTTCTTTGTATTAAGGATTGTCCTAGCGATTACACTGTCCCCCTAATGCAGCATGGCTCTAACTGTAGATTATTTTCTTCCTGGTTGTTAATCTGTCAGAGGTGACCACTCTACTTCCTTTCAGTTAAAACTGTGGCTCCAAAGTGATACCTTTGCTTGGATGTGAAGTGACAGGAATGATATCTTGCATAAACTATAGTTTCAAATTAGATAAATTGTTATTTTAAAATTTTGATCTAAGGCTGGAGATATAGCTCAGTTGGTAGGTGCTTGCCTCACATGAACTAGGTCCTGGGTTCAATCCCCAGCACCAAAAATAAATAAATAAATAATAGTGCCCTATAGCTTATAAAATACTTTTTTTTTTTTTTTAAAGAGAGAGTGAGAGAGGAGAGAGAGAGAGAGAGAGAGAGAGAGAGAGAATTTTTAATATTTATTTTTTAGTTCTCGGCGGACACAACATCTTTGTTGGTATGTGGTGCTGAGGATCGAACCCGGGCCGCACGCATGCCAGGCGAGCGCGCTACCGCTTGAGCCACATCCCCAGCCCTTATAAAATACTTTTAATTCATAGATTTTGTTTGATCCTTAGAAGGATCTTATAAAATAACTAATATTGATGCCTTTTCTTGCACGCTGTGATTGACCTAATCAATGCAACAGCTGGGGTGCCAACTTAGACGTCACAGTTTCTGTTTCAAGTGATTAACCCACAGAAATAGGCTTTTAATTATTTTACATTTTATATTAAAGAGCCAAGTTTTGTCAGGAGAGGTAATACACATCTGTAATCCCAGCTACTTATGAAGCTAAGGCTGGAGGACCTCAAGTTTGAGGCCAGGCTGGACAACTTATTGAGACCCTGTCTTAAAATAAAAATAAAGAGCTGAGGCTGTAGCTCAGAGGTGGAGCACTTTTGGGTTCAATCTTTAGTAAAGAAAAAAAAGCAAAACCTTTATCTCATAGACTAAAAAAGGTGAAAGACAGGGACTCAAAGTATAGCCCAGTGGGAGAGCATGTGCTTTGCATGCATGAAGCCCCGGGTCATTCTCCAGAACAAAATAAATAAATAACATATGATTAAAAAAATTTCTATTTCTTTTTAAAAATTTTACCAATTTGTGTGTGTGTGTGTGTGTGTGTGTGTGTGTGTGTGTTTTAAAAGGCCTTTCAGAGCTGAAAGTCAAGTTTCCAAAAATTAAACACGGGCAGTCCTATAAACATTAAATAACTACCTGGAATTTGTAAAAATTTGTAAAAATTTTAAGCTTTTTTGTGATGCCAGAAATCAAATCCAGGGCCTTGCACAGCCTAGGCAAATACTATACCACTGAGCTGCACCTCTAGCACTGGAATTTAAAATATATACATGAAAAGAGCTCGCTATGGCTTGAGCCACATCCCTTGCCCTGATCCCTTTGATTTTCATGAACTGGTATCTTTCAACATCTTAGCAAGTCTGGATAAACACAATTGTATAAAACTGCTTTTCTTTATCTTGTTTTCTTCTTTCTTTCTTTTTTTTTTTGTGTGTGTGTTTGTTTGTGGTGCTGGGGATTGGACTCAGGGTCTTGGACATGTGAAGCAGGCACTTTACCAACTGAATTACATCCCTAGACTTCTCTTGGGTTTTTACTCATATATATATATATATATATATATATATGAGTAAAATATATATATTTTAATATATATATATATATTTTAAGTTCACAAAATGCTGTAAGAATAATAAATAAAAGGTTTAGTTCATTTATATCAATGTAATCTTTCTAAACATACAGAAATTGAGAATTACAAAAGGATAACATCATCGTTTGATTCTCCTTAGTTTTGTTTGTTTTGTTTTTGGTACTCTACTGGGGATTGAACCCAGTGGCGTTCAACCACTGAGCCACTATCCACCCTTTTTTATTTTGAAACAGGGTCTCATTAAGTTGTTGAAGCTGGCCTTGAACTTGTGATCTTCCTGCCTTATCCCCCAGGAGTTCCTGGGATTCTAGGAGTGCACCACCACACTGGGCTCTTAGGTTTTTAATTACATTTGTTTTAAACATGTAATGTGGGCAGTATGAATGTTAATATGAAAATTCTTATTTTTATTTCTTAAATTACATACAATTGAGTTAGTTATTTCATATGTACTTAAATTAAGGCTTTTTCCTGATGTGTGCTGGGAACCAGAAAATTCAGTCAAGCTTTCTATCATTAGGCAAAATAAAAACGTATATAGAAAAAGAAAATAAAAGCAACTACACTGTTTGGATGTTGCAATCAAGAGACTGTATCAATAATAACATAAACTAAGGTTTTTCTATAAAAATATGACATCACTGAGAGCATTCATTTTGATTTGAAGGTAGGTGATCAACCCCCCAAATCCAAACTTCTGGTGTCTCCACTATATGGAACTAGGAAATGCAAAAATAAGAATTCTCAGGCTGGGAGTGTAGCTCAGTGGAAGAGGGAATAGAGAAAGACAGGATTCTATCCTCAATGTGGCAAAAAGATTCTCACATTAACAGAAAAGTTTGTATAGATGCTCTTTGAAAAATTTAAGTTTCTTATTTTATTAGTAATCTCATTTCATTTATTTCATGTGTCTTTTTTTTTTTTTTTAAAGAGAGAGTGGGACAGAGAGAGAGAGAGAATTTTAACATTTATTTATTTTTTCTTAGTTCTCGGCGGACACAACATCTTTGTTTGTATGTGGTGCTGAGGATCGAACCTGGGCCGAATGCACGCTAGGCGAGCGCGCTACCGCCTGAGCCACATCCCCAGCCCTATCTCATGTGTCTTTAACAGCTGCCCCTAACCAAAACAGGGTCGTCTTTCCTATCCGTCAGTTTGTCCATTCTCTATCCTTCCTTCCTTCTCTCTCTCCATCCCCTTTCTCACTGCATCTTTCGAATTCTCTTTGCCCTACTTTCCCTCTTTCTTCTCTATTTTTTCACTCTCTCATTACCTCTTCTTTGTTCCTCCTCTTGTCCTCATTTTTTCCTTCCTGTGTTACTCAAAAGATTTTAGAGCCAGGCATGATGGCACATGCCTGCAATCTAGCGACTCAGGAGGCTGAGGCAGGAGGATCACAAGTTCAAGACTCATTCTCAAAATAAAAAAATCAAAAGGAACTGGAGATGTAGCTCAGTAGTAAAGCACCCAGTTCCCCCCAGGGGCGGGGCGGGGGGAGTTGTTAGGTATTCTGGTTTTAAATTACAGGGCAGGGATGTAGCTCAGTGGTAGAATGCTTGCCTAGCATGCACAAGCCTCTGGGTTCATCCATAGCACCACAAAAAAGAAAAAGACAAAGTAAATTAATTAATTAAATATAGGGCAGTTAGGGTTACAGGGTTTAATTAATTCAATATATTATGCTGTACTGATATACTGCACAACAAAACCCTCCCTTCAGTTTAAACTTGTAATAAGTTGGAGAATCCTCAAAAAGACTCCCCTCAGCCTCCTTTTCTTTTTTCTTCTTCTTCCCCAAATCTGATACTGAGGGATCAATTTTCTTTTCTTTTCTTTTCTTTTTTTTTTTTTGGTACTGGGGTTTGAACTCAGGGACACTTGGCTGCTGAACCACATCCCCAGCCCTACTTGTATTTTATTTAGAGACAGGGTCTCACGAAGTTGCTTAGTGCCTCACCATTGCTGAGGCTGACTTTGAATTTGTGATCCTCCTGCCTCAGTCTCCCAAACCACTGGAATTACAGGAATGTACCATATCACCTGGCAGAGGGATCAATTTTCAATGTCATAGATTCTGGCAATTTCCTTTTTGATATCTTTTTTTTAAGAGAGAGAAAGAGAATTTTTAATATTTATTTTTTAGTTTTCGGCGGACACAACATCTTTGTTTGTACGTGGTGCTGAGGATTGAACCCGGACCGCACACATGCCAGGCGAGCCCGCTACCGCTTGAGCCACATCCCCAGCCCTCCTTTTTGATATCTTTAAACTCTAACCAGCTAAGCCATTGGTTAGCCTTTCATGTTGGAAAGGGGAAAGGGGAAAGAGGGAGAGGAGGAGGAAGAAGAAGAGCACTTTTAGGATTTCATCTGAAAAGAAGTTTGTCAAATTGCTACATATAATTTGCAAATAAGTACATCCAAGTGTCATGCTAGCTGGCATTGGAAAGTTAAATAAATAGCAGAGATTTCTCACTTTTCTTTTGTTACCCTTGTTCGGTATACTGTGGTTTCAAAGATCTATTCTCTCTCTTCCGCCTCCTCCTCCTCCTCCTCTTCCTCTTTCCTTCTCTTCTTCATCTCCTCCTCTTCCTCCCCACTTCCCTATCTCCTCCTCCATTCCTCCTGAGGCTGTTGTCAATCTGCACAAATTAATAAAACTTGGGCAAATTAGAATTTATTTATTTATTTGGTACCTGTGATTAAACCCAGGGCGGTTTACCACTGAGTTACAGCCCTAGCCCTTTTTATTTTTTGTCCGAGACAATGTCTCACTAAATTGTTTAGGGCCTTGCTTAGTTGCTGAGACTGCCTTTGAACTTGTGATTCTCCTGCCTCAGCCTCTCCAGCCACTGGAATTATAGGTGTGCACCATCACACTCAGCTAGAATTTATTTAACAATGGCAATTTTTTCTAAGTGAAGTTCATCCTTCCCCTTTGGTACTGGAGATTGAACCTAGAAGCCCTTGACCACTGAGTTACATCCCCTTTTAATTTTATTTTCAGATAGGGGCTCACTAAGTTGCTTAGAGTCTCTCTAAGTTGCTTAGTCTGGCCTCTCAATTGTGATCCTCCTGTTTCAGTCTCCTGAGTCACTGAATTACAGATGTGCACCATTGTACCTGGCTGCTAGTAAAGTTGTAAGCAAGTCATTCAGGCATAAAAATGTTCCATATTCTTCTGAAAGGAAAAGTATATCTCCACGTCTACTTGGAAAATCAATGCAAAAGGTTAAAAAAAAAAAAAGCCAATTATTTGGGTTGTAGTTTCTGTTATACCTTTTTCTCTACCTTTTGGTATTGTGATTTTCCCCTCCTGGTGCTGGGGGTTGAGCCCAGGGTCTCACACATGCCAGGCAAGTGCTGTACCACTGAACCACATTCCTGGTGATATCATGAATATTTTAGTACCTACAGTTCCCCATTTTGTGATAGTTTGACAATGTTTTTTTTCAACTTTATACTTGTGGGAAGGCATGTTCATACAGCCATTCTGTTTTTCACTTTAATTACAGTGTTTGATAAATTTCATGAGATAGATGGGGACAGCGGCTTACACCCATAATCCCAGCAGTTTGGGAGACTGAGGCAGGAAGATTCTAAGTTCAAGACCAGTCTTGGGAACTTAGTGAGGCCCTAAGCAATTTAGGGAGACCTTATCTCAAAAATTAAAAATGGGCTACGGATGTGGCTCGGTGGTTAAGTACCCCTGAGTGCAATTCCTGGTACAAAAAAAGAAAAAAAAAGTTATATGAGATATTCAACACCCTATTATGAAGCAGATTTTCTGTAGGTTGATTTTGCTCGACTACAGGCCCAGTTGAGTGTTCTAAGCATGTTTAAGGCAGGCTGGGCTAAGCCATGATATTCAGTTAGTTAGGTATGTTAAATGCATTTTTTACTTCATGATATTTTTCAGTTAAAGATTTTATTGCTGTATTCCTAGCAGCTCAAGAGGCTGAGCAGGAAGGTCTTAAGTTCAAAGTCAGCTCAGCAACTTTATGAGGTCCTAAGCAACTTACCAAGACCCTGTCCCCAAAATCAGAAATAAAACGGGCTGGGGATATGGCTCGGTGGTTAAGCACCCCTGGGTTCAATTTCCAGTATTGATTTTACTGGGACACAACCGGATGGTAAGAAAGCAGCACATGATTACTGATAGATAACATTTGTGGTTATGGGATTTAATTTACCAGCAAAACCTGGACTTGTGCTGTTTATAAGTATTGTTGTCTACTATTCATTGAATAAGCATGATTGATGCCTTCCGTAAAACATATAGGGAATTCCTCATTATTCAAAGATGATGAGATCAAGCCCCTGCTATGTGGAATTTTGTACTGTGTTCTAGGAGGAAGAAGGGATTGATTGCATGGTGTCCCACAGAAAATTATTTAATGGATTTAAAATAAAGTTCTAGGATAGCACAAAATGAGTTTGAATATTATCTATTTTAATAGGTCATTTTATATCTTTACTCATTTAGGATATATCACCATAAGTGTCATGAAAGTAATAAAAACATTTATTTTCAAGAGTTAAAATTCAGTGGTGAGGTATGTTAGACTATCAGTATTTTATTCCAGGATCTAAGTGCCTCTGTGTGCTCCCATATCCTCATTTGTATATTGATTTCTCTTATTTGAGAAATAACATCTTAAATATGAAAATGAAGACTCATGGAAAAGCAATCATTCTTTTTCAAAGTTGTCATGAGTCACTTCTTTTCTGCTGTAGGTTCCCAGAGTCTCCTTAAAGAGTCACAGATAGGCACTTTGACTTACAAATATACTTTTTTGTCCCTTACAGGCAAAAGATATAAAGGATATGAGAATAAATCTTCAGCCCAAAGACAGAAAAAATCTTTTTTTTTACTCTGTCATTTATTCTGAAGCCCTACATCCATATTTATATACATGAATGAAAAGTTCAGAAATACATTGATATACGTTTAAAAGACCACAGAGACATCTTGCAATTAGAAACTAACAGCCAATTGTACAAACACGGGCAGAAATTTTTTTTTTTTGTACAAGGGATTGAACCCATGGTTGCTTAACCACTGAGCCACATCCCCAGCCCTTTTAATTTTTTTTTAATTTTTTATTTTGATACAGGCTCTTGCTGAGTTACTTAAGGCCTCACTAAGTTGCTGAGGCTGATCTCAAACTTGACTCAGCCTTCTGAGTTGCTGGGATCACAGGCACGTGCCACCATGCTCAGCCACGCTTAGGATCTTTGATAAAAATATACTGGAAGGCAAAAAAGCAGGGAATAAAAATACATACAGCACATTCTGGCAATATCAGAATCATCCTGCAAAAATTAACTTAGTAAATGAATACAAATGTTTTTGGTGATGTTCAGGAAATGAATGTATTTTTTATAAGTGTCCATCTTCTTTTTTTTTCATTTTTTTATTGGTTGTTCAAAACATTACAAAGCTCTTGACATATCATATTTCATACATTAGATTCAAGTGGGTTATGAACTCCCAAGTGTCAATCTTCTTAATATGAAACCGGGAGGAGTGGCCTGTAATTCCAGCTACTTGGGATGCTGAGGTTGAAGAATCACAAATTAGAGGCTTGCCTGTGCACCTCAGGGAGACTCCCACTCAAAGGAGTAGGGGTGTAGCTCAGTGGTAGAGCACTTGCCTAGCATGTAGGAGGCCCTGAGTTCAATCCCCAGCACCCCCAAGAGAAAAGAAATCATAAAATGAAATTTTAAGTCAAATGCCAACTAAATCCCAGGCCTAAAGATTGGAGATGCTGGCCCACATATACTTATAGGGAAAATGAGTTGAAAGAGGTAACTGAACACCAAATTGGAGTGAAATATGAGGTAAATACTGAGAAAGGACCCAAGGGCTTGGAATGGTAAAGTAAACACCCATTTTTGTCTGTGGTTGTTTAATCAAGTTGGGAAAAGCCTGATAATTGTCCAGAATCATATACCTAATTTCAATTGAGCTCAGTTGGACTGCCTAGCCCTAAATTATAGCTCTGTCCTATCAGAAGTCTCACATAGAGGCTCCTTTCAATCAGAAGACAAAATTTTTGAGTACTCTCAGGGAGCAAGATGTTATCTGGGTTCTATGCAGAGAGTGTATTGATGAGAAGGAAAATGGGCCACACCTCCTGTCCTCAAAGATGCTAACAATGACAACTCCCCCCCCGCCCAGTATAGGAGATTAAATTTTCTACCTCTCAGCTACATCTCAGTCCTTTCTTTATAAATTTATTTTGAGACAAGTTCTGGCTAAATTGCCCAGGTTATCCAGGAACTTGGCAATCCCTGTGCCTCAGCCTTCTGAAGAGCTGGGATCGCAGGTGGGCACCATTGCACTGGCAATAATTGAAACATTTAAGGCTCCACCCAAAGCAAATTACTGACATAGGCCTCAGTACCCACTTAAGGACAATGTGTTTGTAAAGCTTTTCCTTTGTCATTACTACAGTTGTACATCATCTGTCCCAGTACCATAATTCTAAATTCCACTATGGCATGTCCAACAATAAAGAGGTTTATAGAAACAGAAGTGAAAGCAATGCACAAGATAAAAAGAGTGCCTGTTGTCACTGCCTCAAAGTGGGTATCTTTCCAGATCTCAGATAAGGTGAATATATGAATGGAAAGATTGACAGGTGGATAAACAGATAGATTATAGATAGTCTATGCAGTAAAGGGCATAGACTCTAGATCTAGACCACTTGAATTCCAACTCAGTGACTTTTTGTATGAGCTTAGTTTTCTCATATCTGGAAGTGGGGATGGCGACAGTATGACCCTGTTGGGGTATTCTAAGGATTAAGTGAGTTTAGAAGTGAACTACTTTTTACCATGGCTAAGAATTACATAAGGGTTAATTGTTATATGAATACATGCAGGAACTTTTTTTTTAAGACAAATAATATTTTACTATATGTACTTTCTCACTTCACAGCATTTCAGGGAGAATGTAGTGATAATACAGAGAGATCTATTTCATTCATTTTTAATTGCTACCTAATATCTCAGTAGGATTGAATCAGAATTCATTTCACCATTCTCCTGTTAATGGTAACTTAGGTTGTTTCTAAATGTTTCCATTTCAAAATAACTGCTAATAACTTTTTTAAAACATATTTTTATATGTAGATGGACACAACATTTTGTTTTGTTTTTTGTTGTGCTGGGTATTGAACCCAGGGATTTGTGCATGTCAATACCTTTATTTTGTTTATTTAGGCTTTTTTTATATGGTGCTGAGGATCGAACCTGGTCCTTCATATATGCTAGGCAAGCACTATACCACCGAGCCACAACCCTAGCCCAACTGCTAATATGTTATCCTTGAATGTAAAATAAAGGATGCAGAAAGGGCAGGTTGTAATATATCTCCATTTTATAAACTGAGGCTCAGGAAAGTTTAGTAAATTGCCTGAGATCACATAGTATCAGCGTTCGGAAGAGAATTAGTTTAACACAGTGCCACAGTTTCTTACCTCAGATTTTCCCATTTGATGCAGAATAGCTTCACAAATACTGTGGTCCTTATGTTACAAAAAGACATTCTTCTGCATCCTGAAATAGGCACTAGGCAACTCCAAGTTGATTGCTGGAAAACCAGGCGTGAGTGGAGATAGGAAGGGACAGGTTCAAAGATGGACTGGAACAGCAGGCTTGGCAGTGTCCTAAGTGCTAACGATAAAATTAAGACACCATATGAAGAGCTTACATGGTTTGCAATCAGGATAAGTAAAATAGGATGGTATCAGAGAGAAGAAAAAAAACTTGCTGTTTGATTATTTTGGGGAGAATGTTATTTGAAAAACGGCCACATTGATGTTGGGTCATTACAGGTGATACACTCCTGAGGGTTGACCCCAGGGGCTCGTGCATGCTAGACAAGCTCTCTATCACTGTGCTGCATCTTCAGTAATGAGAACCATTATGACTGACCTCAGCCAAGTAGGGTGGCAGGTACCTGTGGTCCCAGCTTCTTGGGGACTGAGTCAAGAGGATCACTTAAGCTCAGAAGTTTGAGGCCAGTGTGGGTAACATAGAAAGACCTCGTCTCTAAAAACAGAACAAAACAAGTCTAATAATCTATACCTTATACCCAAACTTTATATCTCTATCACACTCTATTCAATAATATTAAGATAATAAGATTTTCATGAACTAAGAATGTATATAGAAGTCAATAATATTGGCTTTAAGGTATTGTACTCGTAGAACGTAAGTTCATATATGTTGGATTTGTTTTTGGTACTGGGGATTGAACCTAGGGGCACTCAACTACTGAGCCACATCCCCAACCCTTTTATTTTTTTATTTATTTATTTTTTAATTTATTTATTTTTTTTAAAGAGAGAGTGAGAGAGAGAATTTTTAATATTTATTTTATTTAGTTCTCGGCGGACACAACATCTTTGTTGGTATGTGGTGCTGAGGATCGAACCCGGGCCGCACGCATGCCAGGCGAGCGCGCTACCGCTTGAGCCACAACCCCAGCCCTCCCCAACCCTTTTAAAAAATATTTTATGTCTTGCTGAGTCGCTTAGGACATTATTAAATTGCTGAGGCTGGCTTTGAACTCAAAATCCTCCTGCCTCAGCCTCCTGAGCCTCTGGGATTACAGGCATGCACCATCACACCCAGTTCCCCAGGCCTTTTAATTTTTATTTTGAGACATGCTAAGTTGCTGAAGGTCTTGTTAAGTTGCTGAGGGTCTTGTTAAGTTGCTGAGGCTGGCCTCAAACTTACAACTTTCCTGCCTCAGCCTCCATATTCACTGGGATTACAGGGGTGAGCCACCTTATCTGGCCATATTGTCCATTTATAATATGATAAAACCTTAGTCAAATATGATCTTGAGATAATGACTTCAAAATGCACAGGATTCACTGTGGGAAAATTCCTTTAAAAATCCATTATATTAAAATATATATATATTCTGTATATGATATATTTATTATATGCATATTATGTTCCATAATATGTATATACCAATATTAATATTGCTGGTCTTGCTATACTTTCATCATGGGAAAAGTACAATGAAAAAACTAGAAAGCTGAACTTTAGATTTTATTCTCAGCTGGATCACTCAATGTCCTTAGGGACTTTTTTTCCTTCCAGGCTCCTGAGGATTGACCCCAGGGCCTCATGAATGCTAGACAAGCTCTCCACCACTGTGTTACATCCCCAATCCCATTCACTAACTTTAGGACTGAGCTAAATGATTTCTCCAGGTTGAAATTTCCTCTTAAATACAACATTAGCGTTGGGTTGGGAAATAAACAATGCCCGTCCACCTGCCGGTTGATGTTTACCTGAAAATTTGAAAATGCCTAGAAGATGCAAGTTGTAATTTTTTACTGCAATGAGGGAGATGCTAACACTTAGAAATGTGAAGAATATATTGTAGCTTTAAAGTGAAGGATGGAAAAAATGAAGCATCACAGTGTTTTAAAAAGATATTTCTTGGGCTGGGGATAGAGTTCAGCTGGTAGGGTGATTGCCTGGTATGTACAAGGCCCTGGGTTCTAATCCCCAGGACCACCACCATCACCAAAAAAAAAAAAAAAAAAAGATATTTCTTAGCTATTATTGAATCATTTAATTGATCACCTTTGTTCCTTCTGTTTCTGCTTCTGAGTTATGATAATATATAAGAAGCTTGTGAAAATGCTTATCGAAATCAGTTGGGACACAATGCAACAATTTAACTCCTCATGACAGCCACCTCTAACTATGAATGACATATAATAAATTATGTTTGAACTGGATTTTCAGCTGCAGATCCTTCTTCTGCCACCCAGACAGCCCTATAAAGTTGCACTTGTGGCCTTAATCCTGCTTGGATGTATGCCCTACTGCCTCTACTTTCCATCATTCTGGTGCTTTAGTCTTCTTGAATAAGTGAACAATCTTTGTTTCTGTACCTTATTAGGCCAAAGACCATAACAGCTAGTGATGGCATCGGCAAGCCCTGCGGGCAGGATTCTCTGCAGACCCAGCCAACCTCCAACAAACCCCTTTTTATACTCCTGTTTCTAGGAAGAATTATGATGGCGGTGCCCTGCTGTTGATCAGTCAAATCTGTGGTAGGCCTAGAGATAAGTCCTGTAAGTGTGGTGTACTGTAAAACAGCGGCTCCCATTCATTAGTAGCTTGTGTGTAATAAACCACCAAAAGGGGGGGGGGGCGGGGAGGCAGCTGCAGTGTGCGAGAACAAACAACACATCTCATTCTTGGGAGCCAAAACTTTGTAATTTGCTCCTGGGCAGCCTGCTCTCTCTGACATTCTTTCTGATAACATATTAGGGTCCTATCTATATTTACAGTTTAACTAGTAACCCAAGAGATTCTATTTTGTTACTATGTATATATATTACGATAGAATGCTATTATGGATGACATGAAAAATACTATCAAATAACTTACCCTGGCGACCAAAATTGCTGGGTTAAAGGGGCATTGTCCTTCACCAACTGATAGCCTTAAAAAAGAAGAAAAACTTATGTGAGCCATTGTTTCACAATACTGATTTTATGAGCCAGACTCTTCAAAAGATACCAGCTAAGATGCACCCAGTGGGTAAACAACCCCCACAAATGAATTACATTTTTTTGGTAGTACAGTTTTTAGACAGAAAGTGTTCATGGAGGAGAAAGTTATTTTGGGATTGTTTACCTTTTTTTTGTGTGTGTGTGGTGCTGAAGATTGATCCCAGGGCCTTGTGCCTGCAAGGCAGGCACTCTACCAACTGCGTTATATCCCCAGCCCCTCGCTTACCTTTTATAAAAGAAAAAAAGTCCATAAAAGTATAAACTAAATTTCGTTTTATTTTTTTCGCTATTCAGTATCTAGGAAATACAATTCTGCAAAGGTACTGCAAATTTGTCATCTGCCTAAATTAAAATGTGGGAGGCAATTTAATTGTAAAAGGAAGACAATGTACCTGTTTGGGGCAGGGTGCAGGGGAGGTGGTGTTGGCATAAACCTTTCCATGGGCCTTTTAATTTGGGATGGGTTACCATCTTAAAAAAAATAAATAAATAAAACACCCTTGAATTTGCTCACAATTTCTTACTGAGAAACTGAAAAATGCTGCTGTTCCTATAATAAACTCTTTCTTTTTCCATCCAAAGCAGGTGCATGGCATTGCGATATCAACACGGGAGTTCTTCCTCATCAGTCCCCTACCGCTTTTCCAAATGGGAATGGAATACTGTACATTCTAGGCATTTTTTCCTTCGAACTCAGGGTCAGGAGAGTGGCTATGGCCCGGTGGAAGGCATGCCAGTTGTTTTGGAATTCTTGCAGGTGTTTAAAAAGCAAAGGATTCTTTCAGAGCCACATCTGCATTTGTCATATGCCATTTGTGCTAAGGCCTGTGGTGTTTTTGTTTGTGGGTTTGACAGATTGACATGTAATGGCCAGGACCGTTGAGCGGCTGCTCCCAACAAAGTCATTCTGATAGCTGGAGTTCTCTAGAAATCAACTGGCCTGAATTACCCATGATTTTTTCTCTGCCCTTCAAAGGCAAATGCATTGTTCTTATGTTCTTCCAGCTTTTTGTTTACTTTCATTTGTGTGTGTGTGTGTGTGTGTGTGTTATGTTGTTTTAAATTCTAAGTTAAGATGCAACAAAGACAATAAGATAATGCTATCTAAAAGAAGTTTTCAAAACCAACCAGTCCTTTAAATTTATTGAGAAATGCTTAAATAGATTTGTGGCATTTAAGCAATTATTGGGACCTGATACAATTTAAAAATTAAGAGAACACATCTGTGACAGTGATGAATAAGGGAACTTAGCAGGGGCAAAAAAATCGCAACGTTAGAACTTTTTAAGATTAAAGAAACTAAAATAAAATTTCCATTCTGAAGTCCATTTCCTTTTTCTTGTCATTTAATGATATTAATGAATTTATATATAAGCATGTGTATTATCAACCATGTTACCACAAAGCTCAGTAAATATGTGTGAAAGCAAACTTTAGTACAGTGTCTTTTGTTGATAAAGTTAAGTCAGAAATCCTTATTAACATTCCCCTTACTTAGGCAGTAGCTCATGGAATTAAGGATTCAGAGCTCATGCTTCAAGTATTAACCTTATAGTGGATGTAAGTGTTTGAATTTTGCCCGAGTGCATTTTCTCCACTCTTGGTATTGAATTCCTCACCCTACGGCCTTATCTGGAAAACAGAATGACAGAGGGGAAACCAAGAGTTCAGCAAATACAAAATGTCATAGGCATGTTCCTAATCCTGTCTTAGTGCATTTATTCCATCGATCTAAACATTTCCTGGGTACACATTTCCCTTTACCTACATGATACCACTTTTCTGGAAAGGATCCTTCCTCTGGACAAAGAATCTCAGTCTGTCTTGTTGGTGTGCCATCACACCATAAGTCTATGTGCAATCAAGTTTCCATGGAACCCTGAGCTAGAGTAAGGGAAGAGAAAACAAAACTCATTTCAGATTCAGAACTGGCCAAGTGAACCTAAAAACAGCAAATTGTTGTGGTTTGGGTGAGAGATTATTAAAAAAAAAATCATCTTTTAAATTGTAGGATGAAAAAATGGTAGTTGTTTCCCCCTCTTGATGGATTATTTCTGGATATGTAAAAATTTTTAATTTTATGTATTCTTTTAAAAACTCTCTGAAATAAGGATTTCTTTCCTGGTCCCTCAGTAGAGACTTGAGGTAAAGAAGTAGTTATTTAATTCATTTAGGTCTTCACTGCTGGTAGTTAGGTTGCCAGATGACAAACAGAAAATAGGCTGACAAGTAAAATTTGAATTTCGGATAAACAACTTTTTTTTTTAATATAGTGGTGCATGGGACATTCTTATATTGGAAAATATTTTTTCTTCATGTGAAATTCAAATTCAACAGGGTGTACTGTTTTTTATTTGGCAACCTTATTTGTAGCAGAGTTTGAAAAATAACAAACTCATCATCAGAAGTCTTAATGTTTGATGGATTTATATTTTTTTTATTAGGTTTTATATTTCTGGGACTCTTAAGGATTTTCATTAAGAATTTCTGCTACCTAATTAAAGTAATAGGATTAATGATAAAAGCCATTGTGATGGAGTACTTAGCCACATATACCCAGGTGTTTTCCACTTATTACCATATTTAATCCTCCAAGGAGGCAAATGATTTACCCCCATTTTACAGATGAGAAAACTGAGACAGACGCATTAAATGCTTTACATTGAGTCAGACAACTAACAAGTAGAACTAGGATTGGAAACCAGCTCTGTCAGATTCCAGAGCTGGGCTCTTTCTGCTCAGTAACAAGTAGGCTATTAAACCTGAGAGTTTGTTAAAATCACAAATGTTTGTAATCAGTTAATTAGAGCTCATCTTTCGAAGCATCAATCTGCCAGTCATCTCCATCTCTACCTATCCTCTCTTTCTTGCTAGTCTCAAAGGAAGCTTCAGTTCCTCATGTTTTCTTAGTATCTCTCCCTTAGGCAAATAGTCCCGTTATTTTACAATGTTACATTAACAAGAAGAAAAGAAGAAAAAAAAAATTTTAAAGAGAGAGTGAGAGAGGAGAGAGAGAGAGAGAGAGAGAGAGAGAGAGAGAGAGAGAGAGAGAATTTTTAATATTTATTTTTTAGTTCTCGGCGGACACAACATCTTTGTTGGTTTGTGGTGCTGAGGATCGAACCCAGGCCGCACGCATGCCAGGCTAGCACGCTACCGCTTGAGCCACATCCCCAGCCCAAAGAAGAAAATTTTAAAATATGGTCACCCTAAGATAATCAGAAATTTGCCACTTGAAAAAAGGGTGTTTTCATTATTACTTAAAAATCAAGCTGGGCAGGGTGGAACATGCCTGTAAATCCAGCAACTCAGGAGGATGAGGCAGGAAGACTGCAAGTCCTAGGCCAGCCTCAGCAACTTGGCAAGACCCTATGTCAAAATTAGAAGGGCTGAGGATGTAACTCAGTGGTAGAGCACCCCTGGATTCAATCCCCAGTATCCTCCCCAACAAAATAAATACATTTACATACATATCTATATACACACACAATCTCTGAATGTATTGCTCACTCTCTTTTTCATGTTGCTGCACTTCTAAAATTTAACTTGCTCAAATTTAACAACTCAAATCTGAAACATCAGTGGATCCCTTACCCAAATGCGTAAATAGAGACAATTACTGCTCCGATACCTTACCCTTCATTGCCTTAACTAGGTCACAGCACATAAAGTGCTGAATTTTAGGCTCTTCTCCCCCTCCAAATGCTTCAACCCTGGTTTACCTTCGCCTGTGGAGCCCTATGTGATGTAAATGCTATTATATAATGACGCACCTCCCCCTAGTCCCTTTCATCATCCTTTGATTTGACTTCGAAGGTGATTACACAGCTTCATTTATTTCTCTGAATGCATAGGTTTCATGGTCATTAAAATAATCACAGACTCATCAGTTCTCCCCATGCTTAAATAAGATCAATACAAACCAGAACAAGAGGTGTCTTCACTCCTCTATTCGCCAAGATTGCTTTTTCCTTCTCTCTTTTCCTCCTTCTGTCTCTCTGCTTCTCTAATCCCTCCCCTTCTTTCCACCCACGAATCTGGCTTATGAAGGAATACTACAATTCCTTAAATACTTCTTTTAGTAGTGAATCATAACATTTATTCAAGCTCTTATCCAAGACCGGGTGAAGTGTGCATCTTCTACATGCTGTTCAGAGGCAGCTGTAGCAGATTTGGAGTCTGCTGGAGCAAAAAAAAAAAAAAAAAAAAAAAAAAAAAAAAAAAAAACGCTTGCTGGCCCTGCCTTACAATTCAGCAAGGAAATGGTTAATAGGATGAGTAAAGGCTATTTTTAAGTCTGGCTCCCCTCTCTGATACACTCTTGAAAATTCACCCTGAACTGCAGAAATCCTAAATTGCACTGCCCTGCACCCCACTGAAACTCTTCAGTCTGCTGTAAGTAAGCCTCAGCATGGGCAAGATTGGGGGTGAACAGCTGGAGGAGGGGCTCAAGCCCTGGGCTTTTGTAATGGAGGGGCGAAACACTGAGATCCTGCGGAGAAGGAACACAGAAACCCTCAAGGCACAGAGAAATAGACCCAGACAAAAGCCCCGTTACATGGTTGCAAATCACCCCACTGCTGTTATTTTATTTACTGTGGTCTGCAGGAGGATTGTTTTCTCTTTGCAAAATTTTTAAGCTTCATGGGCTTTTCTCCTCCACAACAGTGGTCACTTATACCACAGTGCCACATAGAGACAGTCTTCACCTTCAGCTTTCTTAAGGAAAGGGGGTAAAATCCTGCCTGGTCAGGATGCAATAGGCAGAGAATGAAATCGATGCATTTCCAGTCTCCCAGTTTCTTTTCCAGGGATACAAGATTGAAGTCTGGTGCATTTTAAGTAATGACTCCCATTAGTTCTATCCATGTGGTTTTGTTCTGTTTCTCTAGCTTCATTTGATTTTTTTTTTTCCTTTAAAGATGACACCGACACTCATCCTTTTGGACTTATATTATGTAGACGTGAGATGGAAAGAAAAAGCAACAAAAGTTGTATTTGAATCAATTTCGGATGCATAAATGCATGAGCATTCTTCTACAGTTAAAAGATTTTTTTTCAGTTACAAAACTGATAGAAATATCATCATATCATATGCTATGAGTTTGAGTTTTTTTTTTTTTCATGAGAGGATTAAGATGGGAAGCTAACAAAAAGTTATTTAAAAATCTAACAGAGAGAAATGCTTATGAGGGCAGGTTCTCCTTAGAAAAGTTTCTTAGGGTATTTGTAAAAAGAGGTGCTTGTCTGCAGGGGGTGGGGAGGGAGGGGGAGGAGGGGGAGGAAGGGGGAGAGGAGCAGCTTACTTAGCTTACTTCTCTGTATAAAAATATGAAGCTTGCTTTGGCAATCATTTCTGGGCAACTGAACCAGAGCTAGGAAAGATTTGATGGTGTTCGGGTAGCTGAGGGGAAGTAAAAGTCACTTCACAGCGGAGGACTCTTCTACTTTGCTGGCTTTTTTCTTGTCATGACTAGAAAGTGGAAAGAGGAACTTGCAATAAGTGTGCTCAATTTAAGAAAAATAAAAAGAAAGTGAATTTTTTCCTATGACAAATCCATGGAGGTATTTACTAGGTATTTGAGTAGGTAATTAGCACCCAAACCAGGTTTCAGGAAATAGTTCTGGTCACCTCAAATGAAGAATATATAATGAGCTGAAGAGCTTGATTTTCAATGGATGATTTACTCAGGACAATAGCCCAAACAGAACCGGGTAAAGGGTTTACAAATGGTAACTTGAGAAGCAGTGGGCCTCCTTCCCTGGAGCTTAATTCTGGACCCCTTCTCCTGCACCCTGTCTCCTCTTCCACTTCTCCCATCTCTTCTTCCAGGGCCTCCCCATCTCACAGGCACGCACGCATGCTCCCTTGCTTCTCTTAGGAAGTTGAACGTAGTCCTTGAGGAATTCTTTATAAAAGAAACATGGGGAGCCTGAAAAAAAAAAAAAAAAGAAGAAGAAGAAGAAGGAAAGAAAGAAAAAGAAAAAGAAACACAGAATAGACTTACTTGCCTGTTGGCATCTAGACCTAAATAGTTCTGGATTATTTCAGGCTGAAACTTTGGGGACTGCAATTTAGCTTTACTTTCTGAGGTTCTGTTGTGGAGTCTTTCCTTATTGGAGATTCTTGTACTGGGTGACAAGAAATGTTGAAAAGATTATCCATTCTTTTCAAAGGCGGTTCCAGAGGAATGACAACACTGGGGACTAAAGATGGCCTTGTTAAAAAAAAAAAAAAATCATTCAACATTTCTTAATTCACAATGTTACATGTTCTCGTTAATTTAAGAAAGATCTCTTCCCTGTAGATGTTGTGGTTTACTGTGTTATAAGCATCAATATTTCCAGTTTTAAAAAAATTACCTGTCATAGTAACTCTGGTAACAAAAGAAACAAAAGTAGTTAACTTTCACCTACCGAGCTTCTTGTCATATATTGGTAGATGAATTTTACTTCAGTGTAATAAAAAAACTCTGCTCATCTGACTAAGGTCCCCCACTCACCCCTCATTGCCTTTGCTATATATTGAAAGATAAAAGAAGAAATTTAGACATCATTTTAGAGACTAGGAAACAGACCCAGAGTTCAAATGATTGGCCAAGGTCATCAGATTTTGGACAAAACACAAGATTTCCTAATTCTTAATTTTGAACTCCTTTACCAGGGCATTAAACCATCTCCTCATCCGGATAATGATATAAGAGCTTCCCGAGAATACCAGGTTCCACAGAGGCATGCTTTCTGTCATTAAGTGCTCCAGCAAACTGTTAATTAAGATTGTTTTGAGCTGTTTACCAATTTAGGTGATGTCAGATACTTCTATTGGATTCTGTTAGCCTCTTGGGATGGCAGAAAATTCTGTTGACTCTGTTGCCTGCGGTTTGACCATCTGTTTTAGATCATGATTGTGGCTGCCGTTTAGAAATCCATAACTTGACACTGTTACCAGAATTGTACATTTAAAATGCATTTACTGGGCTGGGGATGTGGCTCAAGCGGTAGCGTGCTCGCCCGGCATGCGTGCAGCCCGGGTTCGATCCTCAGCACCACATATAAAGATGTTGTGTCCGCCAAATACTAAAAAATAAATTAAAAAAATAAAATAAAATAAAATGCATTTACTTCTGTGTAGGTCACAAGACCTTACATAATTTCTCCTTAATATCCTAGGATGTCTGCAGAGAGCACTAAATTTTGGACTTGAAGGGTTAAAGGAGTAAAGAGGACCCCCTCCCTGTGTGTGTGTGTGTGTGTGTGTTTGTGTGTAACCCAGGGGAGCTTACCACTGAGCTACATTCCCAGCTCCAACCCAACCTCTCTTTCTTTTTTTTTTGTACTGGAGATTGAACCTAGGGCTGCTTTACCACTAAGCTACACCCCTAGTCCCTGCTAAATTGCTGAGGCTGGCCTTGAACTTGCAATCCCCCTGCCTCAGTCTCCTGAGTTACTGGGATTATACATGTGTGCTACTGCACCCTGCTGAGGATCTGCTCTTGTTCTCTTTCCCAGGCATTGCAGGAGCTGTGTTGTTAAAGAGGTCTGAGATGGAAAATAAAACACTTGAAGGGTACAATGTGATAATGGAGCACAAGGCAGCCAGGAAGGGTGGGAAGTAGGAGTGGAACCTTAAGGGTTGCCAGTCACCTTTACAAAGTTCCCTCCTGAGACTCACTGGGTGCCTAGCCATGAAACAACTCCATGATACCCAGTGTGCTGAGAACTGTAGAAGAGTTTTACGAGGCATCCTTTCTTCACATGAATGTTTGTTTGTTAAAAATAAACTTCACTGTCACATTTTGTACTTTTCAGAGCTAATTATTAGTACCTTAATGTCCCTGATATCCTTTGTCTTTTCAGGCTTTTATACTCCTGGAGGTTAGAAACTTTTCTAAAATAAGGGGTTTACACACCAAAAGTGTATAGAATAGAGCATTACCTGGCACATAATATGTGCCCTGCAAACATCTGCATTTACAGTTGGCCTTATCTGTGGGTTCTGCATCTGTAGATTTCACCAACTGTGGATCAACTGTGGAGCCAGGCACAGTAGCAAACACCGGTAATCCCAGATACTTGGGAGGCTGAGGCAGGAGGATGCACGTTCCAGTCCAGCCTCAACAACTTAGTAAGACCCTCAGCAAATTTTACCAGATCCTCCTTAAAATGAGAGGAAGTGGGGAACAGGTTGGGGCTGAGGCTGAGGGTGTAGCTCTGTGGTAAAGCACTCAGAGCAATTGGGCCTATATCAAAAACATACAGCCATTTGCCCTTGATTATTATATACCCTTAACAGTACAGCACAACCAATGTTTACGTGGCATGTACACTGCATTTAGGTATTAGAAGTAATCTAGAAATGACTGAAAGTACATGGGAGAATGTGTGTAGCAAATTGTTTTAGTCAGCTTTTTTTTTTTTTTTTTTTTTTTTTTGCTGTGACCAAAAGACCTGACAAGAACAATATAGAGGAGGAAAAGTTTATTGGGGCTTATGGTTTCAGAGATCTCCGTCCATAGATGGCCAGTTTCATTGCTCTAGCCTTGAGGTGGAAGAGTATGGAGGAGGAAAGGGACTCAGGACATGACAGCGAGGAAGAGTGTGGTCTGTGGTCTGTTTACCAGGGACAAAATATAGAAGTCCCCAAAGGCAGGCTCCCAGTCACCCAACGCCTCCTAGTCACACCCTACCTACCTTCAGGTACCACCCAATTAACCCAAATCAGGCTCAATGCACTGATTGGCTTACGGCTTTCTTACTCAATCATTTCACCTCTGAACATTCTTTTTTTTAAGTGGGGGGAGGCATTACCAGGGATTGAACTCAGGGGCATTCAACCACTGACCCACATCCCCAGCCCTATTTTATATTTTATTTAGAGACAGGATCTCACTGAGTTGCTTAACACCAAGCCACTGAGATTACAGGCATGCACCATTGTGCCTGGCTTCACCTCTGAATATTCTTTTTTTTTTTTTTTAATTTTTAATATTTATTTTCTAGTTCTTGGCGGACACAACATCTTTGTTGGTATGTGGTGCTGAGGATGGAACCCGGGCCGCACGCATGCCAGGCGAGCGCGCTACCGCTTGAGCCACATCCCCAGCCCTCTGAATATTCTTGTAATGTCTCACACATAGGCTTTTGAGGGACACCTCATATCCAAACCATAACACAAATACTATGCCATTTTATATAAGGGTTTTAAACATCTGTAGATTCTATTATCGGAGGGAATCCTGGAACAAGTCTCCTGTGGATGCGGAGAGACTATTCATTTGATTTTGTATCTTATTGAGCACCATTCTTGTCACTGGAAGCACACTGAAGGTGAGGATTATGGGTCTTGTCCTTAAGGAGTTTGTTGTCACCTAAAGGAAACTCATAGGTAAATTGATCCTAATAAAGATACATATGTCTTTAAAAGAAGTATGCAGAAGATGATGCTGGATCAATTAGGAGGGACAGACAGACTCCATGGACTTTGATTTCCAGCCTCCCAATCATTGGGGATCTATTTTTTTTTTAAAGAGAGAGTGAGAGAGGAGGGAGAGAGAGAGAGAGAAAGAGAGAGAGAGAGAGAGAGAGAGAGAGAGAGAGAGAATTTTAATATTTATTTTTTAGTTTTCGGCGGACACAACATCTTTGTATGTGGTGCTGAGGATCGAACCCGGGCCGCACGCATGCCAGGCGTGCGCGCTACCGCTTGAGCCACATCCCCAGCCCACGGGGATCTATTTTTCAAAAAACTCCTCAAAAAAAGAAAAAAGAAACTCTTCAATCTACACCTAGGCTTAAGGTGTTTGCTCAATCAAATCAGACCAGAGGAAAGTTCTGGGAAAGACTGCAGAAGAGTTGATGTTAGAGTTGAATGAATGAAGGGTCCCTCAGGCTGAGGGGAAACTGCTCTGTGACAGGGAAGGGAGAATTGCTCCTGTCAGGAGACACAGTCTGCCCAGATGAAGGCCTAGTGGGAAGGGATAGGTAGGTGTGCAGGTAGGTGACCACAGCTTCATTTCCCCAACAGGACACTTTTGAGAGGGAAAGAGAGTGTTTGTTAAGAACAGGGAAGAAGTGGCCTGTGAGCACCCTTGGAGATCCTGAGGGTCCTTCAGGAGGGTGAGATTTGAGGATTGTCCCTGGGGCAGATGGGTGATAGGATCAGATCTGGGTCTTAAAGTTCTTCCTGTTGTTTTTGACTTTGGAACACTATTCTTTCCAGGTGAGATGTGCCAGTTTTACAGAATGGTTCATTTTTTTCTATAACTTCTTTGAATATGTCATTTAGCTTTAATCTTATTAAGGATCCTAGATGCAACGCTGAAAATACACTTAGCAATTAAAATCAGACAGAAGTAAAGGCAGCAGTCTGAGGAATACGAAAATACAAACAACTATTGTGGTGATAAATATCCATAAACTCCTGTTAAACAAGGTATTTTCACTTTTCCATCTTTTTCATCAATGAACTTTATAGCCTATCATGAGAGAATGAGGAACTGTTTAGCTACTGTTAACTAAGACAAACTATAGCACCTTCTTTTTAGTTAACTTCTTTTTTATTACCAGTGCTAATAACTGGTTCTGGAATGACATCATTTCATTTATGTTCATTTATATTACAATTCATTCATTATTGAGCATGCACAACCTATTGGCAGAGTGCTTTACAAACAGTTATTGTCTTATATCATTCCCATGAGATTGGTAATATTGTTACCATTTTTCAGGTGAGGAAACAGATTCAAAGAAGGTAGAGAATCTTTTTTTTTTATTATTATTATTATTAGGGATTGAACTCAGGGGCACTCGGCCACTGAGCCACATCCCCAGTCATATTTTGTGTTTTGTTTAGAGACAAGGTCTCACTGAGTTGCAAAGTGCCTTGTTCAGTTGCTGAGGCTGGCTTTGAACTTATGATCCTGCTGCCTCAGTCTCCCAAGCCACTGGGAATACAGGCCACCCTGCACAGTTCAGGTTTTTTTCATCACAAAATGTCTTTAGTGCCTTACGTCACATTAAATAGGGTATGTTTGCAGTATGTTCTGCCTAATCATGGGTTCTAAATAGTCTCATGACCACTAGATTAGTTGCTTTATTTGCAGCGTTATCATGTAGGCTTCATCACATATAGGTGAAAGTGCTTTGAAAAATGACAGATAGCTGGGCATGGTGGCACATGCTTGTAATCCCAGTGACTCAGGAGGCTGAGGGACACAGGTTCAAAGCCAATCTTAGCAAATTGGCCAGGCCCTATGCAAATTAGTGAGGGCCTGTCCCAAAATAAAAAATAAAAGGCTGAGAATGTAGCACAGTGGTTAACTGCCCCCTAGGTTCAATACTGGTACCCCTTCCCCTAACAAAAAAAGAAAAAATGTAAAATAATATACAGGAAGCCCTGGGTTCAATTACCAGCAGTGCAAACTATATATATGTGTGTGTGTGTGTATATATATATATATATATATATATATATATATATATAGTAAGATAATATACACATGAGAAAAAATATTTATTTCCCAGAACTTTTTTATAAATATATATGGCCAGTGACAAAATGCCCTGATCCATGATGGGCTCCATTTCTGAGGCTTGGAATCTTAAAACACAAACAACTATTGTAGTGATAAATAACCGTAAACTTCTGTTAAAAAAGATCTTTTCACTCTTCAATCTTTTTCATCCTTGAACTTTAAAGCCTATCATGAGAGAATGAGAAACTGTCTAGTACTGTCAACTAAGACTAACTGCTATAGTACCTTCTTTTTAGTCACCAAAAACAAACAAACAAACAAAACACTTATTTCTGGAAATTATAAAAGAGACAGAAGGAAAGGAAGGAGGAAGAATAGAGAAAAAAATAAGGAGAAACTTTGTTTTTATGGATGGCCTCCTTTGGAGTGGTGTAGTTTCAATTAGTTAGTTTAGCTCGTTTGTGGTCTAACTAAGCTATAGTGATGGAGTAGGCGTTATATAAGAGAAGTCAACTAGATTCTGAGTGGCAGAGTCTCTGGGAGGATATTTTGGGGGTAGTGGGATCCTACTAACATCCTTTTTGTTTGTTTGGGTACCATGGATTGAACTCAGGGGCACTCGCCCTCTGAGCCACATCCCCAGCCCTATTTTGTATTTTGTTTAGAGACAGGGTCTCACTGAGTTGCTTAGTGCCTCACTTTTGCTGAGGCTGGCTTTGAACTTGGATCCTCTTGCCTCAGCCTCCCAAGCCACTGATATTACAGGCATGAGCCACAGCCCCTGGCTCTCTTTAACATCCTATAAATTCTGAGAAGCTGCCTTTTTCTCCCCCCTCAGGTACTGGAGATTGAACCCAGGGCTCTTGCAACCTCGGCAAGCACTCTACCATGGCGGTTCCTCCCCAGCTCAGGAGCTGTCTTTTTAGGTCTGTCCATTAAAGAGATTTTGACCTTCTGGAGGCATCTGGGCATCATTTTTCTTGCCATGGAGGGAGGCTAAACTGAGAGCAGGAAAAATATACTTAAAAAGAGTTGCCTTTGGAGGAGGCTGTGAAATGTAGGATTGGTGGTAAAAGATCACTTAACCTAGTGGGAGTCTGTAGCCTTCCAAACAGGGTCAGTGTCATGTGACCTTCCAACCTAAGTCTTCAATTCACAGTTTTAAACTCTGGCATGGTTTCCTTCCCAAGAAAAGCATAAGCGTTATGGAAAGAAAGGAAAAAAAGAATCAAAATCATCTGAAACGTCCCGGTTAACAGTCATCTTTTAGAACTAAAAAAGGAAGACTCCACCTTAGAAAAGTTTAAATAGAAAGGAAGGAGACTCACTTTGCATAATAAATAGTATTATGATATTCACAAGACCAAGTGAGAAAATAATTATTGAACATTTGTCTTCTTAAAAAATCCCCCTCTATTTTTAAGAAGACCCCCAAATCTCTCATGGTTTCCAATGAAGATTCAAGCTCCCTCCTGTGAGATCTGACTGGCTGAATGGGCAGCTGGTGATGCAGGGAGGGGCTTGGCCTGAAATCACCTGCCCTGGCTCCAATTCCATCCCTTCTACTTCCTGGCTCTCTGGCGCTGGGGAAGTTACTGATTCTCCTTGAGCCTCAGTGTCTCTATCTAGGATGTAAGAATATTACTGCCTATTAATTGGGACTGAGTGAGATTCCAATGGGAATCAAAGATGCAAAATCACGGAAATAACACTTTAGTGAATTAATCATTGTTAATTCCTTTTCTTTCACTCCTTATTTACTACAGCCCCCACATGCTTTTAGTCAATTTTTCTAAAGAGCAACCAATAGGAAAACATTTTCATTTCAGGTTTGCAGAGCTAAATCTTTGAAACTTCTCCCATTTCAGGATCAAAGGCCAAAGGTAGAAGTTTCAGAATGAGTATTCATTAACTTATAAACCCCTTACATTTGGGAATATTTCTTTCAAGTACTTATAAAACTATTCATTTGGCATTTATTATGTGCCAACAACTAGTTTTAAAAGACTCATATTGATTTTTTGACTTAGTTCTCAAACAGCCTAAAGGGAAGGACCTCTATTCCCATTTTAGAGGGGAGAAAGCTAAGGCTCGAGCTCTTCAACACTGTGCAGCCTCCTTGGAGCCCGACACGTGGTAAATACTCAATACCTGATTGAGGACTGAATGAATGAATCGGTCTGCTGCATTTGTAAATCACTTTCAATTTGCACATCTTTTCACAGACCGCATCTTGTTTGATCCTTCCTTCAGACAAGCAAATCATTCTTTCCATCTTCTCTTCCAAACTGGAAGGGACCTTATTGCCCTTAGTTAGATAGAACTACGTGCCTTAAAATATTAATGGTTTGTGAACAGGGGAAGAAGTGTTTACCAGCTCATGACTGCTAAAGCCTTCCAAAGGCAGGAGGGAGAAATTGGCAGGAGCAGGCCCAATGCTAAATCACCCAATGCCGCTTCTTACTATGCCATATTCCTTGCTAAGAGTGAAAAGCCAAATGACAAGACAAAAGATAAAAGTCCGTTTTGATGTTAAAATCTGCCTTGATGTCCTCTTAATCTTGTCACCAATCATTTAAATTAATTCTATACAATTACCTTAATAGTGGATGCAAATTATAAACAGACTAATCACCTGAGTACAAATTGTAGAAATTAAACAAATTAAAAGTGCTTCACTCAAAGGTTTTTTTTTTTTTTTTTCCTTCTCCCTTCTCTTCTTCTTCTTCTTCCTCTCCTTCTGTGTCTCTTCCTGAACACAGGCAGCCAGAGAGATTCAGGCCCCCAGATTTCTCTCTGCAGAGTGTACTTTACCTTTTGGATGGGACTTTAAAGACTTTAAACAGCTTGAGACTTATAGTTTGCCACAGGAGCATGTAGCAAATTCCTGTTTCTACTTTTTGAACCAGGAGCTGGAGTATAAGAGCCCCGCGCAGGAAGTCGCAGGTGGTGGGAAAGGGGAAACAAGGTCATTTTCAACCATGTACATTGAGGTTGTACCTTTAAAGTCAATTCTAAATTTAATTGAAAGCCGAGGGCAGAGAAGCCAAGATCGGAGCAATGTGGTGATTTATTCTGAAGCCTGTAAGAAGTCATGCAGCTGAATGTGGGATGAGCCGGGGCTTTAATAAAAATGGCACTGGGAAAGCCAGCGGGAAGAGGCACAAGAATGGAACTGGGTTAGATGAAGGATCTCCAGGCCTGAAAGGGAGCGGGGGTCTGAGAGAGCAGTGTTTGCCCAAACTCTGCTGTTTTTTACCATGATGGATGCACATAAGTAATCCACATCAAAGGGAGAAACCAAGATCAGACAGAAGCCACCAAGATTCTTTAGGCAGTGAATTTTGCATGAAATCATTAAGGTGTCCAAATTGCAGAAAAACTATGGAATGAACGGCAATGAAAACTAGTCTAATATTTTTAGCTGAAATTGAGCTGAAGAAAAATGACATGTTCCTTTATTAAAGCACTACAGGACTTGACAGCAAAGCTCCCACACATTTCTATGGTTGTTATTCTCTACTAAATGATATTGGACCCTTTCTGCAGGAAATCCATAACATGTTCTTAGAATCACATCTTCTCTGTTGACAAATGGTTTAGGAATGATTCTTTCCAAGTTAAAAAAAAAAAAAAAAAAGAGCAGAAGGCTTTCAGCAGATATTATATGAGAAGGAGAATTGGGCTAGAACTTGCATCTCCCAGGTTCTAGGCTCCCTGGTCTAAGGGACAGCCTGGTTATCCTTGTAAGGTAGGGACCATGTGATCTGCCCCTGAGGTCTAATTTTTGTAGATTGTTTTCTTTAGATCAACTTCACATTGTATTTGACACCACTATCACTCATAAGTTTAAACTTATTACAAACATATTACACGTTCATTATAGAAAACTCAGCAAGTGCAAAGAAAATCAAGAGTAACTTAAGTACCACTTGGAATCTCTCTACCCAGAGATAACTACAGCAAATATTTTGGCTAACGTCCCTCTTATTAAGATAACATTCAAAAGATCAGTAACGTTTTGCCTTAGAAAAACAGGCAATTGCTTCCTATTAAAGAATAATTATCACTTTCAGAATTTTGGATGTGGTAATGGTGACGAAACTTTTAAAAATATTTATAGATTTGTGTGGGTCTCCCTTGATGCCGTTCCTTCTCATTCTTTTCCTGCTTCGTGGTATTAAATTTGTACTGTCACAGAGAAAACCACCTACAAGGGTCTCTTTGGATTCTGTGATTCAGGTGCCTATAACCAGAGCTGTTCATCTATACCAAGTTTCAGATGATTTCCTAGAGCAGTTTAAGTGTTTATTTGTGTGTGTATCTGTGCAAATGTCTCTTTTTCCTGGTATATGGCTAAGGGCTAGAGAGGAATAATAGAAACCTAAAATTTTAATTTGGATTGCTCAAACTATGAATGAAATTTCTTATAATTATTTCCTTTATTCTTGCCTCAATATTTTGTAATAAATGAAAATAGTAAGGAAAAAAGGTATCAGTGGGAGGGGTGGATGAGGAAGGAATGGGCACGTGCCAACCATTTAAGAACAAGCAGGGGCTGGGGATGTGGCTCAGCGGTAGCGCGCTCGCCTGGCTTGCGTGCGGCCCGGGTTCGATCCTCAGCACCACATACCAACAAAGATGTTGTGTCCGCCGAGAACTAAAAAAAATAAATATTAAAAAAAAAAAAAAAAAAGAACAAGCAGTTCTGTGTATGATAGGCTTCCAGCTTCTTAAGTTCAAAATACTCACCACAGGATCTGGGGGTGTATCTCAGTGGTAGTGAGCTTTACATAGCATAAAGGAGGTCCTGCTTTTGATCCGCAGCACCACTAAACACCTCCACCACAAAAACCTCAGAACAATATGCTTTTTGCATTAAAGTTTTCTGGATTCCAGGGAAAGACCTGGGTTCCAAACCCATTATTTCCTGTGGCTTTGTTTCCCTGAGCCCCAGTCTCCTCATCTAAATAGGATCATAATACTGCCCTTACAGCTAGGCGCCCTGGCGCATGCCTATAATCTCAGCGGCTAGGGAGGCTGAGGTGTGAGGGTCGAGGGTTCAAAGCCAGCCTCAGTAATGGTGAGGTGCTAAACAACTCAGTGAGACCTTGTCTTTAAATAAAATACAAAATAGGACTGGGGATGTGATTCAATGGTCAAGTGCCCCTGAATTCAATCCCCGGTGCTAAAAAAAAAAAAAAAAAAAAAACTGCTCTTACCTAATTAATTTTATGGATGTAAAAGGAAGTGTCAAGTGAGGCAATTATGCAGACAGTGCTATTTGGGGATTCTAAGAATTTGTGTTTCATAACTGTTTAACAATCAGAATCACCTTGATTAACCATAGAACTTGAAAAGGTGTTTAGGGGATTTGCTCAAGATAAAGTTGGTTCTGAAAGCAACTTATAGTACTTAAGTTGCTTTCAGAGAGTCAGGGTCAAGCCATGGAAATTTGGGCACAAACTTTTGAGGCAGATATTAGAGTATCTGACAGGACGTGGACAATTAGGCTTAAGAAGCCTCAATTTCCTGTTCTGTAAATTGGTGATGGTAAGACATAACAATTAGGAATAATGTCTATGAATCACCAAGCACAGAGTTAGCCACAAAATAAGCACTCAGTCTTTGTGTGTGTGTGTGTGTGTGTGTGTGTGTGTGTGTGTGTGTGTGGAGGGTACCAGGGATTGAACTCAGGGGCACTCAACCACTGAGCCACATCCCCAGCCCTATTTTGTATTTTATTTAGAGATAGAGTCTCACTGAGTTGCTTAGCACCTAGCTTTTTGCTGAGGCTGGCTTTGAACTCTCTATCCTCCTACCTCAGCCTCCTGAGCCACTGGGATTATAGGCATGCATCACCAAGCCCAGCTAGCACTCAGTCTTAAGGAGGCTATAATTGTTAAACATCGTCAAGTTTAAAAAATCAAATCTTTTCTGTTTTTGCTCAGTTCCCCAGTTCATGTATATAAAATACAAGGAAGCTGGACACAGTGGCATGAGTCTACAGTCCCAGATACTCAGGAGGCTGAGGAAGGAGGATCACTTGAGGCCGTGGGCTTGAGGCCAGCCTGGGACACATAGGAGACCCTATCTCCAAAATTAAACCTAAAGCAATTTTAAAACTTCAAGGACATGTTGCCTGGAAGTTCCCACACACTGTTCTTCCGGTCCTTGGTGAAACTTTCTCATTTTGTACTCTAGGAACAAGGCCAATACCATTGTCTTCTAAGAGATTCTGTTAGCTGATGACTCGTTTTGAAAAGGTACTTAACAAACACAAGTCAAGATAAAATTGAGTTTTACCAGTAAAGTGGGACTTCTATAAACTATCAGCCTGGTGATAAGGCTGCGGAAAATAAAGGCTTTGTGCCAAACCCTACCAGAGGAAATATGCACACAGTCAAAAGATTTCTGTCAGCATATTATACTTCTGGTTGTTTTTCTTAGCAACCAGAAGTTGGTCACTAATTATGCATTGCCCAGTCCTGAAGTCACAAGAAGCTAAAGGATAGTGGTATATAAATTGGAACCCTAGTGACACCGTTCACTGGCTGAGTGACCTATAGCAAACTGCTATACCTCCCTGATGATCAATTTTCACATTTGTGGTTGGTATAAACCAAGTGCTTGATAGAAGAACTGAGAAAATGAACTGAAGGGCCTGAGTCTAGAATACAATAGTGCTCAGAAAATGGTAACTGGGTTTGTTACTAGTAAAGATGAGATGACGTCTTCATCTTCTAAGAGTGCTCAGCATAGCAGCAGAGGAAAATGTACAGGAATAAAGTCCTCAGTGGGCTTTGGTGTCACATAGGAGGAGCTGACAAAGCCAACATGAAGCAAGTGAGACCAGGAGAGACTCCAAAGAAAAAATGTTTGAGGCTCACCTTGAAAAATGACTGAAAATTATCCTAGAGGGATGGTGAAAATGAGGTCCAGCACAGGAGGAAGCATGAGTCAGACATCTAGTTATGAAAGGGTGCAGCCTGGGCAGGGACTTGTCCTGTCTTGAGCATGGCACTGTCAGGTGGTATGGGGGGAAAGGGAGGCGATGAGGTGATAGGACTGAATGGCTTTGTGCACCCAAATACGATTGCTCTCTTCCTTCCTTCCAATTGCACTGGGGATTGAACCCAGGGCCTCTTTACTATTAACCTATGTCCCCAGTCTTTTTCAATTTTTATTTTGAGACATTTTGAAATAGGGTTTCATGAAGTTGCTGAGACTGGCCTCAAACTTGGCAATCTTTCTGCCACTGGATCTGGCTACCACTGGTGTGTGTGTGTGTGTGTGTGTGTGTGTGTGTATGCTGGGAATGGAACTCAGGGCTTCATATATTCTAAGCAGATGCTCAGCACTGAGCTACATCCTCAGCCCAGTCTTGGTTTCCTGAGCAAGAGGCCATAGTGAATTCCTGTGCATCCTTCACTGGCCCCCCCACCAATGTGGACCCAGGGACTGACCTGTCTCATACAACATCAGTGAGCTTCCTTGCCTTCAGCTGCCCATGGGGACACAGGGAAGACATCAAAAGGAAGAACACTGAGATCAGGGCATTTATTAACTCTGCAGAAGATTATGGCAGTTCTTCTGAATCACAGCTCTGAATCCTTGTGGCTTCCAAAAAGAGAGGTGATAAGTGAGCCTTATTGATACTAACACCAATGAGGTTCTTTTAGAAGCCATCTTCAGTGATCCTGTGTGGGGGACCAAATGTTTCCTGCAAGCTCCTAATATGTAACTTCAATAAATAAATAATAAAAGCAATGTGATTTTGGTGGAGGGCTGGGGGAAAGAATAGGCACTAATACTATAAGATATGAAGTTCCAGGACTTATGGTCTATATAAAGAACAATGGTTTGTCCACTCCCTAACGCTGCTAGTCTGGAACCAGCTGGAGACACCGAATGCTTCTCAGCTCATGATTGAAGAGCATTCTCAGGAAACATTACCCCTCATCTCTGGGTAGATTGAACTTAAGGGGAAGGCCTTGCAATAAGCTCTATCACAATAGGATCATTCTTTCTTTTTTCTTTTTTTTTTTTTTAAGAGTGCTGGAATTTGAATCCAAGGTCTCATGCATGACACTCAAGCACTGTACCACTGAGCTACTGCCCTCACCTCAGGCTAGTTCCTGTCCAGATGGCTGCAGAGAATAGAAAAGAGCTCAATATGGCTGCGGGTGACAGATACAGTGTATATACAAAGAAAAATTTCCTTTTCCATGTCTGTTTTTCCTTTTCCAGGAACCAACCAAGTTTCTATTCTCCATCTCTACCCTTTACCTTACCCTACAATGGAACGGGATTCTCTCTCTCTCTCCTCTTCCCAGTTCTGATCATTCTGTGGTCTGGGAAGCCTAGCTTTCTCCAGGGAGGTTGAATTTTGAAACTTAGCTTTAATTATGTAATAAAAACATGTTTCCTGTTTCAGGAGTTTTAAACAACAGTGAAGAGGAGGGAGAGATGGGGTGAGGATGTGAGGGAGAGACTAAGTGATTTGTACAGAGCAGTAATTACACTGGAGAGTAGATGAGCATTCTCAGACACTGCAGGCAGAGCCAGAAGCATCTCCTTCAATAATCATTTAGCATTGAGAGCTGGGTATGCAGGGCACTGCTGGGCTTTAGCCTCTACAAAGTGGTATGGAGGAGGACAGTGTGGGCAGAGGTGTGACTTGAAATATGTTAGTAGATGAAGGAAGTGATATGGCAGTTTACAAGACAGAGAGATGATGTTGCAAGAACTGGGCCTTTGAAACAGTATTTGGATTGTCTTAGAAATGGGAGCCCTATGTGGTGATGCATGTGTATAATCCCAATGGTTTGGGAGACTGAGGTAGGAGAATCTTGAGTTCAAAGTCAACCTCAGCAATCGCAAGTGAGACCCTGTTTGTAAATAAAATAGTGGGCTGGGGATGTGGCTCAGTGGTTGAGTCTCCCTGAGTTCAATCCCCGATACCAAAAAAAAAAAAAAAAAAAAAGAAAGAAAGAAAAGAAAAAGAGATGGGTAGACATGCTGGCCACATGGAGCATACATGTAATCCTAGCAGCTCAGGAGGCTGATGCAGGAGGATTGTGAGTTCAAAACCAGCCTCAGCAACTTAGTGAGACCTTAAGCAACTTAGTAAGACCCTGTCTCAAAAAAAAAAAAAAAAAAAAATTAAACAGGGCTGGAATACGGCTCACTGGTTAAGTGCCCCTTGGTTCAATCCCTTGTACAAAGGAAAAATAAATAAATAAACATGGGTAGACATGAATTCCATCCCTCTGATGAGGTTTTCATGGCACCTGTTTCCCATCCCTACCACTTTCTTTTCCTGGCTTTCCAAAAGCTATGAATCTGCTTCATTGTACATGGAAAACAGTGTCAAATATTTGATGAATGAGTATCACACAGATAAAATATAACCAGGGCAGGTCTTGGGGTGAATGGTGTCTGGAAGTAATTGCATAATTTGCATTGATTATCTTCAACACTTCAGCTATCCTGGCTATAAACAAATATTTTCTTCTAATTACAGAATTTGCTTTGGTTGTAAGAAAAAAAAATTCAAGGGGAGAATGTGGCTCAGTGGCAGTATTCAAGCTTGGAATGTGTGAGGCCTTGGGTTTGATCCCCAGTAGTGCCAAATAAAAAAAAAAATCAGGCATTATAGCTACAACAGATATTCCCTTTGAGATCACCACCCCTAAGTCCCTATTTGTTCTAGAAATACATTGTTCGCTGTGTGGGTCTGTGGTTACATAACATCATATTGTGTGTTCATTTTATAGTCTGTGTTAGTGGCTCAATATATCTAGGATCTCATTGGAGTTGCTCCATGCAGATCTATCCTCATTCTTTTTAATTTCTGCCTCCTATTTGTTTGTAGAAATAGTTTTAGAAACATTTTTCATAGCTCTTTCTGGAACTTTCCTAATGACTAGAATCAACTAGAAACATTCATTCCCAGCTCCCATGAGAATCTGATTCTATAGGACTGAAGAGGGGATTGGAGAAGTTATTTTCAACCAATGTCTCAGGGGATTTTTATAATTCAGCAAAGTGTGAAAACACTATCAAAGTTTACTTAATCATTTCCATATCAAAGGTCATTTCAACAGTATTTTTTTAAAATCACAAATGCTGCAGGGCACACCTTAGTATATCTTTCTCCGTGCACATATATATTTTTTCTGAGATTGATACTGAGAAATGTAATTGATGGGTCATGTGGTGTGTGTATTTTAATGTTATATTAGATATTGCCAAACTGCCTCCTAAGGTAGCCAGAGCAATGTAAAGTCCCATCAATATTTATACTTTCTATACTAAAGAGAGAAGTTTCATCCAACCATTACCTCATTCTATCATCATATTTTACCAGAAATTTTAATCCCATCCTACATTCTACCTCTTCTATGTTTTTTTTTTTTTTTTTTTTTTTTGGTACTGGGGATTAAACTCAGGGGTGCTTAACCCCTAAGCCACATTTCCAGCCATTTTAAAAATTTTTTACTTTGAGATAGAGTCTCACAAAGTTGCTTAGGGCCTGGATACGTGGTGGCCTGGAACTTGTGATTCTCCTGCCTCAGTCTCCCGAGTCACTGGTATTATAGGCTTGCACCACCATGCCTGTCTTTCCTGATATGTTCTTTGCTATTCTATTTAAGAGAACTAAAGCTTACCCAGAAACTCAAAACTAGAATCTGAGAGGCTTCTAAGATTTCTTTCACTTCTCACTCCCCTGCAGTATTTGATCACAAGATTTAGCAATGTCACCACTTTAATATTTATATACTCCTGCATGTCTCCCACTACCATCTAATTTAATTATTTTTTTTTCATCTTATACAATAGAATAAACTCCTTCTGGATCTCTCTGCTCTTCCTGTCACTGCCCCCTAAAATTTACACATATCAATTATATATAATGATATCAGCTCATTGATTTCAACTTTCAGTGCCTACCAATTATTATAAGAATCAAATTTAGGCAAGTATTTGCAAAGAAGGTAAACCCAACCCCCTTTTGCCCAGTTCACCCAAGCCCTGTTTGATAGAAATGTTATCTACCAAAAATTGTTTGAAGGACATACAGACCATCCAGTTTTCTAGTTAATCTAGATTTAACTCATTAAAAAATCTACAAGAAATACTCGGTCACTATTATTGTGACTCTCTACAAAATTGCTTTCCATAGTTATTATTTGATTTGTGTGTCATGTCCAAGTCTTCCTTCTGAGAAGCACTGTAAAAAAAAATCTCTAGATTCCCCATATCTAGGACAGTGCTTTCCTTACATAAGTATTATCATATATATGTATAGATAGCTACCCACACATACATCACATTGAAACTGTAGGGGAAAATTCAAACCTAACCATCTACCCAACATGACTTTTCTAGTTTATTTTTATCTGCTATACATCAGGTAGACCCAGACCTACTGACTTCCCTGCATGAACGAAGCACTTCTCTAATGCAGGGCATATGTCTTCTTCCTTCTACAAATAGAAAATCACCTAATAGAAAATGTGAAACCTAGCTGGGTGCAGTGACACATGCCTGTAATCCCAGTGGGCCTGGAGGCTGAGGCAGGAGGATTGCAAGTTCAAAGCCAGCCTCAGCAACTTAGTGGGCCCTCAGCAACTTAGCAAGACTCTGTCTCAAAAGTAAAAAGGGCTGGGGATGGAGGTCAGTAGTTAAACACCTCAGGATTCAATCCCTGGTATCAAAAAAAAAGAAAAAGAAAAAAAGAAAATGTGTGTGGAACCATGGGCTAGGAGCAGTAGAGCCTTTGCCGGCCATGAACAAAGTTCTGGGTTCGATCCCTAGTTTCAGTATATCTTTTAACAACACTGCCTCTTTCTAAGAAAGACTCAAAACCCTTGGAAAATAAGTCATGCCACAAAAGGACATTTATATGTCTTTCTCTGTCTCCTGTGGTTTTTTGTGTTTTTGTTTTTGTTTTTGTTTTTTTGCAGTTGTGGGGAGTGAACCCAGGACCCCAGGACCTTGTACACAATGGGAATGGGCAAGTGCTTACCACTGTTCTACATCCCTAGACCTAATTTATTTTTAATACATCAAGAACATATACAAGCCAGGTGTGGTGGCACACACTTGTAATCCCAGCGGCTTAGAAGGCTGAGGCAGGAGGATCACAAGTTCAAAGCAGCTTCAGTAACTTAGTACGGCCCTAAGCAACTCAGTGAGATCTTGTCTCTAAATACAATACAAAACAGGGCTGGGCTGTGGCTCAGTGGTTAGGTGCTCCTGGGTTCAATCTCTGGTACCACACACATACACAAAGAGCATACGCATTGCTGGTCATGATGACGTATGCCTATAGCACCAGCAACTTGGGAGGCTCAGGCAGGAGGACTGCAAGTACAAGGCCAGCCTTGGCAACTTAGTGAGACTCTGTCAAAATTTAAAAAGGGGCTGGGGCTGTAGCTCAGTGTTAAAGCACTCTGGCTTCAACCCCCAATACCAAAAAAAAAAAAAAAACCCAAACCAAAAAAACCCCCAAAAATTAAAATCCATTTTGAGCATCAAAGAAGTCAGCAAACATTTTCTATGATAAGGAGAAATGGTATCTTTTGAAAAGTCAGAGAACTTAGTTTTTGTCCTTGTATGAGATAAATAACTTCATATGTGTTTTAAAAAAGGAAGACTTTTTTTTTTTTTTTTTTTTTAAGAACGCAACCCAAGGACCCATCACAACCAGTACAATAGAACGAGGAACAATTGGGTACAGAAAGTAGAACTCTTCACTGGAGCCTAATAGATGCCCCATGGGTATGGTCAAAGGCAGTATGGAACCAGCAGTTTTGACTGGACACACTTCTGGGGAGGAGATGGGGAGGAAGGGCAGAGGAGGGCTGGCGCCTGCTGGCTGCAAAGGCCTCATTCTTGACTGGGTTAGGCTCCCCAGGAGGGCTTCATTAACCTCCAAGGAGTCCTGTTCAGGAATTCTCTGGTTTTCCACGTTGATTTTTAATTTGAGGCTTTTCTCAACTCTTGAGCCTGAGTTTCTGTTTCTGTTTATGAGTTGGTGCCAAGTTGTGTTACTTTCATTTTACTGGGCAAATGATAAAAGATCATTGGTAGACCTGAAAGGAAAGAGACATGCTAGCCAATTAGCATATTAATCACTTCAAATAGTTTTCATTTCTCTGTGGTGAGAATATTTAAAATCCTCTCTTTTTGCTGTTTTGAAATATACAGTACATTATTAACTACAGTCACTGTGCTATGCAACAGAACGTGAAAACTCATTCCTCCTGCTAACTGCAACTGGGTACCCATTGGTGTCCCCCCTTCCTTCCACCACCACCCTCCTCAGCCTCTTCAGCTGACATTCTACTACTACTACTATTCTCCTCCTCCTCCTCCTCCTCCTCCTCCTCCTCCTCCTCCTTCTTCTTTTTGGTACCAGGGATCAAATTCAGGGGGGCTCAACCACAGAGCCACATCCCCAGCCCTATTCTGTATTTTATTTAGAGACAGGGTCTCACTGGGTTGCTTAGTGCCTCGCTTTTGCTGAGGCTGGCTTTGAACTCCCGATCCTCCTGCCTCAGCCTCCTGAGCCCCTAATATTACAGGTGTGTGATTCTGTTTTAGGTTCCACCCATAAGCAAGATCATGCTGTATTTAAGTCCCTATGTTTATCTTTGCTGTTATATTGTATCCCAGAAATGTGTACAGTTTTCAATTGTCCAATAAAATAAAATAAAACTTAAAGAAGAGAGCAGGCTAGCACCATGCAAAAACCCAAGAATTATCATGTTACCCTTATGGAAGGAGGATTCACAGAAAAGCAATGAGAAATTGGGGTCATCAACCTGCTCTCATCGGAATGGACATGGAGAACCTGTAAGAACCTGCTGTACATGTATCCTTGAGGAGTCATGATTTCATGTCAGCGGAACGTCACCATCTGTCACATTCAATTAATGCTCATTTGAATTCCACTGGTTTTGTGATTTGGCTTGCATTTAAATTTACTTTTACTTTATTTATTAAATTGATTCAGACTTTGCCTGTGTATATAAGTTCTGTGTATATAAGAAGTTTTAAATAACATTATCATCGAGAAAGTCTAACCTGACACTGCACCTGTGAGAGTCTGCTGTTTTGTTTTGTTTCTCCTTTGAAAGGAGTCTGTACCTTGTTCAGGATTGAGAAACACTGATCCTAACTCTCCCTCCTCTAACAGTTGAGTGTTGGGTGCAAGTACAACTCTGCTCCAATAGCAGAAAAACATTGGCTGCCAGTCTCCTTCCCCGGGCCAATTGAGAGGGTGGATGCCTTGGCCATTTGAAATGAAAGCTGACATTAATTGTCCAATATGAGCAAAAGGCCTTGCACATTAAACCTCATTTAATCCTCACAGCCACCATTGTCCCAATTTAACAGACGGAAATGAACAGGCTCTGAGAGGTTAAGGAAGCCGGCAAGGTCAGATGTAGGTTAGTGCTACAAGGGGATTCCAACCCAAACACGCACAACCAGCTCCCCCATGCCTTTCTTTAATTTTTAGTTTTTTTGCTTTATTCTTATATCAAAAACATATATGACTGGAGTTTAAAGCATAAAATGGTTTTGTGCGGTTTGTAAGGAAAGGCAGTGGTCCTCCACCTTCCTATCCCTTGTTCCCCTCCCCAGAGGCAATCGCCTTCTTTTATCAGATGCTGCCTTTTCTAGGGCCTCCGTGTTTCTAGAGAACATGCTTGGATTGCTCACCTCTGGATGTTCCGGCTTTAGGTGCTCCTACATGACTTCCCACTGCAGATCAGCAAGTTTGGCTCTTTCGTGGACCCCCACCACACCCCTCTCCACATGCCACCCTGCCCATCCTCTCTCCTCCCAATATAATGACCTCATAATTTTTGTTTGGTCAGCAACAGGGTTTACAGTGGCTCTTCACAGATGAGTCATATTGCAGAACATGACATTGCTTTCCCTTCCCCCACCCAACTTTTTGTTTTCCCTGATGATTATCTTATTTTCCCCATGTGCTTTGTTTTGTCTTTCTGTATGTGTTTTGTTTCATTTTCTTGCACTCATCCGTTCAGTCTGTGCTCTGTGGTATTTTGTCCTCTCTTAAGATGTTCAGACACGTCTTATGTTCCCCCAATTTTATCTCCTTGAAGCTCCCCTCCAGGGCTTGTGGCTTGTACCACCTTAGACTGGCTGTTCTCAGATTCCGGTTGCCCTCCCCCTGGGGGCTCCCATCACCACTCCCCATGTGAAAATCTGCTTCCTATGTCCATGGCTGCTTCTATCTGATTTACTGACTACGTTTGGAGGAGGAGTAAATGCTTTGAAGACTGGTAATTGTGAGAATGTCTTTTTCCCCCCTTTGACCATAATACATGATGAAACTTTGGTTAGGTATACAGTTCCACACTAATAATTATTTTTCTTTAGAATTTTGAGGGTATTATTCATTGGTTTCTAGCTTCTAGTATTATGATTAAGAAATCTGAGTTGGGCAAGTTTAAGGCCAACCTGAACAACTTAGTGAGACCCTATTTCAAAAAAAAAATTTTTTTTAAAGGGGTGGAGGTGGAGCTGGAGCTGGACATATAACTCAGTGGAACAGCGTCCCTGGGTTCAATCCCCAGCATCTCTCTCTCTCTCTCTCTCTCTCTCTCACACACACACACACACACACACACCAAAAAAGTCTGAATGCCAGGAGCTGTGGCATACAAAAACTAGCTATTCCAGGGACTGAGTTTCAAAGGAGTTCAAGACCAACCTGGGCAATGTAGCAAGAGCCCCATCTCTAAATAAATAAATAAATAAATAAATAAATAAATAAATAAAAATAATTAAAAAGTAAAAAGAAGAAAATAAGAACTACTCATATTCTCAGTATCCAGGGAGAGCTATCTGTAATTTTTTTGTTATTTCTTCTAATCTTTTTACCTGCGTGTATGTTTATATGTTTGTGTATGTTTTATTTCTGCAAACAAAATTATAGGATACAATGAATACTGTTTCTTTATTTTTTCTTTCTTTCTTTCTTTCTTTTTTTTTTTTTGTTTCTTAATTATTTTCTACTGACCAATATAGGAGATTTTTCAGGAAAGGCTTTTATGACTGTTCTCAGCTTTCTGTTGGTAAATGTCTCTTGAAATCTAATAACAAGCCTGACTGAATTAGCAAACCAAGGCCTTGAATTTAGAGGTCAAATCCTACCCATGTCCCCACATCATATTGTGTCCTTTTAAGTTAGTAGGGAAAAGGAAATGTTTGGTAAAAAGAAAATGCCCTTAACCCCACCAAAGAGTTTCAGGAAATGCACTTGGTCACATTTTTAATCTATTCTTTTTCACTAGCAATACTGGTAGTTGAAAGTGTTGTAGACCCACTGCAAAAGAGAGAAATAATTAATTTGCTATCAAAGGTAATAGGAGGAGACCTTGCTAAACCAACAGCATATGCCTTTTTTGTTTTTTTTTTGGTACCAGGGATTGAACTCAGGGGCACTCGACCACTGAGCCATATTCCCAGCCCTATTTTGTATTTTATTTGTATGCACTGAATGGCTTAGCCAGCCTTGCTTTTGCTGAGGTGGCTTTGAACTTCAGATCTTCCTGCCTGAGCCTTCCAAGCCACTGGGAATACAGGCTTGTGCCCCTGTGCCTGACTCAGATGCCATTTCCATGGACAGAGAGCCCTGCAGGGTCTGCAAAGATTGGCATGGAAGACAGGCACATTTCTTGGGATGGGAGGCAGAGTTTGACTTCTTTCTTTTGTCTTGGAGAATTCTTCTGCCTACATTCATGCACCATTTCCAAATAAACCCTAAACACCTATCTTACTAATGTGCCAAGAAATCAATGAAACAGGCATTTCAGGTGAAGGAGCCCTGTGTGCATTGGTTGCAGGAAGCATAGCTATCCACTTCAGGGATTTTGGAAAACTGTGCCTTCTAATCCTGGGTGACCAGGACCTGTTCCTCCTCCTGCTTTGCTTTTGCTTTCTCCCAAAGAGTTATTTATTCTTTAAGTAATTGTGTTCTGCCTTCTTCTTACAGATAATTGAATTTGTTAGGTATGTCCCCACTGAGATTGAGGTTTATCGTGAGCAGGTTTATTCATCACGAGGAATAGAGGATGACTGCATTTACTAAAAGTGTCCAAATAACACTGCGATAAGCCTGGCGAGTGGCACACACACCTGTAATCCCAGCAACTCGGGAGGCTGAGGCGGAAGAATCTCAAGTTCAAGACTGATCTGGGAAATTTAGACAGAACCTTTTTCAAAATAAAAAATAAAAAGGACTGAGAGTGTAGCTGGGAGTGGTAGAGCACCCGGGGTTCAATGCCTAGCACTGCACAACAACAACAACAACAACAACAACAACAAACCCAAAAAGCGTGGTGGTGGCTGGCCTGGGGTCATGTCTGGCATGGGTACTGCAGAGTGGAACATCCTACAGTCAGTTGGTGAGGGAACCTGTCAGTCGCCTCCCGCTATGTCATTTGTAGGGGCCCTAATCTTTTTTCTTTCACATGTTTTTTTTTTTTTTTTCTCTCTCTCTTCTTTTCTGATCAGCTACACTCTGGATCAGGCAATGGGAAATCATCAGGTAATTGCTGATACTAAATCCGGTTCTGTTATGGGGTGTGGACTGACTCAACTGTAGGAATTAAACCTGGTGTAATAGAAGGAGAGATGAGAAGTCAAAGGCCCTGGGTTCTAATTCTGGCTGTAGCATTTCTTTTTTTCCTCTTCTCCTCCCCTCCCTTCTCTTCTCTCCTTCCCTTCCCCCCCCCCTTCTCCTCCTCCTCCTCCTTCTCCTTTCTCTCTCTCTCTCCCTCTCTCTTTATTTATTTATTGTGTACTGGGAATTGAATCTAGGGCCACTTCCTTAGGCTAGGCTCCAACATTTTTTTTATAACTTTATTTATTTTTTTCAATATTTATTTTTCAGTTTTCGGCAGACACAACTTCTTTGTTTGTATGTGGTGCTGAGGATCGAACCCGTGCCGCACGCATGCCAGGCGAGCGCGCTACCGCTTGAGCCACATCCCCAGCCTCAACATTTTTTACTCTATTTTTTTTTTTTTTTTCAAATTTTTTACTTCGAGCAGATGTCTTACGGTAGGGATTGAATGCAGAGGCACTCTAGCGCTGAACTACATTCCCAACCTTTTTTATATTTTGAGAAAGGGTCTGGGCTGGGGATGTGGCTCAAGCGGTAGCGCGCTCGCCTGGCATGCGTGCGGCACGGGTTCGATCCTCAGCACCACATACCAACAAAGATGTTGTGTCCGCCGAGAACTAAAAAATAAATATTAAAAACTCTCTCTCTCTCTCTCTCTCTCTCTCTCCTCTCTCACTCTCTTTAAAACAAAAAAAAAAAAAGAGAAAGGGTCTTGCTAAGTTGCTGAGGCTGGTCTCAAACTTGGGTACCTCTTGCCTCAGCCTCCCAAGTTGCTATGATTATAGGTGTGTGCTACACACTTGGCCAACAGACTGAAATTTAAATCCTAGTCTAGGGGCTGGGGCTGGGGCTCAGTGGTAGAGCACTTGCCTAACATGTGTGAGGAACTGGGTTGGAGTCTCAGCACCACATATAAACAAATAAATGGATAAAGGTCCATTAATAACTAATAAAAATTTTTTAAAAAGTAAATCCTATCTACACCGTCTAGCAATGTGAATTTGGGCAACTTTCATAACTCTGTTGCATTTTAGTTTTTTTCCCTCTATAAAACGGAAAGAAACATTTGTACCCCACTACAAAAGAATCAATTGAAATAATGCATTTAGAGGTTCTGGTACATTTTGGGCTCTCCCATGTAATTTAGTACTCTATTCATTTACATATTTAATGTGGCCAATAAAATTTACTGTACCACTTGGCACATAACTGCAATCCAGTGACTCGGGGGGCTGAGGAGGAGCATTGCAAGTTCTAGATCAGCCTCAGAACTTAGTAAGACCCTGTCTCAAACCATGAAAAGGGCTGGGGATGTGGTTCTGTGACAAAGATCCGCTGGGTTCAGTTCCCAGTACCCTCCTCAAAATATTTACCAATTTCATCAAGTTGTGATATGCCTGTGAACTAGGAGGGTTTCAAACTTGCATGACAACCTCTTAGTTATCCTTCAAGACCACACCTGGACCTTAGCACTTCTAGGATGCATTTCTCCCAGGCCAAGTGAGCATGTCACTACCATCCCCTGGCCCTTCTCTTAGAGTTCAGAATTGCCTTCCCCCATGAAATCTTTCTGATTCAGGGCTCTAACTCCCTGCCTATGGTCTCCAAGATAACAAGGAAATATGTTTCAGATTTGCCTGCTTTTTAACTTTTGTCAGGGCCAAAACATCTTGGGATGTCTCCATTAGTTGGGAAGTACTTATTCTTTGTCACTTTTCTGTCACCAAGTCATGAAGTCAGAATCTGTGCAATGTTAAGCCAGTTACTTAACTCTTCTATGCCTCAGTTTCTTCATCTATAATATTGGGATCATCATAGAAACTGCTTTATAGGACAGTAGTGACAGATCATTTGTCCATCCATTCATCAATTATTGAGCATGTAATACTTTCCAGTCTTTTTTTATTCTATGAGATAATTCACATACAGTGTTTAGCACAGTGCCTGGAGTTTCAGAAGTGCCCAGTCCCCATTAGCAAACAGTGCTATCAGAGAGAAACTGCTTGTACTATAATTATCAATACAACTGTAGACAGAAAATGAATAAATATATTTCTTAAATTACCTGAGTTGTCTTTCCTATCCCTGTTGGCTCTGGAAGGCTGGCTGGGATAAATTTTATTAATCTACTATTTCCCTAGTGCAGACCACCAAGCAGGGTCCAAATAAATGTTGGATGCAGTGCTGAGGGTACAGCTCAGAGCTGGAGCCCCGGTGTGCAAGGGTCTGGGTTCAATCTCTACCACTACGGAAAAACAAACACAAGACAAGACCAAAAATGCCAAATGAGTGAATGAAATTGAATATGACTTCCATTTTTTAGATTAAGTCTAGGAGAACCAAATTCAATGTTAACCCCAAAGGAAAGCTGTTGAAGGGACTCGCTTATAAGGTGGTACCACAGGGCTGGGTGCAGTTCTGGGGTTAGAGGGCTTGCCTGGCACACTCAAGGCCCTGGGTTCCATCCCCAGCACTGCATCGATCAATCCATCAAAATTTAAAAAGTGGTACAGGTGGCCAGTTGTCAGTACAAAAGGCGACATTTCCCTGCTTTGTCAACATAACTTCTTGCCACTTGTCAGCTCTCTCCCTTTGGGTGTTAAGAAGGTAGAGTTAAAAGCTCTGATGCTTTTCCTTCTTTTTTCCTCTTCATTTTCCTGGACTCTGCATCATGTGCCCTGGCACCTCCCCTAATGACTACTCCCACTCCCACCTGGACAGCCACCCATTTCCGAGCTGTGGCTACAGCCTTTCCCTGGTGCCTGGGGTGGATCCGGCGGGTTTCCTCCTCTGGTTTGCATGATTCCAGTGCAAACTGTGGGCAATTATCTCAGCTCTCAAGGAAAGACCAAACAGGAGGAAAAGTCAAAGAAAAGAAAGACAACAAAGGGGACTAAATAGGGAGGGACAAGGAAAGACCAGTAACAGACAGGCGGTAGTGAAGAAAGCGCTTCCACCAGGTCACATGGAAAGTTAAAAAAGCCATGTCTGGAGCTTGTCAGAAAGTTAAAAGCATTTAATTATGTTTCTCTGAGATTGTGTCCTCTCAAAAGCACTTGTGTTAGCATGTTCTTTCTTTTATGAGCTGATGGAAATGAAATAAAAAGTGGGTAAGTTGGTTTGTAAGTTTATTATCATTATTTTTAATAGGTCTGGGAAATCCCAGCTTCTGGTAGAGAGGCTAAGAACTCTTACTGGAGCCCAGCAGCAGTGGTGCATGCTTGTAATCACAGCAATTTGGAAGGCTGAGTCAGGACGATTGCAAGATCAAGGCCAGCCTCAGCAATTTAGCAAAAACATGTCTCAGGAAGCTGGGCATCATAGCACATGCCTGTAATCCCAGTGGCTCAGGAGGCTGAGGCAGGAGAATCACAAGTTCAGAGCCATCCTTAGCAGTGAGACCCCGTCTTAAAATAAAAAATAAAAAAGGGCTGGGGATGTCTGTCAGTGGTTAAGCACCTCTGGGTTTAATCCCTAGTACCAAAAACAAAGACAAAACAAAACAAAAAAAAAAATCTGTCTCACAATAAAAAGTAAAAAAGGGCTAGGGATGTGGCTCAGTGGTAGAGCATCCCTGGGTTTAATCCCCCCCAAAAAACCAAACCAAACCAAAACAAACAACTCCTACCACCCCCAAAGAAAAGCAACCTTTATTGGCTTTAAAGTCAGAGTTGAGGCTTAAACGTTACTTTCTTGTCCTGGGGCCTCATCTGAAACTAGGGACAGCTTAACACATGGGAGTGGGTTTTAAGCATTGGCAGTCTGGCAAACATTTGGAAGGACTGGGCTGATTCTTCTCTGTTTTGATTGGAAAGTGATGCGCTTAGCAGATCTTCATTTAAACACTAGCTCTGTAATGCAACATCAGCGTGACCTTGGAGCTTCATCTGAAAGATGGGAACTCATAGATTTCTTGAGAGGCACTGTGTTAAATCATGGTTAACAATAAGAGCCTAGCACAGTATATGATCCTTGGCATCATTAATCCTTTTTAAGGAAGGTTCTATCATTATCCCCAGTTTATAAGAAAACCAAGGATAAGAAGTTCAAGCAATTCGCCCCAGTTCACACAGGTGAACCCAAGAGCAAACTTGAACCCAAGCTGTCTGCAAAGGCCAGGCTTCTAACCACCACATAGCAGAGCCTCTTAGGATGAAAGTGCTCCCATGGAGGTGTTCTGAGGGTTCTCACAAGTGAATTATCCTGGGAGGAGTAAAGGTAAATGGATCTATTTGGAGAGAGTTTTTATCCTAATGTCTATTGTTTTAATTTGTATTTCTGGGTGGTCATAATTTGAATTTGTTGAATTTGTGTGTGTGTGTGTGTGTGTGTGTGTATACACATACATATATACTTGATAAATACTTGTTTTCTGAGTATCCAATTTGAGGTTAACATACTTTCCCAAAATAAGGGCACGAAGTCCCCATGTCAGCCCTGCAGTAGTGAGCAGTCTTCATGGGAGACTGGCCCGAGTGCCAAGTGAAGCCCCCGGATGGGGGGAGGAGTAGCTGGGGGAGCCTCCTCAAAGTATCTGTCTGCAGAGCTGAGTACTAAAAGTTGAGAGGGAGTTAGAGCTAAAACCAGAGGAAGAGCCTTCCAGGCCAGATGTTGGGTACTAGCAGCTTGCTTTTGGTCTGCAGATACATTCTTTTTGTTGTTGTTGTTTGTTTTTGTTTTTCTTTTAAAGTGCTGGAGATTGAACTCAGGGCCTCCCACACTCTAGGCAAGTGCTCTACCTCTGAGCTAAATCCCAGCACTTGTTATTTTATTTTGAGACAGGGTTTTGCTAAATTGTCCAGGCTGGCCTTGGCTTTCAGTCACCCCAGTTGCTGGGATTATAAGTGTGTAACTCCTCATTCAACATCAGATATTTTAATTATTCACAGTTTAATTACTTGCCAACATGTACAAATTGGGAGGTCTCATATGAATTGGATGGTTCTTGGCTTCTCTTGAAATATTGAAGGATCTGTTAGACATAGTGGCACACGCCTTTCATACCATCTACTTGGGAGACTGAGGCAGGAGGATCACAAGTTTGAAGCCAGCCTGTGCAACATAGTGTGACCCTGTCTCAAAATAAAAGTGTTGGGGATGTAGTTCAGTGGTAGAGCACTTGCCTAGACCCTGAGCCTATACAGGTTGTCCCCTTTGAATAGGAAGCTCACTAGTATCACACTAGACACCTAAAGTTTTTTGTTTTGTTGTTTTGGTTTTTTTTTAACCCCCAGCAATAGGGATTGAAACCAAGGGGCACTCTACCACTGAGCTACATTCCCAGTCTTTTTTATTTTATTTTGAGATAGGGTCTTATTAAGTTGCTGAGGCTGACCTGGAGTTTGCAATCCTCCTGTCTCAGCCTCTCAACTCAGCAGGCAACTGAGTTTTTCATCAATATTTTGAAGGAGGCCTAAGGAGCAAAGAAACAAACTGGTGTTTGTACCTACAGCTGTTTGGACTTGCTTGGCTGTAATGTTTCCAACATCAAGCATCTAAAGACAGGCCACATAAATTGATTAAAAATCATCATAGATTAGTAGATGGCCAGTTGACTGTGGTAAGTGACAGCAAAATAATTATGAGGAACAGAGATAGAAAGAAGTTTTTCCTCCTTTTGGAATAATTTTCCAGCTCAAATGAAAGAGGGGCAGTTTCTTTGACCATAATTTAACTAAGGCCTAAATGGGAAAACAGCATAGTTTAAAACAGTGGTCCTCAAGTTTTGCTGCTTTTTTAAAATACTGAGACTCAGTTCCTATTGCAGGCCAATATCAGAATCTCTGCAGGTAGGAACCAGGTATCTGGACAATTTTTCAAATTAAAGCCCCCAGGTGACCCCAAGGAACAGCCCATTCCGAGGACCAGAGATCTGACCTGTCTGTCTTCTCCTCGGCCTCCTTGCAACACTGGCTCCTCTCCAGGGACTTGAAGCTGATGGCAGTTCCATCCTTCAGAATGTCTCTTTCTAGAGCACAGAAAAAGATTCCAGTTTGAAATCCACGTGTCTGTCCCTGCGGTTCAGAGGGAAGCCCAGTTGTGAGACTTGCTGTTCTTTGGCACCTGAAACATTTTCACCTGAGGGGTTGTGACGATTAAAGAATTAGAACGGCTGTGACAATTCTGGCTGACAGAAATGTGGTTTAATGAAGACGAGTTGTAAAAACATGTGGCAAACAGGCTTCAGGCTAAGGATCTCTAGATTAGGGGAGAGAGAGAGAGAGAAGGGCCAAGAGAGAAGGAGAGCAAGAATCAGAGCCAGACAGAGCCAGAGGGTGGGCAGGAGGGAGGAGGAAGGAAGAGAAGAAGAGAAAGAAGGAAAGAAAGAAGGCAGACAATCAGTTTCCTGGACTTAGCCCACTGGTTTGTGTAATACTTTGCTTTCTTCAGAATAGCAATTGAGCAAATATGGCTCCACTTCCAGATGTCTAGACTCTTCTGGATGACAGACTTGAATAAAACTTGCAGTTAACATGCGCAGTAACTTGTTACTTCAGCATCAACTAAAACAATTTTTCATCGAAGTATTTCTTTGAAAAAGCATTGTTAAAAAATACCCCCAATAATTCATACTCAATCTGTTTTTTGAACCAAAGACACAGACTTCACTAGATCCAAGAGAAAATATCAGTGAAAATTGTACCCTCTGTCTACTTACAGTAATTCATTGTAACAATACTTTTGGCCAACATACAAATGGATCATTGATTAAAATGATGAACAGTGAAGACTTCCTAAAACTTTTTTTCCCCCTCTTTTAATCATTTCATGTCTCGGAGCTACAATTCCTTTCTGTGAGATTTAAAACTAAAAATATATGAGCTACAAATTTAGCTGCTGTAACCTCTTCTCAGCTAAGACATAATGTTTGGATGCAGTCCTTATTTCTGGGGCTGATCCCATACTTGTTTGATAATTGAAGTAAATGTCTTACATTGGGAAACTTGGCAGACACTGTTGACTGAAAGAGAACTTTTGGAACTAATCAGAATGTTGAATTGTCTTGAGCTTTAAAAATGATTTTGTTTTAACATATGTTAGCTGAAGCAAAAAAATAATACAGTAGGAGCTGTGCGTCTATCAGAGTGACTGACAGATTGAAATTCTCTGGAAAAATAGATTATTTTCCCTCAAAGACTGTAAAGTTTTGGTTTTCAAAGTCAATCAGAAAACTAACAATTTGGACAGAAGAGGAATCAGCTTCTCTTTTTGAGACAGTATATTTCTAATGATTTTTATGGAGACTATAATAAGGATCAGGAAACAAAAGCTTGATATGGACATGTTTTTAGCTAGCAGATTGAAAAGAAATAATGGCATGAAATAAAGTACTTTTTTTAAAACACTGACAAACTTCTCATTTCTTTTATATATAAAATTGATAAATGAAAAAAAAATTGTAACAGTTTGTTTCTCCAATACTAGCCATGTTATTTATGTCATTAAAACCTTGCCATAGCACTGGGGATGGAGCTCAGTGGGTAGAGTGCTTGCCTCACATGCACAAGGCCCTGGGTTTGATCCCCAGCACCACAAAACAAAACAAACAAACAAACAAACAAAAAACCTGTCATAGATATGTTCATACATATGTTTTTATATTTATAGGTAGATATAAGGTATTTATAGCAATCTTCCAAATACTCAATATTTGTGATATATGTAAATATTGTATTAAAATTTCATTGATAAGAAAATTTTCTAACATGCTGATGTCAATACAAAATTTAAAATGTAAGAAACATAGTAGTTTGTCTTAGCCATGCTTCTTCTAAGGCTCTGGAAGCAAAGTCTTAAGAAGTCTCTTAAGGGCTGGTGGTGGGTACCAGTGGCTCAGTGGTAGAGTGTGTATAAAGTTGAAGTTCAATCCTTAGCACCCCTCCCCTCAAAAAGAGTCCCCATATATAAGTACACATGTATATATGTAAGAATATTAACATTTTTAATAAGGAAAGAGGAAACTTCTTTCCCATTTAATAAAGAAAGGGAAAACTGCCTCACAGTTTTTTTCTTAAAAAGCTATTTTGGAGACTGGTGCCACGTCACATGACTGTAATCCCAGTGACTTGGGAGGCTGAAGAGGAGGATCAAAAGTTTAGAGCCAGTCTCAGCAATTTATCAAGCTCTAAGTAACTCAGCAAGACCCTGTATCACAACAAAAAGTAGAAATGGACTGGGGATGGGACTTGGTGGTAAAGCGCCCCTGGGTTCAATTCCTGGTACCAAAAAGGAAAAAAGCAAGCAAGCAAACACACAGGAAAAAAAATAAAAGAAAAGAAAAAGAAAAAAAAACCAACATTGCAGCTTGTGCTGAAAATGGTTCAGCATGTGGAAGAAAGTTTCAAATGCAAATAGCACTCCTTCTCATTCCTGCTCCAGGTGACGAATCACATCTGCATGGTCTCTGAAACAACTGCGTATTTTTTTGTGTAGTTAATATCTGTGAGAATACCTTTTTCTTCTTTCTCCTCCCTGAGAGGAGTGTGTATTTTCTAAGGAAGGATGCCGTTTGCCCCCATTTAGCAACATTCTCAAGACTCAAAGCTTTTGCAGGTATGGAATCAGCTCCCTAGAAAGCTCTCCCCCTCCTTTTCTTGCTGACTCATTCCATGCTCAATTTAGGTGTCCTGGACCCCTTTTCAGGGGAGCCTTCCCTGACCACACTTCCCAAGGCAGAGTCTGAATTAGTCCTGTCTCCGGGCTCCTTAGTACCTGGGTGCAGTGGGTCCTGGTCTGCACCTGCCTTTGGGAATGAATGACTCAGGTTGATGAAGTCATTGTATGTATGCTATATTCCTAGTGCTCCCAAAGTGCCTGGCTAATAGTGACACCCTGTTAATATTAGTGGAATGAATGAATAAATGAAAGGTCTAAAAAAAGAGTTCCCAGAAGACAGAGTTGTAGCTGAGCCATAGATTCAAAAGCTGTTGGTGAAATCTGATTGGCAATGGCAGTTGACCATATAGCCCACTTCCATGGGAAAAGGAGAGATAGATATCAGTGACCTGCTCATTTAGCTTTGGAAATGACTTCCTTGAAATCTGTCTCTGCCTTTCATCTCCATTAAAAAGCCTCCCAGGATCCATAATAGACAAGAATATAAAAGCATTATTCTCTTTCTCATCCATCCTGTTTACTTAGCAAGCCCAGCCCCCGCCCTCGCCTCAGCCCACATGTTCTCTATTAATAAGAGCTAGGAGAGGCCAGCCTCACCCTGCACAGTCCTCCCTTTTCTTTTCTCCTTCAGGACACCTTAGTGACTGCCAGAACTAGGGAATGAAAGGTTTTGCCTACTCTTGGGACCTTCTGGAGGAGGTTGAAGACCTAGGTGACATAGGGACCTATAGTGCCTCTGAGATTCAAATAACCTCCAGGGTTTTCAAACCAGCAAACAGTGCATTTAGAATTTGGTGATAAGCCCTAGTCCTCATTAGGGGAAATTTATGGGCATGTTATAAGGAGTAAACATATTTCAACTAGACATAGGGCCAGATTCTGTGTCTTCAGAAAAGTCAGTACAGCAGACACACCCTGGTGCCTTCCAAGTGAATTAATGTACTGTATTTTGTTTGAGAATCAGTTCTCCCTTCATCTTTAATTCCTGCCCCGAGGAACCATCTGTGCTTTGAGGATATGTGCACAGGGTAACTCACTGTGGACAGAGGACCTTCATGCTCAGCCTCCATGAATGACCCTTTCAGATACTGTGGCTCCCTCTGACTTTCTGACTAACTGACCTTAGTTGGGAGCAGGAGTCTGTGACAGCAAAAAGGTCACACAACTGTAACAGAGGGACCTGGGTGAATTTTCTGTGTTGTTTTTGTGGTGGTGATGGTGGTGCTGTTGCTGGTGGTGATGGCAGTTTTTAATCTTTAAATGTCATATATTAATGGAAAACATAATATTCTTCTCCTCAGGATTTGAAGATTACCTTTGAAAATCGCAGATTAAAAATTCAAATTAGGACTGGGGTTGTGGCTCAGTGGTAGAACACTCGCTTAGCATGTGTGAGGCCCTGGATTTGATCCCCAGCACCATGAAAAAGAATTCAAATTATTTTAGAGTTTTTGGGGTTGGGGAGTAAGATTTTATTAATTCTTTCAGTAAAGTCCTAGAGTCTAGGAAGAGTTAATGCCTTCACAAGATGCAAGATATATTTTCTTCTTACTAAACTAAGATAAAACCCCTGATTAATAAAACAAAACAAACAGCTGGAGTCATGCTATCTATCAATATGCTTGGCAGTCAACTCTACCAATCAATGGACTTGTTTATATTTGAATCTCTTTAGTATTTTGTACAAACTGTGGAGGATCTTTTTTCTTTAATATTTTTACTTTTTTATTTTCTGTTCACCAAAGTTAAATAAGCGTGATGTTAAAAAAAAAAAATTGAATTAAGAGGAAAAACCCACAATGTTAACACCCAGAGACATACAGACACTATTAACATGATGGATTTTTTTCCAAGCCTATTTTTTAATAAATTCTGCTTAGGAAATGCTTTTTCTTTCTTTCTTTCTTTTTTTTTTTTTTCTTTTTTCCTTTAGTACTTTTGCCAACAAAAGAGAATCCTTGTTGTGGCTCCATTTGAATGTGAATAAAACTGTCCAGCTGTTGGTTCTCATGTGACACATAGTAGGCACACAAGAAGATTTATTTACTAAATACGGCTGATAATTTCCAGGGATTCCGTGATCTCGTTCTTGCCTAACTGGCACCATTCCTCAGCTAGATCAAATGAGATATGGAATTAAACACACTGCAGAAAGTCCACCGTGATAAGGAAATGCTAATAAGTACAGCTTTTCACAGTTGTTGAACAGCTGGGATGAGGAAGCCAAGGAGGTGAAAGTTACTGGTAGCACTTCTCTTTCTGGCTCAGACACTTGTAACAGATAAACTCTGGGAAGCCACAGGACCCCAAACTTCTAAAATCGAAGCTTAGGCACTTGGTTTCTGCCTTATATGTTATCAAATTCTATGCAGAGTCTCCATGAGGGACTTAAAAAAAAAAAAAGTTCTTATTTTATATAGAATAAAATTTGAGGTTCTGAATTTCTAATTTATGCCTCTGATTTGAGTTCCCACACAAAGCCTGGGATTCAGCGTTTGCAGCACCTCCACTGTTTGAGCAGATCCTTTTCAGATCATTCACCAGACAGCAGCCTACAGCTCTCATTCACAAAGTCCAATTATAAGACAAGAAATGTCAGGAATATACACTTTGAGAGTGGGAGGCAAACAGAACAGTACATTGTGACTTTGTAAGAACAGCCATGCATTTCCTCTGGGCTTGTTTTCAGTTCCTTTGTCAGCTGATTACATGGTCTTTTATAATTTCTCATCTACAGAATAGAGCTATTTGCTTGTGGATTATTTGAAAGACACAGGCTTATGCAAAAGAAAAACGAAAATCATCGTGAGGTAGAATGATATTTCTGACTAGCTTTTCTGTGCTCTCCTTTTTCTTGAACACAATATGAGAATACAGTTTATAATAGTGGCTCCTCAGAGGTACAAAACAAGTCAATGTGCTATTAATTCAGTCCTGATGCATATGTAATGCTATATATGCATTTGTTATTCATATAATTGCATTTATCAATGATTTAGTTTATTTTTTTATATAAAAGAATGCTCTTGCACAAATTTTGTTTCCAAAGTATATACATTTTTAAGGCATATACAATCTGCTGCTTGATTCCCACAACATTCCTTTTAATTGTACAGAACAGTATTTTATAGTTTATGAAGTGCTTTCAGGTATCTGATGTTGCTTAATTTTCATAATACTCCTCAAACGTGAAACTGGTCAAAGTATTCTAGGCTTTAAAAGTCTCATCTGTGGCTCTACCCCTCCTTCCACTCTTATAAGTTTCCTTTTACTTCTTTCTTTAATCCCTTTACTTGCTTATCTTTAGAGAATTAGCTGAAAGTCACCTCTTCCATAAAGCCTTTTCCAACAAATTAGGTGACCTCATCACTACTCTATAAATAAAATTTTCACTGGAAACAAAATCTTGCTCTATGTAAAAATTCACATAGCAAACTCTTATCAAATTATTTTAAAATAGTTTAGCCTTATGAGTCAATAAATACTCCAAACTAAAAAGTTAGAAAAAGGTTTAAAAACTTGTACCTTCCCTGGGCATCATGGTGCATACCTGTAATCCCAGTGACTTGGGAGGCTAAGGCAGGAGGATCACAAGTTTGAGGCCATCCTCAGCAATTTAGCAAGGCCCTAAATAACTTAGTGAGACCTTGTCTCAAAATTAAAAAAAAAAAAAAAAAAAAAGGGCTGGGGATGTCGTTCAGTGGTTGTATGCCCCTGTGTTCAATCTCTTGTACAAAAAAAGAAAGAAAAGACCCAAACAAACCAAAACCAAAACAAATCAAAAAATCTGCACAAAGGAACTTGTAGCCTTTCATTTCAATATATAAAGATATTTCAGATCCCCTGAAAACAATATAATATTTTATATTGTGAGTACACCATGTAGGCACTATCCAACAGAGCATTCTGTGATGATGGAAATGTTTCTATTTGCACTATCCAATACGGTTACCACCAGCCCTATGTGGCAATTTAGTATTTAAAATGTGACTAGTACAGCTGAAGAACTCAGTTTTTAATTTTATTTAATTAAAATTTATATAGTCACATGTGTGCTTGATGGCACCTACGCTGTAATCCCAGCAGCTCGGGAGGCTGATAGGAGAAGAAACTTAGCAAGACCCTCCGTCACTTAGCAAGATCCTGTCTCAAAATAAAAGGGGTTGGAGATGTGGCTCAGTGGTTAAGGCCTTTGGGTTCAATCCTTGGTACCAAAAAAAAAAAAAAAAAGATGATTGTAATTTTTAAGAAAAAAACAACACATTGTCTGTGAGCCTTGTGTCATCTGTGGATAAGACTCTTGTCTCTCTAACTTTGTTTCCCAAATACTAAAATTGGATGATAGTATTTACATCTTAGTCCTGAGATGTTAAGTAATGTTTGCAGAATATTTAGGGCATGTGTCAGCCAGTTTTTGGTCACTGGTACAAAATACCTGAGAGGGTCAACTTAGGGAAGGAAAGATTTATTTTGGCTCTTGGTTTCAGTCCCTGGTCACTGGTCCTGTTGTTTCTGGGCCTGTGGTGAACGTTATGGCAGTTGGGTAGGGAAGAGAGAGAGGGGGGAGGGAGAAAGAGAGGGATGAAGGGGCCAGAGGCAAGATCTATCCTTTCAGAGCACACCCCAGTGACCTGCTTCCTCCAGGCAGGCCTCACTGTGTGCCTGCCATCTCCCAATGATGTCATCAAGTTTTCAATCCATTGATGAGTTGATCCATTGATAAGGTCAGAGCCCTGATGACTCCCTCGGAGTGCCACCTCTGTACATGGCTGCGCTGACGAGTGAGCCTTCATACAGCAGCCTTTGGAGGACATTCCAGAGCTAAACCAGAAGAGTGCATGTGTAGTGTTCAGTCAGAAGAAGTGATTGTTCTCCTACAACTGGGATGATAGGCATAGAAAGAAGAATGATATTCACCAAACTGCTGAAAGTGATCATCCGGATTGTAAAGTTAGGGTTGATTTTGTTGTTTCATTGGATGGAATATTGACTTCTCGAGTATTAAAATGCCCATAAAATTATTTATGTATATATGAAACTAAAAAGTGAGTAAACTTCGTATATAGTAATAGTTAAATATACCAAGACAGTAAATAATAGAGTTGACTAGATCCTGTGACATAAGTTGAGTTGAAAAAAAGTTTATTTTAAAGAAACATAAAGTTAGCCAGGCACAGTGGCGCACCTGTGATCCCAGTGGCTTGGGACGCTGAGGCAGGAGGATCAAGAGTTCAAAGCCAGCCTTAGCAGCTTATTGAAGCCATAAGTAACTAAGCAAGACCTTGTCTCTAAATAAAATATAAAAAAGGGATGTGGCTCAGTGGTTAAGCGGCCCTGGGCTCAATTCAGTACCGAAAAACAAACCAAAACAAAATAAAAACATACAGTTAAAAAACAAAAGAAATATCAGTGGAAATATCAACTTTTTGGTTGTAAGATTTTCTAGTAGACAAAGGGGATTGAAGGGAGGGAAGAAGGTGGGATAGAGAGAGACAGTGGAATGAATCTGACCTAACTGTCCTATATATGAATATACCACAGTGACTCTCATCCTCATGTCCATCCACAAGACACTAAACAAAAACAAAAACAAACACAAAAAACTATAGTAGCAGAAAGATGAGTAGAGGAAGGGAACAGGAGGAGGGAGAAGAAGGGAAGGGGACTTACTGGGGACTGGATTAGAACAAATCATATTCCATGCTTTTATAATCATGTTAGAATGAATCCTAATGTTACGTAAAACTAAGAAGAACAAATAAAAAGAAGAGGGGGAGAGAAGAGAAAGAACATAAAGTTGCCTTTGGGAAATGACTGAGTGACCTACCAGAGAGAGAGAGAGTTTTGTTTTGTTTTGCTTTGTTTTAACTTTTCCTTTATATTTTTTGGTTCTAAGTTTTTACTATGAGTTTTTAAATTCAACGTATTTATTAGTTATTAAAATAACTACTCTGAGACCTAGAAAAAAAAAAGATTCCCTTGTATTTGTGTCTACCTTTGCCCAGATTGAAGAAATATGGATTTCTAGTCTTTCGTTCCCTTTTTTTTTTTTAAAGTACCAGGATTGAACCCAGGGGTACTTAACCACTGAGTGACACCCCCAGTCTTTGTTATTTTTTTTTTTTTAATTTTGAGATAGGGTCTCATTAAGTGGCTTAGGGTCTTGCTAAATTGCTGAGGCTGGCCTTGAACTTGTGATCCTCCTGCCTCAGCTTCCCAAATTGCTGGGATTACAGATGTGTATCACCATGCTCAGCAGAAACATGGTTTTCAAAGACAGAAGAAGGACTTTGAAATTTCTTCAATATCAGTCCCTTTGTAATCCAGTTGAAAACGGGCCCAATTCTGCGTCTGTACCATAGGGTCTGCATGTGTTTTATTTTCCCTCCTAAATATTGATTGAGCACTTATGAATATAAAAATAAACAAGGTGAGAATGCCTAACTTTGTTAGAAAAGGGAACTAATCTTTCACCATTTTCTTATATTAAGAGACATTACAGAAAAATAGATATGGCAACTCCAGCCATCATCCGTTGCATCCTCCCGTAATTTTTTACATTATTTCCCTTAATGTAACATTTTATACAAGCTCAAAAAGACACTGCTTTTCTTTAATACAGAAAAAGTAGTTCATTATACAAAAGAAAAAAAAAAAGGAAACATCTAATAAGGCCATTCTAGATATAATCTCTGTTAATTTATCACTGTGAAATCATGTTAGTCTTTTTATATGTATACTATATTCTTTCATATATCATCTGTTATGGAAAATAATGTAAGTAGTTTTGAATATTATTTTTATGATATAATATAAAGGGCTGGGGATGTAGTTTATGATAGCACATCCCTGGGTACAAGCCTCAGTACTCTCTTTCTCTCTTTTTCACTAAGAATTCAAGAATGGTCACATACATCTATAATCACAACATCTATAATCCCAGCTATTCGGAGGCTGATGCAGGAGGCTAGGAAATTGGAGGCCAGCTTGAGCAATTTAACAAAACCATCTTTCAAAATAGAAGGCTGGGAAAACCAGGTGCACATACCTGTGATCCCAGCAGCTTGGGAGGCCGAAGTAGGAGAATTAGGAGTTCAAAGCCAGCCTCAGCAAGGTGCTAAGCAACTCAGTGAGACCCTGTCTAGAAATTAAAAAAAAAAAAAAAAAAAAAAATAGGGCCTGGATGAGGCTCAGTGGTCAATTGCCCCTGAGTTCAATCCCCGGTACCCCTACACATGTCAAAAAATGGGGTGGGAGAATAAGAGACGTTTGTGGGGCTGGGGATGTGGCTCAAGCGGTAGCGCGATCGCCTGGCATGTGTGCAGCCTGGGTTCAATCCTCAGCACCACATACAAACAAACAAAGATGTTGTGTCTGCCGAAAACTAAAAATAAATATTTAAACTCTCTCTCTCTCTCTCTCTCTCTCTCTCTCTCTCTCTCTCTCTCTCTTTAAAAAAAAAAAAGAGAGACGTTTGTGGAGGATAGATCTGCAGACAGGCTCAGTAGCTGAATTGGTTAATGGGGTAACTGGAAATTCTTAAGTTACTTTTGGGGTCAGAAGAGTAAAGACTGAGGAAGGGTCTCTACTGTTATGAATATAATGCATCATTGCCCAAGAAAGTAGGGCTAATTTTCTTACTACAACCTGTTCCTGGTGCTCTTCTAAGTGCATCATGTAAGGGAATATTTAAGACATAGAAAAAGTGCAAGTCTTGTCTAGACTCTTTCCGCAATTGTGACTTTTCAGAATCTATTCATCTTTCAAGAAGTAATTTAAGCCTTAGATTCACGAAGCATTTCCTGGACCTCAAGGATTTCTTCCTTCTATCAATGCAGAGTGTTTCTTGTCTCAAGCCTTTATTCAATAATCATTTTAAAAACTGCTGTCTTTTCATTACATTAATCTTCACAAATATCCAGGCACGATGGTGCACACTTGTAATCCCAGAGACTCGGGAGGCTGAGGCAAAAGGATCAAAAATTTGAGGATAACCTCAGCAAATTAGTGAGTCCCTAAAGCAACTTAATGGGACCCTGTCTCAAAATTTAAATATATATATATATATATATATATATATATATATATATATATATAATAAAAAATGGCTAGAGATACAGCTCAGTGGTAAACAGCTGAATTTTATCCCTACTACCAAAAGAAAAACAAAAACAAAACCCAAATATCATGGGAGGTAATCTTTATCACTCCTCCTTCACAGCACTGGGTAGCTTAAATAACTTGTTATTTTTGCAAAAGAAGAGGCTAAGCCAGATCAGAACTGAAGTTTTTCTTTTTCTTTCCTTTTGGTGGAAATTGAACCAAGGAGTAACGTAGCACTGAGCTACCTCTCCTGCCCTTTTAATTTTTTTTTTTTTTCCTTGAGACAGGGTCTTGCTAAATTACTGAGGCTGGCCTTGAACTTTTCAGTCCTTCTGGCTCAGTCTCCTGGAGTTGCTGGGATTACAGGTGTGCATCACATGCTTTTCTAAAACATTATTGTTATCTGCAGTCATCATGCTGTGTAATAGTACCCCAGGGCTTCTTGCTCCCATCGAACTCGGTGCACGTTGGTCAACCTTTCCCCATGTGTCCCTCCTCTGCCAGGTAACAGCTGTTCAACTATCAACTGCTACAAGATCAACTTTTTTAGATTCCACATGACTTAGACCATGAGGCACTTGTCTTTTTCTCTGCCTGATTTTGATGTTTTTCTTACTAGAATTCACTGTCTCTTCTCTTTCCTGCATCTTTCTGTGTGTACAGCCATAACAGCACATATGAATGTCCTAACTGGTGCTATCACAAGTATCCATGACGGTGACGAGAGAAGTAAACTCTGGGTTCTTCAAAATAGTTGACTGGTTTCTAACGCGATGGTGAAGCATAGTTATACTGGTGAATTTGAAATCATTTACGTTCACAGAGCTGGGAAAATTTCTGTCACCCTCACTGGGAGGTTAAACAAATGTGGAGTGAGCTGCCCTGCATTCAATGTACAACTCATTGATGAAGAAAAGTAGCAGAATAATCTGCTTCCATTCTGACAGTTTGGTTTCACTGCTCTGACAACCTTGGCTGGCATCACAGAGCAGGAAGAAGCAGGATGGAATTCTGGGATTTTATTTCTAGATATGTAATATCTACGTATAAATAGCATACTTTGCTGGAAAAAAGAAAAGAAGAAGGAAGAAAGAAGGAAGGAAGGAAGGAAGGAAGGAAGGAAGGAAGGAAGGAAGGAAGGAAGGAAGGAAGGAAGGAAGGACCCTTCCTAACTGCTTGACATTTACTTTTTGCTAGGCATGGTGGTGTATGCCTGTAATCCCAGAGCTCAAGAGGCTGAGGCAGGAGGATTGCAAGTTTGAGACTTGCCTGGGCAATTTAGCAAGACCCTGCCTCAAAAAGAAAACAAAAGGCCTGGGGTGGGTGGATAAGGCTGATGTTGTAGCTCAGTGGTAAAGTACTTGCCTAGTATGTGTGTGAGGATGCAGACTCAATCCCCAGCACTGCAAAAATAAATAAATAAATAAAATATATTTTATCCCAAGATGTAAGGAAGGACAAAAGGGGAAGCATGTATCCTACAAAGGCAGGGGGTCGTCTGGCATGCAGGTCCTACACAACGTAGGAAGGGAGGATGGGACGGGAGTCTTCATGAATACAGCTGCACACAGCACAGCGCTCAGGCACAGTGAATCTCAGTAAAGGTAGTTTTTCTTCCTAGCTATACTATGAACTCTGTGAGGTTAGGTTGTTTCCATGAGTTTGCTTTTGTTCCTTTAAGGTCCAGCAAAATGCATGTGCTAAATAAATCTCTGATGAATGAATGAGTGAATTAATCAACATCATCTTAGGAGGCAGCACAGACAAAACCTAAATAAAATTATGATTTTAGAATCAGAATATCTGGCTGGGTGCAGTGGTGTAATTCCAGTGGTTCTGGATGCTGAGGCAGGAGGATCACAAGTTCAAGGCCAGCCTCAGCAATTTAATAAGAACTTAACAAGACCCTGTCTCAATAAATAAATAAATTAATAAAATAAAATAAAAAAGAGCTGGGATGTGTCTCAGTTGTTAAACTCCCCAGATTCAATCCCTGGAAGAATAAATAAAATAAATAAATAAAAATAAATAAAAAGAAAAGGAAAATCAGAACTGGTTTCAAATTCCTCCTTTCCAGGTAATATGTATGTGACTTTAAATAAATTACATAATCTCTTTGAATCTTTGAATACTTTGTTCATCTGATGATAATGAGGTAGTTTCACTTTATCAGTAGGAGATACTTACCAAGACAAATTGTGGAGGCCTGAAACTGCAGCTATTATCAGCCATAGATACACTGTTTTATCTATGTCTTCGAGAGGGCTTAATTTATAAATCAGGTACAGTAAGATTCATAACTAGTAGTAAAACAAAATTAGAACAATTTAACAAAATTATATGAATGTGGTCTCTTTCTCCTTCTCTCAAAACACCTAATGGTAATATAAGTATTTTCCAAACATAGTCGACCACAGATAAGAAATCTCAGACAGCAAAACCACAGATAAGGGAAAGACTCCTGTACTTACCTAAAATTGTTGTTCTGGGGACTAAATAAGATCATACTTTAAATTGTCAGCACATTTACTGACAAATTATAGACATTCAACAAATGTTGATTTCTTACTGCCTCTTTTCTGTGTGGTGTCCAGGGCTGAATTGTGCAGTAGTGTTGCCAAAAGCTTGGTCCTTGTCCCCATGCCAATCCAATAACAAGGGCATGGTTTTGAGAAAAAAGGAAAAAGACAGTTTATTGGTTTGCTATCAAAGGAGAAACATAGAGGACTCCTGTCCCAGAGGCTGAGATTCTGTTCATATGACAAGTACAGGTTGTTTTTTTTTTTTTTTTTAAAGAGGGTTTCATAGATTAGGGAGAAGCGATCAGGAAGGAGAAGATGAGGGAAAAGAAGATCAGGGAGGAAAAATTTGGGGAAAAAAAAACATGTAAGTTTCAAAGCAACAAGGGATATAGTCAAAGCATCAAGTAAACCTGGTTACACTAGGACAACTTGTATCTAGGTTCTAAGGGACACCATTCATGTCTAATAGTTCTATTAGCAAATAATGGGTTTTGAATTAATATTTTATGAAGGGAGTATAAAAATAAGGGCATAAATAATGAAAAAAGGAAGAGCATCTTTAAAAGATAACCACTGTTCAAGGCTCATATCATAAAGTGCCACATATAGATACTCAATAAACAGATGTTGTGTCAGTGAATGAATTCAACCAGATTGATCTATGCTTCCACCTATTCCAGGAGGCTGAGGTTGGAGGATCTCCAGTTCAAGGCCACCATTGGCAGTTTAGCTGGACTTTCATTTTAAAATGAAAAAAATAAAAGGACTGGGGATAGAGCTCGGTGGTAAAGCACCCCATGTTCAAGTATGGAAAAAAAATTAAATCAGATTGAAAACTCAGATTTTTATCAGGGTATAGCACTCTCAATATCCAAGATATGTTAACACCTCAGTCCCTAACTGACTGGATTGTTACTTAGTGGGTTTCAGAGATCCCTCAAAACCATTAAAAATGTTTCATTTTGATTTGTTTGTACCACACTTATGATAACCAATTTGCTTTCCAGACACCAGACTAAGAATTCCAGTACCTACAATCAATGGAAAGGGAATAGTATTCAACATTTAAAAATAGCCTGGGCTGCTGGGCATGGTGGCACATCTCTGTAATCCCAGCCACTTGGACGCTGAGGCAGGAGGATTGAAAATTCAAGGCCAGTCTCAGCCATTAAGCAAGACCCTGTCTCAAAATTAAAAAAATAAAAAGGACTGGGAATGTAGCTCAGTGATAGAGTATGCTTGGGTTCGATTCCCAGTACCACACACACACACACACACACACACACACACACACACAAAAGGCCTGGAGATAGGATGTGGCTCAGTTGGTGGCACTCTTGCCAGGCATGTGTGAGGCCCTACGTTCCATCCCCAGAACATTGGTGGTGTTCAGTGTTGGGTGAGGGAGGGTGGTTTGATACCCTGCTGCCATCTGGCTTAAATATCAGTTTCTTTCTCAGCAGCTTTATTGAGATACAATTGCGTATCACTTAATTCATCTATTTTAAGTGTGTGTTTCAGTGAGTATTAGTATATTCACGGAATTGTGCAACCACAACTTTGACCTCATTTTGAATTTTTTTCATCATCACAAAAAGAAATCTCATGCCTAACTAGCTGTCGTTCTCCAGAGCCTCCCACCTCCCCAGACATTTGGACAACACCTTGCCCTTCCCTCTCACATCAGTCAGCACCAGAACTGTAATGACATCTTTGTTCACCCGAGCCCTTGCTGAACCTGGAGACCTCAGGCAGGAGGGGCTGTGTCTGTCTGGTTGCTTAGTTGTAGTCCCAGCATTTAATTCAGGGCCCCACTTACAACAGGGTCCCCCCATAATGTTCACTGGATGGAAGATTGATTGCTGAGGCACAAGAGAGGATGAGTGTATTTCAGGAAGTGAGAGTACTGGTCAGTGGCTGCCCAGGGACTGGGTTTTGCAGGGGAAAGTCAGAAAAGCCCTGGAGAATCTTCAAGCTATAGAAAGGGAAAGGTAGTCTTCTATTGGATTTGTGATTCAAAAAGATCTCATTTAATCTTCTTAACCACTTGATGAGATAGCTATTCTTGTCTCCATTTCACTATTAAGAAAATGGGCAGTGGTGCGTGCCTGTACTCCCAGAAGCTTGGGAGGCTGAGGCAGGAGGATCACAGGTTCAAAGCCAGCCTCAGCAACAGAGAGGCAATAAGCAACTCGGTGAGATCCTGTCTCTAAATAAAATGCAAAACAGGGCTGGGGATGTGGCTCAGTGGTTGAGTGCCTCTGAGTTCAATGTCCAGTACCAAAAAAGAAAAAAAGAAAATGGACCTCAGAGAAACGTTGCAATATTGTTCAAGGACATCCAGCTCCGAAGTAACTGGAGCCCCGGATCCTCCAGCCTATCCTTCTTCCACCTCACCAGGTGCCTCTGCCTTTTGTAGGAATGATAATAGATTCAAGGGCAAGCTAGAGGCATAAACCAAATTGGAACATTGTCAGGGTGAGTCCTAGCCTGGCTTCCAGTCCTGAATTCCTCCAGTGATTCAGAGATGAAAACAGACATGAACATATGACTTCATGGGATATAGGTGCTGGGGGGGTTGCTCGTCATTTAACAGTTTTTCAATCTGAGCATCTTGCTGCCCTTCTCTTAGATTTATCTATCTATCTATCTATCTATCTATCTATCTATCTATCTATCTATCTATTATCTATCTATCTATCTATCTATCTATCTATCTATCTATCTATCTATCTTTACTTGGGATTGAATCCAGGGTGCTTTACACTGATCTCCAGCTCTTTTTATTTTTTATTTTGAGGTACGATCTTGCTACATTGCCCACACTGGCCTTGAACTTGAAATCCCCCTGCCTCAGCCTCCCTAGTTGCTGGGATTACTGGCATGCACCATTTCGCCCAGACTTCTCTGAGATCCTAAAGTGTAGACAAAAGTTAACGTGGCATAAAGAGCAGGAAGCTCTGTCTGGAGCCATTGACGTTCCCATAGGAGATGTAGTTTCTCTGTTGTGCACCATATGAAACAGTACCATCCTCTCTGGAATTTTTTCTTCTTTTCCTAGGACTGCTCAGGAAAAGAAGCTAAAATTTTTAAATAACTATTTTGTACCAGGCTTCCCATTACAGTTACTTTATTGGTCTTTGCTCCACTTGCCAGCTGCTTATTCACCAGGAAGCCTCAGTTTATTGAACTACACTGTGTGAGGTATTTGTTACAATTTTTTTTTCTTTCTTAGGAACTGGAGATAAACCCAGGCCCTAGCACGTGGTGGCCAAGTGCTCTACCACTCAACCATGCTATCAGCTTCTGATTTCAGTTCTGATTTGCATGTCCCTAATGAGGAATGAGGGTGAAAATATTTTCATTTGCTTGTTTGCAATTTGTATCCCTTCTTTGGAGAAGAAGCTACTCAAATTTTTTGACCATTTTTTGAATTGGACTGTTGTCTTTTTGCTGTTGAGTTATATGCATTTTTTATGTATTCAGGATACTGGACCATTTATCAGATCAATGATTTGGAATTTTTTTAGGTATAAAAATTTATTTTAGCAAATATTTTTTCCATTTATGCTGGTTGTCTTTTCACACTCTTGATAGTGTCATTTGATGCGCAAATGTTTTTAATTTTGATTCCTGTTTTGCTAACGTGTCATTGAAGATGTCTTGGAGTGTTGTGCCACTAAACCCCAGTTTCCCGTAAGCCTTGTGGTTTTTATTGTACAATTTTGCATAGCGTGGTGGTTTTTAAGGACACATATGTCTTGTTATAAGTAGAACTGGGAAAAGACCCAGTGGTGAGAAATCTTTTCTGTTTTGAATAATTAAAAGTAGTTTTGTTCCACTGGGGCACGTACCCCTTGGAGACTCTCAGAGGCCACCTAAATCCTGGGAGCTGTTACTGTGGGCCTGGCACTGTTGAGAACACTTGCCACACACATGAACTCAGTAAAACCTTATGACAGTGCTTGGAGGTAGGTCCTATTTTTAGATATTTTATAGAACAGTAAGTGAGATAGATTGAAACTCTAAGAAGACATATTCAAGGTCACACAGGAGTAAACGGTAAAGATAGCAACTGACCTTAAGCTGCTCCAGAGCATGCTCTTAACTAGATCCCATAATAGTGGTTATTTTTTCACTTTTCTTTCTTTTAAGATGGTGCTGGGGGAGGGGGCGGGTGAAGAGAGGAGAGAGAGAGAGAGAGAGAGAGAGAGAGAGAGAGAGAGAGAGAGAGAGAGAGAGAGAGACTTTAAAAAAATTTTTTGGTCATCATTTTTACATTTATCTTCTCAAATCCTCAAATCTTGGTACCTGTATAACTATTTTGCAACCTCCATTTCTACCACTTAGTTGTTTACTATTCTGTGTATGTGTGTGTGTGTCTGTGTGTATGGTGCTGGGGACTGGACCCTGGGCCTTGCACATGCGTGCTAAGCTGGGGCTCTACCACTGAGATACACCCCCCCCCCAGCCCTGTTTATGAATTCCTGACAGCTTCTCTTGAAGGCTTAACATATATCTTCAACCAAAACAAAGCTCATAATTCTAGTTTTTACATCTCCCTAAACTACTACATAGAACCCAGTTCTAAGTGCTGCCTCCTCAATTCAATTAAAACAAGCAATATCTACCTTGATGTTCAAGTTCAAGTCAAAACATTAGGGTTTTTTTTGTTTGTTTGTTTTTGTGAGTGTGTGTGTGTGGTGGTGGTGATGTTGGAGATCAAACTCAAAACCCTGGACATGCTAGGAAAGAGCTCTACCTCTGAACTTCACCCCCACCCTCTTCAGGAGTGTTCTCTTCATTGCATTTTTCTTACTTTCCTTTAGCTCTGTACTTATTGCTCCATCAACCAAGACCTCCTAATTTTAATTTTAATTTTTTTCTTGTGGTACTAGGGATTGAATCCAGGGGTGCTCTACCATTGAGCTATATCCCCAGTCTTGAATAAAAAAAAAAAAATTTTAATTATCTTTTTTAGATGTTAATGAACATTTTCTTATTTATTTATTTATTTATTTACATGCAGAGCTGAGAATCGAACCCAGTGCCTCACACATGCTAGGCAAGTGCTCTACCACTGAGCCACAACCCCAGCCCCCTTTTTAAATTTTTATTTTGAGACATGGTTTCACTAAGTTGCTTAGAGTCTTGCTAAGTTGCTGAGGCTGGCCTTGACTTTGTGATCCTCCTGCCACAGCTTCCTGAGTTACAGGTTTGCACCACTGCACCCAGTACCAAGGTCTTTTCATTGAACCTTTAAATGATACCTCCGACATATCTACTTCTCTCGGCCCACACTTTTGCTCTCCTGCTTCCAATCCAAACAAATATCATCTCTAGCCTAGAATCCTAGAATAATGCTTCCATCTTTTTTCTTTTTTTTTTCTTTTTTTTTTAAAGAGAGTGAGAGAGAGAGAAGAGAGAGAGAGAATTTTTTTAATATTTATTTTTTAGTTTTCTGCGGACACAACATCTTTGTTTGTATGTGGTGCTGAGGATCGAACCCGGGCCGCACTCATGCCAGGCGAGCTCGCTACTGCTTGAGCCACATCCCCAGCCCTCCATGCTTTTTCTTACCTCTTGTCTCCTTTAATCTACACTCCATTAGGATGGTTCAATTTACAATTTTTTCAACTGTACAATACTGCAAAAGCAATATACATTCAATAGAAACAGCAGTTCAAATTTTGAATTTTTATTTTTTCCCAGGCTAGTGATATGAGGTACACTACTCTCCTGGGATGCTGGGCAGGTCCCAGTGAACCAGAGGGTCAGGTGAGATGGCAACGGACACTTTCCAGAGCACTGTGTTGTCCAAGTATGAAGTTTGATAGGTTAGATGTATAAAACACATTTTTGACTTCTGATATTTTCAACTGACAATGCGTTTATTGGAGCATAATCCTATCAAAGTCAAGGAGCATCTGTACATTTCTTAAAGTTGTCATCTGATCCAAGCTCCTCCCTAATTTAAAACCCTTCTAAGGCTGCTTCTGTTCAGAGCAAAATCTAAACTCTTTGCTGTCTGCTGATGGAATATCATGTCTGGAGCCTACTTTCAACACTGTGCTATGCCACTCAGCCCTGCCCACTCTGCTTCTGCACGTTGGCCTATTTCTGTTCCTTGGACAGACCAGTCCCCTTTCCATTTCCACTGTTCTCATCTCTAGACCTCAGCTCAAGTGCCATCTTTGTAAAGGGGTCCTCTTGATCTTTCTGTCTAGGGCGGCCTCCCCCAGGCAAACTAGCTCTGCAGTCTGCTTAAGTCTTTTATACGGATGATCTCGGTGTGCAACTGTCTTATTTGTTTATTTACTTGTTCTTGCTTGACATCTCATCTGTATGTTTTCTCTCTCTTCCTTTGATGTAAGCTCCATCATGCTGTACCCTTGTCTGATGTCATCACCACTCAGAGCACACAGGTTCTGCAAGGAAGAAATGGATAAATACGTGAAAGGGTGTCTCAACTCATAATATTGACATAAACAGTCCAGTGTGTCCTCTATGTGGGGCATTAGACTAGTTTCTGGAATACTTAGAATTTACATCTTATTTTGAAAGGGAAAGGAGGGCTGGAGATGTAGCTCAGTGGTAGAACTTGCTTGGCATGCACAAGGCTCTGGGTTCAATCCCAGGCACTGATTAATAATAATAATAATATAATAATAATAGTAGTAGTAGTAGTAATAGAAATGAAGAGAAGATACAAAATAAGTAAACTAATGACTATACAAAATCTATATATAAATATTAATTCATAGATAAGAAAGTAATTATATCTGATAGAGGAGGGATCTCAGAGAAAAGACACAGGAAGTGACAGAAGCTGAACTTTCAAGGATGAAAGTACAGGCAGATGTGGAGGAAGAGGCATTCCAGGGAAGAGGTGACCGTGAGGTATCATGTTGTGTCCAAAGAGCAGCAAGAAGCCCAGGTGGCTGGGCCTTAGGGCCATGTGGGGAGTGTGGCTGGAGATGTGACCAAGCCAGACTTGGTCACAAAGAGCTTTGGAAATGTACACTGAGTTTGGAATTTGTTGTGCAAGGAGATGTATTTTAGCCAGAAGATTCCATTTACATTTTAGGAAGATATTACTAAGAGCAGTACGGTGAAGGCTCTTTCTGGAGACATAGCACTCAGTTAGGAGGAGACCTGAAACATGACAGAAGGCAGAATGAGGAGATGTGAGGTACATTTCAGGGATAGAATCCTCAAGACTTTGTCCATTTGGAAATGTTTAATGAAGGAAAAAGAACGAGTCTGTAGATTTAAGTTTAGGTAAGATGTGATGCTGTTAAGCATGAATTATGCTTAAAATTTAATGTACCCCCACCCCATCCCATTGTGGATGTGGAACTTATACCCCTGACATGGAGTGAATTGTCATATAGTCAGTTGGTGCAGGAACAGAGGCTGAAGCCCAGGAAGGCCAATTCTGTGTAGTGCTCCATTATCAACATCAGTGCTTATCAACCAAACTGTGCAGCATCCAGACCTTTAAAAATATTTCTAATCCTCAGCTGATTTCTACTTTTGTATAAAGGACAAGTGAATTATTAGAAATATGGCATAGTAGAGTGGTTATAGTTTACAACAATCTGTTACATATTTTATAAAGAACTAGAAGAAAGGACTTTAGTTTCCCAACATGAGAAAATGACAAATTACCCTGACTTTATCTTTATACATTTTATGCATGTATCAAATTATCATACTGTGGCATACACACTTGTAATCCTAGGGACTTAGGAGGTTGAGGCAGGAGGATCACAAGCTTGGTAATTTAGCGACCCTGTCTCAAACTGAAAAAGAAGGGGAGGTAGATTTTTAGGATATAATTCAGTGGTAGAGTGCTCCTGAGTTCAATGCTCAGAACCACCAAGAAGAAAAAAAAATTAATTGTATCACATAAATATATACAATATTACATGTGAGTTAAAAAAAATTGGGTACTGAAGGTGTTGATAGGTGGTAGAATGCTTGTCTAGTATGCACAAGGCCCTGGGTTCAATCCTTAGCATCACAAAAAAGACATTTAAATATGGTATTTTTAAAAAGACAAGCCAATCTGTTTCATTATTAGATATTATCCTATTGAATTACTTTTTAAAAGTTTCAAAAACTTACTCTCAATTTCTACATCTTCTTTTTTGTCTGTTTGTGGTGTTAGGGATTGAACCCCAGGGCATTCTACCGCTGAGCTACAACCCTCGCCCTTTTTATTTATTTTTTTTATCTTGAGACAAAGTCTCACTGAGTTGCTGAAGCTGGCCTTGAATTTGTGATCTTCTTGTCTCAGACTCCTGAGTCACTGGGATGGCAGGTGTGCACGACCATGCCAGGCCCAATTTCGAGTTGTTTTTCTTTTTCTTTTTTTTTTTTTTTTTTTAAGAGAGAGAGAGAATTTTTGATATTTATTTTTTAGTTCTCGGCGGACACAACATCTTTGTTTTGTATGTGGTGCTTGGGATCGAACCCAGGCCGCACGCATGCCAGGCGAGCGCGCTACCACTTGAGCCACATCCCCAGCCCAGGCCCAATTTCTATAATTAAGAAACCAATAATAATCAGCTCTCCGAAAACCAGCACTAGTTCCAGACCACACTCTGAGGTGCTCTGGTTCACACCAAGTAGAAGGACTAGAGGGGCCCGAGTTTGCCCGAGTGATGAGATTAACCAAAGCAGAGATGAGGGCCACTGGGCTGCCACAGAGAGCGGCGCAACCTGCCCAGTTGACCAATTACTATTTTGAGCTCAGCGAAAAGAGTTCTTTGCCCTGCCAGCTCCAGTGCCTGGGAGGTCTCACTGTCATGACTGCTCTGAAAGGGACCCCTTAAGGGATCTTCTTCATAAAGAAATCATTTCCAATAATCCCTGCCAGAACAGTTAGTGGCCATCCTGAATTTCAATCCCTAGGTTATTGGAGACTTTCCACACAGGGATTGGCAGCCTGGCCGTCTTCTTAGTCCAATATCCCTGCCTGCCAAGGGAAAGAAAGTTATGACTCTTTGCTTGCTCATTCTCTCCCTCTGCAAGGAAGAAGAAAAAAAAAAAAGTTCTCAAACACTGCTTGCTGTATTAGCACTGGAGGGAAAGAGCGAAAATGAACTTACACAATCCAATTTATACTTGCATAATCAACTGAAGGAAACGGCAGAGTGACATTTGCACCTAATCCTTCCATGGGGCTGTGACTAAGACTGCAAATAGCAGAAGGAAAGCACATAGTTGCTTGGAACATGGGGGCAAATGAAAGTTATTTGATAGGTAAGGGGCACCTACTGTAAGAGGAACAAAACCTAGATTTTTTTTTTTAAAGGGCCTTTTACCTGTATAGTCCTCAAATGGAAACTAGTAAAGTACCCCACTGGTGACAAAGGCCAGTTGTGGGAAATGGGCCCTCAGTCTGTAAGGGAGATATGGGATGATGAGAGGCAGCAGAGTTCCAGGGCAGATGGTCACAGAGTGGAAGACCACGTGGACCTGGCGGACAGGGCCGTGCTTTACCCAAGGCCCTCAGGCTTCCCTGCTGGCATCCTGTCACATCATAAATGTGGCATTTCCTTGTTCCTTATTCCGATGAGAAAGGAGGACAGTGGGTGTGCAAAAAGCAGCAAGGGCACAGCTACTGGCCACGATGGTGTCCACGCTCCACCCTGGCCCGTTCCAGATTCGAACTTGCACAGTCTCTTCCGACGGGTCTCTGGAATGCCGGCATGTGTTAACAATGGAGGGACAGCAGACAGGAGGCAAGGATTCACATGGGGGTGTCTTCCACATCACCATCCCTGCTCATTGGGGTTCCAGTGTTTGAATGTTTCTTATTTAAAGCCAAATCAGTGGTTATTCACCAAATATTTCACTAGAAGAAGCCTCAGAGGGACTCCTCTTATTTACTTGTCTTTGCCTTGTGCTCCCAGGCATAGAGGGACGGATGGCCTCTGTGTGTCCTTGATCCTTCCCCAATCTCCTCTTCACGCAAGTCTTCTCTCCTGTTCTCACCGTGCACTCCCCACTGGCTCTCTAAGATGGAGACTTAGGAGACACCAAGGGCTACTCCTTGACTTCATTCCTGCCTCTGTACTCACATTTGGGCCGTCATAATGTCTTAGTCAATTTTATCTTGTGTATATATATATATATATATATATATATATATATATATTGTATATTTTTATGCATTGTATATACATACAAATATATATTACATAAATATATACATATACATATATATATATATATATATATATATATATATATATATATATTTTAACTGCCACAGCCTGATTTTCTTCATCCAGTATTTTTTTACTTGCTATAAGACTATTATACTTTTGCCTCCTGTCCCCTTGATCTAACATATTATTCTCTGTCATAATTTTTTTCTGAAAAAATCATGGACGGGTGCTGAATTTTGTCACCTAATTTTTCTGTATCCATCGATCTATTTTTTTTTTAATTTTTTTAGCCTATTAATATAGAAGTTATATGTAATTGATTTTCAAACATTGAGCCAGTCTTGTATGCTTAGAACAAACCCCCTGGGTCATGCGTATAATTCTTTCATATCTATTATTGAATTCTGTTTGTCAATAGAATCTGTTAATTCTATTTGCTAATATAGAATCTGGTAAAAATATTTGACAATTGTTATTAAAAATTTTTATGTTTATATTCATGCGGAATCTTGGTCTATTGTTGTTTCTTTGTCTTTTTTTTCCCCCACAATCTTTATCTGTTTTTTTTCTTTTTTTAAAAGAGAGAGTGAGAGAGGAGAGAGAGAGAGAGAGAGAGAGAGAGAGAGAGAGAGAGAGAGAGAATTTTTAATATTTATTTTTTAGTTCTCGGCGGACACAACATCTTTGTTGGTATGTGGTGCTGAGGATCGAACCCGGGCCGCACGCATGCCAGGCGAGCACGCTATCGCTCGAGCCACATCCCCAGCCCTCTTTATCTGTTTTTGGTATCAGAGTAATATTCAATTCATAAAAAAAATTGGGAAGCTCTCCCCCCACTTCTAATTTTGGAAGAGATTGTATATACTTGGTATTGATTCTTTAAACACTTTTCAGAACTCTCCATATAAGTCACCTAGGCCTGATGACTTCCTCTAGGGAAGTTTTAAAATTATGAATTCAGGTTTCTTACTGGTTATAGAATTATAGTTCTAGAACTATCTATAATTCTAGATAGCTCTAGTTCTAAAACTATAGAGCAAAATAATCTATTCATACTGGGTGAGTAGTTTGTATTATTTGAGAGCCTGGTACTTTTGTTCAGGTTTGTCAAATCTGTGCATGTGCAGTTCTTTGTAATGTTTCCTTATTATCATTTTGTTGTCTGCATGGTCTATACTGACATCCCCTATTTCATTTTTGGCATTGTGAATTTTGTGTCTTTTCTTTTTTTTCTTTGTCAATCTTGCTAGAGATTTGTCAATTCCATTGATCTTTCCAAAGAGCCATTTCTTTGTTTCACTGATATTTTTCTATTATTTTCTTCTTTCACATTCATTGATTCTTTCTGTGTGTGCTATGAGACTAAATTCAGAGGTGATTAACCACTGAGCAACATCCCAGCCCTTTGTTTATTTATTTATTTTTTTTTTGACAGAGTCTCACTAAGTTGCTTAGTCTGGCCTTGAACTTTAGATCCTCCTGTCCCAGGCTCCAGAGCCACCAGAATCACAGGCGTGGGCCACCATGCTTGGCACATTTGTTGATTTTTTTGTTCTTATCTCATTATTTCCCTGTTTCTGTTTGCTTTGGGTTATTAGGCTTTTCTTTTTCTGGGATTTGAAGAGTGAGCTTAGAGCATTGATTTGAGACTTCTACTTTTCTAATGTGTGTGTTTAATGCTATGAGTTTCTCTTTCAGTACTGCTTTGGATGGGTCCCACAAATTCTGGTATACTTTTATTGTAACTCAGGTCAATTTAGTTTTGAATATTTTCTTTTCTTTTTTAGACTTTCATATATATATATATATAATGCTAAGGATTGAACCCAGTGCCTCACACATGCCAGACAAGCACTCTACCACTGAGCCACAACCCTAGCCCTAGACTTTCTTTTTTCTTTCTTTTTTTTTTTTTTTTTTTAAATATGTTCTAGTTGTACATGGACTCAGTATCTTTATTTTGTTTATTTACTTTTATGTGGTGCTGAGGACTGAACCCAGTGCCTCACACAGGGGAGGCAAGCGCTTTACTGCTGAGCCACACCCCAGCCCCTGGACTTTCTTTTTGATTCATGAATTGTTTAGAAGTGTGATGTGTAGCTTCCAAGGGCTTTGGAGATTTTCTTTTGTAACTTTCTGTTCCTGATTTGTAGTTTGATGAAGTTTTGGATGGAGAACATATTTTGTACGATTTCAATTTTTTAAAGATGTGTTTAAGTTTGTTTTGAGTTCCAGGATATGGTCTACCTTTGTATATGTTTTAGAGCATGTGGAAAGAATGTTTATTCTGCTGTTTTTAGGTGAAGCGATATGTAAGTGTTAACAAGATCCTGTTGTCAAATGGTGTTATCGGGGTCTTCTATATACTTGATGGATTTTCTGTTCATTATGATACATTTGTTTAGAGAGGGGTATTGAAATCTCCAACTACAACTGTTCATTTTTCCACTTCTTTCAGTTCTATAAGTTGTCTTTTACATGTTTTATAGCCCTGTTGTTTGGTGCATAAACATTTAGGGTTGCTACATCTTGTTGGTTGTTTGAACTTTTTAACTTTTTTTTTGTACCAGGATTGAGCCCACAGTGCTTAACCACTGAGCCACTTTCCTAGCCCTTTTATATATTTTATGATGAGATGATAGGGTCTCACTAAGTTGCTTAGGGCCTTGATAAATTGCTGAGGCTGGCCTTGAATTTGTGATCATCCTGCCTCCAAACCCCTGGGATTATAGGTATATGCCACAGTGCCTGGCCTTTTAATCATTTTATAATGCTATCTCTCTGTCTCTAGCAATCTTCATTGTTCTTAGTCAACTTAGATTATCTAATATTAATATAACTACTCCTGCTTTACTTTGATTTTTGTTTTTTTTCATGTTCCGGGAATTGAATTCAGGGCCTCATACATGTTAGTCAAGCACTGAGCTACATCCTCCCCAGTCCTTTATTAAATTTTATTTTGAGATAGGGACTTGATAAGTTGCCCAGGCTGACTTTGAATGTGTGATCCCCCTGCCTCAGCCCTAGAATAGGTGGGATTATAGACATGTACCATCAGGCTTAAGAGATTGTTTACTTGATATATCTTTTTCATTCTTTGAATTTCAACTTGCCTGCATCATATTTAATATATATATATATATATATGACAGAATAGAATTAAATCTTGTATTTACTCTGCTAATCTCTGACTTTTAATTGGTGTTTTTAGACCATTTGCTTTTCATTCCTCCTGTGCTAGGGTCATGACCCAGGGCCTTGTGCATGTGAAGCAACAACTCAATCACTGAGCTACATCCCCCGCCCTACACAATTTACATTTAGGTAATTATTGATAGATAATAGGGCTTAAGTTCATCATTTTTTTTTTTAAAGAGAGAGTGAGAGAGGGGAGAGAGAGAGAGAGAGAATTTTTAATATTTATTTTTTAGTTCTCGGCGGACACGACTTCTTTGTTGGTATGTGGTGCTGTGGATCGAACCCGGGCCGCACGCTCGCCCGGCGCTACCGCTGAGCCACATCTCCAGCCCAAGAAGAAAGGCTTCCCTGACCGGGAATCGAACCCGGGCCGCGGCGGTGAGAGCGCCGAATCCTAACCACTAGACCACCAGGGAGCGTGGTTAAGTTCATCATTTTGTATTTTCTTTTCTTCCTTCTTTTCTTTTTATTTTTAAAAAAAAATTTTAAATAATAGTTTTCAGTCCTTGGGATCGAACCCAGAACCTTATACTTGCTAAGTAAACACTCTGCCACTCAGACTCCCAAGCCTCTGTTGTTTTTTTCTTTCTTTTTTGTTTCCTGCCTTCCTGTAGGGTATTTGAATATTTTAAAAAATTTCATTAAACTGTAGTGTGTGTGTGTGTGTGTGTGTGTGTGTACACGCACATGCTCATTTTTTTGCAAGACAAGGTCTCAATTAAGTTGCCCAGCCTAGCTTCAAACTTGTAACTCTCCAGCCTCAGCCTCCCAAGTAGCCTGGGATCACCGGTATGCGCCACCTGCCTGGCTGGGGAGTGCAGCTTCTTACAGACAGGGAGTTTTGCTTCCCTCGTGGTCTCTCCACCAACACTTCCTTGTTGCCCTGGCCAGGAGAGAATCCTGACTCTCCACTTGGCCTTTGTGGTCCCCACCCCAATGAGAGGCAGAGGAGGGCTTTATTACTGCAAGGTGGGGTGAAGTCTAGACTCCACAGGTGTCCCTATTGACAACCAGTGATGGGAAGAGAATCTTGTTACTGGCCACTGGGGATAAAAATCCCGGATCCCTACTTGACCTTCCCTGGCACCACCCCAGGGGGAGTGTGCGTCATCTCCCCGTCTCACAAGGATGGAATTCTGGCTCCCTACTTGGCCTTTGCTGGCCTGGGTGGAGGTGGGGCCATAGATTTTCCTCTGTAGTGTTTGGCTACAGTAAAGCAGCTGTTATCTAAAGGTTGTCTGTCTTTCTAGGCTGCTCTTTTGCTGGTTCTCTGGCAAGAGAGGTCAGGTTTTTGTTGGATGTTTTGTCTGCACCCACGGGCATTTCTGGCTTGCCAGTTTCTTCAGCTTCCTGTCTAAGATACCTGAAATAAAAAGAAAACCCAGGAAATCCACTAAGGTGTTTATCTTTGGGTCCCAAGTTACCTAGCTTGTGTGCCTTCTCTCTCTTTCTGAGCCTTATGTTTCTTTGACATAGAACATCAAGTATTTACTTGCACAGAGTAATCATAATAGGAAAAAGTATGTCGACTCCATTGCCCTAGAACTAGAAAAAAAAAATCATTATTATTTTTTAAAGATTTGACATGTTTGCTAATGAGAATGATTCAGTGTAAAGGGGGGAAATGATAATACAGAAAGGTGATACAAAAAGCAAGGTCCTTGTGTTGGTGAAGGAAAATGGGATTCAGAGGCTGAGTGGAGAGGTTGGCCTTCTGATAGCATCAGGGCACTTCTTCCAGGGACACAGGAGGGGAGCTAGATGGGTGTGTTTTGCAGATGGTCGAGTACAGAATTCCTCTACACCAGACCAAGGCTATTCCAAGAAGTTTCTGGGAGGGTGGGAACTGTGTGTGTGTGTGTGCACGCATGCGCATGTGTGGTTTTCTTTTGGGTGATGTTCTTATTTTGGTACTGGGAATTGAACTCAGAGGCACTCAACAGCTGAGCCATATCCCCAGCCCTTTTATTTATTTTTTTATTTTAAGGCAGAGTCTTGCTAAGCTGCTTAGTATCTTGCTAAATAGCTGAGACTGACCTTGAATTTGCAATCCTCCTGCCTCAGCCTCCTGAGTTGCTGGAATTACAGGTATATGCCACCACACCCAGTTTCAGCTGTTTCTTTCTAATTTCTGAAAGTTATGAAAGATGAGTCACTGTGCTCCTTAAGTTCCTAATAACTTGGACATTGAATCCTCTGTTCTGTGACCTGATGTTGTGAGGAACATGGTCCCACACAGCCTGTTCATATACCTGCCTGGGCTGTTATGAATCAACTGAAGATATTCCTTTGCCTCCACAAAAAAAAAAAAAAAAGGGTATAGTTGTGTATCTTTTCCGTTTTTTTTTTTTTTTGTCTAATGTACCTAAAATTAATTGTTTAAACAAATTTTTATCTTGTCTAATAGATACATAAAAATTTTATTCTTTCTTAAAAATAAAGGATAAAATTACAATAAAATAAAAACATTTATTGGCATCTTATATGTGACACGTGCTGTCACATAAATCATTTATTTATTCAATAAATAGTATGTGCATGCTCTGATGAAATAAATGGAGGCTACAAGTCAATGAGGACCAAGGTCCATACTTGGAGCTTATAGAATACAGAGAGAAACAGATAATACCTAAGGGCAAAGAGCAGCATAAATAAATACTATCTTGGGAGCTAACTCTTTATATTCTCATTTTATAGACTCAGCAACAGGCCAGTAGAAGGTAAGACACACAGTCAGAATTCATAACACAGTCAGAAGTAGGATTTCAACTCAGATTTGGATCATACCACAGTATCTCCCATTGGGTGGGAGGAGCCATTTAAAATTTTATTTCAGATGTCAGGCTTAGAAAATAAAAGATAGCTGCATGCATGCCTGTAATCCCAAGGATTTGGGGAACTGAGACAAGAGGATCTCAAGGACAAGGCCAGCCTCAACACCTTAGTGAGATCCTGTCTCAAAATAAAAGGACAGGGGTGTAACTAAGGGGTAAAGTGCCCTTGGTTTCACCCTCAGTACTACAAAAAGAAGAAAATTGTTATAATTAACACATATCACTTAAAGTTATTTTTGTTATGGCCTAAAATGCTAGCAGGAAAATCACCAGCTTTGACTCAATCAATCTATAAAAGACATGGAAGTAGAATTTTGTAAATTGAGCACCAAGACCTAGTCAAGCACAAAGCCACTGAAAATTATTTCCAATTTTAGGTCATTCTAGCTGTGTGAGCATGAACTTGAAACTTAATATATTCTAAGATTCAGAATGCACATCTTTAATTTTGTTGTTGTGGTGGTTTGTTTTTAATATCAGGGATTGAATCCAGGGGGCTTAACCACTGAGACTCATCCTTAGCCTTTTTTATTTTTTATTTTATTTAATTTTTTTTATTTGAGAGAGGAACACGCAAAGTTGCTTACTGACTTAAATTGCCCAAGCTAGCCTCAAACTTGGGTTCCTCCTTTCTCAGCCTCCTGAGTTGCTGGGATTACAGGCTGTGCTACTGTGCCTGTAGACTGCACATCTCTAAAGTGAAGGTAAACCCTGCTTTGTGGTGCATGCCTATAATTCCAGTGACTCAGGAGGCTGAAGCAGGGAGATCACAAGTTTGAGGCTAGACTCAGCAACTTAGGGAGACCCTAAGCAACTTAGTGTGACCCTGTCTCAAAATAAAAAATAAAAAAGGGCTGGGGATGATATCCCACTCCTCGATTTACACCCAAAGGATTTATAATCAGCATACTACAGTGACCCAGCCACAGCAATGTTTATAGCAGCTCAATTCACAATAGCCAAACTGTGGAACCAACCTAGGTGCCCTTCAACAGATGAATGGATAAAGAAGATGTTATATACACACACACACACACACACACACACACACACAATGGAATATTACTCAACCTTAAAGAAGAATGAAATTATGGCATTTGTCAATAAATGATGGAGCTGGAGAATATTATGCTACGCAAAATAAGCCGATTCTAAAAAACCAAAGGCTGAATGTTTTGGTTGAACCATATTGACATAGCAGAATGCAAAGTGATGCTAAGCTGTTCATCTCACTTTGGGGGGCTCTAAATGCAGTGGCAATCCCTACGTTGTCCAATGACATTTCTGTGTATGTTGTCTAAGTGCTTCCCAGAAGGATGAAGCAGAGCTGGAAAATATATGGTGACTCTGGGAAGTCATTCCTCAAATTTCTGCCTCCAGGAAGTGATTGCTTTTTAAGGATGCCAAGTCATAGCAAAGATACTTCTGAAACGCCCACAGGCAGACCAGTAGATAAAGTTGAGAATAGAGAGGCTCCATAAAGTCCTATGGGAAGCCACCGATTCTCCATTACCTACAGTCACTTAGGTCCTGGTGAGTCTGGCGATGAGTGGAAAAACATCAAATGCACATTTTCTCCATCCTGGTACCAGGATGATCTGTGTGCTGGAAATGTGTCTCCATCCCAGTTCTCATCCATAGACATTCCCTGGGTTGGATTGACCTCTCCATCCCAAGTTGACTGTGGAAGGAAGCCAAGGAAGGGGGGGGGGGGTGTGACCATGCATGTATTTGCCTTTGCCATTTTTATTGCCTTAGGGACATTAGACTGCAGCCCTCCTTAAGCGTGAACTGTTTGTTAAAGTCTGGTGCTGGCTTTTGTGGACTGGTCTAGCCAAGAGTTGTTTTAACCCCAATGGGGAGTTGGGGGTGGGGTTGGGGTGGGGTAAGACATCTGCAGAGCCCAACAACCGTTACCAAGGCCTACCCTGGCTCTGCCTCTACCTGCCAAACGGTAAACAAAGCCCCTGGGAGAACTGGGGAGAGCTGAACACCTTGGTCAAACACTAAGCCAGCCACCACCAGGTGTGCTTGCAGAACAGACTCTCCATCAGCGACCTGTCATGCAGAAAATGTTTATCCAATTTGTCAAGATAATCTTTCCTCAAATAAGCCCTGGGCCTACTCCTCGGAACAGCCTGAATTTCGTCGGTAGAATGTAACTCAATTTTTTTCCACCCCTTTTCCTTTAATCACTGTGTCAACTTTTCCCTGGGCTTTAAGCAAACTGAAAGTCATTATATCATTCTTAAGTGAGTAATCTTTCGACTGGGTTAGCTGATTCGTGAGTTCCTCTCAAATTCTTCCAAACCGTGCGCTCCCTTTCCAAACACATTTTCTTGGGTGTTTCCCAGAGTTCGGCTCATCGATGACCCACGGATGTGTTTGTTCTGTCACGTTGTGTGGCTGCGCCGCGTCTGTACCAGGGCATTTGAAAAGAAGCTGAGTGTGGCAACGTGGCGGGCGGGGGGAGGTGGCTTCCCCCACTCTTTTAGGTCTTTCTTGGAAATATGACAGTCTCTGTAAGTGACTTGCAGTTTCAAGCACGAAGGACATTTGATGAGTTACCTTGATTCCCTGTGTAATATGAAAGGCTGGCCCCACCGCCTTGGCCACAGTCACCTGTCTGGCTTCATCTACGTGCTATTTGACACCAGGTGTGATATGGTTTTGTTTAAAAAACTGAAACACGAAAGGTTGCCACATTTTTTCTTACTTCTCCTCATGGATGTACTCCCACAGAACTCACGATATGTTTCAAAATAGAAAGCTCAGCCATCTGGCTATTTGATGGTTTCTATTTTTGTTTCTCGTTGCATTTACAAAGTCTGTTGAGTCTGAAATTCTCTCTGTTCTGCCCTACATGTAATTGTGTATATGTACACACACACTTTCTCATTTAAATTTAGCCATTATCAATCTGGGTTTGTTTTACCGACCACGGTGGCACTTTGGTGGGGGAAGCTAACCTTGCTTAATTCATGCATGAGCCAAGGCTGTATTATATCCTGACTCAGAAGATTGTGATCCAAGGTCTACAAGATGCCAAATCAAAGGCATTTCTTATTGACATGTGCCACCCATGTTTACTCAGGATTTTCATTGACAGAAATAAATGCCTTGTGTAGGCTCTGATGGAAAAGACAGTCACAGGAACAGAGGGAATTTTATTTATTTATTTATTTTGACACTGGGATTGAATCCAGGGGTGCTTTATCACTGAGCTATATTCCCAGCCCTTTTTATTTTATTTTTTTTTTATTTTGAGACAAAAGTCTCACTAAGTGGCTGAGAGACTCACTAAGTGGCTGAGAGACTCACTAAGTTGTTGAGGCTGGCCTCAGCCTTGTGATACTCCTACCTCAGCCTCCCAAATTGCTGGGATTATGGGAGTGCACTACTGTGTCCAGAAACCAGAGGGAATTTTACATCTCATCTCATTCATTCTCATCATTTTATACACAAGGAAACTGGGATCTGGAGATGGGGAGAAGACTTGTCTAAGTTCATAGGGTAGCAGAGGTCCCTTTAGAACTCAGGTTTCTTATCTTCTTTCTTTTGTTTTTTGGGGTGGGAGGTACTGGGTATTGAACCCAATGGTGCTTTATCACTGAACAACATCCCCAGCCCCCTTCTTTATTTTTAATTTTCAGTTGCTGAGGTTTCTTGCTAAATTGCTGAGGCTGGCCTCCAACTTGTGATCCTCCTTTCTCTGCCTCCTGAGTCACTGAGATCACAGGCTTCCACCACTGTGCCTGGCTCTTCTGACTTTTCTAGTGCTCTGTTCCTTTTCATGAAGCTAGCTAGGAGCTATTAAAGGTATTTATGTGTGTGTGCATGCTCATTGCAGTTAAATTTATTATACATATATAACTTTTGTTATTTATAGGATCATGTTTATAAACAAAATTATAGTACTTTGTTAGAGTAGTGTGGTTGTGTGTACCAGTAATTCCAGTGGCTTAGGAGGCTAAGGCAGAAGGATCGCAAGTTCAAAGCCAGCTTCAGCAAAAGTGAGGCCCTAAGCAACTCAGTGAGACCCTGTCTTTAAATAAAATACAAAATAGGGCTGAGGATGTGGCTCAGTGGTCGAGTGCCCCTGAGTTCAATCCCCATACTCACCCCCAAATAAAGGGCTGGGGATGTGGCTTAGTGGTTAAGCACACGTGGGTTCCATCCCTGATACCCCCAAAAAGTACATTGTTACGCTTTGATAGCTAAAGAAAAGATTTCCTCAATCCTCAATTGACAGTGACTTTCAAACTTTATTGTATGTGTGAAGGAGCTGGTTTTAAAAAGGCAGTTTCCTTAGGAAAATATAAAGATAAGCCACAGATTGGAAGAAAATATTTGCAAAAGACAAACCTGATAAAGTGATGTTATCCAAAATACACAAACAACTCTTAAAACTCAATAATAAGAAAAATAACAACTTGATTCAGAAATGGGCAAGAGAGCTATACAGACACCTGACCAAAGAAAATAGACAGATTTCAAGTAAGCCTGTGAAAACACATTTTCATCATCACATGTCTTCAGGGCATTACAACTTGAAACAATATGTCACCTGGTGCTGTGGTGCACATCTTATCCCAGCAACTCTACTTTGGAGGCCAAGGCAAGAGGATCACAATTTGGAGGCCAGCCTTAGCAATTTTGTGAGGCCCTAAGCACCTTAGCACAACCTTGTATCAAAATTCAAATATAAGGGCTGGGGATATAGCTCAGTTGGTAGAGTGCTTGCTTCACATGCACAAGGTCCTGAATTCAATCCCCAGTGCCACCAAAAAAAAAAAAAAAAAAAAAAAAAAGATCAAATATAAAAAGGGAAGGGGAGGGAAGGGGCATGGGGTCATTAATGATGGTGGAATGTGATGATCATTACTATCCAAAGTACCTGTATGAAGACATGAGTTGGTATGAATATAACATGAATATAACCAGAGATATGAAAAATTGTGCTCTAGATATGTAATAAGAATTGTAATGCATTCTGCTGTCATGTATAAATAAAAAAAATTACATAAAAAAAGAGAGAAAGGATCAAAGAAGGTTCCTGGAGCAAGATATAGTCCCCAAAAGCACATCCCCATAGCTCTCTCCGTTTGAATAGGTTTACCACTTAAGTTTCCATCAAATTATGGACCCACCAATAAATTAATCCATTGATGAGGTCAGAGCCTTCATAATCCAAAGTTCCACTCTGAGTCTGCTGCAGAACCTGGAACCAAGTCTTCAACACATTTTGGGAGACATTCTAGATTTAAACCACAGCAGAAGGGACGAACAGGCAAAGGATTCCCAGGGCAGTGAGCGTACTCTAGATGACACTACTCGGGTGGATACTTCCCATTATACACTTGTGAAACCCGTGGTGAGGAGTTCTCTCAGCCAGCTGTGGGCAATGTCAAGCCCAGTAAGAAATTATACATCAGCTGGAATTTGAGGCCTTTTCTGACTCCGTAGCAATCATGAGTCACTGCTTGAAGTATCATCCTTACTCTGTGCAGGACACTCTTTTAGGCAATAGGATTATGCCAAGGAGCAAAACACTTGACATTGTAGAGTTTGTATTCCGTCTATCATTTGTATAGTGCCTATATGTTCCTGACACCTTGTAGTCATCTGTTAAGCTTCACAACACTATAAGTTCTATTGGTACTATGGTTCCTGTTATAAGTACAGATACTGATGCAGAACCTGGTATGGTGGTACACACTTGTAATCCCAGCAACTCTGGAGGCTGAGGCAGGAAGATTGCAAGTTTGAGGCCAGCCTCTGCAATTTAGCAAGATCCTGTCTCAAAATTGTGGGGGGAAAAAAAAAGGGAGACCAGGAATGTGCCTCAGTGGTAAAGGGACTATGAGTTTAATCCTCAGTACTAGAAATATAAACAAACCAGATATCAAAGTCGCAGTCATTCCCATCTAAACCCGAGAGCATAGTTGAATGTTTTCACAGGGAATTACTCAGTTTGGATCCTTGGGCACACATGGCCCTACTTTACCAGTATGAAATTATTCATATAGGAGAGGAAGGGGACTCTATTTTTTTTGGGGGGGGGGGTACTGGGGATTAAACCCAGGGGTATTTAACCACTGAGCCACACCCCAGTCTCCAGTCTTTTTATTTTTTATTGTGAGACAGGACCACACTAAGTTGCTGAGACTGGCCTTGAATTTGCAATCCTCTTGCCTCAGCCTCCAGAGCTGCTGGGATTATCGGTGTACACCACCATGCCTGGTAGGACCCCTGAATTGTTAGAGCTGTGAGAACAAAATACCATTGGCTGGCTGGGTTAAATAACAGTTGTTTCTCATGCTTCTGGATGCTAGAATTCCAAGATTGGGTGCCAGCAAGTCAGTTCTGGTGAGGGTCCATTTCCCCATTTACTGATTGCCATCTTTTCTTTGTACCCGCATTTGACCAGGAAAGACAGGGGGCTAAAGGGGACTAAGTCTCTTCCTCTTCTTTTAAGACATTAATCCCACTGTGGGGGATCTACCCTTGTGACTGGATCCTATATTCAAGGTCAAAAAAATTCTAACACAATTGGAATGGGGCGGGGTTGTAGCTCAGTGGTAAAGTACTTGTGTAGCATGTGCAAGGTCCCCGGTTTAATCCTCAGTGGTGAAAACATCTCCCCTTTCTGCTAATGAAATAAAAATGATGGACTAGATTAAAAATATATAAACGTATGAAGTGACAACTGTACTGTGATCACATAGACTATTCTTATTCTTAGGAAATACACATCCTAAAGTATTTAAGGCTCAAGGACCTTAATATGTATAATTAAACCTTGAATAGTTTAGGGAAGAAGTTGTAGACACACCCACACACACACTGAATTATACATACATGATGCTTTTTTTGGGGAGCGGTACCAGAGATTGAACTCTGGGGTACTAGACCACTGAGCCACATCTTCAGCCCTATTTTGTATTTTATTTAGAGACAGGGTCTCACTGAGTTGCTTAGTATCTCACTTTTGCTGAAGCTGGCTTTAAACTTTCAATCCTCCTGCCTCAGCCTCCAGAGTAACTGGGATAACAGGCATGTGCCATTGTGCCTGGCTACATACGTGATTCTGATAAAAATAATATGACTAAGTAATAAAATAAGTAATATTAAGCTTCATGTGGTGGCTATAATCACAGCTATTTGGGAGGCTGAGGCAGGAAGATCTCAAGTTCGAGGCCAGCCTCATCAGGGAGACCCTGTCTCAAAATAAAATAAGGTCTTTGTCTGTAGCTCAGTGGTATAGAACCCCTACACTCAATTTCCTACCAAAAATAAACAAACAAACAAATAAAAAATAAATAAGTCTGGGACTATAGCTCAGTGGTAGAGTGCTCACTTAATATGTGGGAAGCCATGGACAAATGAAAAAAAAAAGAAATAATATTAATCAAAGAAAAAATGATAAAACAAATGATAGTAATATGTGAATTTGGCACTAAGAAGTGTATGGAGTTTTGTTATTGTTTGATTTTATTTTTCTTTTTGTAGTCCTGGAGACTACAAAACCCAGAGACCTGCACATGACAGATTCCACCACTGAGCTATATCTCCAGCCTTGGATATTTCTTCTACTATTTTAATTTTTGTCATTTTTAAAGTTTGAAATTATCATCAAATAAAAATGTTAAATTTTACATAAATATTTAGATGTGCTCATGTGTATTTTTTTTTTTTTTTTAGTTCTCGGCGGACACAACATCTTTGTTGGTATGTGGTGCTGAGGATCGAACCCGGGCCGCATGCATGCCAGGCGAGCGCGCTACCGCTTGAGCCACATCCCCAACCCGCTCATGTGTATTTTTTAAAATTTTTTTTCTTAGTTGTAGATAGACACAATACCTTTATTTTGTTTATTTATTTTTATGTGGTGCTGAGGATCAAACCCAGTGCCCCACACGTGTGAAGGAAGCTCTCTACCACTGAGCCATAACCCCAGCCCCAAAAGTTTTTTGGTGCTGGGTATTGAACCAGGGCCTTATGCATGAAGGGCAAGCACTCTGCCAACGAGCTGTATCTCCAGTCCCTTGCTCATGTGTATTTTAATGGAGAGGGTCCATAGGTTTCCTTAGATTCTTCTAAGACTCTGTGATACTACAAAGGATTTCAGATGTAGCCTCTTGATTTTTGAAGGACAGTTTATCACTCAGTGGAAAAAAGTTTGCCCTTTAAGAAGGTGAAACAGAGCTGGGGGCGGTGGCACCCGCCTGTAATCCCAGCTGCTGGAGAGGTTGAGACAGGAGGATCACAAGATCAAGGCCAACCTCATCTCAACAATTTAGCAAAGTCCTGAGAACTTAGTGAGACCCTGTCTCAAAATAAAAAATTAAAAGGACTAAGAAAGGATGGGGGAGTACTGGGGATGGGTCGGTGGTTAAGCACCCCTGGGTTTAATCCCTTTCCAGTACAAAAAAGAAAGAGAAGGTGAAACAGCTTTGGGGCTGTAGCTCAATGGAACAGTTCCTGCCCCAAGTGTTTAAGGTTTGAGCCCCAGTATTTGCAAAAAGAAAAAAAAAAAAAGGCGAAACATACTATCATACTATTTCCAACTTGTGGATTTCAATTTCTGGAACTCACATCCCCTGTGTCCCTTGGCAACCCAGAAGAGTGCAATGTCGAGTCTTCAGTATCTGGTTGACCTACTGGACATTCATTGCCAACCTACTGTGAAGCATTTATTTTCCTCCAGATACATAAGGATAAAACATAGGTAATTGTCACTAATCCTTTACTGTTGCAAAACATACAACCTAATAGAGCAGAAATTTATGGAAAAGTGACTGTGATCTTAACTAAAAACTGCTGAATATTTTCAAGCAAATATGATCCAGAAACTTAAGGGAATTTGGGAGAAAAGACTTTGGACTTGAGAACTAATAGGTAGATTTCCCAAGGTGGAGATACTCAGCTGGATTTTGCAGGACCAGGGAGCTGTGCAAAGGCGGGGGTGTTCGAATGGGAGTGTGTAGGGTGGGCAAAACATGCAGAAGGGTAAGTCTCTGCTGCTTTGGGAAGATTTTCCATTTGAGTTGGTGTCACTGGAATATGCTGTGAGAACTTAGAGGCAGAGTTGCTAACAAAGAACATTAAAGGTTGAGCTAAGAAATTTGGATTTAGTTTACTAGGAAACAGGGTGGCTGTGGAATTTTAAGCTGATAAATGACATAGAGGAAATCTTTGGGAAGATTGACCCAAGATGGGTGTGGTAGTGGGAATGGATGCCCGGAGGAGGCAGAAAGGAAAATCAGCACCTGACTCTCATGTTTGGTTTGAGGTAACCCCAAAATGGTGAAAGAGTGCAGGGGCAGGGAGCCATGGTTCCCAAGGAAGTCCGAGGGGTGGAAGAGAGGAGGCTGTTCCAAGGGTGTTGAGAGGTGCAGGCTAAGTAGACATTAAAAAACCCTCTTTAGCCAGGAGATCAAAGGGAAGCAGGCTGTCACGTGGCTCCAGGCAGGCAGGGTTGAGGGAGCTGTTTCCAGTGTGTTCTCTCCTCCCCCACTACAGACCTTTCATACCCCTGTGAGTATACCTGGCAGAGGAGGGGACATTTGGGTGGGGACAAGTAAAGACTGTGCTGGGATTTGTGACCTGCCCCAGGCACTGGATGACATCACTGCAGCCCCACACTAGGTCTCTGTGTTTGGAGGGTTCTCCAGGCTGCCAAATCCAAAGGCTCACAGAATCAACCCTTTTGATGTTCAGCTTCTGCTGCCCCCTAATTATTCAGAAAGACTTCCACGTGGCACGACTATTCCACCATGGAAATAAAAACCATAGCTCCAATCATCTGGGGGAAAGACAAATGCCCTTACCTGATGGATCCAGCTCCTTTATTTTGAGGAGGGCTAAAAGAGGGTTGAGTCTGCACATTTGTTTTTCAGTTTTCAAAGAGAAGGACTGGGTGGGATTAATTAACACCAGTTTTTTGAGATTTAGACTGTAGTTTCTCTAACTATGAAGCAAGGGCCCAACACATTTTGGGTCTTCTTGCCACTAATGTTCCTGAGGGATTTCTTCTGAGCTGGAGAATTTTCAATCTAAAAAACAGACTTTGGAGGTCATCTATTTTAATTCTGTGCTTATGCAAATGAGGAAATGCGAGTTCATAAAAGTCAGGTGGCTCATCCAGTCCTATGGATAGAGCAAAGCCCAACCAGAATCTAGACCTTCTAGAACCCTGTCCAGGGTTAACCAACTGCAGTTCTCCCAGAAGTTCCTCATGAATTCTTGGAGCTCATCCTCTTCTCTGAAACCTTCTCCAGAGGGGCATCCTACAAACAGCAGATGCCAGGGCATGAGGCTTCCACCATGGGATGGGAGAAGGGATTGGGGCAGGATGTTGAAGCATGAAGTCCTGGCTCAAAACTCCAAAAGTCCTACAGGAAATAGAAAGATCTAGTATTTTACAAGATCTGAAACAGGTGTCTTGTTTGTTCACAGAATCTTTCTAGAGACAGCCATATGCATCCTGAAAGAGAAGCGAAAATCATAAAGTCTGAAGGAGATTAAATAGTCGAGATTAGCTTTTTGTGATCTTGCAATGTTTTCACTTATTTCCAAATCACATAATGGTGAGCATGTTGAGCAATCAGGTGAAAATCACATGCAAACAGAGTCTAAGTACTGATAAGAATCCTAAAGGTAAACAATGAATTCCTCCTAATGGCTAAGTCACTAAGGTAAGATCCAGTCTAAATACACACCCTTGGTTAAATAGGGTTTCATTAGCTCAGGTTACAGTGGCTCAGGAAAATTTTTCCTTTATGCTTGTCAAGTGAAATTAATTATATATCACCCATCAATCATTCCTGCCATAGAGGTTGTTGGTGAACATTAAGGAATTCATAGCATCCTGACCACTGCCCCCTGCCCCCATTCCCTACCCCACCAGGAGCACTCTGGGACATATTTTGGTGCCCATAGCTAAAAGTTCCCAGGATTTTCTAGGAAATCACAACTATGGTTTTTACTGATAACCTGTGAAAGTTTTTCTTTTCAAAATTTGACACTTGGTGTGTGCTTCAAGTTACTGACAAATATTTGACTTTGTAGAGTGTATCTCAGACTGCACAGCAAATGAGATTCTTGCAAGTTTCTGATACTAAATTCATCTTTGTGAAATAATTAATTTAAATAATTCAAGAATAATTATTTTTAAAAATTAAAATGATTTTTTAAAATTATTAAAAATGAGGGGCTGGGGATGTGGCTCAAGCGGTAGCGCGCTTGCCTGGCATGCGTGCGGCCGGGGTTCGATCCTCAGCACCACATACAAAGATGTTGTGTCTGCCGAAAACTAAAAAATAAATATCAAAAATTCTCTCTCTCTCTCTCTCACCTCTCTCTTAAAAAAAAAGAAAAGATAAAAAAGATTCCACTGTCATTTTAAAAAAATGATTAAAAACGAAATGGTTATTTTATTCTTGCCCTAGTAGCTTCTCATAGTGAAAGCTTACTTAATATTCTATAATAGATGAGATGGTTTGATTTATTAACTTTGATATTTACAGTTCCCCTTCTCTTCTTTTTTCTCATAGTATTTAATTCTTCACATACTTAATGAGCATATTTCTGAGTCAGATATTAGGCTAGGAAATTAAGGATAAGAACATTTATTTTATTATTATTATTCTGGAAGTTGAACCCAGGGGTCCTTAATCACTGACCCACATTCCCAGTTCTTTTATTTATTTATTTTTGGTAATATTTTTAGTTGCAGATGGTTACAACACATTTATTTATTTATCGTTTATTTATTTATTATATGGTGCTGAGGATCAAAAACATGTGAGACAAGAGCTCTGCCACAGAGCCATAACCCCAGCACCCCCAGCCATTTTTAGTTTTGATTTTGAGACAGGGTCTTACTAAATTATTGAAAATTTTGGGCTGGGTAGTGCGCTCGCCTGGCATGTGTGCGGCCCGGGTTCGATCCTCAGCACCACATACAAACAAAGATGTTGTGACCGCCGAGAACTAAAAAAAAGTAAATATTAAAAAAATTCTCTCTCTCTCTCTCTCTCTCTCTCTCTCTCTCTCTCTCTCTCTCTCTCTCTCTGTCTCTCTCTCTCTTAAAAAAAAAATTTGCTAAATTGCTGAGGCTGACCTTGAACTTTCAATCTTCTGCACCTGGCAGAACATTTATTTCAAAGATAATTATACTTATCTGTGTGCAGTGGCACATACCAGTAATCCCAGCTGAGGCAGGAGGATCACAAGTTCAAGACCAACTTCAGCAACTTAGAAAAATTTCAATAATTTAGTAAGACCCTATCTCAAAATCAAAAATAAAAATGACTGGGGATGTAGCTTGGTGGCAAAGTGCCCCTGGGTTCAATCTCCAGTACAACCTCCTCAAAAAAAAAAAAAAAAAAAAAAAAACTACCTTAATACCCTTAATGAATTTAGATGAACATCTACTCTGTCCTGTCCTGTCCTAGGAGAAGTGGCTTAGGGTTCAGGGTCCAGTGTTACTAAAAGGACATCTGGAGGCTCTGAAGACTTATCATCCCAAAATGGATACAGTGATATTTGTCCTGCATGAAATCTAATGAAATGAACCTGCAAGTACTTTGCAAGCTTTCAAGTGAGATATGTGATGGAGGAGTAGCTGTCTTTCCTTAGCAGAGGAGAGATGCACGGCACACCTGAAACAAGGAAAATAAATAGTACCTGGGAGTGTGAGGGCCAGGTGGTCAAACAGACTGTTGGGTAGCTTTTCCCAAGGAGGATACATAAAAACAACAACAACAACAACAACAACAAAACTTTTGTGTTTATTTTTTAATGACAAATAAAACTTGTATATGTTTATGGTACAATATGATGCAAAAACTAGTCTAAGGAGATATTTTTAAAACTACATTATTTTGCAGTTGAAATTTGATAACAAGTTTCTTAAATTAAGCAAAATAAGCCAAACTCAGAAGGCTGAGGGTTATATGCTTTCTCTCATATGTGGAAGCCAGAGAGGAAAAAGGAAAAGAAAGATCAGGGGTGGGGTGTCTCATGAAAATGGAAGAGAGATCAATAGATTTGGGGAAAGGGACCAGGGGGAGGGAGTGGAAGAAAAAAGGAAAATACTGGAAAATGATAATTGGCCAAATTATATTGTTACATTGTGTGCATGTATGAATATGTAACCATGAATGCTACCATTATGTATAATTATAACAAACTAATAAAACTGTGGAAAGAAAATTACATTATTTGGGGGGGGGGTACTTTAATGGTGCAGTACTTGCCTTGGGTTCAGTCCCCATCGCTGCAATAATAAGAAGAAGAATAAAAATCCCCATTATTTTGAAGAGCAGTTTTACGTTCACAGCAAATTGGGAGAAAGAAATAGATCCTATCCTCTGGGCTTTTTATTAGTTCATTATGTACCAAGATTTGCAAATTTGTAACTTTTTTTTTTTTAAAGGAAAAAGAATAGAAAGGTTGTATCTCATCATCTTAAGGTTTCACAAGGATGATGTAGGCTTATGATTCAGTTCCCAGATCCTGAAAAATTACTTCTTAAATAAATCATCTCTCAAATCATAGAAGTGCACTAATCTGGAATTATTCTAATCTAAAGGCTTAATAACCAATTACTACAGTTGATGTTCACTCTGAGGAATACATAGCTATATGACATATAGCTACACAAAAATAGAATTCAGTGGAGCAAATCAGTTACTTTTATTTAAAAGCAGACAATTTTAGAACAAAAAAATAGAAAAAATACTGTAGGAACAATCCAGTTCATGCCTTGGCTTTTCAAGAAAGAGGTCTGGAGATATAAAGAGGCTAGTCCAGGGTTACATAACCAGCCAGGGCCAAGGTGTAACCCAAACACAGGCATCAGTCTGGATGACCTCTGCCATTGTACTTTCTTTCTGCCACCTTGGGGCCCCTAGGCACAGAGTGTCTGTGTGACTGTCGAGTGTTGGTGGCTCACAGCCATAGCTCCTGCATTAGAGGCAAGAGTGATTTCTCAGAGAAAAGCTACCCTTTAGAAATTTCTAGCACTGCTTAATTAACCACAAAAGTACTCATCTTGTCTGAGGACCATGTATTCTATGTAGTGACCCAAGATAAGTTTCTAAAGTGCTGTAAATTCTCCAGCTGAACACAGGAGAATTTCCAAATAAATATCTCCAAAGTAGGACCTTATAATTTCCCAGAGGAAAATTACCCATCAGGGGCTGGATGGGTACTCAGTGGTAGAGCCATTGCTTAGCAGAAGCAACATCCTGGGTTCCATTCTGAGCACTGCCAACAAACAAAAAAACATTTCTCCATTGATTTTGATCTTTTTTCTTTTTCAGTCTCCTAACTAAAACTATAGACCTTCATCAATCTTATTCTGAGCTTATTCTGAGTCTGATGTCCAGATTTTAACTAAAAACCCAGCAACTTGAATCTATGTGTTATGGGTGATATTGCAAGATGACACAGATTAAATTGCTGAGGCTGACTTTGAACTTTGAATACTCCTGCCTCTGTCTCCCAAGATTTCTGAGATTACAGGTGTGTGCCACCATGCCTAGCTAAGATGGCACTGATTAAGGAGCTATTTATGGTTTTGTTTTTATTTTGTGTGGAGGGCAAAAGAGGTAGGAAACAATGTGATTAATTATCTTATGAAAATACCCAATCACTCCTACCAATGTTACTGCTCCCTGGCGCTGCAGGATTTAAGAATATTTCTGAAATGGCTACTACGTGTCCTTGCCCCTCTGGAATGAGTTGATTGGTCTACTTCCAGTATCCGAGGTGAACTATTGATAATAACTGCTTGGGGAGGTGATGGAGAAATGGGCATTTATACATATGTAAAGAGGGGTGGAATTAGTGTTGCTTTTAGAGAAAAAATGGATATATATATGTATATATTTATTATTATTATTATTAATTAGTTGGCTTTGAACTCAAGATCGTCCTATCTCAGTCCCCAGAGTCGGGAGGATTACAGGTGTGTGCCACTAAGCCCAGTGAAAGTGGGCAATATTGAGCCATGCATGGTGGTGCATACCTGTAATCCCACTGGCTTTGGAGGCTGAGATAGGAGGATACAGAGTTCAAAGCCAGCTTCAGCAAAAAAGCAAGACACTAAGCAACTCAATGAGATCTCTAAATAAAATACAAAATAGGGCTGGGGTTGTGGCTCACTGGTTGAGTGCCCCTGAATTCAATTCCTGGTACCCTCCCCCCCCACACAAAAAAAGTTGGCAATATTGACTCAAATAAAAATGTGGACATTCTTTGAGAATTTCTTTTAAGAAATGATAAAATTATCAGCACAAGTGTGCAAATATGTACACGTATGTTAAGCAATAATTTTGGAAATAGAAATAAATGCATAAGTAAATCCACATATGAGTAAGCCACTGAAGTAATGACCTATTGATGTGGAGTTTGATTTTCAAATGAGGGTCTCAGCTGGTCATGGTGGTTCACACATGCAATCCAGCAACCAGAGAGGCTGAGGCTGGGCAGCTAAGAAAGACTCTGTTCCTGCCTCAAAATTCAAAAGGGCTGGAGATGTTGCTCAGTGGTTAAGTGCTCTGGGTTCAATCCCCAGCACCAAAAAAAAAAAGGAAAAATGTGTTAAAGGAAGAAACAGAGGTAGAACATGAAGTCAGAGTCACTTTACCACTGAGCTACAACCCTAGCCTTTTTTATTTTTTATTTTGAAATAGTCAGGATCTTGCTAAGTGGCTTAAGGTGTCACTGAGTTGCTGAGGCTGGCCTTGAACTTGCCACCCTCCTGCCTCAGTCTTTGGAGTTGTTGGGATTGATTATAGGTGTTCGTCATTACACCTGGCTATTTTTATTTTTTATTGGTGCATTATAGTTGTACATAATGGTGGGATTTGTTGCTACATATTCATACATGCACACAACATAACAATATAATGTGGCCAATGTCATTGAACATCATTGCCCAGTATTTCCTCTTTTCCTCTCCTCCTCCCCACCCTTAGTCCCTTCCCTCTACTCCACTGGTCTCTGTATGATTTTCATGATACACTGTTTTCTCTCCCCCAATTTTATTTTCCTTTTTTTCTCTCAAACTTCCACATATAAGAGAAACCATGTGACCCTTGAGTTTCTGAGTTTGGCTTATTTTGTTTATATTTTTATTTTTTATGTGTGTGGATGAATATAATCTCTCTTATTTAGCAGTGTAAAAGTTACTCAGAAGTTAGAAATGGCTCATCTATTACACTGCTAACTAGTTATCTTTGGAGGTTGGGGTTTAGTACTCTTCATTTTTTCATTGAATTACTTTTTTCCTTATTTATTTATTTTTTGTTAATTTTAATTGATTCCTTTCAGTTATACAAAAAAAAAATTCGGACACATTTTGACATAATCACAAAATCATGGAATGTAACTTGCTCTAATTCAGTCCCCAGCACCCTGCCCCATCCACTCGTCTAATGATTTTTCTGCAATTTATTTATAGTTTTTTAAAATTAGTATCTTGTAAATATACTCAATGTTGGGATTCACGATGCTAAATTCATGTATGTACATATGAAAGTTTGGTCAGATTCATTCCACTGTTCTTTGCTTTTCCTATCCTTCCTTCCTCCCTCTCAACTACCTTTAGTCTTCTAATCTTTCCTCTATATTGATGAGTTTCCCACTCCCTTATTTTCCTTTCTCTCTTTTCATTGCATTACTTTTATAATAAAGTCAAAACCAAAACAAAATACTTAAGCATATCTTTTTATTTTTTTCCTTAAAAAGTGATAAAGATTTTAAATTGGGCGCACGCCTGTAATCCCAGCAGCTTGGGAGGCTGAGGCAGAAGGATGAGAGATCAAAGCCAGCCTCAGCAATGGTGAGGTGCTAAACAACACAGTGAGACTCTGTCTCTACATAAAATACAAAATAGGGCTGGGGATGTGGCTCAGTGGCTGAGTGCCCCTGAGTTCAATTCCTGGTACCAAAAAAAAAAAAAAAAAAAAAAAATTTTAAAAACTTTTCAAAAACTCATTTATCCTGTCCAGGCAATGTCACCAAAGTTCAATCTTTCTTTGGACTTTTGTAGATGAAAATGATATTGTAGTTGCTAGAATCTATGGGAGGCCAAGATCAGATGAAGCCAGCCTGGGGTAACTCCATAAAATGGTAGAGTGGTTTGAGGGAGGTATGTATGGTTTATGGTATAGACAATGGCTTGTGCTGGGGATGAAGACCAGGGCCTTGGTCGTGCATTGTATCACTGAACTATACCTTGAACCCAAAGGGCAACTTTTGAACCAGAGATTTCTGGTTCCTTGGAAAAGTTAATATGAAAGAGAATGCAAATTTCTGGTGGAGAAGTGATCAAGTTCTTAATTACCTTCAATTAGTGTTTAAGGATAGTGAAAGTGAAAGGAAGCTGTGATCCGGGGTTGAACTTTGGACCATTCAGCCTGGCCTCCAGGCCTTTCGGCCTGCTGCAGTGCAAATTTGGCCCATTTCTCAGGGACTCGGTTGACTTTTGTCAGATTCTATCTCATTTTTGCTGAAATGTGCTTGTGGCTTCCCATTCTCACTGGACCATAAGCTTGCCAAAGGCAGGAAAATCATTTAGATTTATGCAACTCTTATGTTGTCTTGTGCCTGGGGAAGTGCCTTTCATAGAACAGGTGCCTAGTAATTGACTGTCACTTCCCTGCTCAGACCCCCTTTGATTCTGCATTTCTTATGAGTAAAGCATAATTTCCTGGGATCTGCTTATAATTAACTTACCAGTTTTAACTTGCCTTGTCACCCTAAAGGCACCCGGTGCCTCAGAGAAATGTGAATTTAAGCTTGTCTGCAAATGGAGTTGGGATCCTCCCTCCTCCAAACTAAAGTTGGGATCGACATTGCCTTCAGAATAAAATCCAAATTTTGAAGTCATTGAGGCTCTACCAGCAATAACAAAGAAAATGGCAGATTAATCACATGGCCTTCAGAACAAGTTCAAGTCCTACCTCCTACCTCAGAGCCCTGACCTTGGGTAAATTGCTTTCCTTGGAACTAGGAATAAAAATAAACAATTCACCTTATGTGTTGCTAATGAGTAATTTGCTTAGCATAATTGCAGGGCACCACCAAGTGATCGATGTTATCATTATCCTGTATTTTAATACCTTTATGTTAATTATCTGATCCCCTCAGCCAAGGCATTTTGAATTTTCTATTCAAGAGGTGGGAGATTAAAACCACTGGTTACCAAGGGGTGAGGGGAAAGGGAAGGATATCCTGTAGTGAGTGAACGAACTTTCAGCTTCTTAAAAGTTGGGTTGGAGCTAGGTATGTCTGTAATTCCACCTGCTCAGCAGGAGGATTGAGGCCAGCCTCAGCAATTTAGTGAGGTTCTAAGCAACAGAAGACCCTGTGTCAAAATTTTAAAAAAAATAATAAAAATAAACAGGGTTGGGGATGTTGTTCAATAGATAAGCACCCCTGTATTCAATCCTGGTAGCAAAAAAAAAAAAAAAAAAAAAGTTAGAATTAAAGAATGAAAAACTTTGCATACTTTGCTAAAGATTTTGTTTATGGTATGGACAATAAACTTGGAGGGATAAGGATATATTCTATTTATTTAGGTGCTAGGGATTGAATCTAGTGTCTTGGGCATGCTAGGCAAGCATTCTACCACTGAGCTACACCCCAGCCACGGTACATTTTAAATAAGTACATAATTGTCCAATTTTTACAGCCCAACAAGTACAATTTTTCCAATTTCCCCCCAACACCTGATGATAAAAATGACGCTTTTTTTCTTTTTCTTTTTGGTACTGGAAATTGAACCCAGGCATGCTTTACCACTGAGCTACATCCCCAGTTCTTTGTAGTTTTTATTTTGTGATATAATTCTTGCTAAGTTGCTGAGGCTGGCCTTGAACTGGCAACCTTCATTTCCACTGAACTACTTTTGAAAGACCTAAGCAACCTCATTTTACTTGGGACCTCATTTTGCTCTGAAACTTAACCCCTGACCTACTGCAGTCCTAAAGTCAGGAAATATCACAGAACGCTCTGTGCAACGCAGATGGTGATTGCCTAAGATAAGCCAAGATATCAAAATATCTGAAATTCCAGATGGCCTCCACCTAAGTGTGATGACCAATATCTAAACCAGAAGCCCTGCAACTTGGCAACATACCCTGCTTGCAGCACCCTCAAGGTTTAAACCAATCATTTTTAAGTGCATCAACCCCTTGAACTAACCAATAATCCTTTCCAGATTCTTTCCCGCCACTTGATACGCTAATCATGTTTTAGAGTTGTTTTATGACTTTTCCCACAGTGTGTGATGATTTGATAAGAGATGCTATGATTATGTGAAGTCCCTGCCTTCCCCAAAGAGTGTATAAAACTGCTACAAACCCTGGGCTCCGGGCCTCTCAGCGTCACCAGTTGCTGTGTGCGTGCGTGCGGAGGACCCAGCTACCTCGCAATGAATGCCTCTTTGCTGCTTACATCAATCTTGGTCTCTGGTGGTCTTTTGGGGGTCCTGAACTTGAGCACAACACTTTCTGGATTTTTCTGTCTTTTTTCTTTTTTTTTTTTTTTTTTTAGGTGCTGGAGATTGAACTCGGGGCCTTGCACATGGCAGGTAAGCGCTCTACCACTGAACTACACTGATCACCCTTTGTGTGCATTTTTGCCTTTTGAAGGTTTGTTTATCAAATGTCACCTCCGCTTGCACCCTGTTTTGGTTCTCCCAGCTGGGACAGGGTTGCCTTCCCGCATGTTGCAGGGATCCTGTTTGTGCTTCACATCCAGCACTGACTTCGTCCAGCCCGAATACTTAACACTATGAGCAGTACACATGGGATGGCTGGTTCCCTTTTCCAGTAGATGCCGGACATCTGCTTTTCACCTCTGTTGCTAATATTTCTTGCCTGAATTAACGCCCCTGGTCTGGTGTAGCCAGGCTGCTCTCCTCAGGTTTCCTTTCCACCATTTTCTCTCCATGTGGTCCCACCCCTGTGTCTGAGCCCACAATTGAGAATGCTGACAATGATCTTTCTGAAAGATACATCAGAGGATTTCACTGTCTTATTTAAAACCCATCTATGGTCTCAGTGAAGACAAAATCTACTTCCTGTGGCAGGGCACATAGGTGGCCTTTTATAACCTAGATCTGCATAGACCTCCGGCTTCACTCACTTTGAACCAACTGCTCCCTAACCATGGAGCTTCCATGGTCTTTCCAGCCTCCATCCAGCCTTGACTCATGGAGTACCCTCCACTGGAAGAACTACTGCCAATCTACCCGTCAATTCAGGTGGCTTCTCCCTTTTAGGACTGTCCCTCTTTAGGACACTTTTTATTTATTTATTTTGAGACAAGGTCTCCACTAACTTGTCCAGGCTGGCCTTGAACTTGTTATCCTCCTGCCTCAGCCCCGAGAGTAGCTGGAATTACACGTTGCACCACCATGCCTGGCTGAGGTCACATGTTTAACGGTTTGTCTTTGCTGCCTGACTATACATTCTTTAAAGGCAGCATCCTGAGACTAGTTGTTTCCTGCTGTATCCCCAGTGTCTGATGGTGCTTGCTGCACAGTAGAAAATGAATTTTTTTGTTACTTTTTTTTTTTTTTTTTTTTAGTCCTGGGAATTAAACCCAGGGATGCTTTACTACTGAATTGCATCCCTAGCCCTTTTTTATTGTTCATTTTGAGATAGGTTTTTGCTATGTTGTCCTGGCTGACCAGGAATTTGCAATTCTTCCCGCCTTGACCTCTCTGGTCGCTGGGATTACAGGTGTGGGCCACCAGGCCCTACCCTGCTGAATAAATATTTGTTGAAATATTCTCCTTGCAGCTCACACAGTTCTCTTCCAATTTTTAGGAGTTAAAATATACATAAATATATTTTTAATATTTTTTTTTAGTCGTAGTTGGACACAATACCTTTATTTTATTCATTTTTTTATGTGGTGCTGAGGAATGAACCCAGGGCCTCCCACATGCTAGGCAAGTGCTTTATCATGAGCCACAACCCCAGCCCTCAAAATATATATTTATATATAAAAATATATATGTCCATATATTTTATATATTTATATATGTACATACAATAAATAAATAAAACTAAATATGTAAATACATGTATATGTAAAAGTATATAATATATATTTAATATACAATATTTATATAATATATAATACATTTTATATATGCACATATATACATATATATGTGTACATGTAACCTGAAGGTATGCTTATTGTAAAATTCAACTAAAACAGAGTATTTGAATGCAATATAGGTTCCATTTTAATCTACTTCTAACTTTTCTCTCCAATTCAATTCTCCCCCCTGGGATGTTAACAGTTTAATGTATATTTTTCTATTTCTTTATACTGCCTACACACACATATACACATATATAATGCAGCTCCCACACCAAACTCATATGAAGTGTTTTAGTAAACAGAAAAGGGATATTATAAGTGGTGTTTTACACCTTATGCCTGCTTTAAAAAAACATTAATCCACTTCAGAGAATTTTCTTTTCTCCATGTAGATTTATACCTACAATCCCTTCATTTTATTTTATTTCGGGGGGCTGGCAATTGAACCCACGTTCTCAGCATAGCATGCTAAGTGTTCACTCTACCACTGAGTTACGTGCACCCCCCAGACCATTCTGTTTTTTCAAATAGCTATTTGCAGTCTGTGGTGAGAGAGTTGTCTCCTGGTTGACTTGTTAATTCCTTGTCTGTGCTCATCTTCTGCTCACGGCTGCCAGCATAGTGGTGGAACAGGTTTCCGAAGTGGGCTCCTCGATGGCTTGCTGAGTGTAAGCATCTTATTTATTTATTTATATTTTAGTTCTGTTATTTCTTCACATAAGTCAACCTAGCCCTTGGCAAAATTAAGGCAAGGGGGAATTTATCTTTGCTTCATCTGATTTGCTTTAGAATGGTAAGCTTCTGCTCCTCTCCTGCATCCTTCCCATCCCACCCTGTCCGACATACCTGGTGGGACTGGTAAATTTAGCAATTTCTAGTAGTGGAAGAATATTCTTTTTTTTTTTTTTCAGAGTAGAGATTAGAAATTTATTAAAGGACAAAAGAAAAGACTTCTCCCGGAGGAAGAAGGGGACCCAGAAGGTGGAATCCCGGAAGAATATTCTTCCATGCCATGTATTCTTCTCTTTTTGATATTTCTTGCTTCAGTGCCTGGTGCCACCAACAAATCATGGAAATAGCCCTCATGATGTTGAAGCCTGAGAGTCTTCTTAGATTCTTTTCTCATTTCTGTTTGTTTTTCAAGACAAGGTCTTGTTGTGTTGTCTAAGTGAGTCTCAAACTCCTAGACTCCAGTGATCCTCCTACCTCAGCTGTACAAGTAGCAAAAAGCCCAGGTGTGTGCTATTGTGTCTGGCTGATGCTTTTCTTTTCTTTTTGGTGTTGGGGATCAAACCTAGGACATTGTACAAGCCAGGCAAGTGCTCTGTCACTGAGCTGCACCACCAGGCCTCCTTCTCCTACACCATTTTCAGGCTATTACCAAACTTCTCTATTCCATCTCTAGATTCTTCTGGAATCTGGCTTAGCTCTTATGCCATCAACTCTAGAGTTCCATCCACAACTTTATTTCTAGTTGATCCTGACTTAAACCAGGGCTCAGCTGACCATGATAGGTCTACACTTGGTCTCGTGGAGTTTTCTGTCCATACTGTGCCAAATAGATGCTTGTCACCTTCTCCTTCCCAGTGATGGTCAAGAAGGGATCCAGGATCTGAGCATGATAGTGCATGTCTATAATCCCACTGGGGAGGCAGAGGAGGGAGGATTGCAAGTTCCAGGCCAGTTTCAGCAATTTAGCAAGACCCTCAGCAACTTAGGGAGATCTTGTCTTGAAATGATAAATAAAAAGGATTGGGGATATAGCTCAGTGGTAAAGTGCCTCTGCGGTCAATCCCTTGGAATGCCCCCTCCCCACCTAAAAACCAATGAAGAGATCATGGAGACCTCTTATTGTAGCTCAATGCTTGCCTAGCATTCAAAAGGCCCTGGGTTTGGTTTTTGTTTTTGTTTTTTTTTTTTTTTTAAGATAGAGTGAGAGAGAGGGAGAGAGAGAGAGAATTTTAATATTTATTTTTTAGTTTTTGGCAGACACAACATCTTTGTTTGTATGTGGTGCTGAGGATCCAACCCGGGCCGCACGCATGCCAGGCGAGCGCGATACCGCTTGAGCCACATCCCCAGCCCCCAAAAGGCCCTGGGTTTGATCCCCAGCACTGAAAAAATAATGAAGCGGGAGGGGGCAGGTTGAAAAAAATCATAGAAATACTTTTAATCAATGACCAATTATAAATATATAGAGTATTCAGTTTTTAAAATGAACTTTAGGGAAAAGTTGCAAGAATTGTTCAAAGAATCTCTGTATGTTCTTTATCTAGTCTCACCAATTGTTAGTATTTTTATCAAATTTGTTTTATTTCCTTTTCTATGAAAAGATGGGCTTTTTAAATTAATAATTTAAGGACAGGTTCCAGCCATCATGACTTTATTTATATTTTGACTTAGCAGGACTCTGCATAACTGAGGCAAGTGCTCTCCCACTGAGCTGGCCCCACTCCTCTTTATTTAGAGACATGGTCCGACTGAGTTGCTGAGGCTGAAACTTGGGATCCTCCTGCTTCAGCCTCTGTAGTAGTTGGGATTAAAAGTGTGTGCTACGTGCACCCAGCTGCCATCACGCCTTTTTACCCCTAAATATTGCAATATATGTCTCCTAACAACAAGGTAATTTCCTTCCATAACCACGGTAGTTACCAAATTCAGAAAATTTTATGCTTATTAAACACTATTTTTAATATTCAAATTTTGCAAATTATTCAATAATGTAATTTATAACCCTTCTCTCCACAAAGCAGATTCAGTCTACTATATTGTTTTGTTTTCTTGTTTGTTTGTTTTGTCTTGCTTTTTTGCTGCTGGAGATCAGATCCAGGGCCTCACATGTTAGGCAGATGCTCTAGGACTGAGTGACACCACAGCATATTGTGTTCTTTTTAAAAAGCACCCCATTGTTTTCCCTAGGGCTTCTCCCTCCCTCCCTCCCTCCCTCCCTCCCTCCTTCCTTCCTTCCTTCCTTCCCTCCCTCCCTCCTTCCTTCCTTCCTTCCTTCCTTCCTCCCTCCCTCCCTTCCTCTTTCCGTTTCTCTCTCTCTCTCTCTCTCTCTCTCTCTCTCTCTCACCAGGGATTCAACTCAGGGGTGCTTAGCCACTGACCCACATCTCCAGCCCTTTTTTAATTTTAATTTTTTTATTTAGAGACAGCATCTCCCTAGGTTGCTTAAAGCCTTGCTAAGTTACTGAAGCTGGCTTTGAACTTGAGCTCCTCCTGCTTCAGCCTCCCAAACTGCTAGGATTACAGGCATGTGCCTTTGTACCTGAATTCCCTAAGACTTTTGAGCTTGTCCCCTTCAAATTCCAGGATGGCTATGTTGGTTGAGATCTAGGGCCTGGAATGACAGACTAGGACCCCAGGTGTGCCCTGTTTTGACTTTGAAGAATCCCTGGGGCTGGGGTTGTGGCTCAGAGGAACAGTACTCGCTTAGCATGCTTGAGGCATTGGGTTCGATCCTCAGCATCACATAAAAAAATAATAAAAATTTTAAAAAAGAAAAATCCCTAAGTCTTCAGTTTCTTAACCTGTTAATGAGGAAATGGAAGAGTTGAATTTAAGCATGTCTAAAGTTTTCTCTGCTGGGGATGTGGGCCCTGGGTTCATATATCCAGTACCATCGAAAAAAAACACCAACATAAACACAAATCAAAGAACTAATTTTTTAAAAGCCTTAATTTTTTAAAAAAAATTGATAGAAAGATACCTGCTTCTTTCAGAATCTGTCCATTCTAAAAGCTGGCTACATGATTTTATTTTCTAGATATTTTACCTCACTGTCGTTGTCTTTTCTTCTGCCATCATCTTCTGCAAATGCTCTGCTGACTGTCTTTTTCATCTTCAAGGTATTCAGAACATAATATGACTGTTTATTTAATGTCTCTTCCTCTTCAGCTGATAATGACCAGAAGAAGGGACTGTTTACCTATTTTTCAAGCACCATAGCTTACTCGGTTCTGGACTTTCAGAAAGCCTACATTAATTTTTATTGATTTTGTTGGTTTGAAGTTAGATTAGCATTTGTGAACTTTTATTCTTTCTCTTCTGAAATCTGAAGGAAATTTGTTACCCAGATTACTGGGCATTTACACTTTAAATCCGTGGTTTTCCCTGACCATGGAAACACTCTTGGGAAATCCATAAAGGGCTTGCAAAATTGAAAAACAGTGAAAATGACATTGCAGCTTCAAGATTTGAAAATTTTTTCGTTTTGTCCTTCTCATTAGCCTTAAGGACTATTTCAAGGGAGTTGGGTCATATTTTAAGGTTTCAGTCTTTGTTATGTCAAAAATGGTTTTTATTTTTATTTTTCAGTTGTAGAAGGACACAATACCTTTATTTTATTTATTTTCATGTGGTACTGAGGATCGAACCTGTAAAGGTACGGCGAAACGTCGGAGGGAGAGACCACCCAAGAGACTGACTCCATGCAATTGGCAAAAGGGGATTTATTGGGGATCCATTCCAGCGCGCTGGGGCTCCGTGCTCACTCAAGAAGGGAGAGCAGCCCAGAGCCCAGAGCAAAGGTCAAGCAGAGCTTAAGTACACTTTTTGGAGAGGGTGGTGGGCTTTGCATACATCAGAACAAATCATCATGAGGCGTGGGGAAATTGAACAACAACTCTGAGATGTGATTGGCACAATCATTGGCGGGAACCGGCCGGGGCGGGGGTGATTGGTCATTCGTAAGCGGGTTACACATTCAAACTGATTGGTTCGGGCCCTGTGAGGAACTGCACAGGGCCCTAGGCTAAATGGCCAGTAGGGCATTGTTTTAACTATCTCAGGAATTTCAGGTTCTGGGTATAACAGAGGAACTTAATAATACCTAATCTTTTACATTCAAGCTTTCCAGCTTAGAAACTTTACCCTTTCAAACCCAAGGCCTTGCACATGCTAAGTGAGAGCTCTACCAGGAGCCACAACCCCCCCACTGGCCCCCAAATTATTTTTCTTGTGATCATTACATAGAGGTCTAAGACATCTGTGCCTTCTGTGAGCATTCACTAAGGACTTCCTGTCTATGTTCAGGCACTGCACTGGTCCTCTGGGGACACAGCAAGGAATAGGGGCATTGAGTTTTGTAGAGGAGACAGACTTGGACTCTGAATCGTTCTAACTGTTCCACTGGACCTATTGATACAGCGCTCCAGTACAGTGGAGGGACAGATTGGCTCTGATGACAGTGGTAACCCAGGCTGTCCCTAAACGTTCATGGCTGTACTAACTTAGTACTTCACATGGTAGACAATCTGGAGACTATTCCCTGAGGGATGTTACCATTCCAGCTTCCCATTTGGGACAGGCTCACCAAACTTCAAACTCTTGGGGGAGGACATAGCTCTTTTGGACCTTCAGTGAACCAACATGTCTAACCTTGAAGCAGGGCACAGAGTACAGGTACCATAAATAGGGGCTGGAATCAGAAGTCACATTGATATTGATAGTAAGGGGGTCTATGCATTTGGTGTTACCAAAAATAGTTTGTCTTCTGAGGATTCTACACAAAGAAGGCAGCTGGGTGTGAAATATCAGTTGGGAATGGACCTAGCGGGATGGTATCCAAGGCATCCCCTGAAGGGCTGTGAGTTTTTTGCATTGGGAGAAGGCCAGGAAGCTCCAGATAGACAAGGCTGATCCAGCCCAGACTCCTGGGAGAGTCTTGGGATGAGGAAGGGGAGATAGGGCATGGAGAGAGGAGGACCCATCAGGAGCTCCCTTTACAGTATGGGGGTTTCCAGGCAAGCTTAGAACTGTGTGTGCTCAGTTCTGCAACAAAGAAAAAATTCTGGCTTGTGGAATAGCAAATACGTGTGTGTGTGTGTGTGTGTGTGTGTGTGTGTGTGTGTGTATCTTTTAGTCTCTCTGTGTTCTTCCACACTTCCTACATTAAACTTGTATTGCTCTAATAACTAACAACCATCTTAAAATGATCCCACTAGGCTTAGAATGCTGGGTTTATAATATAAGGTTTTGGACACTGGATGAAGGAGATGTGGATAAATGGCAAAAAGTGAGGAAGAGAGCTCTTTGGTTGGCTGAAAACTCAATATGAACAAGCAATATGGTCAGGCTGCTGCCCCAAATGCTGATGTCATTCCAGTAATTGACAACATGGTAATATAGACATATGACCTGCTTAGGATCTTGAGAAAATAATCAGAAATGAATGCACAATTTTTTTTTTTAACAAGGAAGTTCCCTGGCATTTTATTTATAAGATTGAAAAATGGAAACAAAATAAATAACCCAAAATAGGAGCTCAGAAACAAATCATGATGCAGTATGAATCCATGAAAATTTATTTGGAGAATAATTAAGTGATATGTTTAATATTTCTTTATCAATACATTTAAATAAAAGCAGACTTATTTTACTAATGTTATTTATTCTGTATTATTAGACTTTATCTAGAAAATTCTCCAAATGGCAGAAACAAAGGAGACTTAACTGACATAAAGAGTCCTGAGCGAGAGGAAGGACCTTAGGCTGAGTTTTATTTATTTTTTATTTTATTATTTTTTTTTTAAAAGAGAGAGTGAGAAAGAATCTTTTTTTTTTATTGGTTGTTCAAAACATTACAAAGCTCATGACATATCATCTTCCAGAGAGAGAATTTTTTTTTAATATTTTTTAGTTTTCAGCGGACACAACATCTTTGTTGGTATGTGGTGCTGAGGATCGAACCCGGGCTGCACGCATGCCAGCCGAGCGCACTACGGCTTGAGCCACATCCCCAACCTAGGCTGAGTTTTATATGGCATAAGAGGACCTCAGTGGATATTACAGGTGGGACTTACAATCCAAAATAAAAGTGGGCTCTATTTTTTGTTTTTTCTCTGCTTGTTTATTATATACTTAGGCTTTTCATTATTGGATACTGAAACCAGGGGCACTCTACCACTGAGCCATATCTCTATCTCTTGGAGACAAGGTTCTCACTAAATTGCCCAGGCTGCCCTTGAATTTATGATTTTCCTGCTTCACCCTTCTCAGTGGGTTGGACTTATTACAAGTGTGCAACAGCACTGCCTGTCACATCCAAAACCAAACCAAAACAAAACCAACCTTAAAAATAATAATTATTAATTGAAGCTGGTCAGGTGCGTTGGTGCATGCCTGTAATCCCAGTGACTCAGGAGACTGAGGCAGGAGGATCAAAAGTTGAAAGTCAGTCTCAGCAATTTAGTAAAGCCCTAGGTAACTTATCAAGACCTTGTCTCAAAATAAAAAATAAAAAAAGGGCTGAGAATGTGGCTCAGTGGTTAAGTGCCCCTCAGCTCAATCCCTAGTAACAAAACAAACAAACAAAATTGAAGCTGGATGCAATGGCCCACACTTGTAATTCCAACTACTTGGGAGGTTAAAAGAAGAAGGATCACAAATTTGAGACAACTAAGCAAGACCCTGGATCAAAATAGAAAGGGATGGGGGTGTGGCTCTGTGGTAGAGTGCCTCTTGAATTCGATCCTTTGAACAAAAAAAAAAAAAAAAAAAAAAATTGAAATACAATACATATTAGAAAACTTCACAGCTCCGTTGTCCAGCTTGATGAGTTTTCACAAAAACAGGTAGAAATGCTCATCATTAGCACCCATTAGCACATTACCAGTGCCTCAGAAGCCTTCCTCATGTCCTCTCAGTCCCCAAACTCTTTCCAAACCTCCTCAAAGTTAAGTACTATCCTCATTTCTAGTACCACAGGTATGTTTCATTTATCTATTTTCAAACTTTGTAAAAATGAAATCACATAAGTATACATTCTTTTGAGTTTGGCTACTTCCTCACCAAATTATGTTGATGACCATCACACATCTTATTATTGCTGTATAGTATTTTATTGCATAGATGTATTATATATTAAGTATGAAGTTTATTGTTTGGACCCAGTTTTTTTAAAATTATTTCGCTTTATTTCTTGGTACCAGGGATTGAACCTAACGGTACTTAATCACTGAGCCACATCCCCAGACCTTTTAATATTTTATTTTGAGACAGGGTCTAGCTAAGTTTCTGAGGCTGGCTTTGAACTTGGGATCCTCCTGCCTCAGCCTCCTGAGCTACTGGAACTGCAGATGTGCACCACCACACCCAGCTCTCATTTTTTCTTTTTTGGTCCCAGTTTTTAGAGATAGTTGAGTATTCTTTAGAATGCTTAGTACCTTTCCCGTGCCCATCAATGAAACATTTTAAAGTTAAAAACCATTGTTTGTGCACCTGATCATTTTGTGGCATGTACATGGGGCATGATGGCACTCTCTCTGAGAGAGTACAGGCTTATCTGAGCAATGGTGGATCCTTCCTATTCCCCTACAGGTTGTTAATGAGCAGCTTTTGTTAAGTGGGTATACAGATATGATTTGGTTTTGTACCACTTGCCTGATGGTACAGCATGGCATAAAGTGGTTTTTCTGTGGACTGAGGCAAAGCCAGTGGTAGAGCACTTGCCTAGCATGCACAAGGCCATGAGTTCAATCCCCAGTTTCTCTCTCACACACAGATCTGTATTTAATATCATACAAATGCTATGTTTGATAAATGGGAATTTTTGAATCATAGAATCTCAGACAGATGGTTCTTCTTTAGATAATATAAATTGTTACATTCTTTCTTGAAGATAATTGAATAGGACTGAGGGTTTAGCTCAGTGGTAGAGTGCTTGGCTGGCATGCATGAGGCCTGGGTTCAATCCCAGGAACTAAAAAATAATAATAATAAATAATAATAAAAAAGATGATTGGTTAGTTTAGCAATAATCACCAAATTTTCTTTAAAAAAAAATCACATGTTTGTTTCAGTGAATTCCCCTATAAAAGAGACAGTGGCAGTCTCGCTTCAAATTCATGTTCTCCCACTTACTGTGACCTTGAGTACATTATTTCCTTTCCTTCCCTGTACTTCATCATTTGTACTACCTCATAGGGTTATTTTGATGCTTAATTATAAAAATAAGACTATTATAAAGAATAAGGGGGTACTGGGGTTGTGGCTTATTGGTAGCACGCTTACCTAGCATGCGTGAGGCACTGGATTAGATTCTCAGCACCACATACAAATAAAATAAAGGTCCATCAATTATATATATATAATTTTTTTTTTAAAAGAATAAAGGGATTGAGGATAGAAAATAAAAAGACTTCTGTTCATAGACAGATGTCTCTAAGGTCTTTGTGATAGTCAAAATTTGAAACAAATCTCAATGGCCAATCCTGAAAAATGGTAAAACAGTTGAGGGTATCAGATCTATACCATGGGACTTTATATAATCCTTTAAAACAGTGTTTTCAAAGAATCTATAAAGTCATGAGGAAATTTTGCAAATATTATATCAAGTGGGAAAAAACAAGCTATAAGCTTGTACACAGTTTGATCTTAATTATGTAAAAATATATGTATTCATAGCAAAAAGATTTAGGGGTATATGTTTAAAAATGTTATCTCTGGGTGGTGAGATTCTGTTGTGGACTTAATTTTCTTCTTTTTGTTATTAGTGTTTTGTATTTTCCAGAATTGACTTTTCTGAGTATTCCCTCTCGAATCAGAAAATAAAACAAAACAAATTTTAAAGAAGCTTCCGTAGCTATTACTTGAGGGAAAAGCAGGGCACTTTGTCAGCAGCCAGCCTGATCCTTTTGACCACAGCTGCCCTCTTGGGCTCTTTTTCTGTGTGCATTACGTTAATGACTGTACCTCAGCCAACATCTGCCAAGTTCTGGATTTTTTAATAATTCCACTTCCTTCTTTCTTAAATGAGAAGGTAGCGACAGCCCTGGGAATATGTGTCATTTCATCACTCCAATTGGCTCTGGATCCCGAACTGTTGCAGCCTGTTCGCCTGGTAATCTCCTGTCTGTGTGAGTTGTTAGGGGTAACCGAAGGCAGCTGATCACTTAATTGTTGAAGGCCGGAAACCTGGCTTTTCATTAGTTCCCATCATGTTCTTGAGAACAGCCGGTATTTGGCCTTGCTAGGTTTTTCTCTTCCTTTCTTATTCACAAGATATATTTTCCCCCCTCTTATATTCACAGAGGCTTTAGCCCAATGAATTGTATACCGAATCAGCTGCATAGTAAAAACAAATTAAAAAATTTTTCTATGGTTGATATCAGATAATCTGTTGAAGGTCAATAAATGAAAGCATGTGGTTTCACTGAGATACAACTGAATTTTTTTCTTTGCTTTAAAGTCATATCCTTTTTTTTTTTTTTTTTTTTTGTCTTTCTTTCCCTACCCCTCTTGAGCCCCTCCTCCCCCCACCCTGGGCTCTGCAAATGCTAGGCTAGTGCTCTACCACTGAGCTACACCCCGATTCTCCTATTTTTATAGCACTATTAATTAGAATGCTCCAGAACATGAAATTTGTGGGTGCACTGTATTAATATCAAGAATTGGGGCTGGGGATATAACTCAGTTGGTAGAGTGCTTGCCTTGAATGCACTGGGTTCAATCCCCAATAAGGAGGGTCCTAATTCAGTTATCTATACTGACAGTAGGGTTTGAGAAGCTTAATTTGCCTTTAAAAAATGAGAGTTTTCTTCCTCTCCTTCCCACCCACTTCTTGTTGGGTTGTTCTCTCACGGAAGCTATGAGAACCTAATGCCAAAGCAACCAGTTGAAAACAACCACGTAATTACTGGTTGTTTCATCTATACAAAGTGGAACAAGAAGTTGGCATGATTTTATTTTTCACCTAGTTGACAGTTTTGTTTTGTTTTGTTAGATTTCTTTGGATTGAAATGATTTGTTGATTTGGTATTGTGTAAACCAAGCCGGGTTCTACAATATTTCTGTCACCATTAGGAAAAAAATTTAAAAAAAAAAAAAAACAGTAGATGAAGAATGAAAAGGATAATTAAACAGTAAGCCAGGAGACTTCATGATCTGTTCCACCAATTGGTTACGTGACCTTGGGCAAGTCGTTCACCTTTTGGGGCCTTTATTTCCTTAAATGTAGAATAAGGAAGCTGGGCGAGACCAGTCTTCAGGAATCTGATAGTCTGATAGCTCCACCTTTTAATGATTCTTTGACCAGGAGGGAAGCAGGACAGGGCTCTCTTATGATCCTGGGAGATCGGGACAGAATCATAGTTTTGAAGTTGTTTTTTAGAATCAAATCACAGGTTTTCGCAGGATTTTTAGTTTAACTTAATCATCCCCGCGCGCGCCACCCCTCTCCCCCTGCACGCTTGGTATTAGGCCTAAATTCTCAAACACTCTTCCACTGAGCTCTAGATTTTTAATCTCTGTCTCTCTCACTCTGTCTTTTTTTTTGGTTCAGGAAATTGAACCCAGGGGCATTTCACCACTGAGTCCATCCCTGGTCCTTTTTACTTTTGAGACAGGGTCTCACTGACTTGCCGAAGGGTTATGCTCAAATTCAGGACCCCCAGATCACCAGAGACCAAGACGGATGTAAGCAGCAAAGAGGTGTTTGGGAGCTATCTCGGTCCTCTGTGCACACACAGCAACTGGTGACGCTGAGAGGCCCCGAGCCCAGGGTTTGCAGCAGTTTTATACACTCTTTGGGGAAGGCAGGGACTTCACATACATCATAACATCTCTTAGCAAATCATCACACACCACGGGAAAATCAAATAACAACTCTGAAACATGATTAGCACATTCACTGTTGGGAACAAGTTGGGTAAGGGTGATTGGTTAGTACAAGAGGGGGGTTCATTTGAACTGATTGGTTTAAACCACGAGGGGAGTACGTGTTGAACTACATGGTTTCCCAACACGTTATCAACCACCATAAACTACTGTGGGGTCATCTGGCATCCCAGGTATTTTCCCTGTCTCATGCTGATTGGTGGCTGCTAGCCTGACTGAGTCAGGGACACCTGGCTCCGCAGATCTCTCCTGCAGATCTCTCCCGGTATTTGTAGATAAACAACTCAGCAGGGTGGGTATGTGCCTAGGAGTGCTCTGGGGGTCTTTCCAAGGACAAGGATCACGCCCACTTCCTTGGACAGGCTTTGCTCTGAGGTAGAGGCTGGTTTTTCAAAAGCTTGTCTTGAACTTGTGATCCTTCCACCCAGCCTCCCAAGTCACTAGGTTTACAGGTATGTGCCACTGTTTCCAGCTCTGGATTTTTTATTTTAAAAATATTTTGTTTCCTATGTCTCATTACAAACTGATAGATGTCGCTTGAAGGAAACTTAACAAATCAGCAGAAAGAAGAAAATTTAAATTTCCTTTCATCTCAGGTATGATTGATATTCATGTTGTGTGCATTTTCAAATTTATAAGTATCACCTAAATATATCAATTCAGCCATAACTCTTGTTTTGAGAACATGCATCTGTTCCAACATGATCTGGTCATCAGGGAGCAAGTTGAGCACAATGCAAATTTTGTTTCCTTTGCCACATTTTCATGGGGGTGGGGCTGGGGTTGTGGCTCAGTGGTAGAGTGCTCACCTAGCACAGGCGAGGCCCTGGGTTGGATCCTTAGCACCACATAAAAAATAAGTAAATAAGGGTATTGTATCCAACTACAACTAAAAAATGAATATTAAAAAAAAAGAAGGAAAAGTATGAGCTGCTAGTGAGATACAGAGAGAAAAGAACAGAAAACAAAGGGCAACAATGTTACAAAGTTGTCCACAGGTTTATTTAGCCTCATAGAAACACAAAAACCCCACCACTCCCACACATTCACAAGAACCATGAACCTCACTCACAGATATCTGAGGTTACAGCTTTCTGTCCTATTTCAGAGAACCTTCAACCTGGTTGGCAGTGACTCGCTCTCCAAACTCCTCACTCTGTTCCCTCTCCATCATTCCCTGCCCACACAGGGCGATGGGCTGGGAACTCAGCAGCTCCACAAGAAAACTGCAAATCTTTTTCAAGGCCAAGTGCTATTTTAATAAAATATATACTTAACTGGTATAAAACTGTGCTGTTGTTTTTATTGTTATTTTTCTTAGTATGTCACTTCTAAAGTTTCTGTGTATTGTATACTCCAAATTCATTTTCCCACAAGTCTTAGATTTGATTTTGATTTTTTTTTTTTTTTTTGGTACCAGGGATTGAACTCAGGGACACTCAACCACTGAGCCACATCCCCAGCCTGCCTGTCTTTTTCTTTCTTTCTTTCTTTCTTTCTTTCTTTCTTTCTTTCTTTCTTTCTTTCTTTCTTTCTTTCTTTCTTTCTTTCTTTTTCTTTTTCTTTTTTATTTTATTTTGAGACAGTGTCTCACTAAGTTGCTTAAGGATTCAATAGTTACTGAAGCTGACTTTGAACTTGTGATCCTCCTGTCTCAGCCACCCAAGCTGCTGGGATGACAGGTGTGCACCATTGCACTCAGCCCCAGCCTTTTAAAAAAATATTATTTTGAGACAGGGTTTGCTAAGTTTTTTAGGGTCTCACTAAATTACTGAGGCTGGCTTTGAACTCGCAATCCTCCTGCCTCAGCCTCCACAGCCCCTGGGATTGAAAGGCATGTGCCACTGTGCTGAACTTTGTGGTTTTTTGTTTGTTTGTTTTTAATGGTACTGGGGATTGAATCCAGGGACACTATAACACTGAGCTGTGTCCTCAGCTCTTTTTTATTTTGAGACAGGGGCTCACTAAATTGTCTGTCTTGCCTAATTGTTGTCCCTCTGCCTCAATCTTCTAAATAGCTAGGATTACAAGCATGATGCCCAGAAATCTTGTAGTTTTTATTATGTACCTTTTCATACTGTAATTACCAACACTTACCAATTATATAACAATAAATAATTAAATAGTAATTGGATAATCAAAGAACAATTAAATTTTTATTTAAGTAATTATTTGACCAATTGTTTAATAATGAATTATTGATTATATTAAATCTCAACCTTTGAGTATATATTCTATTAATATTCTGTGTGATGAAATGGGAAAGTATGGGGCTGGGGATGTGGCTCAAGTGGTAGCGCGCTCGCCTGGCATGCGTGCCGCCTGGGTTCGATCCTCAGCACCACATACAAGCAAAGATGTTATGTCCGCTGATAACTAAAAAATAAATATTAAAAATTCTCTCTCTCCCTCCCTCTCTCACTCTCTTAAAAAAAAAAAAAAGCCTGTGAGAACTTTAAAAAAAAAAGAAATGGGAAAGTATGCATAAGGCACTTTTACTGCACACTGAAGTAACGATGTACATCGAGAAAAGACCTGGAGTGATTATTTGAAATTTTTTTTTTCTTAGTTTAAATTTCTTTCTTTCTTTCTTTCTTTTTCCCTTCTCAGTGCTGGGTATCAAACTCAGAGTTTGCACATGCTAGGCAAGCACTCTACCAATAAGCTACATCCCCAAAGCAGTTTAAAATTCTAATATAGCAAATATGAATCAATATGATGCACGTAAACAAAAGCACTGTGGTGTACTCAAAAATATTTACAAGTGTAAAGGAATCCCAAACTATTTGAGAACACCTGCTCATCAAGTTTTCTATTGTTGGATCACTTCCCTTTCATTCTTATAGCTAAAATGTAAAATTTCCTTAGTATAGATGCTCAGAAATGCAACTTTGTAGGGCTGGGGATATAGCTCAGTTGGTAGAGTGCTTGCCTTACATGCATAAGGCCCTGGGTTCTCATCTCCAACACTATAAGAAGGAAAGGAAAAAAAAAAAAAAAGAAATGCACCTTTGGAGTCTAGCACTATTCATATTTTTATCTGTAATGGTACCAAAATTCCCTCCAGCAATGTGGATCTAGTCTGGCTGGTGGAACATGCCTAGAATCTCAGCAGTATGGGAGGCTCAGGTAGATGGATCACTATTTCCAGTCCAGCCTGGGCAACTTAGTGAGGCCCTGTCTCAAAAACAAAAACAAAATACTGGGAGCTGGGAGGGTGTCTCATACTTGTAAACCCAGTGACTCAGGAGGATTCTATGGTCAAAGCCAGCCTTAGTAGTTTAGTGAGGCCCTAAGCAATTTAAGGAGACCCTGCCTCACAAAAGCGGGAGGGGAGCTGGGGGTGTGTCTTAGTGGTACAAAAGAAAAAAAGAAAAAGAAAAACTGTGGAAACAATTTATGTTCTTATCATGAGTGTTTGAGGATGCTCATTTAATTCTGCCTGAATTTTGCCAACATCCCCAGGTCACTGAACACCAATAGGATTGCAAAGGAGGAATCAAGTTAAAGTTATCACAAGTTTTTAGAAATATTTGCAACTTTTTAAATTTTGAAGTTTAAATAACTTTGAGATACACTTATTGATGTATTAATAAAGTCATAGCAGAAGGTGAAAATTCCGTTGTGACTCCTGAGTGGGTAAGACTAGAAAGGGGCCATTACCAATCCCTACAATACAGCTCAGCAGTTTAAAGTTTGATAACAAGACAAGGAGCCCTGGGAGTACAGCTCAGAGGTAGAGTACTCGCATAGGGTATGGGAGGCCCTGGGTTCTATCCCCAGCATTGAAAAAATAAATAATAAAGTAAAATAAAACCTTTAACTATTTTCATGATCCAAGACATTGAATTAAAAGTTTTCCTTTCATAAAATCAGTCTGGAGGAAATTCCCTACTTAGGAAACAGTATGATTTTTGCAATAGGAAGGTAAGCATTTCTGTGCCTGCCCTCCTCTCTTTCTCCTAAGCCTTCCCTTGACTAGTGCCTCTCTCTTCTCCCGAAGTGATCTTTTTTTTTTTTTGGCAGTATTGGGGATTGAAAGCAGGCTTCCCACAGGATAGGCAAGCACTCTACTACTGAGCTTCATCCCCAGTCCTTTTGTAATTTTATTTTGAGACTGATTCTTGCTAAATTCAGCAATTTAGCAAGAATTTGGCCTTGAATTTGAGATCCTCCTACCTCAGCCTCCTGAGTGGCTGGTTTTATAGGTATGTGCTGCCACGCCTTTCTCAAGGACATTTTTTTTTTTTTTTGCAAGTCTTAGGCTTTCTTTGCTTGTTTTTGTCAAAATTCTTGAAGGATATATAAAAAACTAATATAGTGGTAATTTGGGCAGGAAGAAGGGGATTTATCAGATTGAGGAAAAGTAGAAGCAAGATTTTCCACCTTATATCTTCGTTAAAAAAAAAAAAAATATATATATATATATATATATATATATATATAAATGTATTACTTCTCAACAATTAAGACTAAAAATATTTTTTAAATAATTAAACTTTCTTACAGGTTTATATTTTATCATGAGTCTGTGATTCTCTCCACCATTCATATGCGTGACAGGCTTGAGCTGGTCTGGGTGGCTCTCCTGAGCTGAAGAGAGGGAAGTGAGCCTCTTTATTTCCCTGCAGGCAGACCCTCCTCTGTCCCGTTCACAGTCCTCCACTGTCTGGGGCCATGCTGGACTGGCACTGAACACTGTCAGCCAAGGGGCGGTGGCAGCCATGGGTTCTGGCGCTGTTCCCAAGGTGAACTGTCCCCAGCTGTAGGTATCACAGAGAATGCACTTGGAAGAGCTGGCAAAACAACCCCCTGCTTTTCTTTGTGGGTGATGAAGATGCTAATATTGGGACAGTTGAAAACAAATTCTGAAGGTTTTTTTTTCAAATAATATGCTCAGAGGACAATGTTATTAATGATCCTTGGCCAGGTCCAAAATTTGTTAATGTTCCAAATACTGAAGAATAGTTCTACAGCACATGTCTAATGCTAAGTAATTTATTCTGTTAATATTTTGGTTTTCTGCTGCCAGAAACTCTGGGCATATGGCATTCCCCCAAGACATGAAGAAGAAAACTATCATGGGTGATAATAAGGAATGCACATTCATTGATATGTTGAGCATCTTGGGTTGAAGATGAAATTTTAAGTCACAAATCCCAGTGGCTTCCCAGCTGCATATAGGTTAAAGCACATTGCTCTGTGACTGCTGCAATTATTCCAATAATGTCTTGATCCTGAGGCTGCTGAGCCTTGGTTTCATGACGGTGATAAGAATCATCTGGGATGCTTGTTAAAATTCGGGTTCCCAGGCTACACCTAGGAAATCTGTCTGGAAATCTGACCTGTAACAACTGCTCAGATAATTCTTATCTGACAAGTTTGGGAAACTATTCTGGTTGAGAATCTTGAGAGGACAGTGATTTTTTTTTTACTGAATTATCCTGTCTTTGGGCTGACCTCTTCCCTCTCAATGACAAGGGTCAGTCTCCTGAAAGAAAAGAACAAGTATTCCCTGTGCTTGGGATGTCATCATGTATCAAACTTGTGAGAGAACTGTAATTAACTGTCTTCATTTAGCTTTCCCAGTAACTCATATATTTTATAATATGTGTCTTCTTTTTCCTAGGACAAAGGACATTAAATATCTTCTGAGGTTTCTATTTTAATTGCAGAACTCAGAAATATGTGGAGCCATGTGTACCACATTTGAGGTTCTGAGGGGTAATGGCTTTATAATTCGATTACCCTTAAAGCGTCATAATTCACCACACCCTATTTCCTCTATCAGGCAAAACTGAGCCTCCAAAGAAATACAGGAGGTCACAAGTAGAGTGCATTTATGTGGCATTTCCAGTGAACACAGCAAAATGTTCCTCCTGGAGAACACATTCTCATCCACTATAAAATAAAAGTCCCCAATTAGAAAGTTCTATTTCATGAAGTTTAGAAGTTCAAGTTGGCCTACTTTTTTTTTTTCTTTCTTTCTTTCTTTTTTTTTTTTGTACCAGGGATTGAACCCATAGGCGCTTACCACTGAATCACATCCCCAGCCATTTTTAATATTTTATTTAGAGCCATGCTCTCACTGAGTTGCTTAGGCCCTCACTAAATTGCTGAGGGTGGCTTTGAACTTTAAACCCTCCTGTTTTAGCCTCCTGGAGCCAAGCCTCTGGGATTACAGGTGGGGAACACCTGGTTGCCTCTTCCATTCTTATGTAGAAGAGATTAAAGTTTGGGGCATGCCTGTAATCCCAGAGGCTCAGGAGGTTGGGGCAAAAGGATCCATAAATTCAAAGCCAATCTTAGCAACAGAAAGGTGCTAATCAACTCAGTGAGACCCTGTCTCTAAATAAAATATAAAATAGGGCTGGGGATGTGGCTCTGTGTTTGAGTGCCCCTGAGTACCCCTCCTATGCCAAAAAGTGAAATGACTCCTCCTGTGGTGTTTGTTCTCTTAGAAGTAGCTTTAAAAATCATGCCAAATGATTCCCCCCCCCCCCAGTACTGGGGATTAAACCCAAATTTTCAAGTGTTAAACTCAATATATTTTAGTAAACTTCACTGCACTGACAGCAGAACCCTGCCCATCTGTTTCATTCAAGAGCTCTATGACTGTTTCACCTAGATTTTGCTTTTTTAAAAAAATTTTATTTATTTTATTCATTTTAGTTGTTGATGAACCTTTATTTTTTATTTATATGTGGTGCTGAGAATCAAACCCAGTGCCTCACACATTCCAGGCAAGCGCTCCATCACTGAGCCACAATTCCAGCCCCATAGATTCTGCTTTTTATACCTTTTTATTTTCAGTCCTCATTCTTGATTCTTCTTTCTTTTTTTCTTATAGTACTGGGGATTGAACTCTAGAGTCCTCTACCATTGGGCTACCTTTATTTTATTTTATTTCAGACACTGCGGATTATTCTACCACTGAGCTACATTCCCAGCCCTTTTTTTCTTTTTTTTTGTGGGACAGGATCTCACTAAGTTGTCCTGGTCAGCCTCAAACTTGTTTTCTTCCCTTTCTTCCTTCTTCCCTCCCTCCCTCCGTCTCTTTCGTTCTTTGTTTCCTTCCTTCTTTCTTTCTTCTACCATGGATTGAACACAGGGGTGGTTAACCACTGGGCCACATCCCCAGTCCTTTATATTTTTTATTTTGAGACAGGGTCTCTCTAAGTTGCTAAGGCTGACTTTGACCTTGAGATCCTCTTGTCTCAGTCTCCTGAACAGCTGAGATTACAGGCGTGCACCACCACACTCAGCACTAAAAACTAGATCTTAAAGAGAGAGAGAGAGAGAGAGAGAGAGAGAGAGAGAGAGAGAGAGAGAGAGAGAGAGAGACATTAACAACAAAAAACTAGGTTATTTCCTTCAAAGCCATCTTTGATAAATCGCACCTTCTTTTCCTTTGCTGCAGGTTCCTGATGCCCTCACATGCTGAGCTCCCTGGCTGGCTGACCATTGTCCTAAACTACCTCATTAACCCTCACATCACCTGTGAAGTGGAGGCAAGCCCTCCTCCACCTCTTGAGATGGGGAATATGACTTTCCTGTTTTTCTACCAGGTACTTGGTGGCATGATGCAGATGCCTACCCGGCTTTTCTGAATTGGATTTTCTTTTTGCTGCCTCAGAGCCACATGCAAAGAAGTGTGAGGAATGCCATCAAGGCCCTGGGGACAGCATGTGCGTGGGCATGTGGAGGAGGGAGAGTTGTGCTCTAGCCCAAGGGGGAAGAGGTTCAGCAGAGGCTGTGTTTGAATCCGGGCTAAGGTGGGACAGGTGATTAGGGGCAGAAGCAGCCAGGGTGTGTGAGGGAAGTGTGACCCAAGCCTGGGGGACAGGGGACTAGCGCGAAGGCCCTCAGTGTCATCAGCCACAATAGCACCAGCTTGGTTTGGGAGCCACTGAGTTGTGCCTGATTTACTCCTGTGCCACTGTGAGGGCAGATGGCCTTGGCCACCAGCCCCTCTTACCCTTTCTTTATAAATAAATTACCTTTCTGTTCCCCTATGTTTACATTTTTGTTTTCTCCCCCTTTTGTGGAAGTAGTTCTCTAAAGTATATGTCATAAGAGGTACTGCCTGTGCATCTCTAAAGGTAAAATGTCACCATTTAGCAGCTAGTCCTGGTTCCCACATTAAGATCTCTTTTAATAGGCAAGAACATTTTCTCCTCATTATCACCTCCGTAAGTTGAATAGAACTAGGAGGCTTAGATTTGGCCTTGGGGGTTTTTCAAGGTGATAATGAGATAGTATTTTGTCCAACTAGTGCCTTATTTTAGCTCTTCGTGTATTTGCTTTATAATCTGTATAAAGATTTTAAGATGTTTCTGCAGGACTGAGCCATTTTCAGTGTTGAATTCTTCACTATGCCAGCCCAGCTCTAGTAGGTGCTCAGCCAGCCAGAGATTCAGTATGCCATCTCCAAAATTTCCCCAATGATAGAATTTAGTGGTGGAAAGAAAGTAAGGGATTTTTCTGTCTTCTGGATATTGATGGCTTCTAATTCATAAGTCTGATTCTATATCTTTATAATGAAGATCTGAGGCCAGGAATATTTGTGTTCACTATACCAGGACATTCTTTTGGGGACCTAGATTGCTTGGGGAATGTGATATCTGAGCAAGAGCTGGTTGAGAATTGTGAGGATCATCTCATCCAGGTTTTGGTGAAACTTTTAGGGTGCTGGGGAATCCAACCCAGAGCTGCATGCATGCTAGGAAGGCATGCTAGGGTAGGCTTCTCTCAACCACCAGGGTAGGCTTCTACCACTGCATCATATCCTGCAGAACACCAAAGCCGCTATTCTTTACCCTACAGTACACTGCCTCCTCATGGATACTCAAGGTCCTTATCACTTCACTTCCACTATCAGAACAGCCTTATCCCAGGACTCAGGTACAGTGGCACACACCTGTAATCCCAGTGACTTGGGAGACCAAGGCAGGGGGATTTCATGTTAAAACCAGCTGGGGAAATTTAACTAGACCCTGTGGCAAAATAAAAAGTAAAGTAGGCTGCGGATGTAGCTGAGTGGTAGAGGGCCCGTGGGGTCAATCCTCAGTGTTGTAAAACACACACACACACACACACACACACACACACACACACACACACACTCCAAACTCATCTCTCTCCATTCATGCCTTCCTTTATGAAGCCAAGAGGCTATATGTGCTGTGCTGTCTGATCTGCAGGCAGAATGGGATGGTTGTATCATAGCTGTTTGACTGAGATTTGAGTATCCAGGACCAGGAAGATAACAATCTTCCCAGGAGGGTGAAATAAAAGGCAGCAGCCTATTTATTTATTTATTTAAAGAGAGAGAGAGAGAGAGAGAGAGAGAGAGAGAGAGAGAGAGAGAGAGATTTTTTTTTAATATTTATTTTTTTAGGGGCTGGAGATGTGGCTCAAGCGGTAGCGCACTAGCCTGGCATGCGCGGGGCACGGGGTTCGATCCTCAGCACCACATAAAAATAAAATGGAGATATTGTGTCCACCTATAACTAAAAAAGTGTTAAAAAATATTATTTTTTTTAGTTTTCAGCGGACACAACATCTTTATTTGTATGTGGTGCTGAGGATCGAACCCAGCGCTGTGCGCATGCCAGGCGAGCGCGCTACCGCTTGAGCCACATCCCCAGCCCCAGGCATGCTATTTATTATGTGCATGCATTAATAAGGTTGTTGCATTTAATTCTCAGAGTTATCTCATGCAGTATCAGTGAGAAGACATATGGTATGGGGGTTAAGAATTTAGACTCTGGTACCACTAGGTTTGAATCTCAAATTTGCTAGTTACTGACACATGACCTGGGTCAGGGCACTTACCCGTCTTTGCCTTCGTGTGCTTTTCGGTAAATTGGGATGATGGTAACTCGAGAATCAAACAATTTAGTGAGCTTGTAGCAAGGTCTGGCACGTGGTGAACTCTACCTAAGGATTAGTGATTCTTATTGTCCCAAGCATAGAGATGAGCCATCTGGGCTCTAAGAGATTGTTATATCACTTCTTCAAGGTCACAGAATTACTTAATAGTTGGACTGATTTTTAAACCCTCATTTGCCTACTTCCAAAGACCACATGTTGTGGTTTGGATAAGTGTGTGTGTGTGTGTGTGGGGGGGGGGTCCACATCTTAAAGTTTTCGCCCCTGGGCTAGTCGAGTGGGTGGTGGAGAAAACTTTAGGAGATGGGGCCTTGTGGGAGGTCCTTTGGTCTCTAGGGGTGTGACCTAGAAGGGACCCTAGGCTCCCTCTCCTCCCCTTTGCTTCCTGGCTGATGATGTACATGGCTGATCCACAGGAGTTCCTCTGATAGTGCTGCCTTTTGGGCAGCCTAGAGCCATGGGGCCACTGGAACCTGAGCTGAAACTTCCAAAACTGTGAAACAAAAATAAACTTTTTCTTTTTTTTAATCTTTTGGTACTGAGGACTGAATCCAGGGGCACTTAACCACTGAGTCACATCCATCTTTTTTTTTTGTTTATTTTTTATTTTGAGACAGGGTCTCACTAAATTATTTCAGGCCTAATTTTCTGAGGCTGGCCTTGAACTTGTGATCCTCCTGCCTCAGCCTCCCAAGTCCCAGGAATTACAGGCATGCACCACCATGCCTGGCTAAACCTTTTCTTTTTGTTAGTTAACTCATTGCTTCAGATGTTTCATCATATTGACAGAAAGCTGCTTAATATTAATTCCAGTATATATCCTTGTGTTGATTAGGATAAGGACAATAATTTTTTTTTCCCAGTGAGGGATTTTTAAATTTGTACTCACAAAAACAAAGTGAAATGTCCAAGAACTAAAGACAGTGGGTCCTAAGACAAATTCATTAAAAAAAAAAATGCTCTCACTTTATATACTGTTCACAGCCTAGCATCGTCTCCTGGGGTCATGGAAATATGGCTTGGTCACCTGGGTGCATGCAAACCCTACATAAAGGTTGGCTATCATTATTAGAGTGTGTCAATTTTGCAGTGAGAAACCTGGGCTTAAAGAAGTTAAGTGCAGGGCCCTGAGGGAATGGAGTGCTCAGAGGTGCCACATGAGAGCGTGGCACCAGAGGGAGAAAGGAGTTTTGGTGGGAGGTAGATTGAATGAGTCAATCTACAGCAGAGAGGCCTGCTGGCAGCTGGGAGCTGGCTGCGAAGATTGCTTGCATGGGAGGAGGCCAAAGAAACTGAGCACAACCAGAAGAGTGGGGGGAATACGCAAAAGGGAAGATAGCAGTCACCGTAAAGGCAAGGTAGGGACTTTCACTGCTGGAGAGAGTGGCATTAGCTATATCCTTTCTGATCAGGAATATGGCATGACACACTGAAGAGCTCAAAAAAAGTGCCTTCATTTTTCATTTTCGACACTTTCTCTTAAGGACATAATAATGATGGCCAAAGATAAGTATTTGCTACAATGTTATTTAGAACAGGATCATTTGGAGAAAATCTGTTCCAAAGAATCCAGGACCAGGAAGGTAACAACTTTCCAACCAGAGCAAAGTAAAAGGAGGCATAGAATTTATCATGTGGCTGCCTTCTGTGCAGTAGATCCTTAATAAAGTTGTTTCATTTAATCTTCAGAATTACTCATGCAGCATCAGTGAGAAGTGTCCCAGGTTTGCCAGTTACTGGTGCATGACCTGGGCCAGGCTACTTACACTCCTCCAGGGGTTCTGGAGGAGACAGGAGAAAGGTGACAAGTGCAGCACAGGGGGTCTTTAGGGAAATTATTCTATGATACTTTGATGGTGGACAAGTGTCTTCAAACATCTGTCAAAACCCACAGGCCTATACAACACAAAGAGCAGACCTTAATACAAACTATGAACTTCAGTTATGACTAATGTTTCAATATTGGTTTATTTTTTTTAACAAATATGAATGCAAGATGTTAACAGCAGGGGAATAATGGAATAATGGAACAATATGCAGCCATTAACAGTAATTTTTTTTAAGAGAGAATGAGAGAGGAGAGAGAGAGAGAGAGAGAGAGAGAGAGAGAGAGAGAGAGAGAGAATTTTCAATATTTATTTTTTAGTTCTTGGCGGACACAACATCCCTGTTGGTATGTGGTGCTGAGGATCGAACCCGGGCTGCACGCATGCCAGGCGAGCGCGCTACCACTTGAGCCACATCCCCAGCCCCATTAACAGTAATTTTAAGAACAGTTTTATAATCTGTGTGGGAGCAAGGATCTTTTGGTGGGGGAGGGGTACAGGGGATTGAACTCAGGGGTACTCCACCACTTAGTTACATCCCCAGCCTTATTTTGTATTTTATTTAGAGTCAAGGTCTCACTGAGTTACTTAGTGCCTTGCTTTTGCTGAGGTTGGATTGAACTCGTGAACCTCCTGCCTCACCCTCCCAAGCCACTGGGATTATAGGTGTGCGCCACCCTGCTTGGCTAAGGATCTTTTATATATCATATTCAAATTTATATTCCTTGCTTAAGACAATGCACAACCTACAATAAGAACTCAGCTCCTATTTGTTAAAGAAATAGATCCAAAGAACACTACAGTGAATTTCTTGCTTTGAAAACATTACTGAACACGAAGAGGAGGTATTAAAAATGCCTTTATACCAAGTGCAATGTGGTAGCCTGGTTTGGATCCTCAAACAGAAAAAGGACATTAGTCAAGCCATGTGAGAAGACAAGGAAGCTTGGATGTATTATGCTGAGTGAAAAACGCCAGTTGGCAAAAACTGTATATTGTATGACCCCAACTATATTAAATTTCAGAAAAGGTAACACTAAAGGCGATAAAATGATCAGTGGTTCCCAGAGGTTCTGGAGAAGAGTGGAGAGAGGTACATAGGTGGAGTGCAGGGGATCTTTAGTGAAATTATTCTATATGATACTGTGATGGTGGACAAATATCTTCAGATATCTGTCAAATCCCATAGACCTGTACAATACAGATAGTAGATCTTAATTCGAACTATGAACTTCAGTTAATAATAATGTTTCAATATCAGCTCATTGTTTTAACAAATTTACCATACAAATGCAAGATGTTCATAGCAGGAGGAACTGTATACAAAGGGTGGAGCGGTGGGCACGTGGGGGCTTTGTAATACTTGCTCAATTTTTCTGTAAAAGAAAAAAGTATACAAAAGTGCCATTAACTTTTTTTTTTTTTAAAGGACAGTATCAGAAAAGCTGGCAAAACTTGAATAAAGTCTGGAGCTTAGTTAATAGTAGCGTACCAGCATTCATTTTTTAGTTTTTATAAATGCCATGGTTATGTAAGAGGTTAGCATCAGAGTAACAGTATATGGGGACTCTGTACTATCTTTGTCAAGTTCCTGCAAATTTAAAATTAATCCCAATTGAAAAGTTTGTTTTTTAAAACAGGGTATCAGAGCAAATGAGGAGCAGCATCTCCTGATGACCCTTTGGGAACTGTTGTTGGGCTGGGCACCCCAGGAACACAATAGCCATTCAGACAGCCAGAAGTACACAGTAGACAATGAAGGAAAAAAAGTCAGTATTCAATGCTCATATTTTGATTTTGCTTAAAGCCACCCCGCCCCCAACCTCAGGGCTGGGATCGAACCCAGGGCCTCACACATGACAGACCCGCACACTTTCACTGAGCTCCACCCCAACCCCACACTTCAGTTCTGGACTTCAGGTGATGCCCTGGCACCAAAGTTCCTGACAGCTGAAGTTAAATATGGTGTAACACATTCATGTATAACTCAGCAAAGGGTTCATGCAAAGGCTATTATCCATTTTTGAAATAAGAAAAAAATGGCTAAGGAACAAAGTCTGTAGTTGTATCTTTTAAACTTAGGGTTTATATTTTCCCTTGGAACATCTTCCTTCCCTTCTCTCCTTCTGTATTAGACACAGGGTATTCTTTAAGGAACAAGACAGACAGAAGTCTTGCCCTTAGGGGAAGAAATAGGCTTTCAATAGCCAAAGAGTAGGTATATGCCTGTAACTTGGTGCACGCCTTCATCTTTCATGACTTTTTATGTTGGTTTTGTTCTGTGTTGGCCTTGTCACTTTTTCTCAGACACCAAGCCTGAGAGACAATATTGCTTTGTGATGGACCACAAGATTCCAAAGACTTCCTTGTCTCTATTTTTGTGATATTTTATAAGTGACACCACCTCTGAGATTGATACCTTAAATATATCTTTAAAAACACTTCAACAAGTTATCTTTCCTGTGGAAAGCACGGTAGCCTAAGTGACATGGCTTTGGGGGTGGAGAGGAGCAGTCATTTAGCTGGTGACTATTGAAAGAGTTGAGTTCCACACTGCTTAGTGATATTGGCTCATGGGGGCTCAGAGAGGAGAATTCTTTCTGGGCACTACTCTCAGCTCTAGCTCTTGGGCTCATCTGCTGGACGGTGGCCACATTTCTCCTTACTGTTTCCATCCGGGATCTGGTTCTTCCTCATGTACCCGAGTGCTTACTCTGTTTAATCTGCAGAGCAAGGGCAGGATACTGATTCTTAGGAGTGTGTTTTATTTGGCTAGTGAGTTATTACAGAGCAAAGCAAGCTATTTCCTGTCCCACCCGTCACTTCTAGACATACATGGGACAATGGAATAGAATTGTATTTTGAGATATTCTTTGCCCACAAAGCACACTCAGCCTATTTTTATTTTATTATCTTTTGGTACTAGGGATTGGACCCAGGGGTGCTTCATCACTGAGCTACATTACATCCCAAGTCCTATTTTTTTTTTTTTTTTAATTTTGAGAGAGGGTCTTGCTAAATTGCTGAGGCTGCTCTTGAACTTCTGATTGCTGAGGCTGCTCTTGAACTTCTGAACCTCCTGCCTCAACTTCTTAAGTTAGGATTATGAGCATGTATGCCACTGCACCTGGCCATCTCTGTCAATTTTAGAAGGCCCATCTAACTTTCTATAAGCATCTAAACAAGATTCAAATTTCTGACCTCTAGATAGGGTGAAGCTGGTCTGTTTCTGCCTCTGACACATAGGTTGTGACAATTTTTCCGAGTGTAGCAACAGCCTGGAGTGAGAAGCAGGATCTGGAATTGAGTAATGCTATGGCTATATGAGTAGTGACTAAGTACAGGGCTGACTTCCTGAGTGTGGGACCTGTGAAGTCCTACACGCTGTGCTTAGAAGGACCTCATGTTAGGTTTAATGTTCTGCTCTCCCTATCTTGAAATGATTAATAGTTTTCAAACAAGGGACATGAATTGAACTTTTCCCTGGGTTCCACCAGTTACATAGCCTGTCTTGCCCATGTGTGATCATTACAATGGGATCAGACAGATTGGGGTTCAGACAATTTGAGCTTAACTCCTTGCTAACTGTGAGGGCATGAGTAAATTCCCACTTAACTCTCTGAGCCTCAGTGTCCTCACCCATTAAGTGAGGAAACTTTCTCACTATGAAAAATGCTTAAGTGGAAAAACACAATTTAAAGAACTACCTTGGTGAAAATGGATAGACCTTGAGAATATTATGTTAATCAAAATAAGCCCAACTCAGGAGGTTAAGGGTTATGTTTTCTTTCATAGGTGGAAGCTTGGAGAGGTAAAAGGAAAAGAAAGGTGGGGGTGGGGATCTCATGAAAATCAAAGGGAGATCAATAGAATAGAGGAAAGAGACCAGAGGAGGGAGGAGGGAAGTGCTGGAAGATGATAAGATGATATTGGCCAAATTGTTATACATATTGTTCAGTTGTGTTTCTCTCTCTCTTTTTTTTTTGGCGGGGCGGGGGGATCCAATCCAGGACCTTGTGAATGCAAGGAAAGCACTCTACCAACTAAGTTATATCTCTAGCCCTTTATATATTGTTCAATTGTGTGTGTGAATGTATGAATTTGTAACAACAAATCCCACTGTTACATACAACTAGAATGCATCAATAAAAAATGAGGAAAGGTTAAAAAAAAAAAAAGAAAAAAAAAAAACACCTTGGTGCTAGGCACACAATGGATACCTAGCCAACCAGCCAACCATCTCTCCAAAAGAGTAAAAAACATTTCCTCTTTTGCTATTTGTACAAGGCATTGTGTTCGGCTGTGTTTAGGGTGCAGAGTTGAAAGTAATGTGTTCCCAAATAGTTCATAAAGGCTCCTGCTCCCACACTGGTTCCTGCCAACAGAATTCAAACACAGTATCAATTAGGGGACAGGTTATTATTTGCTTTGGGGTAGGAAGGAGGTAAGAGGAAAGAAAGTTATAACATTTAGGGATAAAAAGGTGAGTTTGTGATTTGAATCTTAGAGAAAACTTGACAGGCAGCTCTGACCAGAGTAATCTTATTTTGATAAATGCCCCCAGGAGAAAGAGGGTGATAATATGGGCAAAGAGAGACTGAAGAAGAACAGGAAGGGAGCCGTCCAAATTACTTACCCAAGAGACAAGAGCAGAATTGGATCTAATACTGGATAACATATAAAATGTTAACACTTGCATTGTCAAACCGAGCAGTCAGTTTTAAGTCATCAAAGATTTCTGGGTTTAGCTACAACAGTTTTTTTTTTTTTTTTTTTCAGGTTAAGCATGAAAGCAGGCAGACTAGCAATGCAAATACACAAGGAAATTTACCATCTTGGTTTAATAAACGAGTTTATGTGCAGTGTTGAACCAGCGCAACTTCCTTAATCCAGTATCTGATGAAGGAGCAAGGAGAGAAGAATTAATTTACCACACACTAATTAAAGAGGGGTATGCACTGTATATACGGTGAAAGTCTCTGAAATGAATATTTGATAAACAATATCTGGTAAATTAAAAACCTGAAATGTTAAATTAAATGCAAATTAAAAATCTGGAATGTTAAATTAATTAAATACAGAAAACTGCATCAAATAACATTACAGGTCTCAGTTAAATCAGGGAAGGGGAAAAAAAAAAAGCCAAGTTACTCAGCATCACATCTTGCCAGTGTGCACTCCTGATTCACCTGTTGGGAATAAATAAGGGTGCCAAGAGCTTTGGCTTTATTTGTGAATTTACATATTGCATTCACAACCATTTCTGGGTACGTTTTACTTTTGAAGCTAGCTGGGGAATAAAATGGACTTTTTTATTTTATGCCAGATTTATTCAAATCACTGAATTCTCTTCCAGCTTGAGATAAAAATGGCTAAATTGCTATGCAAAGGATACCCTCCAATGCAGTAATTCACACTGAGCTCACGTTTAAAGTGCAGAAGAGCAGGCACAGAGAATCAGGCTCAGAGTGCTCCTGGAGACCTGACTTTGGCCTTGGCTTTGTAGTGGGGAAAGACTGAAATTCCCCAGTTGTCCTGTAGGCATGAGCCCCATTGCCATGGAAGGGAGTGTACTGGCTGGAGGTCAGTCATGATTCCTTGGATTCTTGAGACAGAGATGCCTGTAGCCAGATATGGTGGTGCACACTTGTGATTCCTGCTACTCAAGAGGCTGAGCAGGAGGATTGCAAATACAAGGACAGCTCAGGCAATTTAGTAAGATCCTGTATCAAAAGAAAATATAAAGATATGGATGTGCCATATGTGGTGGCACATGCCTGTAATCCCAACAGCTGGGGAGGATGAGGCAGTATTGCAAGTTCAAAGCCAGCCTTAGCATTGGCAAGGCACTTAGCAACTCAACGAGAACTTGTCTCTAAATAAAATACAAAATAGGGTTGGGGATGAGGTTCAGTGGTTGAGTGCCACTAAGTTCAATCCCCAGTAACCCCTGCCAAAAAAAAAAAAAAGAAGAAAGAAAGAAATGGACATAATTTTCCTATGTTCGTATACGAATACACAACCAGTGAAACTCCCTATCATGTACAACCACAAGAATGAGATTTTAACTAGAATAAGTTATATTCTAAGCCGGGCCAGGTGGCACATGCCTGTAATCCCAGTGGCTCTGGAGACTGAGGCAGGAAGATCAAAAGTTCAAAACCAGTCTCAGCAACAGCAAGGCGCTAAGCAACCCAGGGAGACTTTGTCTCTAAGTAAAATGCAAAATAAGGCTGGGAATGTGGCTCAGTGGCTGAGTGGCCCTGAATTCAATTCCCGGTATTCCACCCCCCAAAAAGAATGAGTTATACCCCATGTATGTATAATATGTCAAAAATAGACTCTACTATCCTGTATATAAAAAAAGAACAAATTTGAAGAAAAAGAATACACACACACACACACACACACACACACACACACACAAACAAACAAAAACATGCTGGAGATGTGCCCAGTTGTGGAGCACCTAGGTTCAATCCTAGCATGTTCAAGAACCTGGATTCAATCCCCAGTACTTGGAGAACAAAATACAATGGTGTGTGTGGGGGGACAGGGTTGCGGTGGGAAGGAGAGAGAATAGGAGATGCCTATAAACCTTGTCTTCTGACTCTTGATTTCCACACAGAATCAACCCTAGTTGGTCTCTTGGATTTAAAACTCTGCCCTGTTTCTGATCATTGAGCAATTCTGGGTAAAGCACAAATTTCTCCTTTCCTCCTTTTCCCTGCCTAGATGAAGGTCCTAATGCGGACACCTCAGACAGCTGCTGGGGGGATTAACACATTGCCATGAGTGTCTCCTTCGTTTTGTTCTAACTTCTTCAGGGCAGCCAGCATTCTAAAGCTGTCAGGAACCAGAGGAGTTTTTTTTTCAGACTGAGTCTCCGGGTATCTATGTTATGAACTTGAGATATAGAATTTTGATTTCTGGAAGAAAAAGAATAAGGTGTATTTAAAGAATGGCAAACTTTAGGGATTGGATTATCTCACCTTTCTTTGGGCCACATAGAACCTCATATATGTATCCCTGTTTGGGCACTTGTTCTCTAAGGCAACTGTTTTAAAAATCGTATGAAATCATAAAAATTACTTAAAGTAATAACAGTAAATATGAAAACATTCTCTATAAAATAATTCAAACAAAACAACTCTCAACTCAGATGGGACTCTCAACTACAACTCTCCACTGCAACTCTCAACTCGGATGCTCCCTTACCATGGGGTTTGTGTGGACCCTTCTAAGCCTTTACATGTCTTACATATGCATAACCCTATAGAAAAGTCTTTTTATTTTTGTGCTGGGGATTAAACCTAGAGGCCGTTTACCACTTACATCTCTAGTTCCTTTTATTTTTGACCCTGGATCTCTCTAAGTTGTTGAGGGTTTTGCTAAGCTGCTGAGACTGGCTTCAAACTTGCAATCCTCCTGCCTCAGCCTCTTGAGTTTCTGGGGTTACAGGCATGAGTCTGGCAAAAACAATGTTTTCAAGTAAAAATATTTTGTTTGCATAGTTTTGTGTGCACCTATCATTTTTGCAACTTGCCATTTTTTTTACAACTGTATAATGTGTTGAAGAGTCTTATGTCATTGAATTAAGGATCTATTTTATTCTAAACTGCTGCACAGAAGGTGCAGCTGTGTCATAACTTATGTAATTACTTCTATATCTATGGCACTTTAGCTTTTTCTAGTTCTCCACTAACATTAAGCTGCATTCATTGGCCATGTCCCTGTTTTTGTTTTTTTGTTTTTTTTTTTTTTATGGTTCTAGGGATCAAACCCAGGGTCTCATGCATGCTAGGCAATCACTATACCTTTGAGCTAGACCTCCAGGCCCTTTGTTTTTCATTTTATTTTGTAACAAGTTCTTACTAAGTAGCCCAAGTGGCCTCGAACTTGCAATCCTCCTACCTCAGCCTCCTGGGGAACTGACAGTACAGATTGAATTACAGTGCCAGTTGGCCATGTTCTTTTGTTTAGTTTCTAAAGAAGTGTGCAGAAAAATGGAGTCTAGGGAGAACATATTAAAAATGTTCTTGATGGTCAGACGCGGTGGCTCACACCTGTAATCCCAGCTGCTTAGAAGGCAGACACAGGAGGATCACAAGTTCAAAGCTATCCTCAGCAATTTATCGAGGCATTAAGCAACTCAATGAGACCCTGTCTCTAATAAAATACAAAATAGGGTAGGGATGTGGCTCAGTGGTAGAGTGCCCCTGAGTTCAATCCCTGGTACATGCCCCCACTCCCCAAAAAACCAAAAATTAAAACAAAACAAAAACAACAAAACAAAACAAAACAAAATGTTCTTGATGCTGCTGATTTGCCTTTGGAAATGGATGGACCACATTATACTCCCACCAGTGATATATAAAAGTATTTGTTTTCCTACAAAGTTGAAACTGAATTCCATATGTATCCTACCTATCTATTGCCAATCTGAATTTACTATTGCTGCTGCTGCTACTATTAAAAAAGTAATTTGCCCTCATTTGCATTTCTCTGAATACCAAGAAGGCCAAGTAACTTTTGTAGTTACAGTCATAGTTGTACATAATGATGGGATTTGTTGTTGCATATTCATACATGCACACAATATAACAATATAATTTGGCCAATATTAATCCCTAACATTTCCCCTTTCCCTCCCCTCTCTTGGTCCTTTTCCTCTATTTGATCTCCCTTTAGTTTTTATGAGATTTCTGTGCTCTGCACCCCAACCTTTCTTTTCCTTTTCTCCTCTAGCTTCCACATATGAGAGAAAACATAACAACTCTTGAACTTCTGACTTTGGTTTATTTTGCTTAACATAATGGTCTCAAGTTCTATCCATTTTCCTATAAATGACATAATTTCATTTTATTTTTCTTTATGGCTGAATAAAACCTCACTGTGTGTATGTATGTGCATGGGCGTGTGTGTGTGTGTGTGTGTGTGTGTGTGTACATGATATTTTCTTGATCCATTCATCCATTGATGGGCATCTAGGTTATAATGGACACCAAAATTTGGCTGTTGTAAATTGTGCTGCTATAAACGGGGGTATGCCTGTATCACTGTATTGTGATGACTTTAATTCTGTAGTATAAATACTGAGTGTGGCATAGCTGAGTCATATGGTGGTTCAATGTCTAGTCTTTTGAGGAATCTCCAGACTGATGTCCACAGTGGTTGTACAAATTTACAGTCCCACCAACAATGAAAAAGTGTTTCTTTTTCTCGACATCCTAACTGGCATTTATGATTGTTGTTTGGATTTTGATGACTGTCATTTTGACTGGCATGAAGTTAAATATCAGTGTAGTTTTAATTTACATTTCCCTAATTGCTAATCATGCTGAACATTTTTTTTTCTATATTTGTATTTCTTCTTTTGAGAAGTGTCTATTTCATTTATTTGCCCATTTATTAATTGATTTTTTTTGGTGTTAATTTTTTGAGTTCTTTATACATTCTAGATATTAATTCTTTGTCAGAAGAGTAGCTAGCAAAGATTGTCTCCTGTTCTGTAGTTCTTTCTTCACATTCCTAATTGTTTCTTTTGCTTTATAATTTGATGCTGACCCATTTATTAACTCCTGGAATTATTTCCTAAGCTTTATTGAGAAAGCTATTTCTTGTGCCTGTATGCTGGAGTGAGTGTTGATGAAGTTGCCTCGTCTCTGGTCTAATACCTAGGTGTTTGATCTATTTTGAGTTGATTTTTGTGCAGGGTGAGAAATAAGGGTCTAATTTTGTTCTTCTGCATATGGAGAACCAGTTTCCCCAGGACCATTTGTTAATGAGGCTGCCTTTTCTCCAATGTATGTTTTTGGCATATTTGTCAAGGATCAGATGACTGTAGATGTGTGAATTTGTCTGTCTTCTATTCTGTACCCTTGGTCTACATGTCTGTTTTTACACGAGTACCATGCAGGTTTTGTAACTATAGCTGTGTGGTATAATTTGAAGTCAGATATTGTGATACCTCCAGCAGTGTTTTTTAGGCTTAGAATTAGTCAAGGAACTTTTTTTTTTTTTTTTTAAATCAACCTCTTATATTTTCTCTTTCATCAAGTGTCTGTTCATGTATTTACTTAAATTTTATTTTTTACTTTTTATTTTGAGATGCTGGGAATCAATCCAGGGTCTTAGGGCATGATTGGCAGGTGCTACTAAACTACACTGCCAGTCCCATGTTTAACTTTTCAATTGAGTCACTTTTCTTTTTCTTGAGTGATTGGTTTATAGTTCTTTATTTATTCTAGATGTTTATCTGGTGTTACAAAGAGTCCCCATTTTGCTTTTCTTTTGTGTGTGTGTGTGTGTGTGTGTGTGTGCATGTATTGCCTTTTTTGTTGCTTTTGCAGTGCTGGGGAAAGAGCCCATGGCTTCATATATTCTATATGGTGTTTTAAAGGTAGACTAATTTTTATGATAGTTAGAATGATAATTCTATGATAATAGAATAATCTATAATAATAATTCTATCAGCATAGGATAACTCTAGTATAAGACTAGTATCATAATTCTATGATAATAATTCTATTATCATAGATTGTCCTATGATAATAGAACTTATTATTTTTACTTAAAATATTAAAATTTGTGTACTGCAATTATTTGTTGACATGTCTTCTCTGCACCAATAGATGACAAATTTCTTTTTTCTTTTTTTTTTTTTAAATATTTATTTATTTATTTTTAGTTCTCGGCAGACACAACATCTTTGTTGGTATGTGGTGCTGAGGATCGAACCCGGGCCGCACGCATGCCAGGCGAGCGCGCTACGGCTTGAGCCACATCCCCAGCCCCGACAAATTTCTTGATACCAGATAATCTGCTCTATTTATTTCTATGTTTCTAGTGCTTAGTGCACTGCCTGGCACATGTGTTTCATAAATGTTTATGAATAAAAGAAAAAAATGAATGAGTAAAGTAAATCAAGAAGGATTTCAGAATTGCAAACGTCTACCACAATATGATTTTGATTGACATAAAGTAAAGTTGAGGTGAAGAATGGTATTGTTAGAAATGTTGTTACTGAAATAAAAGAATATTGTACCAGTGGTTCTATTTCTGATTCTATTTTATTCAACACTTAAAAAAAAGAATGATTTGGGGTCGGGGGTGTAGCTCAGGGGTGGAGATCATGTTGAGCATGGGAGGACAAGGGCTTGATCTCTAGCCCCACACATACACATGAAGGAATGAGTTGTGTGAAATCTCAGCAGGTCTCCTTGGGAGACTTGCAGAATATAAAATATAAATAGTTAATATAACTGTGATTAATTCAAGATCCAAAATTATCTTATAAGTAGGTGAAAGTATTGGTTGAGGAAAAATCTCCCAAGATAAAGATTTCTGGAGAACCAACATTGTTGGTGTGCCTTTCTTGCTCTTTCAGTAAACAGTAAAATAGTTAATTGAGACACCTCTGCTGTCAAGGTACTCAGGGAAATTTCTGATTTTAGATATAAATCTGAGGCAGAAGTCCATATTAGAGATTACCTGCTGGGGGGACAATATACAGTAAAAAAGATGTGCAGCTGGGCACCGTGGCATACACCCGAAATTCCAGCACCTAGGGAGGCTAAGGCAGGAGTATCATGAGTTCAAAATCAGCCTCAGCAACTTAGAAAGGCTCTAAGCAACTTACTGCGACCCTGACTCAAAAGAAAAAATAAAAAGAGCTGGGGATGTAGTTCAGTGATAGAGTGCTCCTAAATTTAATCTCTAGTACCACAAAAATCAAAAGGAACAAACAACCCCCCACCCCCGCAAACAAACAAAAAAATCAAACAAATATACAACAAGTGGGAAGCTGAGTCACCATTTAAGATTAGTGTCAGAAGTCAAGTAGCATCACTTCTGTAGGACACGGGCGTCCAGATTTAAGGGATGCAACATGAACTCCATCTCTTAGTGGGAGGAATATCAATATAGTGTACCATGAACTTGGAGGATGGAGATACATTGCCAGATGCCAGTCTGCCATCATATATATCCCTAAAGAGACACTGGATTCTCTGTGAGAACGTTGGGTATCCTAGATAACCTTCCCGAGGGAGCTCTATTTGTAAAATATTTCAGAAGAAATGTATTGGGAAGCTGGTCTGACATTCAGGAGACTTGAGTTATGATCAAATTATCATAACCTTTGAAATTGGGGTATTATGTAACATTTTAGGGCAGCAGTTTCCTCTCCTATAAATAAGGTAATAGTGGGGATTTAACTCAGGGGTGCTTAACGACGGAGCCCTATCCCCAGCCCTTTTAATTTTTATTTTGAGACAGGGTCTTGCTAAATTGATTAGGATCTTGCTAAATTGCTGATATTGGCCTTGAGCTTGAATTCTCTTGGCTCAGTCTCCCAAGTCATTGGGATTACAGGCATGTACCATCATGCCTGGCCACTTCTAAAGGTTTCTAAAGTTTCATCACACTGAGCCCACGGTTTCCAGGTTGATATGCTTTTCCATTACTCCTGTACAGTTTGTAATCTCCAATCTAAACACACACACATCAACTGATATTTGGTGGTAAAAGATGGGAGAGCAAAAGTCAGAGTATCATAATGATACATTTATTACCAAGATAGATTTGGAACATGCTATTGAGGAAGTTCCCAAGTCTGAGGCTCAGATTTTCTGAATATTTTTAAAAGTCCATGAAGAGTCCTCAAAACACTGTGGAGAAAATCTGAATAATAAGATATATCAATGTTTAAATTGGCAATTTAAATTAGAATAGGCAGTTACAAATCACATCAGATCAGCCCTGACACTAACTGAATTAAATGGGCTATGAAATCACATTCTAAGTCTCATTCCCAAGTGATAAAATTAGACCATTTGTGAGAGAAGAGGGGCACCTGAGTTCGTATGAATTGCATTTACAGTTTTTTTTTTTAGTACCCAATTTATCCCAGGCAGTAAGCAGCATGAGCCTATTTTCAAATTAATACATCACATGAGACTAATGTTTAAACAGGGAAGAACAGGTAATAATTAAAGTTTGGCTCATCCTTTGATGAAAGGTGAAGAACATAGACATGCCCTTGGCTAAATAAGATTATGTCATTATATGTATATATACATGAGTTTGTGTGGTACATAACCACATATTTGTGTGTAAGTACATATACGTATATAATAAACATATACAATTAGTACACTAGGGTACACAAAATGTAAATATGAACATGATCAAAGAAGTGAAACCTCAGAAGGATAGTAATGCTCATTGAAAGCTCAAATTAAATGTGATTTAAAGAAGAACTGCAAAAAGAAGAAGAAGAAAGAACAACTACAAGGGCACCATCTGTTTGGTAAGCCATCTTGTGCAAGGAAATAAAACATACAGAAGGATTTGTGGGCTTAAAGACACACACCCCTCTCGGCATGTGCAAGCACACACATGCACATTACAATTAAGGACTCATCAGAATTAATATTAAGCCTCTGGTTTCCTTTTTTCTTTAGCATGAATCCAATTCTATCTTGAGGTTTTTGTTCAGGAAGAAAAAAAAAATATCTCCATGTTTATAAACTCCCTCTGGCCTCCCCAAGCACATACATGTGATGAGTCCAGAAATAGAGTTGCAACCCTGTATTCTGCAGTAATTTAAAAAGAGGCTTCCAAATTGATCAAATTATGTTTTTATGTATATATGAATATGCCACCATGAAACCCACCATTCGGTATAAATAATATTCACCAATAAAAAATTATCTCAAAAAAAAAAGAAGAAGAAAAGAAACTTTCTATATATCAGTAGCATTTCCCTGTAGGTATAGTCAATTTCCCCCAGCAATAGAAGATATAATTATACTGATGTAAATCACAGGGAGATGACTAGGAGGGATTGGCCTTTCACCTTCTTTAATTCATTGAAAGATCTTATCTTTTTGACAGGTACTATCCGGCAGTAGACAAGAAGCTGGGAGGCAGGATATTTTTCTGGTAATTAATTTGCCTGGAGAGGAAAAAAATAACACATCTATTGCAAACACTCAAAAGAAGTGAGATAATCTCAGTTTAGCAGAGAGTTCTCCAAGTCTTTTTCGTCCCCTTTTAATAAGTGTCCTGTGCCCTCTCATGTTTTGTTTTGTTTTTTTCCTCAATACTAGGGTATTGAACCCAGGCTTTCCATGTGCTGGGCAAGCACTCTACCACTGAGCCTCAGCTGCCCTCTCAATCTATGTTCATAGGTCTCTTTCACTCTCTTCCTCTACCATAAAGCATTATCTATTGTTTCAGACCTCTTGTTTGCAAAATGTTAATATATCAATAGACCAATATACATACACATACATATATAATGTATATACACTCAAGCATAGGTATACTTTTTTTTTTTTTTTCTTCCTTGAAATGAATCTTTGCTGCCAGCCTGTATGCTTTGCCTTGTTTATACAGAAAAATCAACACCGGGAGAAGCCAGCATTCTGAGAACTACTTTCCACCCCCACCAGGCCTGTGACTTCCTTTCTCAGTTGCTTCCTGGTTTACTGATTCTGTTCAAGAGACACTTCCTTTAGGACAAAACCACCTGGGGCACAGCCTTGGATGTCTAGGATTGCGTGAGAGTCAAAGCAGCTCTAAAGTCTGATGGGAGTTGGTGCTGAGAAACCCAGAAGCCCAAAGGGATGGAGCATCTGCCACCCAGCTGGAAATGAAAAGATGCCCCAAGTTCCGTGGTTTCTCTTCCCTCCACCACACTCCTTTTCTTTTTGTGGCAAATCTTGAAACAAAGCTGGAGCAAAAGTGCTTTTCATTCAGTGGGTGGCGAGGTTCTGACTCAGACTTTGCAAACATGACATTGCTTGAACCTCAGGATGAACGCTCCCACAGGATTCCAGAGAAGCACAGCTGCCTGAGCCACTGTATGGCATCCTACCTTGGGAATTCCAGCAGAGCTGGGGAGGTGGCTGCACAGGTGCAGGTCTTCTGAGGCACATGAATGGAATTGCCAGAGTTCAAAGGGGTTTTTGAACTTGAGACCTGGGCTTTCTTGGTTGCATTTCGTCTATTTGCTCAGCAGGTTTAGGTCTGGAACTACTAAAGCACAAGGTTCTCAGACAGTCACTGATATATTTTAAGAAATCAGATTTTGTTACTAAAAAAAAAATTAGGAATTTAGCCAGATGTGGTAGTGCTCACCTGTAATCCCTGCTTCTTGGGACGCTGAGGCAGGAGGATTGTTTGAGAATAGGACTTGGGACTCTAGTGTGCTAGAGTGTTTAGCATAAATATGGTGACCTCCTGCGAGTGGGGGACCCCCAGGTTGCCTCAGGAGAGTCGAACTTACCCAGGTGAGAAATGGAGTAATCAAAATTCACATGCTGATCCATAGTGGGATCTCATCTGTGAATAAACTCTGCACTCCAGTCTGAGCAGAATAAGATTCTGCCTCTTAAATATAATAAATAAATAGCATTGCAGTGTCAAATATGAGGGATTGTTAAACAAATTACATGTCCATATGATGGGATAATACATAGGTATTTTTTAATGATGCAGTAGAGGCTAGTGGGAAAATTTTATGATATATTGTTATATGAAAAAGCATTTTAAAACTCTGGTTCTACATTCTGAATATTCAGAAAAAAAAAACTTACCCATGAGAAAGAATAAATGAGGCCTATGGAAAGATTGAAAAATATATTCCAAATATATTAAATATATTCCAAAATATATTAAAACACTAGCATTAGTTAACCATGGGTAGTAGAAAAGTAGGAAATTTAATTTAAAAAAATGTTTTAAAAGTAAAAGGAAATTTAATTTTTGTTTGTTGGTTTATCTGTATTTTAAACTACAGAAACTGTGCATTACTTTTCATTTCTGTATCAGTAATAATTATAATAATATAATTTATTTTTAAATTATCTACATTTATTATTATATTATTATTATTATTACTATTATTATTTGTAGTACCATAGATTGAACCAAGGAACATTCTGCCTCTGATGTATATCCTGAACCCTTTAAAAACAATTTTTTTTTTTTTTTCTGAAAGAGGGTCAGTAGCTCTTATAATTCTAGCTACTCGGGAGGCTGGGGCAGGAAGATCATGTTTGAGGCCAGCCTCACCAACTCAGTGAGACGCTGTCTCAAAATAAAAAAAATGAAAAGACTCGGGATGTAGTTCAGCATTCCTGGGCTCTGTCTCAGCATTGCCAAACAAAACAAAACATCATATGGTGTTCTTAGTGAGTCCTCTCCCCCACCCCAATGCTGGACATGTAAACCAGGAACTTGTGTTCGTAGGCAACAACTCTACCATTGAACTACATCCCTAGCCCCTGAAATTCTCGCTTTTACATTTGTCACTTAGCATCAACTGAGGCATGGTTACAGAAGAATCAAATAATAGGAAGCACCCAGACATCCTTCAGAATGTCATAATCTTTGGTCCTGAATATGCTGGAATGTGGCACTCATCCTTATTCCCGGCTCAAAACCCACATTATATAGTAAATGAATACATTGGCAGGAGGCAAGCATTTCAGGGTGGAGTTGATGTTTTACAAGCTGAAGGGCAACTGACTTCATTATGGAAAAAGTTTTTTTAGCTAAATATTTTTTGCTGGTGAATATATACATACATTTTATATACATTTATATAGAAGTATATATATATAATATTTATTAATATATACAAAATATTTATATAATATATGAATATAAAATATTTATATTATATATGAATATATAATACACATAATATATTATTAAATATATGTAATATAAACATTTATATTATATAAAAATATATATGTATACATAATATATTTATATACATACACATATATATATTTTTTCAGTACCAGGGTTGAACCCAGGGGTGTTTAACCATTGAGCCATGTCCCCAGCACTTTTTACTTTTTGAGACAGGGTCTTGCTAAGTTGCTTAGAACCTTGCTAAATTGCTGAGCCTGGCCTTGAATTTGTGATCTTCCTGCCTCAGCCTCCCAAACATCTGGATTACAGGCATGCACAACTTCGCCCAGCTGGTGAGTGTTTTGATATAAGAATTTTAGTCCAAAATATCTGAAGTGATATAGGCCACTTTTTGGCCACAACATCCTAATCCATTTTAGTGTGCAGAGACATTGTGAACTTGCTCATCACCTTTGCTAAATTTTTACTTGGTATCCTTGCAGTAAGTGAATGGCAATTAGGTACAGTCTCATGGATAAATGGCAATGTTTTAGATGTGCCGTGGAACCATGAACCATAGAACCATGAGCCATTGCCAACCTGACATCTTTGATCTTTTCATTGATTACTTGACTTACTTTAGTTAGAGAAACCTTGGGCTTACTAGCCTGAGAGGCAGATGATGATTCAGTCCTCCATGGCCCACTGTGGAACAATTGCCCACATACCTGGTCTCTTATCTCTACATAAATTCTGCAAGGTAGGCATGGTTTCCTTCCTTTTGTAGATGTGGATACTGAGGTCAGAGAACTCAAGTCCTTGGGCCTAGAAACATGTACTGCTAAGGAACCAAGAGCCATCTGACTGAAGATGTATTCCATCTTCAACACCATGGTTTCACCATCAGCCAAGACTCCATGGCCTTACTTGATTGTTTTCAAGTTGCTTGTTCAAATCCAGTCTATACACCTCCATCCTCATGGTGACTCTTACCATTCTTTCCTCCTTTCCTCTTTCCTTACATCAATTCTATCCTTTATTTCTTATATTCCTCCCATCTCTTTCTTTCTCTTTGTTTAAAAGAGAACAGCAATTACATTTAAGAAAAAGTGATGGGCAATTTTATTCATTGTTCTCTATTCTGTAATCTACCAAAGTCAACTCTTTCTCTTTTCAAAAAGTTTTGCAAAGTTGAGAAGGCAGCTCAGCAGCACAGTGCTCACATGAGGCCCAGGGGTCTATTCTCTGCATCACGCACATACCAAGTGGTGCTGTTATAGTTCTTCTCTTTAACTCAGGCTATCATATCAAACCATTTTACTTTACTAACAGAAGAAGGGGAAGAAGGGATTTTTTGGGGGGTGGGTACTGGGGCATTCTACCAATGACTTACATCTTTAGGATCTTTTCTTTTCTTTTCTTTTGAGGCAGGATCTCACTAAGTTTCTGAGGCTTGTCTTGAACTTGAGATCCTCCTGCTTCAGCCTCTGGAGTTACTGGGATTACAGGCCTGTACTACCACATCCTGCTGGTACTATTGTTCTTAAACAAAACAAACCACCCCCCACAACTCTTTATTAAAAAATATTTGAGGTCTGGGGTTGTGGCTCAGTGGTAGTGTGCTTGCCTTGTGTGCGTGGGACACTGGGTTCGATCCTCAGCACCACATAAATAAATAAAATAAAGGTATTGTGTCCTACAACTAAATATATATATATATATATATATATATATATATATATTTGAAATAAATAAAAATAGAGCATTATAGTGAACCCCCACAAAGTTTCATAAACGTTCTTGTGTCTTCTAAATCCTCCATTCTCTTCACATTTGTTATTTTGAAGCAAATACAAGGTATCGTATCATTTCATCCATAAATGGTAAAGCATTTATCTCTAAAAAAGGGGAGGAGTCCTCAAAAAACCCACAATGCCATCATCATATCTAAAAATACTAACAATAATTCTTTAACATCTCAAACGCCTAGAAACATGTTCTAGTTTTCAATTGTTTCACAAATGTCCTGTTGCTTTTATAGCTCATGTGAATGATCATCCAAATGAGGACCACACATTATGAATTTTTTGATAACTCTTCTGAGTTTATTAATCAATAGATCTGTTTCTCCACCTATCACTCTCTGTTTCTCCACCTGTCACTCTCTCTGTGTCTCTGTCTCTCTCTCTCTCTCTCTGAGGGTCTGTCCTGTCTCTCTCTCTGTCTTTCCAGACAATGTGATTTATGTATTGAACAAACAGGATATAGAGTTTGGCCTATAGAGTTTCCAGTCTGGATTTTATGGATCACATCCCTGTAGATTACTTGTTTTTCTGTTTTCCCTTTACTTTTATTTTTTGATACTGGGAATTGAACCTGGGGGTGCTTTACCACTGAGCCACATCCTCAGCAGTTTTTTTTTTCTTTTTCTTTTTCTTTTTTTATTTTATTTAGAGATAGAGTCTCACTGAGTTGCTCAGGCTGGCTTTGAACTTGGAATCCTCCTGCCTCAGACTCCTAAGTTGTTGGTATTACAGGTATGCACCACCACATCAGGCTTTTTTCCTTTTAAATTGATATTTTGATTTAGAAGCTGGACCAGACTCGGATTCAGCTATCTTTCAGGATGAGTATTCATAGGCGGTGTTTGGTTCTTCCTTTGGGAACACATACTGACTCTCTCCTTTTTTTTGATATTAGCAGTTGTTGAGTCTTTGCCTAGGACCATCAATTCATTTGTGGCTGCAAAATGGTGATATTCTGATTCCATCATTTCTCATTTATTATACTGTTATTCTACACAATATATACATTTACTACCCAGAATATTTCTATAAAGCTCAACTCATTCTCATCTACTATTTACTAAATGGGTACCTATACCAGGCATTTTATATGTAATGTTTCATAAATCAAAGCACTAATAATTTGTCAGCCATTGCCCCATATAATTAACTCTCAGACATTTTTCATTTGGTTGAAATATTTCCCTTCCTCTTTTTGTCCTTCTTTTCTCATGTCCCCTTTGTTTTTCATTTGGATCTTACTTACTCCCCCTTTGGATTGGTTTCTGCAGAGATAGTCACATCAGTGACCCCTATGAGGTTACCAGGAGAGCTGGAAACTCTCAGCACAGAGAGAATAAATTTTCTCTCTCTCTCTTTTCCAGTGCTGGAGATGGAGCCCAGGGCCTCTCATGAGTGAGGCAAGTGGTCTACCACTGAGCTGCGTCCCCAGACCCAGTAATTGAGTTTACACGGTGTTCTCTTTTTGGCTGTTTAAGAAAACACAGTGGTTTCCCAGCAGTACTACCCAGTGCAGCTGGATTTACTGGTGGTGTACCTGAGCAGGTCATGTTTTACTGGAATCCCTGAGATTTGAAGGACGAAGCTCATTCTGGAATGTATGTGTTCAAATTTACCATTTGAACACATTTGCAGGTGCCTCATTATAGCTTTCAGCCTGTTTATGAAGTTTGTGAGTGGACTGCTAAATTGATTGTTTTGTTTTGTTTGTTTTTTTAAGCTGTTTTTTTTATTAAAGGGTTTAAATCAATATTTTAAGTGTCATTTGTGTGATATAAGAGGCTATCCAATACTAAATCAAAGAATGCTGTGATTTCCCATAAAACTGTTTCTGGTCCACAAAATCTTAGGGTACTAGAAAAAAAAAATCTTTGCAGCTGGAGGCTCAGCTTTTGTTGAATAGATGAGACCCAGAGGCAAGCAGGGAGAGACATTTTTAGGCAAATGAACCTTCAAATAATACCAGAGCACCTCCAAGGCTGGGTTATGTTAAAGCACTTCACCCAAATGTTCAGGCCAGTCTGGGCTGGAGGAATCAGTCTTCCTGAGATGAGGCTCAATCAGGTTATTTAGGGAAAGGAAGTAAGGATTTGGAGGGTTAGGTCAAGTCCTGGTGCTGCCACTTCCTAGAGAGGATTTCTAGACTTGAATTTCTCTGGGTTTCACTTAGAATGGTTGTAAAAATTAACCAAGATCATGCCAGCATTTTGAAAATCTTAAAGGCCTATTCAAATGGAAAATATCTTAATCAATATTTGTTTTAGTTGTTAAAAAAAAAGGCATAATAGAGATGGCACAGTAGGATGCACCTGTAGTCCCAGCTACCTGGGAGGCAGAAGGAGGAGGGACGCTTGAACCCAGGAGTTCCAGGCCTGGGCAACATCCAGAGACCCAGTCTAAAAACAAAACAAATCAAACAACAACGAAACAAAAATTAATTGCATAAGTTAAGAAAAAAATGTAAACTATTATATAATCTCATTTTTTAAACAGATAAACTTTTTTTTATAACTTAATTTTATTCATTCATTTTTATGCGGTGCTGAGGATCAAACCCCCAGTGCCTCCCACGTGCTACGCAAGCGCTCTACCCCCGAGCCGCAACCCCAGCCCCATCTCATTTTATTATTTTTATTTTTGCATATCATTTCAAATTTTAGACTTTTAGTAATGTTAGAGTACCATTTCATATTTTTCCTTTGTAGCTTAACATTTTTTTATTAATATAACTCTGGGTTGCTGTCTTATCTTTATACTTACATGTGATAACCACAGTGAAACATTTAAGCAGTTTCACTTTTACATATGAAACTGCCAAGGCCATCTTTGCACAGGAATTATTTCCTTAGGATAAATTCCCAGGGGTGTGATGACTGGCTGAAAATATATGGGTGTTTTTATGACTCTTAATAGATTTTGCCATATTGCTTTCCAGAGACTCGTAACAATGAACCTGACACCAGCAATGAATGTGTGTCATTTAAAATGCTTATTTTAAATCAATTATTCACCAGCCATATGTGAAGGCATGTGCCAGGATCCTTGTCTGCCAGGAGCTTCCATTTCTGACTCATTCATTCATAAGAACTAAAGCAAGAAGACGGTGTGTGCTGACTGAATGAAGAGTTCTATCAGCATTCTAGAAAAGCCAGCATATTGTTGTATACAATGCTTGCTTGCCTGCTTGTTTGATTTTTTTTTTAATTTTATAGATCTAGTGATATATTTGCAAATTTTCTGAAACATACAGAAAACCAGCATACGGTGCATGATGTGGAATCTTCCACGAAAGTGTAGGTAGAAGCAGGATTTTTTTTTTTTTGTCCTACTAGTTTTCAAAAGCTTATCTTTTTCTACCTATCAAGGCCTTGCCTTTTTTTTTTTTTTTTTTTTTGGTGGGAGCAGGGGCTGTCAATGCAGTAGGTAATGTTTCAAGAGGATGACTGAACCCCACGTGGGTATTAATATGTATGATTTCAAGCTATGGAATTATAATGACATCCATCATCTGGGCATTTATATCTTTCAGATTTTCAAAGCTCTTTCTTGTATTTTTCTCATTTGATGCTCACAACAATTCCATGAGGAAGGCTGGGATGGCATTATCACCTCTATTTGACTAATGGGAGACCTGAGGAACAAAGAGATTTGCTTAAGATAGCACCCCTTCTCAGGGTGGACACACCTGCTTTTCTCTTGTCTCCTGGCCTTTTCATCTTTTGGTACTAGAGACTGAGCCCAGAGGTGATCTACCACTGAGCTACCTCCCCAGCCCTTTTTATTGTGAAATAGTGTCTTGCTAAATTGCCCAGGCTGGCCTTGAACTTGTGATCTTTCTGCTTCAGTCTGAGTAGCTGGGATACAGACACATACCTGTAATGTCTCTAAACATAACTCACTGCGGTTCTCAAATCATCTGAGAATTGCTTGCAGTCTCAGCCATAATTTTCATCTAATATCAGCTCTCAGGACCAGATACCAATTTTATTAAAACAGTCAGCATGCCAGGTTGCTAGTTTGTAGAAACCCAAAGCAGTTACACTCCTGAAATCCCAGCTACTCAGCAGGCTGAAGCAGAAGAATCATGAGTTCAAAGACAGGCTCACCAACTTAGTAAGGCGCTAAGCAACTCAGTGAGACCCTGTCTCAAAATTAAATACAAAAAAAGGGGGATGGGGCTGTGGCTCAGCAGTAGAGCGCTTGCCTCACACGTGTGAGGCACTGGGTTCGATCCTCAGCACCACATACAAATAAATAAACGAAATAAAGATATTATGTCCATTTACAACGAAGCAAAATATTTTTAAAAATACAAAAAAAGGGCTGGGGGGAGGGTGCTGGGGATGTGGCTCAAGCAGTAGCACGCTTGCCTGTCATGCGTGCGGCCCGGGTTCGATCCCACATACAAAGATGTTGTGTCTGCCGAGAACTAAAATAAATAAGTAAATATTAAAAATTCAAAAAATAAAAATATTTTTTTAAAAAAAGGGCTGGGGATGTGGCTCAGTGGTTGAGTGCCCCTGGGTTTAATCCCTGGTATTATTAAAAAAAAAAAGAGTGAAACATAAATTAACTTTGTTTTTCATTATAAAAGAAACATAGCTTCAGAAATATGAACATTATATTTAGACAGTCAGACTCTGTCCTTTCATGAAGAGAGCTTCATCTAAGACATTGTAAAGACAATATCTAATTAGCTGTCTTCCCATAGATAAAAGCATGAAGTTCAAGTCTCCAGTCAGTGTTTTTTACTATTATTGTTGTGGTTGTTGTTAATATTATTATCATTATCATTACTCCCCAAAAGTCTAGCTTTCTGTAAAGACTAAAGGCTTAACTCATTACATCCCACCTACTTAGCTTACGTCCTCTCCAGTTTCTGGTTTTGAACTTATTCCATTTGTTCACCTGGGAAAAAGGTAAATATAACAAAAAGAAATCAAGCCCTGACTCCACACAGTAGCTAACCGAGCATCTTAAATCAACACAGCCAGTGTAACTTGTACAGATTCAAGTAATTATTTTTGTCTGTAGGGTTTCCCATTGTCTCTCCTACCCAAACTTCCTGATCCTCAGACGCTCAACAATGAAGGCCCAGATGTTTATTGGTACAGAGCTCATGCTCGGCTTATGAAAGAAGATGCCATTTACAGTCCTGTCTGTTGGACCTTTGGTGTCACACCCTCTCTTTTGACTCCATAAAAGCAGTAGCAAAAAGCATTCCTCGAGACACAATGGAGCAACTTAGTAGCCGCCCCAGAGCTGGAGTTGGTATTAGGTTACCATTGTGTATGTTTTGTTTTTCATACCATACAGGTTTACAGGAAAGTTGGGATAAGGTCAGAGAAAGTGCGTAATCGTTATCAGTTTGCTGAGGCCACACCCGAATGCCAAGTTGGGTGCTGAAACAAGATGGAACTTGATGATTATTTGGAACTTAAAGCAGCAAACGTTACCTTAGAAATAAGACTGTTTCAAAGTGGACCAAAGCCCGGCCCAAGCAATTTCTTTCAAAATGATGGACATTCTTGCGGGCTGATAATGTGCACCTCTTTGTGTGTCACACTACACAGTGTGCCTGCGGAACCCAGACTGGCCACAGCTGACCATCACAACAGCTGGTACTTGGGCCCTGACCGCACACTGTCTACAGCACTGCCTATTATCACACCAATTGAGATCTGAAACAGATTTGCTCCTGTTCCCAGAAAGAAACTCACATAGCAAAAGCTTGATAGAGTTTAATTAACCTCTCTCCTATTCAGTCCTATGATCCTGGTAATAACACCGATCATCTAGAACATTTGCTCCTACTCTAGCTGCTCGCATGCTGTTTTAATGAAATTCATATCTGGTCTTAGGAGCTGTCATTAGTTGAAAATTATGACCAAGCCTGCAAGCAACTCTCAGATGATTTTGAGAACCTCAAGAATTATTGTTTAGAGACACTACAAGCTACATTGGTCAATCTGTTTCTTTTCTTTTCAATTGAATTTACTCAACATTCATTGCATTCCTACTGTGTGCCAAGCACTGTGGTTACAAAAATGAACGGGATGCACGGTTTGCACCCTGAGGACTTCTTGATCTAGCAAGTTTGGGGGCCTGTCGTTCTTCCCTGACTTCTCACACAGCCATACTCTACTCCCACCCAGATGGGGCCCTGTTTCTCTTTATACCACATGTGGGTGTGTTCTCCATTCTGCTACGGTTAAGCTGTCTCTTAGCCATGTTTCTCTCTCTGCTGTGGTTCTTCCTTTTTCCCAGGTCTGAACAGAGGACTGAAGAGGATGGGCATGTTTATGTGGATTTGAGGATGAGGCCAGTTGTCACTATCAAATCAGTGGAGCCACAAACTTGGTGTGCCATGGATTCCTCAGGGGGAAAAAATAGTCATGCTGTGTTTTCTGAGTTATGGGAATCGAAGGAGTTGTGATTTTAATTCCCCAGAAGCATTTGAAGGCAAAGAAGACTCCAGTCTTTTATTCCTGTCTCCTGTTGGGGGAGAGTTTGCTAGTCATCACTGACCATTCGCTGGCCTGGCTCAGGATGGCTGTTTAGAAGTTTTAATTGAAAAATTGGCTTGAATTTTTCAGTTTGGACCTACAGATGAGAATCTACATTTTGAGGCAAAATTGAAAATGAGCAATTTGCCTTGAAAACAGGCATGTCTTCCAGCTTCCTATGACTAATGACACATGAAGGGAGTAATCACATAATTAGTTTGCCATTACTAAGAAACCATTTTCAGAGTCCATGAGATGTGGTTTGTAATAATTTCAGTGGTTCTGCACCAACAACCTAGACTTTGGAGGCCCACATTTGAAGACAAAGACCCAATTTCCAATGATAGAGCCATGGGGAATTCTTCTAACTGGGGGACAAAGCTTGGTGTAACTCATTTTCTTTGTATTTTGTTTAGAATCCAACCCTTGGATCAGGTTCAGGAAAAAACTTCCTTGAGGATTTGTAAACTTTTTACAGATCTCAGGCCCTACTCAGTTCATATGTTCGCCTTGATTCCATGCTGAGATGGAGAGTTTGATGGATCATATATCTTTTGTAATTTTTTTTCAGCTTGTATTACTATAAACTATAATTCCAGATAGACTGGGCTACTTTAAAAAAAATAACTAAAGGGAAATTAAGCTGTAAGGAGTGTATGTCTGAAAATGTTTACTGGGATAGTTGGGATTTTAATAAGAGAAACTTAAGTGATCCTATATAATAAGCAAAGTGAAATGGTAAAATAGCCTTTATTTTTCTCATCCAGAGTTAATGTTTAAAAGATTATATAAGTTGAACATTGTTGAATCTGGGTCATGGGTATTTCAGAGTTTTTATTCTGATTTTTTATATGTTTGAAATTTTCTATAATAAAACACAAAACTTTAATGAAATTCAACAGAAAATTTCGAAGAAGGAAGAGACTGATGATATAAAAGAAAATTGGAAAGAAAGAGGGAAGAGGAGAAAGGTGGAGAGAGAGTGAAGGAAAGAGAGAGAGGGACGGAGAACTTAGTTTTTTTTCAATTATGTAGTAAAAAGCCACAGGGCAACCATCTCTGGAGCCATTGAACAATAATAATAGTTCATAATAATAGCCCTTTACTGAATACTTAATACGAACTAGGGCTTTAATGAACATTATTGAATTTAGGCTTTACGGGCACCCTTTGACAAAAGCAGCGTCAAGGTCTGTATTTTTAAAAATGTAAGCACTGAGGCTTAAAGAGTGCCTGTGACTTGCTTCAGATCACACATCAATGAGTGGCAGATTATCTGTAACCAGAGCCCAGGCCCCAACGCATATTACTATCTAACAATTACTTTCCAAAGAGTGAAGAGGCTTGGATGGAAAAGAACTCTTCCTTTAGAACATGGTGGGAACACTTTGGAGCCAGACTGACCAGGCAAGGGCAGGCATATTGAGCCCTCACTTCCTCTTGTGTGAAACAGAGCACATAGTAGCTCCTCAATAAAGCTTAGCTATAATTTTTCTCTTGCCTGCTCACTATGTCTACTTCTGTTCCAACATGTATAAACACTGTTCCAGCTTTTCATGATACAAGAGACCATATCAGATGGACTTCAGAACAGCTTTTAGGCGTGAGAAGAGGCTTAAAAATCGATTTTATCTTAATGAAAACAGAATTCAGGCCTACTTGAAATTTACTTCAAAACAGCTTTACTTCTAGTCTTTTTTGTGTTTTTTTTTTTTTCCTTAAACCACACACACAGAGGTGTTTTTATAATTACTAATGAGACAATGGTGAGTCATCTTATTATCATCGAGTCATTCCACCAGAACCAGGAGACAGACGAGCAAGGGCTCATCAAGGCTGATCCCAGCATTCCTCAGAAGTCTGGAAGTTCTTTGGATTGATTTGGTGGTTTTTCTGTTCACCTACGAGCCAGGGAGAGTCTTCAGGACATTGTGGCATAGTCAGGGTTACCTATGCCAAGAATACGTGTGCCTAAGAATACGTGTACTGTCCTAAGGGCTTAAAAGAAATAGTCATCTCTGAAAAATCAGATCAGCCACATAAGTTGTTGGAAAGAAATAACTAAATAATAACCCAGTAACCCTTAAAGATCAAACTGAGGAAAGTAAAGTTGCTTTAGTGTTCTCAACCAGGTCATGCTGAATTTGGAATAAGTAAGAACAAGAAAAGGACAAGCCAATAAAAACAGAGGATGGAAGTTTCTAAATGTACCACACATACATCTGCAACATCAGGAACCTCTCTGAACTCTTCTTCCTCAACCTTCCATCCACGCCCCCCCCACAATCGGGATGGTGTGAATGTACCTGTGAGTTCCTAAATATCCCAGTATCCAAGGCTTTCCTCAAACTCCTCCTACCAGACATGGAAGAGCTTGTTGTTATGAAACAAACATACTTTTTGTGCACTTTGTTGATCAGCTTTTCTTCCTCTGTACTGGGAGTGATACTTATTCCCAAGTGATGCTGTTAATTTTCAGCTGAGAATGTTGGCTTGCTGTAACAGGGATGTTGCCTGAGGTAATAGGTTAAGTATATAATTCAGGTTTGGGTCATTCCAGGTTAAGAAATTCATGAAAAGATTTTTTTGTTGTTGTTTAAGACATATTTTTTTTTTCTTTAGGAAGACTTTCATATTGCAAGTAATTTACATTATAAAACAGCTTCTTATTACAGCTCCATTGTTAGACATCATTAGGATAGTAAAATGAAGCAAAATAAAACATTTTCAAGCAGGGCATGGTGGCACTTGCCTGTTATTCCAGTGGCTTGGGAGTTTAAGGCAGGAGAATCAAGAGTTCAAAGCCAGCCTCAGCAAAAGTGAGGCACTAAGCAACTCAGCGAGACCCTGTCTCTAAATAAAATACAAAATAGGGCTGAGGATGTGGCTCAGTGGTCGAGTGCTCCTGAGTGCAATGGTTGGTACCTGTCCACCTCCCAAAACAAACAAAAAACATTATCAAGTAAAAATACTATTTTTTACTTTTTTTTGAATGGGGATTAAACCCATGGATGCTTAACTACTGAGCCATGTCCCCAGCCCTTTTTAAATTTTTTTATTTTGAGACAGAGTCTCACTAAATTGTTTAGGGCCTAAAGAAGTTGCTAAGGCTGGCCTCAAACTTGCAATCCTCCTGCTTCAGCCTCTGGAGTCATTGGGATTACAGGTATGCCGTATGACACCCAATTTCGAGCAAAAGTACTTTGGAATATCTCCTAAAACTTATTTAGTAGTTTTAAAAGTTAAATGTTTCTGAGAAGAGATCCATTTAGCTACTAGGCAGAAATCACTCCAGTTTTACGAATTAACTACATAATATATTGTATCCTTTCAACTCAATTTAGTACTTCCTTATTTGATCAAATTTCTTTTTACATCAATGGGAGTTACATTTGAAAAATTACTTTAGAATTAGGCTGGGTAGAAATTTCTGTAAGGGAAATATTGGGTGATGGATAGAAAGTTTTGGTGTTTGAGTGTCAGGGCTAGGAAGACGAAGTGAGAAAATGAAATCTCATAATTTTAGCAACTAATACATATTTTCTTTCTTTCCACCCTTCAGTGGGACTTGCTAACAGAACAAGGGAACTACCTTGTGGAGGCCACACATTATTAAATGGAAAAGTGAGACTTTGACATATGCAAAATCCTGAGAGTTATCCCGAAAATCTGTTTTCAAAAAAAAAAAAAAAAAAAAAACCCAAAACCCTTTAGTCCACTGCCCTTCCGATACAGGTGGTCTCCTGGGCAGATTTCTCTGTGTGAACAAATGAACAAGTGGAAGAATCTGACTGTTCCATTAGTGAATAAGCTGCTTTTGGGGAAAAATGCAAACTGGATTAAGGCTGGATTTTCTAAGAAAGAGGATAGGATCTAAGACCTGGAGATTGGTATTTGGTTTTTACATACACAATACCCTTTTAGCGATTGGTCAGACACTTAGCAGTACATCTGGAAGGGAAGTCTAGCCAAGTGCCATGCATGTGGGAGGAGGTCCTGGAACTAGTGTCCTGGGAGCCTGGGTGGGCTGGAGGGTTAGGAATTTGGGCAGGACTGGCCCAGGGCAAAACTGTGAAGAAGGGAAAGCTCAATTTCCAGATGCACCCCCACCCTTTCCAGACATCTGGTACTTTCCAGCGCGGAAACCACAACTGTCCTTGCCTTTCTGAAACTGTTTGGGATTCAGATTGTGGGGAGAAAAAGTGGAACTAATAACAAAAGTAAAAAAAATTTATATATTTATTTGTGATTCAAAGATAGTAAATGTCAATTATAGAAAACTTGCAATATTCTATAAAGAATAAAGAGGATGAAATACACTTTATCACTTAGAGATAGTGACATAACACATCTGTGTATTCCATTACTATAACATATCATACACATTTTGGGTAGGAGTAGGAGTATCGTAGTTGACTTTTTTTTTTTTTTTTTTTTTTTAAGGTACCAGGGATTGAACTCAGGGCACTCAATCACTGAACCACATCCCCAGCTCATTTTTGAACTTTATTTAGAGACAGGGTCTCACTGAGTTGCTTAGTACCTCGCTATTGCTGAGGCTGGCTTTGAACTCATGATCCTCCTGTCTCAGCTTTCCAAGCCGCTGGGATTACAGGCATGTGCCACTATGCCCAGTTATAATTGACCCTTAAAGTCAACTATTGTTTTTTTTTTTTACCTTTTCTCTCATCAAAATATATTGATTCTGTATCTTATTCATTTAAGATCCTGTTGAGTACTAGAGGTACAGTATTTCTGTGATAATATGACAGCCATTTATTGTACATACAATAAATGCACAGATGGGATTATGGGACAACAGTCAAGAATACTTTGCCAACTTAGAATTAGTAATGGGTGTTAGTTATAACAATTTTAGTGGGAATGAGATCTAGTAACTTGGAATATAAAACAGCCTCATTTCTAAATATCTTCACTTTTTAAAAGGTGAAGGACAGTACTGTCACCTTAGGAAAGCAAATAAGCAATTTTTGTTTATTCTGGTACAAGAGATGAACCTAAAGCTACTCTACCATGAAGTTACATCCCCAGACCTTTTTATTTTATTTTGAGACAGGGATTCACTAAGTTGCCCAGGCTGATCCTACCACCTCCGCCTCCCTAGTAGCTGGGAATACAGTACTGAGCCACGGTCTCAGCAGCAAATAAACAAATTTATATTGCATTGCACATAATCTATAAACTTTAGCAGAGTGTATACTTTTGCAGAGCTTTAAAACTATTAGGAATTGTTACAAACTTGTTTAGCAACATTTTTAAGTAAATAAAATAATCTCAAGGACCGGAATTACAGGGCTGTCACCATAATAGGTAAGCTGGAAAAGAAGAATCAGTGTGGTGAAAATAGCACTAAAAATAAGAACAGAAATGTGTTTGGCCTATAACATCAGATAATATGCTCTAAAGGATGTATTTATAACAAAAATTTAAGTCTTGAATAGTGCGATAAATAGGAGGATTGAGGCTTTATATATAAAGAATAAAAGTACAAATATTTTGGGAAGTTGTAACAATGTTTTATGGTTTCTCTCTCCAACTTTTTATGAATTTAAAATTCATGTGCTTTTATTTGGCAACATGAGGGGAGATGTCAGTGGAAAGGAAGTTGTATCTCTCCATAGGTTATAAGCAATGGTGAGGTAATAACAGTTTCAGAAGATATAAAGAAATTAAAAAATCCAAATAACTTTTAGTATACAGTAGTACACAGTAGTTCCAGAATACTCATATAAAACCTATATGAGTATTCTGGAACTACTGTTCCTTGGCCTTGCTACTTTCTTAGTAAAGGATAGGCATATTCTAAATGAGCTGTCAAATTCTAACTTTGAATAATTGATTCTTTAAAATATAAGACACAACCAGGCGCAGTGATGCACACCTATGATCCCAGTAACTTGGGAGGCTGAGGCAGGAGGATTGCAAGTTCAAAACCAGACTCAGCTACATAGAAAAATCCTAAGAAACTTAGTGAAGCCCTGTCTCTAAAATATAAAAAGGGACTGGGGATGTGACTCAGTGGTTAAGCACTCCTGGTTTCAATCCATGGTACCAAACAAAAACAAAACCCCAAAAAACAAACAAACAAAAAAAGCCACTCCTAAATTGGTCTTAGATTTAGGAAATACATATACTAACTTGAACCATTTTATTTTCATTAGACTACTTAAATGTCTAATAAAATTTATTGGGAATTGTCTTGTAAAGTGATTATCTCCTTGTAAGAATTATTTAAAAATCTTCATTTGTTTGTTTTGTGCATCTACAATATGAGTGCTTTTGTTTAACATAGAATACATAGATTTTCTTAACATATGACACGGTTGAAAAATAATAAGTTGGTATCATCCAGTTATTAGTTAGTCCTTATAATGTGCTGACTATACTGAATTAGTTTATGGTAATAATTGTGTTTCCTAAGTGCTCTATAAGTTATTCTACCTTTCAAAACAGGAGTTGCTTTCTGTATTCTGTTGATAGTCAGGGTAGTCACCTTAGAGAAGACAGAACAGAAGAATCTAATGTTTAATGTATAAATGCAGGAGACGTTAATAACTGCTTTGCAATATATATATTTTTTGTTGTTTTGTTTTGTTTTTGGTGTTGGGCATGGAGCTCATGGCTTTGTGCTTGCTAAGCACACAGTTGGCCACTGAACTCAACCTTAGCCCATAAGTAAGAGATTTAAATCTTTGGACTATTCCTCTGTCTTGATCTGTTGTCTTATTGGCAGCAACAACAGGAGTTGTGTATGACAATTTTTCAATTGCTGAACCCCAGCAGTAGTCTGAGGCAGAACTCTGTTGCTTTTGTGCGTTTAATAAACTTTCACATATAGAGTTAACAGTCCATCCAGTCACACAGCTCAGTTGGAAGCCAGAGATCAGCAGCTGTGTTAGTTTTCCCATGGAGCTATCATAGCACAACTACTCACCACCTTTTGTTTTTAATAGGGGGCAAACATTCATGTCCTTTTTAATGAGCTGGAGCTGTCCAGTGGGTTCAGCTCAGCCATCATTAGAGTACTAAGAGTTTAATTTGTTTCAGTTCAGGTAATATATATTCCTTAAATACGTATATGCAAATAACTTTGGGGGCAATGGTATTCGGCCAAATGCTAAATTCTCTTGATAAGTGCCAACAGTGAACCTGTTGGGAATAAAAGAGTCCTCCACAAATAACTGCTGCTGCTGCTACTGCTACTACTACTACTACTACTACTACTACTACCACTTATTATTATTATTATTATTATTATTATTATTTTGGCACTGGAGATTGAAACCAGATCACTGAGCCACATTCCAGGGTCTTTTTATTTTTATTTATTTATTTTTGGTACTCGGGGGTTGAACTCAGGGGCACTCAATCACTGAGCCACATCCCCAGCCCTATTTTGTATTTTATTTAGGGACAGGGTCTCACCGAGTTGCTTAGGGCCTTGCTCTTGCTTAGGCTGACTTTGAACTCTTGATCCTCCTGTCTCAGTCTCCTGAGCTGCTGGAATTACAGGTATGCACCACTGAGCCCAGTCTAGTTGCTTTTAAATGGGAAGCAGATAGGCATCTTTCCAAAATCTCTAGTAGGTTCTTTCCTTAGCATGGGAGTGAGTTTTTTTGACTTCCCCAGATGGATCTTGGTTTCAATCAGGCTTTATGATCTGCTACTGTGTTTCCATCAGGGGAACTTTGAGGGTCTTGGGAAGTGTTGTTCTCTAGTTTGGTAGCTGTGCTACAAAATTATTTGTGTTCTTTGTGTTATAGAAACTTAACTTTTAACTGTAAGGTCATTTTTCTATCAGTCAACTGACTGCCTCATCCTGCTGCTCAAGCACTGGGATAGATGGTGAGCAGGTAAATTTTTTATTCTACTCTTTCTCCATCACTTCAGTATACATTGACATTTCTCTTAATAATGGATTCACTGTATTATCTTCCTCATTTAATGTGAAAACTAGATTCACAGATGTTAGTCGTGCTTTCAGACATATTTCATCATTGACACATAAAAATAGAAACCTAATAAAAATGATAGCACAATTATACCCATGTTAAAAGATTAAGAAAAAAATGTATAGTACATGAAATATGGCACTTTCTCTTGAACAAAGAGCTGTTTACTTATGACTGTGGACATTAGAAGGATTGCATCATATGTACTACAGTGAAGTGGGAGGAGGGTTATCTGAAACACAGAAGATTGAAACACCCAACGTGGAAGGAGGTAGCCTGTGGTTCTCAGTTTGGTATTGGCACCAAACATCACAGTCGAGTGATCTTCTATAGCCTGAAATCTCAGAGTTGTTTTTTGTTTTTTTTTCTTCTTTTTTTAGTCTTTGAGACATGGATCCTTTGGGGCATTTGTTTATAATAGGTACCTTTTTCATCAAAATTTAAAGTTTGACCCAATTAATAGTCGTATTCTTCAATTAACTTCTACATAGCAACTGGACACTTTTTGATAGCTTTCTGGGTAGCTAACCTTAGAAGTTGTAGGTATGTTGTAGACTATTAGAGCAGTCAATGCCAGCGCTCAGAGGAGCCACTTCTGCAGGATTTGGTGATTTCTGATCAGTGTTTGCATATAGACAGTGTTTTCCTTTTATTATGCACTGCTTGGCATTTTGAACCAGGATGCTTAGACAAGCTTGGGGTGTTGAATGAGTGTTTCTTTATACAGAAAAGTTCTCAAGTTGCAAGAAGAGCAAAACACAACCTTTTAGGATGATAATACTCAATGAATGAAAGTAACTCTTAGATGTTTGAAGTATGTGTGTGTGTTTTGTGTGTTCCTACCCATCTTGGTTCTGTGGGATACAGTTTTCTGTACATCTAGCATTTCTTGCAGACAAAATCATGCGTAAGCAAATGTGAAACTTGAGTTATGTTCAGTTGTTCCTTAATATATCAATTATGTTGGAATAATTTGTGTTTTCAAAGCAAGTTATCGCAGAACTGACTGCACTCTAAATCTGATAAACACACTTATTTTAATGAAATCGGTTTCTAATTTCTCCTTTCTTTTCTCTCTCTCTTTTTAATCCAGTACTGGGAATCAAACCCAGGGCCTCACAAATGTTAGACAAGCGCTCTGTCACTGAGCTACATCCCCAGCCCTGGTCAACACATTAATTGTAAGGCATGACCAGGACCAGGTGGTACAGATCCATAATCCTTATCTGTGATTTTAAAATCTATAAAACTCTGAGAACTGAAAGTTTTTTGTTTTAGTTTTTGTTTTTTAGTTAGATAAAATTTGATTCAACTGAGATTCATTTGTCACCAAGCTGGCTTGAACTGGTATGAGGCTCTTTATGTTATTTGGTGTAGCTGTTTATATATTTTGCTGCAGAGATATTATTGCAGTTGATAGCTAAATACCACCCCAGATACCACTGGAGGTTTACCTAATGTATGGTATATGCAACCTTTATTTTATTGTTGTTGTTGTTGTTTTTCTGGTTCTGGGGATTAAACCCTGAGTTCAGTCCTTGCTTGTGCTTTGCCACTGGGCTTCATCCCAGGCCCTTGTAAAATACTTTTATATTGAGGGTTGGGGATCTAGCTCAGTGGTCAAAAGTACGTGACCCATTTTAGGTAATTCATCATATTTTCATTTTAATAAGGATCTTCAGCATCTTCTAACATTTAGCAGGGACCACTGTAAGAAATCTGGTGGGGAGAATGACATGACTTTCCAGTTCTTTCTTGGCTGAAACTAGCTTCTTTGGCTCCAACACACCATATTTTTGTTCTCTTCCTACTTTAGCACCCTCCCCTTAGAATTAGTCAAGTGTTTCTTTTCCCTTGTGCATCTCTAAAATTGGTGCTTATGAAAGTGTGGTCCACGCCACATCTGCATCACAATCATCCAGGGAGCTTGTTCAAAATGCATCAGGCCAGATTTTACAAACTAGAGGAAAGAATATATCCTTTTACTATTTGACACTAGCTGGCAGGGTAGTATGCACCTGTAGTGCCAGCTACTTATGAGTTTGAGGTGGAGGATCACTTAAGCCCAGGAGTTTGAGACCAGCATAGACAACATAACAAGAACCCATCTCAAAAAACAAGATACTAATTTACTCCATGACTTGGATGAACATCAAAGTTTGGATTCCACTGATTCCCCCCCCCCCCCCAGTATTGGAGATTGAATGCAGGGATACTCTACCATTTATTTCATGAAGGGAAACAATCAACCCAGGTTTCTAAACCCCAAACCTTAGTTCATCTTTGATTATTTTTCCCACTTACTTCCAAATTCCATACCGTATCTCCATATTTGAAATAAATCTCCAACTTTGCACTCTCTCCTTCGCTTAGCCTAAGCTGCCTTCACCTTCTGTCTAGATGCTGTAGCAGTATGCTCTTCCCAATCCACACTGTCCACATTGAGTCCACTTTCCACAATGAAACCTGATGGATCTTTCTAAAAAAGAAAATCAGAATATGTCAGTATCCTGCTTTAAAACATTGGAAAGCTTTCAGTATATTTGCTAATGCCTAAATCCATATCGAGGCTTGCAAAGCTCTGCTTCGTTCTCTGTCCTCCTCAGTATGGACCCACACCCTGTGATACCCTGCCTCCCTCCCTCCTCCATCTTATTAATGCACTCCCAGAACACACTTCCCTATCACAGTATCCATCAGACTGTATGTAATTACGAGCTTAATTATTCACCTCCTCCATCACCAGACCCTAAACTCCATGGTGGCAAGACCTTGACTGTCTTGTTTATTGTTGAACAATCCCACGAAAGGCACTCAATTAATATCTGATGAACAAATGAACGAATGACTTACTTTGGCATGTGTAGATGTGAGGGCAGGGGTGGGGCATTTCCTGCTTCTCAAGCAAGACCAGTGAGGATGGTTGGCTGGCCAATTCAATTTAGTTCAAGACAACTCAGTCTAGCAAACAGTTATTATTGAGCATTTATTATGCTCTATTGGGCATGTCACAAAGTTGGAGAAGACAAGGCCTTTGCCCTCAGAGACGGTTGCCCTAACTTAACCTGTCACCGGCTGGCATCCTGCTGTTCATAGACAGATGGCTTAAAATCAGAGTGCCACCGATGCCCGGCCGTCAGGAACCGCATGATGCCTCTCCACTACCCCCTTGGAGTCCTGCCTGCCCCTGCTTCAGGTGTTTGCCTAAATTATGCCTGAGTTTGCCACATTCATTATTATTAGAAAAGTGCTGTAATGACTGGATTCTTTAAAGGGGACATTCCAGTCCCCCACTGCCATGTGCCCTTGGCCACTGGGAAACAAGCAATTTCCACATACGATTGCATTTATTGTAGAAGGTGTAGCAGAGTAGGATTTAGGCAGATATTTAATAACCAACTGACCTTGGGCAAGTCTTGATTATATCCTATTTGAATAGAATAATAAGTCATATCATAGATTTTTGTGAGTTTAATTACATTGAAAATAATAATAGCTAAGATTTATAGCATACTTACCTTTTTTTGCATTGTGAACAGTTTTATTACAATGAACTGTTAATCAACCTATGAACTCTGCAATGAAGTATTTTTTAAAAATATGTAAAAATTTTAGTTGACATAATAATCGACATAATTTTTAGTTGACATGATAATGTCAATACATGTATGTGAGCAATTATCAGATCAGGGTAATTGCTGTACATATTATCTTAATATTATTGATCGGTTTTTTTTGTGTATATTGGGAACATGCAAAATCCTCAGTACTAGTTATTTGAAAATATATAAACTTTTCACCAAATACACTAATAGTTATCTTCTATTAATACAAACATGCTGCCCCATCTTTTATCAGTTGTAGAGTATTCCATTGTATGTGTATATATATATGTGTGTGTATATATATACACATATATATACACACACACACACACACATATTTGAATGAACCAATTACTGCTGATGTATTTTAAGGTTAAAGAGTATTTTAGTTTTTTTAAAGGTGGATGACATGTCCTCTTCTCCCACCCCCATCCCCATTATATTTTGCTTCATTATAGTTGTATGCAATGATGGGATTTGTTGCTGCATATTTATACATACACACAATATAGCAATATGATTTGGCCAATATCACTCTCCAGCACTTCCCCCCACCTCTCTGGAAATATATAACTAATTGTGGTCAACCATAGTTACCCTACTGTGCTGTAGAACATTCCTTCTATCTAGCTGTACCCCATATCCATTTACCATCCTCTCTCTTCATTCCCTAACCAACTCTTCCCAGCTTCTTCCCATCCAGTAAAGAGTAACCACTCCTTTATTCTCTAATTCTATGAGGTCAACTTTTTTAGCTTCCACGTGTAAGTGAGAACATGAGATATTTGTCTTCCTGTACCAGACTCATTTCACTTAATATAATGCCCTCCATACTCATTCATGTTACCACAAATTACAGGATTTCATTCTTTTTTTTTTTTTTAAATTGTATTCTTTAGTTGTAGTTGGATACAATACCTTTATTTATTTTTCTGTGATGATGAGGATCGAACCCAGGGTCTCACATGTGCTAGTCTCCACTGCTGAGCCACAACCCCAATCCCAGAATTTCATTTTATTTTTAGGGCTGAATAATATTCTATTGTGTGTGTGTGTGTGTGTGTGTGTGTGTGTGTGTGTCTTTCTCTGTATCTCCATCTATCTCACACTTCCTTGATCAATGGATTCATCCATTAGTAAACACAAAGCACATGTATGAAGACATGAATTGGTGTGAATATACTATTTATACAACCAGAGATATGAAAAATTGTGCTCTATATATGTAATAAGAATTGTAATGTATTCTGCTGTAATATATAAATTAAAAAATGTACATTAAAAAATAAACACTGGGCTGGGGATGTGGCTCAAGTGGTAGTGCGCTCGCCTGGCATGCGTGCGGCCCGGGTTCGATCCTCAGCACCACATACAAACAAAGATGTTGTGTCCGCCGATAACTAAAATATAAATATTAAAAATTTTCTCTCTCTTTAAAAAAAATTAAAATAAATAAATAAAAATAAACACTGAGGCTGATTCCATAGCTTAGCTATTATGAAGAGTGCTGCAATAAATACATGAGTGTAGATGTCTCTTTGATATATGGATTTCTTTTCCTTGAAATATATACCCAGGAATGGACTAACTCAATCATAAGGTAGTTCTATTTTAAATTTTTTGCTTATCTTTGATTTTTTTTTGGGGGGGAGTACTAGGGATTGAACCCAAGGGCATTTGCCACTGATCCCCCCTTTCCAGTCCTTTTATTTTTAATATGGACACAGGGTCTTGCTAAGTTGCTGAGGCTGGCTTCAAACTTGCAACCCATCTGCCTCAGCCTCCTGTGTAGCTAGAATTATAAGCGTGCACCACCATGCCCAACAATCTATTTCTAGTTTTTTGAGGAATTTCCATATTATATAGGGTGCTTACTATATTCTGAGCATTGTCTAGGGACCTATCTCATTAATCTGCATAACAGTTCAATGGGGTAGATAATAAGATTATCTTTCCTGTTGCAAGTATATCTAGTCAGGGTGAGTAACCCTCCCAAGTGAATAGTTAGCAAGGTTTTTATTTATTTATTTATTTTTATTGGTGTATTCTGGCTCCATGGTCCATGCCTTCAATCTCCATGCAGCTTCTTTGAGGTTGAGGTAAATTAAAGATATTGGTAAAATTTCTATTCTGTTGTTGAAGAAAAGCCAAAAATCTTACTTAAAAGTTGATCTTATTTTAGTTGAATTTTCTTGTTTCTCAGAACGTAGAAGGAGTGTTACAAAAACTTTTCTTACTCCATGGAAAAAGTGGGTATTGTTATAAATACATAGGATTCTTTACACTATTTTCCATTTAGCTTTTTCTGTCCTCTTTACTTATGTATTAACTGTCAAAGGAAGTTGGGTCACGTTTCACAGAGGTCCAGCCTTTTTGTAAGTTAGATGGAGTAACTAGGTATATTAGGGGTGGGGAGAACATACTTTCTTCATCAGTCACTTATTAAAGAGCTGGTCAGTTTAGCAGTCAAGATAATTTTTAAACTTAAATTTTGCTCCATTTAATATATTATTATCTCAATGATATGGCATAAATAAGGTAGTTTTCATCATGATAAGAATTTTAAAATAAGGGCTTACAGGCAAACAGCGAATCCAAGGAGTGTTATACACCGGGGAATGAAATTGATCAAGTTATACTGTTACGATGTGTACGTATATGAATAGGTAGTAACGATTCTCAATGTGAATTATAATGCACCAATAAAAAAGTAGAGGAACTTTACAGTGTACAATGTGGTCGGATGAGAATTACACTATTTTTTCAAAACATTTTATTCATTCACAAATTTACACAGTACGTATTTTATACTAATGATTTTTCTTTTTTTTTTTTCCTCCAAATTCCTGGTTTAATAAGGACTTGTTTATTTTGAGAAAAAAGGTCCCAAACATCAGGCTGTTCACAAAAATAACCCACAGTATCAACTTTAGAAAACAAATAAAAGACTATTACACTAATTATTCTTCTAGAGGATGCATTTAACATGCCAATTCTCATTCACAAAAATACATTGTTACATTTGTGTTGAACAGCCCCACACAAGACTATTATGTGGGGGATAACACACATACCTCTAAAACTCAAAGCTGCTCTCAGGTGCTACAACGAAATGAGATTGCCTTTGCAGTTAGGGAAGCAACTACTGAAATCATGTATAAATGGAAAGAACTGTACTCCCTGCATAACAAGAGATTATTTTGGAGACAGTTGATAAAAACCATACATCCTTTTTATTGTTAAGTCATAAAGAGGTATCAAAATTAAAAGCAAAAATTACAGGGTAAGACTTAACAAAACTACTAGGAGCGTCAAAGGAAGTGAAAATGGGACTAGGCGCAGGGCAATATGAATTAATGAACATGGGAAGGACAAAGATAGGGAGAACAGTGAGCATGTGCTGAAGATACTAGGGGAGAGGATCTGGTGAAATTTTGATCTTAAGACAAGCGCCTAGGTAAAGAAATAATGGGTAAGATTTCTAAACCCCACTATGTGCTTAAGAGTCATCCTCGCCATTGGCGCTGTCTCTGTCATCCTCTCCTTCCTCTGCCTCTTTTTCATCATCCTTGATCAACTCCAGCTGGTCATCCCCCCAATCTTCATTATCATCATCATCCAGTAGATCCCCCTCCTCAGCAGAGTCATCTGCACCCCCCTCAGACTCCATCTTCACATTAGTTTCATCTTTCTTCAGGGAGCTGCTGCTCTGCTCCTCTTCCGACTTATCATTCTTCGTCTCTACTGCTTGTTTGCTCTGCTCCTTTTCAATTTTTTCCAGACTTTCCAGAAGAGAATCCACTTTTTGTTTTATTTGGGTCAGCTCCTTCTTAATGGCCTGAAGGTCATCTCCTTTCAACTTTCCAGACTTGGAAGAAGATCCCCACTGTCCACTCTTAGAATTGAAGCCACTTTTGCCCCTTCGGGAGGTGTTTCCTGAAACACGCTGGCGTTTAGAGGGCACTACAGCCCTAGCAATAGGAGGAGGAGGAGGAACTCGTGCTGGGTAACTATACATCCTGTCATAATGATCACGTTGAAAATCATAGTCCAAGTCAAAAGAGGAGCTGAGTAGAGGGGACGGAGAAGGGTGTTCTGGTACTGACCCGTACATCTCCGCTGCAGATCGTTTCACACCTGCCTTTCCTCTGTTCACTTTTGGCTCTGCAGCCAGATTCATATCTAAAACCTGGCCAGCAATCATTCTGCCATCCTCTTCTGCTACAGCAGCCAGGGCATTTCTCTCATTAACATACTGGACAAAGGCAAAGCCCTTATGGACAGAGCAGCCCACAATTTTTCCATACTTGGAGAAGATTGCTTCCACATCGGACTTCTTGACCACCAGAGTGTTTAGATTCCCAATGAATACACGGGAGTTCATGGAGCGTGGATCTGTCTTGTTGGTAACGTTGCTAGCCATTGTGTTTGATAAGGTTCCTCACAAAGGCGGAAGAATGTAGCTGAAGATCAAAAAAATCTCACTCAGCAAAGATCCACTAACTTATATATTTCAAGTGATTTGTAACCAGGAGGGGGAGGGAGAAGAGATTCGATTCTGAATCTCCTACTCCCAGATTCTATATGAAGAAGTCGACCGCTGCTCGAGGTCAGCAAGGCGGCCGCAACCGCTCAGCCTTCGTCTCTTCACAAAATGGCCACTAATGATTTTTCAATTCTAGAAAATTTGGAATGCTTCGGGTAGAGTTAATGATCAAATGTGACTAGCATTCTTTATCCTTTGAAAAATATGCTTTCCCCCTTTTTGTTATATTGGTGCATTATAATTATACGTGATAGTGGGATTTGTTGTTACGTGTCTGTACATGCACACAATATGACAATACAAGTTGGTCAGTTTCACTCCTCAATATTGTAAATGTTCCTACAATGTTACTTCCATGGGTCCTGAGCTTTCTTTGTACAACTAGGGGGCTCCACTATGATGAGACATATTTAGGAAGATAGATATTTGAATCAAAAGTCCAGTTTATGGCATATAATTGATTTCACTGAGGTCAAATAACCAAATTCCCTAGTAACATCCAGCTCTAGACAACTGAGATCATCTCTGTACATATTTATATTATATTCTACCAAAGAGATTGGGTGTAGTGACAGGAGTATGAGCAAGTGTTACTGCTTTAACTTCATAAATAGATGCATGTTTATATATTTATGCACATTGGAAATAACATTAGAATTTAATTTATTATATTTATTGTATTTCCACCCATTAAAAAAGACTAACTTGTGAAGTAGCTATAACATTTAAAGTGGGTAAATATTTTGGTTCATATTTAGGTGTCAACCCATAAAGGCACAAGATTTTAAAATTGCGAAAACACATATTCATCAAATAAAAAATTGCAAATTTAGTGATATTAAACATGAACATTTTAGAGAACTGACATTAAAGGAGCCATAGCCACCTACATACAGCACAGAATGTGGAGAGAACATGCCTCCTATGTATGTAATGGGATGGGATGAATTGTGTTCCCTCAAAATTCACATCTGACTCCCAGTGCTTCAGAATGGGACTGTGTTTGGAGGTAGGACCTTTAGAGAGGTAATTAAATTAAAATGAGGTTATTAAGGTGAATCCTAATCCAATATGACTGGTGTCCTCATAAGAAGAGGGGATTAGGACACAGACACACACAGAGGAAAGAACAGGGGCAGATGCAGGGTCATCTACAGGCCAAGAGGGAGGCAAAGGCCTTGCAAGAAACCAGCACCATGATCTGAAGCTTCTAGTTTTAAGAATTTTGAGGAAATATCTGCTTTTCAAGTCACCCCATCTATGGGACTTTGTTAGGGCAGCTCGAGCAGATAAATATAAGTGGTTTTACCACTTCCTACGCCTTCATCTTCTGGCCTTTGTTTTTGAAGATTCAAGTGTTATTTTAGCTTCTACTTGATTTGGCTCTGAATATGACGTGACTCAGACCAGTTAACAAGTCACAAGAGTTTCATGTCTGTATTGTGAAGCGTTCGCCGAATCAAGTCAGAAGCTCCGAGACACAATATACACCTTCAGGTTTATCCTTGAATGGGAACAAAGGATAGGATGTTTATTATACTTGTAGATGACCAGAAACCAGAGAGCACAGTCAACCCAAATCATTCCAATAGGCTGAACAAGGAGGTGAACTGAAGTAGAGGAAAATTCAAAAGAAATAATACAAGTTCTTAAACCTGGATTCAAAAAAGTCAATTGTGTAAGAGCAAAGTGGGGGGAAATAAATCATTAAACAGCAGTGTATGTGAACTGTATGAGTCAAATGAATAATGAGAGTGTCCCAGATTCAGGGTGCTTATAACAATTCTTGTTTCTGGTACTGTCTGGTAAAAATCCAAGCAATGCTCAGGCAACCATTTTTCAGTGACATGGCAGATGTTACATACAAAACTCAAAGGCACATTAGTGGCTGAAGTTAAATTCAATACTAACTGTTGTCTGAGGAATTGAAGACCACTTTCTCTCTTCATAATTTTGAGTTTTGTTATTTATTTTTTATTTTTTTGCAGGGGGTACCAGGATATAATCACAGGGCTACTTGACCTATTTTGTATTTTATTTAGAGACAGGGTTTCACTAATTTGCTTAGTGCCTCCCTTTTGCTGAGGCTGGTCTTGAACTCTCGATCCTCCTGTCTCAGCCTCCCAAGCCACTAGGATTACAGTACGTGCTACCGCACCTGGCAAGTTTTTATCTTTTAAATATTAATAATTAAGAAAAACAGAAGAAGGCACTAAAGACAGCCATGAAAAATCAATGAGATCAATATCCATTTGTTTTTTTTAATCTCCGTGTATTTGTATCTTTTCTGGAGGAACTCATCCTTTGAGTGGAGATTGGGAAACAGGGGTCTTTGGCTGCATGGAGAGTGTCTAGCCTGACGACTCCAGATATTGATTGGATTTGATTTATTCTGAGGCTATTGTCTTAAATGGTGACATGTTGATCTTGGTTTTTCCTCCAACCTCTGTTCATTTTAAGATAATCAGAAAGATTTTGATCTGGAAAACATGTGTTTACCTGTGTAGACCAGTGAAATCTTATGCTGGGAAAAGTCCCTATTTTAATAAGCTTTAAACAAAAAATTCTACCTTAGGTGCTAATTAGAATCTAAATTCAGGTGTTAACCTCTTTGACTGAAAGTGCATGTTGAGTAATTGCAGGAAAGGGGCCAATTTCAGGCACAGCAGTAATTACTGAATTAGTAGAAAAGTTCAAGTAGGGCTTCAGATTTCAGATCATTACTGAGCTTTCTGAGGAACAGCTAATCCTGGAGTGATTGGGCTCCTCACACCTGTGCGAGCTTGTATGTGTGTGTGTGAGCATGAGGGAGCTCCACTTATATTTCAAAGAAATAACCTTACAAATGACCACAGAATCAAATACTCATATTTCTTGTTATTTAAAAATAGAATTTCAAAGACCTCTGAATTGATCTTCAATGCTTTTATCCTTTTGCTTCCTAAAGAAGGAGAAAACAAACAAACAAACAAACAAAAAAACCCCTCAGGATCCATTTTATCTGACAAGATGGCTTCATTCTTAAAATTTATCCAGTATTAGTGACTTCCTTAATGTCTTAGGAATTATCATGCCTAGAAACATCAATCTGTGACATGTACACTATATTGTGGATGCTCAGGGAATTTGGGTTCTGTCAAGGGTAAAAAAAGCCCCGAATCCTACTATGGGTGACACTCTCTGAAGACACGAAAGGAAAACTTGTGGGAGTGTACAGTTGCCCTGTTTGTTGGGACACAGTGTGCTTATCAGTCACAATGCTATCCTCTAACTTCAAACAAAATCTAATATTTCTAAGAAGAAGTAAGAAGCGAAAAGACAAAATCAGCCCAAGGCTTCAGAGGACAATCTTCAGGATGTGGAGTACCTATGCTCCACTTCACTGTGGGGACATTTCCTCCCTTGTGAGCATCTTCGGAAGCATTAGCCCTGATTTACAGACTACTAAGTGCCCTGAGTCTTGTCGAGAGCTTCTTGCTTACCCTAGCAACAATGATGCATTACTAGCATCTCTTCATGACCTAAAAGTAAAACTGTGGAGGTTGGCGGTACTGAAGGTTGATGGGAGCACTTTTTTCAAGTGTCAGGAATGGCTGACATCAGCATTGAAGTAGGAATCACCTTCTAAAGCCTACCGTGTGTGACATCAACTTGCAATAGGCTTTGTGCTCTCATGAAGAATTCCCAATCAAATGTTATAGACATATACAAAGTTAAATAGTAATCTCAGTTAGACCAGACAGCAAAAAACTAGAATAAACCTAAATTCTCATGAAAGTGGAAGTGGGTAAATAAATTATGGAATAGTCATATAACAGGGTACTTTGCACCCATTAAAGAAAATTATGTACCAATACATAAAGAGCCTCAAGGCATATTTTTAAAATAAAAAAAGGTACAAAATAATAGCTTTAGAATTTTCTCACTTGTACAAATTTTTCCAAAAGGAAATGAAAATCTATAAATATGTGTGTAAAATGAACATGAAAATCTATAAATACTTAGATAAGCATGATTTTTTTAAAAAAGCATTTAGAAGAAATATGAGTTACATTTTGAGAGATGGACTGGGGACAATTATGGGAGGTTCAGGATGGATAAATGTAGGAAGAATTGCTTTTGTTTATACCATTTGACATATTTTGATTTTTTTAGCCATATGTACACATTGGTTCTATTTTTTTTTCCCCAGTGCTGAGGATCAAAGAGTAAAGCAAGAAAGAAGACCAAAGAGAAGCCATTAAGGTAGGCAAGTACTCTACTACTGAGCTATACCCCCAACCCTGTACATATTGTTTCTGTTTTTAAGATACAAGTAAAGGGGCTGGGGATGTGGCTCAAGCGGTAGCGCACTCGCCTGGCACGAGTGCGGCCTGGGTTCGACCCTCAGCACTACATACAAAGAAAGATGTTGTGTCCGCGGAAAACTAAAAAATAAATATTAAAAATTCTATCTCTCTCTCTCACTCTCTCTTTAAAAAAAAGATACAAGTAAAACTTTAAAAGGCATAAAAGAGGCAGATTACTGTTGAAAAAATATAAGGTGATGTATTATTCATTATCAAATAAATGTTACAGGCAGTGAGTATCATAGAAGTTCAATGGAGAGAGAGATCACTATATGAGAGTCTGAATCATTATTATAATAATTCTGTTTATAAATCAGTGTCAAGACCATTTTTGATATATTTCTATCCATTGCAGTTTTTATCTTTATCAATATGTAAATCATCCCTTCTTCCAGTAGAATCCTTTTGTCTCCTGAGTCATTTTTTTAAAAAAATTTTTTTAGTTGTTGAAGGACATTTATTTTATTCACTTCTTTATATGTGGTGCCGAGAATCAAACCCAGTTTCTCACACATGCAAGACAAGTGCTTTACCACTGAGCCACAACCCCAATCCTTCCTGAGTCCTTTCGACAGAGCCTTAGAAATCTTTGCTAGTTTCCTTTTTCCCTGGGATAACAAGGTGTTCCCAAATCATCTTGTACATGTTCTTTTGTAGATCTGGAAGTCTCTCCAAAGAATGAAGAATTCCCAAAGAGCCCTGGTCATCTATTTTTATGGAAAATTGTATTTAGAGACACTTATTTGCTGCTGGGTTAGTCATTTTTTGGTAGTCCTTAATAGTGAGCAGATTTTTATATATGTACTTGTATAATAAAATACACATGAGCTCATACTGATGCTGTCAATTCATGTTCAGGATTTTTAAGATTTTTCTTCACTTTATTGAGCTCACGTATTTAACTTTTTGTGTGTGTTTTGTTCGGTGCTAACAATTGAATGAAGCCAGGGCTTGGTGCATGCTAGGCTAGTTCTTTATCACCAAACCACATCCCCAGCTCTTTTTTTCATTCAGTTCTCATAATTTTATAGCAGTCTCAGAGTAATCATTTCAACACCACTATTAATAATACAATTACTGAAAACAGCTGTAATTATGGAAACTAGTTCTCACTGAATATATTTCACTAACACAGGCAAATAATTGCTCTAAAAGTCATTTGGAATAGTTCCCTTTGGTGAGGTTTTACTATCAATTGACTATAGATTGAGGTTCATTTGTTACTTTGGATGTTTGGAAATTGCATTTTATTTTATTGCTTTTTATTTTTATTCTATTTATTTATTTTTAATTGGAAATTGCATTTTAAATTTTATTTTTTTAGAAATTATGGAAACATAATCAATAGTCATTGGAAGATGGGAATATCACTGTGGAGCATTGTCCCAATGACCTATTGTTACCCAATATGTCCCATGATGCCCTTTCCTATGACTCATAAATAAAGTACTCTATAAATGCTTCACACTTTGGTCAGATTCTGCCCTTACTCAAATGGGGCCATGGCTTAAAACTGCTTCCATTACAATTAATTAGGAACCATTTGCTCTGAGTTCAGAGAGCTCCTTTTCTTACTGTGGAGCAGTATCAGATATAATAGAAACACAGCCTGAAAACAGACTAAAGAGACTTGAAAGCCTTTTTTTGGGGATACACAGTAGGAATATAAAATGCACCCTAAACAGAGCTTTGAATGTGTTGGAAGATCTCAGCACCTATTCAATCAAATTATTAGTGCGTTTGTGATGACAGTAAGAGTCTATGATAGGCATGACTCCATGGTGTCAATAAAACACCCAATAAAGCACCTATTCTTACTATATAGGTTGAATAAAATTCCCAGGGTGAGTTTAGAGTGATGAGGGACAAGTGCTTTAAAAAAGTGTTTAAAGCAAGCAAAGAAATGAATGATACATTTCTAACAAACCCATGTTTAAATGAGAGATGCATATTCGAGCATGGATGGATGCAGTTGAAAATGACATCAAAATTCACTAATTCATTTACAGGCTGTTGGTTATGTATTTGAGTAATGTACAGGGTTTGCGGTTTATAACATCATCAGAGTTGTACAAAAGCATTATATCCCTGAGAGTTGTGCAGTTATCTCTCCCTTTCTCTTTCTTTTCTTTGTATACAATGGGGGATCTAAGCCTGGATCCATGCCCTACCCAGGACATTTCCTCTTTGTGGCATGTGAGCCTTTACCAACGCTAAGATTTACTGCTTTGGGGATCGGTTCAGAACAAATGTTCCAAGCAGCCGTCTGCCTCGGGCAAGGTAATTTTGGACAAATTCAGCAAGACTTCAAAGGAAGCCACCTACTACAATGACGAAGAAGGATAAAGACCTGATTTAAATGAATGTATTGCAATTAGTGGGTATTTACTTTATATGTTGCCAAGTTCTGATAGCTTTCTCTAACCCTCAGGGAAATAATATATATGTCTACTTCTAGTGAGCTAAAGAAATGGGATATGTGATTCCAGAAGAGACAGGTGTTGGAAACATACACAGATCTAAAGGAGAGAAAAGATAAAAAGTCCCTGAAAGGTGAAGACACAGAATAAATGCATGTTTGTTTTAAGTTAAAAAAAGAAATGTATTAGCCTTGTTTTCCCAGCATCCCCCTCCCTGAAAAAAATCATCCTCTGATGTAAAAATCTATCCTTTTTGAAAATAGTATTAGATTAAAAAAAAAAGAAAGGGAACTTTTAATATCGATAAATATAGAGAAGCCACGTGTCAATTAAGAGTCTTGGACCACCAAGCTACTCTAGGTCCATCCTGACATGCTGTGTGTTTAATCCAATCATTCGGCAGGAAGTATTTCAGCAGTAGAGGAAATTAAGGATTAAACTGTGGTGGGAAGAATCAGAAAGCAAGAGACTGGATGTATAGTCTGAGTGGACTTTAATCAAATCAAGCTAGAAACAGGCCAAAATGGAAATCTAATAGCCAGGACTTACACTGACAAGTGAGACTGAGTGTAAGAATTGTTATAGGGCAAGCCAGAGGGTTCTCTTTGCATTTTGCAAAGAGAAGATGCAAAAAAGTCAGCCTAAATTTAGCCAAGCAGTATTGCATAGAAGCTTCTTCTTCTTCTTTTTTTAAATTTTACTTTGATTTTAATTGACACAAGGTACCTCTTAATGAGATACAGTGTGATGTTTCTTTTTTTAATTTTTGGTGATGAAGATTGAACCCTGCATCTCCTGTGTGTTAAGCACATGTTTTAGCACAGAAGTACATCCCCAGCCCCAAGATATTTTGATATGAGTATACAATGTATATGATCAAATCAGGGCAATTAGCATATGCATAACCTCAAATATTTTTCATTTGTTTGTGGTGAAGACATTTAGATATACACAATAACTTTTTGTTGACTATAGTCACCCTGCTGTGCTATAGGATCCTGGAATTTATTCTTCTTTTCCAACTATGATATTAACCCATTAACTAATCCCTACATAAAGTCTTGTATTGGGTTGGGAGGTGGAGGGTGGAAGAAACCGCATACCAGATCCCTAATCTAATTTCTCTTTTGCCAGAAAAGATTCCAAAGAGAGGGAAAACAAAATAGAGTCTGATCTATGTTCCTGTTCATATCACACAGTATGCAATTGAGCAAATAAATCCTTGCTGAAAATATTAATAAGATAGCTTTTTAATTGATTTTATTTTTTAAATACACTACAGCGGAATGCATTACCATTCTTATTACACATGTAGAACACAATTTTTCATATCTCTGTTTGTATATAAAGTGTGTTCACACCAATTCATGTCTTCATACATGTACTTTGGATAATGATGTCCATCACATTCCACCATCATTGCTAACCCCCTGCCCCTCCCTTCTCCTCCCACCCCTTTGCCCTATCTAGAGTTCGTCTATTCTTCCCATGCTCCCCCTCCCTACCCCACTGTGAGTCAGCCTCCTTATATCAGAGAAAACATTCAGCATTTGTTTTTTTTGGGATTGGCTAACTTCACTTAGCATTAGCTTCTCCAACTCCATCTATTTACCTGAAAATGCCATGATTTTATTTCTTTTATTGCTGAGTAATATTCCGTTGTGCATATATGCCACATTCTTTTAACCCATTCATCTACTGAAGGGTATCTAGGTTGCCTCCACAGTTTAGCTATTGTGAATTGTGCTTCTATAAACATTGATGTGGCTGTGTCCCTGTAGTGTGCTGTTTTTAAGTCCTTTGGGTATAGACAGAGGAGAGGTCAAATGGTGGTTCCATTCCCAGTTTTGAGGAGAAGGCCGTTCATCAACACTGCCTTAGGGCTGGGGAGGCAGCTCCATGATACAGCACTTATTTATGTAGCTTGTGCAAGGCTCTGGGTTTGATTCCCAGCTCAGGGGGAGAAAAAGATTGCTTTCCTTGGATTTAAAAACCTGATTTATCTAGGTAATTAATAACCTTTTCTTCCATTGGAGACATGGCTGTATGCCTCCATTGTGTATGTCACCAACTTCTTCCTGCATTTTGGAATCAAATGGTATCTGAATATTTAGACCTTATCCAAGAGATAAGTTCTTCTTAGAAAAAAACAAAAACAAAAACAAAAAACCAAAAAAAAAAAAAAAAGCTTCCATTAAAACAGAACAAAACAAAAACTGTTCAAGCATTCTTTTTGATAATGTTGCTATCTGAACCATTCTTCCCCATTTCTTTCTCTTAAGAACTGGGGATAGGGCTGGGGTTGTGGCTCAGAGATAGAGCACTCGCCTAGCATATGTGAGGCACTGGGTTCAAGACTCAGCACCACATAAAAATAAAGATATTATATCCACCTATAATTAAAAAATGAATTTAAAAAATGCAGGAATTTGTTGAATCAAATCCTGTCTGGAAAAAATCCTTAAAAAAATAAAAAGAACTTGGGATAGAACCTAGGGTCTGGTACATGCTAAGCAAATGCTCTATAACTGAATGATAATTTTATTTTTTTTATTTTTATTTTGAGACAGAATCTAAGTTGCCCAAACTGGCCTTGAACTTGCCATCCTCCTATCTCAGCCTCCTGAGTAGCTGGGATAACAGAAGTATGCCACTCTTCCTGGCCTTTACACTCTTTATTATAAGATATTCTGTAAACTAGCTGAATGTTTTACAGTGACATAGTCTCTCTTTGATAATCTGCAAAATTCCTAGCCCAGAAATTTTACCATTACCCCTGTTATTTCTGAGGTTTCTGAAATCACTATCTGATTACTGGTATGTTTTAGGAAGTGGAAAAGAATGAAAAACTCACTTAGAGGTGGGGAGTGAGGCATGGGACTGTTTGTTTTAATAAATCTTAAACCATTTTGACATGCGCTAATGGTTGAAATGTAAGTGGCTTAAAGGTGTGTGGCCCTGCGTTCTTCTCCCCTGATGTTTACTTTGGTGGCTTGTCTGTCTGGAAGTTAGGATACCACAAAGCCTCTTTAGGGTCTCTGAGCGTGATGCAGCATGCAGACTACAGAAACCAGCCCCCAGGGCTGGCCCTCCAAGCTGCAGCAGGTAGGATTCTGGTACCAGTGGGCAGGTAAGCAGTCCAGGGAACAATGAGGAGGCAGCAGGTGAACGTAGCCTGGCTTCACCTGGATGCCCTGGAACAATTAGAAAACTTCCATCTTAAAAGGCTCTCCTTTGCAAAGATAAAGGGAAATCTGTTAAGTGACTATTGTCAACTCTGAATTGCCATGTGATGCTAATTTTTCATTTCCTGGGCCTGCCATTCTGCCCAAATCAGATTTTGCTCAGCACATTTTTAACAAAGTAGATCCAGGTGACTGGTGCCTTTTAAGTAAGGAAGCTTTCTAATTTTTAAAAACACATTAGCAAAGGAATTTATTCTTAGATAAGGAAGACTGAAGTGGCAGTGTAAATATAATGACCTGAGGAAAGCAGCCTTTAAAACATACACACACACACACACACACACACACACACACACACAGAGGCAAATAAGAGATTGGAAATAATTTCTTTAATCTGGTGGTTATATTTCAGCAAATCTATTTTTGCCTTCATCATTTCTGACACAATTGTTTATAACAATATTTAAATTGTTTATTCCCCTTTGATATCTTTTTGTCTTTTTGATTATGTAGTTAATATACGAATAATAGTACTATTGTAAAAGATCCAAATAATACTTTCATCACCAGTTTGCTGTGTATCTTTTAAATTTACTTTTATCACATTACATACAAATATCCATTCTTTGGGAGCTGTAAATATAAACATAAATAGAAATATAATGTTTACTTCTTTTGCAATTTTCTTTCTTTTCTCAACTTAAAAATATGCCTTGGAGATTTTCCCAAGTTAGTATTTGATTTTCCTAAGTTAGTATTTGAATACATCTGCCCTTATAAATGGCTGAATATTATTCCTTAGGTAGAATTTATTTATTTATTCCGCTATTGATGAACATTGAGATTATTTCTTTTTTTTTTAATATTTATTTATTTATTTTAGTTCTCGGCGGACACAACATCTTTGTTGGTATGTGGTGCTGAGGATCGAACCCGGGCCGCACGCATGCCAGGCGAGCGCGCTACCGCTTGAGCCACATCCCCAGCCCGCATTGAGATTATTTCTATCTTTTTTGTTTTTAACAGTTAAGCTTGGAACTCCCCCCCCACCCCCCCACACACATGAATTCAGTTTTAGCAGAAATTTCTTTCTTTCTTTCTTTTTTCTCTTTGCCTCTAGGGATTGAACCCAGGGTTGCTTTGACACTGAGCCATATCCCCAGTCCTTATTATTTATCTATCTATCTATCTATCTATTTATTTATTTATTTTTGATACAGGCTCTCGCTAAATTACTGAGGCTGTCCTAGAATTTAAAATCCTCTTGCCTCAGCCTTCCAAATCACTGGGATTACAAGTGTGTGCCACTATGCCCAGTTTAGGCAATGAACTCTTGAAAAGTTTTTGGTACCTGAGTGACTTCATAAAAGTATGGCTATGATGAGGTTTTTTGTTTTGTTGTTTGTTTGTTCTGAAGCTCTCCCTACTCTCTGACGAGAGGTGTGAATCCTGCGTTACTCTGGATTTATAGAGATGCCCACAAATGGCAGGTAGTATGTGCAAAGAAAGAGCTGATAATAAGAAAGCCCGAATGGTGTGGCCCTTTCCCTCTCATCTCTGCTTTATGGGCCCTGGGAACTAAGACCTAAAATGGTATAACATATCCCGACACCTGGGTGGAACAGCAGTGTTCCAGCAAGGACTCAGAGCCCAGAAACCAGAATCACCTGGATTCAAATCCTGGCCCTGCCTCCTTCCAGCTTCAAGCTCGTTGCTGTGTGAGTTTGTGATTCTCGTGGGGAAGGACTGTGCCTGTGTACACTATGAAAAAGTCTGGATCCTGGGTTCCATAAAAAGTAAAATTAAAAAGAAAGAAAGAAAGAAAGAAAGGAAGAAAGAAAGAAAGAAAGAAAGAAAGAAAGAAAGAAAGAAAGAAAGAAAGAAAAAGAAAGAAAGAATGTGTCTTTCCAAGTCTCCATCTCTTCACCTGTAAGATGAGGATGGTCACACCTACTTCTTGAAGTCCTGCCTCCCCCAAACCAAAGTCTTACAAGTCACCTGGGTCTTCACTGCAGAGAGGCCCAAGAGATCTCTGTGACTGCTGTCCTGCCTTCCCCTGAGCTGTCTGATTAATGTGGGGGTGAGGGAGAATGATTACTTCTCTGCTGTTTTAAAAAGTAATTTTTCCTATTTATCAGGATAATACATCTTCATTTTATATAGAACTTTGACAGATTTGGAGAAGTTTAAAAAATAGATTAAAATAAGAAAGATAATAGATATCTTCCTGTTTTGGCCAATTTTCTTCCTGTCTTTTATTTTTTTCCTTGACATATATATCTTATATAATAAAATTGTGATCATTTTCAGTAAAAAGCTTTCTAACCTACTTTGTAAAATTTGTTTTTGTACTGCTGGGGATCTAACCCAGGGCTTTGCACATGCTGGGCAAGTCTTCTACCTCTGAGCTGTTCTCTCACTCTCCATTTTTTTTTTAGCACCGTTTTATCAGGAGATTTCCCCAGATATTAAACAAATTTGAAAATAAGATTTTTAATGTCTGCATGGAATTTCATTATATGAACTTCCTTTATTAGAACTTTTTCTTGGGGCTGGGGATGTGGCTCAAGCGGTAGCATGCTCGCCTGGCATGCGTGCGGCCTGGGTTCGATCCTCAGCACCACATACAAACAAAGATGTTGTGTCCGCCAAAAACTAAAAAATAAATATTAATAAATTCTCTCTCTCTCTTTAAAAAAAAAAGAACTTTTTCTTATTTATAGGTACTTGGTTTGCAGTTTTTGCTGTTATAAAGTACATGGCAATGAACTCTTACATTTTCATCTAAATCTTGGTTTCTGTTTCCTTAGCACAGAGTCTTGAAGGGAAACTATTGGTCAAAAGTTTTGTTTGTTTGTTTTTTTGTGGTGTTGGGGATTGAACCCAGGGCCTTGGGCATACAAGGCAAGCATTCTACAACTGAGCTATATCCCCAGCCACTAAGATTTAATTAATTTTGTATGCTGCTTTTTATAATACTTTCTTAATATATATTTAATTTTATATAAAAATAAATTTTTTAGAGGTGGAAAAGTTTATTTGGCATTCAGTTTCAGAGATCTCAGTCCACAGATGGCCAGTTCTATTGCTCTGTGTCCAAGTAAGGCAGAACACCATGGCAGAAGGGTGTGAGGAGGAAATCAGCTCAGGACATGGCAATCAGGGACCAGAGAGAGCTGCACTCACCAGTGACAAAATATAAATCCCAAAGGCATGCCCCCAGTGATCCACCTGCTCTAGTGAATCCCCACCTGCTACAGTACTGCCCAGTTAATCCCTATTAGGGATTAATGCACTGATTAGGTTAGAGCTCTCATGACCCAATCATTGCACCTCTAAACTTTCTTTTTAAAAAAAAAATTTAAAATTATAAGAATAAAATATATTCATAATATAACAATTTTAAAATGCAGATAAATAAAAAGAAAAGAAGATCATTTGGGACATATATATAATGATATGTTGTATATATTATAATATATATTACATTATGATATATAAGTGTTTATAGTATTTATATATTATATACTTATATATTAGACAATATGTATTTATATATTATAGATATATATTATAGATCATACATATTAAGTATATATTAAATATGTATATGTTATACATATATACCCAAATATGTACATAATTTTAATTCTTGGTTTGACAGTTTTTGTAGTGATATTTCTAATCTGTTAATAAACAGTTCCTATTCTGTTAAATCTATGTTCAATAGGAATCTATTTTTATGGCTGAATTTAAATATTTCCAAAAAAGAAACACAATTCAAAAATACTTACTGAAACATTTTGTGGATGTGGTGTAGACACAACTTTTCATACTTTTTGTACTTAGAGTAAAATATCTTTTGGGGGATCAGTATGGAAGTGGGGCCATTTAGATAAGCTAAGCACCATCCATTACCATGTCACAAAATGGATGACAATTCAATGCAAAAAAAAATACATTTAGTTTCATGAGAATTAAACCCACTTTCAGGTGAGATGTGAAGATTCTATGTCATTCTAAAATTGTACAGTAGCAGAAAGCAATTGTAGAAGATGAGTGCCAAATATGAAGGATTAAGGTTAAAGGTATGTTTGCTCCTTTTGCCCAGACTGGTATAAACATTGTCATTAACTAGCTCCAGTCCTTTGGGATCCACAAAATAAATGCCTACTTTGATTTCTAACCATTGTAGTTTCTATCCTCATTTGTGGGCTCCTACAAAGGAGAGGCCACATTTAATTCATCTTTGCAGCTCCAGTGCTTAAGACTGTGCAGGTAAAGTCAGCGAAATAATGTCTGAGGGCACCTGCTAAATACAGTTAGAAAGCACAGCCATTTTTGAAGTACTTTCACTTCACTTATCATTCACGTTTTCCAAAGTTGCTCTTTAAATAGATGTCCACTTCTTGAGGGAACAATTTTTTTGTCATAGAGTTGGGGAACAGGGAGTTTTCATGCAGTGCAAACTTGATTTCCAAGCTCTAGCTGTACTGGAGAAGGGTGTTGAACATGTATTATTTTTACAGCAACTCAACTGTAAAGAAAACATGAACACAGACTGTGTTGTAGATACAGGTCAGGTTGAAACTGTGTTACAAATTTGTCCCTGGTTGCTGACATACTTTAATCCTCATTGCTATTGTTTGGGTCTCCTCACTAGAGTCTCTATTTTCTTCCTTATTTGCCAAACTTCTCCTCCTCCTTAAAGCTCAGGTCAAATGCCCCTTCCTTTATGGAGCCTTTTCTTCCTGGTTCCCCCTTCAGTGTTTCCAAACTAGTCAGAAGTGCTTCTTCCCATCTTTGTGCTTGGGAGTAATGTTTTGCTCAAGTCTCTGTTTTAACAGTTAGTTGGCTTTTCAATTAAGATTATATGGGTCTATCTTCGCTGCAAGGTGGAGTGCCCTGAGGGCTGGCAAGGGTTACTATCTTTATCCAGGGTATCTGGCAGGATACCTGACAGGTGATCATGAACTTTGGTATTTTCAGGGCCCTTATGTTTGCATCATCAGCTGTAAATACCCTGGAGTCCTTTTTGTTCTCAGTGGCTGCTAAGCTGAATCTGTGATGATGCACAGCAAACTCAGGATGTCCTTTGTGAATGGGCTCTATTGGTTGGGTGGCTTCCCAGGCATCTTCAGCCCATTGTTAAAGCTCATGAGAAGCACTGTGGGTGGGGTGGGACGGACTCCTGAGGCAGACGCAGTCCTCAGACTTTCTCTCTCCATACTATTACTAAAGATGGTGACTTGCTCCTCACCCACTGGTCTTCCGAACCCCAATGTGTTTAATCACCTTCAAGTACCACTCATTAACTGCCCCTAAAAACAATAATTAGGTCCCACATTTTAAATCAAAGTGATCCATGTTACCATTGTTTCCTCTGCATAGTGACTCTCCCACTGCTGGTATTGTGACAGCTAAATAAAAAGGCCAGTAATATGTGGGTTTCTGTTTTTTGTTGTTTTTTTTTTTCTTTACCTTGAGGAAACAAAGCCTCCCCTGATGTAATGAGATACTAGGAATCTCAAAAGAGCCCAACAGAACAATACAGATTCTTTTTTTATATACATGATGATTACAAAGCCAACAAGAAGGAATTATTTGGCAATAAAATATGGGAGACTGGTTATTGTTAGAACTTTCAGTCCATCACTTGGGGGAAATCCAAGCTGTTCGGGGCAACCTGTGAGAAGTGGGTGGCAGGAAATAACATACATTGCTAGAGTTGACAGTGGCTTCCAAAGGCCGGCAGGGACCAGCAATACAAATGCCAACAATCCCTGGAGACACCTGTTCAGAGCTCTTCAGTACTGAATCCAAGTTTTTAAAAGAGGGAGACCTCATTTTTTAAAAAATGTATTCTGCCAAGTGTTGCCCTCTATGACATAACTTTTAGCACCCCCTCTCTGCCCCTGAAAAGATATCTACCCTAATTTCCCAGGTATTTCTCCATTTCTTGGTCAGAAGCTTTGGGCTGTCATCACCAAGATTCTGATTCATTGGCTGGAGGATTAAGCCCTCCCCCCATGGGGTCTCCCATCTTCTGTGTGCTTCAGGTGAAAAGCTCTCCTGTAACTACATATAACTGCCAGAGAGTGGTCGCAGCTCCACGAAACTGACATCTCACCATCCAATTGGCCTGGTGCCCAGAAGCACCCTGGGAAAGAATTTGAATGCTCTTGGCAGTTGGGATTCAGATCTTGACGGTTGTAACTGATGGACTGGGCTTGGGGCACTGCTGATGAAAGTCAAATTCCTGAGAGAAAAAAAAAAAAAACAAAAACCATCCAAAGTAAGAGTTTGACACTGTCGTCTCAGTAGCAGTAACTGAAATAGAAAGAGGTGGTGTTTCCCAGGACAGGCATCTGAACCTGTCTGGGCCCTGTTGTCTGAGGGGGTGGGGGTGTGCCTTGTGAGTAAGAGGGAGGGTTATGAAGTCAAACTGAAAAACAAAATAAAAAAAAAAACACCCCGCCCCCAAATAAAACCCAAACAAATATCACTTGAGATATTTGTAACCATTTGAGATTTGGGCCCTGGGAGGGAAAATGTGTTTCCCTGTGGGATGGGAAGAGTTGTTAGGGGATGGAGATGAAGAAACCTAGGACAAGGAAATGCAGGCAGCTGTCAAACAGGGCCAAGGAGGTCAGGAGTAGGTCAGCACTCCCCTGTGGAGCTCTGAGTTCTTCCCAAACCTCACGTTATCAGGAACTGCTGCTCTGAGGGCTGTGGGTTTTTTTTTTCAGACTCAAAGAAAAAGTTCTAATTTTAAAGAAGGAATAACTCATGTGAAAAGATCGGACAGAATGACCAACAATACAGGGCAATGGCATTTAAAAATAGTACCCACAAGAAGAGCACTGATAATTCAGAGGAAAGAGGGATTTCTGGGAAGGTGGTGAGATGGAGCTTAAAGCCACTTTAATTGAGCCTTAAAGAGGTAAAATCTGTGTAGTTAAAGGGTGAAACACTGAGGCCTGGGGTCTTGCTTGAGGGCTGAGGCTCACCTTGATTCTGGCAACCCTGTTGGGCACCTGCGGTATCCGATGTATTATAACCAATTGTGCTTACTTTGCCTTTTTTTTTTTTTTTTTTAGTGTAGGTGAAGCTGTAGGTGATAACAGCTTCCTAGAATTTGTTATGAGAGGACTGACTACTTGGAAGGACTCAGAGAAACCCCCAGCCCCCTCATACCTACCTCATGTTCCCTCAAGATGGCCACCCCAAGGAGAATCATCCCTGGACCTCGGAGGAGAGAGAGAAAAAAAAAGGCCATCAGCAACAGATTGAAAATTTGAAGTTCAAAGGTGAGTGTTTGGGTTTGAAGCAAGAATTATATCTAGTGTGACACTGTTTCCTTAAAGAGAATGACCTTCTGAGGTCTCAAGACACTAGTTATTAAATTATTCTATCAATGAGGGTATTCATCTATACTAAGATGAATATTTCTACCTTGATTCACTTTGGACTCTAGCTTATTATAATGTATCCCTCATCTGAAATGCTTGGGATGAAGAGTGTTTGGGATTTCAGAATTTTTTAAAATTTGGAATATTTTCATATATATGAAAATACATGAGGTATCAGGGGATGGGACTTACGTCTAAATATGAAATACATTTTGCTTCATATATACCTTGTAAACACAGGTTGAAGGTAACTATATACAATTTTTTAATATGCCTGCATTTTGACTTTGACATATCACATACAGTCAGGTGTGGAATTTTCTACTTCTTGTTTTTGTTGGCACACAAAAAGTATCTGATTTTGGACCATTCCAGATTTTAGATTTTTGCATTAGGGATGCTCAACTTGTATACAGATCTGCTATAAAAGGGAAGATGCAAAATAATGGCTTGGTTAACAGAAATTTCATATACCCACACAGGCTCTCCTGAAAAATAAAGATCAATATAAATGCATTTAAAATTAATATTTTAGGCAGGCTTATTCTATTTTTCTGCTCAACTCCAAAGAAAGCTGTTTACTCTGCAATGAAAACAATTTTCTCCCAATGCTATCTCTGCCTTTTGGTTAAGAATTATGTGCACCAAGTGCAGGTGTGGGAAATAGTGGTCAGGCACATGGCTTGATAGTCTACTCCTAGGCAGGCAGCCTCAGAGGTAACCACACAGCCCTGCCCTGAAAGTGTCCCCTGGCTTATCCATGCTGGCTCTCAGTGCAACATGAACTCACCAATGCTTTGCCAAACTAGCATGTGGATAAAAGTGTTCCCCCTATTGTAGAATTGTGGCCTCCAATGGCCCTTGCTACTTGGCCATGCTTCTGCAGCTGGAGTTTTAACAAGCAAATATGAGAGATGTCATTTAATATTGGGGGATTTTGGCTTCATGTTTGGTCCAAGATGTCATATTTGAAAGTATAAGTGATTCTTCCAGGTGTGGTGGTGCATACCTGTAATTCCAGTGGCTCAGGAGGCTGAGGCAGGAGAATGATGAATTCAAAGCCAGCCTCAGCAACTTAAGGGAGGTCCTAAGCAACTTAGTGAGACTTAGTCTCGAAATAAAAAAATAAAAAGGGCTGGGGATGTGGTTCAGTGGCAAAAGCACCTCTAAATTCGATCCCAACCCCCAGTACCAAAGTGGGGGAGTATAAGTGATTCTATAGTACTAAAATTATTATTATTTTAACAAAATGCCGCTACTCTCACCCCAATTTTATTATACCCACTAACAATGGTGCCAAAATGGGCTTCAGGGGATTCCAGGCAATCAGTTTAACAGTTAACACCAATTTAAGTTTTTACTTATCTGTTTATCTATCTATTTATTGGCACTTGGGATTGAACCCAGGGGTGCTTAACCACTGAGATACATTCCTAGCCCTTTTTATTTTTTATTTTGAGGCAGGATCTCACTAAGGTATTTAGAGTCTCCTGAAATTGCTGAGGCTAGCCTCAAACTTGGGATCCTCTTGCTTCAGCCTCCCAAATGCCTGGGATTACCGGCCTGTGCCACTATGCTGGGCATTAATACCAATTTCAAGTACTTTCCTACTCTTCTTATTAATTTAAAAAATACAATCCATAGGAGCCTCTTGGTTGTATTCTCCTGGCAGTGTCCTGAGATCACCCAGCATAAGGCTGTGCCTCCTTATGGGGTCAAGGCTTTCAGATAAGTGTGGCCTGTCACCTGGATTCCCTGGTCCTGCCCCATTTCAGGAGAGCCCATGTGGGTTGCAGGTATTGGGAAGATATTGTCCTTCACTCAGCTGCTCCAGGGACATAATCTCCTACTTGTACTTTACATCCCACTTTACAGTTTCAACCCTTTTACTTCCATTGCCTGATGATCATATGTAGAAAACCAGGGTCAGAGAGGAAGTAAATCTTTTATTTTTTTCATTTTTTTTGCTTTTGGAGCATTATGATTATACATGGTATTTGGGTTCATTTTGACAAAATAATACATGCAAGGAATTTGATTTCAGGTCCGTTCTCTCCATCTTCTTTTCTGTCCCCTCCTGCCTCTCCCTATTGCTCTCCTCTCCTCTATTGATCTCCCTTTCACTCCTTTATTTATTTAATTTTGATTGATATTTTATACATATACATAAAGGTGAAAATTCTTTTTGGTACATTTATATGTGTATGTAAGATTTTGTTAAATTCACCCCATATTCCTACCCTTTCCCTTCTTACCTGCCTTCCTCTAGTTCTCCTCCTTCTACTCCACAAATCTTCCTTGTGACTTTATGATATTCCACACCCCTTCTCCTCTGTTTTCTTGCCCTTATTTTGCCCTAGCTTCCATATATGAAAGAAAACATTCAGCTCTTGATTTTCTGAATCTGGCTTATTTCATTTAGCACGATTTTCTCCATTTCTATCCATTTATTTCAAATACCATTACTTCATTCTTATTTATGGCTGAGTAAAACTTTATCACATATATATAGTGGACACCTGGCCCGTACCTGGGTCATGATTTGCCAACATAGCAATCTGGGGTCTGTTTTAGAGGTAGCTTAGAGACCTGGAAATGGATCTCAAAGTTCCTAAATGAAGGACTAACCTGTGGTAGCATGGTAAATCAAGTTATACTCCTGGCTCAATCATTTTAATAACTGATTCACAAAGTTTTAAACCTAGAAGTGTCTTGAGAATCATCTGTTTTGTTTTCTCATGTTTATAATATAACCAGGATGACAGCTAGTTAGTAAAAAAAAAAATGTCTTTTAGTAAATTTCTATGACAGGAGTGATAGTAGGCAATTTACATAGGTTATGTTTTAATCACACTATCAAGCTAGAGTGGTATCAAGGTATTCCTACCTTGATTTTAAAGACAAGAAAGTGAAGGTATAGAGCTTAAGTACCATATCAAATCAACTCAACTAGCAAGAGTCCATGCTGAGATTTGAACCCCTCTCTTTTTCAAAATGGCATTCACTATGCAGGATTCTGTCTCTTTATTTACAACATGAGCAGCTTGATTCCCAGTTCTGGAGCTTTATGGAAAGTCTCTATGTTTAAAACTCAGATCTGTTTTTAACAGTGTTGCCAAACAGATTCACTCCCAAATTGCATTCCTCTGGCTGGGATGATCTGATGTCATCATGTAGAATCCCATTCCCAGGTTTAAAGGACTCCATTTGCTCTTCCTTAAAGCAATGTGGCTACAGGCCTTCCACCTAAGCTCAGCCTTGCTTTTACTCCCTCACCTACTTGCTCTTCATGATGAGCGTTCTCCCTTACAGGCTGTGGGAAGGCCTAGTCAGGGCGAGGGCATGGTGACCAGGAGACCTCCTCCTGACCCTTCTGCCCTCAGGCTGTGGGAAGGCTGGGGCCAACTAGATCTTTGGGGAAAAGAGAATTGAGGCTTTCTGGGGTGAGGGCTGAGGGGAGGCAGGGCCGAGAGCCATCTTCTCTGTCAGAGGGAACTAAAGACTCTTAAATCATGAAGGGGTCAACTTGGAATAAGTTCCCCACATTGCAGCCTGGCCAGAGGCATGTGGTTAACCAAATACCGTTAACAAGGGTAACCATGTGTGCCAGACAAGGCCGAACACTTTACTAGAGATCATAGCAAAATAAAATGTGGGTAAAATTAAAACGGCACTAAATATAATTAAATCTTTCTTTGATGATTCAAAAGACCTTTAGGATCTTATAGTACCTCAGGGTCATCATTATGTTTATCATTATATTTGATAAAGCAGGCAGCTGAATAAGAATACCAGATTTAAAATTATAGGCCTCCCTCCCAACCTGCCTACCTGGGTGGCCTTTGGTAGGTAACTTGACCTCTTCAGTTTCATTGTCCCCTCCAAAATAGGGGTGGTGACATGACCTCATAAGGTTGCTATAGAAGGAAACTAGGTACATAAAGGATATTATTGTTATTATTACCATTGCTATAAGCTACAAGGACATCCAACTGCTGGCTGATAGGGAAGGCTATTATATGTCTTCTTCTAACATGCTTGAAGTAATTTTTTTCTAGTGTGTTTTGAAGGAAAACATGGCTTCCTTAGCAGCAGGGATTGCTGAGAACTGATATTTAGTCAAGGGTTGGGAAGAGTGCTTAAACATTGTGTTTAACCTGCAAAAGTCGTCCATAGTTGTTGTGAAAAATTCAAACACTAAAGAATATATTAAAAAATAAAAGTCCCCTTCTACTCACATTCTCTCAACCTTCCCCAGGGTAAGCCTTTTGTGGTTTAGTATATGTGTGAGATTTAAATTATACTGTTCAATATTGTTCTGTGACTTTGCTGTTTTTCCACTTGACAACGCATCTTGGTGATCTTTTCAGTCTTTTTATAGCTGCATCTGCATAGTGTTTTCATAATATGAATGCGTTTACCTTGTGTAACCATCACCCTGTTGATGAACATTAGGCTCTTTCAAGTTTGAAATGGCAAACAGTGCTGCAATGAACACAGACAGGATGCTTTTCTTTATCCCCCCCCCCCTCTTTCTTTCTCTTTCTGTGCTGGGGGTTGAACCCAGGGCTTTGCAATGCTAGTCAAGTACTATACCACTGAGCCACAGGCCCAGCACCACAGGATGGTTTTAAAATATGAATTCAGTTTTAGCCACTCAGTAATATTTGACCTGAGGTTACCTCAACTCATGCTTCCTAAAACAACTTCTTCTCCACCTCTTTTTTGGTGCAAGGGATTGAACCTAAAGCATGCTAAGCATATGCTTTACTGCTGAGCAACCCTCTAGTCCAAGCATATTATAACTTAATGTATATGCTTTTGGGGGGAGGGAGGGGATACCTAGGATTGAACTCAGAGGTGCTTATTTTTTTTTTTATTTTTTATTTTGAGACAGGGTCTCATCAAGTTGCTTAGTGCCTCACTAAATGGCTAAGGTTGGTTTGAACTTGTGATCCTCCTTCCTTAGCCTCCTGAGATGATGGGATTACAGGTTTGTGCCACCACATTCTGTACACCCAGCGATATATATGCTTTTCAAAAGAGAGTGTATCAAATATGATCAAAGTAAGTGATTTTTGCTGGGGCTGTAGCTCACCAGTAAAGTATATCCTTAGCATGCTTGAGTTCCTGGGTTCAATCCCCCAGCACCAGAACAAGTGATTTTTTTCGAATACTCTGATGACTTCTAACAAATTTATATACTTATGCAACTATTGCCATAATCCAGTTTTAGAGCTTTCTGTTACCGCAAGAAATTTCCTTGTACCTGTTTGCAATATTTTCCCACACCCACCCCAGCTCCAGACAACTATCGATAGAATTGCTTTCCCTATAGCTTTGTCAAATGTAGAAATTTCATTTTTAAATGGGCTTAAATTATGCAGTCTTTTGGGTCAGGCTTCTTTTACTTAACAAAAAATATTTTTTAGTTCAACCACAGTGATGTAGCGGTTATTGAGGAGATGTGTTCCACTGCATAGATGTACCATATTCTGCTCATTCATTTTAATCATTCTAGTTTAGGGCTATTTTCAATGATTGCCTATTATGAATAATGATGTTATGAACATTTGTATACAAATTTTAGTATGGACATATATTTTTTATTTCTCTTGGGTAGATAACTAGGAGTGACATTACTGGGTCTTATGATAAGTACATGTTTAAATACAAAACAAAACTGTCTTCCAAAGTGGTTGTTTTATTTTACATTCCCACCAGCCACATATGTGAGTTCCTGTTTCTCCACATTCTTACTGTGCTTGGTAAGAATGTGGAGAAACTGAGGCTTTTTTTTTTCCCTCCAAAGTTGAAAATGTCAATCTTCTATGTGGGAAACATAATTCTACATATAATACATAAATAGATACATACACAGAGGATGTTTCTGGTATTAAAATTTCATAGAAGGGCTGATTAGCAAAAAGTGTCTTAAAAGGGCTCCTAAGGGTAGCAATAATTGAAAAAAAAAATAGTTGAGAAATACCACTGAAAGAGGAAATCATGCTATAGCTTTCCTAAGTGACACAAGGTCAGCCATACAAACATCTCTCATCACATTCTGTGAAGATCACACAGGTAGCTTAAATGGCCCTGACCATAACACAGTGCTGATGAGTTTCTGAGTAAATCTCCTCACTTCCTTCTCTGGACTGTGCAGTCATTTCTCAGGGGTCCAGCATGCATTACTTTAATTGTCCAGCCAATGTTTATTCTCATTTTGGTCTGAAAGGGATACCACATTTCACTGTTGAGTTGCAGAACTGTTCAATGGGTTGTTTCCTACTTATCCATGTATTTTCATGCATTCTTAAGTTTGCATCTGTGTTGTTTGACTGGGGTCACCAAGAGACCTTTATGTCATAAACCATTGGCATATGCTGAATGACTTACAATGCAAAGTGTTTCTAAGATCTTTTCTGAGACAGAGGAGCCACTGAAGCCAAAGACAAATATAGAGGCATAGGAAAGCATTCCTCCCAGGATTATTAGATTGTTCACATGGGGACTTGATCAGTTTCTGATTCCAGAGAAAAGCACTGGCCAGGATCATGGGAGGAGAGTGAGGGCAGAGAAGATGTTATAGAGAGGCAGGGGATCTTCTGTAGCTGCTCCAGGATGATGGTCTTGTCTTTTGACAGTTGAGCTCCTTGGAATCTTATGATGTCACTGATCTCCAGAGTGTAGGCCACAGCATGGTACTTACTCTCCCATCTTCCCATCCCTACTGTCCTGAAATTGAGTAAATTTGTGGTCCCCATTCTTTCCCCATTCTGCAATACAGCTTGACCAGTGACCCTCATTCTTGGCCTTGAGGATGATCCCGCCCAGTTTATGGTCAATGCAGTTGAAGTTGTAGGTCCTCTGATGTTGGCTGCTGGTGTTCAGCTCTCCATGGCTCTTTGTAGTGTCTTAGTGGTCACCCAGGTGCCTTCGTAGGCGGACCTATGGGACTTGCTGGGCCCATGTCCGACCACTGGCTGTATTCTCTCTCATACTGCTGTTGAGTCTCACTAGAAGCAGTAGTCCCATTGCTTGAATCATGAGTTACAGAGCAACTGGGAATGCGGCCTTCCTCTACTCCGCCATCTTGAATCCACTGTGAGCCTTTTTATTTATAGGTGTTCTAGTAGTTGTGTAGTAGTACCATCTTGTTATTTAAATTTACATTTCCCTAGTAACTAATGATATTTAGTAGCTTTTCATGTACTTAGTAGCCAATAACATGCAATCTGTGGTGAAGTGTTTATTCAAATCTTTTTTTTTTTAAAGAGAGAGTGAGAGAGACACAGAGAGAGAGAATTTTAATATTTATTTTTTAGTTTTCGGAGGTCACAACATCTTTGTTTGTATGTGGTGCTGAGGATCGAACCCGGGCCGCACACATGCCAGGCGAGCGCACTACCGCTTGAGCCACATCCCTAGCCCCTATTCAAATCTTTTGACTTAAATATACTTCCCAAAGAAATGTTTTCAAATTCTTCTAAATGAATATAAACTTATGTTGTTCCTTGGGAAAATCTTTGAAAATCCAGTAATGAAAGCTACTGTAGTTGATTCTATGGGTACACCATCTAGCCAAGCTCTGAAAACTTCCCTGAAATATATTTAAGTTACATTTATTTTCTATATCATGAATAAAATGTTCTTCTTAGAATGATATTTTATTGAACAAGTGTAGGGAAATTTCTCTTAATTGAGCAGTAAAGAGCATCTCTCACTAATCACTTTGACATGGGCATAGTTCCATTTGCTTCTCTTTATTCCTAGCAACTCACTTTATTTCTCTAGATAAAGAGACTTTTTGTGTGTGTGTGAGTGTGTGTGTGTGTGTGTGTGTGTGTGTGTATTCCTCCTTTGGCTGTCAGTCTTTTAAAAATATATATATTTTTATTTTTAACTGATACACAGTAATTGTACACACTTATGGGGTACAGTGTGACATTTCAGTACATGTATGCAATGCATGTTGATCAGATCAGGGTAATTGGTATATCCATCACCTCAAACATTTATCATTGCTTTGTGTTGGGAACATTCAAAACCCTTTCTACTAGCTATTTTGAAATATTCAATTAATTGTTGTCAACCGTAGTTACGTATAATGGAAGTTACTCCTACTATACAGCTAGTTGCACCTCGCACCTGTTAGCCATGCTCTCTCTACCCCTGCCTTCCCACTCCCTTCTCAGAATCACTATTTTATTCTTTACTTTTTTGAAATCAATATTAACTTCCACACATAAGTGAGAATATGTGATATTTGATGAGATTGTTCAAAAAGGTTATAGGATTCTGTATGTGTGCGCGTTCTAGAGCTACATTACTGCTCCTGGTTATTGGAAGAAATTGACATTGATTTCTTTGACAACTTCATTGATCATAGGATAATATAAGACTCCATTAGGCCAGATTTTTTTTTTGTGTGGTACTGGGGATTTAACCAGGGCCTTATGCATACAAGGCAAGAATTCTATCAACTGAACTATAACCCCAGCTCTAGGCCAGATATGTTTTCGAAGTCATGTGTCTTTCCTTCCTTCTTTCCTGTCTTTCATAGTTCTCAGGATGGAATCCAGGGTCTTGTGCATGCTAGGCAAGCACTTCACCACTGAGCAATAGCCCCAGTCCACTTATTTTTATTTTTTTATTTTAAGAAAGGGTGTCATTAACCGGCAAAGACTGGCCTTGAACTTATCATTCTCTTGGCTCAGTCTCCTAAGTAGTTAGGATTACAGGCAGCATGTGTGTGTGTGTGTGTGTGTGTGTGTGTTGGAAAGTAGTACAGTAAATATTCTGAGTTAATATAATATCCTCAGAGTCAAAATGATTAATATTTTGCAACATGGACACATTAATCTCTGTAAACATCCTTAATATTCAAAATATAGGAAATAAATAAATCTTATAAATAGCTTCTCACAGTTTGGACCAGGTTGTTTTGCTTTGATTCTGTTTTGAGATGGGATCTTAATCAGGGATCCTCCCCTTCAGCCTGCCTAGTAGCTGGAACTACATGTGTGTACCACTAGATCAAGGTGTTTTTTTGTTTTGTGTTTTTGGTACCAGGGATTGAACTCAGGGGCACTCAACCACTGAGCCACATCCCTAGATGGATTTTGTATTTTATTTAGAGACAGGATCTCACTAAGTTGCTTAGTGCCTCACTTTTGCTGAGGCTGGCTTTGAATTCAGGATCCTCCTGCCTCAGCCTCCTGAGCCGCTGAGATTACAGGTGTGTGCCACCATGCCCAGCTGGATCAAGTTTTTAAATGCTTGAATTCAGGTCTGGTCAGCTTGGGGCACAAATGTGCTATGAAAATCCTTTTAGTTCAGAGCTTTTTTGGATTTCTGAGGTGAGATTTGGGCTGATGGGCTGACTAGTTTTTCCTGACACACTCCATGCCGTGGTGTGTTGGGTCCTAGTTTTAGGTGACCACTTCTGGGTCCTGCACTTGGAGCTGCTACTAGCAGCTGACAAGTTCCAGAAGACACGGGGAAGCAGAGGAGTTGGCGAGCCTTGGTGGGGGAGGCTTTCAGCCTGAGAGAGTTTTCTGAATAAGCATTTGAAGAGAGATAATTTCCACTGTATACAGTGCTATGATTTATATTGTTCTTTTCCACAGGGAAGATATTCTGCCAGTTGAAATCAATATATACTTTAAAAAATGCTTCCTCATCTCTCACTAATTCTAGTACAACTGCTGCTTCATGGCACAGGCACTCAACGCAGATGCCTAATAAAGATCCTTTATCTAGGGGGGGCCTGGATTCCTGGCTTAGGGTGAAATTATATCCTATAAAATGGAATTGAGTCATGCTGCGGTATATTCGAATCCCATTGAGAGCTAGATTATACGATCAATGGTGGCTGGAAGCACATTATAATCACCAGTACTTGCTGCTGACCTGATGGTGCTGTTGTGAATCTTTGGCCCATGTCCCCAGAGAAAACAAGAGCTTCCTCGGTACCTGTAATCACAAAAGCAAGACATAGTCAGTTATAAAGTATTTATGTAAGTACATTATATGCAAAAGGTGACATAAATATATAGAGTTAAAACATAAAAGCCCCTCAATGCCACTTCCCCTCTCCATTCCTGCCACCCTCTGCAGAGGTCACAGTGATTTGGTATGTGTCACTCTAGGTCTTTTTCTTTGTAGTCATGTAGGTGTGCACCCACAAATACACTTGAGCAATCATATTTATAGGCAAATGAGTAGAACAGGTTGGGGTTACACTCCACAATATTCTGTCACTTGCTTTTCTTTCCTTCTTTCCCCTCCCTCCCTCCTTCCTTCTTTCCTTTTTTTTCTTTTTTTTTTTTTTTTCACATTGGGGATTGAATCCAGGGGTGTTTTACCACTGAGCCACATCCTAGTCCTCTTTGTTTTTCACTTTGAGACAGTTGCTAAGGGCCTTATTAAGTTGCCAAGGCTGGCCTCAACCTGGCTATCCTCCTACCTCAGCCTCCAGAATGGCTGGGATTACAGGTGTGTGCAATGGCACCCAGCTTGTCACTTGTATTTTTGGACAATCAATCAGAACCATTTTTCCTTGACGCTACCAACTTTTTGATGCCTGCAGGGCATTATCAAAAATATATTTAGTCAATCCCCTGGTGAAAAAGTAAAAAAAAAAAAAATACCTATTTAAAAAAATTTATATACTATTCTTTGATGATCTTCTTTATTTGTATATTTTTAGGTATATATGAATTTTTATGCATATATGCAGGGTAGATAATAAATTTAGGGGGCTTTTTAATTTATCTCTAAGATCTTACTCCCAATGGTTGCTTCTAATAATTGTGAAGTTCAGCTTTTTCTATACCCTTCTCTTGCTTATCCTAAAAATAATTTGGGATACTGGTCATCTTTGCTGGACACATGGACATATGTCTCTTGGGTTGAGTATAGAAACATATGAAGTGGATGGTTATGTATGCTTACATAACCATAACTTGTTTGTTTGTTTTGAGTATAGAACCAGGGCCTCATGCATGCCAGGCAAGTGCTCTATCACTGAGCCGTATCCCCCAGTCCTTGTTTACAACTTTTGTACACTTTTGGTTTTGCTTGCTAGGTATTAAATTAACCTCACATTCTTTTATTTCCTCCCATGCACAGATCAGATGAGATCAGATAAGAGCTTGCCTTTAGCTTTGTAAATTGTTAGAACATTTTTTGGAAGGCCCTTGCCAATAGCTACTAAAATCTTAAATGTTCTCACCTTTTGACCCTGTAACTCTATTGTTACATGGTATTATGGAAATAATATTGAGACCTGAAACCAGCAGCTTTGAGGAGGCTTTTTATTTAAACTCTTCTTTTCATGCAGATGCTGTCAAAACCCTTCTAAAATTCAACTCTTAATTTATAGAATCACAAATTTTCAGAGTTCTACAGTTTAAAGCTATAAGGACTTTGAGCCTGAAAAATGAGGGGACTGGGTGAGATGATCTCAAATTTCCCATTAACTGTTTTTTTTTTTAATTGCTTTTATTTTTTTCCCCATTAACTCTTAACCTTTGGTGGTCCTCTGGTTCCAGGGAAAAGATCCTGGCAGAGGCAGAAGGGTGACTGTGATGAGTGTGGCATTGGGGTAAGGATGCTTATGTCAGGACGGGGCCATTTATGCTTTCTTTCCTACACAGAGGGTTATTCTCACTCCATTCTTGATTGTTGCGTGAACTTTCTTTGGTGTACGCAAATATTCAGTTTCAACAAGTCTTTGACATGACTCCATAAAGGTGAGATTGGGGGAAGGGTGAGAAGGTGTAGGGGTGCTGCACAGGGGGCCCCTGCCCCAAGCCAGGCACCCTCCTTTTAACTTCTGATCTCTCCAATCCCACCAACTCTTCTCAGAGTACTCTGTCCCCAGCCTCTGCCTCTGTGCACCCGTGTACTGTACCTCCTGCACCAACCCCCTGCTTTTCTCTCCTGTGTTTCACACTCATGGCCTCCACTTAGTTACTGGGAAGCTCCTTATTGACCTTTTCCTTCTAGTCTTTACTTTGTGAGACTTTTTATCCATTATTCCCCTTAATGCATTTCTTGAATAGCTAAGGTGAAACCCAGCATAGAGAGGAATTTCCTTGTTTTAAAACAATTTCCTTGTTTTAAAAAATTTTTTTGTGGTACTGAAGATGGACCCCAGGGCCTGATGCCTGCTAGACACATGCTTTGCCACTGAGCTATATAACCAGAGAGCATTCTGTTTCCTGTCTTTGTCTCTCACTTTTCCTCATTTGCCTGAGCCCTTAGTTTCTTTTAGGGGGGGCAGGTAGGGATGGAACCCAAGGCTTTTCATGTGCAAGGCAGGCATTCTACCACTGAACTAGCTCCCCAGCCCTCTTATATATCCTCCCAGGGATTCTTTATACATTGCTAGAAAATTCAAGTTTATTTGTACTTAATAACAAATAGGAAAACAAATTCTATTTCCCTCTTTCTAACACAAATAGCAGACTATTCTGCATACTAATTGGCTTTGTACATTTTTATTCAGCAAATGAAAAATGTGAACAGGTCTAGACCCTGGGTTTCTTAGGGATGTCTAGCACTTGCTTTGATCTGAATTGAAATATCCATTACTTCCAGAAGCTTCTTTTGCTCTTACATTCTTTGACTCAAGCAGTAGTGATGGTGGTGGAGGATTATGGCCATTCATCTCATCACCAAACCAGAAACCAGGGAGAAATTAGGGAGTGTCCTTGACCACTTCCCCAGTATCATCCAGACGATCTGAAGGCCTCATCTTTTCATTTTCATTCCATCACCATCACCTGAATCTCAGACCTTTATCTTCAGAAATCATTTACTGAAAGATTCCTCCTGATTGATCAGCTGTACTTTATTCCCACAGTAAGAAATCCATTCTCATCATTGCACCATGGTGACTGACGAGCCTGTCTCTCTCACTAGGAGTGGAACCCTGAGGGCAGAGAGGGGCCTACTGCATTTTTACCCACAGGGACCTAAGTAATGCAGAATGAAGGAACGAATGAGAAACACTGAAGAGAAAGTTCACTTGGGAAACACTTGACAGCTTTAGGGACTATTTGTGTGTGTTAGAGCATAAGGAAGAGTATGCATGGGATCTTAAAGGACACCAGGTTTGGCTTGATACAACCCTGAGGGACATCCGGGCTATAGGCAGAAGAGATGCTTTCATTGTTAGACGTTGACATTTGAGGGTTTTGTGGGACATATACAGTTGGTGGTTATATATATGATGCGGGAGCTTAGAGTAACCTTGAGAAGTAACTTCACAGAACACAAGGTGATTGACGTAAGGTTGTGGTGAGGTCTCCTACATGATCTCTAGCCTGGCCTCCCCTGGGTTTAGTTCCGGCCCAGAGGGAGGAAACCTCCAGGTCAGAGGAGCCAGACCCCAATGTGATGGTGTTGCTGCTGCTGTTGATAGAAACTAGAAATCTGGATTTTTTAAAAAGGAAATCCATAATTTTTGAGTGTTGATATCTGATATGTGAGAAGAGTACCTTCCTAGCAATGACTGTCATTTAGTGGTGTGTGGGAGGGATAAAAGTAAAAGATAAGGAATAATATTATTGTCCTTTTCCAAAAGAGGAATGGGTTTCTATCAGATGATATAGGTTTCACAGTGTCACCTGCTTGCAAAATGTCCAGCAAGATGAGGACAGAGGGTTAACCTCTGGATTTAACCACTCTAAGGTCTTTGGTGACCCTGGCAATGCCTATGTTAGTACAGTGATGTGTGAAGAGGTGACTCCAAGGGTGAGAAAGTATACAGAGGATACTTTCAAGAGGCTAGGTTGTAAATGGAAAAGTCACAATGGTGACAGGGATGTAGAGTCAAGATAGGGACTTATTTTTAAATTTCCTTTCATATTATAGGTAGAGTACATGTTCATTGTAGGAAACTGGGGCATTATAGGAAAGTCTTAAAAAGCACAAAGATCATTTGTAACCCTACTACCCTAATCTGAGCACACTGGCTTTTTTTTTTTTTTTAACTATTCCTTCTAGTCTTTTCTTTGCATTTTGACTGGTTTCAAACCAAAAGAGTGAGTGTAGGCTCTGCTTTTGCATGTAGAAGATTTGGCTCTAGCATCTGTCCCCAAATTAATTGCCTGGGTTGATTTGGCTGGTCTAATTGGCTAGACCCCTTTCTTTCTCACGGCTCCCTGGGTATTTCTCCATATGGAGTTATTTAATTAGACAGAAATAAAACTCCTCATTCATTCATTCAGCAAAGATTTATTAGTTGTCTGCTATGTGCACACTGTTGGTACAGAAGGACAGGGCAGTGTCTGAGACAGACACACTGTCATGATGAGCGAGCAGTGAGTGTCATTTGCAGAGGTCTCCCCTCAGCCTGCATTGTGTACAGGTATGGTCCCACCTGTTAGACATTATGGACCAGTTCAGTTTATGACTCTCTCGCTTGATGATATTTCCTCCCAACATTAAAACTCTTCAGAAATATTAAGTCATAATGTCTATTAGACACTTGTTTTTTTTCCCATTTTTCCCCCATCATGATACTGCAAGGAATAACTTTAAAATTAAACTTGCTCTGTATCTTACACTATTTCCCTGGGACTGATTCCTGGTAAAAAAATTTCATTGAGTCAAAATTAAAGCTTTTTGTTCTTGTTTTTCAAAGGTCTGAACTTTTTTTTTTTAAAGAGAGAGAGAGAGAGAAATTTTATATTTATTTTTCAGTTTTCGGCAGACACAACATCTTTGTTTGTATGGGGTACTGGGGATCGAACCCAGACCGCACGCATGCCAGGCGAGCACGCTACTGCTTGAGCCATATCCCCAGCCCCAAAGGCCTGAACCTTTTAAAGGCTTTTTAGTACTACCATCAGATGACTTTCCAGAAAGGTACTACTTATTTTGACTTTAACCTTGGTATACAACATTGCTTTCTTCACCTGAGGGAGGGTCCATTTGTTTATAGGCTGAGTTGAGTGACCCAGTATAAAGGGAAAGGTCAAAGATAAAAAAAATTTAAAAAAATTGAACAAGTTCCTGAGAAAAAATATTGATAGGACCCAGAGAATATTCTAGAGGTTGGTTTTGTAAAAAAAAAAAAAAAAGACATAAAGCCCTCCTGTTGAGGCAGAGTTGAGGGGGCACACCTGCAGAGTGCTGGCCAGTATGTTTAGGGACAGGAAGTAGAGGGGATTTCTAGCTGATAGCTCCCCTTTCTGTGTAGGCTAGGAGGAAGGTGGTCTTGGCTGGGAGGGGCTGGATAAGGGGAAGAAGGCTCAGGGCTTGAAGATGAAGTTGGTGTTGAAGAACTTTGGAGAAAATAAGACACCATCCAAAAGGTACATGTGCCCAGATAATGTAATGCCACATTTGTTTTATAATTTTAAGTAAAACCTCTGTCTTACTGGGACGCTGTTTACAGGGTATAGTGAAATTGAGAATTGGCAATTATTTGATTAATTTGATGAATGTTCCAAATTAAGAACACCAGGTCAGGGTATGTTTCCGACCTAAATTATACAGTGCCGTTGTCTACAGTGATCAAATTAACCAGCTGATTGCCAAATCTCTATTTCTCTCTGTCCCCTGTGGACACAGCTTAAAGAACTAATAACTGAACTGGACTCTGCCCCAATCTATTTTGGGATAATTGATGTCTTTGTACTCGTATCCCTGCAGCTTGGTGTTAAACACTGAAGCTTTGTGTAGAATATGTCAGTAGGCGATTTATTACCTCAAAAAGCAGTCTTTCTCTTGGAAAGACTTATCAATCAGAACTTTGGAGGAAATTTTCCAAACTCCCTCAGGAAAATTATGTTTTACTGCTATGGAAAATATTTGATTCTGTGCATTTTGCTTCATGAAATAAATTTGTTTCAGATTCCGAATACTTATGATTTTTGTTTCTGTCTTTATGAATGACTTTAAAGCAATTTCAGTTTTACATTTAAATGGTTTCAGTTACATTCATTGAAAGTTGGCTATTTTTTTTCCTAAATGAAAGCTATTAGTGATTTTAACTGTATAAAGAACAGGAAAATGAATTATGGTAAAAATTATGATGAAGAAATATTTCATTTCTTACTATTTTTGGGGGGGAGGTGGGATACCAGGGTTGAATTCAGGGGCATTGACCACAAAGCCACATTCCCAGTCCAATTTTCTATTTTTTAAATTTAGAGACAGGGTCTCACTGACTTGTTTAGCGCTTTACTTTTACTGAGACTGTCTTTAAACTTGGGATCCTCCTGCCTCAGCCTCCCTAGCCACAGGGATTATAGGCGTGCGCCACAGCGCCTGGTTCCTTACTTGTATAATCATTTCCTAACTTAATGGTTGATGTAATGTAGGCTGTGAGATAAATGGAGGGGGTTTTCTGAAGTAACTTGGGCTCTGAAATCCATTTTGTGAAATAGTAATATAATTGGAAAATTTCAGGACCTGACCTCAATGCTTTGAGTTTCCTTTATAAATTCTCAAACTTTTAACATGTCACTTACATATTAAAGAGAAATCAACAAGGTTTTACTACAACTTTGTCATGCCACGTTTGTTTTATAATTTATGATCTCTTTCCTTCAGAGATCCAGTCCGTAGCTGTCATTCTTAGGTGTCCTGTAGGACTGTGATGGGGGGAGATGGTGGTGCAGGAGGGCCTGGCATAGGACTTCTCTCAAAGAACTTGAACCTGTGGAGGCTTGCCAGCACACCTGCCAGCAGACCAGACTCTGACAAGAACACCATTTAAGCTTGAATATTGCTCACATATGAATGCAGATAGAGATGTGGCCATTTATGCTAGGAAGAGAGATTGTCCTGTGCTCTTACCAGTTGTAAGATGGATAAACAAGTAGAATTTCAAAATGGCATCTAGATTTTATTCTGTTCCTGGTCCAACTCTCAGGATTGGCAAGAGTGAGGAGCTGGTTTTGTTCTACTGACTCCTCTGCAGTGGGAAGATTGTTCACATCCCAGTTGCCTGGGGAAGCCTGGCCTCCCCTGGGTTTAGTTTCAGCCCAGAGGGAGGAAACCTCCAGGTCAGAGGAGCCAGACCCCAGTGTGGTGATGTTGCTGCTGCTGTTGCTAGAAACTAGAAATCTGGATTTTTTAAAAAGGAAATCCATAATTTTTGAGTGTTGTTATCTGATATGATGGCCTATGATCCTGGGCCAGATTCAGCCTTCAAGCTGCCAGATTCTATGGTCTCTGACTAAATGATTTTCAAGCTCTCACTTCTGGGTAAAAAAGGCCAGACTTCACTACTCTCTTGGAAGTCAATGCTTGTGTCCAAGGCTGGACATAGATTTTTTTTTCCCCATCATTAACCCCTTAGTCCTTTGTTATTTTAGTGGGGCTGGGGGTACTGGAAATTGAACCCTGGGTACTCTATGGCTGAACTACTTCCCTACTTCCTTTTTTGTTTTTCTATTTTGAGCAGAGCCTTGCTAAGTTGCTGATACTGGCCTTGTGGTCCTCCTGCCTCAGTCTACCAAGTTGCTGGGTGGCTGCCATCATGCCTGACTTCTCAGTCTTTTTTTTAAAGTTTCAAAGCAATTAGAAAACCTTGTATTTGAAGAAAAAGGAAGACAAGACTGAAATTAGACTTATTGTACTGTTAAATTTCCTTGATGCTTTCCATTTCCATTTTTCTGGCTAGATTATACCTTAACTTTTTTTTTGTTTGTTTCTTTTGTTTATTTTTTTACTGCATATTCTTTGACATTTTCTTTCCAGTAAAATGCATTATTATATTTCTTTGCTAACTTCATTTTCTTTTTCTTTCTTTCTTTCTTTCTTTTCTTTTTTTTTTTTTTTTTTTTTGGTAGTGGGGATCAAAACTTAGGGCTGCACACATGGTAGGCAAGCACTCTACCATTGAGTGGTAAATCATCCTGATTTTCTAGCTTCAAAAGTTAGATTTTGCCTATTGTTTTAGTTGAAAAAGAGAGGAAACAACTTACTTTGAATAGTATGTATCTAAGCAATGGTTAAATACCAATGGTGAAATATTGGAAGGTGAGATCTTCACAATGTGGAAGGTAGGACATTTGCTATAGGAGGGAGAAGCTGTTTGATTTAGGTTTGAATAAGATGATTTTAACAGTGGGATCAAGTCATGCTGAGTGGGGCTTTGCATGACAGTTCCCTCTGGACCAATTCAGTGCTTTAACTGATCCTGCCAGGGACACAGGAAGGTATGCATTTGTTCCAGGTGATTAAGGTCTTACATTTTTTTGTATCTCTGTCCATGAGGTAATACAAAGCAGTTCTGGTGCACACAATAAATTTATATTTCTATTAGAATGATGCAGGAATTCAATGTGTTGGTGATGAAATCTGCTTTGCTCAACTTCATTTATTCATTAAATAAACATTTATTGGGACCTTATTATGATATTGACATGCAAAGGTAAATCAATAAAATACCTGGTAGTCATTCCATTTATAGCATGTGTAACATTTGAAATAGCATTTTCTCTTTCTCCCTGCTTGCAAAGGAAAGAAGAGAGACCACAGAATTATAGAGAAGAGGGCGTTCAAGTCATATGGAGCTCTTCTTTCCTTTCTAACCATGGCTAGGGTTGTATATAGTGCCTTTCACAGTGGAGGTGGTAGACTGGTTACAAGGGTGCTCTGAGAAAGTTTTCAAAAAGTCTGGTTAGAGTTATTACTTTGAGGTGTCAAATGAATTCATTCTGGGTATAGATTTTTTTTAAAGAGAAAGAGAATTTTTAAAAAAATATTTATTTTTTAGTTTTCAGTGGATACATCATCTTTATTTGTATGTGGTACTGAGGATCGAACCTGGGCTGCACACATGCCAGGCGAGCACGCTACCACTTGAGCCACATCCCCAGCCCTGGGTATAGAATTTGCCTACTGGCGATAATAGTGAATGGAGTACCAGTGAATAAAATTCTTAAAAAAAAAAATATATATATATATATATATATATATGTATTAATTGTAGATGAACACACAGTATCTTTATGTATTTTTATGTGGTTCTGAGGATTGAACCCAGTGCCTCATGCATAAATTCTTAAACTAGGGTTAAAAAAAAAATCTTAGTATCTTATTTATTGAATTGATTTTCCTAGACTATTGAGTGTTTTAAGATTTTACAATTAACAATTCATTGTTGCTATGGCTTGAGTGTGCTCCCAAAAGTTCAGGTGTTGGAAAAATAGCTCCTGGATTCATATGTTGATGGGTTTTGGAAGCAGGACCCTTGGGAGATAAAGAGGCTTAGAGAAGGTCAAGAGGGGGGAGTCCTCATGATGAAAATAGGGATCTTATTAGAAGAGATCGTAGCACTTGATCTTTCTCTGTCTGGAATTCCCATCATCCAGAACTGTGAGAAAAGAAAATTCTTTTCTTTATATATTATCCAGCCTGTGGTATTCTGTTATAGCAGCAAAAATAAATAAACAAGTAAATAAATAAAAATAAAAATTTTAAAATTTAAAAATTTAAAAAAATTTAAAAAGATCAAATGATATAGAAGTTAAAAAAGGTAACAGGTGACACAGGGACAGAAAATCTTGGCAAAAACCTTATTATCAAAGGGCAGTATAGGTCTTGCCATGATGCTCTTTCTGTGTTAAAATAGTGAACACTTACAGAATCCTTGTGACATGCCCGGCAAATCCAAACATTTACAGATAGTAAATCTTAGATAGTTGTGATGCAAAAACAAGTAAACACATGTTAGCTTTCCAAAAGTTGTTTTCACATTTTACCAAAAATTCTATTTTAGACATACGTTAATGACCCCAGTCAGGTGTCCTTAAAAAAAGAAACCTCAGGACTCAGTAACCAATGGACATTTGATCATCAAGCCAGTGCCCAGATGGAATTTGCCAGGTAAGAATCCTTCAGACCCAAATCTCCAAATTTCCAAATCCATGGACCACTAAAATTGTTCACAGATTATTAAATATTTGCTATGTCATAAAACATATTAATATTGGGCAATGTCTTGGGGTCATTGTATTAGTCAGCTTTCCATTGCTGTGACATGTGCTTGAGGCGACTTGATTAATCTCAGGCATTTGTCAGTTTTCTTCAAAACCTTTTTTTTTTCTTTAACAAAGAAGGGTTTATTTTGGCTTGCAGTTTTGGAGATTTCAGTCCATGGTTGGTTGGTCTATTGCTCTGGACCAATGGTGAGGCCCATCATGGTGGGAGCATGTGGTAGAAGAAACCCTCAGCTCATAGTCAAAAGCAAAAGAGAGAAGAGAGAAAGACGCAGGTCCCACAATCTCCCTTGAAGGGCACATCCCAGATGACCTAACCCTTCTGCCAGACCCTACTTTCTACAGACTATACCACCTTCCAATAGAGCCATGTCTGGCCAAGCTTTGACACATGGGCCTTTGGGGGACATTCCAGGTCCAAACTATGGCAGTCATCAATGGGAGGAAGAATGAGGCTGTGCCGTTAAAAAATGGTCATTTAAGACTTCTAGGCATTTGGTACTGGAGAAATGGTTTATTATGGAATTTGCATCTTCCATGACCTGGTTATACAAAGTGTTATTGTGTGTGCATATATAAGTATGTGTGTTAGCACGTATACTCACATATATACTTTTGTGTGCATGTTTATGTGTAGTTGATGACTTTACCAAAAACACAAAGATGAGAAAATTGCTGTGTGGTCTTATAATCATTCAAAACTTGAGCTTGGCCTGGGGACAACATTGAAAAGAGAGCTTTTCTGAAATTTCTTATGCTTAAGATTATCAGGGCTGGGCTCAGAGGCACATGCCTGTAATTCCAGCTGCTTAGAAGACTGAAGCAGGAGGATCATAAGTTCAAAGCCAGCCTCAGCAACTTAGCAAGACCCTGTCTCAACATTAAAAAATTAAAAAAGGCCTGAGGTTATAGCTCAGTGGTAAAGCACCTTAGTTTCAATCCCTGGGGAAAAAAACAAAACAAAACAAAACAAAACATTATCAGAAAAAGTAGGAGGGAAAGTAACCTACAAGTGGGAATCCGAGACTCAAAAGCAAGAAAGGTGTGACACTTTAGATTTAATAATGAATGACAGGGAAGAGTAGCTAGCAGGAGTTGGCAAAAGGGCTGAAATGTGGAAGAGGAAAGCTGGGCAAGGAGGGACATCGAGGTGATTCATGGGCATGACCTTCCTATGAGTCAGATTTGCTTTGTGTCTCTGGCTCATTCACTTCCTGGTCTTGTTGGGACTTGATTAAGTAGATATTGGCCCAGGTAATTCTAAGAACTCCTGTACTCACATTTGAAATCAAACACTTCCAGGCAGAATCTCAGTTTTGTTAAGTAAACACTCACTGTGTGTTTAATTGGATTTTTACCCCATATTTTGGTGGGCTTTGAACATCCCTCTTTTCCTTCTTCCTCTTTATTCTTTCTTATGGGCTGTCTTTAAAACAGGCTTTAAATAAACTATTCCAGATACTGGAGTCTAAATGATTCAAATAAAAAGTACACATGTACAAGGAAAGTTCATATATTCATTTGTTAGTTCAATAAACACTTCCTTACACACCAGTTCCAAGGGAGATGCCCTTCAGTGAGTCAGAGTGCCTGCCCTCAGAAGGCTTATACTCCAGTGGGAGTGAATTAGCTTTCTCTTTCTACTCTTCACAGGTCATATCAAACAAACTATTTGAATTAACCTGGCATATTTTCGATTTATTTCCCCATTGTTTGCAGTTCAGAAATTCAGCTGGAAGTAGCAATATGAGAGCCAGAATTTCTCTCTGACTGTAGTCAGTCATAGAATTTCCAAATGCAGTATCTTTGACATTGGCAGAGGCTTCAGGATCAGAGGTTTGTATTGATGAGCCAATAGACTGTGGCATAAAATAGCATCCTTCAAACATATGGGGTAACATAAATGTTAATTTTGCTTCCCCATCTTTAACACATTTTTTAAGTGGTAGAGTGCTTTAATAGATGGGTATAGATTATTTTTATGTTTACCTCAGCTTTCATGAAAAAATTGAGTTTGGTTTATCAAAAAATACTTCTTGATGATAATGAGAACAAAGTATGGAAAATTCAAATTTTGAATAGGATCAGAAAAAATATATAATGTAATTGCTGAAATCAAAGGAGATTTTCCTGTTTCTGTCTCTCTAGGGCTTTCATCATAATTTGGGCCTTTTGCATTCCATTGAGTTAACTGATCGATTATAGTGTTATAGAAGCACTCTTTCTAATGGCAGAGATTGATGCTGACAGTGTCAGGAGGGAGAGTTCTCTTCCTGATTATTCCTTCATTGTGACCTTTTCTTATGGTGTGTGTATGTGTGTGTGTGTGTGTGTGTGTGTGTGTGTGTTTGTGTTTGTGTGTGTGAGAGAGGGAGAGAGAGAGTGAGAGAGAGAGAGAGAGAGAGAGCTCTTGTGAACTAGGTCTCCTGTCTTCCTCGTTTATAATGCTGCTAATCCATCATCATGGGGCTCACTCTCATGATCTCATAGAAACCAAATAACCTCTAAAGTTCCACGTCCAGAAACCACCACATTAGGGAGTAAGAACTTTAATACACTGGTGGGGGGGGGCAAAACATTCAGACTGTGTTAATCAGCTTGCTCACTATTTTGAACTAAAAGACCCAACAAAAACAATTTTAGAGAAGGAAATGTTTATTTGGGGCCTCATAGTTTCAGAGGTCTCAACCCATTGAGGGCCAACTCCATTCCACAGGGCTTGAGGTGAGGCTGAATATCATGGCAGAAGAGTGTGTGGGAGGGAAGCAGCTCCCATGACCATCAGAAAGTAGAGAGGGAGACTCCACTCACCCCTATATATATCCTATAGCCACACCCCCAGTGGCCACCTCCTCCAGCCTTCCTCTTCTCCTTCTCTGCCTTCAGTTACCTGGCCCAGTTAACCCTATCAGGGCCTTGATTCACTGACTGGGTTTAGGCTCTTATATCTCCATCATTTCTCCATTAAGCTTTCTTGCATTTTCTCACACATGAGCTTTTTGGGGACACCACATTCAAACCATAATAGACAATAACTGATGAAGACTTATAAATCAAGGAGACAGATGTCAGAAGAAATCGGTCCTATTTGATACCTTGATCTCAGATTTTTAACCTCTAGAACCATGAGAAAATGAATTTCTATTGCTTAAGCCACTCAACCTGTCTCATTTTTTGGCAACCCTAGCAAACTCATACACTGTGTAACCATGGATATTCAAACTCTTTGAATTTGTCATTTACTATCTGTAAAATGAAAACTATGAAATAAATATGGGTGGCATTTAAAGATAAGAAAAGTAACATCATCATCATTATTATTGTTATTATCAGTGGTGCTGGGGATTGAACCCAGAACCTTGTTCATACTAAACAAGTGATCCACCCTGAGCTACACCTAGTCCAAAATAACCTATTTTGAATTTGAGAAGGTGATAAAAAAGAAAAGAGTAGTATTGAATCTCATACTTTATTTATTTATTTTTAAAGCCCAGGAGAAATTATAGGTACATCTTGATTAGATAAGACCAAAAACTACATTAAAACCAACTAAATAAATGAATGACTAATTATTTACAGGGTAAGTTCTCAATAGCACAATACTATCTCTTAGAGATTGCCCCAGGGGAATTTAAAATATAATTTGATCCCCTCTTCATCACAAAAATTCAATTTGCATCAACTTTCCAGAAACTTATAAGTCCAGAAACACTAATCACATAAATTAGGCCACATGGTACTTATTAAATAGTTGAGGTTTGATTTAATCAGAGCTTTCTGGATTCTGGAAGCAGCCTCGCCTTGCCGTCGTTACTGTAATGCATGCACAGACTGCGGTTGATAATCAGAACTGTGTTGGGCATTCCACTTTGCACCTCCTAGGGCACCAATTTTCAGAAACTGTTAGAACCCAATAGAAAAATCTCACCTAAGATTCATCTGTGAGCTAAATTACAGGGGAAGCCATTATCATTCATTTCTCATGCACTGTTAGTCCAGGTTGTCAGAAGAGCACCTCTGGGTCACAGGGAAGGATTTTGCTACCGTGAGAATCCTGAGAATTGAAATGGTCAACCAAGGTATGTCACTATCCTTCTGATCAAGGCATGCTTCTTAAATGAACCTGAAAGATACAGTGAGTCCCCACCAGAAGCCTGGGCCTCAGCTGAGTTCTAACATAGGATAGGGTAGAGTAGAAATTTAAAATCTGGTTGGAAGAGACCAAATTATAACAATTAGAAATCAATTAAATGTTAAACTATATGGAATTAAATGAAAGAGGATTTTAGAGAAGAGTGAAATCAGTGTAAGTTTGAGGAAGTTAATGGGGAGCGGATGAGACTTGAACTAGGATTTGGCAGGGGGAAGATTAAAGTAAGGGATGACTGGAAGGTTATTTTGGGGTGGGTGTAGGTTGAGGGTGAGGGTGTATGCTTTGCATGTTTATGCTTTTAGGCTCCATTTTCTGGGGCAGGGAGTATTGAGAGTAGAGATAGCATGAACAAAAATACGTAAGTGCAAGTACCTAGATACTGTTCATAATGCGGAGAGAGAACTCTGGCTTTTGGGAGGGGGAATGTGCCTGTCTTAATAATGGATTAGTAATGTGTTATTTCTAAATCCTCACAACAACCTACGGCGTAAGCATCCTCGCTGACATTTAAGGAACAAAGGTTTAGAGAAATTGTGACTCACACATGAAATGCCAAGTCTCCAACGTCCTCTGGCATAGTGGAGCACACCATAGGCCCATGTGGGTGTCACAAACTAAGGAGCGAGCCCCTTGCTCAGGCTGGGCTAGCATCACAATCTACTTTGTGCTCCAGAGTTTCTCCATGGATTAGACCAAGATGGCATTTTGCTTAGGGCCTCTTCACCTCCCTCCATAGTCTATCCTGCATTCCTCAGCCTTTCCAAATGTCAGTGTCCTGAGAGCTCTTCCCCAATAAATCACTCGAAAGAGTCCCCATCTCAGGAGTATGTCGGGGGAATCCTACCCAAGACACAAACCGTTTCTTAGTATGCCTCTGAATTGTGGCCAATACACATGGCATGCCATTGTGACAAGGGATTACCCACTGTGTGGTGGAGCTTTGTGCGGAGTGGGCTGAGGGAGATGGTGGCAAGGACTCTAACCATTATCCAGCACATATGTATTAAGCACCTCACCTGATCTTCTTGCCTAGAGCTTATGACTATCACTTTAAGTTAGGTTCTGTGACTTTCCCTGTATTTCTAGGTGAGGAAACTGAGGTGTGAGAAAGAATATATTACATGCCTTATGGTCTCACAGTTGGAAGTGATGATGTCACAATTCCAACACACTTGTGTGTAATATCACATCTCCAAAAGCTAGTTTTTATTTACTGGAATATGTAATTTACTAAACATGTAACTTACTAGGGTGTTTAAGAACCCCATGGCTCAGCACAGTCAGGGTAGTGAATACTTCTGTTCAATTGTAGGGGCTAAATTATAATGATGTATCTATTTAATCCCTTTAAATGAACACACGACTTGAGAATTATTGACAATAAAAGAGAATGTCAAGTTGGGCAGAGGAGTTTGAAGTAGGCAAAAGACGTGGCAACCACATGGCTCACCAAATGGAATACTACTGGCAAACATAGGAGATGCCATTAGTACTGACACAGGAATAACAAGTGTGAGCCAGACCACCTGAGCAAAGCAGGATATGCAATCAACACAGTGACGGGCGGCAACAAGGAGCTGTGGAAGGTCCTTGAGCAGAGGAATGAAGCAGTTCTTCCATTGTTGATAATGCAGCACAATTTAGAAGAGATCTTGGAGGCTGAGAGAGCAGAAGACAGGAGGTTGTTCAAGTGATATTAGTGTGACCTGACTGATCTTCTGTCCTGCCCCGTTTCCTCTCTAGCTTATTTCTAGAAATGGTGATCCTTTTTGGACCTTATGTGCTTGATAAAGACTACCAGCCTCTCCTGTTGTCCTAGATTACGTGTGCTGTGGCCAGGTACTCTCAACCACTGCTTAGATCCTTTGCTTAATCCGGAAGGACCCTGCCCCAGAACCAAAATATCTTCATTGTAGGATTCTGCTCCACTGAAATATCTGTACCTCGTGGAGGTCCCATGCTCCTAGGACCTTGCAATTTTTCCAGTTGTGAATGAACACGAAAACAAGGGTGCACATTTTCTTCTGGATAATGCAAGAAAGTAAATGGGAAAGTTCATTTTGTATGGGCTATCTGATTTCTTTTGACCTTTATGTTGCTCAAGTGTTTGTGGTAGCTCTGGATTACATGATGGTGATGAGGCCTCCCTATCCTCCTCTGGGCCTTATACTCTTATCTCCTTGGGTTTTCAGCACAATGCATTACCTTTGCATAGATATGATGAAGGTCAATAGTTTCAATATGGGGTTTTGTTTTGTTTTAATATTTTTAGTTGTAGATAGACGCAATACCTTTATTTTATTTATTTATTTTAATGTGGTGCTGAGGATGGAACCCAGAGCCTGGCATGTGCTAGGCAAGTGCTCTACCACTGAGCCACAACTCCAGCCCTTCAATACGGGTTTAAGAGAAATAGGACTGAGACCTATTATTGATGGAGAGCTCCTTTGTAAAAAGGTAGAGGAGAGAGAGAGAGAGAGAGAGAGAGAGAGAGAGAGAGGTGTGTTTATGTGAATGGAATCTGTGGTGTATCAGATCTTCAGGACCTGGAAAGACTAATAAAAAAGTAGGTAAACAAATGAGTATCTTGCATCTTTTGGCACTGAAACATGAATTCTTCCATATAGCCAGTGTCTGGGCCCTGATTTTTTGGAAAACACTGCCTCTTGATTGGCTTGTGTGGAGAAAGACAAGAGAATTTAGGGAAGGGCCTTTTATTATATGCGTGTGGAATTTGTTTCTGAATGGAAGTTGATTCAAGTTCAGTATTAAAGAACTCAAATTGGTGAAATGAGTGTCGAGTATATTTCTGTGACTTTACAATGTCATTAAAAGCACCCAAACTTTGGAATCATACAGTCTTGGGTTCAAATCCTAGATGTACCACTTAAGTGACTTTGCATAACTTCCCTAACCTCCAAGCTCTACTTTGCTCATCTGTAAGTGTCAGGGGGAACAGCAGCCCTTGAGGGTGTCATGCAGTGGCAATGGAGTGGTGTTTATCACCAGGTCTCCAGCTGAAGACAGGTGCACAGCAGGCAGAGCATGAGCCAGGCTGCTCACAAAGGACGCCCCTGGAGGATTGCAGCCTCCCCTGTGCTCCTGTGCCCTTCGAATGTCCACTCCCAACCATCATACCACCTTAACTTGTCCACATGCCTGTGTCCCCATCAGATGGTCTGCTTTTCCTTGTGTTCCTGAGCTGATGTACAGCTGCTCAGAATGTGGTTATTAGATGGAATTTAAAAATCTCTTTGGTGTTAGTATCATAGGTAAAATCTCGAATCTTAACCAACCTTCCTTCCTTCCTTCCTTCCTTCCTTCCTTCCTTCCTTCCTTCCTTCCTTCCTTCCTCCCTCCCTCTCTCCTCCCTCCCTCCCTCTCTTCCCTCTCTCTCTCTCTTCCCTCCTCTCCTCCTCTTCCTTCCCTTTCTTTTTATTTGCTCTTTTACTTGCTTATTAATTCTTCTGTTTTTCAAAGAAGAGCCTATCGGAAAATATAACCACATCATTTTTTTTTAAAAAGATAAATATTTCCAATGCTGTTTCCTTGTCAGTAAAATGAACTAGCAGCACCCTTTCCTCTTGGGGTTGCTTTGAGGGGTCTGTAGAGGGCCTGGTCTGGGGCCTTTGCAAGCCCTTGGGATGATGATGTCCAACTTGCTGTGTGGATTTGGGGCACAGCTTTTGAAGTAATTTTGTGTAATTTCTATATTTTTAAAAGTAAGTTTTTATTTAAAAACTAGTACATACTTAATGTTAAAAATATGAATAATATAGAAAATATTGACTCTTCAACTTAATAATTGGCTCTTTGGCTTCCGAGGAGCAAGTTGGTGGGTGGGTGACACTCTTCTGGAATGAATGAGGAAATTAGAGACCAGCGCTAGGATCTGCAGACACAGAAACCCTCTGGCTGTGAGGAAGAAGTTGTTCTCCATTTGTGTACAATATGTTAAAAAGCATTCTATTGTCATGTATAATTAATTAGAACAAATTAAAAAGTAAAATTAAGAAAAAAAAATAAAGAAACCCTCTGGCTGGGGACCTAGGTCTGTGCCTGCAGTATATCTCCTGGCATCTCCTGCTGCTTCTCCCAAATTGGTTTGGAGAACATTAGTAGTGATAGGCTATCCAGTCCAGTCTGTTTCTGAAGCTTACCCCAACAGAACTGGACTATAGTCTGGAATGGACCCAAGGGTCCTACTCTGAGAGTTACCTTCTGGCCTCAGACTGCCTTGGCTGCTGGTCCAATCATCTGGCCCCCATCCCCTGGTTTTTGTGAAGCTTTTATTATTGGTTTATATAAGCCTATGTGGTCAATAAAGTTATGCCCACACCTGAGTTGTCAGTTTGCCCACCAATGTCTTTAAATACCTTCGGTAGCTTGTAAACTCCTGCCACACGAGGACCCAGCCCTGACTCTTGCTCATCAGGCTGTCATTAGTGGTGCAAACAGAGACTGTGTGGGCATTAGCCATATTAGCAGTGTAGCTGCAATACACACTCATTGGGTTCTCATTGTTTTCCCCAGATGAGGAGCATCACCAAGGGGATGCTGACAATTTTATTCTCTTGATTCAACCTCAGCCAGAACTTCTAAATCAGCACCTCCTTCCACCCTGGTTGTCTCCATGTTCCCAAGGTCCTAACATCCTCAGGCTCTCCTACATTTTCCAGTCTCATTTTCTGGAATAAGATGTGACCAACATCCAGATGCTACAGATTTTTTTTCCCCCAGGAGTTGATTACGTGCCTCTCTGGTGCTGTTTGCTTTGCCTAGATGATTCTCCTTCTTGGGAAAGTCCTGCTCATACATTTTTTGCCTAATTTGAATGTCACAGTAAAGTCTCGGTTGACTTGGGAAGATAGTTATCAATTCCTGCCCAATGCTCCCAGGGTGCTGTTCGGCCTCTGGTGCCCTCTCACCGTGTGCTACAATGATCAATGCTTTTGCCTCCTGCCACCAGACTATGGGATGCTGGAAGGAAGGCAGAGGTAACTCATGTCCACTGGTGCATTCCAGAGCCCAGCACATAGTAGGTATGCAGCATTGGCTGGAGGAATAACCAGTGACTAGGAGGACAGTTCTTTTACTTATGTACAATGGCCACTTTAGGCCACTGTGCTTTTGTGATTTGGCACAAAATGATAAAGTTTAAAAGGGGGGGGGGACTTTTCTAACCTGTTGTGACATACAGTGAAGATTTCATTGCTTATTTCTGTTTTTATCTGCCATATGGCTTTCCATTCATAAAGTGCTCTACTGAGAATTACTTTTGCAGGTAATTTTCTAATGATTGTCTTGGGATAAACAAATTTATCAGACTTGTTGGCTAATGTATTCAAGGAGGTTCACAGGGGAAAAGATTAATCATCTAAGAAGCAAGCCGGTGTCTGTCATTAGGCGGAAGGGTCCAGAGATGATCAGAGCTGAGCGGGTGGTTGCTATGACTGCAGATACTTTTCTCTCCCTTTGTGAGGTCAACAGCAGCTCCCAAGCTGATTGGCTAAAATTAGATTATCCTGCTGACCAACCATGGGGAGTTAATTTCATCAGAAAGAGAAAAATGCTGGGAAATCCTGCCGTGGTGCTACAAAGGAATTTTCTTTAGAAACCCACAGAGTCCCAAGTTTGCTTTCATTATAATTAATATGTTCCTTCTAATAAAATCATTTAAGGAAAGCAGACAATAGCATTAGTCTATTATTTTGTATATCCATATAAGCTTTACTTTGGTTTTGTCCTGAAACCAACTCTCAAAGTTAAAGTAACCTTTATTTTCCTGTAATACTTCTATAGCCAAGGACTGTCATCATGCAGGTGTTTATATAATTGGAGATAGGCTAATTGTGAAAAATACAAAAGGAGTTGGCTCAGTTAAAGGTATCTGCTTGCAGGGCTCCTGCCCTAGGGAAAGGAAAAAAAGAGAGAGAGAAAGAAAGAAAAAGGAAAGAAAAAAAAATCTTAAAGCAGAGCCATTTACCTTCGGAATGGAAACGCTGTTCCAATTGAATTAGAATGGAATGCTTTTTTTCCAAAGGATTCTTTTCCTAGAGGTCTTACATTGCCTACCCTCTGGCTTTCCACCTGGCATATCCTTTGTTCTGGAATTAATCACCACCGTCTTCACTTCTTACGTGTATTTCTGTACAGGGAAGATACAGAATTAGCTCATCTTGGAAACTAGGATGATGTCTACCGACAGGCTCTGCTGACTTGTAAAACTAGGTGGATATAAAATACTGACTGAAGAAAACGCATCCAGGACTCCAGAATTTGTTTCTTTAGCTCTTATTTGGCTTTGGGAATAAAGTATGATTAAGGGAGAAACAGAAAGGGCTATTGCTGATTGAATTCCAGACACTCTATGTGCTGCTCTCTGTATGATTGCTAAATTAACATAATTTAAAAATCACATCAACCTGTTGAGTTACATTTGGTAGTGTGCTGTAGGACCTAGGAAGAGGGAGCCAGCATACCCATTTCCTGAGTGCCATAGCTGGAGGAATGTATGAAAGGTGGTGACGAACTCTAGGCAACATAGAAACATTGCCCAGCATCCTTTCAAGAAGGAAGCACTTAGGGATTCCTAGGAGGAAACAGCAAGAGCTCTATGGGCCAAAATGATTCAGATCTGGATATTTCTTTCAGAGGATGCAGGAGACAGAGGAAAGGACCACCAAGATATATACAGCATTCCTATATCACCGAGAATTCAGAAAACAAAGATAACTTCATTGGCTGCAGTGTAAGCCATAGGCCAGGTAGTTCGTTCTAGAATGTGGTTCTCACACAGTCAAGTGCTGCTTGAAAGTGGTTGCATGGTTACACAATTGATGATTGTCATCTTAGAGAGTGGGCTGTATTAAAACCAACCATAGTCTATGTTTTCACAGATGATTATTTGAGATAAAAATATCTGTACCAGCTGGGTGTGGTGGTGCACTTCTGTAATATCAGTGGCTTGGGAAGCTGGGGCAGGGGGATTACAAGTTCAAAGCCAGCCTCAGTCACTCAGCATTTCTCTAAGCAATTCAGAGAGACCCTGTCTCAAATTGAAAAATAAAAAAGGGCTGGGGGTGTGGCTCAGTGGTTAAGCACCTCCGGGTTCAATCCCTGGTACAAAAAAAAAAAAAAAAAAGCCCCAAATCAAAACAACAACAACAACAGAAAATTGTACAACAGAAGATTTATTTATCCTCTGGTCTTGCTTGCTAGGTGTTCTGCTCAGTGCCTACCACTTATGTTGTTTATATCATTACTATTTTATTTTTAAAATTTGGCTAGGTGTGATTTTTTCCCTCAAACCCTAGACATGAAAGGGAAAGAGGAATAGCATCACGGATGAAAGAGAAGGCGGGATCAAGCAGGAGCTATTTTTTACAACTGGGCTGCTGCTCTCAAGTGCAGAGGAAGAAGCCAGAAGAATAAAGAGGCTGATGATGAGGGCAGAGGGGAGATCAGTGGTTAACTGTGTGGAGTTTTGGGAGCAGGTGGAAGGTCCTAGACGGAAAAACAGTTGAGAGAAAAAAAAAAAAAAGGAAAAAAGGTTGGCACGCCCGGCTCTGGAATCCTGGAGAAATGTGCCCTGTCTCAGGCTTAGCCCCATCTGCCTTCCAAAGCCATGGGGTATGGAAGGCGGTGCTGGCTGTCTACCACACTCCAGGTTGTGTGGGGACCTGCGTATGAGCGTGAATCTGCTCCAGGGCTAAGGAGAAATTAAAGCCTGAAGTGAGTTTGTGAATGACAGATTGATAGACAGTTATTTTGTTTCCTTGAAAGCATGATTAATAACTAAATGTTGTGATTTTGATTTGTTAACTGCACAGAGGGGCCACAGAGAACCCTAAGGTCCAAGATTTGGATCCTGGTCTGATGAGGTGAGGAGGACCAGATGAACCCAGGTTATGCTAGTACTTTCCAGAAGGGAGAGGAGGATTTCTCTGTTTTCCTCCAAGAAGTTTGCTTATTACTTTTATCTCAGCCGAGGAGGGAGGGGTAGGTGGCACCTGACTGGTACATAGGCACACAAGCACCATTCTAGACTCACAAAGAGGATCTGCAAGTGGAGTCTCCAGAGACCAAGTTGTGCTACAGCGCAGAGCACTGCCAAAGTTCCTGGGCATGCATGGGTGTCAGAATCTACCAGTGGAGGGGACACTGTAGTGAGTTCAGACCTAGGACCCTGCCAGTCACTCCCAGGGATTGAGGCAAGGCCCTTCCCCCTGATGGGCTCCAGGTCTCACAAGGTGTTGAACAAAGAGTCCCCAGGGTACTAAGAGGCTCTAAACATACCTTCATGCATAGGCCTTGTGAATTGTTGGTTCCACAGAAATGCTGACTGAAAAAGGAAGAATAACATTTTCCAGTTGTATTTTCTTTGGCTTGGTGAATTTTAAAATCACGATTTCATTTGCATTATAGCCTATCAGAGATTTATAATTAGCTCCTCCTGTTGTAAAGTCATTGTTTGGGCTGTGAGCTATTCAAGGGCAGGGACACAATTTTTCTTTGAATTTTATTTAGTTTTGAATAGGTAATACATTATATGAAGGAGTAGAGTGAAGTCATCTTCTCTCAGCTACCCACCTCCCTTCCCACTGGCCATCAAAAGGTGCATTTGAAGAGGTATTTTATGCATGCTAATATATAGTGTATATATATATATATATATATATATATATATATATATCTTCTCCAACACCTTTTGTGGACAAATATTAATTTGTACTTGTTCAGTTGTGCATTTTTCACTTTCCACTAAATACTAAATCATATTGCAGATATTTTTACATAGTATAAAATGAATTTTTATCTTTTTATGTAGTATAAAATCAATTTCCTCAGTCTTTTAGATAGCTGCATGGTATTCCATTTTGTGTTTAATTATTAAACATTGCCAAGTTGATAAACTTAGGTTGTTTTCAATCATGTGGCCTAATAAACATTACTTTCATAAATAATCTTATATATAAATGATTTGCAAATGGTGTGTATTAAAATTCCTTGTGGTAGAATTTGGGGATCAGGTATATGTGTATTTGCAATTTTGATTGATATTATCAAATTGCCTTCTATAGAAGTTGTTTCAGTTGATACTCTTGCAAGATAAATTGAGTGTTCCTATTTCCTGTACCTTCTCCTATACAATTGTGTGCGTTGATGGGAGTCTGAACTATCTCAGTGGCTATGTTCTTTGATTGGGAAGATCAATCAAATCTGTCCACTTGTGATTAGCATATGTCCTCTGGCATTGTCCGTAGGTAGTGCACCTGCCTCCTACCTCCTTCTTGAGGCAGTAGAGGGAGAAAATATATGTGTTTGTATGTGTAATTTTGGGCTAATAAGGGAGGTGATATCTTCCAAGATTCGTGATGTGGGAAATGCCAGTGGGGTATTTCCCACCCAAATACTTATTCCACAAATTTTATTTTTCCAAATTCCATATTTGAATTTATTCCTTTGCTTAAGATTTTGTCTCTTATCAAAACACAACTGATTAAGTCTTACATTGTATTTACATTGTATTATGAATTATTTCCTTCTAAGCAGTTTTGCAGGTAGGAAATCAGAGAGAAAGATGAGAAGGAGAAGACTCTGATAAGGGAAACTAGAGGGACTATTAAAATGTTCTCAGGAGAGCCTGGAGAGGAAGGAGCTAGATCAGGCAATTTCCTTTGCAAAAGAGCAGCCAGGGGGTTGAAGCCCCCCTGAGGAAGGAAGCTCAGGACAGCAGCTGGGTAGGATTCTGGGAGGGTGCAGGTGCTAGGGTGCAGGTGCGGATGGGTCACTGGGCTTGTCACGCCCCCTCATATTGCTGCCACAATGGTAGGGCCAAGAGTCTCCACAGAAACTAGCAAGAAATAGAGGATTTTTGCACCAAGAGAAAGTGCAACTCACGTCTCAGACAGAGTTATTTTTTGTACTCTATAAAACTATACAAGCCAATTATATAAGCCCCAACCCTATAAAAAACTGAACAAAGGATATATGCAGACAGTTTGCAGAGTAAGAAATAGAAATGGAGTTCATGAAATGGAGTTCTATTCAGCCCTACTCATAAGAGGAGAAATGCAAATTACAACCACAATGAGATTCCATTTTTCATGCATCAGATTGGTAACATTGAGAAATGGCTCTCTGCCCATTGGTACAACTTCTTTAGAAAGAAAATTGTTAGTATCTATCTAAATTAAAAATATATGTGTCTTTTGATGTAGCCATTCCACTTGTTTTTGTTTTGGTGGTGCTGGGGATTGAACCCAAGGCCTCTCACATATTAGGCAGGTGCTTCACAGCTGAGCCACATCCCCAGCCCTGCATTTCCACTTGTAGCAATATTTCCCCATATATATTTTCAAATGTGTGTAATGACTCATAAGAAGGCCATTCACTAAGGCATGGTGTGTAACAGTAGGAGTTTCAAGAAGTCCTGAGAGAGAACACTCATCAGACAGGTGAGACAGATGAGAATGCGTCAATAGAATGAAATGCTAATCAGCTATAAGCAAGGAGAAAATACTTTGTGTTCAGATAGAAACTCCAGTGATTTCTTTTTCTTCTTTCTTTCCATATTGGGGATTGAACCCAGGGCTGCTTTACCACTGAGCTACACCCCAGTTCTTTTTTTCTTTTCTTTTCTTTCTCTTTCTTTTTTTTTTTTGAGACAGGGCCTTGTTAAATTGCTGAGGCTGGCCTTGAACTTGCGATCCTCCTGCCTCAGCCTCCTGAGTTGCTGGGATTACAGGTGTGTGCTACCATGCCTGGATCCAAGACTTTCTTTCTTTTTTTCTTTTTTTTTTAAACAAAGTACAGAAAAACATGTTTCTTTTTTAAAAAAAATCATGTTTAAAAAGAGAAAGAAAACCACATTTATATGCATCTGCATAAATAGATAAAATATGATTTACCTGTGAGGAGAGGAATTGGGACTTGAGGGTAAGTGAGAGAGAAACTATCCACTTTGTATCTTTTTGTCCTGTTTGAATTTTGAATCATTAATTCATTACCCATTCAGTCTTTAAAATGTATACATTGTATCCTGCTGTCTAATAGTCAGTCATTGAATTTAATGTGAAATATATACTATAAAATACTCATCTCTACAACAACTTAATCCCATACCGTGGTCTTTCTGCTGTTTGAAACTCACCAATATTTGAATAAATCTGATGCCCTGGAAGATAGTGTAGGCTTATTCTGTAACTCCCTACTTCCCTGGTGTAGATGTACTAGTGAAGATGTGCCCACACGGTGTGAGATGGTTCTAGTACTCGTAGTGAGGCTCTGAAGGAGACAGAGCTGGACTGGAATTCTGTCTGTAGCTACATCTACTTGGCTGAGTTGCCTGATCTCTCTAAACCTCAATTTTTTGATCTACAAAATGGAAGTAACTGTTTACTGTTGTATTATGAAGGTGAACTTGGCTACCCTGAAGTGCCAGGGATTTCGAGTATTTAAGGATCTAGCTCATTAATCAAATAGCTTGCTGTTGTCGACATATTGGCCTCTCAGCTGGCCTCTGTCAGAGCTATGGTAGAGCTGGTCAAACTTACCTCTGTTCCTTGTTTCATAGAGTCCCTCAGAAATGACTCTGACCTCTTGTTTCCTGATCCCTGAGGTCTCCCGGGAGTAGGCGGCTGTTCTTTCTAGACAGCCAGTTTCCATCTTATGTGCCCTCACCTTATCCCTAAGAGTGCCTCTTAACTCTGTGACCGAAGCCTCTAGAGGCATTTTAGTAAATGATTTTCTCATAACCTAGAGAGTGTCCTTTTAATATTGGGGCTTGGGGGCTAGGCCATGGTGTCTGGATCACAAGGGACCCGGTGACAACTGCACTTGCCTTGGGTAGATTTGAGCCAGGCGCAGGGGCATAAGTTAGTCTCTGCCTTCCCTTCTACATACTCTGGCACCCACATACCTGTGGTAATTTTCAGACCCTGAGGCTAACTGTTCATCAGAGTTTGGCTTGTGATTTACAACCAAATGTACATAAAATGTGTCTGTGTCTTGCAAACTGTTTACTTAGGCAACTCTTAGGACCTGTTACCAAGTGACATCAAAGGCTCTGAGCAGCTTGGTTTATAGTCAGTCTAAGAAATGATAGAAGGTCCGGAGTTTATATGTGTTCGTATACTTTAATGGGAGAAAAATTCATATAGAGCTAAGAGCTTAGTTGCTATGGCGAGGTAGAATGCTTTTTGAAAAAGTTTCTCTTTAAAGTCAAAGATTAATCGCTTTCAAGGTGGAGGGAAAGCAGAAGGGGGAGCAAACCCAGACTGCGGTGGGCTAGATTTCCCCCAGATATTATTGCTGCTTCTGTCTCTGCAGTGGAACATAACAGCTGGTAAGTGGGGAGAAACTGGAGAAAGAGCTTTTTTGACTTTAATCCAGTATGCCGTTTTCCTGTGCCCGTTTTACTGTAATTCTCGGCGGCCACGGGACAAAAGCTGTTGACTGATACATGCAATTACCTCCTCTAATATTGCTCTCAACTGTCGGCCCTGACTGACAAAAGTGGATGAGGTTTAGTTAAGGTCTGGGAAAACACTCTTTTAATAAAAGCCGTTCCAGTCTCTATGATCACTCCCTCCCTCAGACCTTTTCATCTGTGTTCTGGAAAGATAAGGTCTGGTGATGGAAAGCTAAAGAGTGGTGCTGAGCTGGACATCACTGATGCCACCATTTACCTCCAGAAAAAAACTGCTCCCTAGCACGTGTGCGAGCGATTTGCATTTGAAATGAGGGAAATGAGTTTGGGTCGCTGGGCAGGGTTTTCCCAGAGAATTAGAGGCTGTTTTAGAAAGTTAAACCAGATCTTTATTAGCTTCACTTTTTGTTGTTGTTTGTTTGTTTGGAGGTGAAAGAGAGCCCCCAGGAAGGTGTTCCCCCAGGGTCTTTCTGGGGATTGCTGGATTCTGAAGCCCTCTCTCCTCAAGTAGGATGAGCTGCAAAACTGTGCTTAGGGAACTGTAGCTGGAAACCTTCTTGCCTCCAAGGAGCAGCAGTTAGAGGAGCAGAGCTGGCTTCCCAGTGTGGAGCCCCTTGGATGGCCCCTGGGGGTGGGGGGCGTGTAGCCAGTGAGGATGTCACCATGGCTACCACCCCTGCCCACTCTTTAATTTAGAAGAATTCATGGTTCACACCGAATGAGGACAAGGTCACATAAGTGAGGATGACGCCCTATTTACAAGTGTGGTTTGGAAGGCTGAAGTGGAAACTATGGGAAGATGTTCTTATAAAAACCCGGCCCTGTGTGGATTGGATGGCGTCCCTGTCTTTTGAAAGGCCTGTGGGTCGTTCTGAATGCAAACTGCTGGCCACAGTGCAGATGGAAACCCATTCTTTAGGAAGGCCAGGCAGCTTGGCAGAATGTCCCCCCTGCCTCCTTTGATTTGTGCAGGAGCAGGGAGGGGAGGTGGGCTGAGGAGGTGGCGTTTATTTAAAGGCCCAGAAGGGAGCTGAGTGGGGTCAGAAGGAAGCCTCTCCCTTATCAACAGCTAGGTAGCTTCTGCGCATCAGTTTTCCCTGGTGCTGGCACTCAATTTTCATAATACAATACGCAATGTGATAAGGCCTACACGTTATTAATAGTAGCAATAGCATGGCAAGGTTATTTCTGTGCAGTTTTAATAAAGAACAAAGGGCCAAGGTACTGATGAAGTGAATTGTCTAGGATTCGAGACCCGGGACACAACCAATTCTTCTCTTTCAAATATCTGCAGACTCTTTCTTGACTGCAGGTTTTTATTTAGAGACAAACCTGCCTTCCACCTGCACTGCACCCACGTTGGTCTGGAGACTGTACATCAAGGTAACACCTGCTTCCTTTGTACAGGGGTCTCCAAGAATGTCAGCCGGGGTCAGATGAGAAGGGAGTTTGACTCAAAAGACATTTATGGCACTTCTGCTCCATGCCAAAAAATGCACTGAAGTCTGGAAGTGTGTGACATGACGGAGGAAGAGACTTAGGGCTAAGGCAGGCCTAGGAAGAGGCCACCTTCAGCATAAGGTGGTGACGCGCTAGGAGGGAGGTGAGTGCCATGAGGAGGAAGTCCGGTAAGGCCTGGCTTTCTGGAAGAAGCTGGTGCTCTAGCTGGACCTTCCAGTATCCATATGAAATGAAACATCTGTATTTTCAACTGAGAAAATGGAAGAAGTGGCCACTGGTTAATTTTGGAAGGAGAGAAGTAAGTATGCATGTGCGTGGGCACTTACCCTTCTTCAGGGTTTCCGAAAAGACTGTGAAGAACACAGATTAGCCTGAATGTGTTCTTCAAGGAGTATCTGAGAGGCCCCAGAGAAAGGGAGACAGAGGGGAAGGTGGTGGCGTTGAGAAGATCAGAGTGGCTGCCGCAATGGAGACTGGTGTCTTGACCACTCTGTGGCTGGCTTACCTCTGGTTGGCACTTCCCACAGGACAGCCTGAGTTTTCAGGCTAAGGGACTCCTCAGCTGGCACCCTTTATGGTACACAAGGGCCACTGCACCATGTGCAGGGGGCAGCAAAATATTCATTGAGATACATGCCTTCTTCAGGGAGCTAGCACCCCAGGAACACCACACACAGGCCAACAAATGATGGCGGGAGACTGGTTCAGCAGGAAGGAGAGAAGGTGAGCTCAGACTCGGGACCTGGAAGGGCCCTCCTCTCTGTGCATGTCAGTAGCCAGCACTTACCCCACACTCTTTCCCTCCCAGGCTTGGTCCTTACCTGGCACTCTGAGGTGAGTCTCCAGGAAGCAGAGGCAGAGAAACTGGCTAAACTCAAATGCTTGGAACCAGGACTTGGGCTGGGCTCTGTCTCCCTGCCCACGCTCCACACTATTAGTTGCCTGCCCTGAAATGGGGGAACAGGCTGCATTCTGGCCTTTCCCTGGGAAAAGTCTGAGTTCATGGTCTGATCTGGCTTTGGATGGGGGAAGTAGGGGTAATTTCTGCAGAAGCTACACTGGGAAGAGGAATTGTTTGTCTTTTAGCTACAGAATCCTACCCCTATTTCCTACCCTGCCACACACAATCACATGAGCATTGATCTATAAAACACCACACACACACACACACACACACACACACACACACACACACACACAATTTTCCCCTCTAAACCAAATCACTCTGAAATTTAAACAAAATAAAAGTGCTGAGGCCCCTTCCCAGATACATTAAATGATAATCTCTAAGAGTAGAACTTGGGTATCTGAATTTTTTTTTTTAAAAAGCAAAACAAATAAGAAATCTTTAATGACATGTGTGATCAAAGAAAAAATTCAGACAGTTCAGAAGAGAACATCTCCATACTCTTCCCAGCTAACCCTTAGTCTTTGTAAAGACAAACACCTTTAACAGTCCTATGATGCTTCTAGAAGACAATGCATGCACATGGCCACCTGTGATGTTGTCAACCTCTGTAGGTGATGTGAGACTCTCTGATCTGGGTCCTGCCCGTATCCTGGGGATATGTCTTCTGTGTGACACTGGGTCAGGACCAGGCGCTGGCCGTGGGGAGCTTCTGGTACACAGAACAGGGGTAGAGCCAAGGACATAGCCCAGTGAGCCTGCTCAGCGCAGCAGCCTGCCTTGGACCCAAAGAGGTGACAATTCTTCAGATACATGTGAGTTCATGAGAGCTAACACAGAGTGGTAGGAAGTAGAGTTGAGAGGGGATCCATAAGAAAATGCTTTCCAAAGGAGTCTTGAGAAGTTTCAAAAATGACAGGGAAGAGTATTCTGGGGGGGGGGCGGTAGAAGAAAAACATGGGGTGTGAAGACTCAGTCATCCATTTGCAGGTTTCTTTTTCTTCCCTGTTTTGGGAAGCAGTCGGCTTGATGGCAAGAACATGCACACTGGTGCCGGTCACCTCTGGGTTGTGGGAGTTGAATACACAGTAGGTGTGGTGGCTGTCCTCTGGGTTGCACTGAGACAGACAGGTGAAAGAGACACGTCTTTACATCCTAGAAACCCAAGTGCAAAGCAAGGGATATTTTCCTAACAGCAGGTGGGTGCAAGATGTGTTGGAAGAGGGAGTGGGACTAGAAACTTGTGGAAGCAGGAACAATTAGCTGGAGTTTTGATACAAGTCCTAAATTTTTGGTCACTAGATTTTGGAAAGGGATACCACAGTGCTCTGTCACAGACAAAATTTGGAGACATCTAAGGTTTTGTTTTGACAAATACTTGTATATTGTTCTGTTTCTGTTTGTTTTCTAGAGACGCCATGAATCACACGGGAAAACAAGTAGTGTGCCACGTATCTCTGAGAGCACCTTCTCTTGGAAGTTAAGTCTGATTTAGAATTGAAGCCTCGCCCTAGTTTTATTGCTTTGGGGACTTAGAATTGCACGTCTCTCTTTCTAACAATACATTGACATTTTCAAGGACAATGTATATCTGGAGATTATCATTATGTACTTGAATTAATCTACTTGAAAAATGTGTCAGAAAAAGCATTTCATGTCCTATCCCAGAATGGCCGGGACTGGGTTCCAGATTTTTTTTTCTGAATGGCATGTGAAAATATTTTAGCTGCGAGGACTTTTTGACAGACAACAGTTTTAACTCCTGCTGCATGGGGGATGGAGTTGTTGGCACTTCAAGGAAAGGATTGTGTTTTTTACCTCCATTTCACAGGTGAGGTAAATGAAGGCATCAAAAAATTCAATATCTTCCCTGAGGTCTTGCCTGCCCTCAGTTGTCAAGTTGGTGGACTCAACATGAAGGTCAAGCGTCTCATTTTACAGATGAGCTAACTGAAGAATGAAGAAGTACCAAGATAACCTGGATTCTCCATTCCAGACTTTGAAGCCTGGTGCTTCTGAGCTCATGACCAGAATGCTTTGTGTGACATGTGGGTTGTCCTTGAGGAGCAGCCTCTGCTTTGGTGTCTCCCCTTCCCAATGCATCCTGCATACAGTTACCCTGCAACACCTGACCCCCCTTCCCCCAACACACACAAGCACCCCGGAGTGTGGTTTCCCAAGAACTACACACAATTGTCTCTGACTCTCTCTATTCTGATCTCTATCATTTCTTGGGCATGGACCCCACAATCCTCACTAGTATACCTACAAGCTGTATGCTTCTCTCCCTGTGTCATTATTTGCTATTTCTCACTTGTCAGCATGCCCTCTTCCTGCCAGAGCCTCAGGTCCTGATACTATTGGTCTTTAAGATCCACCCCCAATGCCACCTCCTTCATGAAGTCATTGGATTGCCAGAGTGGTCTTGTCACTCTCACTGATGGATCGAGGTCAGGGTGGGGAAGAAAAGGGAAGGAAGAAAATGGTGTGGGACTCAGAACAGGAGACGCGAGGCTTGGAGACAGGGGCAGCCATGCTGGATCCCAAGACTAACCGACAGAGAGTCACAGCTTAGCAAGTGCTTGCTGTGTCTTGAAGCTGTGTAGCATCACCGTCTCCTTCAGTCCTCACAGTGAATCCTCAGGCTGCTGCAGCTGGGATTCAACCCAGTTGTGCCTCAAGTCAAATCTGTGTTCTCCCTAACTGTTGTGTTGCCTTCTAAGACAATTGGCCATTGGGTAGGAAAAGAATCTGACCATCCTCAAAATGGAGGATTAAAGTGATGAAACAAAACGAGGGTCTTGGACTAAGACAACGCAGGGTGGGACACTGGAACTGGAAGAGATGAGTGGTGTGGCCAGAGTGGAGCTCTCTTCAGGCCTTTGGTTCCTGTAGCCTTTCCTGTAGAATGAGGCAGCTCATTCTGGTCACCAGGGGTCTCAGTGTCTTGGTGTTTCTCCTGTGTCTTGTACATCTTGCTTTGTGTCACAGGACTTTGGGTTCACAAGCTTCCTGCAGGAGCTAATCCTGAGGGCAAGGATAGTGTCTTCGCCTTTCTGAAGTAGAGATATTGTCCACCTTGACCAAGTGGCCATACAAGACCAGCAGAGGGGTGAGCCCTTGCATCTGCCCAGGAACATGGGCATGCATCACAGAGACATGAGGGTTCCAGGCAGACAAGAAAACAAGGTGAGGGAGCACCCAGGGCCGAGGGCAGGACGCATGTTCAGAGAGAAAAGCCTGGAAAAGGGGATGATGGGGTGTTAAGAGTGTGCCTAGAATTTAGGTCAAAGAAAGCAGTCGGGGGAAATAGACCCACCAGTCAGCTCAGGGATGGGCCTAGATGTGCAAGTCCCTCTCCTACCCGCCATGACTCCAGTAGGACCTCTGGCCTACCTAGCCCAAACTACTCTCAGCTCCCTCCCTTCTGACACATCTCCTTGTTTCTGGGTCTCTTTTTTAGAGGCCCAGGATACCTTTCCTTGTTACCTAGTGGGTTCTACTCACCTTTTGAGGCATTTTAGACATGGGTCCTGTGAGGCCTGCCTTATCACCCTCAGGATTCACTGTCACTCAGAAGTGCTGTTTCTACCTCTCTGTTCCAGCACCTTCCCTCCTGTTGGGAGGGCTTCGTCCATGGTGGTGGTGATGATATCTTTTCCTTGTAGCACCAGTGCTAACACATAGTAGGCACTCAGCACATTTTGATGGTGGAACAACTCCAGCCTAGCATTCATGTGTTTTTCAGGCAGACAGCTAGCAGTCAGTGGGACCCATGTGTGACTCGGCAAAGAGTGCAGGGGAGGTTCCCTGTCTGCCTTTTGCAGATGGAACAGGGCTGCTCATCTTGATGGCAGGCCAGCCTCCTGCAGCCGCTGTACCTGCCTGCCCAGGAAATGTTTTTCTGCATTTTCCTTCCTTGTCACTTTTCTCCCCCTGCAAGGAGTAGAGCCAACCCCTCAGGAGTTGATTATATTGCAAGATGAATAGGATATTTGAATTATGCTATTTAAATGAGTCATCTCAACCCTAGAGTAATTGTTCACCCCCTGTCACATTAAACGTGATCTACATGTCCAAAAGAGTGCTTTGGGCCTGAATGGGGAATCACTGAAATTGTTGGGTTCTGGTTCTCCGTAGTAGGTCATTTGCATTATAGTGTTCTTTGGTTTACATCTGAGCAGATAGGAACTCTTAAACTGTCACTCACCAGAGCTACCAGAACAAGCAGAGAGAAGTCGAACTGCTCACTCTCACTCTGTGTGTGTGTGTGTGTGTCTGTGTGTCTGTGTGTGTGTGTCAGAGAGGGGGCAGCAGGGTGCATGGTGCAGAAGACGACATCCAGTCCAGGCTATACAGTGTCAGAACATGTGGGAGAGTGGGAGTTGGAGTCAGAGTTTGGATCTATGGGCTGAAACCTTGTTTCACGTTCCTTCTTTGAGAATTTTGCTCACTCTGAAAACTAAGCCTATACTGATGCTTTTGAGAGGGATCAGCCTGGAGGTGCCATTATGCCTCAGTGTTTGTGCATCTTGGAGCTGGGTTGTAGGGCAGGAGTCCTCCAGTGCCCCGCTACAATGGGACACATTTCTTTTCACTCTTCATTTCTCTTGATGCAGTAAACATGAGTGACTATCAGACTGTCAGACATGATGAATTGAAAACACCTGTCAAGGTCTGAGGGATTGGGACCTGTATGGTTTCAGCCACTTCTATAATTTTGAATATGAACTTGAGTGACAGCCCACTGGGCAAGGCCCACACTGAGGTACAAAGTATTTAAACTTTCCAAATGAGTGGGGAGCAGCACTCCTAAGGTGATAGACGAGGTCGGGTGTTGACTCCCTGAGGCAGACACAGACTACGTCTCCAGGAGTCAGGCAGGTGTTGAGCTGGTTCCACAAGAGAAACAGGACCTGGAGGCCCCTGCCCTCAAGAAGTTCACAGTCTAGTGCGGTTGACAGGTGTGCAAATGGTTACCACACAATGGAGGCAAGTGAGCCCTGCTGTGGGAAATGAGGACACGAGTCTGCCTGAGGAAACCGGGCGATGTTTCACAGAGGAGGAGGTGTTTTTGTTGGAATCTGAAGGATAAGCAGCGGCACTTACAGGGTGGATGATTTGGGGGCAGGCAGAGGGGGAGGGTGGCTAGAGCCTACTGTGTGGGGATGGCACTGAGGCAATCAGAACATGAGAGCCTTGACTGATAAGAGTGACAAAATAAAACTAGGCTTTTTTTAGTTCTATGTTACGAATGTATCAGTAGACAATCAGCTGCAAGGAGAAGAAACCCACAATTCAGCTGGCTTGGACATTAAGAAAAATTTATTAGCATATATAATATGCTCCAAGGCAGGACAGTCCCAAGGTGACTGAATTCAGTGGCTCAACTCTATCATGAAGGACCAAGGTTCTTTCCATTCTTTGCTCTTCCATCCTTGGTGTGATGGTTTGTTCTGACTTGCTCTTTTCCTGGTCATAAAATGACTTAAGAGGAAGAGACTTTGCTTGTTTGTTTCTTACTTTATTTGAGTCTCTTTAATTAATGAGGAAATTCCAACCTCATGCATCAGTGCCAAAAGCTCCTCACGTGCTGGATCCTAAATCATTCACTGGCAGGGGGGTGGGGATCAACCAAGTCCTATCTTGATTCACCCCCTGGATTAGGGCCCCTTCTTGTGAGGAATGTGTTCAGGTAGAGGATACCAGAATAAAACTAGGCTTCTGATAGAAGCCAGGGCTGTATGTGTGTGGGGTGACGATTGGTGGTGGAGTTGGCCACCAGCAGTTCTTGCTATAGCTGGAGTTGCCACGATCAGCCTTTCATGTGGAAAAACAAAGCCACCCAGTCAGCAGTGTAGAGTTGAGTTCTATGAATAGAAAAGCTGAGAACAAATGGAAAAGTCAAGCAATGGACCAGCACGCTCAGGGAGCTGGAGCTGACGCTTTCCTGGAGCCCTGTTTCTCCACCCTAAGGGGTGTGTGCATGCTTGGGGGTGGGTGGGGCAGCAACGGTGGGGGTGGAGGCTAGTGCAGACCAGGGGCTTTCCATTTGGATTTGCAAACTGACAAGTACGAGCTCCTTGGAGAGTCCAGGTGAGGATTACACAATTCACACGGGGGCTGTTGGAGCTGGAAGTGACCTTGAAGTCATCTGGTTCAAGATGTTTATTTTACAAATGGGGAAACTGGGACCCAGATAAGCTAAATGACTTGTTAGTTTCCTTTGTCTGGTGGAGGACTGAGCCAAAAGCCTGCCCAGAGGTGTTCCTTCTCTGGCCCAGTGCTCTTGGTGATGGGTTCTCAGATCCGCTGCCGTGAGGTTTCTGTGTACCTGGCGGTGCTGGAGATGCTCCATGGGCCCTTTGCCTGGGTTCTCTTATACTTGATAGCAGTTCTATTGTTGAAATTATTTATTAAGAAGCTTTGGTTTGTATAAAAATGCAAAAACACCAGCAGGTGTGTTTTAAGCTCTTATCATTCATCTGAATCTTGGTGTGAATGTGTCCTTTTTAAAATTTTATTTATTTATTTTTTAAATTATACATGACAGTAGAATCATTGTGATATAATTAGTCAAGCTTTGAATATATCTTGGTCTAATTCAGACCCCAGTACTTCTCCTTCTCTTTCCCCTCCCCACCCTCTGCTCCTTTCCCTCTATTAATCTTTCTGCTATGTACCCATAGCTATATTTTAAAATTAATTTCTTGTGGATGTACTTGACGGCAAAATTCGCTGTGGTGTATTCATATAGGAAAGTTACATCAATTTCATTCCACTGTCTTTCCTTTTCCCATTCCTCCATCCTTTCCCTTCATCCACCTTTGTCTACTCCACTGAACTTCTATTACTCTCCCCTTTATTGTGGATTAGCTTCCACATGTCAGAGAAAACATTTGGCCTTGGGTTTTGGGGGGATTGGCTTATTTCACTTAGCATGATAGTCTCCAGTTCCATTCATGTACTGGCAAATGCCATAATTTCAAAATTCTTTTTTAAGGCTGAGTAATTTTCTAATGTGTGTATGTGCCACATTTTCCTTATTCATTCATCTGTTGAAGGGCACCTAGGTTGGTTGGTTCCAAAGCTTGGCTATTGTGATTTGAGCTGCTATAAACATTGATGTGGCTGAGTCACTGTAGTATGCAAATTTTAAATCCTTTGGATATATACTGAGGAGTGGAATAACTGAGGCAAATGATGATTCCATTCCTAGTTTTTTGAGGAATCTCCACACTGCTTCCCATAGTGGTTGCACCAGTTTGCAGTCCCACCAGCAGTGTGTGAGTGACCCCTTTCCCCTCATCCTTGCTCAGATAGGGAGGGCATTGAGTATCAGCTTATACAAAGAACTAAAAAATAAAACAACAACACCAGAAAAATAAAACCATAAATGGACAATCCATAAATGGACAATGGAACTAAACACTTCTCAAAAGAAGAAACACAAATGGTCAACAAATATAAGACGAAATGTTCAATATCTCTAGGGATTAGAGAGATGCAAATTAAAACTGCCCTGAGATTTTCCCTCACCCTAGGCAGAATGGCAATTGGTTTTTTATTTGAAAAGAGGTTTTAGTGGGGAATAGTGATGAGAACTTCGGGGCACTGGGAACACAGAGGAGGACAAGTGGCCTAAGGTCAGAGGTAGGCGCATGAGGCCTCCTTTTGTTGAGAATGTTTCCTGTGATGCCTAGACAAGTAAGACACCCAATAAGAGCCATGGTGACGCTAGTGAGTGGCAACTGCTGTGCTGCTGTGAGGTGGATCCTGTGGCTCTTCTGCCCTCCTCCCTTTTCTTGACAATCTTAACTTCATTCACTTCATTCCCATTTGGACTTTCCCTCTTTCCTTTGGCCTCCCTGTGCTTGTGCCTGTCTGTCCCAAAACATGCACATTATCTTGGCTAAAACAGTTTTCCAGAAATCTTTGAAATTTCACCTTTGAGGATAAAGCAGTACTTTGAACAGCAGGCACCAAAAAGAGAGAGGGAGAAAAAAAAAAAAAGACAGTGAAAATAAGACAATGGCTTGAAAAATCAAGCTTTCCCTGACCACGTGCCATGTGCGAATCACCAAGCCTAACTAAAGGCCAACTATAGAATCCATTTATTTCAACTTTGCTTTTGAAAATGCTTTTAAAGTATATTAGTTTTTTTTTCTGGTATTATGTCAAACATATTACAGCTGTTAATTTTAGATATATAAGGTAGAGAAAGGTTGATCTAAATCTGTATAGATTGGGGCATCCTTGGGTATTGGGTAATAGATGCTCCCATAGCTGTTAAAAATGATTAAGAGAAAAACCTTTATGCATATGCATCTCTGTGTGTGTGTTTGTGTGTGTGCACACACGCGCACACGTGCGAGTGCACACACACACAGTTATTTCAGTCTGGAGAAGTATATGTGAGATGGATATGAGTTGTTACTTTGGGTGACCTTGTTGGAGAGTGCCAATATGGATGGGAGAGATAAGCTGGGGAGAGCTGTCCAAATTAAGAAGGAAAGAGTGGGGTGAAAGGCATGCAGATGGTGGCATTCATATAACTTTATGTTTGGAGATATATACAAATGTGTGGGTGTGTATAATCAATTAAATACTTTGGAAAAGTGATCCGGAAAATGAGAAAACCATTATGAGGCCAATTCTCATGTGTACCTAAAATTGTTACATGTTTCAGATGTTTGGATAGGATTATGAAGAAGCTGCGAAGGAAATGTTATAGTTCTTTAAATTAAAAGTGCTAAAAGGAGGTTGAAAATGCTGCTGTGCTTCATTTACATTTTGTTCTTTCATCTACTGATATTCAGTTTTGCGACTCATGCATTCTCCTGGCATCTTTGTCAGTAATTATAATGGAAGATATGTATTATGTATATCTAATTATATGCACAAATAAAATATATAAAATAAGTATTTTGTACCTCTGGTCATATGCATACTTATAATTAAATTTTTATTTTAAAATCGTGTATAGTCTGTTTTCAAGTGTGAATTTGATCCACCTGAAAAAAAATTCTCTAGTATTTTTATGTCATCCTGATTTAAAGGAACTCCTCAAGGTGTTATGGAGAGAACCCAGTAGACATTTGTAATGGAGTGCTTGTAAACCCCTTTCAAATATTGTGCCCAGTGGACTGTAATTGCCTCTGGGGTCACCCAGTACAGTCGTGGCTAAAAAGCCACCATTTAAACTCCCCCAGTACCCCCCAGTACACACAGGAAAGCCAACAGTGCTTATTAAGATTACCATATGTGATATTACCATGTCAGAATCTTTCCTCACAATAAACCAGCATGGACAAATATTTTGCGCCTATTTAATAGATCTGGAGACTGAGGCTCAGAGGGATTAAGTAATTTAGTCAGGGATGAACAAACTGAACCAGGTTTTAAATTCTGAGTTCTTTGATTCCATAAGTCAGTTTTTTTGTTTGCTTTTTGCTTACTCCTCTTACACTACACAACCTAAGCCACATAAAAACGGAAACTGGAATCATTGTCAGACTCTGAAGATCGTCCCTTCCTCTGATCCTTTCTCCAGCCACTGCTTCTCGGAGGAGGAGGAGCAGATGGAAGAGAACAGAAGGGGAAAGGCAGAGCCAGTCTCTCTCTGCTCAATACCAGGTTTTCCCAGGAGAAGTGACTGTCCTGGAATAGCCCAGACTTGGGGCAGACGCCTCTGAGAAACTCAACCATTGACTCCAGAAACCAGTGTCTAACCCCACTCCCCTGGCTTCCAGAATATTCTAGATTTCTTAAGGCTTTATAATTCCTACCATATTTAGGCAGAAAAGAGTAGAACTTGAAAGTGTTCAAAGGTACAACAATGCTAATAAAATGGAATAGGAGGGTCTTGTTGTGGACAGACTGACCTTGTCTCCCAAATCTCAGCTCCCCAAGGGCAAGCTTCCTTTTGTTGAACAGAAAGAATTGAAAAACACTTCAAATACAAGGGATACTCACTGGAGTCTCCTGTGGCCTGCAGTAAAATGAAAATTAAGAAATGTGAATTTTTTCCTCTACTGTTTTGGCCCCTTCCCCACCCCTGAGATTTAATTGAGTAAAAATGTCTTGGTTGCATTTGTTCTTCTCTGATGCATTCACTTTAAAATTAGACTGCTCTTTGAATTTAGGGGGCTAAATCCAGGGTGCCTCTTTGACATTTTAATCATTAATTGTTGCAGAGTTTCCATCAGTTGTCTTAGCAGAAATCTTTTGTTTGCCTCCCACATATTTAAATTAAAAAAAATTTTTAAATAGAACAGAATAGCAGTGGACTATTTTTTTACTTCCTGTTGACTCTAGCAGGAAATCCAAACCAGTCTTCGATTGCTTCACATTTGATAACTTTGAGGGCACCTAGTCAGGTATTCTGAGTGTGATCAGGCAAGTACCAGCTGGAGAGAGAGTGGCAGAAGAAACCACTCAGCAAGAGGACACACTACCTTTTTCTTTTATAACCAAATAATTTTAGAATACATTTGATGTAGTATGTAATATATATACTTGTGTGTTTAGTCGCACGATTAAAGTTTGCAAGTGATTGTTCATGTAGTATATTACAGATTTGGAATTAATACAATTAAAATTTGAGTTTTTAGCAGAAAAATTATATTTGACACAGGTTAATATAAACTAAACACAAGATTAGAGTGTGTGTGCTTATTTTGGGTATTTGATACCCATCACCTGCCCATTTCTTAGTGAACTAAATTCTATAATAAATTATTGTTAGTTCCATATTGTTAGTTCTGAAGGGCAGGAGAAGTGTAACCTAAGATATTTCCAAGGGTGGCATCAGAAATAAAAATCAAATCACACTGGTAGTGTTCCAGCTTTCTATTGCTTCCTTGTACCTTTTGATTGGATAATTAAGGGATGCTAAAAGGCACCTCTACTGTCTTTACTCAAGGAATTATCAGCCTTCACGTAGGTGGTTTCAGGGAATTGCCATCTATTGCTCTCTAGTTAGCAAATACGCTCTTAACTCCTAAGACACTGTGAAGCATTAAACAGACACAGGATAACTGAAAACAGTAATCTTTATACTCTTTAAGTGCAAGGGAATTAATTAATAGCTAATTGCAGGGGTAGGAAAGAATAACTCGGGAGGTTCATGTTCTGTTCCTGATGATAGGGGCAAGTGATACCAACGTTTTTCAAGATACCTAATTTCTGAATATAGATCACCTACAAGTAAAGAACCATGCAAAATGGCATCCCAGAGTCTTGGCTTTTTTTTTTTTTTTTTGCATACTCTTGATTTTTTTTTCAGACCATAAAATTCTCCCCTTTAAAATATACAATTTGGTGGGATTCAGTATATTTACAAAATTGTACCATTATCACTACTAATTTTAGGATATTTTCATCACCCCTAAAATCCTCTCCTGGCCCCTGATAATCACTGTTCTGCTTCTTGCCTCCTTGGATTTGCCTATCTGGACACACTTGCCCTTTCAGGTGAGCTAAGTCATGCTCATTATTTTTGTCCCCCGTCTTCTGTTACAAGCCCTTTGTACTCCCTTAGTATGTACCATTTCAATCCTAAAAGATTTCTACATGTGAATACCTATGTGAAGAAGTCATTATGGTTTTATCATGTGTCTTAACCCATCTAGGTTATTAGTTCCATGAAGTTGGGGAAAATACCTGAAGATTTACTATTTACAAGTACTTTCTATGTATCAGGACTTGATTAAGTCAGAATATTTATTGAGTACCTACTGCTTGCCAGGTACTGTGCTATATGCTAGGGCTTTGATCCCCACCTCTGAATTAAATAACCCTCACCTCAATCTTAGACGTTTCATATTGTTAGTTTTACAGACAACAAAATTAAGGTTCAAGATTTCCAAATTGATAAGTGGAAGAACAAGATCATGAACCTAAGGTGGACGACAGACAGCCTTTCCAACCCTTTCTCCTCTATGGTCCCCATCATAATCTTCTTGTGAATGTTCATGTTGTATACAAATTCCCTGCCTAACATATAAATAAATGCATTTTCAGATGAGTTAAATACAAGACAAAAATAAAACTTGTGTTTAGACTTCAATGAAAATTTTTTCAAAATAATAACTTGATTTTGAATGAAAGTATCTAAAAACATCTTGTTGTGCACGTGAAAAAGCAAGCACACACATGCCTATTCCAAGGGGAGTGCTTTATTTTCAGAGTACTGAGAAGGCTGTAGCACAGTAACTGAATCTGTGGAAGAGAAAGTTATTATCATAGCCTCTAACCCTGTGTCTCAGAGGCCCTACCCAGGGGCTCTTGCCACCATCATGACTGAGGAGCACATCTCCACATCTCTCTTTTTTTTCCCCCCTTTTTGTAGTGTGTATGAACAGACTGCCTCTATTTTAATTGTTGTTATTATTTTTATGTGGTGCTGAGGATCGAACCCAGTGCCTCACACATGCTAGGCAAGCACTCTGCCACTGAGCCCCAGCCCCACCCACACCTCCACTTCTCTTTAGGTCTTTGGCCACCATTGTTCAGAGGCTGAATGCAGCCATGCCTCCATCTTGCCCAAGAAGTCACGCTGGTTTGCTTCATCGTTGCACTTTAGCTCCCCAGGTCTGTAAGAAGCCACGGCTTCACCTTAGCTCCTTTGCTTCTGACTTCCCTCAGAGAAGAAATTAACTCAAGTTGTCAGAGGGGGAAGAACTGTAAATCGTAGCAGGAAAAAATAGGCTGTGAAATCAGAGGAGGAGGAAGGTGATCTAATTTTGGGTACTGCAAATACATTAAACCACGCATTGAAGTTTTCTTGGTGCCTTAATATTACATGGCCTTGTGGCCTTCACTCCAGGCCCCTGAGATTAATCAGCTTTGAAGGAAAGTAGACAGTCTCAGACAACAAAACAGGAAATAGGACATCCCAAATCTGGGGACAGTGACTGTGAGACTAGAACATAACAGACAGCACATCTGAATGTTGTAAGGTCACAGAAAAGATGTTTCTATTCAGGAATTCTTTGGTAAGGAAAGAAAGAAGGTTATGCATGCCAAGTGGAGGAGGAAGATAAAGTAGACAGAATTCCTTGCCTACATTAATTGGTAAGTATATGGGCTCTGGGAGTAAGACATGTCAAATGCTTATAGTAGCTCTTAGAGGAGGGCAATTATCTCTCTGAAGTGATGGCCCTGGGAGGAGATTGGTAAGATGTTTTGGCTTTGTTATGGGTGGCCAAGTAGCCATTAATCATGGCCTTTTAAAAATCTGGGATGGTCATTTTAAAGACCAAATTTCATTTGTAGTTATTGGCAAATGGAAAATACCTCTTTTTTCTTTAATTTCATTACTGGGATATTATAAAAAGGGCTTGAATTTACCATCTGTGGGTATTTCAATTTTCAGATGCAGGTAACACGATACCATTAAAATAAAAATCCTCTGGCGTCAGCCCTCAGATGGGTTAGCAGAAGAGATATGATAAGTAACTTCTGGCATTTGGCAAGATAGCCACACACCACTTCTTCTCCCTACCTCCACCCCAGGGAAGAGATTCAGCTAGATTTACCTCTGGGATCTGTTGTGTGTATGGAGCTATAGCAAGTCCAGGAGTCTGTGGCCTGCTTGGTTTTCAGGAAAGCATATTGTTGATTCAGCTCTGCATCCATCTTGAAGCTTCAGGATGGTCGCCCTTACTGTGTCCTCCAGTGGGACCTCTCCTTCACTGTTGGCTCCATATTGAATCCAAGTACAGAGGAACATCTAACATGGTAGTAGCTGGTCCAAACCACACTATCTGTTGAACTGTCTTCTTTATGAGGATCTTTCTTGTATAGATGGTTGTTTTAACCCATTCAAACTCTCCTGCCCAAGGATGAAATTTGATCTTCAGGTCATGACTTGATCTAGAAGAATTTGCTTTCTCTAATGTGGTCCATTTGGCCATGGAGTAAGCTGAGGGAAGTCAGTAGGAGGAAAGGGCTTGGTGTGAAGGGTCCTTGGTATGAAGGGAGCTTGGTGTGAACTGGAAGGACCATGACTGTTATTTTTGCACACCCAAGACATCCACCAAAGGTTTCAGGGAAGATCAGATCTATGAGTGCAAGGACTCATAGATGGTGACTCGGAAAGACTATGATCCATGGAGAAATGGAGATAGTAATGGAAACTTTGAGCCCAAATGGGTTTGTTATACTTTTTATATTTCATCCTGACACTTTCTACCAAATTCTAGCTGTTCCAGGGATCTTATTTTTCTTTTGTAAGCATTAGTTGCTAAAGTGTTCTCCAGAGTCCTTTGTTGAATGTTGGCATCAGGATCCAGTGAGGGGAGATGGCTACAGCTGTTGAACAGCCACAGAAAGAGAAAATCCACTTCCAACTATGTGTCAAACCAACCAACAGCAGTGGTTTCTAAAAAATGTGATGTGTATGGGTTAGTGGGGGAGCCATTTCCAGTGAGAGAGGAGACAGAATGAAATTTCAAGGATCAAATTTTTTTTTCCCCTCATCTTCTTGTCATCTTAGAATGGATAGCACAAACTTGGATCCAATTGTCTCTATTTTAATACAACTTTTCTTCTTGTTATCAAACTATTTGGTCTGTTCTTTTTGTTTTGTTTTGTTTTATTTTTTTTGGGGGGGTGGGGGGTACTGGGGATTGAATTCAGGGGTACTCAACCACTGAGCCACATCCTCAGCCCTATTTTGTATTTTATTTAGAGACAGGGTCTCACTGAGTTGCTTAGTGCCTCACTATTGCTGAGGCTGAACTTGAACTTGAGGTGAGATCCTCTGGCCTCAGCCTCCCGAGCTGCTGGGATTACAGGCATGCCTCACATCTGGCAGTGTGGGAGTTCCTTGACTTCAAGGTAGAGGTTGCAGATGTGGATTGGGCCCAGCTATCAATAATGCCTGAAAAGATTCCTGAGTTTGGTAGGGTCTTCATCTCTACTTCACCTGTCCTAGACCTAGCAAAGTTGAGAGGAAGACCTAGATGGATTTGCAAATTTGCAATCTCATTATTTCCTCTATTTGAGAGAATGGAGGAAAAAATTAAATACCAACTGCCTCTGTTTTTATTTTAGTAGCACAGTTGAATCTAGGCAAAAATGTTATTAAACTAGTGAATTTTTGTGATCACAATGCACTCTCATCCTCGCCCTTGCCAATCCAGGATCTTATGCTATATTAAAGACTAGGTTTTGGAAAAGGAAACAGAAGATTTTCATAGCAGAGCAAAGGAAGGACTTATAGAGACTATGAGAAATAAGGATATTTTCCCCAGTAATGTGTGATCAAAAATTGGAGGAAAGCCTACATGTAGGTCCTTCTGGATCTGAATTTATAGCATATTGAGTGGAAAGAACATGGACTGCAGAATCAGACCGAGTCTTGGATTCTTTATTGAAGAACTTTGAATAAGTTGATTTGCCCAGTTTTTTTTTTTTTTTTTTTTTTGTACATTTCGGCATGCGTTAGAACCACCTTGAGAGCAGTATACCATGCAGATGTAAGGAGGCCTTTTCCCCATATTTCTGATTTAATTAGCTTTGGACAGGGATCAAGAATTTGCATTTCTAACTGGTTCACAGGGACCAGACTTCAGAACTCTGATTAAACCTGAGTCTCAATCTTGTCATCCATGAAACTTTGCAAACGTTATCCACTTCATAGGTTTATTTTGACATTAATACCCAATTTGTATCTAGGATTTTTCATGTGCCACTCTGCTAAGCATGTTACATGATTTATATTGTTCAATACACAGAGGAGCCTCATGAGAAAGAATTTTCGGTGAAGAGTTTGCTAAGTCAAACGGCTGAGTAGAGTAGAGGCAGAATTTGCATGTGGGGAGCTTTGAGGCCAGAGCCCTTGCTCTGAACCAGGCCCCTGTGCCAGCCACCTTTGGAAATGGAGTAAGATCATGGTGAGGTGTCTATCTATTATGGTGTCTGCCACTTGGTGCTTAATACATGGGCTCCAGGTGGTCATTTTGAGTTGTTCCTTTTAAAAACAATCCAAAGAAAGGGGAAAAAGAATACAAGGAATGGCATGGAAGGTGACAGGTGGATTCCCAGCAGCGGCTTGTGTCATATATTGTCAGGCTGGTGGCTTGGCTCCCTTAGCCCCTTTGCTTCCTCTGCTCAATAGAAATTGGTACCTACGTGAAAAGGGATAGTCAAGGGAGATGCAGTTTTCAGGAGTTTTGCCAAGCCACGTTGTCTGGCATGATTTGTCATGGGTAAAGCCCATAGATTTCGCTTTCTCAGGTTGAGACAAACCCCTACACTCCAACGCAGGTGAAGTCGTTCTACATCATCTGGGTTGGCACAAGCTTGGCCAGAAGGGAGTGTTACCTAGAGCCAAGCTTTGGCATTCCTACTGGAACTTGAAACCACTGAAGTTCAAGTACATTCCCCTGGGCCAACTTGGATGATCTGGCTAATATAGTAATAACACTTTAAAAACATCACAAGACAGGACAGAGCTGCTCTGAAGAGGAAAACAGGGTAAGGATATAAGAAGATCCTGGTTATTTGTTGTGTCATTCTGCCTTTAAATGAAGGTCTGTGGAATGATTTGGGGCAGGGGAGTGGAGGTCACTTGCAAGAGGGTTGCCTTGAACTATCACTCGCTTTTTATTAAGAAGAAATCAGAGCCTTTATGTTTATAGACTTTTAAGCCTCAACAAGCTCCAAACCAAACTTGAATTTTGAAAAGAAAAAGAAAGAAAGAAAGAAAACTCTTATTTTAATGCTTTTTTCATCACAGAGTAAGAAAAATGGTAACATTGCAGAAGAGGTTGTGACTGGTATCTCCTGTGTTTGGCTGCATTTAGAAAATAATGCCTTTAAACTCAAACAAGTCTTCCACCCTGCCTTTCCAATAAGTTTCCTTTGTACCTTGACAGATGTTAATCATAGAGCTTGAACGAATTCAGTGAAACTTATTTTACAAAAATATGGCATAAGGAAAAGTTAGGAGGATTTTTTTTTCAAAGAAGAAAATATACCCAACCCCCAATTATTTGTGGTTGTAAGTAAAACCCTTCCAGTTGCTCACAGTGCACCAACTGTTCCCCTGAGAAGGCAATATGGATTGCCAGGGACAAGGGGAGTGTGACAAATGGGGATGTGACTTCTGCTTCTGTGTCTGTGATTATTAAAACAAAAGCATGTGCACGCATACACGTATGCTGACGTCACATATTTTCCCATAAGTTATTACATGTTGAAAACTAAGGTTTAGGAGAAATTCAGAACAGAAAACTGACAAAAATCATGAAGAAAGATGCAGTTTTCTTGCCCTGCCACAGATGTTCTGAGAAAATTATTCTAGCCCTCCAGGGACTGCATTATTTCCAGAAGGAAATGTTAAGTGGATTTTTAGGACAGTGTTAGCAAATATGTCTAGAGCTTGCTGGTGGGAGGTGTTATTGGGAATCAAAGCATGATTATGCTTGATTTTTATAATCTAAGATTTATCTGATTTCTCTAACTGAAGCCTTCTATAGAGAGAAACACTAGGATCTGATATTTCAGAATATTTCAGATCCTAGTACCTGTGAAAATTCCATTGCCTGACACTCCCCTGTTATCATTAGCTGGAGACCTTTGATGTTTTCCATATATGTAGTGTCTAATCTTCCTGAGAAATAGATGAAGCACTCTTTCTTTTACCGTTTACATTCAGTACTTTAATTGTGTAATTCCACCTTCCCCACCCCCCTTCCTTCCCACTTTGCAGATCTCACAGGTGTCTGGTCAAACCTGTCAGGTGGGTCTCTGTTTGCCTGTCATTTGGGAAGCTGATGGTCTTACCTGGGCATGGCTGATTGCACAAAGCGGAACAGGGGTTAGTTTGAATTGCAGGTGTGAGCAATCAGTGCAGATCAGCACTAATCCATCAGCTATTAGCCACCAAACTGCTGCACACACAGCAGAAAGAGCCAAATGCTGAGCACAATGGTGTGGGGATGAGTTTCAGTGGCTTCCAATGTGGAGGGCTTTGGCCTTTGCAGAGTGTGATCTCTGTGACTCTTCCCATGACACTTCTCTAGGGAGGCCTCGACCATCCATGAAATCATGGTGATGGGAGACAAATGAGAAACTGATCACAACTTCAGGTTGTGACAACTTCAGGAGATGCAATAATGTACAACACAAGGGTGAAGTGCTTACGCTATAGAATTCTGCATTCTCTCTCTCTCTCTCTCTCTCTCTCTCTCTCTCTCTCTCTCTCTCTCTCTCTCTCTCATTGGTTCTTTTTAGTTATACATAACATTAGGATTCATTTTGGCATAATTATAAAAACATGGATATAATTTGCTCTAATTCAATCCCCATTATTTCTCCTTTTTCTTCCCTCCTCCCTCCCGTCCACTCTACTGATCTTTTTGCTATTTACTTTTAGTGTTCTGTTTTTTGTTAAATTATTGTCTTGTGGATATACTGCAGTATATTCATATATGTATTCTATCATCTATTGTCTGTCTGATTTCAGGAAAGTTTCTTGTTTTCACTAAACTTTATTTGTTCGCCTACAAAAGAGAGATAATATCTACTTTGAAGAGTTATTATCTCTGGCAAAGAGTAGGTGCTAAATGCATGCTAGGCGTTATTTTCACTATTATTATCAGAAAGCAGCACATATTCAATGTTTGATAGAGAGCAAGAACAAGGACGCACCTCTCTTAGTCTGGGAGGCCTAGCAAGCTTTCAGGAGGAGTAGGATGTAAACAACTTGAGCCTCGAAGATTGACGGGATCAGAAGGAAATGCCACAATCAAAGGCTGTTCTGGGACCAGTAAAAAGTTTATTTGGGTTGGTATGACAATTTGGAGATAAAAGATCTATGGGGTTCATTTTGTCAAGGACTGTGCTTTGTCAGGGGTTTGTCCTTTCAAAATGAATTCTGGGATACCAGAGCCGGAGCAGCCACTTATGAACAGGTTCTGTTGTAAATACTATCCCTGTGATCCACCTGTCATGCAAAAGGCCACTGCACACGAAAAGTCACAATTTTTCTTCTTGCTCGTAAGTTTGATGAGTACGGCACATTCCTCAATCAAAGAACATAAAAGAATGAACTTACACATCTGGGAACATTTGCCTTTGGTTAATTTTAACACCGTGAATGAGGGAGGAGCCTCCACAACAGGGAGGGGCTTCCCTTGGGGTCCTTCATGGCATTGTGCATGGGATCAAAATGCCATTGGTCTTGAGCTTGTTATTTACAGAGGCCGAAGATACCTTAAGACTGAGATACACCAGAAGATGACATATGAGCAGAACTGAGGGTCATATTGTTGGACAGAAAGAACAGTAGACAAAGTACAGAAACCTCTGGACTTCATTAGCAAAGAGACCCGGGGGAAAATCGTATCTCCTTCTTGGGCCACAGTTGCCACACTTAAAAAATTAGGATATCACACTGATCATCAGTGAAAATCGTATTCTTAAGATTCTAATAAGTTTAATTGTTAGGTCAAAAAAAAAAAAAAAGCCTTTTAAGCCAATTAATCCAATGCATAGCAACCCCAAGATATAAATGAAACAAAAGTGGTTGGGCAATGGCTGGTGGGTGAAGGGCCAAGGCCTTAGGGTGTGCTCCTTCATGATCTCCCTCCGAGAGGGGCAGAGATGGACACTGAGCTCTCTGGGAGCTGGGGGCTAATCCTGATGAATTTCAGGACTGCTGAGATCTCCCATGGTTCCGACACACTACAGTCCTGTAACAGCTTAAATTAATGTGACTACAGAGAGTTTGGGTTTCAATTTTTCCATTAATTTGACCAAAGAATTTTAGAAAATAAACATCTTCCAGGCCTTTCTTGTAGCAGATTCATTGTATCTACTTAGATGATGCTCTTTATTCACAAGATATATTTCATTATAGTCTATCAGAGCTCTAATACCAAGTGCCCTGAGAAGAAAAGTATTGAAATATATCTGATTGTACGTTGGAGGTATTCTTACTAAGATGGGAAGCCTGTCTTTGTTCGTAATGATACCAAAGTGCTTGCTATAAAAATCTTGCCTGGCATTGGGACAGAGGTGAGGAAACTTAAAGGAGGAGATTTCTCAGCAGCAGAGGAAGCTTCCCCTGGAGCCGGTTGACACTTGTCTATTGATGATCAGCCAAGTTAGAGTAGCTCCGGTCATACAGAAGGGCAATTCTCCAGCCCTGAGATATTTGAAGAAATAGGAGAGCAAATGGAAGATGCTGACATCCTAACCCTCCAAGAGCATCCCAGTCCATTCCTTCCCATTACAGCAGTTAGTACCAAGCCAGGGAAGGTGATACAAGGGCTTTACCAGCCTTCCAGCACTTTACCTCCAACGGCAGGCCTTCAGTGGAGAAGAGAGTAAAGGCCTCACTGTCTGTATGCTACGAAAAACTTGGACCACTCTCTAAACAGGATGATTATGCACATACCACAGAATCATGCATCAGAGACTAGAAATGATATCCTGTACCCAGTCTCCAACTGCTGTCTCACAAAATCTGTGGCCAGTTGGCAATGTTCCATCTCAGGGAAGGAGCTGTTAGTCCAGAGGGTTCCCATGACCTTCTTGAGCTACTCAAATCACCTTACAGCTGGGGAACCTCTTGAGCCTCACAAGTGGGTGTGATATTTTCTTCTGTTTTTCATTTACTGTCACATATTCAACAAGGAGGATTTACCATGGAAGGTTTATCTTCAAAAAGTCCCAGGTTCACCAAGAAACCAGTGAGAGTTTTCCTTGAAGTTCTATGCTAATTTCAAATTCTATACTAAAATATCCAGTGACTATGGTAGTATTTTTCTTGCATCTATGTATGCATTCCTATACTTATTTAAAAGGAAAACTTTTCTGACAAACTGAAAAGTCAAAAACAAGCTGAATTGTGTACGGTGGCTCTACCAGAAGAGAGAACTATGTTATTCCTGATATATAGGGATCTTCTAATTCAAATGCTAATGTGTCAGAAATTTCTTCAACCTTTCCAATCCTTAATCCTTCTGTATAATTGGTTTAATTAAGCTTAACTTGCAGAAGCTTATGAGAAGTAAACAATGTATGTGTGTGTATATATGTGGGTGTATATGTATATATAATATCTATCTATTTATCTACCTATCTATAAAATCTTCTTAGCATAGTTTCTGGCCCATATGAAGTAATAAATAGTATTTTCTTTCTTTCTTTCTTTTGGTACTGGGGATTGAACTCAGGGGCACTTGACCACTTAACCACATCCCCAGCCCTATTTAGTATTTTATTTAGAGACAGGGTCTCATTGAGTTGCTTAGCACCTCGATTTTGCTGAGGCTGGCTTTGAACTTGTGATCCTCCTGCCTCAGTCTCCAAGCCTCTGGGATTTCAGGTGTGTGCCACTGCACCTGGCATAAATAGTTAACTATTTTGAAATAAGTTGTCCAAGCTGGCCCCAAACTTGTGATCCTTCACCCCAGCCTTCCTAGTAGTGATAATCACAGGTGTGTGTCACCATGCCTGTCCTTTTAAAATTCTATTTACTGGAGGGAGGGAAGAATAGATGTTCATTGGAGTAGACAAAGGGGAATGAAGTGAAGGGAGTGGTGATGGGAATAGGAGAGACAGTAAAATAAATTGGACATTACTTTCCTGTGTTCACATATGAATACACCACCAGTGGAACTCCACATTAGGTACATCCACAAGAATGGGATCCTAGTTAGAATAAGTTATATTCTATGTATGTATAATATGTCAAAATACATTCTACTTTCATGGATACCTAGAAAGAATAAATAAATAAATATAAGCAAATAAAGTCTTAAAGATATATTAGTCTACCATTCCCAGATACTTATTGTTTTATTAAAAATGAAGTTATTATTATCATTGGCATTCTTTTGAATATTTTTTTCTCCTTTTTCCCATATTTTTAAAGATTTCCAAATTATCATTAAAGTTCAAAATTTAAAACAAAAAACAAAAATAAATACATAAACAGATTCTATTTACTAATAAAGTCATCCTCTTGCCGATCAATTGTGCCTAAACCATAAAGTTATTAAAAATAGAATATTTATCTGAATTTCTATAAAATATTTATCTAGCCTAGGATTGGAGATTAGACAAACTACATCTATACCCAGAGCACACATGAGCAATGGTCTGTGGCCAACCAACTCATGGTTCTGTAAAGGGGAAATAAAAATTCATTGTAGGTCATAAGCAAACAAATATAAATAGTTCAAGACACTCCTGAGAGTGGTTTAGGTTTTTCAGAGGCAATTCCAATAGTTTAGTTCAGACTTTATTTTTTTTTAAGAACAAGATTAATTAATACATTGGCAAAGTGATATTGGTGGAGTCACTCTGCAGCCTCACCAGCTTAGTGCTAATGTGGACAATGCTCAGGTCGCAATTCTAGCTAGAAAGGAAGCTTGGGAGCTGTTTCCTCTCTATTCCTTTGACCCCTTTGCTGGTTATGATGTTTTTCTTAGCTTGTGTGAAAAAAAATTACTCAGAAAAAGCTTGCTAGGTATTTCTTTCCTTTGGTGTATTTTTTTTTCAGCCAAAATATAAGACCTTACTTAGATGACTAGCAATTAAGGAATTTTTGTGGTTTATTTCCTGATCTAACTGCTTACTTCTGAAGAAAGCAATTCTGACAAGCTTGAGTTAACCTGGCTCTTACCAAAACTGAGAGCCAAAAATTTTTTTTTGAAAGATTTAGATAGAAAAGTCAGGCTGAAATTTTAACACTAAAATTTTTCTTAAGGTTGCTTTTCATAGATCATGTAGACCATCTTTTCCCCTTGGAAGCTGCCTTTATAGAAAATAAACCATTTTCCTGTACATTAGCTTCATATTTTGTATAACACTGGAGATCTGCAGCCAAACTAGAATTAAAACGAGTAAGCAGATCAATGACAATGATTCTACTTACAATACAGTTAAGACTTGGAATTAATAAAACCCTTTACTCACATAAATCTCAACACTGTTTTAATAAAGTTGACCTTATTGCTTATAGTTGAATATGAATTTAAATTTAAATTATTTTTCAAGTATCATTATAAGGAGGAAAATAACTTCTTAGAATTCATGTTGTAAGAGGAGAAACTCAAGAGATGTCACTTTCATCGTCAAGATGGAGACCAGCATCCTCTTTAATGTGGGGCATATTGCAGGTGCTCGCTTAGCTGAGGCATGAATCAGCAGCTCGACTATGTGCCCCCAAGGACATGTTTCTGTTTCCTTTCCATAATATTGGCTTCATCTAATTAGGCCTTACTTACCTATTGTAAGATGACAGCTCACAATTCTGGAGATGGCCCCGGAGATGAACGTGGCCATCTTTGCTCAGGTAGTCTCTGCAGAGTTATTGAGCTTTGCTCTGATTAAACTGGCTCTGTCATAGCTTTGGAACACCCATGGGCCATGCTCATTGGCCAGGAGAAGGAATGGTGTTGGCCTCATTAGACTCACAATGTTGGTATCTGGAGCCCTGAGCAGACTCAGCTTCCCCAAGAGCACATGGCCTAAGACTAGGGGAAAAGAAATCCTCTTGGGGTGGCTTCCAGGCAGAAATATCCAAACTGAAACACAACGTGTCCATGACATTGATCACCAATTCACACAACCATACTTTGGGAAAACTGTTCGAAGGTGGAAATGAAGTGAAAGTGGTGTGGGTAGGTGGAAGGTGAAAGTGTGGAACTACTGGGGACTTTTGAGCAGGGCTGTGACAGAGCTGAAATGGCCATTTAGGCATTTAATAATCATGATGACACTGATCATATCTTACATGACTAGAGCTTTATGTTTTCCAAAGCACTTTCACTTACCAGAGACCTCTGGATCCAGTGAAATAGGGGCAGGAAGTCTACCAATTTTGTAAATGAAATAAGGGTTCAGAAAATTTATTTAGAGCTAATGACAGAGTCAGGATGATGACTCAAGTCTCCTTAACTTTTAATGTACCTCTCTTCACACTGAATTAACATTTATAACATAAATTGGTATAGCAACTACAGCAAAGAAGATTACTCAGTTTTTTAAGGTTTTCCTAATTTGTTCACAGAATATTTATTGAATGCCTGTTATATGCCAGGCATTATGTTAGGTGTTGAGGCTCAAGAGAGGTAATTCCACATAAGCCAAGTTATGAGTCATCTGCTAAACAAAATCACAGAGTGGTACATTAATCTAGTCTTAAGAGAATGGAGGGGCAGTGAGGGAAAGCTTATGAGGTGTAGAGTGTGTCAAAGGCAAGTAAGGGGGAACTAACTGGAAAGGATGGTGGGTTTAGGGTGGGAGGAATCTGCTCTCCAACTGAAAAAACAGTGTGTACAAAAGTCCTGAGATGCAGGAAAACTGCAGAGTTACGGCTGAAGCACTAAATCCAGAGGTTGAGTCATGAAACTGAAGAAAGCTCGAGATATTGGCTGTGGCCACACCACAGAATCTTGAACACTTTCACTTTTTCCTGAGGGAATGGAGCAGCATGGAAAAAGTTGTAGAAAGGTCCCTCAACTTATAGAAGGGAAAATGGGTGAGGGTAGGAGGAAGAAATGGGACAGGAAGCCTATGATGTGATGCTTGAATTAAGGCTGTGTCAGAAGAAGAGAAATATGTATTTGGACTTTTGAAATGTTAAAATTGCAAGCTTACAAATTATTATTTTACTTAGCAAGACCCTGTCTCAAAATAAAAATAAAATGGCCTGGGGTTGTGGCTCAGTGGTTAAATGTTCCTAGGTTCAATCCCTGGTAGCAAACCAAACCAAACCAAACCAAACCAAAAAAAAAAAAAAAAAGCTCCAAATATTATTTTACCCTGAAGAATTTCACACTTCATTTAAAGTTCACTTAGAATTTTTTTTTTTTCATTGAATTTGCCTTATTCAGCAAGTAGTTATTGAACACCTAATGTAAGTTAGATAGCCTGGGTAGTAGTATTCCTCTTTCTTTCTTTTTTCTTTTTTTGCAATACCGGGGATTGAACCCAGGAAGATTCTACCTCTGTGCTATATCCCCGTCTTTTTTTTTTAATCTTGAATTTTGAGATAAGTTGCTCAGGTATATCTCAAAATTGCAATCTTCCTGCCTCAGCCTCCCAAGTTGCTGGGATTATAGGTGTGCACCATCACACCTGGCTGGTAGTATCTTTCTGGTCAGTTTAATTTGTTTAAAATACATCTGCATCTTGCACAATTCACAGTAACCAAACCATGGAAACAGTTTAGGTGTCCATCAATGGATAAATCGATCAAGAAAATATACATGGACAATGGAGTTTTATTCAGCGATAAACAAAAATGAAATCATATCATTTTCAGGAAAACAAATGGAACTTGACCATTATGTTAAGTGAAATAAATCAAACTCAGAAGGTGAAGGATTGTATGTTTTCTCTCAAATGTGGAAGGTAGAGAAGAAAAAGGAATAGAAGGTGGGGACAGGGATGTGAGGATCTTATGAAAATCAAAGAGACGTCAGTAGAGGAAAGGGACAGGGGAAGGAGAAGGAGAGGGAGGGAGGAAGTGCTGGGGGGTGACATTGGCCAAATTGTATTGTTATATTGTGTGCATGTATGTAACAGCCAATCCCATCATTATGTACAGCCAATAAAAAATGAACCAATAAAAAATGTGGACACATAAAGTTGGTCAGTTCAGTCCTGTTGTACTGCATTTCAAAACTGTCCTGAATTCATATTATTTTGAGTTGAAAGGAGTCATGGGATAACTTGTATTTTGGAAATCTTTCCTAAGCAAAAGCATCTTGCTGATTTTTCTCATAATATCTGAGAGAAAGGCAAAAGAGTGTGTTGGGCAAATCATCTTAGCACTTGATATAACTGTATAAAATTACTACAGAAATAACTCCCAATGAAATTTTAGGACTTGCTCAAATTTCAAAATTAGTATAATTCTGTATCTAACAGATGCAAATGTGGAAAGATATTTAGCTTCTGCAGGGAATAAAAGGATTTAGGCAAACATTCAGTATGTGTTTACTAATTAATTCAGCTACATTTTTGATGAAGTCCGATGCTCAGAAACACCCTATTTGTTTATGGAATTAGAAGTCTGCACACTCCTTCCTTATCGGCAGGCTGAGCCTATTCTTCACCCAGGTATCAGCTCCTTCAATAATCTCTAAACTGTCTCAGCGCTTTACAACTCTGACTGATAAAGGCAATTCTAATTTAGTGCTCAAGTTAATTATCAGTAATATTAAATGAATATATTGCAGGTATTTACATGTGTCATTCATAGTGGCTGTATGCTAAAGAAAATGATTATAATTGTTCTTATTAGTGATCATATTTCATGCTTTTGCAATGAAATTCTCTCTGGTTTTGTTTGGGGAATATCTTAATGAGGAAAAAGGGTTTACAATATTTTGAAATGTTTGCAAGGCACTAAGTAGCGTTTTCTAACTCATTAGTCATATTTTATTCAAAAATTCCTTTGTATTATGATGTTTCTGAGCATGCATAAACCAGATTAAAAGGTAAAAATGGGGCAGCCAGACAATCTTTTTAAACTGATAAAGGGGGAAAGAAATTATATCAGAGAATGAAAAATGAAATACCTCCAAAATTTGAAAAAGTTTAGATTCCTCTATTTTTTTTCTTGTTAATTCTGTCAGGAATTGCAATATGGAAACATGAACATACCTTTTGTTGTCTAAATATTACCCAACTGGAACCCGATTCAGAGTAAACCAGCAGGATAACTTATTTTCATCGCACCTTTTCATTCAGCTGAAAGCATTTACTCTACCTTATGTTGAATGAAAACTTAAATTTCTAATATGTGGATTAACCACTTGCTATAGATAAATACATGATTAATTTTCAAAGTTGATTCAATATTCTAAATTTTGCTATGACAATAAAAGCTGCCAGATGGTCACTTGAATTGATTTGTATAGAATTGTGCCTCAGTTATTTAGTGCAGTTGGGGGAATGAGGTGTTCCAAAACAATGGATTGTTTACAGAGAGCTGAAGTTCAGATCTCTAAATGGTTTTCACCCTCAGTGCTATCCATCATCCATAGCTCCAATCCACATTGCCTTTCCTGAAAGTCCTTCCCTATTGTCTCTGCCAGCCCTGGTCAGGGTTTATGTTCCCTTCTTTGCATTGTCCCATATTGTAAGCATCTGTTTTACTCTTCTGTTCTTATCAACCTCCCTGGTCCCACTCGATAAGTTACTGAGAGCTGGGCTCTGTCTTATACACCTTGATACTTCCAATGCCGTACACCAACAAGCCACATAGAGGACGAAGATTTTCACCACATAACGGTAGCCACTTGAAAATAGTCCATTCATTCACCTTTAAATAAAGTTTATTGAAATATAAAGTCACAGAAAGTCTATAAACCCTTCAAATATATGCCTATCAATCTTGCTGTCCATGGCTGAGCTATACTCCTTTGTCCCCTTTAGCAACAAGGAGAAGGTGCATCATTGAAGGCTAATATTTAGAGCTATAGCAGAATCCTATGGGGTCTGAAATGACTCCTAACATTAAGGGGACAGATCACTTCTCAGTGCTTTAATTAACCTCTACATCTCTGCCATTTCCACCATTCCTCTTCACCCCCATCTCTTGTTTTCTTTAGGCAATTGTTGGCTCTTAAACCACATGCCTTGGTTTCAGAGTGACCACCATCCTGTCCTTCCAGTACACAAATCAACTGGTCCTAACACATCTTATGGCATCTTTTTGGCTCATTTCATTATTATTTGTCATTTGTCTCTCAAATGCTCATTTATTTTTCTTCCCCCTTTACCACAGAAAAGGCTAGATTTTTTTTTTTCTTAACTCAAGACTCAATTTGTTTCTGGATGAACTAAATATTTAACATTTCCAGAAAGCTGCTTTCTAGAAGCTAGAGTGTTACCATAACTGATTCCCATTTCAGGTAATTCCTTAAAATTAAATTTTATGTCTAGAGGAAAAAGAGAAATACAACTTAATTTTGTAAGTGGAGAACAGAACATTGTGCAGGGATCAAGTTTAAGTAACTGTATAATATTCTTTAAATTGGCTTAGGATGAGATTCTTAGTACATTTTCTTTAAATTCTTCAAAGACTCTCAGTAGTCTTTATTTTAGTATCTTATAGCTCACACTTAGGGTTATGCCTCTGATAGTTAATCTAAACAATTCCTAAGTGATTTTTGCCTCTTCTTTATAGCACATTTTCCAGTAAAAATACAGGTTCTTTGCTTACTGCCAATCACAGTCTGTTTCTTCAAACATTCAGTGGTTCCTCTCAATTGTTATTCTTTGAAAAAACAACAACATTAATTTTAAGCCTCTGTTTTAAGGACTTATATAGGAACCTGCTAATGCTTTTCCTTAATTGTTGTTATCATCCAATATGTATATTGAGCAACATTTCTTAAAATATGATTCATGAACCAACTGCATCAGAGTCAGACTTATTTAATATTTATTGGAAAGAAAAAGTGCCTCAAAATTGCATCACATAAACTACACTCTCTATCTTTATTTATCCAGGATCTGAAATATTAAAATAAAAAGTAGCAATAATAATAATATGGTGCATATTCTATATTAATAAATAAATTTGGGTTAGAATCTCCTTTGAACACCTGACGTTCTTCTCTTACCTGTTCAAAACCAGCCTGTTTCATTACATGCATGTGTTGAAAGGGCCCTAGAGAAGCCAAGTAACTAACTCGTTCTTGGTTACTTTTGAGGAATTCTGCTTTTCCACACTCTCCCTCCCTGAGTCCATCCTGTCTCAGCTTTAAATGACATCTGAATGCAGATGGCTTCCTAACATATTATTCTGGTCAGTTCTCTCCCCTGGATTCTGACCTGTATAATTAGTTTCCTTCCTTGCCTCTATTTGAAGGCCAATAACACCTCATACCACGGCCAGCCAACCTTTTGATGATTGAAATACAATTCTTGATTTCCATCCCAACATCCAAAACCCAGACTTCAATCTTCCCCATTCCAATGAGCAGCATTACTTTCATTCATTTTCTCGGGCCAAAGACCTAGGGCCATTTTGGATTCCTGCCTTTCTCCCATCCCTTATACTCAGTCCATCAGCAAGTCTTGGCACAACATTCCATATGTGTTCTGAAGCTGGCCACTCTTCACTCCCCTGGCTACTGGCAAGCTTGTCCAGCCACTATTCCCCCTTGATGGGTTCCTGTAATAGCCTCATCATGGATCTCCAGTTCTTACTCCTATGCTCCACCAGCCACAGAATCACCTTTTTTAGCATTGGATTGCATTATTCCATGGCTCAAAATCCTGCAGGGGGCCACCCACCACACTAGGAACACACCCTCAGGTTCCTACCTCTGCCTACCACAGATCCACATGATGCAATCTGCCTACCTCTTCCACCTTCTCTCCCACCATTGTTCATTTAGTTCCTGGCATCTTCTCACTTCAGGGACTTTGCACTTGTGATTTCTTGTGCCTGGAGTGCCCTTCCCCCACGCTCCACTTGACTTTCTCCAGCACTTCTTTCAGGTCTATACACCCACCAAGAGGACGTTCCTATGGACACCACCTCTCTTCCACCACTCCCCACGTCCTTACCCTGCTGGACTTTTCTTCAAAACATGCATGCTACCTTGCATTACATCACACACAAAATTTTCTACTTGTCGTCTGTATTATTCCTGTCTGGGCTACACATCTTATTCATTACTGCCCCTGCAGGACCTAAAGCAGAACCAGCACAGAACCTTTGTTGAATGTCTGAACTTAATCCACATCTCTTCTTTATATATTTTAGTTAAACTATGGCTGGGAGTTTGAAAGAAACCATTTTGAAAGTTTTCCTTGGCGTAAAGTGACAGTGATGTGACTCAGCTTTGGATGATCATGAAAATAGCGTGTCAGTCTCTCCCTTGTTGTGGGAAAGTGCTTCTGTAAGTCAGACTACCCTCTTTGTTTGACCGAATGTTCCCACAGTTGCTGAGGAAAGGCTTCCCCCAAATATAAATTATAACATGGAAGGAATTGTTTTCATTTTTCGGTATTGCTACGAATCTGTGGATCCAAAACTTTCTCTTAAGACATTTCTTGATCTTATTTTCGAATTGATATGTTATAGATTCGTTGGATATGTTTAGTCATGTTTTCACTTCCTGAGAGGCAATGAAAAAAGATGCTGGACAGCAGGGACATTAAAAGCCCCTTCCCCCTTTTTTGAGTTAAGCATCATCAGGCATGCTTATGTCGATAGTTGAATATATTATGCCTAGAATTTAGTATATGCATTAAATAGGATAGAGTTCACCAGCAAATGTAAAAATAGAACAAAATACAACACTTTGCTCGAAGATTGGAGGTGAGGTGATTGGTATGTTAATTAAAGGTGACCTCAGTACTCTTAATATTAACCTCCTGATTTTCTCCAGTGTTTCAGGTGGAAAAAAAATTATTCTTCAATATTCGTAAGAATGAGATTGGATAAAAGACACAAATGAAGTCCAGACCAAGTACAAAAACACGGGCTCCTTCTCCTGGCTGCTCAACTAATGCAGACTTAGTCTGAGCACGAGATAACTATCTCAACAGCCATTCCATTGCTCAGACTTCAAATTACAGTAATTATGACAATTTGTGCCAATAGCCATGAGGTGGGATTTTTGATGTGGTTAAAAATAACATCTGTAAAACCCAATAAAAATTACATTTTGCTAATTTTCTGATAAGATACTGTTTTAACTATACTGTGTCTTCTGCCGCTGCCAGTTTTCAATTAGAGCATTCCTTTAAAAAAATTTTTTTTAACCCATTTTGTCTCCTGGATCCAATTCCATCCTCTGCAATGCATTTGTTTTAACGCTCTTAATTAATTGTTTTGTGTGAATTTTGCCTTTCAAACTGATGCTAATCTTGGAGACTTTATTAACATGCGGATTGCTAAATCTTGATAGAAAAGGATCAATAGCACAGCTCAGCTTGTCCTTTCTGGCTTAGAAAACAGAGTTCCCATGACGGCCTGCTCAGCCAAGTCAGTGCAGAAAAGGACAATGACCAAGTTAATAATGGGGCAACCAAAACAGGTCAGGTCTGCAGTGCTGTCCAGCCCATAAATTGCTAGCTCTGCCTAGGAGAACGGCCACTGGCCATAGTCCCTCTGGAACCCTGTCACGGTAGCTCATGTGTCTTATACGCTGGGTTTCCTAAATCCCCTTCCTCTCAGTTATTTTATTTTATTTTATTTTAGTACCACTGATTGAACCCAGGGGTGCTTAACCACTGAGCCACATCCCCAGCCTTTTTTTCTTTTTTATTTTGAGACAGGGTCTCACTGAGTTGCATTGTGCCTTACTAAATTGCGAAGGCTGGCCTCAAACATCTGACCCTCCTGCCTTGGCCTTACCAGCCACTGGGATTATAGATATATGCCACCACCCATTGGGATTACATGTGTGTACCACCCAGCTTAGCCCTCTTAGTTAATTTTTGATTAAAACAATTATATACATTGTTATCTCTTTATTTTATAGATGATAAATCTAAGGGTCAGAGAGTTCAAGTGGCCTCCCCAAGCTCACTCAGTTAGTGGAAGAGTCCCAAAGGCAGAGCAAGCACCCCTCCCTCTGGCCTTTCAGTCAAGCCCATGTGGGGATGTGAAGGTGGACCCCCCTCTGGCTCCACGGAGATCTTGTCTGCAGCCTTCGGTCTACTCCTTGTACCTCTAAACAAAGAAATAAAACTCTCCCTTAATCCATGCCCTCCTCCAGCTACCACCACCTTTGTCTCTTTCTTTTTCTTCTGCACGTTTTCACATCCACCCAACAACACCCACCTCTAAACTGAGACTGATTGGCTGCAAAGTTTCTCAAATCCAATGATTTCCCTCCATCCCCATTGTCATTGTCCCATTTCTTGTCCTCACCATGGCTTCTCCAACCGGTGGATAACTGGGTGACCCTGGAAACTGGAGTCTGGTCATGTACTCATTCACGGAGGACCGTTGCTGAGGACATTATAGTTGGCAAGATAAACATGACTCTTGTCCTCACCAAGCTTTCGGGATCTTTTGGCCTGTTCTGAGGTGAATGATGAATCTACTTTTTGCTTTGCCTAATTTCCTTTGTTCCTTTACATCAACTATGTGAACAGTCCTCTCACTCCAAGAGAAAACTTTTATTCACTGTAGAGACCATAGTCAGTAATTATATTCATTTACCTATGTTTACTTTTGAAATATAATAGATAAGCAACAGCCTAGTTATTATTAAAAGCCATAATCTCTGGTAGTAGTTTTTACCCCCAAGACTAGTGATTTTATGTGTTTGTGTGTGTGTGTGTGTATGTGCGTATGTGTGTATATGGGTGTATGTGTGAGCATGCAATGTATGTGTGTATATGTGCCCCAGTATAAGTTTGCATGTAATATTTTACGCAATATTTGTCTGGGCAACATTTATGAATGTTTTCATCCATTTCTTAGATTTGCAATAAATAGTCCCTTGTTGACTGGGCAAAATATCAATTTAATAAATTGTATTGTTATCCAATTCTTTTGAAATCTTTTTCTATTTTCTAACATACTAGGCAAGCACTCAACCACTGAGCCACCTCCCCAGTCCTTAGTTGATCTAGGTTTAAGTAAAAAATAAAAACATTCTTTTTAGAGTAACTCAACCTTTTGTGGCTTTATTTGTGCTTTTGCTTACTCTTTGAGTTTGAAGATTCAGCCATGCTAAGAAATTAGTCCTTCCTGAATATTTAAGTGACTTGTTAGGAAACCCAGGCTTGGCCTATACCTGGAAGTGAATAAATGTGGCCTAAAGAGTCCAGGTATTTTAGGAACCACTACAAAGTTCTAAAGATCAATTCTATATCTATCATAAACATAGCTGAAAAGAAGCAGTCGCCTTCTGGTGTTATACTGTTTGGCGCAGCTTTGGTGTCAGGAGGAACAGTGGGTAAGATCCATGTTCTCGAACCTCATGCAAGCCATGGTTTACTTAAAAGTTTGCAGAAGCAGAGTCGAGCAGGTAGAAGGCGACAATGAAGGGCAGTGGGAAGGGCGTGCTTAATCATTCACCTTATTCCACCCAAATTTACCTAGCAGAGCCCATCTTGAAGACAGCTTGGTGACAGACCTGTGGGTAGGGTGCGTGCCCCTTTTTCTTTCTATCATGATCCTGTCACCTGAGGAATGCTCAGCAGTGAGAGTGGTTTCAGGTGAATGTTTGGGCCCCCATTGCTACAGGCTGGGAAGTAGATGAGAAGTGAAAAGGTGAAGACAAATGTGGTCTAGTCTTTCAAGAAGTTTGGTTGAGTAGTGAAGAAGAGAGACGGGGTGATGGCTAGTGGAACTGTGGAATCAGAAGAACTTGTTTTTTGTTTTGGGAAAAGGGTGTTGAAAGCATCCTAAATACATTCATGAGGGTAGCAAAGAGGTAGAGGAGAGGTCAAAGATAAGGAGAGGATATTGATAGATTGACATCTGAGATCCAGTGTAGGAACACACACATTTCCACACACATCTTAAGAGATATGTGACTCTTCTCAACGTGGTGTAAGGACTTCAGACTTTTGAATCTTTTGTTCCTCCTAGGAGAGTCTTTTATTTTACGTTTAATTCTCAAAACTTTCTGGTATGAAATTCCTAGTTCTGAAATGAAATAGAAAAAAAGAGAATTCCATCAAAGCAACAAAAACAATTACATACACACATTAATATTGAATTATATATCATACATAGCATATAAATTATATATAAAAATGTTATGCATGAATTATATACCCACATGTATCATACACAAAATACATATCTGCAGAAACTAATATATATATAGTCAGAGATAATACTGAGATATGATGATTCTATTTTATTTCAAATAATCTAGGTTGGGAAATATAGGAAGGGGTATAAATGAAAAAAGATTGACTTAAGCATCCTTTGCTTTATATATATTTGAAATTTTATATAACAAAAATTATAAAGCAATAAATAGTTGCTAAACTCAAGTGTTCATTATTTATCCACCCCTTGAATTTTACTTTTAAGGTACTCATCTTTCTTGAAGAAAGTGAAATGTGTTAGTTTGTAAAGCCTTGGTCAGTTCACAATGACAGTTAAGTTAGTGCTTTAATATCTTCAGTGACACTTGCACTAGAAGACTTAAAAAAAATTCTCAGTCTCAATGTTGTGATTTGAAAAGCAACAAATAATTAATTATTTTTAATTGACCGTTATTTTAATTATTAGTAACATAGACCATCTCTCATATGATATCAGAATCATGGAGCAAAAATCAGGACAATTCTTTCTTTCTTCCTTTTTTTCCTTCCTTCCTTCTCTTTCTTTCTTCCTTTCTTCCTTCCTTCCTTCCTTCCTTCCTTCCTTCCTTCCTTCCTTCCTTCCTTCCTTTCTTTCTTTCTTTCTTTCTTTCTTTCTTTCTTTCTTTCTTTCTTTCTTTCTTTCTTTCTTCTTTCTTTCTGTTCTTATTGAATTCAGGGGTGCTTTAACACTGACCTACATCCCCAGCCCTATTTTGTATTTTATTTAGACACAGGGTTTCACTGAGTTGTTTAGTGCCTCCCCATTGCTGAGGTTGGCTTTGAAATTGTGATCCTCCTGTCTCAAACTCCAGACCCCTGTGATTACGGCATGTGCCACCATGCTCGGCCCCAGCATTTTTTGTATTTATTTTGAGACAGGGGATCGCAAAGTTGTTTAGGTTCTCACTAAATCTCTGAGGCTGTCCTTGAACTTATGATCCTTCTGCCTCACTTTCCCAAGTCACTAGGATTACAGGTGTGTACCACCAAGCCCAGCATCCCTAGGAAATTTTTAAGATGTTTTATTTCTTAAAATTTTGTTTCTGAATTTTAGGTGCTAATAAGGTCAGGTATGGTGTTTATTTTTAGAGAAAAAAAGTCCTTTTTTATTTAAAATGTGATTCCCATTGTTCATCTCCTACTTTTCCAAAGCAGGGAGGGAGAAGATGATGAATCCAGCTAAAAGTTGAATTGAACCTACCCCCAAGTGTGGGTTCACACGGCTCCTGTAGGAGCAACAATTGGAAAGATCCAGAGATATCAAATATGATATCAAATATGGAGAAGATTTCTACTAATTATAATTTAATAATGCCCAAAGATTATTTCCTACCTTGCCAATACATTTCCATATAAATATTGCTTGGGATATTTTAAGATTTTATTTTCAGAAGGGGATATTGAACATACCAGTTTTCGCAAGGCATGGTAGCACACACTATAATCCCAGCAGCTGGGGAGGCTGAGGTAGGAGGATAGAAAATTCAAAGCCTGCCTTAGCAATTTAGCAAGGCTCTAAGCAATTAAATGAGACCCTGTCTCAAATAAAAAAAAAAAATAAAACAGGCTAAGTGCCCCAGGGTTCAATCTCTGGCATAAAAATAAATAAATTAGTGCTAGGGTGTGGCTCAGCGGTAGGTTACTTGCTTAGCATGTTTGAGGCCCTGGATTCAATCCTCCTTCAGTACCACATGAAAATAAATAAATAAAATAAAGGTATTGTGTCCAACTACAACTCAAAAATTAATATTTAAAAATTAATTAATTAAATACAAAGAAAAGTAAAGAAAGTAACATGTTTTAATTTAGTATGTCAGTGTACAGTGAGAAAAAGTATAGCTTGATTGTACCATTTACTAGTCCCATACTGTGTTATCAAATTATATACTGAATATACTTATTTAATTATATATTATATATTAAAGATTTACAGTGTGATTTGATCTTAACTGAACAATGTTAGTATATCTGGAGGGTACAGAGAAGCTAGTCTAAATTCTGTTCAATTCCAGGCATTTTGTGGGGTAGGAACAATGATAGATTGGTCACAATTTCAATTCATTTCTGAGACCAGATGATTGTCATCTGGCAACAGACATCTAAGGATTTATTTGATGGGATCAGGCAAAATAGAAGGTAAAATTTTATCTGAAATAAATATAAAACCAAAATTCAATATAATCTTATTTCCTGGTTTTTATAAAAGAAAACTTATCAATGATACTTTATAAAAATATGCTTATTAGCTCATCTAACTTTCAACTGAAAGGATTGCCATATTTGACCATTGCTCATGACCCAGTGGTAAGCTTAAGTAATTTTTAATTAATTTCAGTTGGCTTAATCGTCTTTTACAGGATTTCACTGTGACCAATATTACTTAAAAATATATCAAGGCAATCTCCAAATCTGGATGCTATAGTTCTAAGGAAAATTTGTGACTTCTTTTAGATGATCCACAAATGATGGTGATTCTCTTAGGCCAACTATTGACATTTTGTGGCACTTAAAGCCATTATAATTTCTACAGGCTTTAAGACATAGGCCAGTGGTAACTATTGTAAATTAGATGGATTCACTGAATTCATCTCACATCTCCCTTCTTAATATTCCATATCTTAAGATATTCAGTCTAATTTTGTGTATCTTCAAATGGATGGTGAAATTGGGATGTCTTTATCTCCTTCTAAAAATTTACTATATGCATATAAAAAATGTTCAACGTACAATAATGGAAATGTGAATCAATACTACGCTGAGATTTCATCTCATGCCAATTAGAACGGCAGTCATTAAGAATACAAACAATAATAAATGCTGGAGAGGATGTAGAGGAAAAAGAATACTTTTACACTGTTGGGATTGTAAATTAGTACAACCACTATGGAAATCAGTATGAAGTTTTCTCAAAAGACTAGGCATGAAAGCATCATAGAACCCAATTATACCCAGTATTTATATTAAAGAATTAAAGTCACCATATTACAGTGATACATGCATACCTACATGTATAAGCAGCACATTTCACAATAGACAAAATATGAAACCAGCCTAGGTGAAAATCAATGGTAAATGGATCAAGAAAATGTGGTGTATAAATGCAATGGAATTTTATTCAGCCATAAAAAATGAAATTATGTCATTTGCAGGAAAATGGATGGGACTTAGGACCATTATGTTAAGTGAAATAAATCAAACTCAAAAGGTCAAGGGTTGTAGGTTTTCTCTCAAATGTAGAAGCTAGAGAGGAAAAGGGAAAAGAAAGGTGTGAGAGAGTGAGAAGGATCTCATAAAAATCAAAGGGAGATCAGTAGAGGACCAGGGGGAGGAGGAGGGGAGGGAGGGGGGAAGTGCTGGGGAATGATATTGGCCAAAGTACATTGTTATATTGTGTGCATGTATGAATATGTAACAACAAATTCCATGATTCTGTACAACTGTAATGCACCAATGAAAAATGTAGAAAAAAATCTACCATATACCTCTCTCTCAAAGTAACTGCAACTTTCATCCTGGCGTTATACATTATTACCATTATTTTAAAATTTTTCTTCTTTCTTCATTTTCAAATTTGAAAAAAACATTCATATGTCTTATAAAAATCTGTCTTCAAACATACTTGCAAAGTTATTTTCTCTCTTTGTTGTAAGCATGGGGCACAGGCCTTCTAACAAAGAATACAGATTTAAAAAAAAATTCTGTCTGAAGACTGAGATTTGGGGACGATAATATATGTAAGTTCTTTGTGACCAGTTATGTTGATACCACGGAGACTCAAGCTGATGATCTTGGTATAGATAGCAGAATAATCTCCCGTTTTCTACTGGGCCATCTGGAGAAAGCCACTAGTTGAATGGCATTGCATATGATGTACAAGAGACTAATGAGAAAAGCAAACATTTTATTAAAATTCGAGATCGCAGAACTCCTCGGGCTACCACCATCTTCAAATATTGTTTCTCAATGGCTTTGGGCCAATTACTTGGCTTCTTTACCTCAGCTTTTCAATTGGTAAAATGGGAACTGTTATAGTGTGATTAATTTGTCTCCTAAGGGGGTTGTTTATATTAATTAACTACTGTTAAGAGCTTTGAAGATGAAAAGTGCTAACTACTTATGTCATGATTACCCATGGAACAGTGGAATATGATAACTGCTTCACTAGATAAATGACTAAACCTGATACACACAAACTGTGAAATCTGTGGGAGGGGTGAAGACCCAGGGCAACCAGATAGCTGAGGAACAGCCTCAACAAGAAATGTATTAGTTACACCTGAGCCGTGGTTTAAGCCATTTCAACCACTTTCTGGAATATAGGTTTAGAGTTCCACGACTCTGGTACCACATTTTGCCTGGGCCATGCCTCCCATAATGACTCTGTGCTGGACGTGTTTTCCCGGAAAACTCAACTAAATCTACCTTGATTCATATTCTACAAAGTATTGATTTCCGATTTCTCTTTTCAAGTATACTCACACCCTTCCACAGAGGACACACGCATTGCTAGTGTCGACAGGGAAGAGCGTTTTGCTCATTATTTGTATTGTTCAAAGCAAACCAAATACATCAGTGGAACACAAACGGCTCTTGCTTTGAGCCAATGAATATTTAAAGATATTGATTTACTTCCTTTAAGAAATTCAAAAAATAAACATATGGAACAAAGAAATAAAATGTCAAACTTTAAGCTTAAGCTTTCCCTGAGGACTATCTTTTTCACTGACCGTATCATTACCTACCTAGTTATGAGGTCATATTTCTGTACTATTCATTAGAATTTATCTTTAATTTCATAGCAAACTGTAACTGAAAAGCCAATATATGTTCTGCTCAACATCTGTTGCACTGGTGTATTTATTCTAAGGTCATATTAAAGAACACCCAAGGGACAGAGCCTCTACAAAAATCATTATCTCTTGGTAATACTTTAAAATATTTCATCCATGGTATCATTTTAGGAACCTGTTCTAGCATTCTAATAATTCTAGATGATATGGAATTCATTTTATTTTGAGACAGTTTATAAAGCTTTCTTTAATAAAATTTTTCAGTTTTTATTTCCTTGCTTACATATGTTACATATGCCACTTTGTTTTAAAAAAGGATTTAAGGCAGCTTCCTTTACTAGAAAACACTTTCTCTATGTTGCGATGTAATCCTTAAAGCTGATGGACATATCTGAAGTGGGATTATGGGGAAGCACAAATTTAAATTAATTCTCATTTCAAAAGCAACCATTGGAATCCTTAATATTCATGCTTAAAAGATTCCAAAGCCTTGTGAAAAGCATATTAAAATTTGAGTCAAAAACCTGATTTTACCTACTCACCTTGTCACTTACTTGGCGGTGCAACTTTGACAGATCATTTGACCTCAGTTCCTACTGATAAGTTGAGAATAACAATACTTTCATGATAGATTTTCTATAAAGATTAAGTGACCAATGTGTACTAGAAAATGACTGGCGTCTGACGGGCACTACACATATTTTATTTATCCTTTTTGGCCAGTAGAATCCAGTAACGATCCCTGTAAAGGACCATTTTAGATTTTAATCTAAAAGCTTGTGCTCGAGAGTCAGTTCTACATTTCTGGGAATAGTTTGTTCTTGAATAATTTTCACAACTCTAATGTGGCTGTAACTTTCTCATGCTGTGAGTCATAACATTCATATTAGAAGATAATTTTCTTTTAAATAATTTAATCTTAATGGGAAAAAGATTTATTTCCAATGAATCAAGTGAGAAATCGGTGTGTAAATGGAATATTTTTCTATTAAAAAAGAGACAAGCTTTCAGAATGATGAGCTGAGGATATACTATATGACCTGGGTTTGTGTCACAATTTTAAAGTTTGACAATCTTTAATGCATGTGTCCCTACATTCACTTTTTGAAGCTCCAGCTAGTTTCTCAATGAAAAAAACATCAGCCCCTTAAACATATGACAAGGAAATCCTCATTTAACCTTAAAAAGACAGAGAAAGGAATGGGGAAGTGCCTAAACCTAACAGAAGAATAAGTCTTCTTGGAATCCAAGCCCAAATAAATATTTGAACAGGAATGGTATCTTCATGTGTGTGGTGGAAAATAGGTCCATTTCAGGCTGCACTTCTTGGCAGGCTGACCTGTTGACTTTATCACCTCGGCATCACTGGGGTTTCAGACACCTTCCAGCAGGTTTCACCAGACGCAAGCGCACATCCCTCGCCCTGTACTGAAACCAGGCCATGAGCCCAGACTAGTGAGCCCCTGCCAGGAAGATCCCTTGGCCCAGCACTCTTGTCCCCGTCCTCGCCTTCAACTCCCTGCCTTATTTGTTTGTTCATTTGTTTGTTTTGGGTACTGGGGATTGAACTTAGGGGCACCTTACCATTGAGCTACATCCCCAGACCTTTTTTATTTTTTAAATTTTGAAACAGAATCTTGCCAAGTTGCTGAGGCTGGTCTCGAACTTGTGATCCTCTTGTCTTATCTTCCTGAGTGCCTGGGATTACAGGCATGTGCCACCAGATCTGATCAACCTCATTTTTGAATGGCGCCCCAGCAAATGCCATTTAAACTACACCCACTTACATGCTTTCATCCTGGGAATCTGCATTCTCTGCACAGCTTATAGAGTTGGCCCTATTTCTATTCCAGACTGAGTTCTCATTCCTTTATTTTAGTTTTATGGTAAAACTCCATACTGGTGGGTTAATTGGGAGGAAAATATAGGAGACTCTTTGAAAATGTTGTAGGTTTGGCTTATTTGTGCCTTGTAGCCCATGTTAGCCTGATGAATACAGATCTTGAACCAGCTCAGTCTGTTTGTGCAGCACATAGGCAGATTGAAAGGCCATTTTGGAGGTACTTTCACAATCAGAAAGTTAGATCCTGCCCAGGTTTCAGTCTTCATGGGAGTAGAAGAAGATGAAGATTGAAGATGGGGAAGAAGATGGATTTGAGAAGCTATTTCTGAGAGCAGTGGCTTTGTTTTGCACCCAGTACTCGCCATCACCAGTAAGTGGCTCCAACACCATGACCGGATGTGACAAATGCCCCAAAATTAGTTTAAAAATCTCATCACTCTTTCCTGTGAAATAAAAATGTCCCAAATAATTTATTGTCTAAATGTAAACAGTCTGTTCCTTTTAAGTATTTTTAAGTATTTGTAAAATTTTCAGAAAATAAATAGTTTTGCATGATTTTTGAAAGTCCCTCCATGATTAAAATGGCAAGTCAAGTGCTTCTTCTTAGCTCTTCTTAGGCTTTAATTTTTAGAGATTAATACTTTAATTATTATTATTACTTATTTTAAAATAATAATTTTTATGCATCAATCACATTTAGGCCAGCTTGCTTCTTTGAATTGATTCACTCCCCTTGCTATATACTCTATTCTTCAAGACTGACTTTGGGAGGATTGACAAGGCCCAGATTTTCAACAAGCAGCCATCAAGGAAATAAATATGATAGTCACAACAGTAGGCAGCTTATTTGGAACAGAAGCAGAACTAAATAACCAATTTTAAAATAAAGTAAGTGGTTTAATTTTTGAAAAACATTTACTCAAATTTACAAAGCTAGGATCTAAAGAACCCGCCTGTGAATTCATGGCCAAGGTTGATAGGATTAATCCTATGCGATAATATCTGAAAAGGGCACAGAGCCTGGCAAGCAAGAAAGCACTAAATGAACAAAAACAGTTCTAATACTGTTAAACCAGGCCTTCAGATTGCATGAAATCAAAGAAAGGGGAAAATAGAAGACCACGTAAACCATCGCACGTATAATTCTTTCACTATGCTCCACCACGAGATGCAAGATGTGTTCTGGAATTTCTTAGATCCCTATGGAAAGAGCTCTTTCCTTTATAATTAGATTTCATCTGGAAAGACCATCTGCAGCACTTTTCAGAGGTTGCTGGCTTAACCTGCTCTGGCATTTACTATAGGCCAGTGTGGATAGTCTGAATATTATTTTTTTTAAAAAAGGGGGGGTAAGGTTCTGAGGCTTTGTCATCATTAAGATCCCCAAAAAAGTCAGCATCAGTTTTGTCTAGTAACCTCTGTCTCGTATTAAGAATGTATTTTTGGGTTTCCTAGAATATTGTCACTCATTGTCCCTCCTCCATTCCTTACCAATGGGCTGTGTAAGAACCATGGCCTCCAGTAGTTGCCCAAGACTTGGAAGTTGGTGTTTTATAAGAGGTTAGTTCTTACTCTGACTGGATCAGTGTGCAGAACCTTCACTGCACACTGCACACGTGGGAAAGAAGATTCCCAAAATTGTGTGTGTGTGTGTGTGTGTGTGTGTGTGTAAGAGAGGGAAGGCAGGAAGGCAATCTCCCTATCTGAAACTGGCCAAAGCCCCAGACCACCATTAACTTTTTAAAAAGTGAACCCCAATTCAAAAATTAACAACCTCAAGCTGACCATTAGGATTTGACAGAATTGTCAAGATCCCACCAGGACTTGAAGTATCTTCAGATGTAGGTGACCAGCAAGCTCTGTGAGTAGCCATCCATTCACCTTTCATACTGATTTTAGGAAGTAGTTAACCCTGAAATTTCAGAATCAGTATGCCAAGGTCCTTGTTTGGCCTAAAACCAGATGCTGGATGCCCCTAACAGCGTCTTTTCAGAGAACAGCAGGGTTATCCTCTGTTCTTTGTCACTTTCTGAATTTTCTGTCCTCATGCTCGTTGGGGGAAGTGGTAGATGGGTGGTGTGTTTGGGATGGGGTGGGGAAGCAGAGTTCAGATAGGAAGAAACTGGGCTCCAGTAGGACACGTAGGGTGATGAGGCTGGCTGACCTAAGGAAGACAAGATGTTAGCACCCTAGTTTTGACTGGGGCCAGATTGAGGGCACAACTGAAAGGGTGGATCTCCAATCCCTTTTCTTGAACTTTAATTCTTTGTATGTTTCCTTTGTGGCTTTTTAGACCCAAAAATTATGCATCAGGCTATTAATACAGGTTGATCTTAGGTTGCATATCTTTCACATTTAAAACTTTATTTTTCGGGCTGGGGATGTGGCGCAAGCGGTAGCACGCTCGCCTGGCATGCGTGCGGCCCGGGTTCGATCCTCAGCACCACATACCAACAAAGATGTTGTGTCCGCCGAGTACTAAAAAATAAATATTAAAAATTCAAAAAAAAAACTTTATTTTTCAATAATATCACTTATTAAGAAAAGTTACTTATTTTCCTTCCCATAATCCTCCCCTTCTCCTAGATCAAAAGTGATTCTTCCTTCCAACCCAGTTTCATCAAAATTTCAACTTCCCAAGTACTGTCTCTTCAGTTGGATAGTGCTCAATTTGCTTAGAGTAATTCCACTAGTATGTGTTGAGAAGTGTTGGGTAATGTTAACATTGAGATGATTGTCCAAAGAAAGAGTGGTTGGAGGGCATTTGAACCACTTTGGTCTAGATGATAATCCCCTTGCCAGTGTTGCCTTCATTCAAGAGTTTGAGCATGCCATTTCAAATGCTCATATCTCTTGTCCAATTTTTTGTTATCTAATATGCAAAACTAACAACAACTACTACTACTACTACTGCCACCACCACCAGGTTTGCTAACCCTACAAGACTCTGAAAGTTTCCAAGAGATATTTTTTTTCTTAGTCTGTGATCATTTATTTCATTTTCCCCTAAGTTTATGGCAATAATGGTGAAATGAGGGATATGGAATTGGTGAGAAAGGAGTATCACCTTTCTTTTCAAAACCAAGAGATGTGTCCCTATTTGGACCTTGATGTCATATGAGGCTTTTTTCCTCCTCAAGGGAACATTCAGTTTAAGAAGTCACTTGTAGGGGCTGGGGATGTGGCTCCAGTGGTAATGCGCTCGCCTGGCATGCGTGGGGCGCTGGGTTCAATCCTCAGCACCAAATAAAAATAAAATAAAGATGTTGTGTCCACCGAAAACTGAAAAATAAATATTAAAAATTCTCTCTCTCTCTCTTTCTCTCTCTCTCTCTCTCTCTCTCTCTCTCTCTCTCTCTCTCTCTTAAAAAAAATGTCACTTGTAGTTGGTAACCACTAAAACCTGAAACACAAGCTACTTTGCCTGGTGCTCTCCAGATTGACATAACCCAATGATGATTCCAATTGTCATTCCATTTCCCATAGATTACCAGGATAGAGAATGGGCCTCTCAAGGACACATATTTGCCATTCCAAGAACATACCTCATCCTTTCCTGAGACTGTGTTCTTGTACTATACACAGAAATAAATAAAAATCTTAAAATGAGAAAAAATAAATGTTCATTAAGAAGTGAATTGAGACTAAAATTGCAGTCCCATGCAGACAGAGCCTATAATACTTGAAAAAGTAGTGAATGAAACAAGGGAAATTAAATCATCACCTTTGACTGAACCAGTTCCTCCTCTCTCTCTCTCTCTCTTTTTTTTTAATTATTCCTATAGTAGAAAAATAGCTCATCTGGCCCGACTACATTTGTCACCACGTAGCTGGCACAACCATCTCACCATGAAGATATGACGCTAAATCAACAGACCCTGGTTTGTTGGCTCTACCAAGTATAAACTAGCCACTGGAAAATCAAGTTGAAAACATAGGACAAATATATGAAAGAGACAAGCTGCAGCTTGCAGGAAAGAAAATGTTTGCAGAAAACTCCAGCATTACAGGTTTATCTAAGGTGTGGTCTGGAGTAAGCCACAGTAATTACCCAGGATTCCACAGCTGGTGGCTGAAACATGAATTGCTTCACAGATTTAACCCTTTTACCTCACCCCTAGACAATTTCTGAGAGGAAATTGCAATACGGACTGGGTTTAGATTAAGCTGAAAGAACTTTTATTGTAATTGAACTTGTTTTTAGTAATGTTGACCAGAGATTTGGGGGTGGGGGTGGGGGAAGTACTAGTGATTGAACCCAGGAGTACTCTACCACTGAACTACTTCCACAAATCTTTTTAAAAATTTTATTTTGAGGCAGGATCTCACTTGTCACCAAGACTGGCCTCAAATTTGCAATCTTCCTGCCTCACCCTCCTAGGTCACTGGGATTACAAGTGTGCACCACCACACCTGGCTAAAATATTTCATAATTGTGGCCTTTAACTTGTTCTTCATATAATTAGGGTTCCAATGGATAGGACTTCATTTTTGATGAATCATTTTAAAGATCTTACACCACTGGGGGTTTTGTGGCTTAGGGGTGCTGTGGTTTAGGAAGGAAAAGGAACTATCCTTCTGGCCTGCAATGGATTTCTTCACAACTTAAATTTTAATTTCCTCAGTGTCTATGTGGGGTGGCATCATGTGGTCCCTGAGGAGAAACCTTTAGTTTTACCTCTGCATTTGTCTGTTCTGTGCAAGTGTGACACCCCAGAGCAGTTATTTCCAATTCTGTCCACAAAAAATTATGTCTAAATCATTGATGGTAACATGTGGATTCAGAAGAGCCATAGTATTTTGAAGTTGCTTCATTTTTGTTGAGTAGTGAGGAAATTATATAATAAATATCATAAATAATATATTTATGATATTTATTATTATGTTGGAGATCGAACCCAGTGCCTCAAGCATGATAGGCAAGCGCTCTACCACTGAGCCACAACCCCAGTCCAAGTAGTGAGAAAATTATAAAAGTACTTGTTTTGGTTTGATTGAACCCAAGGGAAAAAATAAAATCTTCTACCTATTTTGTGTCCCTTAAAAACATTTTGTCATGCTGTGTGTTTTGGATTTTTATATCATGTTAATATTCTTATTCTCTTCAATATATTTTGATTCTTTCTTTTCAAAGAATTTTAGCCCAGAATCAAATTTAGGGTTTCAGGTAGAAGATGACTATATCTACATCAGTACTATCATATCACATTTTTCACGATGAATTTCCTCTTCTCTATATGCAAATACCTATAGCTAGTGGCCCATCAAATCCTATAGCTGAAAGAAACATGCCATTATGCCATTAGACATAATGCCATTAAGCCTCTTGGGTTTTCTCCCTCACTTTTTTTGAAGTCAGTAATATTATAATAGTTAATGATAGTGTGCTGTGCATATGTGCATGCTATGTTCATTGTCTTATTCAGTTCTTAAAACAGCATTGCAAAGTAGGATTTCCATTTCCTATGTTAGAAAACTTCAGCAAAGAGTTTTAATAACTTGCCCCCCAAATCCTTTGACTTTCTAACATCTGAGATACATGAGGAAATTGAGCCCCCAAATTCAAGACAGTCCAGAGTGAGAGAATTTTGCACATGCCATTTCCTTGACATGCAGCAACCCCTGCAGCCCCTCTACCCCTACCCCATGTCCTTTTACATCTTATTTTGCAAGCTGCTATGACTCTTCAAATTGAATGGCCTTTCTCAGGGAGGCTTTCCTTCCTGACATAGGAAGTCAGTCTCCATACTACAACTGTTGTCTTCCTTGGCCCCTGCGCTTGGCTTCCTTGATGGTTTCATAGCACTTTCAAAGCCTATAATTTTTCTCTGTCCATCTGTGTCTTTACAAAGTATGACATGAGTTCACACTGATGTCTCTGAATTGAATCCATCAGGACACGCTTCTTCTGGCGTTCCTCCCTGCTTCTCCATAAATTATGACATTCATTCTTTGTTGTTAAATTTAAATAAATTTTTATAATTTATAGGGAAATTATAGAGATGGTATAGGCAGGCAGTTCCTGTATATTTAGCAGCCAATTTCTGTGAACATCTCACACGAATTGCTGTGGTATATTTGCCACAACTAAGGTACCAATATTGGAATGTCATTATAAACTGAACTCTGTACTTTCTTAGGATTTTACTTATTTTTTATTTGAGGTCCCTTTTCCATTCCAGGATCCCATCTAAGGCACACAGTATATTCAGATGTCACACCTCCTTAGGTTCCTCTGTTTTATGACAATTCCTCAAACTTTCCATGCCTTTTGAGGATCTTGACAATTTTGATTAGCATCCCCCATGTGGGTATTTTGTAGGAAATCCACCAATTTGAGTTTGTCTGATGTTTGCTTGTAGTTGTACTATGTATTTCCAGGAGAAAAAAATATCTCAAAGGTAAGGCACCTTCCTCATAAATCTTACTAAGGATGTAGAATGTCAACATGACTTATCACCAATGATATTAACCTGGCTAAAGGTTTCCATGCCCACTTCATGTGCTCCACTCTTTGAAATTAGTAAGTACAGCCCATACTCCAGAAGTTTGCATGGGGAGAGAAGTTCCACCTCTTTGAGAAAGGAATATCTTCACAAATTATTTGGGATTTTTTTGCATGGGAGATATATCTCTTCCCTGGCCATTCATTCATTTATTTAATTATTTGTATCAGTATGGATCCATTGATATGTACTTACTGTTTGGGTTTCAATTCAGTATTATGGTTATTTATTTTGTTGTTTAATTGTTGTAGCTTGGGCCCTAGGGGCTCTACTAGATTGGGTCTCGTGTACATAGAATATGTCCTAATCCTTTTGTTCTTTAAGCACTTCCTTACTTTTTTTTAATTAAAAAAATGCTCCAGGGCTTGTCTCCTGCCTCAGCCTTAAAATCATTTCTCCAAGAAACCTTGGTTTCTTTTATTGAAAAGTGACATTGGAAACCAAAATCTAGGCACTGGTATGCTCATTGATACTAAAATGTTACTGCTTCTGGGTGCATAAAGCTAGGAAATGCATGTGTCTTTATCTACCCACCTGTACACACAGGCCTATAATTTTTCTCTGTCCATCTGTACCTTTACAAAGTATGACATGAGTTCACACTGGTGTCTCTGAATTGAATCCATCAGTACACGGCTTCTAGCATTCCTCCTGCTTCTCCATAAATTATGACTTCATCAGTGAGAAACTTAGTTCCTACTATGAACCATCCATTTACTTATTTGTTCAATCTCAACATATATGTACAGGAATTTCATAATTGTTAGCCTATACCCCTGTGAGAAGGTTTACTGAGCAGAGTACAGTAAACACAGTATAACTTTGTTTATCTTTAGTCTTATAATTTCCAGTCAAAACACTATTTTTCAAAGTTAACTCACGTTAAACACTTTTTTCCCCCACTAATTACTTTGATTCTTCCCATAACTAGAACACTTCTTGGCATATAGAAAGCCTTTAATAAATATTTGTTGAATGAACGAGTGAAGGGCATTTGACTTCAAGAAGGATCCCATATGTTTTTGTCACTCTTTAAGAAAGACCATCTTGACAGCCGATGTACACTTCACATTCCCCATATGACTTTATCGATTTATTTTTATACCTGGCACTTCTCTCCTTCTAACATATTAGATATAATTTACTTAAATGTTTAGTTTATTATCTGTATCTCCCACTTAACGTCTCTTGATGCTGAAATACCATCTATCTATCTATCTATCTATCATTTATTGGTTCTTCCTTCAAAACTGAAAGGTGATACTTCTCAAGGGTTATAGTTGTGGCATGTTAAGACTGTGGTGACTACTGCAATGAAGTCTACCATTTATTCACTAGGACGTCTTGATAGGACTTTCATTTCCCAACTGCTGCAATATATTTCATACATCCATATCTCATTTTAAAATTTCTTTCTCCTCCACAATATTACTTAAACTCTTCAACACCTGTGAGGTGGTCCAGGTAAATGTCTGTAGATGAAAAAGCTGAGGTTCAGAGAAAATTAATAACGTATCTGGGATCGCAGCTCATCTGTGGTTGGTGTTGGCTGTTTTCTCCCAACCATTCCATCTCCCTTTGGCATGGGCAAAAGGTTTCTGGAGTTCAGGAAGGTGGCAAGGACCAGTACTGACTGAGTGAAATCAGTCAACCAGAGCCCTGAGATACCCTTCCCAAATGCACATCCATACTTCTCGGAGGATCCCCATTGCTGAGATAGGATGAGCACAACTTTGTAAAGGATGACTTCATGTCTTCAGTACAATTTGCCTTCCATCCATGGCAAGTATGGCTGTGACAAGGAGAGAAACAGGTGGGAAAACATTCTTTTCCTTTTTTCCATTTGTAACTATACTATGTTACTCTTTAACATAAAATTTGACATAAAAATTTCCTTGGGACACATGGGCTTGGTCCAGGAGCCATTGTGATCTTGACAAAGATTGGCAGCTGACTTTGACCAAGGGAAGCTGCCTAGTTGCTTGAGTAGCTTCTGTTAGGCCTCTTCTCTTCAAGATGAAGTGAAAGGTACTGGTTTGTTTGCTCTGCTGTAGTGAGAGAACACTGGGGTCATATGAAACACAACTTGTACATTGTATTCTGGTCTATATTTACAACACACATACACCTGGAGTCCTTGACAGGAGGCAGGGAGGTTGGAGCAAGTGACAAAGAAGGGAGAGAATGAGAAAGAAAATTAATAATGTAATTTCTCTAAATAAAATATTTAAAAAATGGCTAAGGATGTGGCTCAGTGGTTAAGCACCACTGGGTTCAATTCCTGGTACCAAAAAAAAAAAAAATCATTCCTCTTTAGAACATTAGTTAGTTATTATGTAACAAAGTACCCCCCGCCCCCCGAAACCTCCTATCTTAGAACAGCAAACATTTATTGTTTAAATTTTCCCCAACTCAGAAATATAATAAAAATACACACATCTCCCAAGGCCTTATCCATGCTGAGCAAGGCCTTATCCACACTGAGCTACACCTCTAGCCCTTCAAATATTAGAGTCATAAAGTGGAGCAACTGTGCTTTTAATTCAGAAAAACTGCTGATTAACCTGTCACCTAGTGGCACCTAAAAAAAATAACCCAGAAGATCATATTTACTCGATTGTCTTAACAAATATCTGAGCATCAGGATCCATGACTCCCCAGGTCACTGCTGCCCCTCCACCATTTTGTCAATTTTAGAGTTTTCCAGAAAAATAGATAAAGCCCTGGCAGGGCTTCATCAGGCCGGTTGAGGTTTGGATGAAGGAGATTACAAGATGGAGAATGGAAACGAAGCTCGGTGACAGGCTTCCTTGCCTATTTATTCAGAGCCAAATCTCTCACCCCAACTTTTATATAGTTTAGTATATTAAGGGATCATGAGACACAAGGCAAATTTACACTAGTAGTTTTTACTTCTGGGTTATTTTCTAATTAATTTTTAATTATTTTATTATTTTTGGATCAGAGCAATAGAGATCAATCTTCTAATTTTCATCCTTGCTAAGTACACACTGCCCTGAATGGAGAAAAATGGGCCTCTCTTAGGTTTTGGAGGTGGGGGGAATGAAAGAGAAAGTAAGGTATGTCCATCGAGTTCTGGCTCTAAAGCCTTTCATCTCAAGTCTAGAGAAACGTCCTCTGTATGAGAAGACTTTGCAAACAGATCATTGAAGGCAGAGGACTTTCCAGATGCCTTGTGGATTTGTGTTTCTTCCCGTTCATCTCTCTGGTTTCAGAAAAAGCCTAATGATAATGGAACACGACAACCAAGCAGCTGGCTAAAAGGCTGAATTTGAGCTCACAGAAGCTCTAACAAGAAACCGAAAAGCCATGACCTCCCCCAAACAACTTTGTTTTAAATATATTTTTCATGTTAATCTCAGTCACAATAGATAATCCAAATCAAAGGACCACACCATGATAAAGCACAACACGACAGGTGCTTCTTGGCCAAGAACATACCTGACAAATTGCTACAGGCTCATGCTGGATGAAGCCTCATTATGGTTATTAGATGTATAACTGAGGGCCAGGTGCCACCTTTGATCTAGCCCACCACTGTCAGTGTTTGCAAACAGAAGCCCCGGTTACGGCCACACACCACCTGAGTTCATTCTCGTTAGAAGGCTAGTAGGCTGGCACTGTGGTTTGGGGCATGGACATTGATGTCAGATGGGCTGACTCTCAACCCTGCTGTTTTCTACTTTTGAAAATTTGGGCAATTCATATATCTCCAAGACTCACTTTCCAATGAGGATAAAAATAATATACATTTCCTAGGTGTTTTGAAGATTCAATAAGAAAATGTTGATAAAATATCTTTCATACCAAGTACTTAATATGTGTTAGTTATTTTGATGTCTTTCAACTCACCTTCCTATGTTTCCAGGGATCAGTTATGAGCTCTAGCAGGTATATGCTTTATCTCTCATCATTCGTATCTCCCGTACTTTTTTTTTTTTTTTTTCCATTTGGGTTGCATTATCTGAACAACAAATGCATACATCAGGGAGCTGGAACCTTGCCTCAAACCTGTGCTCTGTCAACCATAGTTCTGAAATTATTCTGCTTTTGTGCCTTTGGACAACCACAAGAATATGGTTAATGAATGAATATAGATCAGGGCTGAAGTTAAGTTATAAGAGTCCTAATCAAATGCAATGTCTCTAAGGCAACTAGTACACAATTTTTGGAAATCATTTCAGCGGTATGAAAAATCTTCCTATGAGCATCGCATTTTCGTCTAGGCATCCTTTTAGGGACATTAGCTAAAGAATTGGTATTATTTAAAATTCACCTTAGAAAATCTGGGAATTGTTGAGCTGATTGGAAAAGGCAGTGGGCACTTTAAGTTCAGTGTAAATTATCAGTGTGGTATAGACAAATTAAAGACCTCTTTAACTCCCCGTGCTTAATATGAAAAGCATCCAGACTAACACAATAGGTCACACTTAAATGATTCTCTCCTTAAGAATTAAACTGTCTTTGCACCATGCATTGGTGGCAGAAGATAATAAGATGCAGCTCCCCTAACTGGATCTTTCTTAAAGGAACTGACCAGGTAAAAGAATGGAGTTACCGTGCATGAAAAAAGAAAAATACAAAAATAATTTGACCTGCAAAAAGAATCAATTTTTCTGGGTACTGGAGCAAGACCGCTAACAAGCATGACAGTGAGCTCTTCTGCTATTGAAACTCTCTGTAATGGCGTTGCTTCAGCAAGGAAACCATCCAGAGACCCCATTTCAGCTGTGGCGTGATTCAGCTGCCTGGTCTGAATTCATAAAGGGTTTTAGATATGACATGTCTGTAACTACCAAGGGCTGGGATTAGTTACACAATTATATGTGCGTGTTGCGGGGGGGATTATTAGGATACTGAGGATTTAACCCCTGCTGAAGCAACAGAATACCACCACTGAGACTGCCAACCACCACTGAACACTCCCTTCCTTCCCTGTGGCTCAACTCTTCCCATTTTTAAAAAGAGGACACTTTAGTGAACAGTAATGTAGAAAGGACAGAGGACCAATGGTTGAAACATTTCATTTCTTCTGAATAAGGTGGCAGTGGGTGTGGCAGAGTTGAGAAAGGCTCCATTCTTGGAGTAAGATGGCATCGAGCTGCCCGGAAAGCTCCATCACATTCTATGGTGAATGGGCTTTTTAAGTTCTTCATAAATTAAAATCATTTTATTGCATCAAAATCATTATAGTTCTAAGTTTGCATTGACTACGCATGAGCCACTCTTCTTTACCCCCTACCCCGTTTGTCTCCCTCCCTTTCTCCCTCTGTCTCTCTTTTTATTTAATGATCATAACAACCCCATAAAGCAAGGGTAGATATTCCCAATGAACAGGTTGGCAAACCAAGGCTCTCAAAAAGGCCAAATTCACATAATGGTAAGTGGTAAAATAGGGATTTGAATCCAAGTCTATCTAATTCAAAGATGCTTTTATGATGCTTCTAACCACCATGAGATCACCTTGATTTTATCTGGTTTTACTTGTTCCATGGTGAAGTCCTTTCCAGAGACACTGCAAACCATACCTCTGATGTTTCTCAGGGAGGGGACTACTTTCATGTTACAGTATTGTTCAGTTTAAACAGTTAGTAGGGATCTATTTGCAATGTGTTTTGGAATATTGATCAAAAATACTTTAAATTGGAATTAGGAGACAATATTGCATTCCTGGTTATCATAATTACAAGAGTTACAACTCGGGTATGCAACTCCCAGAACCTACATTGCAGCCCAGGTGAGAGGGGTCATAGAGGATATACAGAATGTCTGGATACATCTATTTTCCTTTATATGGAATAGTAAGTAAGTGCCATTTAAAACTCTAAAATGGAAATTAGATTGATCCATCTTTAGCCAATCCTCCCTACTCTCTAAGACAAGTCCCTCAACCCCCTCAGCTTCTTGTTCAGCATTGAGACTGACTTAAACAGGAATGTAAGTGAAACTAGAAAATATTAATAAAATAAATTATATGAGCAAAACTGAGAGAAATTGCTAGACCAGGAAGTGACTAAGGCAACTGGAAAAGCCCAGGGCATTGTCTCCTGTGTTCAGCCTCTCCAAGATATTAGCCATCTTCTCTCTGGCTGGGCAAAATACTCCTCCATTCTCTTCCCTCAATGGAGTGTGTTGGAAAGGGGATGCAATCTCATTGTCCTCAATCCAGCTAGATAGACTCTATCTAAAAAAAATTAACATATTTTAGCAAGATATTTTTAATCCAATAGATTCAAATAGATCCAAACTTCCCTTGTAATTAAAAAGAAAGTATAAAAAGCACACATTTGTTTAGAATCTTTCACTTGAGGGCTGAGTCCTAGAAAGTACAGGAAGCAGGAACCAAAGTGAATGTCCCTGAGACCCAACACTTCAACAAAACACTTGTTCTATAAAGTGTGTACTATTATGGGGGCTGGGTGTGGCTCAGCGGTAGAGCCCTGGCCTCGCACATGAGAGGCACTGGGTTCCATCCTCAGCACCACATAAAAATAAATAAATAGATAGAATAAAAGATCTTTAAAAAAAGTGTGTACTATTATGACAAAAGTCTAGACAGTAATAATGGCTACTCAGAGTTGTGGGGAAAAATGGGTGGTGAGAAGAGAAAGAAAGGAAGAGAAAGGAAAAAGAAAAAGAAAGAAATGAAAACTCACTGGATGCTATGAGCATCTATTTTCAGCTCTATTTTTACAGAAATTACAAAGGGTTAAGTCTAGGTTGGCAGCTAATAGTGTATCATAGTGCATTCAAATGCCTTCAGAGTTTGTGAGCTTCATGGTCGAATCTTGGAAGAAGGAAATTAATCAAAATTGTTATTGTCATTGATAATAAGTCAGATGTTTGAGATCTGAACAGATCTGTGAAAATGCACTGGATCTGCTTAAAAATAAATGGTTTTTGTTAGGAGGTTTATTTTTCTCATGTCAAAAATATGAAATTACACCATAAAAGGAAGTGGTTAAATCTACATCTCTCCCAGCCTTGGGGATGCAGCCACGTGTTCCCACATGCTCACCAGCTATTGAAAGTGTGATTCTCATTTTACCTGCTAATCCAGTGCTTGCAAGTACTCAGCAAGGAGCTTAGCCCTTGCAGTTTTGATTCCTGAGGAATTTCAGAGATACATTCTACCAGAAAAAAAAAAAAAAAAACCTCAAAGGTTTAAAATTCTAGAAATCATGTGATGGCCAACAGTGTTTTATGTGGCTCATTCATGATGAGAATGAAGTAACGGTTTCTGATAAATTTACATAATCTAAATGAAGATGTCTGCAGAGAATTCAGGAAATCCTGAATGAGTTTATCCATTTCATTTGTACACATTATTTTTTTTGCGGGGGGGGGGAGATGTACTGGGGATTGAACTCAGGGGCACTCGACTACTGAGCCACATTCCCAGCCCTATTTCATATTTTATTTAGAGACAGGGTCTCACTGAGTTGCTAAGTGCCTCTCTTTTGCTGAGACTGGCTTTGAACTTGCGATCCTCCTGCCTCAGCCTCCTGAGCTGCTGGGATTACAGGTGTGTGCCACCGCATCCAGCTCATCTGTACACATCCTTAAAAAGTCAGTAATGTATCATAATGAAACAAGTTTTTCTAGTGAAATAATGGGAAAAGTTCTGAGAACTGAAAGAAAAGCAACTTTGGCCTGAGTTTTTCCAGATAACTTGTTCAATTCTATCATTCACCTTCTGCACTAATCTCTCAAGTCTTAAATTTGGATGCTTGAGTGGAAGATGGGGAGAAACAACAGGAAAATTCCCATTTAAGTGCAAATGATCTCAAAACAAAAGTTGATCTTCATTTATTTATTTATTTTGGTACCGAGGATTGAAATCAGGGACGTTCGACCACTGAACCACGAGACCGTGCCTATCTGAGTTACTTAGTGCCTAGCTGTTGCTGAGGCTGGCTTTGAACTCTTGATCCTTTTGTGTCACCCTCCCAGGCCACTGGGATTACAAGTGTGTGGGTATTCTTTAAATAGTTTTAATATAATAAAATCTTTAACATATTTCAATATGAGATAAACTGAGGATTTATCTCAGTTGCAGACCACTTGCCTTGCCTGCAAAGGGCCCAGGATTCAATTCCCAGCACCACACAAACGCACACACACACACACACACACACACACACACCCCAAACAAACAAACAAAAAACACAGCAGTAAAAAAACTTGAGGAAGAAAATTCTAATGTAAAACATAATATTAATTACTTTTAATGTATAGAAAGGATAAGACATTAAGTGACTTTTTTTTTATTAAGCCACTTTTAGTATTACATATTGATATGTAGGAATATAAAGTATATATTATAGGTGTTATATACAACATATACATTATACACAATATATTAACATTTTATACATATACGCATATTTAATTTTTAAGGCAGTAATAGGGAATGTTGGATGTCCTCTGAAGTTTGTATACAAGAAAAAATTACTTCAGAGGTCATTGTTGTCCCCTATCATTGAAGGGCATCTAGGTTGGTTCCACAGTCTAGCTATTGTGAATTGTGCTGCTATAAACATTGATGTGGCTGTGTCCCTGTAGTATGCTGATTTTCTGAGTTAATAGTGCTGAGTGGAGCAGAGATCTTATAATCTAGAGATGGAGTCACCAGTACAACAGGGCTAATCTTGCTCTTACCTCACTCTTCTACTGACTAGAAAGGCCATGTCAAGGTCTGTTGAGAGCATCAATGGTATAGTAATAAGAAGCATTAATTATGCTTTACATGGATGCAGCAGGTAGAATTTCTGTGGGCTTGCATTTTCAGTATTTCAATTCTGAATTCAAGTGGCAGTACTGTGCCTTAAATGGTCTGCAAAGCTGCAAAACTGAAATTAAAAGAAAAAAAAATAATCCATCCATTGCTTTGGACCTAATAACTGTCCAAACAGTGAATTTTGGTTTTCTTGTGGCTCTATGAAGCACTGGCAAGTGGATCATGTTTTTTGCATATCATTTCCTTGAGAGATAAAATAAAGATGGTAATTTCTGTTTCTTTGGGGACTTTGTCATGGAAACATGCTATAAAAATAGGCCATAAGCACTCAAGACCAATCTTTCCAAATGGATGTACTGAACACTTGTTGGTTCAGACTGCAGTAGTCACTCAGCTTAGTGATTATCTAGCATTATCTCAGTGGATAATGATTTTAATACTTCATAACACTCATTATGGCATTAGTGGTTTCATATTAATAAGATATTAGTTTTATTATTCAGGGAATCTAATACATGAAAGTTAAAAAAAAATCAACCTTAAAGCCTTTGTTACCCAACAGAGTTTTTGTTTATTGTTTATACCAAAAGGCCTTTCCTTGTTGAAACAATTATTTGAGCTCTCCATGATTCTCTGTCTCTGTTCTTAGTCTTAATTTATCTTGTTCTTTGACATTTTGGCCCTTATGAATACCATATTTTGCATTTGGCTATCATAGATCCTGGGGAAAATGTTAGATCATCTTAATCTAACTTCTTGCTTAGTTTGTTGATGCAAAATGACTTGATCTTAATGCTTATCTTTCATTCTGGGCAGATTAATTATAAAATGTACTGTAGATCAAAAGGCAGAATTCCAGAGATAATGTCACTATATTTGGGACCCAGTGGCTTTCAAAGGTTATGAATTAACAGAAAGTCCTTTAATGCGACATCACTCATCTTGTTCTCATGATGAAGCATGAAAATTGACACAGGACAGTGCCGTGTCAAGGTTTATGAGAGGTCTGGAAATGTGGATAAGGACTTTTACTGTAAAGACTGGAATAAATCGCCTGGGGGAGAAGTCTCCCTTTTTTATTTTATTTTATTTTTTTTTATTGGTTGTTCAAAACATTACAAAGCTCTTGACATATGTTTCATACATTAGATTCAAGTTAGTTATGAACTCCCATTTTTACCCCGAATACAGATTGCAGAATCTCATCTGTTACACAACCACATTTTTACATAGTGCCCTATTAGTAACTGTTGTATTCTGCTATCTTTCCTATCCTCTACTATCAAGTCTCCCTTTAAAACCAAATGTTTCTCAAAGAGTTTTAGAATTTTGAGTTTAATTCCCAAATATAAGAAAATGTGAAAATTGTGTAAAATCTTGAAGGAAGTATTTTACCTGTGTGTGTAGCTCAAGTTAATAGCTCTAATCATTGGGTTATGACATCTAATGCACTAAAAATAGATCGATTCATTCATTTAACAAATATCTACCAAAGATTTTCTGTGTGCCTGGTACTGGGCTAGAAGTTAGGAATAAAGCGTAGTTTGCCCCAAGGATCTGTTTATTTATGTAGCTCCTTGTCAGATCTCACAGGTGTACACCTAACTTCTCAGTGTACCTAGGAGCAGCATATTCTAAGTCTTTCTCATTTAGGATATACCAGCATTCTACAATAAGTGCAGAATAAAGTATTTGAATGACAGAGAGTCTCAAATGGAAAATGCTGTTAATAACATCTGCAAACTATGAAGACATATGAGGATATACTAGATTTATTCTTTTTCATAAAATTGGGATGTGAAAAACTGATATTGCTTATGAGATTTTTAGAAATTCATTTGAAAAACTTGTGGTTTAATAAAACTCATTTTACTTATTTTGATTCCCCAATTTCTTATTTTACCCATTTCTTCCAACAATAATGGAAAAATACACTCTCAGGGAAATTTGATTCTATTTCTAGTGACTCATGATCAAGCCTAAGGGGACTTATAAAAAGGATTTGTTTTTTTCAATGCATGTTTTGAGCAACTGAACCAAAAGCTTAGAAAATGTAGAATGAGCAATAAATTCAAAACTATAAGAGTTGAAGGGAATACTACCAACTTGGAAATTATTCATTTCAATTTCTTACATTTGAGGAAATATTGGTTTTTGGATTTTAATGTGTATAAATGACAAAATCAATGTTGATAGTACTGTTTTTACTGAAGCATGTAAAATGGGTTCTTTTTTTTCCTTTTTTATCTTATAGAAAGTAATGGTTTAAAATATAAAGTTTGGGATATGTGGGAAAGATGAACCTATGTCATGGAAGCTTTAAAAAAGAAGGGAGGCTTCTAAATATATCAGGTAACTCTATATTATTTTAAATGCACTTTAGAGATCCCACTATAGTACACTAAATAAAGCAAAAGGAAAGTATTGAATGTTTTCTGTAACATTTTTGCTGTTTTTTATCAGTCTAGTCACTAAAGACTCTATAAAGATCATACTGATTCATGAAGGTGTCAGAGCATTTATGTACCCCAAGGTGAGCCCCAGAATGAATACAATTCTCTTCTTTTGCAAGTTTAAAGTTACATATATCAGACGTTGACTTCTGGACCTTTTGCTACTAGACACAAGTGATCTTTGAGATGAACTGATGCTACTCAGTACTTCAAAGAATGCTGGACAGTTCCTCAAAATCCTTGAACAAAGTCAGCCTAGTAACACCAACATAAGTGCGCCATGTTCTCCAGCGGCCAGTGAACCAAACAAGATTTGACATATCTGTGTGAGTTATGCAAATCACAACTCAGCGTAATTTCCTCTTGTAACTTAGCCTTTATTTGTTTTTCCCAGATGTTAATGTTAACCTACTGGTAAAGAAGAGATGCATACATTTCAGTATATATTAATTCTATTAGTGATCTACACACACACACACACACACACACACACACACACACTCTACAATTAACTGCCAACTTGGAAGTCTCTCAAAAGTGTCTCTCTTAACATCAGGTGAGAATCACCCTTTTACTGCAAAAATGACAAAAAGCATCTGCTAGATTGTGAATGTTTTTCTCAAAGTTTGGGGTGTTGGGAGGTTGATCCTCAGTGTGGCAAGGTTGGGAGGTTCCTGGGTCAGTTGGTGTCATATCCTCAAAAGGGATTGCGGGACCCAGTCCTTCTCTGGCTTCCTGTTTTTTGGATGTGATTTCCTCTTTCCACATGTATTTCCTTCATCAGTCATGGGGCCTTTACCAGAACTAGTGCTATGCTATTTGGACTTTAGCCCCCCAAACTGAGCTAAACAAACCTCTTTATAAAGTTAGGCAGCCTCAGCTATTTTGTTCTAATAACAGAAAAAGAACTAATATACCATCTTTGCAAATATTCTAACATGCTCTTGTCTATGGTAGCTAGCACAAAAGTTTTTGTGTGTATTGCAGAATGACATAATGCAAATCACCTTTTTATTACCATACCAAAGCCTCAGAATTAAATATGTGCTGATTCATATACTTTTCCTTTTTTTTTTTTTTTAGAAGAAGTAAAAACATCCTAAAGAGTAATTTGGAAGGTACATGCATGAGCAAATAGTCTCTCATTTACTTGCAGTTACTTTTCAAAAAAGTCTTCCACATTAGGTGTAATAAACATATGTAAGTGAGCTCTGAGATCTAAAAATTAGGTTGCCCTTTGCTATTGGAAATCAGTGACGATAATGTGGGAATTATGCCACCGGAAGGTATCATTCCAGTGAGCAACCCTGACTGTCGAATTCTGATCTAGTTGCAACCTGAACTCAATAGCCTGGAAAATAGCAAACCAGTAATTGTGTGAATCCAATCAGGGAACAAAATCACAGAATATTTCAGCAAGTAAGAAAATGGAGTTGTAAATATCAGCCTTGTTTATTTCCCATTACCACAGCTGGAGGCAAGAAAAGAACATGGTTTAGTATAATACAGTCAGGTAGGAATTATCACATACAATGAGGTTGAAAATTCTGGAAAAATATTAGAAAAAGAAAGCACAGCACCTTCACGAAACATATTTGGGTGTGGCTTCTCTGTTCCGTGGCCCCATTTGGAAATCATGTCTGCTTTAAAGACAAAATTACTTCAAAGTTTATAACAGTAGCAAGCCTGCCCCTCTTTAACCAAGAGTAAATTATCAGAATATCTCTGTGAGCCAACATTATTTCTTAAAGAAGGATATCTGTATTTCTGGATGATAATTTTTACAGAATCCTCTAATGGCTGGGTCATTACTAACAATAACAGCCAATGCTCAAATGACACATCACTCTTAATTCATCTTGGAAACAGACTTGTGTAGCAACCCATTGTCTGTGTACCATTCACCAGTACTGATCTGAGGTAGTTTGCATCAGCCAAGGTTGGCAGCTAGACTTTATTTATTAGGACAACTGCAAATGAGTGTGACCTTTGTGGTTACAGAGCTCAAGGTCTTCAATGTACACATGGGGGCCTGTGAATGTCATTTCTTCACCAACTTCCCCAATAAGCCTGTGCCTCCCTTTTACCTCCCTCTCATTTCTCCTATATAAATGTCTCTCTTGTTTGTGACTCTCACAACATTGGCACTGAATGGAAATTGAAAAACATCTCAACTTCTTCCTATAAATAAGACAAATAGAAATTAGTTCTTAAAAATCTTTAAAATATTAATCAGACTGTCACCATGTGTTAATCATTTATTGAAAAAAAAATCAGTAAGAATAACAGGAAAAAATATTAGGGTCGTGTAAGAAGCCACTACACCAGTAACACATGGTACTCAGAGTCCAAATTCATCTTACAAAACCTGTGGCAAGAAAAAAAAAACAAATCCCACAAAATGACTTCATATACCACAGGGTGCCAGGTATCATCTAGTAAAGATCAGAAACTATAGAAAAGAGCATAGAATCCAAAGGCTTGTTTCTTTATAGTTTTATTACAGCCTTCCTATTTCAAAGAATATGAGTTAGCTCACAAAACCATATGGAATACAGAATATTCAGTAAGTTAAATTGACTCTAATCTAAGTGAGGAGGAATAGAATAAGACAAAGGTGCAGACCTATCAATAACATATCAACAGAATCAGACCAGGAGTCTCAGTCTATTTGGACACTGTAACAAAGCAGCATAGACTGGGTGGCTCATGAACAATGGGACTGCTTCTCACAGCTTTGGAGGTGAGATCAGAGCCACATACATGGTCAGGTTCTGGTGAGGGCACCTTCCGAGGCACAGACGGCTGATTCTCTATTGTATCCTCATGTGGTGGAAAGAGAAGGGGAGAGCTCTCTGGGGCCCTTTTAGTAAGACCACTGACCCCCTTTTTGAGGGTTCTATGTCACGACCTACTCCCAGAGTTCTACTGCTAGTACCTTCACATTGGAGGTGAGAATTTCAACTTAAAAATTTTTGGAGGCATATTTGATCCAGAACATTCCATCCCTGGCGCCTGTAAATCCATGTCCTCCTCACAGGCCATGCTTTCAGCATATTGCTTTGCGCTCTCCTCAGCTAAGTATTCAAGTTTATCATTCACAACTTCTAGCTTCCACAGAACTCCAGGATGTGATTCAGCCTGGTTCCTTGCCATATTTAACAAGGTTCTCCTTTCTTCCAGTGTCCAATAACCTGTTCCTCGTTTCTGTCTGGACCTCCAACAGAATCACCCCTAAAGCCTCTATTTCCACTAATAATTTCTTCAAGGCAATCTAGGATTCTTCTAACATTCACCATAAAACTTCCAGGCTTCCCCATTACCCAGTTCCAAACCCACTTCCACAATTTTAGGTATTTAGTTCAGCAGCACCCTACTTCTTGGTACCCACATTTACATTAGTTTGCTGGGATTGACATAACAATCCCACAGTTGGGGTGGCTTAAACAACAGAAATGTGTTGTTTCACAGTTCTGGAGACTGAAAACCTAGGAGAAGGTGTCTGCAGAGCTGGTGTCTATGGCTTGCAGAAGGCCACCATCTCTTCCCCTCTGCTCCAGGTTTTTCCTCTGTGTGCTCACACCCCTGGTGTCTCCTCATGGGTCTTATCTGCTCTTCTCTTAAGGGCATTACTGACATTAGATTAGAACCCACACCAATGAACTTATTTTACCTTAATTGCATGGTTTACAGTCCTATTTCCTAATATGATCATGAACTGAGGTGCTGAGCATTAGGGTGTCAGCCTATGAACTTGAGGGGCACACAATTCAGTCCACAACATGGGGGTTTGGTGGAAAACTGGGTCGAAGTTTCTTGCTACTAAAATCAATAGGGAAAGCCACAATTCATATATTTGTGAATCAAAACCAGAACAATTCACGAGGAGAACACAATCCTTCCTGATTTTCAGACTGAACAAGGCTTTGTCTTATAAATCAGCAATCTGAAGGGCTGTCTCAGTGGACAGAAGTTGGGAGAAAAGACAGAAGTTGGGTCGTGTTACCAAGAGATCTATTTACAACAAAATCTCCAAGAATCACTGTGGTGTCTGGGTGTGTTTGGGGAAACTTGAACCAGAGAAAAATGAAATTTTAATTAGATGCAGATGTGCTAAGGTTCAACTCATGTTTCCTAAAAAGAAATAACAGGCTGATGACCTAGGAAGGAAAGGGGTCTCAGCAAAAGGGGGGTAAAGATGTGGCTTGTCCTAGATCAAAAAGTTGAAAGCAGGATGGGCCTCTACACAGACTAGATCTTCCAAGTCCACACCCAGAGCTTGCTCTTCCATGCCACAGGGGAACAGAAGCTCTTTGTTACTTGGAGGACCTGCTGGGAGAGCAGTCAGGTTTTAAGGACAGGGACTCAAGAGGCATGAGAGCAGACATTCAGCTCAGAGGTCTGAGCAAGATGCCCATGTAATAGGGGATTTCTGACCATGGAGTCTGTGGCTACAATTGAGATGGTGGGTCAAGATACTGGAGGGCAAATACCTGTGACCTGAAGCCAAAGGAAAAGTCCTTTAGGTAAATCAGGAAAAAGTACCCCTTTTCTCCTATGGAAATGGTATGTCTGTGCACTCATGTGTGAATGTGTATGTGTATGTGAGAGACAGGAGGGAAGCAGGAGGGTGACTGAAAGAGAGAAACTGACAGATTGGTTGGATCCAAAATCATCTTTCAACTAAGAGAGTCCAAGATACCAGATGGCAGGTGACTGAGAGATTTTTAATACTCTGATTTGGAACTCTTAAATAAAACTGCAGAAAGTGGGATAACATCACATTGAGTCTGGTAATTTAAAGCATGCAAAACACATGTTGATTCATGTAAGTCCTACCAAAGTTTGGGGGGACTGCTGGGCAGAGCTGTATTTTCTCCAATTCCCATTTGATGAGACCCAGACTTGGAGGAGTTCAATGGCTTGTCCTAGATCAACAAGTTGAAAGCAGGATGGGCCTCTACACAGACTAAATCTTCCAAGTCCACACCCAGAGCTTGTTCGTCTATGCCACTTGTGGTCTGCTTGAGTGGCCAGTGGACTATGTTGTGACTCGTATCATAGTAGCTTGCTAGAGAGGTAATAGATGTGGCTTTGGCAGAGAATCATCTCTCTTACTGTGGTTCTCCCCACCCCTCCGTCACCTTCTACCCACAAATTCTTTTTGATATTCAGTGGTAACAGAAAATACCCAAAGTGAGTGGCAGCTGGAAGGTAACGGGTGGGGAGGGGTTGCTTCACCACAAAGCCAATATTCAAAAGCAAATGAAGTGAATAAAATGATTACTTCTTCCAAGGAAGAGGAAGAAGTGAGTAAGAAGCACCTGATGCAACTGTTTAACAATAAAGTATAAGCAAATAATATTAGGGGTCCTTTAAATTCAGTGGATTGTTTTTAAATGGAGCTCTTTTCTCAGGGCCCAAGACTCAGCCATCATGACCAAAGTTCAATATGAGGTATTAGGGAGGCAATAAAAAGCGCAGAGTTTTAAAAAATATATTATATTTTAGAACTTGTTCACTTCAACCTCCTGTCGTAATTATCTTGTGCTTTAAGTGAAGGAAAAACAAGTCAGACAAACTATTATTTTTTTAGTCGAGACTCAGATGAAGTTATTCCCATTTCAAAGATACTCAGAGATAAGAAGTAGTTGATTCATCCTGAATGCCAGACATGGAGCATAGATTAGATTCAATTTATGGAACTGGTCCCAGGGTCTCTTAGTCCTCTTATAGGGCTGGTCTTCGTATGTTCACTGGAGACTTAACAAACCAGAAATGCATCAAATATCTGGAAAAGAACATATTATCTCCAATTCCCATCCTTAGTCACATGAATGAAAATTATCACACCAATTACAGACAGAATCCTAATGGCACTTTAAAAAATGGGAATGTGTAGTCTCCATCTATTATGATCATATCTTCCCTCACCTTCTGCCATAAAAGTACGGGTGATATCTGATTCAAATGAATGATATGTCAAGATCATTGTACTGTCATGTGTGACTAATTAAAAAAAAAGAAATACTAGTGTTTCCATATTCTTCCTCAAAATGCTTAGAATTGTAAGTGCTCCAGTAAATGATTTCTAAAGTAAAAAAAAAAATCTATTGTCCATTGAAATTGATCCAAATGAATAGTTTTTTTTTTTTCTTTAACAACAACAACAAAAAAATTAGGGGTGATTTTTAAAGTATGTTGGGAAGTTCGAGACCATGTCCAGCCTGGTGTCAGGAGAACTGATTCCCCAACGTCCTCTTGCCTGGTTTATTATCTCCGCTCCCAAAAGCAAACATGCTCACTCAGAGGGCGATTAAGGAGAGTGTACAGAAGGCAGTGTTCACAAAGGTGCATGGAGGACAACTAGGGATGGCAAAGAGTCCTGGCACTGGCAACAGCAAGAGGCTCTTCTAAACCAAAGCACCAAAGGGCAAGTGAAGGAAGAAAGTCTAGGATTTCAGAGCAAGTTGCAACTATAGTTGCCGCTTGTACATTCCATTCAGGCAGCCTTGGCATAGGACACACTCCACTTCCATGTTCAACACATGCATCTTAAAGATATGCATGCCAAGTTAAATGTGAAAATTCCAAGCCAACAGGCTAGACTGTGAGGATTCCCATTTTCAAAAATCTAAAAAATTCATGTGGACACAAATTTTAGAGGTATGATTTCTAGCACTTCACATATAGATTTTTTATTTGTTCTTTTTAGATATGCATGACAGTAGAATGTGTATTGACGTATTATATATACATGGAGTATAACTTATTCTAATTAGGATTCCGTTCTTATGATTGTACATAATGGGAGTTACCCTGATTGTGTATTCATATATGAACATAGGAAAGTTATGTCTGATCATTCTACTGCCTTTCCTATTCCCATCCCCCTGCCTTCCCTTTATTCTCCTTTTGTTTAATCCAATGAACTTCTATTTTTCCACTCCCTTCCCACCACCAACCACTGTATGTCAGCATCCACATATCAGAAGAACATTCGGCCTTTGGCTTTTGAGGATTGGCTTACTTCACTCATCATGATAGTCTTCAGTTCTATCCATCTACCAGCAAATGCCATAATTTAATTATTCTTTGTGACTGAGTAATATTTCATTGTGCATATATATATACCACATTTTCTTTACCTGTTCATCTGTTGAAGGGCACCTAGGTTTGTTCCACAGTTCAGCTCTTGTGAATTGAGCTGCTATAAACATTGATGTGGCTGCATCACTATCGTATGCTGATTTTAAGTCCTTTGGGTATAAGCTGAGGAGTGGGATAACTGGGTCATGTGATGGTTCCATTACAAGTTTTCTGAGGAATTTCCATGCTGCTTTTCAGAATGGTTTCACCAATTTGCATTCCCACCAGCAGCGCATGAATGTACCTTTTCCCCCACATCCTCACCAACATTTATTGTTACTTGTATTCTTGATAATTGCCATTTTGACTGGAGTGAGATGGAATTTCAGTGTAGTTTAATTTGCATTTCTCTAATTGCTAGAGATGTTGTACATTTTTTCATATATTTGTTGACCATTCATATTTCTTCTTCTGTGAAGTACCTCTTCAGTTCCTTTGCCAATGTATAGATTGGTTATTTGTTCTTTTGGTGTTAGATTTTTTAAGTTCTTTGCAAGATGCAGGTGGCGAAGAATTTCTCCCATTCTGTGGGCTTTCTCTTCATGTTCTTGTTTCCTTTGCCTTGAATAAAATTTTTGTTTTGATTCCATCCCATTTATTGATTCTTGATTTTACTTTTTGTGCTTTAGGTAATTGTTGAGGAAGTCAGTTACTAAGCCAAAAAGATGGAGAGTTGGGCCTGCTTTTTCTTCTAATAGGTTCAGGGTCCCTGGTCTAACTCCTAGGTCCTTGATCCACCTTAAGTTGATTTTTGTGCAGAGTGAGAGATAGGGATTAAATTTCATCTAGTACATATCACATATAGTTTTAATATTGTTCATTTCCTTCACAGTTGAACGTCTTCACTCCTCTACATGTTTAACTGAAGCCAAATAGTTCTTCTTTGATGTCCCTAATAATTTCCATATTTTTGTCATTTGGATTGCACTTATGAAATCTTCGCATCTCATCACTAGTATAGCAGTTTCACTTTTCTATTTTCAGGATATCCAAATGAAATAACAAATGCCAAATAATAAAATATTGAAATGATTGGAAAATGATGTCTGTGCTTATGGAAACTTAATTCTCACCTAGTAGGCAACATGACCATATGTCAAAATAGTTGTTCACTATCAGAGGTACAAAGTCCAGATAAAGTGCATGGTCAATGTATGTGGGTAAAAGGTAGCAATTGTACAAATGTCAAACATGACAAAACTTGTGGATAATTAATATTTGAATCCAAAGTTTGCAGTGAATTACAAGTTTGGGACCACAGCTGGTGACCTGATATGAAGAGCTGAAAGAAGGATACTACAAAATCAAATACAAGAAAAGCAAAGATCTACCCGTGTAGGATCCTTTTGCAGAGACTATTTCCCTTACAGGCCTGACCTGTCCTTGAACACAGTTCCAAAAATGGATTTTTTTTTAAAAAAATTCTAGAATATCAAGGCAGTGTTACTCTTATTATTTACAAAGTACATTGAAGAGACTTCTATTCAATATCCTCCATTTAAAAACAGAGCAGTGTTTGATGTATGCTAGAAAGATCCCTGTCAAAACTATTCTTTCACTAATGAGCTTGGTCACCTACAAAGGTAAACTCCACTTATAAAGCAAATTCATGTAGGCAGCTGAAGAAAGGGTAAGATAAGGAGTTATTTCTAGAAGGCCAGGCACAACTTCTGCATAGATGCTTCTTTGTAATAAGAGTTTCTATACCTCAAATGTCTTAGAAATGAGGCGTCTAGCCAAAAGAATCACCAGTTTAGGAAACTCATGTAGCAAGTGTGAGCAGATTCTGTCCATTTTTTCCCAACTCACTTCCCAGTGATATTGAAATGGGCCCTGGAGTGAGTGTCCACATCACAGAAACCACAAATGATACATAACAGGCCCTTCCCTGTCACCAGGGAACAGTTAAAAATTTCTAGCACATCTCCAACTAGGACTTCTGTGTATCTTTTCTTTTCTTCTTTTAAGGTGCTGGAATTGAATCCAGGGGTACTCTACCACTGAGCTACATCCCCAGTCCTTTTTGTTTTTCATTTTGAGATAAGGTCTCGCTAAGTTTCAGAAGCTGATCTTAAACTGAAGATCCTCTTGACTGGGATCCTTCTGAGTTGCTGGTATTACAGTCTTGTGCCACCATTTACATCTTTTTTTCTGATCTTAACTCACTTGATGACTTTTTTTTGTTTGTTTTTTAAGTTTTCATTATAGAAAATTTCAAATATGTGAGCAGAAGGAGGCAGAGTAGCCTGGTAAACTTCTAGGTACCCATTATCCCATCTTAATAATTTCAATTCACAAATAATACTATTTCATCTTAACCCCACCAACTTCTCCTCCCCCCAGATTATTGTGAAACATATCCCAGGAATCATATCATTTCAGCTCTAAGATAAAGATTCTTTAAAAGCTCTGACTATAGGTTATTATCACTCTAAAAGAATGACAATAATTTTCAATATGATTGAATATCCATTCAACATTCAAATTCTCAAGTGTCTCAAAAATGTCAGATTTTTTTTTAAAAAAAAGTTTTGTATTTTATTGGGAATTTGAAATAATGTCTATACGTTTTGATTTGTTGTTCTGTCTTTCAAGTCTTTTATAGGGTCCTTCATACCTCTTCTTACACACACATACACACACACACACACACACACCACCACCACCACCACCACCACCACCATTTTTCTTAACCTCCCTTGCCTTTCTTTGTTGAAGAAACCAGTTTGTTTGTCCTGTAGCATTTCCACAGTCAGGACTATGCTGGTTGTATGCTGGACTATGCTGGGTTCTTCTATTTTCTATATTTGCTATAAATTGGTCGTTGGATTCAGAGGCTTGGAACAATTCTGTTTAGATTTTTTTTTTTTGCAAGAATACTTCAGAGGGAGAAGTGTGGGCTTCCCCTATTTGTTCATGGTGTCTTTTTAAAAAAATCTTCATTTAATGTTTCCCATCTAACTATTTTTCAAGGCACCAACCTCTTTATTCAAAGAGCATGCTCAATTTTGAGGTGTGGCAGATGATACATAAAATGATTTCTGTGACTTCAGTATATATTTCTAACACTTATGAGAATTTCAATCCCCAACACTTACAAAAACAAACAGATAAAACTTATGAGAATCATTTTGTTATAAAAGAGGGTCAGACATTACATGAGAACACAGAGGAATGATCCTGAACTCATTTGACCTGTTTTGTGGATAACGCTGCATTTGGTAGCAAATTTTAAGTCCAATAACAAATATGTCAACTTAGATATCTAAATGATATTATTATCTTAGATATAAGGGATATTATTTACATATTCCCAATTATCATTAGGATATTATTACATATTCACAATTATCATCAGTGGGCATATGTACATAAATTTCATTATTGGCAGAAAACCTGAGGTCACTTTTGTTTGAAATGTCATTCTAATTTTAGTTGGGCTTTAGGAATGACTTATCTTTCATAAGAAGGGGCCATTGTTCTTCCTCCAACTCCTTTGACATTGCCCTTGCACCAGGTATTGACCTTCACCAGGTAATGGCCAACTTGACCACTTGAGACCATGATCCTGAATGCTGAATCTATTTATATCTATAGTCAGAATATCATGTCCTTGGATTTGAAGTTTATGGATGGATAACATTAACTTCAATTGCAGAGCTTGATGATATTCCTGTTACCTCATACATTTGTTTTTTGAGCAAAAGATACAATTTATGGTAGTGGCAATTTAATCAATATCATAAATATCTAGCAAATAGTAAAAAGGCTATTTTTACTGGTTTCACAGTTTATCTTTCTGGAGTTTCTGTGTGTATCTGTGTACATGTTTTAAAAATGTTTTTCCCTCCATCTCACTAATCTGCTTATTTTAAAGAACCGCAACTGCAGTCAGATCTTTTAAGTTCACTGAGACCAGATACCATTTACACAACCCTTCTAAACATCCACAGCCCTCAGATGAATAAGTCCTATGTGCTAAAAGGAAAGATATTTCAGCTTTGTAAAGTCATTTTTTTTTTTGACGCAGAATAAGTGCTCAAGAAATATTTATTGATTGGAAACAATTTAGAATCTTATCGATTTCTTGATAGAAGATTTGGAGCCACGGTGGCTGCAGAAGTGTCGTAATGGACATTTGGTCTTCAAGTAAACAATCCCCTCTGTCTCTTTCTCTCTTCACCAACTCCTGCCCACCCCCTCCCCCCATCCTGCCAATCTCCATTCTATCTTTCTTTCTTAATACAAGATATACACTTAGGAAGACGGAAAAACCCCAATGACTAAACGTGATTGGAGTCCATTCCCACCCCTCTGGTCAGCTTGGTGTTTTGTTAAATGTTACTACTTTTCACTTTGAAAAAAGGTTTAGCCAACAGTATTCAATCTGCTTTCCACCAGGTAAAACTCGCCCTCCCCCTAACCTTTAGGTCATTCCAATCATGTTTTTTCTCTCATCATGCTGGAAGTAATGGAGTAGGCAGGAAGTGAAAGTAGAAGTTCTATAGCTCTGCCCGCCTGGCTTTTGTTTGCCTGTCTCTAACTACCTTAAACTACTTCCTTCTTATTTTTATAACAATAGGACAAAATGGTTCCTTCTAAATGGTCCCAAAGCCCGCCAGACTTCTGTAACCTATTATTATGACCTTTCTCTCATCAGTAATTGTTCTGCAATTTGTGCCTAAAGAAACCTTGGGGTCTACAATGCCCCCAGAGGTGTGGGGAGAGCAGCCTGGGGGATCGCTCTGCCCATTATCACATACCAGGATCTCACAGGTCACCCCAGTGCCAGAGGCTTAAAATACCTTAAATACATCTGAATAGCGGGGTGACACACGCATTGTTAGAACAATCCTTCAATTTCATTTTAATGGGGATCCCGTTCCCGTGTCCTTCTGGTCTCCGCTTTGGGTCTATGATGAAGGTGACTTTTTGATGAGAAAGCCAAGAACGAGGTTTTATGTATGAGAATACATAAATGAGAAATAGCCATTCAAAAAATAAACAAAAGAAGAATAAGAAGGAAAAAGTGAAAGAGGAGACGAGAAGGTGGAAGAGGAAACACCACATGGAAACACAAATCGACATTCGTCAGCTGATTGTAAATCACACGCTGTCATTTGCCCAATGTGGAGCAGGCATGGTGGCCAGCAGTTAGGAGGCACATCTATAAGACGATGATTTCCTCTCCTTTGCTTCAAGGGCCTCTTTGGTACTGCTCTCCTCTCACAGACCCATTGCCTTCTCTCACGGGCAGAAGTTTAGTAATGGTTAGGCCTGGAGTAGTTTTATGAACCCAACTGACAATCAATAAATATTAATTAATGATTGTGCTGTAGTGTGTGTCATGCACTGTTGGTTTTTCTTGGATCTCAACCCTTTAGCCTGATTGGAGTCCAGAGACCTTCTAGAGAAGCATATTGGTGATGACAGAAGGCCAAAGAAGAATTTCTTTTGTTTTCAAGATGTTGAACACTTAGGGCAATCCCCCACATGGTACTGAAAAACACTGAGAAAGCATTTGGTGGGAGAAGATGGGGGTAATTGAGGAGCAGTCGGGTGAATTAGTATGAAGTCCCCTAAGGTCAATTCCTCCAAGGACACCATGTACTCTGCCACCATTCCCCATTCCCCAATGTTTTTTGCAAGGTCCTCTTAATTTGTTCTATTTGTGTCTGCTGCTTATGATTATGTGACCTCCCAGTCAGTGAAAAGAGCAAAAGAATAGAGCAAATTCTCTGAGTCTCTAGAGCTGTCACCCAGTAACTGCTGAAGTAGATCAACTAGTGGCCTTTCCATTTTTAATTTATTTTAACCCTATCCTTTACCTCTCTCTCTCTCTCTCTCTCTCTCTCTCTCTCTCTCTCTCTCTCACACACACACACACACACACACACACACACTGCACATGATGTATTAGTCTTGCATCAGTCAATCAACAGACAAAAAGGTCTTAAGACTTAAGGGCAAGACAACATAATGTGATGGAAAGAGAATAGGTAATACTGGTGATGAGAATCAGGAGATAAATGAGATAAATTTGTTGGGTCCAAAATAAATAATGCTTGCTTTCTTGAAACCCAGGAGTACCTTATGTTATTCTAATAATCAGAGGAAAAAAAAAGGGCGGGGGGCAGTAGAAGCTGGCAGGGAATTCTTTTTTGCTCTGATTCTAGCTAGTTTTATATTTTTATATTGATTTTCCTGTGTCCCTCTCAGAGGTTGGAAGCTAAAAACAAATCTCTTACAAACTGGGTTTGTCCATGGTGGGTGCATTTTATCTACAAAGGTAATTTTTTAAAGTGGATATTCAGAGGTCTTTGGATAGTAGCAAGTCCCTTACTTAAGACTTTCCCATCTATAAACATTCATGGACAAGACCAAGCCATGCTTCAAATACGTGGATTTCAACTCTGATGGCATTAAGGGCCTCGTGAAAGCAGAACACATAATCTATGATTCATAATGTTTGTGCATAGCTTTGAAATATTCTACCAGAATTATCGACCCTGTTACATTCAACCAAATGCAAGAACAATGAAATTGTGGAGAGTACTTAAAAAAAAAAGAGGTGAAAGAAAAGTTTTGAAAATAAAGTGGAGCTAGTCAAATAATTCAAAGTGGGGCAAAAGTGGTGATTGTTACATTTGGACATGGGATGAATCTTTGTCTAAATGAATCAAATCAAGCAAATCACCTAAACCACAGTACTAACATAGGCAGAGAGAGTAATTACCTGTGTGTGTGTTTTGGAGGGGAGGGAGTGGAATCTTGAGAAGGTGCCTAAGCTGTATGTTTCAAGTCATTTGAAACAACAAGAAATTGTTATCTATATCCTCCATACATTTATATTAATTCATTATACATAACACATTAATATCATTAGCTAATATCTCATGGTAAAATTACTTTTAATAACAGTACATGTAAATTTGTATATCAAAAATCCTTTTTGCTCATTTTTTTTGAGGGGCACAATGTCCTGTCAGATATGATAAAATCATTAATGTTTTTCTTTGTAATGTGATCTACAAAGGGTAGAAGTATCTCTGCCTTTTGTTGTTTGTATGTATTTGCACAATTAACATTATCTATGACCCACAGGACTTATTCAGAAAATTTTTAAAAAGTCGTGTGTCCATTTTGAGAGGAATAATAGCTAAAACTAGAGAAACATAGTCTGGAAATGTACAGAACTGAGAATACCACACCACATTTGCAGTGATCCAAAGGAGGAAGGAGAGAGAGTGGTACTGTCTCGCCACACTGTGGGTTGTCCCCTCCTCCCTTGGTACATGTGGACCCAATAAGAAGGCAAGTGTCAATTACTATATTAAAGATTTACTAATATTAATCCCTTTTGGTTTTCAAAATAAAATATTTGTCAGCAAAGTTTCTAATAATCTCTTCCTATACCCCAATGGATCATCTTTTGCCCTTGAAGAAATATGCACATCTCACTTTTTTTAGCATTTGTGTCAGACATCTATTATCTTAATATTAATTCTGAAGAAGACTAAGTTTGTTCAAAAAAAATTTAAAGACTAAAATGGTGATAAAATCTTTCATGAGGTTTTATTCAAGAGGTTCAAAGCTTATTTGAATTTGAACAACATCAAAGTATTCAAATACTGAATAATAAAGACACTATAGGATTCCCTATAACACAAACTGGGAAGTCATGACACATGCCTTAATATAGTTAGATAAAAAAAATTTTAGACAGCATGAATCAAAAAAGAAAAGCATAAAACTGAACTTATTTATTTTTATGCAGTGCTGGAGATTAAACCTTTGCACATGCTAGGTAAGACCTCTACCCTGAGTCACATCCAATCCATGCGATTAGTTTTCAAGTACTGAAGGACAGTACTTGGTGGAAAGTTAACATCACTTCCGTTTGTTACAGTATGGCCAACAGAGACCCTGATGGCTCTCCTGCTAAAACACTCTGACAAATACCTAAAGAAACTATTTAAAGGTGCTGATTAGCTGGCATGAAGATAAGGATTCCTGAGGTCAAATACTAAGAGAAAGTGGGTACCCAGAGAGGCAAGTTGAGCGCACTGACGTGAGTTTACACACTGCCCTGAAGCTGGTTGAACCCTCCGACCTAAGCTTCAATGTTCACACTGTTGGCAGGAAGGAAAACTCAAAATTCCAAGATGCCATAACCCCGAAGGAGGAATGAAAGGAAAACCTGACTTTACAGGGGAGGTAGGAAAAATGGTTTCCTTCAAGTCTTGGTAGTGAAAGAGGATAAAAATATTTCTTGAGTATTTTCAGTCACCAAGGGCTCCCCTCTAGATTTACAGGCCAAGAATGTATTTTCCGAGTGGGTGGAAACAGTTAAATTGAATGTTAAAACTTTAAGGGGTTCTAGGCTAACCATCCTGTGAGTCTGGGGGTAAGAAAACACAAATTTCTGGAGAAACATGATTAAATCCCAGGCCCAAGAAAATCACATAAATTGAACTTCCAGCAAACATGCGCTCAATAGAAAAATAAATCAGTGAACACCTTGTAAATAAGATATTAAATATGTAAAGATTTCATTTTAATTGGCAATATTTGTATTCACATAATTCACATAATACATGATCATGATCTGTATTCACAAATTGTGAAGTAACTATGTTTTATATATTTAAAGGCATAAAAGAAGAGAATATAGGCACAAGGAACAACAAACTATCTCTTGATAGGTTTAAAGAGAATAGATACAGTGATTGACAGATAACAAGCTCAAAGGATGAAGTTAGCTCATGAGACACTGGAGGACTGAAGAAGGATCTGGAAGGCAGAAATTCTGTACAATGCAACATAGAGAGGGAAAATAAGAATAATGAGTACTTATGTAAGAGGTATGTAGAACACTGGAAGATGAGTGAGAGAGAATAGGCAAAAGATAAAGAAATAAATGATGACTGGAAATTTCTAGAAACTATGAGCAATATATCTCATAGATATGGAAATTCTAAAGAATCATAAGATTAATAATTAAAAAGTAACTCTTATCTTGACCTATCTTAGTGAAATTTCAGAGCAATGAAGACACAAGAAGGATCTTAAAAGCAGCTAGAGACAAAAGCAGGGTTACCTACCTAAGCATGGCAAATTAGACTCAGAGCCAATTACTCAGAAGCAACAATGGAAGCCATGGAACAGTGGGATGAGTCTGCCAAGGTTCAGAGAAAACCTAAAATTTTATACTTTATGAAAATAGTTTCCAGAAATACGAATGAAGAAAAAAAAAATCAGGCAAATGCATATTCAATGAATTTGACATTCTAAAAGAACTCACCTCAGTCAGGAAGAGCATCGTATCCCTGGTGAGAAAGTGAAGATGCAGTAGGAAAGATTTTTCCTTTTTTTAAAGTGGTAAGTAATAAATAAATTTAAGCAAAGATTGACTACATAAAATAATAGTGATAAAATTTATGAAGTTAAAATGTACAAGTAAAACAGGACAAAAAAAGGATGAAAAAATTGCAAAGAGGCTACTGGAGTTAGCAGTGTTCTGTGGTTTACATGGGTGTATAGTTTAAGGGAAGGATGGTTATTAACGGTCAGCTTCAATAAGAGTAAGAATGCACTTTTAACTTACTAGGATAATCCTTGAAAGAGCAGGAACAAAGTAAGCAACATTCAAATTAGTGAGGGGGGAAAAAGGAAAAAAAAAATTAACTGCCCCCATCAAGACAGGATAAAAAGAAGAAATTTAAAAAGCACAAAGAATATGATAGAAATAAGTCCAAGTAGATCAGCAATATGAAGTGAATATGCCTCTCTAAAAATTGTCAGATTTGATTTTTAAAACTTCCCAACTGCATGCTGTTTATAAAGACCTTCTTAACCTAAGGATACTGCAAAATTTGATAAAGGGACTGAAAATGATGCTCCCTAGCAACGTTGGCCGAAAATAAGCAGGCGAAGTAGCAATATCCAGAAAAATGGACTTTGAGGCAAAGGAAATGGTCAATTCAAGACAAAAACAAAAACTACATTATGTTAAAATGCTCAATTAACCAGGAATACACAGCCTTTCTAAATTTGAGTACATCTAACATTATGTCCTCAAAATGCATAAAGTAACAACTGATAAAACTGCAACAACGTATGAATAAATTTTCTGTCATAGTTGGCAAAACCATTACTGTTCTTAGATCCAATGAACCCACTCGCTCAGGAAAAGTCATGGAAAATTAGAGCAGTGTAAGTAATAAGGCATTCCCAGCATAGAACATCATACCCAACAAACGGGACATAGACCTTCAATCACATACACACATAATCTCTCTAAGGACACCAACACATTGTTGTTTATGGAACTAGTTTGTCAAATTCTAAGAATGAATATTATAAAGACCATATTCTTTTGGTTAAATGAAATTAGTTAATTAATTTAAAATAAAAAAAAACCTCTTGTAAGTTTTGGAAATAACTTACTCTGGAGACTATCTAGGTGAACAAAGAAATGATAAGGAAAATTAGAGAAACTTAGAACTGAAAAATAAACACAAACACCACACACAATTTTGGTACTTCAAAGAATTCTTAGCATTAAATTTCTTATGTGGAGGAGAAGGTTTCAAAAATTAATGCCATTGTACCATTATGAATAACTGATCAACTTAGGAAGTTTTTTGTTTGTTTGTTTGTTTTTTAAAGGAAACAATAGTGAAATTTAAACAAAAAAAGTAGAAGGAAATAATTAGGGATAAGAACAGAAATTTAACAGACTTGAAAGCAAAGTAGAGAGGACCAATAAAAACTACTTGGAAAAGAGATCAAGAAAAAAGAGGAAGACACATGTTAGCAATAAAAAACAACATAAAAAATGAAGGGGGAAAATTACAGTTTCTTCAGGGATTTAAACAGTAAGACACCACTATAAATTTTTTTTGCTAATTAATTTGAAAATTTATTTGAAATGGATAACTTTTCTGTAATTTCTGTGATTAAAAAAAGAGGGATAATCTTAGTAAATCCAAAAATGATTGAAGAAATGGAATCAATAATTAAAACCTTTCCACAAAAGAAATATAGTTATGAATAGCTCCACTGGTGAGTTCTATGAAAGATTACAAGAAACCTGTAAATTCAATCTTAGGCGAATTCCTCTGAAGTAAGGACAATCAGGAACATTTGTCAATTCATTTATAAAACTAACATAAATTTTTACTAAGAAGAAAAATCATAGGCCACAGAGGCAAGAATCTTAAAATAAGGGATCCAATGATGTGAAAAGATAATGCATTCTGATCAAGTTTGTTTTATCCTGGAAATTTAAGGTTGACTTGACATTATGTTAATCAGTATAATTCACTACATTAGCAAATTAAAGAGGAAAATTACATGACTGTCTCAATAGATGCAGAAAAATATTTTATAAAATTTGTAACAAAATTTCTCACCATATTAGGGGGGAAAAAAAAAGAACCTTTCTTAACCTGAAAAAAAAATAAGTATCTACAAAGGTTCTACAGAAACCATCACACTTAAAGCATTCTTTTTAAGACCAAGAATAACAGAAAAGCCTCTGGATATCATCAATTCTATTTAAATGATACTGAAGATTAAATAGTACTGTGTGATATGGTAAATAACACATAGAAATGGCAAAATAGAAACCAAACTGTTCTTATTTGCAAATGATAGGACTGTCTCATGGAAAACCAAGTAGAATCTATAGATAAATTGGAAAATTAGATTAGAAACGATCTACAGAAAATCATACATTTCTATAAACAAGCAGCAAATAGTTATAAAAATATAACTTACATGTATAATTTACCATAACAGCAGAAAACACAAACTAACAGCTCTGATGTGCCAGATGTTTATAAAGAGAAAAAGAATGTAATTCAAAGACATGAAGAAAGGCACTAAACTTTACATATCAAAAGACTCCAAGTTTCAAAGACATAAGTTTTCTCTGAATTGATTTATAAATTCTGACATGTAGAAATTCTGATTAAAATCCAACTTTTTTTTTTTTTTTTTTTTTTGGTGGTGATGTTAAGGATTGAACCCAGGGCCTTGTGCATGCTAGGCAAGCACCCTACCAACTGAGCTTATTCCCAGCCCCCAAATCCAATGTTTTTTCCTGTGGAATTTACCAAACTGAGTTTTTAAATTCCATGGAGGGGCAGAGGACAATAATACTCATGATATTCCTGAAGAAAATAATAAGGCGAGATCACCCCTACCTGAGTTCTACAATTTTTAAAAAGTTATAGCAATTCAGGAGGCATGGTATTGACACAGTACTGAGAAAATACCTAATGTACAGAATAGAGATTCCAGAAAAAAAGAAAAACATATGCATGGATATTTGATTTGTGATAAAATTTATGTGACAGCTCAGTGAAGGAACAATAGACAGTTTAATATATGAATGATATTGTGACAGTTTACAGGAGACCAAGTTAAATTGAGCCCCACTTTACATGTATACAAAAATAAACTGCAGACATACTCAAGTGTGAAGAAAAACTTTTAGAAGAAAATATAGTAGGGAATCTACGTCTGTATTTCAGGCCTGAGGATAAGAAAATATATACATTTTTAAAAATGAGGCCAAAGCCAATAAACACAATAAAGTCAGCTATATGAAAAGCCACTCTTTGATTGAAAGTGCTTGTAAAATGAAATAATAAGCCATAAAGAGAGAGAGAACATTAGTAATATATATGAATGACAAAGGATTAATAATACAAAAACATAAAATTGAAAATTAATAAGAAAGGCAGACACCACAGTATGAAAATCAGCAGAAGAGCTGAAGAAGTTCCTCGTAGAAGTGGAAATAGAAATGACCTATCAACACTTGAAAACATGCTCCAACCTCTTACTAAAAAGAAACTCGACTCTGTTGTCGGGTATATCTCAAAATAACAAATAAAAAAAAAAAGAAAGAAAGAAAAAGAAGCTCAAATTAACATCACAAACCTCTATGTGCTACTTATCAGATCTGCAGAATGTAAAACATCTGGCAATTAAGACTTAGCAAGAACCAGGCACCTCAGAACTCCAAAACTCTACTGGCGGAAACCCCAAGTGGTATGACTCTTTGGAAAAACACTTTGCGTTGTCTAATAAAAATTAAAGATGTGCACACTGTGGAACACTCTCCCTGATATTGTCATGGCTTGTGCTTCACCTTCACTTTTGTGCCCGTGTCACCTGGTTACCACTTTGCTCTTGTTAGCCCCCCTATTTAGAATTGGAAGCTGTCCAAACACTGCCTATTGCCCCTCACTGCTTCATTTTCACCATAATACTGATATAATTGGCATATTTATTTTATTATCCATCCTCCTCCGCCCCTACTAGGATGTAAACACATGTAGGTAGAGGCTTTTGCCTATTGTTTATATCTTTTCCCATGTATGTGAGTTTGAGTCCAAAACAGAGCCTGACACAGAAGAAAAAACTTGTGGAATGCAATATCTTATGATCCAGCAATCCCACCCAAACTCACATCCTAGAGCAGCTCAGAAAGGAGACTCATACAAGGACATCCACAGTAGTATAATGTACAGTGGGAAAAAAACAGAAACAAAACAAAATAGTAAACTAAAAACACAGCTTTAGTTTTATATCAGCAGAAGATTGGATAACACACTGTAGAGCATTCACAGAAGGCAACATTATATGGCAATTGCGATAGATCATCTGTAAAGTGAATTTAAAAAACCTAATGTTAAGCTAAAAAAAAAAACCTCAAGTTTTGCAAAACTGCAGACAGCATAAATCCATCTATTTAAATTTTAAAAAACTATAAAAGTAGATGACATTCTTTAGGGCTAAAAGACAAACAGGGCACCATAAACAGGCAATTGAGCGAGGTTCACTTGAAGTGGAAAGGAAGGCACATGGAGGTGTGGGTAGGCATACACCTTAGTTCTAGTGACACGCTTACTTTACACACTTTACATGTGAATTCAGCTAAAATACCAAATGCATTAGAGCCTGTGAGCTTCTACCAGATTTGGTTAAGCTAAAGTTTTTTAAAAGTGGATTTTAGTCCCAGGTCTTATAATGTGTTGGAAGCAGACCTGCATCTCAACTGGGTGAATATTCCTTGTTGAACAGAGCAGCCTTTAATAAGCAGTGTGGCTACAGGGTTATTTCTTTGGGCATCCCTAACATCTCTCACTCCCAGGAATTGCTGCATTTTTGGGTTCAGAGAACTTGAAAGATTCAAGTCTCTGCTCTGATACTAACCACTTACCACCAAGTTGACACATAAAGATGATCTATTAAATCTTACTGCGATCCCACTATGAGATAGTACTATTATGTCCATTTTACAGATAAAGCAACTGAGACTTTGAGAAATTGAGCACCTAGCTCAGTATCCATAGCAGGTAATTTGTAAAACCGAGACTCCTACCAGGTCTGTCTGACTTCAGACATGCTTCTTGTTGTTGTTATCGTCTGCCCACCCACCCCCAACACCCCCCCCACCCCCAACACCCCCCCACCCCCCACCCCCCGCCCCAGTGATTCTTCTCTTAACCCTGAGAGCTTTTGCTTTCACCTAGTATCTTGCCTCTGTACCCCTCAGTAACTTTCCACATAAATTGCTTTATGAATTGGACCCAGGGGAAGACATTGGTAGAGAGGAAATTCCCCGCAGCTCCCACCCATCTGTTGTTTCCTGAGGCTGAGAATACCGAGCTGCTCCCAGCAAGCAGCGACTGCCTTCCGCATTTTGCTTCTTTGGAAGATGTCTCTGGTCCTGCCCCTCACCACCCACTCGCTTCTGTCTGGTTTCTCTTTTGCTGGCCCTTTTCCCATAGCAGTTAATGTTTGCCCTGCGAGTGCCAGAGCATTCATCCCTTTCTTCCCTGAATGATGTGCCATTTGCATATCATGCAAACAGCCCAGCTGCTGGAGTCTCAGTTAGGGTAAATAACGGCCACAGTGTTTATGCTGATTCCTCCTGGGACCTTCTGGAACCTGCTGCACAACTCCAGGGAGAAAATCGTTTAGTTGGAATCTCTGCTCAGATCATGTGACTTTTGGAAGGAACGCTTTCAATCACAGGAACATGGGACCCTTGCCCATAGAAACGAGTGCGTGTACAGTTCTGGTGACCAGGAAAGGTGTGCAGAAGAAAAGGGATGCTCACTAGTGTTTTTTTTTTTATCTCTTCTAACTCAATTTATTAATTTTTACACTTTGAAGGTTTTCTACGTGTACATTCAGTTGTTCAAAACAATTCAGTAAGACTCAAGAATTTAACCTATTTCCACAAACATTTATATATTGCTTTTAAAAGTAATCAAGTTCACACACACACACACACACACACACACATACACATAATAAGATTCTAAAAATCAGATCGTTAGTCATTTAGGGTCAGCCTAGATGAAGCCCTGATTGAAAAAATAGTCAACGGTCAGATTGTAGCAGCTGCTAAATCCTTGGAGAGAGATTAGATACATACCTAATTATTTTACATTTTAATGTTCTGCTTTATACAAATGACGTTACCCGCAAATGATTCGAAGAGCAATTGTTTTGAGTTCAGAGATCTGAAATGTAGGAATTGCAGGTAGAAAGAGGGAAAGTTAAATTACAAATCTGTATGACATTTATTCCAGCCAATTTAATTCTGATGCTGTCTGTGTCCCTATTCTGGGCACTGGGGAGGACATTAGGGTGAATCAGCATCATTGCTCACCCTGCAGCAAGCACATGGTCAAGTGAATACCTCTGAGAAAGAAAGTAAAATGGGCTCATACGTCCACCAACAAACCTACGTCTGCAAGCAAAGTACCTTGTGGATTTTTTTCCCTTTCCACATTTCTTTTTATTAATGCATTATAGTTGTATGTAATGATGGGATTTGTTGTTACATATTCATACAGGCACACAATAGAACAATATAATTTGGCCAGTATCCGTCCCCAGTACTTCCCCTTTCCCTCTCCACCCCCCTCTTTCCTCTATTGATCTCCCTTTGATTTTTATGAGATCCTCGTCCCCTACTTTTCTTTTCCCTAACTTCCACATATGACAGAAAGCATATCACCCTTGACCTTCTAACTTTGGCTCATTTCACTTAGCATCACTGTATCAAGTTCCATCCATTTTTCTGCAAATGACATATTTCATTTTTCTTTTTGGATTAATAAAACTCCATTGTGCATATATGCCACATTTTCTCCATCCATTCATCTATTGATGTTGGATCCTTCCATCCTAGCCTTTTGGGGAACCTCCATACTGATTTCCATAGTGGTTGTACTAATTTACAATTCTACCAACAGTGTAAAAGTGCTCCTTTTTCTCCACGTCCTCTCTGGCATTTATTATTGTTTGTATTCTTGATGACTGCCATTCTGACTGGTGTGATTTAAAATCTCAGTGTAGTTTTTGATTTGCATTTCCCTAATTGCTAATGACGTTGAACTTTTTTTTTTTCATATATTTGTTGGCCATTTGTGTTTCTTCTTTTCAGAAGTGTCTATTTCATTCATTTGCACATTTATTAGTTGGGTTATTTGTTCTTTTGGTGTTAAGTTTTTTGAGCCCTTTATATATCCTAGATATTAATCCTCTGTCAGAAAAGTAGCTAGCAAAGATTTTCTCCCATTCTGTAGGTTCGCTCTTCACATTTTTAATTGTTTCCTTTGCTGTGCAGAAAGTTTTAATCTTATGCTGTCCCCTATTAACGCCTGGCATTATTTCCTGAGCCCTAGGGTCCTACTGAGAAAGCCATCACCTGTGCCTATATGCTGGAGTGTTGGCCCTACATTTTCTTCTAGGAGTTGCCTAGTTTCTGGTCTAATTCCTAGGTCTTTGATCCATTTGAGTTGACTTTGTGCAAGGTGAGAGATAAGGGTCTAGTTTCATTCTTTTACATGTGAATATTCAGTTTTCCCAGCACCGTTTATTAAAGAGGCTGTCTTTTCTCCAGTGTATGTTTTTGGCACTATTGTCAAGGATAAGATGACTGTATCTTTGTGGGTTTGTCTCTGTGTCTTTTATTCTATACCACTGGTCTGTGTGTCTGTTTTTATGCCAGTATTATCTTTGTTTTTGTTTTGGTTTTTTTTTTTTCCTGCTCTACAACTTAGTTTTTAAATTAGTTTGCTCTAATGTTGGTCTGCTCTCTTTGGTCATCTTTTCCATCTAAACTCATCCTTTCAATAATTTCATCCAGTCCAGTGACTTTATATACTGCCCCTACGCTGATGGCTCCCAAATGTATCTATTCAGTCCTGGCAACTCCCTCTTGGACACCTCCAGGCATCTCACAGCAAGTGATCACATGCAGGCTCACCCTTCCATAGCACCTCCTCCTGCAGGCTTCCTCTCAGCCAAAAGCACCCCATCCAAGTGGTTCCAGATAAAATCCTCAGCGTCCTCCTGACTCCCCTTTTTCCTCTCATCCCACATCTGATCTGTCAGCAAATTCTCTTGGTTCAATCTTCAAAATTGTTCCAACATTCATCCACTTCTCACCACCATCGGGGCAAATCACTGGGGTCTCTTACCTCTTTTTATTGCAAATAACCTTCTAACTAGTCTGTGCTTCTGCTACCCCCTTCACCTCCTGCTCTTCTTGTCTTAGTCTATTCCTGCTGCTGTAACAAAAATGCCTTCGACTGGATAATTTATAAATAATAGAAACGTATTTCTCACAGATCTAGAGGCTGGGAAGTCCAAGATCAAGGAGCTAAGGGGAGTCGGTGTCTGGTGAGGCTCCTTCTGCTCCATAGCTGGAGCTTCTTGCTGTGTATTTGTGTAGCAGAAGGGGAAAAGGGCAGAAGGGATGAATGTGCTCCCTCAAGTTCCTTTATAAGGACTAACCCCTTCCATGGGAGCAGAGCCCTCTTGGCCTAATCTCTTCCCAACGGTCCTGCCTCCTAATAATGCCTCCTCAGGACTTAAGTTGTAACATGAATTTTGGAAGATCACATACACGTAAACCAGACAATTCTCCTTCCTCACCCCACCCAAATTCCCTTATCTATTCTTAAAGCAGCCGGTAATTGTTACGGGGTAAATCAAATCATGTTACACCCCTTAAAATCTTACCACTGCTCTACTCAAAATCCTGCAGTGGTTCCTGCTGCTGCATTCAGAGTAAAACCCAAAATATCTTTCTGGTGGCCTAAGAAACTGCCCCCACCTTTTGGAACATATCTTTCTCTGCTCCACTGGCCTCCTCATAACTTTCTGAACACTCTAGGCTCTAGGACCTTGGTTCCTCTCGTGGTCTCCTTTTAAAAGGCTCTTTGCCAGGCCCGCATCTTGCCAGCCCCTCACCACCTTGATGTGCTGACTCCAAAGTCAAAAGGTTTTCCATGCCATCTTCCCTGGAAACCCCAACTAAATTTCAGTACCCACTTTTCATGGTCTCCTTCCCTGCTGGCTCTTTTTTTCTCTTGAGCACTGATTACTAACATCTTAAATATTTAATGTTCTTATCTTCTTTGTAATCCATCTCTCCCAGTAAAATGTAACCTCAGGAAGGCCTGTTTTGTTCAGTGCTCTGTCTCAGGATCCCCTGAACATAGGTGGTGCTCAATAAACATTTACAGAAGGGAAGAATGAATGGATAATGGAGAGGAATTTCAGTCTTATACTATCGGTAACTGCAGACACTTAAAAGCAGACCTTCCTCCCAGTAACTGGCTGTATCAAGCACCATGTCTCCTTTACCTCATTCTGTTTTACTAACCTTTCTGATCCCAAGTGATACCTCATCTAGATCTTTCTGTGGCTGGAGAATCCCAGCTTCAGCAATCGGCAACTGGTGGTGAGTGATGAGCCTCTCGGGCAACCAGGGTTCATCTGCAGAAGAGTGAAGGAATGGGAGCCTTGGGCACACGAAGAGCAACTCTGGCAGCCTTGATTCTGTTATGGGGGCAAGTTCATGTCCCTGTCAGCCCAGATCTTAGTAGAAACACCTTGGTTTTATCTGTTTCTGTCATTGTTCAACCATGAGATGACTTTTAACATTTTAGATTATATAGGTTGCTTCCATGTATTGTGTCCTGAATTAAAAAATCACTAATCTTTTAAAGTGGGAGAGGTTTTGTTGTTGTTCTTGTTGTTTTTTGAAGAGGAGCCTTAAGGCTCTATCTTAAAGCTATAATGAAGTTATAATGACCAAATGTCCTTGAGTAGGGGTATTAGTCACAATTCCATTTGTCATGGTGAAAATGAAAGTTAATTAATTAAAAGAGAAAAAGATTTGTGCAATATGCATTTCTGCCTGTTTGCCTCCTTACCTGAAAAGCCTTTTGTCTTGGATTGGTACTTGATTTAGAGACTAACTGTAAAAAAACAAGATGATTTGTTAAGTCTCATATTTGGCTACTTTTACATGAGTAATTAGCAAAGATATTACTAATGGGAAAGAATCTCAAAAATACAGGAAAAAAGTCTTTTATGATGGATTTCAAGTTATTATTTTTAATCATGGAATTTGTTAAAGAAGATAAATTGCTGTGAATTGTATTTTCAGGCTGCTCAGAGCCAAGGGAAAGAAAGGAAGTGACATTTAAAAAGTGCTTACGCCCATGATTGCTTGCCACGCCGTCCGCCACAACATTTTCCTTATCTTGACTGAATTGTGTGGGTTTTCTCCATTTGAGCACACAGCGTTCAAATATCTAAAGTGAGAAGAGGTGAGAGAAATTCATTCATTGATTCATTCCAGTAACCAAGCCCTGTATGGAAAATGCAAACTGAATGTGGCCTAAATCCTACATAAGGAGCTGACAATATGGCCTGGGGAATAAGGGTTATATGTAACTAATTTAAATGTGTGGAAGAAAATGATAAATGATAAGTGAGGAAGAATCCAGGACAGGGAAGGTCATCCGTGGCTTGATCCAGGTGTGAAAGGGACCAGGGAAACCTTTGCAGAGAGCTGTTGAGCGGGGATCTTAGAAAGATGTATGGGGTTCCATGACTTTAGTCATTTGGAGAACTGAATGTGTCAATCTGAGGCCATGAATCCAGGTCCCAAGAAGGGGCAATTCAGAGATGGCATAATGGTTCTGCTGATGGAAGTGAAAGGCAGGTACATAGGATGGTAGAACCTCCGTGGGCAGGTTTAAGGGACCCAGAGACGGCGACGAAGAATCCAAGGACAAGGCGTTAATTCTCCACCCTGGCGTTGCTCTGTTTATGCTCCCAAGAAGGGGCCCAGCTCATTCCAGATCGCAGGTCCATGGAGACAGCTCAGCTGTTTGGCCAGCCTCCCGGAAGGCAAAGCCCTCCACCTGCATAGCCACTGGGAAAAGGGCTTAAAGATGACATACCAGAGAGCAACCATGGTGTGAAGCAACCAACGTTCTGCAGCCCAGGGCCATTTTATTTTTCACGTACAACTGGTAGCAGTAAGACTGGAAGAACATTTTGTGGATATGGCCACCACATGGGACAGAAATGCCTTTTGTGTCAAGTCCTCCTTGGTGGTCTATGTCTGCAAAGCTGTCTTACCAGTCTATGGAGAAAGGTGTTTCTTTGACTTCCTTATGTTTTTCCAAGAACAAGATGATTATATTAAATGCATGTGCACATACATTGTTACGGTTGGTGGGGGTGAGGTGAGGGTCGTTGCCTCAGTTTATCCATCTCTACAGTGGGCCCAAGAACATGGAAAAGTGAATGAGGTGTGAGCAGGTGGTGCTTAAGGCTGCTGCCAAGTGTTCAGAAGAGAGCCTTTGAGAACACCAAATTTGGGCGGGCTGAGTGGGGAAATTAACTGAAGAGGCTTTTATTTGTTTGATCATCTGGGAAAAGAGCAATGGGAAGAGCTGAAGACCGCCCTGGCCTTAGATGAGAAGATGTTGTTCCCCCCCAACCCAGACTTAATAACCTCATATCCACAGACCCTCTGGCTTACCACTATAAACATTGGTCTCTCTTCAGTAAACGGGTCATCATATTTTACTTCAAGGAGTGAACAAGAAAATTAAATGAAAAATGAGTCTAAAAATAAAAGTACTCTATAATGCAAGGTATTAATAATAATTCTTGCTGTAATCCATGGAACATATAATTTACAGCAGGCAGTGTATGTGGTACCTTTAAATGCATGATCTTAAATCTTCAAAATATCTTGTTGAGGGAAGTGTTATGAACTCTTTTAGACAAGGAAATGGGTTCAGAGAGGTTGAGGGATTTGCCCGAGTTCACAAAGCCTGCTAAATGTCCAGACAGGTGCTCATACCCAGGTCTGTTTGACTCCAAAGTCTTTGCTATTTGACATTTGAACTGCTTTGGATATATTTTCTTGCTTTCGTTAATTCATTTTGTATTAATTTATCAAAAGTTTTCCTTGGCAGTGGACCATAGGTAATAATTAATAATGGCATTGATAAATAAAATATCTACTGACTGCTTTCAGTGTGATGGGCCAGGCACTGTTGCAAACACTATTTAACTTTCTAATCTCATATTGGTAGATGCTGTTCTGACATCTATTTTGTAGATGAAAAAAACAGGCACAGAGAAGTTAACTGACTAGTCTCAGCAAGTAAGTGGATGAGTTCAAATTCAAATCTAGGCCATCAAGAAGCTTGATAAATTCTTGGAAAGCACCAAGGAGCTTCCTGACTCTTCATTGACTTAATGCATAACGTACAGTTTTCCTAACAGGTACGATTCACAGAGAGATTAATGCACAACACACGTTGACATTCCAGAGCCTTGTCAAAACTGTTTCTGTTTTGAGCCTATTTTGTCTATCATGAGCTGAAGTTCCAGAAGAAGCCCCATCTATGAGCACGTGTTACACATTTAACTCTCTAAAAATTATTTTCCTGGAGGTCTGTTTGAAATCTAGAGTCACATAAATAGTGAATTGACAAAACATCTTTCTGTTTTGGTCCCAGCTTAGAAAGTTAGACCAGTAAGGGGTTCTTTTCTTATTAATTTTCCCAAAGAGTTTTAAGACTTGGTGGCTTGTTGAAACAAATCTTTTTAGCAAGATTTTAATTTTAAAGTTAGACATTATGAGTACCAAATTAAGCTGTCAGCCTGGGAAGCGATACAGAGAAAGATGTGCTGCTACACCCCCTCCTCCCCACCTGTGTGGAGATGGGGAAGTCGATGCAGAAGCACCAGAGGCCAGGAATCACATTTTCGTAATTCTTTTCTAGTTATGTCAGATTTCTAGCATGCTATTAGAGACACATGTGTCACCCTCACCATCAACCAACATATCATTGCTGTTTCAAACTGTTACCAGAGCTGTTGACACAGAATATTGTGTCTGTCGACAGCTCCAATTAGCTGGCGTGTCTGACTGGTGACAGCACGGTCTACTTTTGTTTATGGGGACGGTGGGAGCTGTATCTCCGTCTCCCAACCTCCAGAGGCAGACAGATGGATAGAGCTATATAATCATCAACGGAAGCGTGTGATATTCTGTCTTCACAAACCATCATGCCGAGCAGAACCAACGGCCTTTTGTCTGCTTTTAGAAATGACTGCAAGACCCCTCCCATCTGTCAATTTATGAGGGTGAATATGTATAAAACGCATCCTATATCTGTATGTGCAGAACCCCCGAGGCTGGGATACGTTGAAGAAGTGAAGCAAACGTTTTTTAAAGCCGATGTGATACTTCATTTTTATTATGGCAGTATTAAAGATGTTGTTTTTGCCTTGGCATTGTTATAAAAGTCTTTTAGTGAAAAAAAAATCCTAAGAATCAACCAAGGTGTTGTTATTATTTACATAATATGAGTAAACATTGTTAAATGACATTTTGTAACATCAGATGGTAAGTACTGCTGTGGATGGCCTTTACTTTGATATATGGTGGGATCATTGGCTTGGAATTCCCTACGATAGGTCATCTTTGCCACTAATTCCCATCCTTTTATCAGTAGAGACATATGTGAGTGATGAGTCCCACAGGCAACACAAAACAAAACACACACACACACACACACACACACACACACACACACACACATATTAAAAACCCACCTTGGAGCTGGGCACAGTGGCCTACTTCTATAATCCCAGTTATTCCGGAGGCTGAAGCTAGAAGAGCCCAAGTTCAAGGCCAGCCAGGACAACTTGACAAAACCTTGAACTCAAAATTTTAAAAGCAAATAAATAAAAGTGGCCAGGGATGTAGCTCAGTGGTAGAGCACCCCTGGGTTCAATCCTCAGTACTGCATCAACATCAATAGAAACCACCTTAACGAGTTTATCCAGGGATGTGTGTAGTTCAGGGTCCGTGGCTCATGATTCCCGCTTTCCAACAGAAGGAAGTGGAATGCAATGCAAGTGATGAGAAAGATACTATTTTAGGAATAGTCTAGAAGTGTGTTATTAAAAAAGTGCAAACCACTATTAGACTGTTTAGTTTTATTTTGCTTTAGTTTTGTTGTAATGTGACTCAAAGTCAGCCATCATCTGACTGGACTCCACTGAGTTCGATAAATCTTTTCTTGTCCTCCGTTCACTGCGACTCACCCCTTATGTTTTAGCACAAATGCCACCCTCTTGAGAAAACCCTCCCTTGATCCTTGTTTTACATATCCCCAACACGATTCTTTTTCTTCCCATCATTCATTGCAGTCTACAATGTTTGTTTGGGTAATCATTCCCTCCTAAACCCTATGAGAGCAGAGAACAGGTCAGTGGCCTTCACCATTGAATCTCTGATGCCCAGTACAGTGCCTGGCAAACAGCTGGGACCCTCCCCCCACCATAGATGTATGGAATAAATACAGAGTAGATGGCTCATAGTAGAAATCTTTAAATAAAAGAAACACTACTCTTCTTGTTTTCTAGGACTAGAACTTCTTGTGAGGAAGTAAGTGCTTCCCTGTGTCTAACTTATACCTCCCAACTTAGCCCAGAGCGAGGTGGAGGTGGAGGGTGGTACTATGGTGGCGGTGAAGACCAGGGGGTGCACTCCAGGCAGAAGGAGAAGCGTGCATGAGGCTCCTGCAAAAGATTCCAGGAGCCCAGTTCTATCAGGGCAGATTGAGGGATGCATCTGAGAAGAGTAAGACAGAAAGAAACCTTCAAGCAGTGGAGCACCAATAGCTGTTGGAGATCAACATGAAACTCTGGCTTAGAAGAATTCAAGGAGGTTTCTGCTTACCTTCTGCTCAAGGATGGTGATCGTATTAATATTGATCTGATCCAGGCTGGTGATATCCCACACATCCAGCAGATCAGTGGCCCCAAGGGGAAACAGACATTTGTTGTTTCATGGGACTGAAAGCTGGAGTGACTTGCCATGGCAGTGTGACTCAGCCTATCCTGACTCCTGTAAATGTCTTCACATGATACTGAATTATTGAAGCTGAATCGTTTCTCTAAGTTAGATTTTATGGTGGACAAATATTACGTTTCTGTATTTGCTGACACCTTCAACAGGTTGGCCCCTCTTAGGAGAAGCTTGAAACATTTTTTCTGAGTGTTTGGACTTTGAAAAATTCAATGTCTCTTCTATTTTTCTACCTCCCATTAGGCCCTACTACTTAGCAAAGAGTAAACATTAACGAAGTGCTTGAGGGACCCATCACTTCATAAGCCTTTCTATTCCTGCCTGAAACCTATCAATCACGCCCATTTTCCTGGCCGGGCTCCACTTCCCCATGCTCAAATCCCTTTCTCTAAGTCCCCCTTATTCTTTCTGAATTGTAAGCCTCACAAAAGTTCAAGGATGGTTACTGATAAGTGGCAGACCTCCATTTCTGAGTCAAGTCTGGCCCTCTCTGATCCAGCTGTGTCACTTTCACTCAGCCAGAGAGTGCCTGTCACTTGCAGAGTCCTTTCTCATATACTATGGACCTTGGGAGCATCATATAAGACCCTGCTTATCCAGCTTCACTTTGCAAAATATTTTCATATATTCCTTATTGGATCCTCTCTAGAAGCCTTAAGGGAAAAAAAAATGGGTAAGATAGCTTTTCCCTCATTTGATAGGTGGGGGAACTAAGGTTCAGAGAGGTCCCCCAACTAGCAAATGGAACATGTAGCATTGTGCTCTCGGAAGAAAGTTTTATTATGCTAAAATCAGAAAATCAGATAAATATTCTTCTTGCTGTGCTTCACTGCAGATTTGATCTTCCGTGAAACAGAGAGTCTCCTGCTGCTCTGGACTTAATTCCCATTAGCAAGGTGATGGGATTACGGGAAAAAAAATAAATATTTTAGAGTTGAAAATAGTCTAAGGAGGGAAGACTGAGGACAGTTGGATATGATCTCTGGGTTTTTAGAATACCTTACCCGCCCCCCCCCCAAATCAAAGAAATGACTCCCAAGAAATGGCATCATTCTATGGACAGAGACTTTAAAAGGGAACATAGCTCAAAGGAGATAGGGGACTCTGAAAAATGTAATTCTGATCATATATTCATGAATAATCCCCATGTGAATAAAGGTAGGCACATCTAAAGAGGCTTTTGTGGCTGCCAAGGGGGCTCTCTGATAAGCTTATTTTCAAAAGGACTCATAGGGGAGACAGAAGAGGGAAGGGATAATGATGGATGAGACTGGCCAGGCAGTGTCCGGAGGAGCCCCGAGAGAGTACTGGATCCCATAGGCTGCTCTGCTTTGTGCAAGGTTGGATGGGCCACTCCTGTCTTGGGGTAGACATTCGCTATCCCGCTTTCTCATGTTAAGATCCACAAACACCAAACATGCAAAAGAGAGATGCTAAACGGAGCTGTATTCAGCTGGGACCAGCCATAGTGAGACAAAGCTTGTAAAAAAGCTAAAGGAATATAAAGCTGCTTTCAAGACAGAAAAACCAGAAAGAGAACTGTGGGGATGAAAGTGGGCGGCGTGGGTAAACTTCCTGTACCCTGCAGGGAGATCTGTCCTGTGAGGATTCTGGCTCTGACTCACATTAGGAACCCTTGCACGGGGAGTCTTTTGCTCTGTTCCTAGGACTCATTCCTGTTTGCTGCAAACTGCTCTAAAAAGAATAATCATCTCCAGACCAACAAGGGAGAACAATGTGAAGGAAAACAGAACAGAGAGATGAAGAGAAAGCATCAAGTATTCTTAAGGAGAACACTGTGTTTGGAAGACCTGCACCCAGAACACCGAGGCACCTTCAAGATGTGAGCGATCAAAGGATCACCTTAAGCTCTTAAGAAACCACAGAGAACAAGAGAAGGGCCCTTTGGGCTGAAGGGCAAACACGCTATTTTAGTTTTCAAGAAAGAAGGGTGAACTATTAGTTTAATTAATGAGTATAGTGTTGGTCCCAGGCAAAAACAGAAAGTAGATTGATTCTATTTTTTTTTTTTTTTTTTGCAGGGGGTATCAGGGATTAAACCCAGGGGCATTCAGCCACTGAGCCACATCCCCAGCCCTATTTTTTAAAAATTTTACTTAGAGACAGAGTCTCACTGAGTTGCTTAGTGCCTCACTTTTGGTGAGGCTGCCTTTGAACTTTTGATCCTCCTGCCCCAGCCTCCCGAGCCACTGGGATTACAGGCGTGTGCCACTGAGCCCAGCTAGAGGAGATTGATTCTTAAATTGAAGTTTGTGGTACACTGTGAGGAAAGCACCATACACTATGGCACTACTGATCAATACAATTCTTTAAGAGCTTTCTGATATTTAAAACACATGCACACTATAAAAATGGATTGGGAGAAATGGCGGCAGAAGAATAACTCCAAAAGATGCTCTTCTCCAGATCTCTTTGAAACTGAGAATGTGCTGGGTTATATGGCAAAGGGGAATTAAGGATGTATGTGGGATTAAACTTGATAATCAGCTGAATCTGAGATGGGAAGATGATCCTGGATGATCAGGTTGGGGCCAATTGAATAAAAATTCCCCTTAGATAAGGAAAAGGGAAGTTGGAGAGTCAGTGTCAGAGCCACATAATGTATGGAACACTCCACCAGTGACTGCTGGCATTGAAGGGGCAAGATGGTGAGAGCCAGGAATGCCAGCTGCCTTGGGGAGTTGGGAGAGGCAAGGAAAAAGATCCTCCACCGAAGTCTTCTAAGGGAGCATAGCTCTGCCGACACCTTGATTTTTTTTTTTCCCCACTAAGACCCACTTTGGACCCCTCATCTCTAGAACTGTAAGATAATTTGTGTTGTTTTATGCCACAGATAAATGGAAATTTGTTACAGGATGACAGGGAGCTAACACAGCAGACAAGGGCTGAGAGATTTTCTTATAAACTTAATGGGAAAATTGCTTAGTAATATTGTTTAGTTGGGTTTCTAGTTGCTTAAACAATCATCCCATGTTGCTCTGAGGGAATCTGCCCTGTGTCTTGCCCCAGAGCTCTGCTTTGGATTTATTCATCCATTCAAGAAATATTTATTGAGTTCTATCCCGGGCGCTACCATAAGTACTGAGAATTTGACACACAGCAAGACAACAAGGTCCCCACACACATAGAGTTTATATTCCAATAGAGCCAGCAGGGGGGAAAACATAATTTCAAGCAGTAATATGTGCTTTCGAGGGAAATAAAGCAGATTAATGCACTAAAGAAATGCAAAGGGAGGTTTTTTTGGATAGAATGGCCAGGGAATAGTCTTCTGGGTGATATTTGAGCAAAACCTGAATTCCATAAGAAGATCTAATCAAAGAACCTTTCCAGGAGAGAGGAGCAGGCAGTGTAAAGAGCTCCGTGTGAGAAAGAGCTTGTCAAGTTCTGAGGACAGGAAGAGGACAGGAAGAAGCTCAGTGAGGCCAAAGTTGAATAGGGAGGGTGGGAGCCATGGGAGAAGGTCAGAGAAGAAGCAGATCCAGCAGGGTGGACAAGATCCGTTTCCATCTGTGATTTTCAACCTTAGGTGATTAGACAGAACAGAGGAAAATGTACAGCTTCGACCCTGGTCCCTTTATCTGTGGCCACTGTTGCTGGGACTTGGTACCTCTCATTCTAATACTGTTCATTCTCCTCTCCCTGGTTTGAGGGATGGAGGACACAGAATAATCTACTCCATAGACTGTGATTTTCAGTTAAGCATCAGTTGGTTACATGATATTTAAGGCCCCTTTAATCTCTACTTAATAACATAGTTACCACTCCCTCAGGACCTTGCTGCTGGACCTTAGCATCTCATAAATGAGAGCAACAGCCACTCTCCCTCTTTCAGAAGTTACTAGGGGACTGCACCAACCTGCATTGCTATTGTCAATAAATATATATATATATATATATATATATATATATATATATATATATATATATATATTTGGTACCAGGGATTGTACCCAGGGGCACTTAACTACTGAGCCACATCCCCAGCCCTTTTTATATTTTATTTTGAGACAGAGTCTAGCTAAGTTGCTTAGGGCCTTGCTAAGATGGTGAGGTTGGCTTTTAACTTTTGATCTTCCTGCCTCAGACTCCAGAGCTGCTGGGATTATAGGCATGTGCCATCACGCTCAGCTAATAATCTTTTACTTCTTATTTAATTCTTCATAAATCATGATCATTTTGAATTTCTTTAAGTGAACATCATTCCACTTGATAACACTAATGAACTCAAATAAGATTTGAATGATGAAAGAAAATGTATAGGACAACAAGAAGTAGTTCCAGGGAAATTTCTGCTGAATACATTATTTCATTGTAGATAGATTGTGGGTCCATTCACATTTACAACTACAATCTTCTAAATGGCTAAGTATCAGTGTAATAGCTATACAGAGTGTGAAGATGATAGAACAGTAGTTAAGAGTGTTGACTCTGAGTTTAGGTCCAGCTTTGTTTTACTGACTGGGTATATAACAGTGGGTAAGAAACTGCTTTGAGAATTTGCATTCTCATCTATGAAATAATAATAATAGTAATAATAGAAATTCCATTATAATTCACACTCGCTAGAGGATCCGTTTTATATGTGCCTTCATAAACAGTTGCTAGAGATTTCTTAAAAAATTGTATACTTTAATCTGTAAATTATCATAATTAAAAATATAACTTCACTGGGCATGGTGGCACATGCCTATAATCCTAGCAACTCATCTACAACTAAAAAATAATAATAAAAAAATTTTAACTCATAGAATGAATAAAGAAGATCAACCCTCACCAATATGGGAAGGCACCATGCAGTCTATTGAGGACCTGAATAGAATAAAAAGGAAGAAGAAGGATAAATTTGCTCTCTTCCTAAGCTGGGGCACCCATCTTATCCTGCCCTCAAGCATCAGAACTTCTGTTCTTGGGCCTTTGGACTCCGGGATTTACACCAGCAGCACTACATGAGCCCCACTCCCAGTTGACAGATTTTCAGACTCAGGTGGGACTTACACCATTGGCTTCACTAGTTTTGGGTCTTGGACTTGGACAGAAAGACACCCACTGATTTTTCTGGTTTTCCAGCATTCATATAGCAGATTGTGAAACTTTTTATCATCCATAACCATGAGAGCCAATTTCTATAATAAATCTCCTCTTATGTATCTCTGTATGTCCTATTTGTATGTTTCTTTGTAGAATCCTGACAAATATTGCCACAAAGTTAGCACTCAGAGCAACACGTTTATTATCTCACAGTTTCTGTGGATCAGAGTCCAGGCATGGCTCAGCTAGGTACTTTGCTTCAGAGTAGCACAGGTGGCAATCAACATGTTGGCTAGTGCTGTAGTCTCATTAGAGGCTCATCTTGGGAAGCATCTGCTTCCAAGTTTACATGACTGTTAATAGCACTCAGTCCTTACAGATTGCTGGACTGGATTTCTTTTTGACTGTTGGCCCAAGCTCTGCTGCATGGACCCCTTTTACTAGAAGCATAGACACATACTGTGGCAGCTTGCTTCTTCAAAAACAGCATGGGAGAGAGAGTTATGTACATGTAATCACATGCGTCTTGTCAAATCTCTTGTATTCTATTAGCCAGAATCAGGTCACAGCTCCTGCCAACACTCAAAAAGTAGAGAACCACACAATGATATGAATACTAGGATCCTGGGAATCACCATAGGGCCTGCCATAGTACTCTATTCTATCAATTCATTAATGAATTGGGCAGACATATCATATGCACAGCTGCTCCTCTTGGAAATGATGAGAACGTGATCCAACTATTTCATTGCAATTGTTGTAATTGAAATGCTAGAGCATATTGCTAGGCTTTTGTCCCATCAGATCACAAGCTTCTCAAGGGCAAGAGAATTAATTAATTAATTAATTAATTGTAGAGCTGAGGCCACCCTGAGTTCCACACTCAGGGCCTTGTGCATGTTAGGTAAGTACTCTACCACTGACCCACACTCCCAGCCATGTAAACTCATGACAAGAGAATTTTAAATACTTTCACCCATCTAAGAGTTCATAATTCCGTTGATACTTTACAAGTGAGTAGGATAAAGATAAATTCATCCAGTTATGTACATTTAATATTTATTATATGTAGAAACAGGTAGGTAAGAGAGAAGCAAAGGCTCTTATTTAGAGGGAATCTTCATCTTTCTCTCAAGTAAAGAGAATTCATAAACTCTTTTCTTGGTTATGTGTTTTCCATGAAAATGAGTTAATGTTCTCACGAACTTCTTGTGATTCGTTTTTTAAAAATTCATCCTTATTTATTACCCTTTAAAACAGAATGATTCTTGCTTTTGGTTCCAGACACTTACAAACTATCTGTTTCCTGGCCTAGCCCTGCCTACCTCATTAACAGTATCTCATGACAAACTCTTTCTCTTTTCTCAAGATGCCTCAGCCACACTGGCCTCCCTTTGGCATCTCAAACTCACCAACTCTTCTGCCTCAAGGTCTTTGCAGGGCCATGCCCTCTGCATGGAAAATGCCTCTCCACATTGCTTTGATATACCCCCAGAAAGGCCTTACCTGAGTTCTTAACCTGAAATCCTCTTCTTGCACTGTCACAAATCCATCTACTGCAGGAGTTCTTAAGTTTTGCTGTGCAGGCAGTCCCCTGGAGAACTTGGTACAAACAGATCACCGTGCCAGAGTTTCTGATTCATACCTTTGATGGAGTCCAAGAAATTGCATTTCTAACAAGTTTCTGGATGATGGTTCAAGGACCACACTTTGAGAACCAATGGTCTATCACCTTATCCTATTTTGGTTTACCTCATAGGACTTATTATTTATGTATTTCCTTATTTATTTATCAGACTGTATCACAAGCTGGTACATCAGTGTCTGGTAGCCTGGTATATAGCTTCACTGAAAAAATGAACATATAATGAATGGGCTGAAATATGGAAAGAAATTCCACTATAATGGACACAGTACCTTAAAAGGCAATTAAGGTTAAATCAGATCCATTTTATATGGAGGATCCATTTTATATAGAGAGGATCCATTTTATATGTGCCTTCATAAACTGTTGCTAGAGATTTCTCATAAAATGTATACTTTAACTGTAAATTATCATGATTAAAAATATAACTTTGCTGGGCATGGTGGCACATGCCTATAATCTTAGCAACTCAGGAAGCTGAGGCAGGAGGATTACAAGTTCAATGCCACTCTACACAACTTAGCAGGACCTTGTCTCAAAATAGAAAATAAAAAGGTCTGGGTTGTAGTTTGGAGGCAAAGTACCCCTGGGTTCAATTCCCAGTATTGCCAAAAAAAAAAAGAAAGAAAATTGTGTATACACACACACATATGTATATATACATATATATTTATTTTTTGCAACTCTTATCCACAAATAACTCTAAGCTGCCGTAACGATCATATGAAGGCTCAGAACCCTATTACAGAAACAGATTTATTGTCTAAGTATCATGTGGTGAACACATTTCAATGAAAACCTTAAGCTTAATATATTTTTAAACTAAAGAGGATAGGTTTTTATTTTACCTGGAAAATATATTTTTCTCTCATTTTATACTTTTTCTCTTTTCCTTGTCTTGGAAGAATTATGTTTTTGCCCTGACTGTAGAGTGACTACATATCTTTCCTTACATCCCTGGAGTGTTTCTGTCATTTTCTTTCATTTTATTATAACTGTGACACTTTTGTTAACATACAGTCATCACCAATTACCTCCGACACCTGTGGATGCCGCATGCAGAATGGAAATCTTTTTTTTTAAAATGAACAGTCTGATTAAATAGAGTTGGTATATGCTAATTGTGAGGCATATGCTCTCCCAAAGGGAAAAGCCAGGAAAATTCACACTACCAAATATATATGCACACCCAAAGTCTTTAAAATTGAATTTTGCCAAAGGGCGGGAAGGATCATCATGTAGGTTGTATACACATATTATCAAGCAAAATGATTTGGCCTCCTTTCAACCTTGACTATCCAGATGCCAACTCAAAACCTCAATGGCCCAAATTGGTTGTAGGGACCAGATGAGCCTGACACTCTCCAGACCTTATCTCCATCTTGTGTTGAAGAGGCATTACCTTTGGGGGAAAAGGAAATATTCATGCTCAGATCAAAGCAATTTCAGCATGTAGTCAACTCTTACAGCCTTCTTCATCTCTCAATGAATAAATAGCTTTTGATTCACTAAATTTTAAGTCACAAAATCATAGATGTTAAAGTTAGAAAAGGCCCTACAGATTATTATTTGTAAATCCTCTCCTTTAAGAGTTAAGCATATTGACATATAGATAAGTAAAGTTATTCGGTCAAGGTCACACAAGAAGTCAGGGGCAGAAATAGGCCCACAAATCATGTATCCAGGGTGCTCTTTGCCTCTGGCACACTTCTGTCCCTTTGTTCTCTACTCTGTTTACTACAAGGTGACTTAGTGAAAATCCATTTGACATTGGCTACCAAAGTTTAAGTAGTGTAAGAAACTATGTATAGGGGCTGGGATTGTGGCTCATCGGTAGAGCGCTCGCCTAGCACGGGTGGGACCCGGGTTCAATCCTCAGCACCACATAAAAATAAAGGCATTGTGTTGTGTCCATCTACACCTAAAAACTAAATATTTTTTAAAAAATAAAATAAAAACATAATTATCCTTAAAAAAGAAAAATAAAATATGTATAATATTTCCAAGATTCCATTTGTTCATTAAAATTACATTAGGGCTTGTTATGGATTGAATTTTGTCCCCTCCCCCAAATTCATAGGTTAAAGCCCTAACCTCAATGTATTTGGAAACAGTACCTTTAAAAGGCAATTAAGGTTAAATTAGATCACACAGGAGTCCTAATCCAATAGGACTGGCATCCTTAAAAGAAGAGACACTGGGGATTCACACACAGAAAGAACACAACTAGGCAGCCATCTGTAAAGCTAGAAGAGAGGGCTCAGGAGAAACCAAACCTGCCAGGAGCTTGAACTTGGACTTCCAGCCTCCAGAACTAGGAGAATATAAATTTCTGTTCTTTAAACCACCTAAGTGGATATTTTGTCATGCTAGCCCTAGTAGATTAACACAGGGCTGATTCACAATCAAGCATTATATTTAGAAAGAACTCAAAATTTTCTCTTGTTTCTGTCACTGAATACCAGAAATACAGCTTGCACATTTTGCCCTTGGTAGGATAATTCCCTTAGTAAATAACTAGAGCTCTCAAACATTCTTTTTGAGCAAAAATGAGACTCTTCTGGGCTGAACTCACACATTCCAAGTGAGCTCCTGCTGCCATGGTGGACAGTGAGGCTCAACTGTCCACCTTTTGGGACGGTCCCAGTCCCTTCTTCCTTCCTCTTTTCTCTGTAGTCTCCTCCGTGAACTCAGATTGAAATCTTATTATTATTTTTTTAACTTTGTGAGGACAAGAAGATGGGGGTAAGATAAAGACTTCAAGAGAAATTGTAGTTGTGAGCAAAAATGAGTGAGCTGAATTCTATTCCAAATTCTGGTTTGGAAGATGATCCTTGATTTCGGCAACTTGGTGTGCAGAATATTGGATTTGTAACATTATCCCTTTCACACCCTCATCATCATGAGCACAGTTTATACCTTAATTCCATGAGTGATTCACCAGAATAAATGTGGTGGGAGAAAGTTTTGAGATGGGGCACCAGCTGGCGACAACCTTCTCTCTTGGCTGTGAGAAAAAAGAAGCATCCTAATGACTGAGGCTGCTTTGAGTTAGAGTCTCCATGTGATACCGGCTCCCTGTTCCCTCCCGCGTGATGTCTAATTCTTTGCCCTGGCTTTTGATGATCCTTGCTTGTCTGTCCCACCCAATGTACCCAGACTGATGTCACGGGGCTTCTCAGCACCAATTCCACCCATGGGGCTCACTCCTGCTGATCCCCTTCCCAGAAATACCCTCCCTCCTATGTAACTTCTGCCAGTTTTCAAAGCTCACCTTAAGTCCCACCACCTCTGGGAAACTCACAAAGATACTCAATCATCTTGATCATTGTTTTTTCCCAAACTGCTTTAGCAATTTGTCATCACCACATAATTAGTACCTTATTATACACTCTTTGATCCATAAATTGTCTGCTTTTAACTCTCTGCAATGCTGGAGGGTATGCAGAGGCAGTCCTGCATAGATGAAAAATTATGGGTTTGGGATGTAGACAGATCTGTGCTGAAATCCCAGATGTGTCATTCATGAGCTGAGTGACTTGGGTAGGATATTTAAACTTCCTAAGCCTTAATGGCTTTATCTGTAAACAAGATGTGTTGTCGACTTTCCATTGCTATGACAACATACCTGAGACAATCGACTCAGAGGAGGTAAGATTTACTTTGGATTATGGTTTCAGAGATTTTAGTCCATGGTCATTTGGCTTCTTTTGATTCTGAGCCTGTGGTAAGGCAGAACATCACAGCTGAGAGTGCATGGTGGAGCAAATCTGCTTATCTCGTGATAGCCAGGAAGGAGATAGAGAGAGAGATGGAGGGAGGGAGGAAGGGAGAGGGAGAAAGAGAGCACACAAAGGAAGGGAAGGGGTAGGTGGTAAGATATAGTCTTTAAGGACATGCCCCCAAGGACGTACTTTCTTTAATCAGGCCCCACATTCTAATTTTCCACCACCTCTTGATAGCACCATTAGATGGAGGTCAAGTCTTTAACACTGACTTTGAGTGGGAGTGGGAGTGGGAGGGTGGATTTAAGATCCAAACCATAAAACAAGCAAAATAGTAACTACTGTCTAGTGTCCTTGTACGAACTAAAATATACTGTGTGCTTCTTTCATGTGTATTAATTTTTCTCCACTATTAGTTATATGAGTAATTGTACAGAATCTTTGAACTTGCAAAACATTTTTTTCTGTTATATTCTATGAGTTTTTTCCTTTGTGTAATGTTCTAAGGCTATTTGAGGATAGGAATTAGGCTCTCGATGTTTTCCAAGGCATATAGGAAACACTGTCCCCACTTGGGAAGTTTCAAGCAACAGGCAGTATGGACTTCAACTATTTTCTACAAAAAAAAAAAAAAAAAAAAAAGAGAGAGAGAGAGAAAGAGGGAGAGAAACTAGTAGCAGTGGAAGGGCATCAGGAGAATTAATAGGAATATGCTGGGACTTCAGTTTGTTCATTCATACTGTGCACAAAGCCATCATTTGATCAATGTATTATTTCTAATACTCTTCTAGTGAGTATTAGAAATAGTCACTGGGTAGAAATAAGAAATTAGAGTCTTAAGGACAGTTGTCACTCAAAGTCAGTAGTGTGACATCACACTTTTAAGAAATCAGCCCGCTTTAAACAAGATGCCAGGAAGACTGAAGGATCAGAGTCCTAAGGAAGAAATTCTGGGAAGATGTTGAAACAGAATCATCTGGGCTTCAGCCAAACACTTTGGGATTCAGGACAGAGCCCCATTTTCAAAAAGATAGAAGTAGCAGCTTTGACCAATGCGACAAAGACCAGAAAAGGCTAGAACTCAGGGACCAGATGTGTGCCCATGCCCTTGGGAAGCAAACCAGACAGTAGATCCATGGTAACAAGACTAATTTCAGATCCCACCAGCTGGTCACCTGGGCTGTGTTCTTTTCCTTCTGTCTATGTCCTTTTGAAAGCAGCTGACCACCTGATAACCTTGGCCTGCAGTACGAGCCAAGGTAATAGGCAGTAGCTGCCTTCTAAAGACTGTACCAAGCTTCCCTCTCCTTTACCCTTTTGTTCTCTCTGTATCTGCTCGCTCATGCCTCAACCTCTCCATATCTATTTCTTTTCACCTTTGGATAACTTATTCTGACTATTTCTTAAGGCTCAGCCCCTCATATGTGTGCATATTCAAACACGATCCTTGACCCCGCATATACAAACTGAGCTTAAAGCAGTGTCTGCTACTCTTGGAAAGGGAGCCTGCAACATTTGATTCCAGCCCTGGCCAAAGTGCCTCACCCTCTAAATTCAAGCCAGCCCTCTGGACAGGCCAAGGCTTGTCCTGTGCTGGGTTGGCCCAGGGACTGAACAGGGGGAGAGATGGAAACTGGCTGATCATCAGTGACTCCAGCCGGGAGAGCCAGGTCATGACTGACAGACACATAAAAGCTTTCTTGATTCATTTATTAGGAGACAACCATGGACTGAGGAACATTCTGCTCTTGAGAATGAGGGGATTTTAATTTTCAACTTCAGGCTCTAGCCTTGGCTAGCTTCCTTAGTAACAAAAATAAGCCATCTGCTTGACTTCCTATGCCCACCTGCTTGCTGGAGAAATTGTTTGTCCACCCTCCCATCTGGCCAGATCTCACAGAGGAAAAGAATAAAGATGCCCAGGATAATTCCCAACATCTCCTGAAAACATTGAAAGATTCTACGATCACAAAATATATTTCCTGTCTTATGCCTTAGTCACTTTGGGGGAAATTTTTCAATATTTCCAGTGGCTTCATTTTTCACTCAGTAAAATAGGGATGGTCTTCTTAGAACCTCTTTATAATTGAGAGTATTCTTAAAGTTAACTTGAGCCCAAGGTGGATTGGCCACCAAGTATAAACAAGAAATATATATCCCTAAGGGCAGAAAAATTTCAAAATAATAGCTGCATACTAAAGCACTGAAAGAACTGTTTCCCTATGGTTTTATAGTGCAAACAGATACTTTTGCATCTCCCGTAATATATTAGCATTTCATAGAGAGGACTACTAATGCGTTTGAACTGCATCCCAAGTCTACTTCCAAAACTTCTAAATAAAATCCAGGAATTTAAATCAGTCCAGCTGGAGTAGGACAAGGAAAGGGGGACTGACTCTTCAGCACAAAAGCCTTTAGTGGCCCCCCCTTTGCACATAGCATCAATGGTAATTTCCTCATCAAGCAAGCTGTGACCTTCTCAGTTCCTCCCCAAGGTGGCTTTCCAGCCTTATCTTATTTCATTCTCCTCTGAGGGATTTTGTATCAACATCTATTCATTGAAATTTGAAAAATATGCCACACCCCACCAAAAGGAATGATCTCCACCACCCTACAGTTAAGTGTAGTAGATCTTTTCTTATTAAGGAGATTTTAACATATCTACACAAACTTGATAAACTTCTCTCTGAAACCAGGTGTTGCTTAAGCAAGAAGTAATTCTCTGGCACAGAGAATATTTTCTTTTTCTCACAGTTTTTTATTGGTGTATTATGGTTGTACATAATGGTGGGATTTGTTGTATACTTGTACGTGCACGCAATATAACAATATACTTTGGCCAATATCATTCCCCAATATTTCCCTGTTCCCTCCCCTTCTCCGTCCCCCTAGTCAATTTTCTGTATTCTACTGACCTCCCTTCGATTTTCATGCATGAGATCTTCCCCTCCTTTCTTTTTATTCTTCCTCTCTAGCCTCTACAGAAAAGAGAAATCATATGACCCTTGACCTTCTGAATTTGGCTTATTTTGCTTAACATAATGTTCTCCAGTTCCATCCATTTTTCTGCAAATGACATAATTTTGTTTTTCTTTATGACTGAGTAAAACTCCATTGCGTGTGTGTGTGTGTGTGTGTGTGTGTGTGTGTGTGTATTACATTTTCCTTATCCATTCATCTGTTGATGGACATCTTGGCTGATTCCATCATTTGGTTATTGTGATTTGTGGCACAGAGAACTTTCTAAGATGCTCTGTCTTGAATGAAGATTTTGCCTTGGAGCAGACAGCTAGCTAGCTACTCATGAAATCCTAAAACAAAATTACTTTTAGTTTTTGTGGTGGAATCTCAAAAAGCATCTCTTTCTAGAATTTTCATAGGGCTGCTCCTTTTGGCATCAACCTCTTCTTCTGCTCCCCACCCACTCCAGGCTCCAGACTAACGAAAATATGCTAAATATTTTATGTGTTCTTAAAACCCTTATGTGGTTGTGAGAGTCAGATTCCCTCTTTCTCGGAGTACAGTCATGAGTGTGTGTGTGTGTGTGTGTGTGTGTGCACGCTCGCACAAGCGAGAGCATGTAAGGTGAGTACATCTTCTGCATTTGGCCAGACACTTATATTCTGTATATGCCATATTGCCTACTGTTACTAATCCTGGGACCTACCCTAATTCTTGGAGTTCTTGAACCATTTTTCATTGCAGGATAACAAGTATCTTGACTGTAATCTATTAATTGAATAATTGAATAAACTTGTTTCCCTCCAGTGCGAGCATATTGTTTGCACACAGTGTCATCCTGGGCCCTCCAGCTATGGAAGGCCTGCCAGATATGTTTATTAAACCCCCTGTGCTTGGAAAGAACACAGAAAACTGTCATCCAGAGCAATACAAAAGTGCCTATCTCAGCTGGAGATCTCGCTGTTATGAATAAAGGAAGAGTTTGTGGTACAGTTTTGAGATGTAAAGAGAAAAAGCTTCCCCATGGTGCAAATGTGTTGTAACCCTCAGGCGAGAAAAAAATATTGAATTGTTGCTGCCAGTACAATGTAATTATTGAGTTAGTGGCAGCTATGTTTCTAAGCTTCTTAAGGTAAAAAAATCACATTAATTTGGCCTTCTCCAAAGGACATTCCAGGTTGTTAAATGGAACCGTTGAAACATTTTTCACTAATGAACCTGGCCAACAAACAGCCACTTCCACATTATGTCAAATATTGAACAAGTTGGCAGCAAACGGGGAGATGTGCTATGATGGAGGTCGCTTTATAGCTTGGGGCCACACTGCCTTGGGATGTGCTTTCCAAACTCCCGAGGTGCAGGCATTTGACCTAGGTGGTAACTGAGTGGGAGGGGCCATGCAAGCCACAATGCTCTACTCAGAAAATCAAGTGGGTCAGACTTGACCTTCAGGACAGAACCGCTCATGGTGTACACAGGGGATGAAGGGCAGGAGGCCCTGAGCTTCATGATGCTGTCTTCTACACAAACAAAACACTCGACTACTGAAAAATGGTGACTTTTGTCCCTTCCCTCTGATTCCTCCAGGTTGACGTCATTTCTCAGAGTCACTAAAGACCCTGCTCCTGAATGGTGCCACTACTGCTGGGCAGAAAATGAGCCAACGTTTCTATCAACCAAACTCAGATTTGGGGTCACCCGGTGGAGGTCAGGTATCACCGTACCTTAAGCTAGAACTTCTGTTCTCGCAGGAGTCTGCCTTGAAATGTCAGTGGGGAAAAATAAAAAATTTGTGCTTCCCAATACGGGACCCAGTGAAAGGAATCCGGAAGTTTCCCTTGGTGTGCTTTGCCTCTTGGATACTGACAGGAGACTTTTCAGCCAAACTCTTTTTGCTGCTCCATCCTCCTTATGGGCACCATCAGAGCAACCTGCTCAGCCAAAGGGATCCATGGGTAAGAAAGTAAGTCTGAGGATTCTTTGAGTTATTATGCTCCCCTATTAACACATTGCTACAAAGAGGTATTGATACAAGGAGGTTCTGTGGTGGAGTAGAAAAAGCAGACATTGAAGTTACACTGAACTGAATTCATTTGCCCTAGACTAGCAGACACAGGCAAGTCACAACCTCTGTTAGTTTCAATTGCAACATTTGAGTTTTTAAATACCTGATTTGCAAGGATTAGACAAATGTCTATAAAGAGACTAGATCATACCTAGCAAACAGCAGAACCAATAAATTTAGCTATTATTGGTTGGTTTTGTCTTTTAAAGGCTAACTTTTAAAAAGTTCAGAAACAAGAATGATCCAGTTTGCAAAGGTATTCACTTTTGAAAGGGATCTCATGGTCATGTTTTGGGGCAGTACAAGAGTCTCAGGTATACCTAAGTTTGGAGTAATTAGGACCTTTTTGTTAAAGTTCCTTCAGAATTTGTCTTAATATTTAACCTAAGCATCCATCAGCAGGTTTACTCAACAGACCTAGGGCCTCAAAGCTTCGTGGGAACCCATGCTGTATACCAGAATCTTCCGTGGCCTTTGGTGCAAGGTTGACCACTTATCTCCATGTATAATTTGTAACTGAAAAGAAAAAGAAAGAAAATAGTGGAAATTTTTTTTAAAAGTGTGTTCAAGTAACAAAGTCTTTAACACCATTATTGGACTAAATGACTGGTGGTCATATTATCCCATAAATTCAGGACTTTCCTCTGGGAAGGGGGAATGAGATATTCAGAGTTCTGAGAGACAATAGGAGAAAGAGTGAGAATAACAAAGGACTAGCTCTTTCATTTGTGAAACTAACTTCTTTAAAACTCCAGAAAATAGAACTTTTACACTTGGTCCTCTTAAAGGGAGAGAAAGGCTCCCCAGAACTTTCCTTATGACGGATACAATAATTCAGCATTTCAGTACTGTTTGATATATCCTTAGGACTCACATCTTAAGTAACATAAGCCTGTTATCTATCAGGTGGCAAGCCACCTAGAGACAGTGCTTATTTAATGAACTCAGTTGCCCTGCAGGGAGGCAGAGGACCACGTGTTTTAAAATTAGGCACCGACTGAGTCTCAGAGAAGTGATCACTCTCACACTGCTCATGAGGCCTGACTCCAAATTATGACCCTACCCTTATACCTATCACCTCTATTAGAGCACAGAGACAAGAATTTTTCCTTCTTACCTGTAGGCCAGAGCTTCCCAGCATGCTTTGCAGCATTGAGTGTAACAATAGTCTACGTTCAAGGGAACAAAAGCTGGGGTAACTGTGTTATGTACCTTGGTATTATTTGCGTAGCCAAATAAAGCTATCTTGCTACAGATGTAACCTTCGATAATTTATTGATGTAAAAGTGGCCTCAGGTACCAGGTTTTTGGCAGCTGTTACGCTGTCAGAGTACACTGTAGAACATGGCATCCATGAATATTTTATGTGGAGAAGAAATGGAAAAATACACCTTTCAATATATCAGTTCCCAACCCTGATCTTCATTACTGAAATATGAATCGAATCCCATCTTTGAATTTGACCAACGAAAACTGTGCAAAGTAAGAGCTCCCTAAATTGCATTTCAGCAGTGAATTGATTTGAGCCCAATTTTTGTGAGCACATCAGCCGCTTCTGTCAGCCCATACTGTAGTGGTGGGTTAGTGACCTCAGTGATATGTTGGAAGCTACAGACTTAACTGTCAATAGGATTGGTTTGGCCCTTTATCCTTCAGCGGCAGAAAATAGAGGCCTATTCAGTAGGTTCATTGTGTAGGGATTTGTTGGAGTTTTATTTATGCAGATTTGGAAGCAGTTGGAGATCATCAACATCTAATATACTCTCTGTTAAATATTTCTCTTCCATTGTTGGGTTATTAAAATATGAGCTGGGAGGTTGGGGGATTCTGTTCTTTTTAGAAGCAAATACTTTTAAATAATCAACAGGGCATTTTTTTTTTTAAATTGTTTTTTTTTTTTTTTTTTTTTGCTATACAGGGTACCCCTGAGTAGTAGACTTTTTTATCTCAAGCCCATCTTCAACACTGAAAACCAGTCCTCCATTTCTCCAGGGCTTACCTTTTCATCACTTGGAGACCAGTGGTTATGTGATTTGGACTCACTGATGATGGTAGAATGATATCAGTTCAAAAATATTGGATACCTGTGGAGTACTTTGCAAGACATTTCAGGATTTGGGGGTCTTTCTATAAAACTACACAGAAGTATTGCTGAGGACTTTGCAATGTGAATTCCTGCAATTTGCAGGAATTTGCCACGCTTTTCAGGTGATCATATGTGGTAAGTGCTTCATTTTTATCTCAATTGGTTTGATTTTGCACTTTTATCATATTATTGCATGCAAGTTTTGCATACTAGGGGTTTACATTTTTTACCTATCTTTAATCCCATCTCTGATGAACATCTGACGTAGCCTATCTATATCTTTAATTGATGCTCCAAAAGCTAAATAACATTTCCATGATCTACCTAAGAGATAGACAATTTAATCGATGTGCAAGTTGCTCTATTTATTTTAAATAAATGCCTTTCAGACTTAGTAAACACCATGCGGTGAAACATGGATGGTTTAAAATAAGGTAAGTGATTTCTATTTCTTCAAAGAAGCCGTTAGACACAGTTAAATAATAAGATGCTTACAAGACCTTCAGAAAATTTCTTTTTTTTTTAATGTAAAGTGTATTTTTGTTTTCAGAATCACGTAATTGATCCAAAAATTCCTTAAACATTGATTGAACCTTGTTGGTAGCTGTTAAATCTTTTGGTAATATTCTCAGTTTAATTTAGAAGGCTAGAATAGCTCCCCTTTTATAATATTTACGAATGCCTAAAATATATTTATCAAAAGTTTAATTTTACATTTGAGAACAAAAGCTTTATAGCATTTATTGTTTTAAAACATGTAAATAAAGGGAATAGCAAATGACTATTGAATTTTATGGGCAATCTTTAATAAAACTCCCAGAACTATTTAGCCATAAATGCAGGTAGATGCTGGGAGAATAGCTTTATTGCACTTCATTTGTCAGTGATTAAGCCCCCAGGTGACTTCCCCAATCCACCTCCCAGGGAGAAGGTGTTTTATTTCTGTTTTTCCCTTTTTGTGACTTACCTCACAGCTGATCAAGAGAGAGTCAGAATTAAAATTCAAGTCTTCTAATTCTTAGCCTTGAGCTCTTTCTCTTACTGAGCTTCTTTTGAATGCTCTGCTTCTCTGTGAATATCTAACTGAATAAACCAAGCACAAATATCTGATTTACTTAGTTCCGGAAAAAGAGTAAAACTTCCCTTTTTTCCTACTAATTGGTGAGCTGAGTTTTTAGTACTAGTGTGCCTGAGTACTTGGTCAAGAACAAGAAATCTTCAAGGAATTACAAAAGACCCTTAATTACCAGAGAATTTTCCCAAAAGGATCATGAGCACCGGTGTGGAAACCTTACATACTGGATTTTTCCTGGGATTGAGGGGGTCCAAATTTGAAATATCCTTTTCTCTTTTTCCCATAAATTTCCTAATACCAATCCAAAAATAAATCCAAATGTCTTGGCTCAGAAAAATGGTTATATAAGTATAGGATTCCTTTGGCCAATGCCTTAGTGAATTTAAACTATTGTTTGAGTCAGAAAATAATCAATACTCAAACATCAACCTCCAGCTGTCTCAAGCCTCCACCATTATTCAAAATTTGAGTGAAGGCACTGAAAACCTCTCCTTTAAATGTCATTATAATCATGATATTAATTAGCATTTATTGAATGCCTATGGAGGGGCAGACTGGATGCTTTACATATATTACATTCTAATCCCCTAGCTGGTCATTCAAAATCTACATTATTATCCTTATTCTAAAGATAAGGATAAGCAACTTGCTCAAGGCCACACAGCTAGTAAGTCCTAGGGCCAAGGCTTGAGTCTAAGACTGTTCGTTTCTGCAACCTTTTCATTTTTCCCTGTAAGATAAAGTAATGAATGCAGAAGTAGCTGAGCCACAACAGGAGTCTACATTACTCTAAAACTGAGGACAGTTTTGAAACAACGGCCCCAGGGAAGGTGCCACAAGAAAGACACTTGTGGTAGAATGTGAAGACTTGACTTCATTTCTTCCATAATGGTTTTGCCTCAAATCCCATGATTTTGCCTTCCCTACTCTGATATTTCCTACCCTCTGGCCTGCCAGGACAGAATTGGCTCATTTGGGTTACTCAATCTGTCCCCCCTCATTCAAATGTAGAGTTTGATGTAGAACCAAACTCTCAGAATTCTAGCAGCATCTGGTGACAAGGAAGGAACAGCCAGTCACCACCTGTCAGGGGATGGAGAGGTTGAAGAATGCTTGCAGCTGAGCCCACACTGGCCGTGCATGAGCTGTCCCCTTCCCAGACTGCACCGACCTAGGGTGACCCAGACTCCAGGCTTCTGAAGAATGATTCCATATAGAGTGTGGGTTTCTCACCAAAATTGTCGGATTTCACAAGCATGGCCAAAGTCCTCTTGTGCTCTCATGCCATTCCCCAGGATGGATGAAGACACTTATATGAAAGCAATATGCAGCTTGTCCCACATGGGGCTGGAAGGTTACGGATGATCATGTCCTGCATGATCACCACCACGCTGTCCCTCAATCTTACCTGTGGACCTTTCCGCAAACTTTTATCCTTCATAGATTGTCCTCCCTCCCAAGCTACCAGCCAGGTTAATGTCAGCACATTCTTCGGCACATTCTTCAGCTTAGTTAACTCCTCCTCTGGCTCTCAGAACTGGATTAATGTCTTCCCATGTGCCCCATTAGTAACCCTGTCTGTTCATCTTGCAATAATTATCACTGATCTAAAAATGACATTTTAATTTTTTTTTCTCTCCCAGAACATTAAGAGCATTGAAGGCAGCAACTTAGAGGCTATACTGCATCTCTTTAGCCATATGGGCTTTGGAATCAAAATTATTTCTAAATCCTGACTTCAGCATTTACTTAGTTTTCCTTGGGTGAAGTTAACCTTGGATAAAAGAACCACCTTGAGCTTCATTTTCCTCCTCATCAAGGCCAAAATAATAATGAAAATGATCTTGTTGAGTTGTTCTGAGGATTAACTGCAATAATGAACATAAAATACTTGAGTCAGTGTTTGGGAAAAATATATAGCAAAGGATGCAAATATTCTATTCATTGTACCACATATCTTCTTATAGTACCTGCTTGATCGATATGTTTAGAATACAGATTAGAGTAGAGGGCTTGGAAAAAAAAAAAAGCAATTGACACATTTAATATATAGTTACACCCTTGCATCTTAGAGGGGTCTCAGGTCATTTGTTGTCCTTTTCTGTGCTACTGAGTATGGTTGATAATTTTTGTTTAGTGCAACTAAACAAAAAGGCCAAGTGCAACTTCAACAGCCCCTCATTTTTTTTTTCACCTCCAAATTAGCAGCAGAGGGAAGATCACAATATAGGGAAGCTGCAGTTGGGACATCAGATCCAAAGTCTATCCAAGGCACAAAGGACATGTCAGTCATGAACCAGACCACAGGCAGTCTGGGAATTGCAATTTTTGTCCATGTCATTGCTAGTATAGTGTTCATGTCTGGCACAGAGTACACACTTAATAGATATTTGCTGAATGAAGTAGTAGACACAACCTGAAAGATCTGATGAGCCCAGTAATTCACCCATGTGGTCTTGTGTTAGTAACACCTGAAGTGATATAGAAAGAACGTTTTCTTGCAGAATTTATATTTGTTTCACTCAACTTTTGAAAGAATCCCTCTTGTTATATTATTCTCAAGAATTAGTGAATATTTTTACATTAACTGTGTTCCATGTACCTCTCTGTGTTGGCCTTTTTTGAACTCATAGGCCTGCCCAGCCCAGCATTTCAATCATATTAGTTCAACCCTGCATGGACAGGCTGCCTCCTCTGCCTCCAACATCAGGCACTGGGCAAGGTACTGGGAGGGACGAAGTCATGCTCTTGTCCAGCCACAGTCTTCCTTGGAACTGGGGAAGGATCCAAACTTTCCTCCAGATACATCACATTGTAAAAGTAGGTCATGGTCTATTTTGGATTTTCTTTCTAATTGCCTTCTTGGAGAGTCTGGATCTTTATTGGTCCTTGGATGCTTCTCTAGTGCTTTCTTATTGAGACACATCTCTCCATACCTGTGATCCACTCCATTGCCCAAAACTGTTACTTCTTCTCTCAAACTCCTGTGAGGGGAGGTCTCATTATCTCAAAAACTTTACCATATTATCAGTTAGAGCAGTTGTGCAGCTCCAGCTTAATCTTGGACAGAGGTCGGGGGTCCAGCCCTGCTTTGCTTCTGGGGAACTCTAGGTTTGGAGTCAAAGGCTTGGGCTTAGACTTGGTTCTACTGTGTTCTAGCTGCATGGTCTCTGGCAAGGCATTAAGTGTTACAAGTTCCTTTTACCTGAAAACTGAGATTAAAATCTACCTCACAAATTTTCTGTGAGGGCTAAAGCTTACTACGTATGAAAATGCATTCTAAACAGTAAAGTATGAAAAAGATGAGACTTAAATTATTTATCATAATCTACAATGACATTCAGAGGATTTATGTGAATTCACTATCCTATACAACCTTCTAGAAACTAGAAGATGTGGGCCAACAGAGCTTAAACTTCTTAATCTATCATTGAGACTTAGTACTGAAATCTCAAATGCAGCAGTTGTTTTTTTTTTTTTTTTTCTCCAAGAGAGAAAGGATCAAAACAGAAAAACTTCGATTGGACATCATAAATGAAAAAATATTAAAAAAACAAAGAGACCTTAATAGCTTTATTTGGTCTTCCATGGCTTGTACTATATTTGAACTGGGAAAGAACAAAGAATGTTCTCTTTTCAGTAATTCTTTCTATAAATGACAATGTACTTCAGCCAACATCCCGATCAACAAACATGTATTGGATGTTTGCTTTGTGGGTAGTATGCTGTTTATCTAGCTGTCATTTTCCTGTTATCAATTAAGACTTTTGTATTTATTAATTCAAAAGCATCAAATTGTCAGTCTTTCAAACCAAAATATAAAATTAAAACACAACTCAACACAGAAAAGTGAATAAAACATGATCCCTGTCTGCAAGGCACTTATCATTTAGTTGGGCAGAGAGATCAGCAAACAACCCACGACAGTACAAGCCCAAATAAAACAATAAATAAATACATGAAACTTGAAAGCCACATCATTTTATTGTGTAAGTAAGAAGTGATTTGTGATTGGAGCCCTTGGGAGATAGGAAGGGAGGGAAAGGAGACCACTAGACAACAGCCTCAATTAGTGATTTCTGATCCATCATTAGAAAGAACTGGATTCTGCTATTTAGAACAGGGTGAGGAAGATCGTTCTTGACCAAGAGAATGGCTGGCCCTGCCTGGTGATGGAAAGAACATGCTTGGTGAGGGATGGGGGACGTGTCAGGAGAGTGGACAGAAAGGTGGTGTTGAGGTACTTGGAGGCTAAATTGTGGGGTGTTCCTACTTCAAAAAATGAGTAGTAGACTTTACTGCATGAGTGACGAGGACCCAAAGAGGATTGGAGGAGGAAGTGTGGCAGTTCAAGGAATGGCAACTCTGATGGCAATTTGAAGATCGGCTCTAACACACAAAATGTCAGTGGTGTGAAATCATGAGAGATTTGTAGATGCCATGGTTGAAGGCAAGCTCATGGACTATAAAGGCAAGAAGACTGGTAGGGACAGTTTTTAGACCTCATAATGATGGAGCTGATTGGTGGAACAGACTGGCCAGTCACAGTATCAGCACTTAATTCCTATTTCTCAATTTAGAACCAGCTTGGACTATATTGTACTTAACAAAAAAGCGTAAAAATATAAACCATCCCGTTCAATAGCCTCCTACGCAAATCAGTAATCCTTGGATCTTTAAATCAAGTAATATTTAGCTCAAACAATGGATTCTATAAAGAACATGGGTGTGTTTTCTTGTTTACAAAGTGTATTTTCTATTCTTCAAATCCCACTCGCTCTAGGAAGCATCTCCATTGCCAAAAAGTAGGATGATCCTCCCTGCCCTCCAGGCTTTTGGAGCAAAGCTCCAGGTGTCACCCTTAGCTGAAATCCCATCTCCTCTTAGGCAGAGAGGAGGAAGCACCTAGTCTACAGTCAGCCCCCTGCCCACAAAGCCACGCGTCAGTGGCTCATGTCCACTGATCTCACCTGCAAACTAAGGCCATGGACAGGAAAGTCAGGGGGCTCTTTGGCACCAAGCCTGGGCAGCGTGGTGGGGGGAGATGCTGCAGCCCCTCATTGTTATTACTTCTTTAGAGCAAAGAGAGGTTCATGAATTGTTGATAATGATATTTAAACACACTCGGATCCCATTATGTGGCATTTAGTGATAGTGGTGGTAATTATCAGAGTATCAGAGAACACAGGAACAGAACAAGGGACTACTAGTCCAGCATCTTCTGACACCACGATCTCGAGAAAGTTACCTTAACCTCAATCTTCTCATCTGGGAAATGGAGGTGCAATGTGTAGCTTGCGAAGTTATGAGGAATCTCGTGGAAAAACTCATGTCAAGCGCCAAGGAGGGACCCAACACAGGAAACTCCCAAACCTTTAATAAACTTTAGTTATGGGGAGTTGTTTGAAAACAGTACAAAGCTATATACATTAAACCATTAGCATCATTAAATATGACTATTCCGTTATAAGTAGTAACATATTTAGGTAAGGTAGCTAGAGATAATATGATTACATTTTTCTTGTGTGTGTATACAACTAACAATATTGTTTTACTGGGACTGATTTCTGTATCGATATTTCTAAACTGATAGTCAGATCTTTAATTCCTCTTTTTCCTATTGAAGATGTTGTAGATCTTAACTGCTTTAAAAAATATATAAAATCTAAAATTTGTAAATAATTTTTTTAAAGGTATCCTCCAAAAAAAGAATTTTCCCCTCAAGATGTAAGATAGTTTAATTTTTTTTTTTTTAATCCCAAATGACAAGATGTTCTCCTTACTCTCTTTCATGCACTGCTCAGTTGCTAGGATATAGTGTCCGTGGATCATCAGACTGAAGATCGGTAGCCCCCAGTCACGTGTCTCTCCTGCCTTATTTACCTGTCAGCATCCATTCTGCCAGGGCCCAGTGTCTCCTTTAATCTGGTCAGATGAGCCTGGCTCTCCTGGTTACATCCACCTGACATGGCCTCCAGGCCAGGTGGGCGAGGCTCTCTCTCTCTCAGGTTTTGTCTGTTGCTTCATCTGAAAAATGTAAATGGAGAAGGAGAGCGGGGGAGTTTAGGGGAGGGGGAGAGGGGAGGATAAGAGACATCAGCAAAGTAATTGCCCTAAATTACACACTGTCTGCCAAATGGCCATGAGGAAGGACTTAAGTGAAAATTGAACTGGGGACGCTAGGGGTGGCTTCCTGGGCACAGGGACAGGGGGAAGGGACCCACTGGCTGCTACGGAACAAAAGCCACTTCTCTAAAATCCTCAGGGTTCTTCCTCTGAAGATGCATTGTTTTGAGTCGACTGAGATCTCTGGGGTAGAGAAGAGAAGAGGAATTAATGTGACAGACTTAAACCCTCTACCTGCCGTTAATTCAGGTAAATTGACACCTTTTACACATCTGAGATATGCATGATAAGACAGAAAAAATATTTTTAAAATAATTCAACTTGTACTAAACTCCATTAAGCATGTCCCCCTATTCCATCTGTAAAAGAAAAAAGAAGAGACAGAAACGCACTTAATTTATAAAACATCTTTTATTTTTGCTCAGAGATCATCTTATCTGTCAAAGCCATGAATTTCCAATTTGACAAAGGAAAATGATGATTGGTCTCCACTCAAGTTAATTCTGGGACAGGGGCTTTGGTTTTATAACAAGAAGGAACTAACTAATCCTAATAAATCCTTCAATGGGAGAATAAGACATATTAAGGACGGGGAGGGGGGCGTTTCAAGACCAACAGATCTGGGTTTGAATCTTTACTCAGCACTCTGTGTGATCTTGTTCTCTAGGCCTCAGTTACTTGCTTTTAAAATGGGAATAATTATAACAGAGCCTTAAGGGTTAGCTATTCTAAATTCCTGAGCTCTATATCTGGTCTAACATAGGCAACACATTTAATAAACAACGCATAAATTCAGCTGAATTAAATAAATCACCATTTTAGAATTTTAAATATATTGCAGGTGTTTTTTTAATGTGGACATTCTATGATCAGTTTTAAGAGAACTTTGAACACGTAGATCCTGTGTTTACAACCTGTTTAGCTTGTTAATTTGATGTAGTTGAACTTTGAGTTTGGATGATGAGAGATGTATCTAGTCGAATGGACAATTTGGGAAGCCTAGTCCTTTGTTTCAACTGCCCGTTTGGATTCCTGGAGAGAGCCTAACAGTAAAAAATTTCTGACAGCAGCACAAAGCAGGTTCTGATGCTGAAGGAACCTCTCGGTTAGTCCCTTTAACCAGCACAAAAATATTTCAAGGGACTAGAAAGTGCCTGATAGGACTCACACATTCTGTGACATGCACTTAAAACTCTTCCATTTATAAATGAGAGCAACATAATATGTAGAAGCAAAGTGCATCAAAAAGAGGAGGGCCCTTTGAAGCAGGCATTGGCAGTGATGTAAGTATTATTAAAAAAATAATTCTCAAAGAAGTAGGTGAGGGGCACTGAGACTAAGGCTCTGTATTTGCAAATGAGACTGCACTAGGAACTTGACCTGCTCAGGCAATTTTACCAAGTTCTAAATTGTCGATAGACTACCCAGTAACACAGGTCTCTTTCTAAATACTTGTAAAGGCTTTCTCAGTCAGACACCAGGGGGCTTTCTGCCAGCTAATAGAGATTTAGGACCATAAGGTAGGCCTCACTCTAATCAGGCCCTCTGTAAAAAGACCAGCAGCCTAACTCTGGCCATCCAGAAAGTAAAGTACCATCAAAACAGCAGAGGAACTGATAGAAGCAACAATGCCTAGCTACCATTGTCAAAGAAAGATAATAACAATAAAGTGTCTAACGGGGTACAGTGGTGCATACCTATAATCCTAGCAAATCAGAAGGCTGAGGCAGAAGGATTGCAAGTTTGAGGCCAGCCTCAGCATCTTGGTGAAACCCTGTCTCAAGATAAAAAATATAAAAGGACTGGGGAAGTAGTTCCATGGTAAAACACCCCTGGGTTCTGTCAGTATCAAAGAGAGAGAGAGAGAAAAAAAAAGCAGTTCCTTATTCAAGAAGAGCCTGCTATGTGCCAAGCATGTATATTATTTTTAGTTTTATAACCACTCTGTGAGAAAACTTCTTTTTTATTCCCCTTTTATTGACAGGGAAACTAGAATCAGTTGCCCCATGTCATAGCTAGTCACTCACAAAGCTACAATTTGAGCTCAAATATGTTCCTGACTGCAAAGTCTCTGCATTATATAGACAGAATATAACCAAGGAAATGTACCATTAAGGTTTCCTCTGACACCCAGAGTTTCCTTTGCTTTGTAAGGTTCCACTGACCTAGGAGCTATTCCTTACACTTATAATCCCAGCAGCTTGGGAGGCTGAGACAGGAGGATTGCAAGTTCAAAGCCAGCCTCACAACTTGATAATGTCCTAAGCATCTTAGGGAGATCCTGACTCAAAATAAAAAGTAAAAGCGGGCTGGGGATGTTGCTCAGTGGTTAAGTGCCCTGGGTTAAATCCCTGGTACCTGCCCACCGCAAAAAACAACAACAACAACAAAAAAAAAAAACCACAACAACAAAAAACCCTCCTAACTTAAAAAATATCCTTAACAGGCACCTTTGTCACCTTTTCCTAATTGCTCTTACACCCCACTCCCTTTCTTTGAAAAATACTCGAAAGGTAATAAAACATATCATCTTTTCCCCTTCTTTCCTACATGCTATTTTAAAAATATTTAATATTTTTTATCTCTTAAAACTATTTTCTTTTGAGTCCAGAACTAAAGGTACATTCATTAGAAGCTGGACTGCTATAACAAAGGGTCTGTCACAAATCATAACATAAGTAAAACAGGAATTTCTCTCTCCTTCTCCTAAGTCTGTGGTTCACGCCTGATGGCCTATTCTGGCATCTTCTAGACCTATTTCCATGATTGTTCTGGGTGTCACCACTTCCCAGGGAGCAGGAGGAAAGAAAAGAATAAAGCCTGGCCATTGTGTTCATGGTTGAGGTGACCCAGCAGTGGCACACATGGTTTCAGTTCCCATCCCTCTGGCTCGAATGCAGTCTCATGGGTGCACCTCGTTGCAAGAGAGACTGGGAAACAGACCCTCACTGGACAGTCAAGGACACATGGACAACAGAATCTTCTATTACTAAACAGACAAGCAGGAGAAAGGGCATTGGGAAAAATAGCCAGTTCTGCCATAGTCTGTTTCTAGTTTGGCCACCAATCTGGTTCTATTAGTGAGGCGATGGAAACATTAAATACCAAGCACAAATGAGCTAGTTCTAAGCAGTGAGCTCAGTGCTGGGAATCTTTAACAAACAAATAAAACTAAGACAATCTTCAAATCAAGTTTGTCCTGTGGGCTTCTGGGATGTTTTAGACCCTTTTATTGGCAACATTTTTGTGGTCAGATCTGCATCAAGCTAGTTGGTTAGGCTGCCTGTTAATACAAATAAATATATTAGGGCAAGTTGTTTATTAAGAGCTGAGAAACGTTATATTTGTTTCCTAATTTGGGTAAATATTAAATTGATCTCAATATCCATGCCATGAAGTTAGGGTTAATTTAGAATCCTGTCCAATCTCATTTATTTTGTTTTGTTTTGCTTTCTTTTGGAGATTGAATCCAGCAGTGTTTTGCCACTGAGCTACACCCCCAGCCTTTTTTATTTTTTATTTTGAGACAGTGTCTTCCTAAATTGCTGAGGCTAGCCTCAAACTTGTAATCTTCCTGTCTCAGCCTCCCAGGTGGCTAGGATTGCAGGCATGCACCATCACACCTGACTTCCAATCCCATTTTTAAACAGATGGGGAAACTAAACTTTAGAGTAATTGAAGAACTCCTCCAAATTATCAGAGTGATCAGTGAAAAAGTATATCAAAAAGGTGTTATACCTGAAGTAGTGCCTGTTCAGTGCAAATTGAGTGAATAAGATGAATGCTAAAATATCGAATAAATGAGTAGAACAAGTAGCCATTGAGAAGACTGTAAGTAAGAAAAAGAAATGAAATCACCACCAGGCACCTTGGCACACGCCTGTAATCCCAGTAGCCTGGGAGGCTGAGGCAAGAGGACCGCAAGTTCAAAGCCAACTGCAGCAAAAACAAGGCACTAAGCAACTCAGTAAGACTCTGTCTCTAAATAAAATACAAAATAGGGCTGGGGATGTGGCTTGGTCGCTGAGTGCCCCTGAGTGCTCCCAAGTGCCCCTGTACCCCCCCCCCCAAGAAAAAAGAAAGAAATTGCCATTGACTGGTATACAGATAGATAGTTGGCACGTTTTAAAGTCACATAGCAGTCATTAAATTTTCTGAGATTTTTCTTTTAAATGGGTCACCCTGAATGAGACACTTGTATTTCATTTTCCCTGGGAACTGTTTGGGCTTTGCTTATAAACACATCGTGATGAGGGCATGAAGGGTTTCTCTGCTGAAGCTCTGCTTATTCCAGAATCCAATCAGGTCAGGTCACATACCTTGAAAACCATGAGCAGAGTCTTCAAAAGAAGCCTAGCACAACTCTTTGAAAATGTATTTTTCCTATTATTAAGACAGAGCCCTGTCTTGCTGAGCTGTTTTTCCCTCTACCTCCGTAAGTGTTTCATGAGTCACCTATGCTCAGCCTGACAGCGGGGCAGCTCAGAAGGTCATGGGCTTCTTCCTGCCTCTAAAAACCTGCACATTTCTGAAATGAGGGGTATTGTTTTGTTAGAAGAAAGCTAATTAGGTTAAGAGGTACATTAACGAAATCTGTAGTAGTCTATACACAATAAATAGAGAAAGAATAACAAGAAGAAGGAAGTCAAAACACAAAATGAAAGCTGCAGAAAGTTGAGTTTCCACACATAAAACTACCAGAAGAAAACCAGAGAGAAAAATTAATTTGCTTCTTCAGTCCTTAGAGCACTGATTTTCAACCTCGGTTTTCTAACGCACCAGGATATCCCCCAGTTATCTCATTGAATGTCCTGAAATGGTCCAAAGAATTTTCAAGATGAAATTAGTTTTATTTCATTTAAAAATAGATGGCTAGTAGCTCTTTTAGAGGAAGGGAATAAAATGAGTGTTTGGCTGCCCCCAGCCTATAAAGGTTGCAAGGTACCAGGTTAGGGCTAATGAGAGCTACACCGCCATTTTGGAATTGAAAACCTAAATATTTTTCTAAACATTTTATTCTCAAATCCCTTAAAGTTTCTTTTTAAAAGAATAAAATAATAATAACAATGGAAAATTTAAGTGCTTACTTCCCAGACTGACAGTACAGAGGGCAACAGTGTAAGTTGGAAAGAACAAGAGGTTGGGATTCATGGAAACTGACTTGGTCACATATTTGTAATTGTAATTGTAATAGGATCTTAGTTTCTTCCTGTACACAGGCAGAATAATGGCAGCTACTGACTTCTTAGGGGTGTTGTGGCATCAGATGACATAATGTCTATAAAACGTAACAAGGTGGCTACCTCATGTTATCTATTATAATGGATCTAGATTTTTTTTTATTCCAACTTTTGAGATGGAAGAGCAAGAGATGTAAATTATCCTGGTGGTGGTGGTGGCAGTGCTGGCCCCAAATGTGGAGAATGGAAAAGTCTGCCACTCTTGAGGTCTAGCAGAACCCCTACCCCCACTCCCCAACTTTCTCACCAACAGCCTGGGCAGGGAACTGTACATACCTGCTTCCTGCTCACTTCCCATGAGTGCATCTGGGATAGCAGCCTGCCCAGGCCTCAGATGTATTTCTAATGCACTTTGAAAAAGGTACCGAAAAGCATCTGAAACCAGTGAGCGCCAAATGTCTGCTGAGACTGAGGCAGCCACAGAGGAAGGATGGGAAGAGCTTTCTCTTAGGTAGGAGAGACTTAGAACCTGAGAGCATTAGAAGAGATCTTGGAAGAAACCTTAGAAGCCAACCTTATTTTGTTCCCTTCATTAAGGAACAAGGAAATTGAGGCTAAGAGAGATGAAGAGGCTTACCCAAAATCACCCAGCAAATTAGGGGCCACAATTTCCCAGAGAGCCATACTGTTCTTCTCTGTTTTGTAGATTATATATGGCTCAACATTAGGGGAAGAATTAAATTTTACCAACCTTAATAGGCTTTTCTGTCTTGATCTTCAGTGATTCAGACAAATTTCAAATCTCATCCTATTTTCCAATGGAGAAATCAAGTTCCAGGACAGTAAAGTCTTTCACTTTAAAGAAATGGGTTTTGTTTTCAGGTGAGCTTTAAAGTCACGGTGAGTGGAAGGTTGTAATAAGTCATGAGTATAAAGATAAAATCCTAACATAAGCCAAGAATTAAGGCCTGACTGAGCAATTATATATATATATATATATATATATATATATATATATATATATATATATATATATATATATAACTCCATTCAGCCTTTATCTGAAATCTTTGCTGACAAGAAGAGTCCATGATAGCCCTGTCCACGGCAAAAACTATTAAAGGTATTAATGAGCATTGCTAGTAAATTATTTGCTTACAAAAATTTTTATAGTTCTATAAAAATTCATGCCATTTTATTTCCAAAACAATCTGTTTTAGAATTATTTAAATGCATGAATATTTGCCTACCTACCCCACCCCCTAGAAACATGGAATCTCAGGATTAAAAAGGGTCATTTAGCACAACCTCTGACTCAAAGCAGAAATCCCTTCTCCAGCAGACCAGGCAGCCCTCACCTGGCCACACACTCAGTGACAAAGTAGTATCTGAACATACAACTATCTCTAATGGGAAAGAAAGCACAGAAAGAAAAAGAAAATATAAACCTGAGCACTTCCTTAGTTATCAGTTCTTATCATCTTCTCTAGCCACACATTGCAAGACTATTAAACACTTAGATCTTCAGGAGACCACTCTATGATGCCCAAGAATAATAATAATAATGATGGAAAAGAAAGTGTGCATATGTGGCTTAAAGATGTGTTTTTGCAAAACCAGGGTCTATTGAATAATAGCAAAAATAACACTCCCACTTCGAGTCCACACACTCGGCAGCACTCCTGAGTGTTTTCCTCCCAGATGCTGTTTACACGTCAGGCCAGAGGCCACTTCGCAGTGGAGTTCTAGCTGTGTTCAGTGCAAATACAGCAGTGTGGGCAAAATAAACAGCAGCATGACAGAGGAGAGTGCAAACAAGAAGCTCAGCCACACATTTCTGAGTAAAATGCCCCAGGTATGGAAGTTCCTGAGAGGTTAAAAGGTCACATGTCAACCACCTTTGTCCATTCCCTTTAAAGGGGGCATTGGGACAGGTGTTGGAGCAAATTTACTTTTCAAGCAAGAAGCTGTGGCCTTACTTAATGGATATTCTGTATTAGTCAAGATGTTTGCAGGTGATCCGACTTACTAAAAGGGAACAGTTGATAAAATTCAACGTGTTACTATGCCTCAGTCACAATTAGGACCCAACAGTATTGTTCTTGGGTATCGTAGAGTGGTCTCCTGAAGATCTAAGTGTTTAATAGTCTTATAATCTGTGTCTGGAGGAGGTGGTAAGAACTGATAACCAAGGAAGTGCTCAGGTTTATTTTTTAGAGCTCTTGAACACTGGGAAATTTAAAAAATTTCATTTTTCAATTTAAATTTTATTTTTCCAATTAAATTTATTTTTCAACACTCTAAGTTCTTTCTGAATTTTTAGCACTACCACAGGGAGTAGTATAGCAATGTTTCTAGATTGCATTTAGATCTGGTTCAGAATTTTTGACATGACTGCTGAGAATCAGTGGATTAAAAATTTGTCTCCTTGTTCTATGCCAGATCCTAGCATATAAATAGGAACAAAATTAGTTTTGTTCTCAGACACTACAGATAAGTTGGAAATAAAAGGATGAAAATGAAATGACATATTTTCCTCTTTTATTTAAAAAAAATCACATACTCAAAAGTAGACTACAAATGTGTTTTCCATAATATTCCCTGTTCCTTCAGACACACTACATAGTTGTATGTGTTATATTGATTACTTTCATTTATATTTATGAAAGAAAACATACTTGGATTTAAAAGATGTCTTGACCATTTTCTATTCTGAACAAATTATGTAATGTCTTTGAGTCTTTAAAATGGAATTAATAATGTCAATCCTCCCAGCTTATGAGACTCTGAAGTACACAAAGAACCTGGTGTCATGTAGGATACAGATATATGTTCAATAAATGGTAACTATTATTTATGGCCTACTTTATTCTTTAATAACTCTGAGATTTGTTCAGTGTCAAGTACAAAGCATTTGGACGATATTACAGATGACTTTTGAACATGAAAATATATCCACAGAGAATTTTTCTAGTGCTTTCTACATTATCACTCTGCATTGTTTAATCTTGTGACATAGATAACATACATGTTATATAACTTATAAGACACGGGAACTAGCCATCAAAGTTAGAGAATTAGAAAATCACAAGGAGCGTTCTTTTTTGAGACTTCTTAATAAAGATAATTATCAACGCTTACTATAAAATTTTCATTTACTTTATCACTAAACTTCTGCTCCCCATTTAGAATAACAGATAATTATTTTAATGCAGTATTTATGAGCATGCTAAAAGTGGCAGGGAGGGTAGAATATACGGGTGCTGGGGTTGTGAAATTATGAAGAGGAAAGCCTTTGGCTTTCCACAGTATAAACGTTTAAATGTACCCTGAATGGCATTTATTGGGAATTTAGTCAGAATCCCAATGTCTCTGGGAGTCATTTTTATTCTATGGCTAATAAATTTTTAATAAAATTGCATTTTATTAACACTTTGGAAATTTAAGTACAACAGGGAAAATTGCCTTATTTAACCTTACTGAGTTACCTGAAAAACACAATATGAGAAAATAATATTTTTACAGAAGACTGACATTAATGGTTGGTTATACTTCCCTTAAAAGCTGAATAATCTTAGATGATTAAAAAATTCTCATATGAAGAAAAAGTAAGGAAACATTTTAGAAAGTAAACAACAGTTGACAGATGACTGCTCTTTCCTTGTGGTAACCCAAAGGGGCCATCAGAAATCACCAACAAATATCTACTCAAGTATTGGTCACAGAAGAGAGTTCAGGTGATAATATTGATACGTTGTGTTGAAGTAAAACAAAAATTTCCTGCCACTGTGCACCACCAAGCTTCTCATATAAGGGACACAAATGTTGAAATAAAATGTTGAAATAAAAATATAAACTATGAAGCAAAAAAATATGTAATGCTGAAATTAAAAAAAAGTAAAAGTTGAAAAAGAGTCATATAACTAACTTGTCTAATTGTACTATTAAAATGCAGAAATATGGCATTTGTGAGTACAATAAAATGGTGTGTGTTAAAAAATTAAACACTCTAATATTTGATAAAGTTTTTGTATTTTCTTTTTAGTTGCATTTTGTGGCTGCTTATTAAATATTTTATTTTGTATTTATATATCCTCTGGGCTCTATCATTACTTTCCTGAAAAAGGATGGTGATGGTAGTTGCTTTTTAAGATTCCAACATTCTCAGAAATAATCATAAATTACTTCCTTTAATAATACCTGAATCATAAGTTCTGGGATGATAAAAAGTGATATGTTCTGTGTGGTTATATGAATGATAAACTGTCCCAGGTCTCAATTGCAGCAATGATTAGATGTTTAAATTGTGGGTTTGGGAACATTATAATGAAAAGAAATCCCCTGTGGAAATCTGTGTGCTCTGAAAGGGGCGAGGAGCTGGGCAGTGAGGGGCATTGCTTGTTTTTTATTTATTTTTTTATTAGTCATTTTATTGTTTGGTAAGGGGATGTAGTTATAGATTGAGATGGTGTTAAATAAAGCCCTCAGCAGCAGATAGAGAAATCTTTTCCTGTTTAGTTTTTCTTAGAAATCCCTTCATCTACTGCCTCTCCTGGTCCTTGCTCCCCCCTTAGACCTCCCCTTCTCAGTGCACGTGCTCGCACACACACACACACACACACACACACACACACACTCAGCACCACACACTTTGGTGTGTCTTGACTTCAGTCTTGCCTGTGCTGCCTGGGGGCTTCTAGGGCAGCCAAGAGAGATCCTAAAGGGTGTGTGAAATTGAAGACAAACATTTTTACTAGGAGTTTACAGCCATAACAAAGTAAACTGTAAGCCCTCCAGGTGTCCTTGAGGGGTAGGAACAAAGGCCTGCCATTGAAGCAAAAAGATCCTTAGAGTCTGAATTAGAAGGATCAGCCTGAGTCCTTGCTTCAAGTTCATGAGCTTGGTGAATTGCTGCAATCACTTTCTGTTTCCTCAAGAGTCAACTTGGGGGAGTCAAAACTAGTATCTCTTTCAAAGGCCTTACTCAAATATAGGATTCTATGATCCAAATATTTCCTTAACCCTTTATATTTTATTGGTTACTGTCCCATGATTTAAAAAAAAAAAAAAAAAAAAAAAAGGTGCCTTAAATGCCTAGAAACCAAGAAGTGGAATTACATTTCAAACAGACCTATGATCATTGAGTGAATGACCCCCCTCCTCATTTTTAATAATTAAAAGTTAAGAAGGCCAGGGTTGTAGCTTGCCTAGCATCTGCAAGGCCCCAGGTTCAATCCCCAGTACTGAAAAAAATACCTCCCCAATTTGGGAGGCTGAGGCAGGAGCATGGCAGGTTCCAGGCCAGTCTCAGCAACTTAGCAAAATCCTATTTCATAATGAAAAATCAAAAGGACTGGGGATGTAGCTCAGTAGAAAAGTGCCTCTTAGTTCAATCCCCAGTGCAAAAAGAAAACAAAAACAAAGAATAAATAAACTAATTAATTTAAGAAAAAGAAGACGACGATGACAATTACAAAAGGTGCCTTTAGAGCTCTCTTAAAAAAACTAAAAATTGATGGTGGTATTTTGGTTCTACTTTGGAGCAAGGGAATTCTTATTTATTTATTCGCTTGCTACTCTAAGATGTAATTCATTTTTCAAATTTAATGGAAAGTCCACCTAAGCCATAGGGATTTAATGCATAAACCATTATTAATTATAAAATTCTGTATTGTGCACTGTAGTTTACAAAACATGCTTATATGAAGGATCACACTGGCTCACCTCATGCTGTTCCTATTCTAGCAAGATACCTTTCATGCCATCTGACCAGGGAAGCTGGGACTTGACCCAGGCTGCAGAGATGCACCAGAACTCAGACATCTAGTGCTGCGTTCTATGCAAATGTTAACACGATTACACTAAAGTACTTACTTCAAGGCTGCTAGATACGCCAAGTGGCATTTCACCTGTTTTAAAGTTAAGAAGTTTATTTCACTCCTAAATTAAAGCTTAGATTCCTTGAACCTATAAAACGGTTCAAGAACTCTTCATGTTCAAGTTGAAAGTGTGGTCTATCAATTCAGAGGTTGGGAATGCCCTTTGATGAACAATATAGAACACAAGAAATAATTCATAGAAAAAGAAAAGAAGAAAAAAGAATAGAACTTTTTTTTTTTTTTTAAAGAATTCTGGAGCAATTATCTCCTGACTGAAGAATCTGGGTGGCAGGCATGAAGGGAAATAAACTATACAGGCCTGGGGCAGAGGGCGAACTCTGGTTCTGTGTCTTCCTGGCTCTTGCACATTTGGAGCCTCTGTTTAGCCATATACTAAAATGGAGTTGATATGAATAGTTAAACTTCAGAGTTGTTTATAAGCCTTAGAAATAATTATGTAAGGCACCTATTATGTAGTACTTGACAGAATAAGCATTTCCTACTGTTCATAGAATTCATTCCCTTTCAAATTGTTGTTTGGTCTGTTTTGTGATATGTTGTACAATTTAAATGTAAGAAATCAATTGTAAGGACAGGGTTAGTGAATTTAGATCATCTATGAGATCCCTTGCAACTCTGACTCCAAAATATAAATTGTAATTTGTATTTTCCGATTTGCTCCACTTATTAGCATGCTGGTTAATGTAATAGAAGAGATACTATTGACTTTGTGCGTCTGATCTGTTATCTGAACATATATTTGCCGCAGTTTTCAAAATAGAACCTGCACCCATACCTAAAGGAAAATGCCAGTCTTTATTGAAAACAGTGCTAGAAACCACTCATAGCAATAAGATCAATAATCACAGTAATAGCAATATTCATTTTTAAAGCACCTACTTTATTTCAGGCATTGTAAACAATGACATGGAAACTTGACTGCATCCTCATGACCCTGTGACAATGACAGGGATGGCTGAGACATACTGTGTATTGTACCTGTGCAGCTGAAGTGCCCCCCCCACCCCAAAGTTTGCAAAACTTTTATAAGCAGCAGGTATGTCATGGAAAATATGTTGTGATTGGTAAAATAGGACCAGAATCTTTCATTAGTCCTGGGTGACTTAAGTCAAGTTGTATCTTTCTGGGCCTGGATTTCCTCAACCAGAAGGGGGATGAGGGAAAAAACTGGAATAATCTCCTTCTACAACTAGCATTCTATGCCCCTGATCATTTCAGTCATTTTTACAGTTTGCCTGAACCAGTTGTATCTTTATAAGCATCAACAATTTTATAGGTATGAACAATGCACTTAATTCTTTTTCTTTTTTGCTTCCTCAAAACAACATAAATATCTGGTTTTTGGCTAAGAAACAGGAACAGCACAATTTTGTATGGCTATCTCAAATGACTCATAAGTAATTTCCTAATTAAGTTTTAATTATTACAGTTTAGTTGTCGAATCAACCCATCAATCTCCTTCTGATATTTAAATAGTATTAGAAAAATAAAAGCCAAGGAGAGGCATAGACTGACTGCATTCGTTCCCGGTTAACCAACATTGCAGTTCTCACAAATTCCAGCGATCAGACCCATAGGAATGAAAGTAAAGTGGGCATCAGAGATCCAATTACTGCATAGTTAAAATGTCTAAATGAGGTTTTTGAACTCTCAACTCAATCCCTTTCCTTTTTCTGAAATGACTCCTAGAGAGAGCAGCCTGCTAAGGAAAAATCTAGATATTAGGTTGATATCAGAAAGGGTGTGTGTGGGGGGGAAACAGCACCAGGAAACAGGGGTAAAAATGTCTCTCTAAATGTGACAGACATGAAAGAAAGTGAAGGAAAGTTAAAAATTACCATAGGGCAGGCAGGACACCTGCTAAAGAACCCTCTGCTGCCAGTCACAGCTGGAAAGAAAAATGAAAGAGATGCAAACAACTGTCCCAGAAGCATGGAATCATTCTTTTGTCTTTTTTTTTTCTTATGAACAATTACAGTATGCAAAAATGAGGGGGGGGGATCTCAAAGTATTAGGATGAAAATTTCAGCAGGCTCTGCATAAAAATAGCAGAGGCCTGGAAGTGTGCCTCTTTGAAAACAAGATGTGTTTGGGAGCTCCCAGCACTGAAGAAAGTGGTAATTAATGCATAGTGAATGACTTTGAATGAAGGATGAATAGGGGGCATAACAATGGGTAGGGTTTTTTTTTCCTTTTCTTTTTCCTTCTTTTTTTTTTCCTTTTTCTTTCTTTTCTTCTTCTTTTTTAGGTTAAAGCATTGAAGAAAGAAAGCTGTTAAAAGATGGCTACTGGGAGGCTACAACTTCAATGCCTATCTTGTGTGGCTTTCCTTCCAGGCTGTGGTAGGAGTTTGTTTTTCTATTGCTCTCCAATCACAATGGAGTTAATTTGCACCAATTTCATTTTTGTGCGTGTACCTCAATGTTTTCCCTTTCTGCTGGATTTTTTTTTTAATATTATTTTGGCAGGGCCTGGTCCTTTGATGATCCTTTTGAGCAAATGGTTTGCCCAAAGTTCAGATGGAGCTAGCTTCGTCTTCTTTTTCATTTACAACATCAAGAGGATTACAGAGAATAACTTTGTTGCCCAACATCAATGATATATCTTCAGGCTACTAGAAAGGTAGTTCTCAGAAAGTGTGTCTTCTAATAGTTTAGAACCTCCACAGGCTTCAGATAAAACAAGTATTAAATACAGAAAGCTCACAAGGATACCAAGGAAGGTTAAACTCACACAACCTCCTTCATCTCAAACACCTGAAATATATCTTTTTTTTTTTTTTTTTGACTGTCGAAGTGTGATCATGGTAAAGACAGCAGTAAGATCTTATATAACAGAAGACAGAAAAAGACAGAGAAGGAGTCACGTGGAGATGCACACACATATTAGTGAGAGAATACAAAAACAATATTGTCGGATGGCCATATATTACAATGAACTCAAAACTAAATATATGTGTAATTTATTTAAAATCAGATAGTATAACAGAGTGCTTGTGGTATGATTTTTTTTTCTCGTAGTGAAGTCATCTAACATAAAATTTGGGTTTGAGAAAATTTTAGGAATTCTCACAATTGTAATAGTTGCGGATGAGCAGAGGAATTCCCACATAGCCCATGGGAATACCTGGGCCAGGTCCCAGTCACATTGCAGCTGCGGCTGATACTTGAATGTGGATGACCCAGGATATCCTTCCTAACCTGTCATTTCCTCTCCCCCTTTTCCCTCAAACTAGCTTCTCTCATCTTGTATTCACAAATTCTGTGAACAGTCCTAAGGGTCCTTAAAAGGGACTGGCAACGTCACTGTGGTGACTACAACATCCCAGAATTTGGTCAGCATCTCAGTGTCATGTAATTATTTTCTTTTTAAATAGACTCAGTTTTATTGACTGCATAATTAAATACAATTTCCACTTTATACTTTTATGTGGCTTTTCACACAAATCAGTGCAAATCCAGAACAATTTCTTGGTTTGATTATGAACACTGAAGGGTTCTCGGCTGGCCTAAAAATTTGCTACATATTTCAAATGTCATTAAGGGCCTCTGTCATTTGCCTAAATTCAATAATGGAAAATCAACTCCCATTCTGTCTTGGGTTCCAAGCCCCTACAATATCAACAATCTCTGGGTTGGAAATTTCTGTCAACTGGGATGCAGAAGCATTTGAGAGACAGAAACAGACAGATAGACAGACACTGGGAAATTAGATGCAAAGAACCCAAAGAAGACAAACTGGAACATCACTTGGTACCTTCTCTCTATTGCATCCTTTCCCCCTTAGACTCACTGTGGTCTCCTTGGCACAGTCACTTACCATCCCTTTCGCCACCTGCTTTCACAACTTTCAGAATTATCAGACAGTGTGAGGATGATATTCCAAGTCATCCTCAGGCCACCAACAAAATAACCACAAGCATGGGCTTGTTCAGGTCCCTACCCTAAGAATACCTTTCAGGTTCACTTTTGTTTTCTAAGATCTATAAACCTCATCTGGGGCATTCAAGGACCCTGCTATAATCTGCCTGTGGGCCTCAGCTCATTCTGCTTTCTCTCCCTGCTCCCTGAATTTTGATCATACTGAAATAATCAAATATCCTTTCTGGGGCAGGGGGCAAGGGGTACTGGGGATTGAACCCAGGGGCACTTTATCACTGAGCCACATCACCAGGCCTTTTTATGTTTTGCTTTGGGATGGAGTCTTGCTAAATTGCTAAGGGTCTCTCTAAATTGCCCAGGCTAGCCTCGGTCCTCCTGCCTCAGCCTCCTGAGTCTCTGGGATTACAGGCATGGGACACAGAGCCCAGCAAGTATTTGATTTTTCTGAACCTAGTGTGCCAACTAACTTTCAAGACTTCGTTCATGCTGTTTCCAAGGTGCCTTTTTTTCTTCTCCTAGACTAACTGCTCAAATAAGTTCCTAACAAATGTCCTTCTACTTAAAGCACTGTTTAAAAGGAAGTTGCCCTGCTTTGATGAGATGCAGGGAAATGGGACAGTTTCTTGTCTTCTGGGGAGTATAGATTATTGTAGACCTTCCAGAACAGAATGTGGTCATTTCTATCCAAAGTCTAGAAATGTATAGCACTGTGAGATACAATTACACTTCTAGTATACTTTCCTTTAAGGTATGGAATGAATATTTACCAAGAAGGTAGTTCATACAAGGTTGCATAACCTTGTAGGCAACCACAGAAAATTTACAATGACCTTCATGTCCTCAAAAGGGGACTTAATTAAATAAATGATATATCCTGAAACAGAATAATCTTTAGCCATTGCAAGTAATTTTGCAAACTAGTGTTTAATAATACAGTACTCTCAATAAATTATTGAGTAACAAAAATACTTCGGAGTAGTATAGGTAGTATGATAATTTGATCTCTTTGTCTCTCTCCGTCTGTCACCCATGGAAAAAAACTGGGGAAAAAAGTGCTCTGGGATTATGGATGATAGCTTTCTTCTATTTCTAAGAAAAAAAAATGAACATGGCTATCAGTACTTGCAAAGACATGGAAAATCTTATATGCACACTGCTAAGTGAAAGATGCCAGTTTGAAAAGCTACCTGTGGTATAATGCCAACTAGATGACATTCTGGAAGAAGGCAAAACTATGGAGACAGCCAAAAGATCAGTATTTGGCAGAAGATCAGGGAAAGGGAGGCAAGAAGGAATAAGGGAGCACTGGAGATTTTTTCAGGCCTTCAGCTAGCTATAATGATGGATATATGACCCTAGGCCTTAGTCCCAACTGGTAGAACTATATGACACAAAGAAAGACCCATAATGTAAACTATGGACTTCATAATATTAATGTATCCATACTGGTTTATCAACTGTAAAAACATATCACATTAATGCAAGATGTTGATAATACAGGAAACTATCTTGTTGAAGGGGAAGCAAGAACTTCAGGGCAACTCTCTGTGCTCAATTTTCTGTAAATCTGAAACTTCTCTAAAAATGTTGTTATTGGGATCGAACTCAGGGTGCTTAACCACTGAGCCATATCCCCAGGCCTTTTTATGTGTTTTGAGTCTTTCTAAATTGCTCAGAATAGCCTCAGTTTTTATCTTTTATTTTAAGACAGGATCTTACTGAGTTGCTTGGGGCCTCACTAAATTGCTGAATCTGGCTTTGAATTTGCAATGCTCCTGCCTCAACCTTCCCAGCCACTGGGATTCCAAGTGTGCTCCACCATGACTACCAATATGTTTTTACAAGAAGAAAAACATTCTCCAAATAATTCCTAACATACCTTCAGAACTCAGTTCAAGCAAACACTCCTCCGTTTAGTTTTCTCTTTCATGCTTAGTTTCAGGAATAGTACCATACCAGAGGGTAGAAATGGTAGTATGTTTTTATCCCCTGGTTCCCAGAACAATGCCTGCCATAGTAAAGATTCACAAAATGCTAAGGCACAGGTGCACACACACAAACATGCAGAAAAAGAGAAAAATGAAAATATGTATGTAACAAAATACACACACTGTGAATGTTAAAACCATGTTGATTTCTCAAGTTTAGGAAATATTAATTCAGCCTTGGAAAGAACAGCTAATTTGCTTGTGAAGGATTCATGATGACTTAGGCCATTCAAAGGAAAAAAGAGCATCCTTATAATTGATCTTTCTCACAGTAGCTCTATTAGGTGAAAACATCAGCACTTCAAAGCTTAGATAATCACCAATATCTTGCCAAATGTATGATTCTTTTTTCTTAGCCTGAGCTTCTTGTACTGTCGTAGGCAGCTATTTTCCCCCCTCATTTTTCTCTTGAATATATAATTTAATGCTTTCAACATGCACGAACGTAATAAAAAATAATTTAACCTCCTAGAGTTATTAGATATGTTGCAATTTAGGAGATTAAAAAGTCACATCTTAATCTTAATTTACTTTTTCAGTTCCAGTAGCACTGAGTAAATACTGTTTGACCCCTCTCATATCACTTCTAGAAGTTATTCATATAAATAATAAGAGTTTTATAGGAAAGAGTAGCGACAGGAAACACAACCAAAGAAATAAATTTCTGTTGTGGCTTTAAAAAAGAAATATCTGTTATGTGCCATGGTCCTTTATCATTTCATTTCAAGAAGAAAAGGCATATCATTAATTGCATTCCTTCTCTGGTTCCTTCTATTGCAATTAATGTATTACTTTTAAGCATCAGGTAGATAGCATGGATTGTAAAGATGGTCCAGTATTTTGGACTCTTTTCATTATTTTGCTTCTAGTCGTACTTTAAGTCTCTGGTGTCTTAGCTCTACTGAGACCTGGCATTTTCTTTGTGTGGGAGAGGCAATTTAATCCATTTTTTACTGTCTGCAAACAGACTTTCAAACAAAACTCCAACTCTTTGAATGTGCCCCAAGGATTCCACCAAACCTGTAATCCTCCACTCTTCTGGGGCTGTGGAGGGTGGTGACAGGAATAGAGCTGGCGCCAACTAGGGAGTCTCATTAGTGTTTGTGATTTTGATTTTTGTCACCACTCTGCTCTGTGACCATTTCAAAGTTGGAGCAATAACTATCCTCACATCTCACTGTACCCTCTCTTAGCTCCTCAGAATCCAAGCCCCAGGGGATGTCACCAGATGTGCTTTCTCTCACAGAGCCAGGGGGGGCCCTGCTCTTAAAGAGATGAGTGTTCAGCATTTGGACGTTGGCAGCTTGAGTGGGCTGCAGCAAGCCAGCTCCACCATGGATGTCATCCAAAAGTTCTAGATGGTTCTAGATGACTACTTCCAGGAAGAGAGATCTGGGGGCATGCAGGGCCCACAGGCAAAGTGTGAACAAATATGGACTGAGAAGGAAAGATGAAAGAACAAATGACTCTGGTGTCTCTCTCTGTGGGAAAATTTCATTTAACGATTGGGAAAATAGTAAATTCTAAAGGTAGTCATTTGAAAAGAACAAGGTCAGGGGAGTCCAAGAGACCAGACAAACAACATGGCACAAGGGGCCGCCATGTTCTGGGAAAGCAATCTCATTCAGTCTTCACACCTGTCTAGACACTGGTATTCGATTTTATAGATGAAGCAACTCAGGTCCAGAAAGATCAAGTGGCTTCAACAACCTTTTCCAGATCAGGACTGTCTGATATCAAAATGACTGCTCTTGGCTCAGGCTGGCTTTCAGCAGGAACTTGAAAGGATTTACTCTGATAAACTGTGAAATGTCTGTCTTTCCTCCCCACAAGGTACTGTACACCCTCCTCTTTTCTGTTGAGTTTGCAATTAACTGTTAGTTTCAAATGTAAGAAAAGTTTTTAAAGTATTTAAAATGTAAATATTTAGGGGTGGAATTTAATCCTTTGATGAGTTTGTGGGAACCAGTACTCAGAAGGCATATTTGAATTTGTGAGTTGAGATGTTTCTTGGACACACATCTCCATTTACTGAAAAAGTATAACAAAAGCTTTGCTGGAACACATTCTTCCAGCCCGACCTACTCTTTGGGAAGAAATATCAAACTCGCATTTGCTAATCCTTAGGTTTAGTTGGGTGAGATTAACCTTTTTACCATGGCCACGGCTAGCACCTGCATGTTCCCTTAAACCTGGACAGAGGAAGTCACCAGAAGGAAAGACTCTTAACACCATGGGAAGAGCAGAGTAGCAGTTACCTCTTGGTCTAAATCCTACTGAGTCTTTAAACAGTAACTTATCTCTCTAAGCTGCACCCAGTTGTATTAATGTGAGAATATAAGAGCACTTTTCACCTGCTCTTTTTATTTACTTTATTTTTCAGTGGAAGGGTCATGTGGGTGAGTCTATGTAATGACACAAAAACATGTTTTTCACAATCAGACAGGAACACTTAGGATATTTAGTGGATGTGGTGATGTTGGTCTGAATGGCACTTCTTTTCTGTGGTTGACAGATGTGGCAATGCCTGTAAAATGAGAGATAAGTGTGTTCTAGCAATGCCACTCGGTTGAGAGACGTAAGTATGGAAAATTGCTTCACTATCATTCATGATTCAGATCAGAGGAACTCATCTATATGTCCTTTAAGATTCAGGTACACGGAAGTAACTAAGGTCAGATTCTAATCCTTTGAAAAGAATGAGACTAGGTCTCTGCAAATAGTAGCACAACCATGAGAAAAGCTGTATAGGCAGCCCTAAGCCCAAGCAGCTTATGTCTACATTTACAAAGCACTCATATGAGCCAATTCCAATTCCTTTCCTTGAGTTTTCATTCCTTTCACATTTCACATCAGCTTCTTCCAGGGGAGTTAAGTTTATTAAATTGTTCACATATTTTATAGGTGTACATATACTTTTTTTTTAGGGCAGTACATATTATTACAGTTTTTCAGAACTCTTTCTCATATATAGGAATGACAATCCTAACCTTTAGTGAGTGACTACTATGTGCCAAACATTCTCTTAATCATTTGACACGAACGGTCTCAATTAATCCTCAGTCCTATCTTACAGATGAGGTAACTGAGGCACAGAGAGGGTAAGGAACACATTTTTGCTTTGCTGTCTAAACTTTATGAGATGACAAAGTGGTAGAGCTGTGGTCCAAACACAGGAAGTTGAAACCCAAGCCCAGACTTTTTGCCACTTCACTATATGACTATGGTTATATAATTAAAGAACAAAGGTAAATAAATGAATCAGAGGATGTAACAGTATGTATTCAAGACATGACTCTATCCCTTAAAGTTCTCCTCTTTTCTTCTTCTCTTTACATTAAAATATATATATTATTGTTTTCTCCATTTGAAGAGGCATTTCCCTGATAGGTAACCAATTTAAAGATCAGGCATTCAGCAGGAACATCACAGCCTGCAAGCCACCTGGAGTGGGATTGTGTCCCAAATTTGTAAATTGCAAATCCACGCCTGCCTCTGCTCTGCTTCTTCCTTGTTATCAGTTCTCCAGAGAAAAATCAGAGTCTGGGGAAGGGACTCCTCGTGGGAGCTGGAGTTCTGTTTTGTCCTCAGTGATATTTTTTTTTACTGTATTTGAAATCCCAAGTAGAACAATTATTTTTATATGAACAAATCTTGCCTCGATAGCTGTCCATCAAGACAGCACACTTTACCACTCCTCAATATGAATTTCTCAAAAAGTCTTATCCTGAAGACACTCACAAGGAACTTAGCCCGGACCTCCTGTCAACCCCAATCTCTGCAGTCACCCACTGTTTCAAGCCTGGATCTTAATGTTTTATCCTAAGTTATACCTAAGACTAGAGGACAGGGAATGAAATTAGGCTTGTTTCATCATGGAACAGATTAATGATTTAAAAGAGCTGTGATCTGTGCTTAGTACAAGTTCTTAAAAATATAGGCAACAGCATGAACTGTTATTCATCATGCTTCATGATCGAATTATTTGGGAATATTTGGCCCATTCAATAAAAAAAAAAAAGTGAGGCTATTTGAGTGCAGGTTGCAAGTAGAAAGACTGTCAGGGAGGCTTTCCCTGGCAATATACTTTAATGAGATGGCATTGAGAGAAGATGGTTAGAGGAACAAAGTCAGGTTTGTTGTGAGGCCTTCAGTAACCCAAGAAGCCGCAGTGCTCGGGGGCAGAGGCTGTGGAGAGGGTAATTGCAGGCAGCCCCAATCACACACCCACTACACAGAAACAACTGGCTATTGACGGCCCCCTTCGATGGAGGGGCGGAGGGCCAGGGAGGCGGGAAACCACCGCAGATAACTCAGAAATGATTTCTGGTTGCCTTTCCAATGCATTGTATGTGTCTATTGCTAGGGGGAGGGGGGAATCAAAAAGAAAACAGACAAGAACCAGGAGAATACAGCAAGGAAGATTTCACAAAACTGTGGCGGGAAAAGGAAAAGAAATGAGTGAGTCCTCTTTCAACTCCACTGACTTAAACCTAAGTCATGAAAAGTTTTGATTTGATCTAGATATTTCTACTGGACTCATTTGAAGGTTTGTGAGTTTCAGAGAGCTCTGTCATCCAGGGGAAGGATGTCCATGGCTGCGGATGAGGAATCCTAGGGGTTAGTGGTGGATCACGAATCTGCTCAGTTTTGTATTGTGGGGATTCTCTACATGAAAACCAGACCCTTCGAGGGCATGGGAACTGTGGACTCCAGCGCTACGGTGGCTTCTTGATTGTTCACGTCCTCCCAGAGACCCTGATAAGGATGGCATTAAAACTCCAAAGTCATATTGAATTACAAGAAAGATGAAGATGAAACACGGAGAGTCCAGGAGCTAAAAGATGGACAAGCGGTGTGAAGTGACCATCTTTCAGGTAGATCCCATTAGCATGCTTGATTCAAAGGAAGAGAGAATAGAGGGAGAAACCAAAGAGGTGCTTTCAACAGCACTGGGCCGGGGTCATTAAGTGGCAACTGCTATTGAGGAAAAAATCCTTCTATGTCAAGCCACTAAGCAGAAAAAGTTGGGAGTTGATCTAGTGGCAAGAATACTCCAGAAATAGGATAAAGTTGCTGGAGTTATTAGGGCTTAAATGGAGATAACGAGGAATAATTTTGATGAGCACAATCATACGTGATTGATTTTTTAAAAAAAGAAAAATCCTCTGATCTTGATTACACAGTTTGGTATATAAACCACCTTCCCTTTTTAGAAAGCTTAACCCCTCCGAATATAACTCAGCTCATGTTTCAAATTAAGTTATGATGCCTGATTGAATTCAAATGAAACATAAAATAACAAACGTATGCTCTTGGTACTCAGGGACTGTAGTGTATTGGTATTTTCTATTGCTCCAATGTGCTTAATATAGCAACTTTGAACTAGGGGGTGATAAGTAAATCCATTGATTCACTTGACTGAATTGACACTTGTGATTCCTCTTTAAATATCTGATCATTGAAGCCATGATTTCCACCATTATCTTTTGATTCAACCAACCTTGCTGTATTTCATAGACACTTTACATCTCTTAATTACTTTCCCCCAGAATTTTATATTTTCCCTTCTCCTCCTTCTCCTCCTCTTTCTCCTTAATTTGATGGTATCTCTTTGGTTCTTCTTCTGCCTCGGTGGACTACCCTCCTTTTGGTTTCCTTTCAAGTTCTGCCTCTCTCAACCCTTCTATGTCTCTATTCTTTGCTAACCCTTATTCTCCAATTAATCCTAAATCTGTACCTCCATCATGGAGTGGCCCAACAACCCACTAGAAATCTGTGACTTGCTGTCCTAGGGTACTCCATATTCAACTTTCCCCATCAAACCTCTTACATTTCTACCTTGATAAATGGTCCAACATCTATCCAAGTAACCGAGGCTGGCACTTGGCAGTCATCTTGGATTTCTCTCTCCCTGTTCCCTTGTTGTTCAATGGCTAGTTCTCCTAGATGTCTTCCCAGCCTGACCATTTCTCCCAGAGTCCAGCCTTATATCATTTCTCTCCAAACAACTAAAGGACTACCCTCTTGTTTAGCTCAGCTTCCAGTTTTCTATCTCTCATCTAGTCTCAATTCTGCCTCCAAAACGATTCCTTTAAAACGAAATCAGAGGCTCGACCAACAGAAGGGGCATAATTGCAATTTCCAAGAGAAAGACCCCAGGGCACCATGTGAACCTCAAATCAAGCTACTGGGTAGAGTTTGCTACTCTAGGAACCAATGTCACTCCTGATCCCCACTTCTTTCCCCCATGCAAACCAGTTTGAATTGGTTTTTTTTTGTCATTGGCAACCAAGAGACTTAAGTAAGCAGTATTCATACAGAATAAAAATCAGACATCCTCCCCAGGTAGACCAACCTTGCTCTCCACCTTTCACTCCCGGCTTCAATGCCCCCAGCCCAGCACACCCTCATGCCTCCACAATCCAGATCTCTCCCCTCATTCAAAATCCCACCTCTTCTTCATGCTGCCTGTGCAAATCCTCCTTCAACTCCTTCAGACTGAAGCAGACGAGTAAAATGCCTGCCCTCAGTAGGACCACTTACAAAGGCACCCCAATCGCTGGATGATGTCATCACCAGAATGACCATCTGAGGACCTTCAACAGCATTTGAGTAAAAGGCACCAGCAGGACAAATTCAGGAGAGAACTTTCCTCACTGTCAGGAGACATTCTGCACTCTCAGGACCTTTGGAGCTGCCTTCCAAGCAAGGGATACATGGGGTAGTGCTTTGAAGTGAGAAGACGCTTGGTAAACATGAGGTCAAATAAAAAGAAATCTGTGATTCTGTGACAAAGAAACCAGGAGAGAGTGGGGGCAAGAGGTCTTCTCTCTTACATGTTTCTGCAAGCCAGTGTTCCTGTTTGTTTATTTTAAAGTATTACCAAAGAGGAACTGTATACACAAAACACACCACTAAATTTCCCTAAACAATTAGTGACTTCTCTTCATTTCTTCCTTCCTCCATGTCATTGGTTGTACCCATTTATTTGATTTCCATACTGGTACTTTTGAGAAAAAGTCATTTCAGAATGCAGTATAAAACCATCTTTTGCACACCCAAGAGCTGATGTTCTATCTCCTGGGTCCACACATCTGCAGTCTTCATTATAGAAAGGTGGGGCAGAAAGGCAGGCCAGTTGGCCAGATCCTTTGCATGTACTATTTAGTTTAATCCGCACAACATTATTATTATTGTATGGGTGGGTATTCGTAGAGGGAAACTTCTTACTCTTTCCAGAATGACCCCCAGACAGGTTAGGTCTCATTGAGTTTTGACAGCACGAAGAGGGAGAAGAGTGTAGTGGTTAAGAACTTCATCCAAGGGTGGAATGATGGGTTAAATCCTAGCTCCACCCTTGACCAGCTGTGTGACTGTGAGTGAGTTGCTTAACCATTCTGAATCTCGGATTTGTCATCTGCAAGATGAGCGTATTAACAGTACCCACATCACAAGGTTATCCTGTTGATTAACTGAATTAATATTTGAAATGGGCTTAGAAGAGAGCATGACACTTGGCTACAATATTTTTTTAAAGCAAAATAAATGTTGCCCACACATCATCTCTCATCTTTTCACAGAATAGCAAGGCAACCCCCTCAATTCAGCCGGCATTTAAATCCAAGATTTCCAGGTCAATCTTATAAAAATATCATCAAACCCTTTAAACCCTCTGAGTGTTGACTCTCTTTGCAGATCCCACAAGGATAACCAATGTAAGTCTAAGTCCCAAGATAGAACCTCTAGGAGGCCAACCATCCGTGGTACTCCTTTTATTCCCGAAAAATTCAAAACATGAAAAACCCAAACATCCTCTTGAAGAGTCTAATGTGGGAAAAGAGATGTCAAGAAGGAGAAAGTAAGCCAAGATTACTTTGATGATGTACCATCTGCATGAGTGCACTAAGGATGTTGTACCAAGGATGCTGTTGACTTTTCCAGGTTCCTCAGGAGAGAGTTTGGCATTTGACTAGTGATGATTTCCCTGGGAAGGAAGTCAGCTTTTGACAGACTTGCTCCTTCACCTTGTGGACAAGGAAAAAGGAACTTAGAGAGATAGAGTGATTTGTTCAGTATCACATACCAGACTAGGTCAAGGGTGTGACCTGGGACCAGGGGTGGAATGTGTGAGTTGACTGAACATCACTTGGAAATTTTGTCAACTATTTCCCCAAAGTTAGGACTTTCCTGTAAGCCAGGCTTTATGAAAAGAAAACTACTGTTCATCTCTTGACATACCTAGGTACCTGCAAGTTAATTAATAACATCATAATGAAAGGAAATTTTACCCAATAGGATGGTCTGGGATGAGAGAAAAATATATATATATCCAACATTTCACATCAGGAATTCTTGGTGACAGGTATGGCAATGACTCACCCCAAATGCCAAGACAAATATGAAGAATGACCAGCAAGTCACGCTGGGCAATATCCTGGTAATGGGAAAAGCCTTGGGTAACTGCAAATTTCGTCATGGAACTACAGAAAACAAACTGGTCCTGCAGGTCCTGGTACCTGGCAATCCTTCAGTTATTATAGATGTCCTCCAAACACCAAAGAGCTCCATCAAGACATGAACATGTATTCTTTTCCCCCCTGGTGGGTCTCAGACAGTTTGGAAAATGAACACATCGGTTTATGCCCGTCTTTAAATATTAACAGTGCGGTTATCTGATAATTGTGCATCGTTTCATCTGGAAGAATTAGGGAAGACTTTCTTCTTCTGTTGCTCAAATGGCCCACTTTTTAGAGGATATCACATATAAATAAGTTCTATTACTTACAGCAAGCCGCAGACTTTGTTTGGCTACAAAGAAGCCTAGCAAAATTCTAATTTCAGTCAGAGTTTACTGAAAGGACAAGCAGATAATATTGTCTTCGCAATGTCATTAGCTAGTTTCTTTTACTGGTTATCATGACACAGAAAAGGACTTTCCTTAATAATAGAGTTATCTAATTTTTTGGAATTCTATGGAGTTCTGGCAGATGACTGCACATATAGGTACTTGCAAAGGACAGGTACAATGGCAGTAGACAAAGAATACTCGCCACTGTCTAATGGGAGGAGAGCACTAGTTGATTCCCAAGCTCTGTTGGTCCCCAGTGTGTTCCTGGAGGTCATGAGTCAATGAGACCACCTTTGACAGCAGCATGATGGCAAGAGGAAAGCACAGATTGTTCAGCATGGGAAGTGGGGCTAATGTTCTAACTCCGATGCCCTTAGCTGACTGACCCTGGGCAGGCCCCTCTGTCTCTCTGTCGAAACTTAGTTTGCTCATCTGCAAATGAAGATACATAATCAATTTTACCATATTGTTTTGATATTCCACAATAAGAAATATATGTGTAAAATCCACAGCCTCATGAGGGACACGTAGTATGTGTTTTATGAAAATCCGCTGAATACAAATCTAAAGATGCTTTATTTTTATTTTGAACTTGGTACCACCTAATAAGTACTGTAAGTTGTCTTACCTCTGTGTCCTATCTGGGTTGTGAATTTTCTATAATCAAACTCAACAGTAGGTTTCACTTGGTAAAAGACTTGTTTCCGTAATGTCACTGGTCACCTCCGAATTTAGTTGGTATGTGAGTTCAGATTGTGAGACTTCAAATAATCTAAAAGAAGCTATCTTGTTTGCACACAAATAGCTAAACTATAAAATTGCTTTATCATTAGAAAATGTTAATGAAAGACTAAATTATTCTGTTACCTGCACAGAAAACATTTAAAATATCTAATCCCAAGTCCTTTAAAACTAAATGTGCATTTTCCATTATTATATTTTAAAATCACTATTTTGATGAATAAATAATTTTTGAAAAGTTAAAATAACACATCAGTGCCCCTAAGTGAAAAATAGGTCCTCCTATGTTCTCTATCTCCCAATCCCATTCATTAAAAGTAAACATTATTGGGTGTGTTCATTAAGCCAAATCTTTTTCTATGCATGCACAAACAAGTAGATTACATAGATATTTTAACATAAAAAATGAAATTTTATCAAGCATATTGTTTCACAACTTCCTCTTCTTTATGTGATAACACACTGTGGGCATTTGTATGGATCTCTGTCACTTAACAGTGACTGTGGGGCGGTCATTAGAAAGCACTAGAAGACACCCCCACTGGAGTCTAGCTTCCATTATGATGCATGTAATAAATTCTCACAAATTTTAAAAACACCCATCTAATGAGGCAGAAGGGTGAGCATAAACTCATCAACTGGAAAACAGGTTGGACTGACCAAGCCAGGCTTCCTTTTGAGGCAGAAAAAAAGGAAATCTAAGCCCAGCTGGCAGGCAGAACTCTCAAGCCATGTGTCAATAAGTTGTGCTTGAAAGAAAGAAAGAAAGAAAGTGAGGCGGGGGAAGGAAAAAGAAGAAGGTTAATGTTTTCTAAATAGCTACCATATATCAGGCTCAGGGCTGGCCCAAGTGCAGTTCTCTCCAAAATTGTGAGAGGCTCGCAGAATTGCCCTGGGTTTACAAATAAGTCAGACACAACACCTAAATCTAAATCTAAGATCCCCACTCCTTCTGTGGTATCAGGGCAGGATGCCATGCATGCAAAGCACTGATTTCTTTTTTTATTAGAGCTTTATAGTTATACATAGTAGTTGGGTTCATCCTGACAAACTCCTACATGCCTGGAAATTGATTTCAGTTCATGCTCCACCCTTTTCCTCCCCCTTTTCCCTCCCCCACCCCTTCTTCTTCCTCTACTCTGCTAGACTCCCTTTCACTTGTCTATTAATTTATATTTGATTGGTCCTTTATGTTATCTTATCCCCCCCACTCTCGTTTATTTATTTTACTCTAGATTCTGCATGACAGAAAACATTCAAACTTTGAGTTTGACTACTTTTGCTTAGCATGATTTTCTCCATTTCCATCTAGTTACCACAAATGACATAATTTCATTATTTTTTTATGGCTGAGCAGAACTCCATATATACTACTGGTCTTAATTTCTTTTCTTATTCACAATTTCTTAATCTATTCATCTATTGACTAGCATCTGGACTGATTCCATAATTTAGCTATTGTGAATTGTGCTACCATAAACATTGAGGTGGCTGTGTCGCTGTAGTAAGCCAATTTTAGATCTTCTGGGAAAATACTAAGGAATGGAATAGCTTGATCATATGGTGGTTCCATCCCTAGATTTTTGAGGAATCTCCATTCTGTTCTCCAGAGTGGTTTTACTAGCCTGCGGTTCCACCAACAATGTACAATTGTACCTTCTTCCCCACAACCTCGCCAGCATTTATTGTTGTTCATATTCTTGATCATTGCTGTTCCAGCTGGAGTGAGATGGAATCTTAGTGTCGTTTTGATTTGCATTTCCTTGACAGCCAAAGATGTCGAACATACATTTCTTGGCCATTTGTGTTTCTTCTTTTGAGGAGTTTCTGTTTAGTGCTTTTGCCCACTTATTGATTGAGTTATTTGTCTTTTTGGCATCAAGTATTTTTAGTTCTTTGTATATTCTGTATATTCATCTCCTTTTGGAGGGGTAGCTGGCCAAGATTTTCTCTCTCTTCATGGCAAAGCACCCATTTCAATGCCTAATGAGTCAGGGTTGTTTAGGGAACATCCAGTCTCTGAATATAAATCTATATAAATATGATATAAATTTGTGTTGAAGTATTTTTGTATCTGAAATGAGACACATTGCAGGAAGAAAGTTTTTCTTTAAGACTTGTTACCAAATGTCATTCTCCCATCAATCTCAGCTAAGTGGGAGGGCCACATTTGGTACTGGCTAAGATGTGACATGATAGAATTTTTGTTAATTTTTTATTTGCTCTTTTTAGTTATACATGACAGTAGAATGTATTTTGACATATCAAACATACATGGAGTGTAACTTTCCATTCTTGTGGTTGTACATGATGTGGAGTTACACTGGCTGTAAATTCATATGTGCACATAGGAAAGTTATGTCTGATTCATTCACTGTCTTTCCCACTCCCATCTCCCCTTTCCCCTGTTTACCTCCATTTCCCCCTGTCCAAACCAATGAATCTTCATTCCTCCCTCCCCCCAACAATGCTGCCTATTGTGAGTCCACATCCGCATATCAGAGAAAACACCTGGTCTTTGATTTTGGGGATTGGCTTATTTCACTTAGCATGATAGTCTCCAATTCCATCCATTTATGGGCAAATGCCATAATTTCATTCTTTTTTTATGGCTGAGTCATATTCCATCATATATATGTACCACATTTTCCTTATCCATTCATCTGTTGAAGGGTACCTAGGTTGGTTCCATAGCTTAGTTATTGTGAATTGAACTGCTATAAGCATTGATGTGGCTGCATCACTATAGTATGCTGATTTTAATTCCTCTGGGCATACACCAATTAATGAGATAACTGGATCAAATGATGGTTCTATTCCAAGTTTTCCGAGGAATCTCCATACTGCTTTCCAGAGTGGTTACACCAATTTTCAGTCCCACCAGAAATGTATGAGTGTACCTTTTCCCCCACATCCTCACTAACATGTATTGTTACTTGTATTTTTAACAGTTGCCATTCTGACTGGAATAAGATTAAATCTCATTGTAGTTTTAATTTGCATTTCTCTAACTGCTAGAGATGCTGAACATTTTTTCATATATTTCTTGAGGGATCATATTTCTTCTTCTGTGAGGTGTCTATTAAGTTCCTTTGTCCATTTATTGATTGAATTTTTTGGGGGGGGTATTAAGGTTTTTGAGTTCTTTGTATATCCTGGAGATTAATGCTCTAACTGAGGTGCAGGTGGTCAAAATTTTCTCCCATTTTGTAGGCTCTCTCTTTACATTCTTGATCGTTTCCTTTGCTGTGAAGAAGCTTTTTAGTTTGATACCATCCCATTTATTCATTAATGATTTTACTTCTTGCACTTTAGGAGGTTTTTTTTTTGTTTTTGTTTTTGTTTTTGTTTTTGTTTTTTTAAGGAATTTGGTTCCTAAGATGACATGATGGAGATTTGGGCCTACTTTTTCTTTTAGTAGGTGCAGGGTCTCTGGTCTAATGCATAGGTCCTTGATCTACTTTAAGTTGAGTTTTGTGACATGTTTGAATTAAAACAAAAAAAAAACAAAAGAAAAAGAATTTATCACAATTCTACATGTTTATTTATTGTCCAACTCATAGCTGTGACATAGGAATCTTGGCTCTCCAGCCTTCCTGTCCTAACAGCCCAGTAAGTATTTAAACCTCCAGTGAGTCAGAAATATGTGAGTTGAAATTCCACTGAACTCTACAGTAAGAAAGTGCCTGTGTCAGCTTTTGCTAAGCTCCCACTAAGCACTCTGCTGAGGTGATTAATCAGGGGAGTTTGCTCACTGACACGTTCTTACAGGTTGGGCAGGTCCTTGTGCAATGATCTGAGGAGCAGCTCTTGACCCACAACAGTGACAAGGTGATCAACAGTGACACTTGTACAGGAGCTGGGTCTGCTTTCCTCAAGCCTTTATTCCAGACCCACAAAGAGAGCCTAGAATCCCCAGGACCCTCCAGAAGTACCTGAGAAGTGAAAGAGGGAATAAGTGAACAAACTCAAACCCAACAGGGAGTTCTAAGTCTCATGTCTGCTCTGGGTGGTCATGTGTCCACAAGCAAGTGTCCAGTCTCCCTGGCTTTCGTTCATTATCGATGAAATAAGAATGTTGGGCGATTTCCAAAGTTCTTTTCCTCTCTTAGCTTCCTTTCTCTTAATTTCTATGCGAAAGGACGTGTTCCCAAGGAATCTTTGACTTCTCCCTCTGTCGTTCTGTCTGTCTCTCTCACAGCGACATTTCCTGGGGACAAGTCTCAAATCTAACTTTCTTTTAATTCTCTCTTTGTAAATAAATTTGTAATGGTTATGTCAATTTCTATCAGAAATAGGAGTGAAAAACCTTTAGAATTTATGAACTAAACACTGTTAACTCTAATGGAAGAATAAGTTTGTGGAAGGGATCCCAACACTAACATAATTCTGCCTGAAATTCTATTAATAGGAACAATTTTGTAAGAACCACTTAATAGCTTAAATCCAAACACCTTGGAGAAGAATAATCTAAATAACTCATACTAAAGTATTCTTGACTGATAGCAACTTCTTTATTCGGGTAGGTTTTTATTATGAGATAACAGGAAGGAGGAGGTGGAAGAGGAAATGGTACAAAACACAAGGATACTTGAAGAAAAGAATGAAAGGATGACTTAGAGTTAAGTTAGAAAGTAAAAAAAAAATATGATGCAAATTCTTAAAAATTGAGTGTTACTGATGAAGAGCGGAATCCTTTGAAAAAAAGGTTTTTTTTCACTTTTCCTTTTTTCCTCCTGTTTATTTTTTCTTTGAAATTCTCAGTAAATCAATGCATACTATTGAGAGTTACAATTCTGCTTAATTTTTTTTAAAAAAAAGCACCTTAGAAAATATAACCCCCAAATTTTCCTCCTAGCTTCTGCTCATGCTTAAACTGCTAAATTAATTGTCTTTAATAAACTAGCCCTTTGCCTCCTAAGCAAACACAGTTCTTAATTGTACCCAGTAAAACTCTTGGTTTCCAATACTATTCAGCCAGTATTTAAATGATCTTAGGTAGAGAACTGATTTGGAGACCAGAGATTTCATTTATTTTTTTAATTTTCTTTCTTTTTTTTTTTTTTAATTTCTAAGAGGTTGCAATGCTAAGGTTTGTTTGTTGAGAGGAGGAGGTTTTAGGAGTAGACATCCATCACGCCTACAAACCTGTCTACTCCAAACCCCTGGAATTTCACTCACTTTCGTATTTCAAAAGTATTCATTCAGATCATATTCACTTTTGAAAAACCGTGCTTAAGAAGTATTTATTTTCTCATCTGGGTGCTTTGGCAATAACAAAGGACTATTCTTTTAGAAAGGAAACAAATTCTTCAAAGTATCCAAAATTTTCCATGATTAGGTTACAACCAGATATAACAGAAATAAATTCTAAGGGGAATTCAAAGCAGCATCCTATAGTTTATAAGTGAGCATGAATTTATCTATAGTCTCTGGGAATAGGACTAGTACTGCTAAGTTTTAATAGCAAAAAACGAAATCCATTTTAAGAGATCTGATGCGTGACAGAAGCCAGAGGTCAATTCAGAACTACCACCAAACAGCAAATAATCAAGCATGCAAAATCATGGTCCCCACTATGCCAAGGCTTCTGTCAAAGCCAGCCTCCTCTTTCTCAATAGACACTAAAACATATCTGGCTTCATTTATACTGATGAAGAAAATTACAACCTGAATTATTTCACCTGTGATCCTTGAACATTGTAGGACCTCAGGAAGTGGTTTCATAGCTGGTAGAACAATGTTATCCAAACATTTTGATCAATGCAAATATGCATGGCAATGAAGTAGGTTTCTGTGTCACAGATTCTAAAACCTCTTGACAGAGTATATTATTGGGCAGAATTAATTTAATTGCACTTATTAGGAATAAATGTAAAGTCTGATACTTGAGTTAAAAAGAAAAGAAAACCTGTACCAACAACATGAGAGAGGGTATTTTTTTTTTAAAGGGAGAATTGAGTTGACTTTGATGAGTTAAAAGTGTATAATTACTTACAATAAGTGAATGTAAACTTAGTTTGTATTATTAGAAACATGGTCTCCAAGGCAGGGAGGTCTCCTGTTATGATGGCTACAGTTAAAAAGACAAGAAATAGCAAGTATTGATGATAGTGTAAAGAAAAGGAGTCCTTGTCCACTGTTGGTGAGAATGGAAATTCCCACAGCCATCATGGAAAATGGCATGGAGACTCTTTGAGCAAATTCTAAACAGGATTACCACATGACTTAACAGTCTTTTTGCTGGTGATATACCCAACACATCAGTACTTCCTATAGACATTTGTACTCCCATGTTCATTTCTGCATTATTCACAACAGCCAAGATATGCAAACAACTTAAGTGACCATTGATGAGTGAATGGCTAAAGACATTGTGGCATATAAAAACACACATACACATGTGTGTGTGCACGTGTGCGCACACACACACCCAAGTGTAGTGGTGCATGCCTGTAATTCTAGTGACTCAGGAGGCTGAGACAGAGGGATAACAATTTTGAGGTCAGCCTGGATAACTTAGTGAGATAGTTTCTCCAAAATAAATAAATAAATAAAATGGACTGGGGAAATAGTTCAGTGGTAGGGCACTTGCCTACCTTGTGTAAGCCCTGAGTTTGATTCTCATTACTGAACAAACAAAAAATTTATATTAAAAAAAAGGAGATACTGTCATTTGCACGAGTTGTGGATCAACCTGAGACCATTATGCTGCATGAAATAAACCAGGCACAGAAAGAAAATGCTACATGATCTCACTACCATGTGTAATCTAAAAAAAAAAAAAAAATTCAAATACTTAGAAATAGAGAATAGAGTAGCAGTTACTAGAAGCAAGGAGGAAATGGGAGATGTTAGTCAAAGGGTAGAAACTTGCAGTTATGCACAATAAATAAATCAGGAAATCTAAGGTACCATAAGACTCTAGTTAATAACATTTATTGTGTACTTAAAAGGTGCTAAGACAGTAGATTTTAGGTACTCTTGACACACACAATTATATGAGGTAACAGATATTTTGTTTGAGTGTACATACATAGAAGTGTTTTGTTGTTGTTGTTGTTTTGTTCCTATTAAACTTCTCTAAATTGCCCATCTCTAATTGTTTGCTTCTCCATGCCTTCACCAACTAGGTATTTTCAGTGTTTTTTTTTTTTTTCAGTTGTAGATGGACACAATACCTTTATTAAGTATTTTTTATGTGGTGATGGGAAATGCACCCAGTGCATCACACATGTTAGGCAAGCACTTTACCACTGAGCCACAGTCACAGCCCAATTTTTAGTATTTCATATGGGCAGAATTGTATTTCATTATTGTTTTAATTTGTATTTCTTATTTGGTGAGTGAAGTTGAATATTATTCCAATTACATTCCTTTTTTTTAATAAACTTCCTGTGTAGATATTTCACTAATAGGAAATCGGTGAAGTATCTACAGACTGTTTATCTTTATTTATCTAGATTATCAATCAGATTATTTATTTTTTCTTTATCTTTGTAATTTCTATGGGTTCTTTGCATATTAAGAAAGTTAACTCTGCTGTCTTAGTGATTAAAAATGCTGTTTTCCAGTGTGTAGTCTGTCTTTTAACTTTGTTTATGGGATATTTTTATACAGCAGCCATTTTATTTAATTTAATTGAATTTTCATTATGTTTCTATTTGATTTTTATATTTTAATTAAATTTTGTGTAGCTGAATTTAATCCTTTTCTTTCTTTTTTATGATTTTGAGTTTCATGTCCTGCCTTTGTCATATCAAAACTATGATTTATGGGCTGGGGATGTGGCTCAAGCAGTAGCGCGCTCGCCTGGCATGCGTGCGGCCCGGGTTCGATCCTCAGCACCACATACCAACAAAGATGTTGTGTCCGCCGAGAACTAAAAAAAATAAATAAATATTAAAAATTCTCTCTCTCTCTCTCTCTCTCTCTCTCTCTCACTCTCACTCTCTCTTTAAAAAAAAAAAACAATGATTTATAGGAGTTTCCATTAAAAATATTTTAATGACATTTTCTATGAGTGTTTGATCCATGCAGAAAATGTTTTGCCCTAAAGAGTGGAGCAGAAATCAAACCTCATATGCCACCAAAGAGCTAGAAATATATATCTCAATGTCATTCATTAACTAATCCATCTTTATTCTGAGAATTTGAAAGATTACCTATATCAGACACTAAATTCTCATGTTCTGTACTCTATTTCTGGATTTTCCATTCAGTTCTATTCCATTCTTGTGCAATGTCTAGCATAACTCATCCCTTGCACATCTTTTCAACTATTCTCTTCCATAACATTCCTGATTGTTTAGGCATGTTTATTTTTCCAGATAACCATGATATTTAAAAATTATTATGAGCAGATCAAAACAACACCATGCAACCACCAAAACCACCAATGTCCACCTAACTGGATTTCTTGTTAAGCAAAAGGTTTCTGTAGGAACCCTATTTCTACAGTCCGTCTCTCTCCACCTGTGGTCCTGATCCACATCATCTTTTGCACTTAGAGTTATCTTTTTCCTCTCAGTCACCATTAGTTTGCTGATGCTGGATCATTTCGCTAGGGATCTCATCACCCACTTCATCCCACCCCCAAAAGTAAAAACCACCGGCCTTATTTCCCATTCTTTCTTTTGCCCATTTTACTTTTCCAGCAGAAATCCTGAGGTGCCTATATTTGCTGTCTCCATGTACTCACGCCTTATCCTTTCTTCAACCACCCATCAGGTTTCCCTCTCCACCACTTCCTGAAGCTGGAGATTCTTTTATCTATGGGAGGTTGAACTAAAGGGAATCCAAGGACCCTCTTAACTATAAAGGGCTATGATATCCCCTCTAGAAGCCTCTGCCAGTTTGATGCACTCTAAGAAATTAAATCAGCCCAAATTTCCCCAGCCAGAGATACTTGAGGGCTCTGAAAGGGAGTGATTTCTTGGTGAGGTCCAGATTCCATTCATGCACTTCCAGCTCTGCCCTATGAATTATGCCTCCTTTCACTAAATAAATCTTTGACTGGATTCCCCCTGGGACTTCACTTTTCTGAATTATTTGGCTTTATTAAGGCACATTGCAACAGAGGGTGTTAAAAATCCAAAATGACTTGGTATTTTCCTTAAGAAATCAGATGACCAAGTTGAACAGCCAACAGGTTTTTGCAAGATGTTACTTGTCTCTGCGACTTATTGCTTTCAAATAGGCTAAATCAAATAGTGTGAGGCTCTATTGAAGAAGTTTTGTCCAAAGTTGTTACTACTGACCTGCAAACCTGGATTTTTTTTTTTTTTTAACTGCCTCCAAAACCTTGAAACATTAATGGAGGGAAAAAAGAGAGAGAGCGTGAAAGGGAAAGTAATAATGATAGTAAGCTTTGCTTGCTATTATCTTCATCTGAAAGAAATGATATTGTTTGCCAAAGGTCCAAGGCTGTGGAGCTAAACCACAATTCTAGATAGCTCAGCAAGGTTTACCAGAAAGCAGAGCGCAGGCTTCTTTGTTCCAGGGTTTTATGGAAAGGAATCATTTCACAGCTTGCATGGGTTCTGCAAAGGCCTCAAGCTAGGAAGTGTAAGGTGACCTGCGGGAGGTGTGCAGAGGTCATTCGGATGATATGAGATGTCTCTTCAAGCTGGTGGATTACACTTGTGAGCTCTTACAATGTGACTGCCACTCTGACCTCCCCGCTCAAGTCCAGGGCTCTCTTGAGCTAGGAAAGAGACACAGATCCCCCACTCAGGTGGCCCTCGTTTGTCAATCCAAAATTCAAGGAGGAAAGAGTCCACCCAATTCTCAAAAATGTTGTTAAGCATTTGAGTGTATTAAAGCCATGTTTTATGCAACAAAATCTCTTAGGAAATGCACATTGATTTCAGCCACTGTCAGCAGCCTAGAAAATCCGTCAAGCTGGCTTCATAGAATTTCTAGAAGCTCATTTGGAGCTTTGGATGACATTCTCTCCTGTGGATACCACAGGCTATGGTTTTTAGGCACAGTCGGGATTATAAGAAATCCGCTTCAAAACTCCTTTAAACAGAAACTGCCTATGCCTGACACCATGAGAAGGACACAAGTCATCCGAGACCTCATGAACTTGCTTTTAGGATTTGTTTGACGATTTTTCACTTTAGGAAAAGCAAGGCTCATGCAAACTTCCCTGAATGCTAATGTTCTGCTCTGAAAGAAATGCAGAATGTTGCTTCTCCAACTTCACCACTAACCTAACATTCTGGAGACACTCACTTCCTTTCCCCTCTCCTTTCAATATTATCTTCCAACTTTAGTTTCATTGCTTATAAAATGAGATTAACACCATCCTCCTTTGTACTTAAAAAATGAGCCAATTAAAATAATGTACACAAAAATATTTCAATGAATTTGAAAGTACCATGCAAGTAAATGACATGATCACCTAGGATCTGGACTTATTTCTTAAATTTTTGGGGGTGTGTGTGTGATTTTGTTTTTATCTTGCCTTGGCTGTGAGTGGGAGAAAGGGAAGAAATATTAGGAATAAATGACCCATTCAATTTTAGCCATCTTTAAAATGTGACTTTTCTATGCAAAGAAGATGTGATGCATGACACACAGTGCGGCTATTTGGGGTATGTCTTTTAGAAATCATTCTCATGCCCAGCACAGTGATGCATACCTATAATCCTAGCACCCTGGAGGTGAAGGAAGAATAATCTCAAGTTCAATGTCAGCCTCAGCAATTTAGCAACTTAGTGAGACTCTGTCTCAAAAAAGGCTGGAGATATGGCTCAGTAGGTTCAATCCCCAGTGCCAAAAAAGAAATTATTCTCATTACTTTTCAGGCTTTTATCATTGGGATAACTACATACACAAAGTTAGTACACTTTTCAGAATTTAATTATAAAGGTTGTGAAATGCATGGGTTGGTTCAAAACGCTTGCTAAGAGGTGATTCCACTTTTTTTAAAAAAAAATTATGATGTTTGCATATAAAATATTGCTTGAATTCTTGCCAGTTTCCTGTTTCAAATGTGCAAACAGAATTAGAAATACCTTTATGGAGGAACCCTCGAAAAGATGAACTGATTTACTGATTTTAAATACTTTCACTTGGTATTTAGAATATTTCTTCATCATGATTTTGAGTATAAATCATAGTTACAGAACAAGAAAAAAAAATCAGCCCCAGGAAGAATTTCAGACATAATCCAGCCTATCCTCTTGTTTCATAGAACAAAACACCAAGAATCCGAGATGTTAAGTGATTTGACTAAAGACACACAGCTAGTACATGTGGAAGAGAGCTGAAGTTTCCCTTTTCTGGCTTGCAGCCCATGGCTTGCTCCACCCCATGCTACCTTAGCCCAGGGTAAGAAATATTTAATCAAGGGCTAATGACGAAAGACAATGAAGACATATTGTATTTCTTCTTTGGATTTCTTCATATATCACTGCAGCACCTAGGAACTCAGATAATTATACTGTGAGGAGACAAGTGACAGGAGAGCAAAACACCTCCTCTAATTTCTAGCCCTCCGACAAACGCAAAGGATGTGGCAAATTGCTACCTGTAGGCTGCAGGAGGCAGGCGGGAGAGGCACGTTCCTCCCGCAAAGCAGCTGTCTTGGCAGCTCCCTTTGTACAACGTAAATCTAAGATTTGGGTAGACGCTGGGGATGGCAGGTTGGAGAGGGAGGGCCCTTTGCCTCAGGTCTTGGTCTCAAAATATTCTTCCTCTTGTTCCTGTCAAATTAACTGGAGCCACAAACAACTCCCTCCACTGGGAGCAGAGCTGGCTGGGGAGCTGGGAGGTTGATCCTCTGTTACTTAAACTCTTTGGGTTCTCTATTATCTAATTCAGCTTCTCTCTCCATAATGAAGATCAAATTATATCCAGGATTCTGGTTTGCTGAGAAGGGGGAGAGATCATAGGGACATATCCTTTTACAGAGGACAATACCAGCAATTTCTGAATGAATCTGGAAGCTAAGCCAGGTGATTATTTGGATCAGCAATCACTGGTTCTTTGGGGACGAACTGAGCCCATGCGGCTTTAGAAAGAAGGGGCAAATCTGCAGTGGCATCCAGTCGTCTCCAGGTGGTAAGGATCATTGGGTTCTCACCATTCTCTCCAGCACATTCTAGTAAGTCACAATATTTTTCTAAATTCCAACATGTTATCAAGAAAAGAAAAATCCACAGTAGTTAGAAAATGTTAATTTTCCACATAAAGTCACTAGAAGGAAATTTGCTTCCCCCATACAAGAACCCATTGAAACATATTTTACATTAAAAGTTTCGGAAATTTTTGTTCATAAAGTGAAAATGTGGGGATTTTTTTTTTAAATTGTGAAGAAATTTGGTTCCAGTTAAGAGACAAGGATCTGTAAAATAACTAATTCAAACCAGATGCCCCTAGAAATGGAGCTCACTGTTATTTTCCAGACAATATTTCAGCAGAAGATGTATCAGTGTTGGCTTGTGCAGAACTGAAGTGTGGACAATGGATAGACAATGATTCTGGCTGCTTTTTAGAAAGAATTCCCTAATTGTTCATGCTCTCAAAGATGACATGGGCTACACTGAGGGTCCCCATGGCTTCCGTGTCCGTAAAGAGAAGGGGTGAAACTGAGGTGGGACAACATGTTAAATGGCCTTTCAATGACATTGTGGAATTTTTGAAAATCCTTTGCTTCATCACTAAGAAACATTTCTCTGTGTCCATGGCTTCTGTGATTTAAAAATCATGAATTCTTAGAAATGCATATTCAACATCTATCCAAATACAATAAGGAAATAAATGAGTCCAAAGACAATAGCTTTAGAAAGGAGGTTTTTATTTAAAAAAAAATGTCACCCATGCATCCATTCTTTCAAGGGAATATTCTAAAATGATTCAAAATTGTGAATAACTACTGAACGTTCAGTCCCACTGTCTTTGGTCGGTGATGGCCTTGAGGTGGGGAGTGCCACCCTTTGCCTGAAAGCCGTCACAATCACATTTTCCTGCGATGGAAATAGTGGATGCAGGCAACCAACCCTTTTGCCATGTGTCTGCAAAGCAGTGTCAATGTTACTAGGTCACAATGGAGCAGACAAAGGGAATTTGACAAGCAATCTGTTTATTCTTCAGATTATAAAACTGCTTTCAGGACCACATTAAAGTAATATGCACTCGGCCAAAAGAAAGAAGCCATCACTTGGTAACAGACAGAAGAGGAGCTTTTAGACAATCGGGGGAAGGACGGCGAGTTGCCCCTTCTGCCCCACAGGTGGTGACAGAAGTAGAAGTTCCGTTTCAAAGCCTCGTACTGCAAATATAAAGCACAAAATTGGAATAGAGGAAAAAAACAATACAGGCCAAAGATGGAGAATGTGGCCTTCAACATTTTTAAATCACATAATATACACACAGGAGGAAAACCAGACAATAGAAAACTTTCTGATGATGGTAATACCGTAGACCTCTGTAAAGATGTCCAATATTAAATCGCACAGATCCAAACAAACTTTGAAGGTATCCAGAATACACTTTTGTCTTTGGTTTTAAGAATATAATTGGCATTTCATTTAGGCTTTTGCAATAGCACCAACAACTGTCATTTCAGATGCACATTATGTCTCTGTTTGTCTCTTTTCCATACTCTCCTCACATCTGTTTCCTGTGCCTGAAAAACTTGTCTTCTCTTGCCTTATCCTACAAGAACTCAGTCTTATTCTTCACATTGTAGCTCAAATGCCACTTCTTTGGCAGAAAAGCTTTCTTTGGTGCCCATTTTCCTCTTTCCCTTGGTCTCTGTCTTCTGTTTGTGGAACTTGCCACATTCTGAAATTGTGTTTTCATTCAATGTTTTCTTGATGTCTCACTCCAATAACCTCCTTGGGACCAGAGAAAACTTGTCCTTCGCGTTTCCCTCTTGGTCTCGAGAGTCCAGCATGTTACCTGAAGGAATGTCTTTGTGTAAAAAAGCAAGTGTCAGAGTGAGATCAGAACGGCAAGCAACAACGGTCCCAAACACCAAGTGCCAATGATGGTGGTGCCCGCCGCCACTACCTTTCATGCCCCAGCAGGTGTGTGCTGTGGGACCTGGTGTTCTGGATCAACAGTGCAGGGCAACATGATAAATTTTTCTGATAGTAAATGACTTCTAAGGAGCCAATCATTCCAGTTCCCCAGTGGCTCCACCACAGTCTATTGCCCTGATGAGACCTCAATATTGAGAATGGCTAAAAGGGCAGAAGGCTGTGAGGTTGTTCCTGGTTCCCCAACAAAATAAATCATTCAGTTTTCAGAGCAATCCCTTATTTATTAAAACATCACATAAATAAAAGTCTGTAAATATAGAGTTGCATCTTGCTTTTTTTTTTTTTTTTTTTTTGAGGAAGCATGTAGATTGATGAACCCATGGCCAATCAGAAAACATCCCTGGGTGTCTCTTCTTCCCAGAACTTACCACAGCTGATAATTTACATATAGAATTATGATGATTTGTTTGGTATCTGTCTTTTCCAAATAGATTATAAGCTACCTGAAGGCCAGATATTACCTGCTTTTATCACAGTACCTCTAGCACCAAGCCCAGTACTGATTCAATAAATGAATGAATGAGAACTGCATTCTCCCTCGGCCTGACATTTATCACCAGCTCACTTGACTTGAGTATCCTTGAGTAAATCGCCTCACTTGCTACTGTCCATTCTCACATTTGAGAAAAATGGCAATATCATCAGAAGCTCTTCTTAGTATAGTTTCAAGGATGAAATGGCACACAAGTGACATGAGTATTTTATAAAGGATGAAATTCTATTTACAATGGAAGTAACTATGCAAGAAGGTACTCTTTTGCTGTCAAGGCTGGAGATTCGGGTGGGGGAGCAAAACACAGAGCTGGGATCAAGAGTGACTGGCAAGCTGAGGTGTCCTCCCAGAGCTCTTGGATTAACACAGGAAGGTTCAGGGGTGAAATGATTGGACTGTGAGAGCTGTAAGGATAGTTCATCCTAGTTTTGAATGAACTAGGTGGCTAGAGGAGGTGCTTCACTGGGGAACTGTCCTGGAAGGATGGTTCTTGTGCAGCCCCTTCCTCTCTCTCTCTCTGCTTCCTAACGGTGCCACACACTGAGTAGCTTTCCTCCACTAGGCCTTACCCCCCTCATTCTGAAGCCAGAGCATGGAATTGGCTATCTATGGACTGTGACCCCTGAAACCATGAACCCAAATAAACTTTTCCTCGGCTATGTTTTTGTTGTTCAGTATTTTGGTCACTGTGATGCAAAATCTGACTAAAACAACCAGGGATGTATACAAGGAGAGGAAAAATCACATGTGGTCACAGGAAAAGGTAGTAGCTATCTGCAACCTAAGGAAAGCAACCTTGGGAGAAATCAAACCCATTGGCAACTTGACCTTGGACTTCTAGCCTCTGGAAAAGTAAGAAAATAAATTTCCATTGTTTAATTAACACAGTCTGTAATATTTTGCATGGCAGCCCTAGGAAACTAGTCTAATTTTTTTCATGTTAATTTAAAATAGCAAACTAATAATTATTTATATTAATTATAAATTAATGAAAATGCCACTATTATCATGCTCTGCAATACATGAAAGGCAAAATGTATGATTAAAATGTAATGATTAAATTTTTAAAAAGTGACTGACAAGCAAGTTAGAGTGGGACAGGGAAGGGATCAAGCCTACATGCTGATTTCAGAAACTCCAGATTATCAGAATCACCCTAGCAGGAGTTCTATCTGTGGAGAGATTCCATGTGGCACCTCGAAAAGACACGAAAAGAAACTTGCAAGTTTCGGGTAACTCAAGGGTTGGCTCTCCTGGAAGAGAAGGAACACTCTGGCCTTCAGGGGGGAGAACGTCAGGGAGACAAGGCAAATCCCAAGAACTTGGTCCTCAACCAGTTCAAGGATGGCATGGGACTGCTGTGGAGGAAGTCCCAGATGCTGTCTTGCCTGGACACTAAAAAAATTAATTTAAGTTTTTTTTTTATTCTAGTGAATGATAAATTCAATGAGTAAGGTTACATTTGGGCGGGGGGAAAGTGTCTGAAAGATATAATCACTCAATATTAATAACAAATAGTACTATTTATTGCTGAGTATGTTTCAGTAGTTTTACATACTGGTTCTATAAAGTAGTAGTTTCTATACCTATGTTATAGATGAGGGAACTGAGACCTGAAAAGGTCATACCTCTTACCTAAGATCACACAAGTAGGTGGCATAGCTGGCTGGAATTTAAACACAAGACTGCCTGGCTTCCAGAGTCATGATCTTTCCACCGTGTCTCCATAGAGACCTCCAACAGGGGACCAAACTGTCAGGACCAGTTACACGATCTGCAAGACCCAATGTAAAATGAAAACATAGCATCTCTTACTCAAAATGTATTTAAAAATTTAACGCAGCAGCAGTGGAGCAGGCAAGAGGCCTTTCTGACTACGAGGCTCTCTGCTGCACAGGTCATAGCTCCAAGCAGCTGGTCCTACAAACCATTTAAAGTTAGCTAAAAAGGGTAGAAGGACCAAGGGAACCTACCTCTTGCCAGTTCTGAAGACCCGCATGGTTGAAACTTTGGCCAGTGGTGGTGAAGTAAGGAATAGGTTATTGGCATGAGGAGAACAGGGGAGGGGATAAGATGTGAGGCAGTCATCTTGACCATATCTTCCAGGGGCTGAAGCCACCTGGGGCTGGCATCAGTGGAGGAGCCAGGGAGTCCAACATGCTGAGAATATCCCTGGCCAGGGCTGGAGTCTCACATTATGGTCACCTGCACCCACCCCCTTGGGTATCCCTAAGACAAGTGTCCTGGGAAAAAACAATTGACAACTATGATATAAACATACAAATATTTAAACGGAACAAAGAGAGAAAATTCCCATGTGAAACCAAACAAGAAACATTCACTGGTTAAAAACTGAAGTTACATGTCGGCAGGACCAACATGACAGCACTTTTCCAGTCTGATTTCAACCACTGTCAGGCCAAGAGAGCAGGGCAGTCCTAAGGGGAGAAGTCACCTGAAAACAAATAAGTTAACTGGTGGGATGTTAGAATGGACTGATCACATCTCTGGGCTCTGAAAATGAAACTTTGGGGAAGAATAATGACAGTGGCCTTTTATCAAAATATTTATGGAAACACAAGTCTTACATGCTACTCAGAAAACTTAGAAAAAAAAAGAATCACTGTGCAAGAAATTTCTCATAATTCTACAATTTAGAGATAGCCATTGTTAATTTGACCTTTTGGTTCATGTACTTTCAAACTCTTATTACACACCAGCATGCATATCTAAGTCACTCTTTTCAAGCCTGATTTTTTTAACCTTAGTGATATATCATAATTTCCCCCCATGTTGAATATTACTCTGTATGATTTTTTAACGGCTGCATAGCTTCTCATCAAAGGAATCTTCCATGACATTTCATTTTTTAAATTTATAACTAATATAATATCTTTTGCAAATAAACACACATCCACCAATATATTGTTTATATGTATGAATATATATGTGTATATATATATATATATAATATATATATATTCAATATATGAAAACATTTTTATCTGACATGACATTTTCTCAGTTTCTGCTCTTAGCAAAAGACAAAGAACGAGTGTTAATGTTAGTCACCTGGATAGATCACCTTCTTCATGTTTCTAACTCTACCATAGCAATACATCCTTTGTGGCACTTACCATCTTCTACCTTCTTGTATTTATTCTGTAACTGAATATTCCTTGAAGGGGAAGCTCAGGAGACTCACCCCTGCATCCTCCAGGGTCTCCACACTAGGTACTCCATCAATATTCATGCAATAGCTGGACAAGTCCCTCAGGTCCTGGAACTCCAATCCCCTGCCTGCCAACTTTCCTCCATAATTGATGTGACATTTCCTTCACAGTTGAGGGATTGAAGTTTGGGGATATACCCTGAGGGGGTCAGGTAGTTGCTTTGATTCATTTACTACCAGGTGATCAGAGGTGGGTCTTTTGAGATATCTAGCAGGAAAAGTGGTTTAGGATTTCCTAGGTAGGTGCAGAATTAGGAAGCTGAGGTTTATGATAGGTAATGACTTGATGTTTTACATTCAAAATTAATTTTTACAGTTTTTATATTAAGAAAAGCATCACTAACAGAGAAGTGTTCTCAGACACTCTCTTCCATAGACCATTCAGTGCCATGGGGGGGGGGGAGCATACAATCTTAAGCACAAATGGCATGCTGCCTCTTTTTAAATGTGACAAAACACTAATTCTAAACATTTTCATGGTTTATTCTACTCCCCTAGAAAGGTTGCCTTGGGCTTTTCCCTACTTCAACCTTGAAATATTCCCAGTTGCTTTCAGTGATTAGAACTGCTAAGTCTCATTCTATTTTTTAGGTGTAATAATAATTACTTTGAGTTTCCCTGAGTATTCTGTAGTGATAAGTTCTGACGAACCTCCTTCCCCTGTGCTGCCTCCTACTAGGTGCTACACAGGTACATCCTGCTATGGGCCAGGCTCCCAAGAGGAGTCCGAGTGAAAGCTGAGTGAAGCCAGCCCCTGTTTCTCTCATGGAACTGTCAAAGTGATGGGAGAAAGATGTCAGGAGGCCAACACCTGGTGCCCCCACGGTCATAATAAACCCACTTCTGCTCTTTCTGGGTGGCTGAGAGGGCTTACTCAACCTTTTGTAAATGAATATTTTAAAGCTAGAAGAATTTTCCTCATTCACTAAAATAACAACAACAACAAAATACCACTTGGAAAAATAAAAGCAATTGGTGAACCAATCAGATTTCTGCATATTACATACTTCCCTATTTAATACATCTCAGGAGAATGTGGAGTGAGCTACAATTCCTACACACAGCAAACCCAAGCCTACAGGCTCCCAGCCCTTCCATCTCAGCCAGGAAAACAAAGTTCAGCACAAGGTCCTGAGGCTGGCAGGGATCCCAGGAGTAGAAGTCAAAAAATTTAAACCCACATCTCTGGGTCCATAGCCACTTTGCTCTCCTTAGCCTTGAAGTCCCCTTTCCTCCAAATCTCCACGATGAAGATCTTCATGTAAGAAAGAGTTGGGGAAAGTCTAGCTTTGACTTTTGTCTCAACTGTTTTTTATTTGTCTCTGACAAGTGGATTCACAAATGGGAAGGAGCCTGACATGCTCAGCATGGAGTAAGGATAACAGTGTGATTGCAATAGTGAGTGATAAGAGCAGGGATCTTAGTCAGGGGTCAAATCTCTAACCATCACAATGACCTTGGGCAGGTCATTTCAATTCTCTGGGCTTTAATTCCATCAATTAAAATAAAAAGAAGAATAAAAAAAAAGAAGAATAATTAAAAAAAAATTACCTGTCTCAGAGGGTTGTGGAGATTAGACATAGTGATGCATTTAAAGTTCTGAGAATAATATTAACCCTGTTTCCATGATTAGAGAGGGTGGTTATCAGTAGAAGTCCTGCTAGTGCTGGGTAGGGTGACCATTGTAACAGTCTGTGCCCAATCACAGCCTCAGATCCTGTCTGCTTCTGTTTAACAATCTCTAGTGAATTCTGTTACGATTTGAAGAACCAAAATTCCTCGGGTCTTTCCTAACTTAGTAACAGTACCGACATTTATGGACCATTTTCCATGTGTCAGACACAACTTTAAGAACACCAAAAGCCTTGGCTTGCTTGATTCTCACAATAATGCCAGGAGGCCAGTATCATCATTAGCTCCATTTTACAGGGAAGAAAACTGAGTTGCAAGTAAGTGGCCTGTCCAAGTGTACCTGGCTAACAAGAGGACTGGCTTCAGGCCCACATATTAACTCCCTACTGGATAAAACAACTCAGCCCTGCTCATTGAGGATTCCTACTGGGGCTTGAGTTTCTGCTGTAAAGAGCCAAGAGCTACTGGGAACGATTTGAACGTCCAATACCAGATGTTCCATATAACTGTAAGGTGCTATTCTGAAATGCACTCTTTTTTTTTTTGAAATTTTTTTTTATTGGTTGTTCAAAACATTACAAAGCTCTTGACATATCATATTTCATACATTAGATTCAAGTGAGTTATGAACTCCCATTTTTACCCCTAATACAGATTGCAGAATCACATCGGTTACACATCCACATTTTTACATAATGCCATATTAGTGACTGTTGTATTCTGCTACCTTTCCTATCCTCAAATATCCCCCCTCCCCTCCCCTCCCATCTTCTCTCTCTACCCCATCTACTGTAATTCATTTCTCTCCTTGTTTATTTTCCCATTTCCCTCACAACCTCTTATGTGTAATTTTGTATAACAATGAGGGTCTCCTTCCATTTCCATGCAATATCCCTTTTCTCTCCCTTTCCCTCCCACCTCATGTCTCTGTTTAATGTTAATCTTTTCCTCCTGCTCTTCCTCCCTGCTCTGTTCTTAGTTGCTCTCATTATATCAAAGAAGACATTTGGCATTTGTTTTTTAGGGTGAAATGCACTCATAAAAATGACCAGAAGGTTAGCCACTGCAGATCGTGGTATTTTGAGAATTTGGCTCAGCTTCTCTCTGGCCTCTGTGTTGGGATAAGAAGGAGTACTCCTGTTTGCATTAGCCAGAAACGAACTGTGAACTATTATCTTACCTTGTTATCTGAGCTGCTGGTGCACAAGGAAGTTTCCTTTGCTAATGGTTGAACTGCTCTTCAGATAAAGGCAGCACTGGATCTCCGCAGCACTAATTAATCAGCTGTTAAAACAGTCGTTGATAAAGACGGGGCTTACTTAAAGTTCGAATTGCCTGCAATCAGAGATAACCAGCTAGTCCCTTTTGGCAGTGAGATATGAAAACAGGAGAATGATCAGTTATCAAAGCGAACATGGCACTCAAATGAAAAATGTGGTTCACAAAATAGTTCAAGCAACATTCAAATTGGAAAAAAAATAAACATATAATTATTTCTTTGAACCTGTGTCAGAAAAGTGAGAATGGAAATAAAAACTATGCATATAGATGTGTACACACATGTAAATATTTAAACATGATCTACACAGGAACTTTGGTGTAAGCTGGATGAGTAGAGCTGGAGCAGATTTCATGAGTTGGTCACATAACTGTGTGACATGTTATCACCATTTGATGGCTCTTCACTTGACCAACACTGAATTCTTGTTCTTTCTTTTTTTCTTTTTGGAGGTGCTGGGAATCAAACCCAGAGCCTCAGACATGGAAGGTGATCAATCTACCACTGAGTTATAACCCCAGCTCAAAAGTTGATTTCTCAGAAGCAAAGAACATGTTTAAAAAAAAAATTAAAAAGAAATCCCCTGAGAAAAATGAACACATGATATATGAATGGGGAATTGACTTTGCTGAGAAAATTCCTAGATGAATCTGGAGAAGATAAACATGCAAATTAGTTTAGAAGTTAGGAACAACTTTCCAGTGGATGTAACTGACACGGATGTAGAGGAAAGGATAATTCTCCCCAGGAATCACACTCAGGGAGATTCAAACAGGCAGAGACATGGAGTATGATGTGTCCCGCTGTACCTCCTCCACCCTACAGAAGAAACCTTATCTCTCTGAAATTTAGATTCCAAGGTGTGAGTAATTAAAAACTTTTCATATGGACTCAAACTTGAGCTATAAGCAAAAACATTATAACATGAAAAATAGATTACAACATGAACGTGAAGTTTCCCAAGTGGGGTTATTGCTGGTACAATTCTATAATCCTCTTTCTGAATTTACCTGGTTTCATGAACTTAGTAGAGTGAAACAGAAAGATCAGTGGATTTGGAATATGGCAACCAAATTGTGGAACAATAATTATTATAAAAACTAATAATCTATGCATATGTTTATAAATAACCTCTCTAAGCCTTAGTTTCTTTGTCTGCAAAATGGGTGAGCAGAGTGCTAAGGTCACCAAACTATATTACTTCCAATATCTCTTTAAAGCCTCACATCCCATAATTCCAGATTTCACTGTGTCATTCGTATCTAAATGGTATACATTTTATTGTTAATTTCAAGACCCATATCCAGGTGTAAGTATCCAAAAGTTCACACATGCTTGGGTTCTAAGAAGCAGTGTTAGCTAAAAACGCTAAGGCTTTCACTAAACCCTCTTGGAAAATTTGATCTTTAAAATGCAATGATAATTTGTAATAATTAAGAACATTTTGACAAAATGCCACCTACTTACCTATTTACATAATGCCGGCACAATGGGAATTAGATATCACTGAATTTCCATGTCAGTAACCCCATTTTGCATGCTTGAAATTGCCTTCTGCTTTCCTGATGCTTTTGATCCCATTCCACTTGACGTCTATGTAACAGTATCACCAGGGTACCCAGGGGCTCCGTACAATGAGATGGAAGTCAACCATCATTATTGTTGTTTTAGAAGATGATGGGTTCAGGAAATGGCAAGTGTGGGCAGCCGGTGAGGGTTTTTTTGCGTTGGGACATAAGCACACCAGGATCTGAGATGAGCACACCCCAGTGCCCTGTGCAGGCTCGGGCACTCCATCCTGCTTGCTCTCTGAGTCATACTCCTCTCACATGAAATGCAGATAATAATAACCCAGCCACCGTCACCGTGCTGCCAGCTGTGGTTCAGATGCTGTTCACCTGCTCCGACAAGCCAGAGGAGCTCAGAAAACTCGTGCTAGTTTCAGGGAACTCCTTATCATTATTGTTATTATTCCACACAACCATTTCCTTGCAACCTAAGAAAGAAACAGCCATGGCAACAAGTAACGAGGAAAGAAAATATCCCTTAACTAGGTACCAAGAAAGGTGGCTTTTGAGAAAAATCAAGTTTTTGAAATTATTTTTCCAAGAGTAATTACAGAGAATTTGCAAAGTAAGGTTAATGGACTTGACAGTTAAAACACAGGGAGCATTCACTATATGCGGGTATTGTACTATTAGTTTACATGCAGCACTTCCTTCATTTGTAAGAGTCCTACGAGGGAGGTATCATTTACAGGTAAGGGATTGAGGCACACAACAGTAGAATCTCCCAGGGTCCCACCGCTAGTAAGTTTCAGCCTGGATTTAAACCCAGGTGGGGTGGCTTCAGAACCTGCACTTTGAATAACTTCAGTAAGTAAGGAAAACAAAAATAAAATAAAATGCAATAATTTGCCCCAAATCCCATGCCTGCACGTGGCAGATTGAACAGCCCTGAGCAGATCTTAGAGGTGCTGTGTTCTCACCTCAGCCCTGTTTCTTGTCCTTAGTATCCACTACGCGGATGAGTAGGTAAAGGGAAGCCAGCAGGAGTGTTAAACCCTCCTCAGGAGCCTGAGAATGGTATGGCAGGATAATTCCAGAAGGAAAAAAAAAGACAGAAAGAGAGAGGAGGAAAGAAAAAGTGCAAGGGAAGAGGAGAAGCTCCAGGCCAGGAAACTAGACACAGGAGACCTGGTTCTGCCTGAAGTCCCCATGGCTCATGTTTCCTGATCTTCCCTCACCCCTTCCCAGCCAGTGGCCTGCAAGCACCCAGGGCCATGCTTGGCACATCATAGGCATCTAATAAATCTATCTCTCCCTTTCTCACCTTCAATTCCCTTCTCTTCTCTTCCCTTCCACCAGGAGTGAGTGCAGGCACTGAACATTCATGAGTAGAATCATCTAGATTCTTGTGTGAAGACTAGTAGTGGTGGAAAGACATCTTCTGCTGTAAACTTAAATCCTGAAGCTGAATACTAGGTCCTTCCTTTCATTTCTGCCCTGTACCCATTAAAGAAAGAATCTCCACTAATGACTTCGAGTGGCCATGTCTTCCCAATTTTTAACTCTCACTCAAATACTTGCAAATAGAAGATGACTCCCACCCAAGTGCCACACTCAGGTTCGGTACTTTGTGCTACATAGTATATTTAAGAAACACACAAAGGCTGTCTCTGATCTCTGGGAGCCACCTCCATGAGCAATTCGCTCTTCCCTGGCCTGGTCAAAGCTTCTGAGACCCCAAAAAGGAAAATGCTTTCTTCTTAAATCCAATGCATGAATTTCACCATTCACTAATGAAATAAAAAAGAAATCTGCCCTTGCAAACCACAGAGACACAAGACATACTCGCCTGGATTAGTGTCTGCACCCAAATCTCACTGACGGATTTTCTTTGTGTTATGTATTAAGTTTTTGCTCCCTGGGCTAAACAAAATGGGTGATGAGTGAAGTCAAATCAAATCTTCACACGATGCCCTGAATCTTACTGATGTCGCCTTGTTCTCAAGTTCTACTTTCACAACTCCCTTTCAAGCATGGCCAAGATTGGATATGTGTGCACATGTGCACACGTCCAACAAAAAGTTTACTTGGTTCCCTTCCCTTCCCTTCCTCCGTCCCTCCCTCCCTCTTTTCTTTCTTTCTTTCTTTCTTTCTTTCTTTCTTTCTTTCTTTCTTTCTTTCTTTCTTTCTTTCTTTCTTTCTTCCTTCCTTCCTTCCTTCCTTCCTTCCTTCCTTCCTTCCTTCCTTTCTTCCTTTCTTTCTTTCTTTCCTTCTTTCTTCTAAATGCTTAACTCATATGAAAACTAAAGTATCTGTTTTCTGTCAGGATACAGAGGGAAATAGGAATGGTCCTATTGAGAACAAAAGTCTTTTGTTCCCAAGGTGTCTTAATATTAGCATAATGACTTCAGAGGATGAGATAAGGTAAGGAAAGGTAAGATGGGGCAAGATAAGATAAGAAGAGGTGGCAACATCAATAAGTAATACAGTGGTGGTAGAGTACAAAAGGTGAGCATGCTAAATATGTTTAAATCTGAAGAGAAACTGTAAATTTACACCTGGTTTTAATGGGCCCAATGTTATTCCAGTCTATGCTACAGAAATTCAATAACTGACTGTACAGTCAGAAAGACTCGTTCTTCAGGATGCTGCTCCAGGAAACTCAGGTTTGGAAGTTAGTCATTTTGCTTATGCTGTTGAATGGAGACTGCTGTCACTGGCAAGTCCCTTAGTAGATGCCTTCTCCTATCTAGGTCTAAAAGATCAATGACACATTGCAAAAGTAAAATATGTTTGAGTTCATTACTTGTCCTGTAGATTAATGCTCTATCTGAGGTGCAAATTGTAAAGATTTCCTCCCATTCTGTAGGCTCTCCAAGTTCTTGATTGTTTCCTTTGCTGTGAAAGCTTTTAAGTTTGATACCATCCCATTTATTGATTATTGATTTCTGATTTTACATTTTGCACTTCAGGAGTCTTGTTGAGAAAGTCATTTCCTAAGCCAACATGATGGAGAGTTGGGCCTACATTTTCTTCTCATAGGTGCAGGGTCTCTGGTCATCCAATGCCAGTGGTCCTTGATCCACTTTGAGTTGAGTTTTGTGCAAGGTGAGAGAAAGGGGCCTAATTTCATTTTGCTACATGTGGGTTCCCAGTTTTCCTAGCACCATTTGTTTAAAAGGCTGTCTTTTCTCCAATGTATGTTTATGGTGTCTTTGTCTAGTATGAAATAACTGTATTTGTTTGGGTTTGTCTCTGTGTCTAGTATTCTGTTCCATTGGTCTTCATGTATGGTATTGTTTTTGTGCCAATACCATGCACTTTTTTTTTTTTTTTTAACTATAGCTCTGTAGTATAATTTAAGGTCTGGTATTGTGTGGTCTCCTACTTCACTTTTCTCACAAAGGATTGCTTTGGCTATTTTGGGCCTCTTATTTTTCCAAATGAATTTTATGACTGCTTTTTCTATTTCTTTGAAATTTTAATAGGAATTGCATTAAACCTGCATAATATTCTTGGTAGTAAGGCCATTTTGACCATAATAATTCTGCCTATCCAAGAACTTGGGAAATCTTTTCATCTTCTAAAGTCTTTTTTAACTTCTTTCTGTAGTGTTCTGTAGTTTTAATTGTAGAAGCCTTTCACCTCTTTTGTTAGATTAATTCTCAAGTATTTTAAATTTTTTGAGGCTATTGTGAATGGGATAGTTTTACTAATTCCTCTTTCAGCTGATTCATCATTGGTGTATAAACTGCAATTGATTTATAGGTGTTAGTTTTATGTCCTGCTACTTTGCTGAATTTGTTTATGAGTTCTAGATGTTTTCTAGTAGGGTTTTTGGGGTCTTCTAAATATAGAATCATATTGTTGGCAAATAGGGGATATTTTGAGTTCTTCTTTTCCTATTTATACCTAGAGAATATATAAAGAACTCACAAAACTTAACACCAAAAAAATAAATAAAAATAAAAATTACCCAATTAATAAATGGGCAAAGGAACTGAACAGACACTTTACAGAAGAAGAAATACGATCCATCAACAAATATATGAAAAAATGTTCAACGTCTCTAGCAATTAGAGAAATGCAAATTAAAATTACACTGAGATTTCATCTTACTCTAGTCATAATGGCAATTATCAAGAATACAAGTAACAATAAATGTTGGCAAGGATGTGGGGGAAAAGGCCGTCATACAATGCTGGTGGGATTGCAAATTGGTGCAACTACTCTGGAAAGCAGTATGAAGGTTCCTCAGAAAACTTGGAATGGAACCACCATTTGACCCAGTTATCCCATTCCTCAGAATATACCCAAAGGACTTAAACTCAGCATACTACAGTTTATAGCAGCACAATTCACAATAGCTGAGCTATGGAACCAACCTAGGTACCCTTGAACAGATGAATGGGTAAAGAAAATGTGGTTCATACCCAAAGGACTTAAAATCAGCATACTATAGTGATGCAGTTACATGACATCAATGTTTATAGCAGCTCAATTCACAATAGCTAAGCTATGGAACCAACCTAAGTGCCTTTCAATACACAAATGGATAAAGAAAATGTGGTATATATACACAATGGAATATTACTCAGCCATAAAGAAGAATGAAATTATGGCATTAGCCTGTAAATGGATGGAATGGGACACTATCATGTTAGGTAAAATAAAGCCAGTCTTAAAAAAAATGAAGTCCAAATGTTCTCTCTGATATGTGGATGCTATACACAATAAGGGTGTTGGGAGGGGAGAAAGAATAGAAGTTAATTGAGTTAGACAAAAGGAAATGAGAGGAAGGGAGGAGGATGAGAATAAGAAAGACAGTAGATGAGCTGGGGTTGTGGCTCAGAGGTAGAGTGCTCACCTACCATGCGTGAGGCACTGGGTTCGATCCTCAGCACCACATAAAAATAAAATAAAGATATTGTGTCCACCTATAACTAAAACATAAATATTAAATAAAAGGCATTAAAAAAAGAAAGTAGAATGAATGGGATATAACTTCCCTATGTTCATATATGAATACCAACCAGTGAAACTCTACATCATGTACAACCATAAGAATGGGATCCTAATTAGAATAAGTTATACTCCCTGAATGTATAATATGTCAAAATACACTCTATTATTATGTATGTATAAAAAAAAAAACAAATAAAAAAAAGTATACTCAGCCATCTTCCCCTTTGAGTGACACATGTGTTCAAAATTCAGTTAATGCTTTCTTCCCTGCTCCCTAGTGAAGGAGTATAAGTGACAGAGAATAAAATGTCTTTTGGAAGCACGATGATATAAATGCTTCTGTTTTATTTACTACAATGCTGGCCTTGGACACAATAATTGAGAACTGGGCATCTGTTCCCACTCAGGGAGAGTGGTGAACTCCTCCTGAGTGACTATCCCTGCCCCACAGTTTAGAAACTCTTAAGGCAGTAAGATGGGGCCTTCAGTATCTTCATCCATTTGGGTTGCTATAACAATACCTTAGACTGGGTAATTGATAGACAGTAGGAAGGCATTGCTCACAGTTCTAGAGACTGAAAAGTCCAAGATCAAGGTGTCAGCTCAGTGGGTGTCTGGTGAGGACCCATTCCTTGTAGATGGCCCCTTCTCACCGTGTCCTCACTTGATGGAAGAGAGGACACGTTTCCTTCCACCTTACCTCTAGGGGCACTCATGACCTACCGGCCTCCCAGAGCCCCCACCTCCTGCTACTACACTGGACATGAGGTTTTAACCTACAAACCTAGGGAGACGCAGGCATTCACACCCTAGTGATTGGCTTACATCCTTTGTTTTCAATCTAACAGGTTCACTGTCCTTCATCACCTAAAACCAACATCTCAAAAGCTATTTTTGCCTTATATTTTTGTCTGTAATTTGATCCTTTGGGGGGAGAAGAATTAATGCTGTTACTCCATCTTAGCCAGAGGCAGAAGTGCAAAGGATTTTGGGAAGAGTTATCCTATTTCTAGGCAGATGTCTTTATAAATCCAGGTATGAATAAGCCACAGCTCCTTCCTCTTCTCCCTACTTACTTTCTTTGTCGACTAAGGAGATACAACAAAGAACTTCATCTTCTCAGCAGTCTGGTAACCATTAGCATTCTTTTTATGATACTTTATGTGAATTGGGGACTGCCCTTCACTTAGTATTAACCAGGTGACAGAATATGTTCAATATTTCATGTTACTTACCTCCTAAATCTTTGAAACTACCTTTCATAGCAAACACAAGCATTGTCAAGCCTAATTTTCAAGTGAGAAATCAGAAGCATGGCGATGATAGGGTCACGTCGCTTACCCAAGGTCGCACAACTCACTAGTGGTGAACAAACCCCAACATGCACATTCTCTACACCACATCATACGACCTTCCTGGGTCAAGTTATGTGCCCCAAATAGAGTTCCTGTGGTGGGTGTTACCATCTCTGCTTTGTAGATTAATTTTTTAAAATATTTTATTTGTTATTTTTAGGTCTACATGACAGTAGAGTGTATTTCGAATATGATACATACCTGCAATATGTATATAAGTAGATTCCATTCTTGCGGTTGTACATGTGGAGTGTCACTGGTTGTGTTTAAATAACAAGGCCCAGGGAGATGAAGTGTGGCCTCGGGAGGGCCAGCTGCAATGGCAGCCTGTCTTCCTCCCACATGCTCTTTCTAGCTCTCTTGAGAGCCCCAGGAGGGTTCTGAAGATGCAGAAGTCATCATGTGCCCTTGACTTGATATTGTACAACCTCTGGGTCATATTTAAAGCAATTTTAAAAAAAATAATCCTTGTTGTTCGAGTTAAAAGGTACCTTATGAAGAATGATGAAAAATCGATACTGCTCCACTTTACCAAGACTGATATGTACTATTCTTTTCTAGTATTTGGGAGAAATAATCTTGCAATCAGCTTTATCTTGGTTTCACAAATTCAAACATCCAAAGGTAAACTTGATGAATATCCATTTACAGTCTTTTAAAACTCTTTCTATTATAGTCTTCATATCTATGCATGAAATATAGAGTAAAATTATGAAGAGCTATTTTCCAGCTTCATTAGTGGAATCCCCCCCCCCAAATTTAGTATACCAGTACATTTCCTCGTGTCTTTTTGAAATGAAATTTTGCAAAAACAAAGTTCATTTTTATAATGTATTTTCTAAACTCATTTCAAACTTATAATGTTAATATAAACTCCTTACAGAATAAAAATAAAAATTCAATAGGACAGAAGACGATAAAATGAAAAAGTGGAACCTCTTTTTCTCCTTGACTCTACTTATCACTTTCCAGCAGTAACAAAAGGGGACAGTTTCTTCTGTATCCTTCAAGAAACTTTTAATATGTGAACACATGGATAGAAATCAATACAAACATATTTGTTGTTTTTTAAAAATGGGGCCATACAAAATATGCCAACATGGTGTTTCTTTTCACTTAATATCTCTTAGTTTTGGAGTTTTTTTGCATCAATTCAGATAGATCCATTACTTTCCTTTTATCGCCTCAATAAAGTCATGCATAGTGCACATATATTTATAAAAATACCATGATATATCTAATTAATCTCTTCTATTGGAGAGCCTTTAGATTGTTCTCAATATTTTGTTATTACATACATTATGGGGATAAATTCATTTTGTAGATACATCCTTGTTAACATAACTTTTAAGAAGCAGAGATATCAAAATATGTGTGAATTTTAAATGCTATTAGATATTTCTAAATTGCCCTCCTAAAAGATTGCTTCAATTTGCAATTTCATCATCAGTGTTCAATAATAGAACTTGGTAAGTATCTGTTTAACGTATGAGGAAACGAGTATCCATTTCTCCATGTTCTTATCGACAATAACCATTGTAGAGTTTTTAAAACCTTTATCGGGTAGATGAAAATTGGTACATTATTGCTTTAATTTGTACTTCTGCAATCAGGAATGATAGTGAACACTTTGTTCTTACTTATTTACTGGTCATTTGTATTTCATTTCCTAAAACCTGTCTATTTGTCCCCATTGTCCATTTTCTTGTTTTGGTACTGGGGATTGAACTCAGGGACACTCAACCACTGAGCCATATCCCCAGCCCTATTTTGCATTTTATTTAGAGACAGGGTCTCACTGAGTTGCTGAGCACCTTGCTTTGGCTGAGGCTGGCTTTGAACTTGGCGATCCTCCTGTCTCAGCCTCCTGAGTCGCTGGGATTACAAGTGTGAGCCACCATGCCCAGCCCACCATCCATTTTCTATTGACTGATTTGTGTTTTTCTTACTAATTTTGTAAGGGTTGTGCCATAGACTGAATGTTCATATGTTGAAATAAAACCACCCCCTGCCGTGTCAGTGTTGGAGGGGGCACCTTTGGGAGGGGATTAGGTGATGAGGGTGAAGCCTTCACAAATGGGATTTGCATCCTTGTAAAAAACATCCCAGACATCTGCCTTTGCCCCTTTGGTCATGAGAAGTCATGATAGAAGACAGCTGTCTATGAACCAGGAAATGGGTCCCATGGGACACTGAATCTATTGGCCTCTTGACCTTGGATTTTCAGCTTCCAGAACTATGATAAATAAATCTCTGTTATTCATAAGCCACCCGGTTTATCACATTTTGTTATAAAACTGCAAACTAACATGGCTTTGTTGGTGTATTTATTAAATTTGCCCTTTTTCCAGCCTATGCATTGAACAAATTTCTTCTGAATATGTTATTATATATTAAATTTCATTTTCTGTCCATATAAGAATTTATTATTTTTACTTGTCAGCTATCAATTTTTCCCTCTATAATTTCTAAATGTCTAATGTCATATTTATATTTTACACAAGGAGTTGTGGAGATACATTCCTAAAACCTTTCTTATCATGGCCAAGACCATTAAAATAATGTATTAGCTGCTTAATTAGCCATATTAAGTAGGAACGTATTTTGCTTAATGTATTTTCTTTTATCTGAAAGGTTGAGGCCACTAAAGATAATGGAAGTGCTGCCATTATCATCATATAAATAGGGAAATTAAAGTACACTGAGTTGAAAAATAGCTCGATCAAGGTGAGAGGAAGAGGGACCCACATTCTGACTCCTGTGCTAAAAGCATAAAAGGAAAAGGTTGTGAAGAGAAAAGGAACAAGGGAGTAGCTGAGGGAGGGAGGAGATAATCCAGTAGGGGAAGAGATCAGGTAAGTGTGAGAGATGGGAGGTTCGGAGACTAAGGAAACTCAAAAATGAGGGTGGAAGTGAGAACCTCCCTCCCATCTCCTTTCTGTGAGGTCCCTGCTTTGGAACCTGGAGGTGATATCAGTCCCCTGTCTTTCCACTGCTCTGGAACCTGGAGGTGATATCAGTCCCCTGTCAGTATTACCTGACACCAATCTGATGCAAGACTCACTCTTTTCTTTTCTTTTCTTTTCTTTTCTTTTCTTTTCTTTTCTTTTCTTTTCTTTTCTTTTCGGTACTGGGGATTGAACTCAGGGGCACTCAACCACTGAGCCACATCCCCAGCCCTATGTTGTATTTTATTTAGAGATAGGGTCTCACTGAGTTGCTTACTGCCTCACCCTTACTGAGGTTGGCCCTAAATTCTAGATCCTCCTGTCTCAGCCTCCGGAGCCGCTGGGATTACAGATTTCAGGCATGAGCCACCTTGCCTAGCAAATTTTTTTATCTTAATAAGAGAAAGAAGGCCCTTCATCCCATAGGCCACCCCATGAGGCCATCTCCAAGGAAGTAACACAGGGATTAAAATCTTATTCTGCCAATTTTTACTTTTCTGGCCGAGAAAATTTGAAGTATGGGGGGAGGGGGGGAGGCTGACCTAAGGATGCTCTTCAGAACCAGAGGAAAAACTTTAGTCTTCCTCTCCTCCTCCATATTCCTCTGGACCTCACTGGGGGGAGTCTTCATTTATAAAACTAATCACCACAAATCAGCATTTTCATATAAAATGCTTTTACAAAGGATTCTTAGAATAGACCCTGATACAGAAAAATTAGGGCTAAGAAATCGACCACAGGACTCGCTCCATTCTTTTAAGGTTATAATTAATTTAATGTTTTATCACTCTAAGAAAGATTTTGCATTCCTCAACATTATCTAACCATAGATTTAAAGCAAAGGGAGATCTCACCATTTCTGTGTTTTAAAATGATCCTGCATATTTGAGGTCTGGCTAGGCTTGGCAATTTTTTTTAAACAATAGTATAAGCATGCTCTTTTTCTTTTTAAAAATGAAAATACATTCTATTCCTCCCATGCTTTCCTGTCATCTTCCTTCCTTCTCCCTCCCTGTCTGCTTTTTAACTGTGGATTTTAGACACTATGTGTATATCAATTTCTCTGTTTCTCTGAGGTTCAGGATTTATGCAGTTGAGACTCAACTTTACGTGATTTTTCAGATTCTATTTTACTCTTGTCCCCCTCTGCATGTCCAAGCATGTCTATTTCTTAGCTAATGATACCTACAAAATATGACTAGTTTCAGAACTATTTCCAACTTCTTTGTTTTCTTGTATTTCTATTGTGGCACTAATTACTAGCAATATGATTAATGTACTACTTACTGGTGGCTTTGTTCTCTTTGTTTTTCTGATAATGCTAATTAATCCAATTTTGGAAAAAAAAATACTCTCATTTCTGCTCATACATGTCAGATTACAGGTGCTCCCCATCCGCATACACACTTGGGTTTTAAATTAAAGAAAAAAAAATAAGAGAAGACCAATTAGAGCTGTGGTTGAAACATGCTCTTATCAAAGTTGCTCATCAGGGATTTTCTGGAATGGCAGTGTAAAAAATAGCTCCGAAGGAAGAAAGTTTCAATTCACCAAAAGTTATTATTTCTTTTCATTCACTTCTTAATGATTGTGTATGGATGTTCGGGGGACTATTATTTAGGTTTGGGTTTGAGGATGTTTTAATATTTCAAAATGGAAACATAGTTGAAGATGACTGCCTAAGATACTGGTGCCAATCAGATTGAAACCAGAATCTATTTGCCCCCTCCTCTCTAAATGTCTCAGTGTTCCCGCAGTTCTGTCATAGCAGGCGCTCATTAGGTTTAAAGTTGGGAGACTCAGTTTTAAACCTGTAGTTGTTGCTTGCTGTGCATTTTGGTTTATGCTCACAGCATTCATTTTCTTTGACAGATCAATCACACCCAATGGACTTCCGCCATTGAACTTCTCTCAGCACTTTTTAAGGGCTTTGCTAAGTTACACTGTGCATATTAAGGTTCAAGTGATAGTTAACATTCCCAAATACCAAAAATGTAGTAGACGTTCTTACCCTAAGAAATGATTTTTTTTTTCCCAAAGATGCACTTCATTTTTCTTCTTTAAAAAAAAAAAAGTTTGTAGAAGGTAATTTTGTATTTGCTTTTTCTAGAGATTAGAATTAAAAGAGAACTCCCCAGATTTCAGAATCATTGTGTAAATAATGACACCATTATTCGTGCTGTTTGATTCAATGAACAGAATTGTCTTGTGTAATAATCTCAAAAATCATTAACGTAAAATGAGAATTTTTATGATCAACTTGGAATGTGAAAAGCAACTGTTGATTTCTTTTTAGAGTGATCATTTGCCGTGTATCCCATCTCAGTTTGGTCGTCCATACTCTGTGTTATCTGTGCTTCTTGCAGAACACCAAGGTGGTTTTCAGAAGGCCACTTCCTTGCCCACCACCACCTCTGTTTGTCTTCTTTCTTTCTTCTGCATAGAGTGGCAAAAGAAATCTGTATAAACCCTCTCCTTCACTCATCTGGGCAGGTGAAAAATACACAATGCTTATTTCTGTTGAGATTCAAATTGTTTTTAATTTTTAAAATGAACCTTGAAATTGAACTCATTTCAGCAATTGGCAGGAGACTTGGTGAAGCCCCTCCCACACCATAAAGTTGGATTCAAGTGTTAATTGTTCTCATCAATATCACTTTTTAAGAAATTTTATTTTATTGGTTTTTCTTAGTTCTACATGACAGTAAAATCCATTTTTATGAAATTATACAAGCCTAGGATATATCTTATTCTAATTAGGACCCGTCCTGTGGATGGGCACCATGGTGGGCTTCGTTTAGACATTTTCAAGTGTACATAAGAAAATTATGTTAGATTTATTCTACTGTCTTTCCTATTTCTATCTCCTTCCTTTTCTTTCATTTTCCTTTGTCTAATCAACTGAATTTTTCTTCTTCCTCTTTCTCCCCTTTATTGTAATTTAGCTTCCACATATCAGCAAAAACATTCAACCTTTGTTTTGGGGTGGATTGGCTTATTTTGCTTAGCATGATAGTCTCCCATTTCATACATTAACTGGCAAATAACATAATTTCGTTCTTCTTCGTGGCTAAGTAATATTCCACTGTATATAGATACCACATTTTCTTTATCCATTCTTCTGTTAAAGGGCACCTAGGTTGTTTCCATAGCTTAGCTAATGTGAATTGAGCTTCTATAAACATTGATGTGGCTGCATCACTATAGTAAGAAAATTTAAAATCATGTTCAACTAATTAATTCATTTTGCTTTTGGGATGTGCCTTGACCTTCTCTCACTCCCAATCACATCTTTATTTACTATATCAAAACCTAAAATTCAGGAGGGGAAGGAAGGTGATATGAGGGTAGGAAAGATTGTGGAATGAGATGGACATCATTACCCTAAGTACATGTATGAAGACACAAATGGTATGATCCTCTCTTTGTGTACAACCAAAGACATGAAAAATTGTGCTCTATATGCGTACTATGAATTGAAATGTATTCTGCTCTCATGCATAACAAAGTAGAATAAATAAATATATGTAAAATTAAAAAAATTATTCCATAGACAAAAAAATCCTGAAATTCTGCCATAAAGCAAAAGGCAGTAAAATTATATAAGTTAAGGAAATGGTTTCCCCTTATGAAAATCATACTAATAGATTTTTCTTTTTCAAAAGGGGGAAGTTTGTGTTTTGGAATGGTTCTAAACACACCATGATCATTCTAAGCTACACTTTTTGTTTCTCAAGCCCTGATTCTTTCTCCCTTCATTTTCCAATCTTCCTTGGTGAGCTATATTGACAGATTCTATGTCATCTAACTGTCACCAAATGCATTTGGCTGATCATAATATAACAATTTGGAAACTTAAGATGGAAGTGCTTTTTTTTTTTTAAGTCAGGTAGGAAGATGGAAAGCTCCTCTATATTTTCAGGAGCTTTTCTTATTATGAATTTTAATTACAATATATTTACAATTTAGTTACAATATAGATTTAGTTTTAGTTATAAGATAGTTACAATAGTGCCAATACCTGCTTCCTATTTGCATGAGACTCTTTTAAATGATTTTCAAAAGTCAAACACAGTAGATGTTACATGTACTTTTTTCAAAGGGCATAAGTACTTTAGGTGAGTAAATGTCCTTTAAAGCTATCTCAGATGTTATCACTGAGGGCCCTGCATATCAGGAAAGTGTTTTAGAAATATGTGGGTTTCTTTTTCATAGCTCATTTTAATTTTCATAATCTTTTATCAGTTCTTTGATCTTTTTTTCAGTTCCTGACTACATTTAACACATTACATGCTTTCATAAAATTTCAAAGTTTCAGAGTGATTCTTTGTTGTAAGGTCTAGAACTTTTAGGCATAACTCTTGCCTCCTTATTTCTGCAATGGATACATTATGACTAACATCAACAATTCCCATCTGAGAATTAAATGACATTCTGTTTGCCCTGACCCCTAAAATGATCCCTTGGTTATCTAGAGTGACATACCTGAGCATTTGGGCAATCACTAAATATAACTCAAGTTACTACTGTTTGTATCACACATGAAACAAAATTACATATTCATAACTATTGTTTATTGAGCACTTACTCATATACAGGCCAAGCACTTGTCAAGGGCCATACAATTGCTGTTTCTTTACATCTTGATGTTCACCGCCCCCGAGGGATGTATTAACACCTCTCAGGAAGGTATTATTATCATTCCTTTTCTACACAGAGGCTCAGTGAAGTCAGTCCAAGTTTATACATTACGTATGTTTATCATATACCAAAGCACCTGAGAACTAACTGCTTCTTTAATTCTGGTGTTATGGGTTAGATGTGGTATCCCCCCAAAACACACGTGGGAGACAATGCAAGAAGGTTCAGAGAAGAAATGATTGGGTTATAAGAGTCTTAACCCAATTAGTAAATTAATCCCCCTGATAGGGATTAACTGAGGAGCAATTGAAGTGGTAGGGTGTGGCTGGAGGAGGTGGGAATGGGGGTGTGGCTTAGGATATATATTTGAAACTGCCAAGTGGAGATCTCTCTGATCATCAAGTGAGCTATTTCCCTCTGCTGCACTCTTCCACCCTGATGTTCGGCCTCCCCTTGAGCCCTGAGGAATGGAGCCTGCTGTCTATGGACGGAGACCTCTGAAACCTTGAGTCCTCAAATACACTTTCCCTCCTCTTCAGTTGTTCTGGTTGGCCCCTTTAGTCACAGCTGCTAAAAAGCTGACTAGAACATCTGGCCACGGTCCCTCCTAAGAATTCAAAAGCAATTTTTATAAGGTAGTGATTGTTCGATGACACGTTCAATGAGGCATGCTCTCAGGTGTGTCAGAAGCTCTGTTAACTGTGCTTTCAGAAATTTCCAGAAGCCAAAGGGATGAACAATTTAGATCATTGATAGTTTGACTACCTGACCTGGGAACACTCAAGAAATTCCACAAACTTGGTTAAAAGAACAAAAGGGAGAAAGGAAGGGAGGGAGAGGAAAAGAAAGGAAAGAAGGCGGACAAGAGTAAGGAAAGGAAAGAAAAAGGGAAGGAATCCATCAAATGAACAACAGGCTGCTCAAAATTTTCACTGTTCTCCACTACTTGAAGCAACACGATATAGAGATAACAGCCTAAAATGGCTTCACCACTTTAGCAGCCACAGAATCTCAGATCTTAAAGTGTTCTGATGTTGAAAGACAGAGGACTGGTTTTATGTAAAAAGCCAGGACCATTTGAAGTCTTTCTCTGTCTTTTTTTTTCATGAGAAATTAAAACAAATGCTAGTGGAATTATCTGAACATTTTTGTCTAGATGAAACTATAAATCTGACTGACCAAATTTTTAAAATTTAAAAATGGATTTTCATTTCCACATGTATAGTTACCCAAATAAATTCAACAAGGTAGCTGGATATAAAATCAACACCCATAAATCAAACTCATTCCTAGACATCAGCAATGAGTCCACTGAAAGAGAAATTAGGAAAACTACCCCATTCATGATAGCCTCAAAAAAATACCTGGGAATTAATCTAACAAAAGAGGTGAAAGACCTCTACAATGAAAAAATACAGAACACTAAAGAAAGAAATTGAAGAAAATCTCAGAAGATGCAAAGCTCTCCCATGCTCCTGGATAGGCAGAGTTAATATTGTCAAAATGGCCACACTACCAAAAAGCATTATACAGATTTTATGCGATTCCTTTTTAAATCCCAATGACATTTTTTTTTCATAGAAATAGAAAAGGCAATCATAAAATTTATTTGGAAAAATAAGAGATCCAAAATAGCTGAAGCAATACTTAGCAGGAAGCATCACAATACCAGACCTTAAACTACACTACAGAGCTATAGTGACAAAAACAGCATGTTATTGGCACCAGCATAGACGTGTAGACCAATAGTACAGAATAGAGGGCACAGAGACAAACCCACATAAATATGGTTGTATTATACTTGAAAAAGGTACCAAAAATATTCACTGGACAAAAGATAGCCTATTCAACAAATGGTGCTGGCAAAACTGGAAATCCATATGTAGCAAAATCAAATTAAACCTCTCTCTCTCGCCCTGTATAAAAATCAACTCAAAGTGAATCAAAGACTTAGAAGAAAAAATGGGACCAAATCTTCACCACTTCAGCCTAGGATCTGACTTTCTTAACAAGATTCCTAAAACACAAGAAGTAAAATCAAGAACCAATTAATGGGATGGATTCAAATTAAAAAGCTTCTTTTCAACAAAGAAAACAATTAATAACATGAGGAGAGAGCCTACAGATTGGGAGAAAATCTTTACCACATGCACCTCTGATAAAGCATTAATCTCTAGGATATATAAAGAACCCAGAAAACACACACACACACACACACACACACACAAAATACTAAATAACCCAATCAATAAATGGTCTAAGGAACTGAACATTTCACAGAAGAAAAAATATAAATGATCAACAAGTATATGAAAAAATGTTCAACATCCCTAGCAATTAGAGAAATGCAAATCAAAACTACACTAAGATTTCATCTCACTCCTGTCAGAATGGCAATCATCAAGAATATAGGAAACAGGGGCTGGAGATGTGGCTCAGCGGTAGCGCGCTCGCCTGGCATGCGTGCGACCCGGGTTCGATCCTCAGCACCACATACCAACAAAGATGTTGTGTCCGCCGAGAACTAAAAAATAAATATTAAAAATTCTCTCTCTCTCTCTCTCTCCTCTCTCACTCTCTCTTTAAAAAAAAAAAAAGAATATAGGAAACAATAAATGTTGGTGAGGATGTGGGAGAAAAGGCACACTCATACATTGCTGGTGGGACTGCAAAATTGGTGTGACCACTATGGAAAGCAGTATGGAGATTCCTTAGAAAACTGGGAATGGAACCACCATTTGACCTAGCTATCCCACTCCTTGGTTTATACCCAAAGGACTTAAAATCAGCATACTACAGTAATGCAGCCATGTCAATGTTTATAGCAATTCAATTCACAATAGCTAAACTTATGTAACTAACATAGGTGTCCCTCAATAGATGAGTGGATAAAGAAAATGTGGTATATATCAATGGAATATTACTCAGCTTTAAAGAAGAGTGAAATTATGGCATCTACCAGTAAATGGATGGAGTTGAAGAATATGATGCTATGTGAAATAAGCCAATCCCACAAAACCAAAGGCCAAATGTTTTCTCTAATATGCAGATGCTAATCCACAGAAGGCAGAGAGTATTAGAGAAGAATAGTGTTATCTTAGATTCAGTAGAGGGAAATGATTGGAGGGGATGGAGGGGATTGGAGATAGGAAAGATAGTAGAATGAAACAGACATTATTACTTTATATATAAAGTAATAATGATTCTGCAACATGTACACTCAGAAAAATGAGAAATTATATTCCATCTATGTATGATATTTCGAAGTGCATAAATGCATTCTTCTATCATGTATAACTAATTAAAACAAATAAAAATTAATAAAAATAGTAAATGTAGGAGATAGAAGGGGTTTATATCATAATCACTTAAGTAATTAATCATTTTCAGTCATTGGTTCACAAGCTTTTTTTCATATCTTACTATTATTCAATTTCATATAATTATAACTTACACTTATTGAACTTAATATTTTTATTTAAAAATAAAATAATTAAAATAAATAATTAAAAATTAATCACTGACCTTATTGAAAATGATACATTTGAGAAAATAGGAATGATTTCTTCCATAGATGATTATCATCCCATTTTCTTACATGGTTATTTTATACAAAAATGCTTATATTCCATAATAATTCCATAATTTTTTATGCTTTTTCTTTCATAATATTAATTTTATCTTAAGGAATGCAAGGTTTCATGTAAAAGTTAGCTTTCATTTTTTTTTAAAAAAATCATCTTCACAGGCATAGAAACATTATTTACAAAATAGTGGCCAAACTTTCATATCAGAAGTTAACACTAATAATCTTATGGGAAGCAATAAGAATCAGCAACTAAACAACGACTTAGTAAAATATGAAACACAAGATGAACTTTCATTGTTCTTTTTACTCACTACTAAATACAGTACGAATACAGACAACACATATGTGTTATTTGTAATTTCTTAAAAATTGCTTTTCCTCTGCCAGTTAGCACATCCTTGGGTTGCTTTCCCTTATCCAAAGGAAGATAAACAATGGGAAGTTCATTATATCTTTCATCCACTCTAAGCAAAATTCAGAAGACCAAAGACAGGAATGAATTCTAAGGGAAAGTGCATTTGTTTTTTTAGTTCTTGAGTCTATTCCTATTTCCTGTTAGAATTGGAATGAAAAGTTGACTACAGCCAGGTGAGGTGGCTCTCCCCTGTAATCTCAGCAACTGGGAAGCCTGAGGCAGGAGGATCACAAGTTCAAAGCCAGCCTCAGCAAAAGTGAGGCGCTAAGCAACTCAGTGAGACCCTTTCTCTAAATAAAATACAAAATAGGGCTGGAGATGTGGCTCAGAGGTCAAGTGTCCCTGAGTTCAATTCCCCGTAGTAAAAAGACAATAATAATAATAAAGAGTTGACTACAGTGAGTGTATAATCTTGCATTTGGATTTCTGTCCTCAAAGATTTTTGAACATGTAAAAGTATGACCCAGCCACTTGATAGATGATTATGCATTCACAGAAACTTGTGCTTAGGAAGTATTCATAGCAATTTATAAACAAGGATGCTGTTTATTGTATTTATGTTAAGGCAAAAAAAAAAAAAAGCAGAGTCCAAAATTACAGACACAACATGATTACAGCTATGTGAAAGAAAAATAAGAAAAAACATTAAAAAGTAACAATGCCAGAATGCTAACAGTGATTATGTTGGGTGACCAAGTTGTGAGTAATTTTCCTCCTCTTTTTTCTATATTCTCCACATTTTATATACAACAAGCATATGTTATATTTGTGATATGAAAAGCTTCATTTAAAATAAATTGAGTTGGAGTCATATTTTCAAGTAATGTTTAAACGCATTCTTCCATTTTACTGTTTGTGTTTGTGCCAATAAGAAGGCTGATCCCTGTGGGCAGCTGGTGAGGGTGACCTGGATAAGAAATGCTGCCACAGAGGAAGAGAAAAAAAAAAAAAGGGAATCGTTAGGACAGCCAGGTAACAGAGGAGGGAGCATTATTTTATTGTAATTAAGGATATGACGAACTGATTCTAGTTTAGACCCAAATATTCCCTATCACCCAGCTTTAATGATCATTTTCAATAATTGATTCATAAAGCCCTTTCTCTATATCCCACCTAATGACAATGTGTTTTCCTCATCAGACAACAGTACAGCAGTGGTGACCAATCTCCTTTACCCTGTGTTTATTTTATTTTTTTTTTGCAGTGGATATGGAAAACAAGTGAGTTACGACAGGGACCCTCAGAAACTTGGTTTAATTTTCTTCATCATTAAAATCTACATAACAACGTTTTGTCTCATCTGGTAGTGTAGAGAAGTGGCTTCTATAAACCAGGTATGTTTAAAGAAGAAAGTATTGATGAATATATGTGTATGCATATATGTTTGTTTATATACATCTCTGCTCAATGCATGGATCCATCCTGGGGTCATTACTCAATTCCACATGTCAGATGACCCTATGTGTCACACAGCTCAGGAAGGACACTGAGGAAGAGAACCCACACCCAAGGCAGCCAACCCAGCACTCTCACCTGTAAGGCTATTTTTAGCATATCGTAAGGCATTATGGATTTCATTTTCTTAACTAAAGAAAACTGTGGATTATATTATCTAATTTTAACTAAACTATTATGTAGTTTAATAAATGAACTAATGGTTTTAAAATATCTCTGCAACAAAACTACACATTAAAATTAGTAATAATAATAATGTGACTACTAATGAACAAGGATACGGCAAAGAGTCGACACCTCTTTCCCTAGTAAAAGTTTGTCAATAGGCATGCAAAGCTAAGAATAATGACAATCTGGTGAAGCTTTGATACCATTAATAAGAAGCATGAAAACAAAGTGAACTTAGAGCCACACCTTATCATAAACTGACATCAGGCTCTTCAAAAATCACAAACATATTCAATTCTATTGTTCCTGAAAAATAAAATACTACTAATCAAATTTTTGAGAGCAAAGTAGTATCGTAAATACTTATAAAAAAATATAAGTAATTATTTAAATAACATTTGGTTTACAGTCACAGGATTCTTTTAAAATTCCTATTTTCGTGCACATTTCATAATGTATATAATATATTGTGGTAAAGAAAATGTATATAATAAATACACTCATAGGTATATTTTGAGATGTGTTCCAAATTATGATACCAATGAAGTATATGACTCAAAAGTTTGGCAACCACTGGTTTCAAGGACTTAATATGAAAATGTTTTAGTCAGCTTTTCACTGCTGTGACTAAATGACCGGACCAGAACAACTATTGAAGAGGAAAAGTTTATTTAGAGGCTCACAGTTTGAGAGGTCTCCATCCCTAGACAGCAGGCTCTATTCCTCGGGGATCAAGGTGAGGCAGAACATCATGGTGGAAGAGTGTGGCAGAGAGAAATAGCTCACATGGTGATCATGAAGCAGAGAGAGAGGTCTCCACTTTTGCCAGATATGAATACATAAAGCCAGGCCCCAATTCCCAGCTGCTCTAGCCACGCCCAACCACTTCAGTTACCACTCAGTTAATTCCTACCAGGGGATTAATTCACTGATTGGGTTCTGGCATCGTAACCCAATTGTTTCTTCTCTGAACCTTCTTGCATTGTCTCACACGTGAGCTCTTGGGGGACACCACATCTAAACCATAACAGAAAATATGCATAAAGTCCTGAGAACAGTGTTTGCCACCAACAGTTGTCAATCTAACACACTAAAGGGATTCCACTGAGAGGCATTCATTGAGGACACTGTTAGAGGAAACTAAGATAAATATTTTAATGCACTTTAGTTGATACCAACCCTCTATGGACAATCCCATGCTTGATGGGATATTTATGTCACATCTGAGACCACCAGAGGAGTCACCCCTCTGGTCACATCTGAGGGCACCAGAGGAGGCTAGACCCTCTCTATAGAAAGAATGGAAGGGGCTGCAGTGATTAGATGGGCTTGACACTGGTCATTTTCTGACTCCTGCTCACCGAAACCTAACCAGAGAAATGATGGCAATCTTGTTTTCAGTATCCTAAATTATGGATGATATTAAAAAATAATATAATCATGCTTAGATAAACCAAATAGGGGTCTAACAGAGAAATTTGGATTTGGGCAATGAAAAAGTTTAAGTATATATGACAATCTGAGGAAAATGTTTTTTTCTCACAATAAATTAATAATGGTATTCAATGATCCTAAATCCTTTCAGGTTGAGTAATAGTGCTTTTTAAAAGATAAGCAAAAATAGTTATTTTGTCTTCTGTTATTAGACTGTTAGTTTCAATACAAGACAAGAGTATTTCACAAGTCTTTACATTTGACAAACATTTTTCCCAGCCTCGTGGCGAGGCACTGTTCATTCAAGGTACTGTTACTTTGAGAGGAAATTTACAGCTAGAGAATATTCAGAAGTCACATTTCCACTCAGTTCCTGAAATGTTATCTCATTTGAATTTTGCATGTTTGAGAGACATCCAAATTTGTAACCTGTTAAGAAAATCCTCAACCCTGTTCAGCTTGCTATTTTTACCTACATGTAAAGGGAAATTAGTGAGCAAACAAATTTTTTTAAAAATTAAAGGAAGGAAGGAAGAAAGAGAGAGAAAGAGAAAGAAAGGAAGGAAGGAAGGGAGGGAGGGAGGAAAAGGGGGAGAGAGAGAGAGAGGGAGAGGAAGAAAGAAAAATACCTTCTTGGGAAATAACATTGACCCTTCCTCTAATTCTTGGGGGATCAAGTTATAGATGAGAGTGAGGGGAAACTGGGCAGATGTTTCTTTCCTCTGGCTTTTCTTGCTTTCCATCTTCCCTGGACCCTCCTCTCTACTGGAATGTTAAAGAGAGAAAGTTCTTTGGCCCATACATAGTTGGCTCATTCAAATTCCATATGCATTCAGCTGTGCAAGCAGAAGAGGCCATCGGTTTCCTTGGAGCTTTGGGGAAGCCAACCTAATTTGATCAGTGAAATTATTGAAGGTGATATTTAAAACAAACAAAGAGCTGAAGGGTTGGGACCTAGAACAAAGCCATGGTTGAGAGGTTTGAAAGGATTTCTTCTTGCATGTTTTTGAGGGATGTGGATTCCAAAATCCTGTTTCGCCTGTCGTTCCTAAGCACCGCACGATGAACGACAGCCCCTTTCCCCATCCAAAGCCGGTGCTGCCGTGGGACTGAATACAGCCCCGGCCACTTCTCCAGTCCTGATTTCCTAGCCTTGTGAGAACATCCAGTCATTTAAGGGGGTGTCACTCAAGCTTATCCTTTTAATAGGAGCCCTTAGAAGAAATGCCAGTTTGTTTTTGGAGACAGTTAATCTGACGGAAGTAAATTCAAGTTTTGGCAAAGATCTGTGGTAAGATAGAATGAACCTCTGCCAAATGGTATTATTAGGAGAAAAAAAAAGGCACGACCTCCCCAAGTCAAATGCCAAGCTCACCTACATCAGTCTCAATCGAGCCGTAGGAAAATAAGATATTTTTAGATGTATTCAGCCTTAGTGCTTCTTTGCCCTAAGGGCTGTTTTCTTACTGCAAAAAGAGCTTGTAATCGCTTTTCTGTGACGTTCCTTTAATTTAAAATGAAATGAACTTTTAGAAAAACTGTACTTCAAAAACAAACCTAGTTATTCCTGTGTGTCACCCACCCTGTTCGCAGATGCTCCTGTTTGCTTCACTCTGTTTCATCTCAAGGCCCCTCCGGAAGCTGCCCAGTTCTACACACCTCGGATCAGTGGATAGACCTCATAATTGGGGTGGCATCCTGGTGGCAGAGCTGAAGAGCAAATCAAACTCTCCACGGTCAAGGTTATCATGATGGGATCTTGGCAATGCTGTAGGTCCCCTCTTGTAAAAGAGGTCATAGTCACAGTCATCGTCGGGTGTCTATGACTTTGTCATAAATAGGAGTCAGATATTTTCATATCCCATGGTTGCTGATAATTTCAAAACATTGTTTACATTCAGCATGATTTCCAAATCATGACCTGCTACCAGCTCTTATCATCTAATTATTAACAAAGAAACATCTGTGTTACTATCTATATTAATATTTTAGTGATTAAAGTATAATATGATTGGTTTTCTTTGTAAACCTGCATATTTTATTTTATAGATTCAAAAGGTTCATAGGCCTTGCTACATGACCAAAGGACTGCATGGCATAAAAATACGAAGGAACACCCGCCAGGGAGCCAAGAGGGCAGTGAGTTAGGGTCGCACTTGAATCCCGATCCCATCTCTTCCCCCGAGGGTCATGGGCAGTGTCTCCTCACTTTTCTAAACCTCACAGTTCTGTGGTGGGGATAACATGTGACACACAGATCACCATGCCCAGCATAGGGTGAGGGTTCCACAATGGTCACCCTCCTTGTTATTAGGTCTTCCCATCCTATGGTGTCACTTGTCCTGCATGGTCCTCCATCAATCAGAGTTTTCCAATAGGCAGCTTCTGATCCTAAGTCCACTCTTGGTATCCAATGCTCTTGGGGTGCTTCCAGGAACCCACTGAGTGTGTTGGAACATTGCTCTCTCAGAAGCAAAGGGTTCACCATTTTCCCAAACATGCCACTGGTCATTGATAAGCAATGCTAGACTGATTCCCACAGGGGCTGCTGCTCTGTTGAAAGAGGGAGTTTCTCCTGGGGGACTTGGAGTCAAACTCCAGTTCTATCAACTGCCACATCCTGTCTTAGTTTGGGCAGGTCTCTTAGCTTCTCTCCACACCTGGCATCTCTGTCTTGTCTTCCTTAACCAGCTGTTATACAAAATAAATGAGAGAGCATGAAGGCCCTCTGAAAATTGTGAAATGTAGCCAGACACGGTGGCACATACCTGAAATCCCAGATGCTTTCCCAAGCAGCCAAGGCAGAATCACAAGTTCAAGGCCATCCTGGGCAACTCAGCAATACTTTGTCTCAAAATAAATCATAAAACAGGCTGGGGATGTAGCTCCTGGTTCCATCCCCAGGACCGAGAAAAACAAAACCTGTGACACACATTCCTTCCCCCACTCTTCTCCATGTCTTTGCACACATTTTCTCCTCTGCCAAGGATGCTTTTCTCTACCTCATTTCCAGTCCTGATCAAAGGATGCCTCCTCCAACCATCTGCCCTGGAAGAACCATCTGGGAGACAGAATGGACCCCTCTCCTATCACCCCTTTGTTCACATCAGCCCCGCAGCACTCTTCATGTTCTATTTTACAGCCTTTTAGTTCTTTTCTTCCCTGCCAAGTAAGCATTCTGAGGGTATGCCATTATCTAGAGTCACTTTGTATAAATAAAGTCCACTGTATTACAAGCCCCTATTCAAGGCAATTCCCACCTTAGAGGAAGGTCAATGGGGGAGATAATCAATAAAAACATGGGATAACTCAGGAGCAAATCATTATCCAAATACTGGGTTCTAAAGAAAGTTCCAACAGTTGACTTTGTGGGTTAGGGGACAGGGGTGTAACCCTGGAATATACTATTTCTGGAAGCAATACAGTTTTGCCATGAGATAAGTAAATGATGGATTGATGATCTGGTTTTTATTTCCACAATTTTTTTTTTGTTGGCACAATGTAGTTATATGTAATGTTAAGATACATTGTTCCATTTTCATACACCCCGTGGACTCTCCATCTGAATGCAATGAGAGAAATAGGTGAGCTCTAAGCATGGAGAAGGACACAGAGAAGACCAAGAGTCCCTCCATTCATTCTTCCATCTGCAAACCTTCAGTGAAGACCTGGTCTGTGTTGGGCAAAGTGCCAGGTACTAGATAAACAGGCGTTAGAGGAAGGCATATATGCCATGAAAATGGCTGTTGGGAGATTAAGGATGCAGTTGTGTCTCTAATACATAATGAGTCCATCAATGATACAGCAATTCTTCTTCTCAAAATCTGGCAAATATGTTTTTAGGGAGCCATTTACATGAGCTAACCATGTTTCTGCACCCCCAACAGATGATCATGGCTGGCGCCAACATGCCTTTCATCCCTGGATGACACGGGACATGGGAAGAGAGTATACATTAGTGGTCATTGCAGCAATTAGCCTCAGGTGCAGCACTTATGATGGGGTGGATTGAGGTTTCTCCAAAGAAGTCTCTTTCAATTTTTTATAACCAAACATTCTCATGTTCCGAGTATGTATCAGACATTTTTTTGTTAATAATCTCATTTAATGTACTCAATGACCTTATGTGAGGCAGCTATTTTCCCCCATATTTTACCATTAAGGAACAAAGATAGCAACTTGATATTTGAAATGAAGACAAAAACAAACAAACAAACAAACAAAAATGACAACAAAAAACTCCCTAGTTTTTTTCTTTTTTAAACCAGCTAGCTCTATATCCCTGATTTTCCAGGTTACATTTCCTTTATTGACCTGCCTTGCCTGTAGGGTTGAGTTGGAGATGCACTTCACATGCACGCCCCTGTCACACTCAAGGAAAATATTCCACAACCAAAGGAAAAAAATGCAGATGGAGACTGCTGGGAAACATTATATGAACCTAATGTTTTAGAATGGATTCTTTAGAATTGAAAAGGACTAATAATAAATATGATGTGACCATTATTTTTGGCAAGCAATTAGAATAGCATTATCTTGACACAATTGAATTTCCATTAATGGAAGTAGGAAGAGTACTTCAGAATTTGGCACATCTTCGCTTTCATGTTTGAAGTAGGCACTGAAAAAAATGTTCTCCTAAAAACTTCAAAAGCCCACTTATTGTTGGAAACTTGTTCATGGATATATGTAGCTACTCTTGGCACTTTTTTTGTAGAATGCTTTAATACCCAATTTCAGAGGCTCTCTAACACAATCATACCAATTCAGCATCCCTTCACTCACACATTTTAAAAATTGATTTGAAGTTGTGCAAAGAACCACTGAGACCCACAGGAGTTGGGCTTAGCTCACTGCTTATGAATATGCCTGTATTACTTCTCATAAGAATTGAGCATAGATGTGTGTGAGTGCAGAAGCATGATACAGATACAAGTCTGTGCATATGCACACACACATGCATACACACTCTTGCATTCTTGGGGAGATGTACTAAGGAATCACCTTCTAGCACTTCATCGATTCATTCATTAAACAAATATTAACTCCCTGCAAGCATCTCTTCTAGACACCGGTACAGGATTCAAAGAATCTTCAGATCCAGTCTACAAAAGAAAAAGAACAAGAGAAATGTGAAATGCCAGTACCTAACAGAGAAGTGCTACTAGCTAATCTACCGCAAATGAATGGTGAAAGTTACAGAAAGCATAATGATAGTTCCGATGCCCTCACACAAGAAGAGGCCACATTTTTTGCCACCAGAATAAACCCTTCCTTAAACTCAAAGTGTTCTGGATACTTTATAAACATGATCCCTGGTTTGCATCCCTCTTTCTTTCTTTTCTTTTTCTTAAGAAATCCTCCAGAAGGTACTGATAGCCAGTATACAAAAGTCATGTTTTTTTAATGTTTATTTTTTTATTGTAGTTGGACACAATACCTTTATTTCACTTATTTATTTTTATGTGGTGCTGAGGATAGAACCCAGGGTCTCACACATGCAAGGCGAGCGCTCTACCGCTGAGCCACAACCCCAGCCCCTGCATCCCTCTTTCTGAGTTGAGAAAACAAACATTAAAGGATTCACCCAAAGATACATGGCAGCCAATGGCAGAATCTAATGGAATCTCATGGCTGGTACTATGAGTTCCTTCCTGCATAGGACACAGACTGTACAAAGTGAGACATGACCTAAACCCACAGTGCCAAGAGATGGAGCTGGGTGGCCAGTTTGAGAGTTGTCATCAAGAGGGCAGAAATTTCAGACTGGGAATAAATGAGCTGAGAGGGGCTGGGCTTTGCTCTGTGTTGGCACACCTGGTGGGTACCAGGCCCCTTAGCCTCAGACCCTCCACCTGTATTCCTTTCTGGTCTCCTGAAGACTTAAGCTGAACACAATGTAAAATAAAAATGCAAGGCCCATCTAAGGATTTCTGGTGCTTTGATTGTAGGCTAGATGCCTGTATAGTAATAGGCAACTCTCCTCTACACCCCATATTTAGACATCCCATATACAGAAGGTGATTCATTATATGGTATATATTATTGGACACACTTATATCATAGAACAGGACATATGTTTACTCTCTCATATACAACATATAGATGGTTGGCATCACTAGAAGACAGCTGATTTAAAATACAACCTTCTTCTGGTAGATTTTCAATGTTAAGAACTAACTTTAGAATACATTATTTCCATTATTAAAATCAGGTATAATGTTATTTTTTCATTGCTAGAAAATTTGATTAAGTGCCCTTATTTTTACCAGGCATATGCCATTTTTTTTAAATGAAAGTTGATTTTTTAAAGAGAACTATATTGATGTCTTCATATTACATGATTATTGTTTGGTGTCCTGATGCCTCAGGAAATTTAAAGCTCAGCAACCCAATTTTGCTTAATAAGATGGGAGTGTTTAGGCAGTTTGCTTAGGGTGCCCTGGCAAGAAAGGCCAGGACCTCCTGACTGGCACAGTGCTGGCTGGACATTATAGCAGAACAGAGGACATGAGGGAGACATTAACAAGTAGAGTCTCTTTTTGCTCCACCTCCTCCTTTTCTTCATTCTTATTCTCTCAGGGGAAAAAAAATGAAGCACTAAGCTTTTATTTTTGTTTAAATTCTTTTACATTTTAAAATTTTTTTCTTAAAATTTATTTAAGAATAAAACATTTAAAGATCATTTAGATTTCCCATATACCCCACACCCAGTTTACTCCATTATTAACACCTTACATTAGTGTGGTACTGTTGTCACCATTAATGAACCCATATTGACATGAATTAAAATCCACGCTTAATTCAGATTTCCATAGTTTTTATCAAATGTCTTCTTTCTTTTTCAGGATCCTGTCTGAGACTCCACATTTTGCATTACTCATCGCATCTTTTTAGGCTCCTCTTAGCAGTAACAGTTTCTCAGAATTCCTTGCTTTTAAGGATTTTAACAGTTTCGAGGAATGCTGCATAGATATTTTGTAGACTGCCTCTAGACAGAAATCATATTTGCCTGACATTTTTTTTTTCTCATTAGAATGCAGTTACAGGTTTGGGGAGGAAAACCACAGAGGTAAGCAACATTCTTTTCACATAATGATTCTTTCTGAACACCAGGAAAGCACCTGGCACATAGCAGCTACTCAATAAATATCAGATTCCCCCCCCACCCCCACATAAGGATAATTTAATAACAGGAATTGTTTGCCTATGAAATGTCTTTGCCACCTTTCAGTTCCTCTCACTAGGAAAGGTGTGAACCAGAAAGAAATCAGATTTGATAACAAAGTGGAAATTCAGACTTTGCTAATGATAATCAAGGACCAATCAATTGAAATGCCAATACCTGACAGAGAAGTGCTACTAGCTAATCTACAGCAAATGAATGGCTGAAGTTACAGAAAGAAAAATGAAAGTTCCAATGCCCTCATACAAGAAGAGGCCACATTTTTAGCCACCAGAATAAACCCTTTCTTAAACTCAAATTAGAAATGGTCCCAGTGCAGGAGATTTGATCTTCCCAAAACCCCTCTTGGCCTAATGCATCCTCCAGAAAGGCAATCCCTATGGCCTGTGGACCACAGATCGTCTCTTTGCTGTCTGTTTTCCTGCTGGGTTTCCTCATCAAGGGCACCAGCAGGAGCATGGAGGACAGGAGGAACTCGAGATAGGGGTCTTTACTCTGAGGTAGGGGGTCTGCTTTCTGAGCTGAGTTCCTTCCTGTTTGTTGCCACTTGGGCTGACTGTATCCACCTAAGAAAGCCCTTGCAAGGAAGCCTCCTCCCTAACAGTGACCTCCCTGGGGTCTTGGTACCTGTTGCTCCTCTCTGCCCTTTAGGTAAGGGGTGGGACTGTTCCTCCCTGCTCAGAACCTTCAACTCTCCTCAGCTACTCTTTTAAGTCAGTCTCTTTCTCACTGGGATCGTGCCTGATGATAGCCCCCTATGCAAATTTGGGTACAGAAAAGAGTCAAACGGACTTCCAAAAGATCATGGAGTCAAATGGCACTTACGGAATTGTGACCTAATAGTGAGGTTTCTTATGTTGAGAGAATGAATCACTATGTTAGATGCATCAATACACTGCTGCCTAATGCTCCTCACAGGGACCTTGGCAGGCTTTTACATGTACTGTAATGATGCCGCCATCGCACAAAATTTGGGAATTTTAGGATCCTTATTTGAAACTGGAAAGTTGAACTTATGGTGATCTTGCCAAGCTTGATTCCTCTGCCCTTTGTCAGTCTGAGCTCTGAATTGCTTCTGTTTCCAAAAACCACATCTGACTTCAAAGCTGTTACTGGTGCTACTTAGAGTAACAAGACAGAGTCTCCAAAGGAAATGTTTTTAAAATGAAAGCAGAGTTCTAGAAACGTTGAGTGGAAAAAGCATTGAATTGACATAAGTGACTATTTCGGAATGCAGAATTCATTTAGAGATATGATCTACTGTGGTTACTCATTTCTCAGAGCTGGGGATGTGGCCTAGTGGTAGAGCACTTGCCTAAAACACATGAGACCCTGGGTTTAATCCCCAGCACTGCAAAATTAATTAATTAACTAATTAATTAAAATAGATTAATTAATCTGTCATTAGACCATAACACCCTCATGTTCTCTCATGCAGGTTTTGGGGTCTGCCTGGCTGAGTTTAAATTCTAGCCTTATCATTGATTATCTGTGTGTGACCTTAGACAAGTTGATTAAGCTCTTTCTACCTGGAGTTTCTCATCTGTAAAATGGAGACAATAATAGTACCTCGTTTGTACAATGCCCTGACAATTAAATAAGTTAATGTGAATGAAGCATTTTAAACTGTGCTGAACATGGGAAAGAATTTAATGTTACTTATTGTTATTGTATATTATATTGTGTCATAGATATTAGTGACCATCAGTTTTCAGCAAATTTGTACTGTGGTTATATTTCAATATTCTTAAATATTGCTTCTTTATTCTGCTGACAGTTGTAATCTTCACTAGGCATTAATAAAATGTAAAAAGTAAGATTGGTTCAAAGATTCACAAAGAAAAGGCATTATTTATATTTACTTTCTTTCCACCGTCAAAAATTGAGTGCCCTGTAAAAAGAAAAACAATCCAATATGCCATCATTTCTGAAGACACTCATAAAAAATAGGCCCCAGGCAGGGATAGGGCTAAGAGTCCACTAATTCACCAATTGTTAGGGACTACAATCTCCCAGGATACCCAACTAGAGAAAGAAAAGAGAAAGATGCTATCACAGAGTGTATCTTTTGCAGTAAAATGACCCAAGTAGAATTTTTTTTTCCTTTTGAAGATTTCAAATCAACATCACGTTTTCTAATTACCCAATAACAGGTTTTATTTTCCCATTTCTACGCTGCAGTGTACTTGCAGGATAAAAATAAATAAGCGAATGCACATATATACTTTTTAAACCATTGTACAGTCAAATTAAGTTGGCTGGAGCTACTGAGTAACCCCATGAACTAATGAAGTAAACATTTGCCCCTGCTGGGATGTGGAAGGCTTCCAGGACTCCCGAGCATACACCTGCAGAAACCGGTGATTCAGTTCTGAGTCACTCGGCAGCCCTTAGCAAGGAGGAGCCAGCCGGGACACAGAAGATGCGCTCGCCTGCTGGCTCTCTCCTGCTCTCCTAGAATAATGACAGCTATGATACTTCCAAACAGCTCACCCAGTCACAAAGTGGGAGATTACAAAATCCATGTGGCAGCTGATTTCCTAATAGGATGCATTAAACAGGACATTGCATTCTTTATGGGTTGGGGTTGATCAGACAAGAAGACTGAAGATATGTAGCTAAAGTGGTTGAAAAATAGGCCTTGGAAGTTCAGATCAAAGCATTACAGGGGGGTGATTAGATAAATAAAAAGTTTAAGCCTAACTGAGCAAATAATTGCACATCCTCTGAAAAGCTCGGTTCACGGGGATTGATCAAATGTGAGTCACCCCAGGCACAGATGTCTTTCTAAGAATATTCCTTTTAATTTTTAAATATACATCAAAAGGAAAAAATCTGGGTACTGACCAGCAAATACTCCTGTTTATATAAGAAAAGCCTCTTCAAGATACTGACGAAAACATATATTATATCCCTGCGTGTTGAAAGAGGCCAGTGTTTTCCCTTTCTCTTCCCTTTCAGGATGTCGTAAAAGGTTTTTGCTTCTTTAACATGCACTCATCAAGCTCACCTAAGAAAATTCCAAAACATTTCTAGAGACTTATCTTGTCCATTATTATAAAGAAGTCAGATGCAGGTTTATGTTAAAAGCATGTACTATTATTTCTCTAAAGCAAAAATGTCCCAGGGAAGATTCATCTTTGTCTAGTTAAAAAACAAAAAGGCATTTGTAAAGCCTATTTGTGAAATTTGTATGTGCCAGACATAAGTTATCTTATTTAATCCTCACAACAATGCTTGAAGGCAATTTTTCATATTGCTATTTTATATGTGGGGAAATCGAAGCACAGATATAGATTAAGTAACCTGTCCCAAGTTGCCAGCTGGGAGAAGGTAGGTGGAGCAGCAGCTGATTCTGGGCTTTTCTCACTCAGAGCACTTGGACTAATGTCTTTCTTTAGCATCTGCGGGGCCCTTGCAACAAACTAGATCTAGATTCCGATCATTTCTATGAGGCAATATTGGTTATTTCCTTGAGGCAGTATCCTAGTGTTATTTCTCATTTTAAAAATAAACAATCTGAGATAGAAATGATGGGTTTTCAAAAGCCATGTAAAACCAGACAGATGGGTGGGAGGACATGTATTCAGAGCTGCTAAATGTTAAGTCTGTGATTTGGTCAGACCAAGACCAGGCAAAATATTTTGGTAGCTGGAGTTCATGGTAAATCCTTGTTTGTGCCTCAGAATAAGCATTTTCTTTGCAAGCAGCACTTATTCCACAACAATCCCAAGAAAATGGTTATCAGAATAGAGAGTAGCATCGTTGCTGGTGTATGAGCAATACAAGTTTTAGTTTCCTGGTCTGCCCATGAGCTGTTTCAGAGCACCATTAATGATATTGTTACCTTGCATTTATACCCCTCTTAGAACTAACTCTCTTTTTGATCCTTGTTTACTTGAATATTTTTAGAACATGGTATTCCTTTTCAGACCAGAAGGGGCAGGGAAACAGATTAGCACAGAAAAACAGCTATTTCCCCAGAGTCAGACCTGTCTGGTCCAAGTTCCAACTGTGTGACTAAGAGAAGGTTGCTTGTTTCTCCATGCCTTAGTTTCATCACTGATACATTGTATCAGCTCATGGGATACTGTCTTGGTTCATTTGGGCTGCTATAACAAAATACTGTAGAAAATAACAGATATCTATTTTTCACAGTTCTGTAGTTCAGAAGTTCAAGATCAAGATGCTGGATGCTGGCCACATGGGTGCCTGGTGATGGCTCTTTTTCCTCCTGACTTGCATAGCCATTTTTCTTTAATTTATTTTTATTCTTTTTTGGGGGGGGGCGGGTCCTGGCGATTGAACCCAAGGGTGTTTCGCCTCTGAGCTACATCCACAGTCCTTTTTTATTTTATATTGCTTAGGGCCTCACTAATTTGCTGAGGCTGGCTTTGAACTTGAGATTCTCCTGCCTCAGCCTCCTGAGTCACTGGGATTACAGGCATGCACCACCATGCCTGGCACTGCAGAGCCATCTTCTTGCTGTATCCTCACATGCCAGGGACAGAGCAAGTGCTCTGATCTCTTCACATAAGGGCACTAAGCTTATCATGAAGACCCCCAACCTCATGACCTCATCTAATCCTATTTCCCCCCAGAGGCCCCTCCTCCTAATCCCATCATGTTGTGGGTTATGGCTTTGACATGAATATCAGGGAGACACAAACATTCAGTCCACAACAGGTACTGTCTCTAAAGCAATTAGCAAGAATGCATAAAGGTTAATCATCACCACTGTTACACAGGTACTAAAATAAGGGAACAGATGAAAATACATTAATGATCATCTGAGAACTCATTTTGACCTAGAGGGACAGACATTTATTGCTACCCCACCCCAATATACACATAAAAGACACAAGCAAACTTGCTCGAGGAGCTCCTGTTCTCTTAGTTCCTTTGGTGACACTCCTCCAGGAGACCTTGTCCTCCTCAAGCATCACCCTCTGCTTGGGAGGGAAGATGACAATTTACAGGGGAACATCCACACCAGGCATGGAGCACAGGGCTGTTGCACAACTGTGAAAACCTTATTTTAGAAGTTTCCAGATGAGCTTTCTCATTCAGCTATTAGAGTTAGTAGCCTTGACTTTGGACAAGTCATTTAACCTTGTTGGGTTCAACTTTCTCCTCTGTAGAGTAGGAATAATATCCATTTATTTATTTATTACTTTAGTATATTTATTTTGATTACATCAAAGACATTCTGCTCATCTTGCACCTTTGGGTGATACCCAAGGAGGAGATAGCATCTGGATGACAGAGTCCTTGGGGCAACTGGGCCTCCTAATAATACATTATATATCATACACATAGGGGTGGTATGCAGCAGCTATCATCCCAGTTGACAGAGTTATTGTGAGAACTAAATGAGTCATATGTAAAGTCAACTAGCTGTAGTTGTCACATGCAAATACTCAATAAATATCCTTAAACTCAAACCAAGTAATCTCTCCTTATCAGAAGTATTTGAGAGAAGAAATGCATTTATCTGTAACAAGGGGCCAGAGCTCAATAAATAGCTATACTACACCAAGATCATCCCTTCATAAGCTAAAAACTGACTGATTGAAGTGAGCTCTGTCATTGTCCTTAGGGATCTATGGACTGAGGGTCCTCCCAAGTTCCAGTGTTAGCGTTATTTATTTTTTAAAAAATTAATTTTTTATTTTTAGATATACATCAGTGTTAACATTTAAGTATGTTCTGGCACCAAAGATGAAGCAGATAATAACAAGAAGTTTTTCAACAGCGCTACTCAGGGTTTTCACTGATGAGTTAGAAATTACTCACATATTCAAAACAAAACATCATGAGTCTAAAACAGGGTTGGTTGTTTCTCCCCTAAAGCAGTTTTCCACATTCCCTTTGTCTCATGGAAATATAGACTCAGGAAAGTTTTAAGAGGGATACATGCTCAGTTTTTTTTTCTAAATTTAGATTTGAACCACAATGAATATTAATGGAGAGGATGAGCGGATGGAGAACCGTGTTTTTCAAAGACTGATGATAGAACAGTCTTCCCAGAATCTGTGGAGGTTCTTGTTACAGATGCAGATTCCAGACCAGTTACCTTGACCTTCTGGGCCCCCAGGTTTAACAGGTTTTCCAGAGGATAAGTGAGAACCTCTGATAAATGGGAATAAAATTCTTTGGATTTATTTTGCCTTCGTACAACACTTGCCAATTTTAAAAACAAACATAACAACAAACGGTTGACTTAAAATGAATCAATGAGGAGGTGAAATACTTAAAAACATTTCTGACTTCAGTAGCAGCAAAACCAATATTAAAACACAACCAACAGCCATTTTACCAAGCTTAATCCCAGGGCTATCCTAAACTTACCAAAGTACAAGGAACCATCCGATCTTTTAAGAAGAAAAAAAGTGTGTGTGTGTGTGTGTGTGTGTGTGTGTGTGTATGAGAGAGAGAGAGAGATAGCCAGATAGAACAAAAGATTAAATAACAATAACAGAGAAGGGTCATAGAATCACTAATTATATGTCTTTGATACCTATAAATTACCAAAAATTAATTCTCTGTACCCTGAAAGGCCCACTGTGTCAATCAGCATTATATGCCCACCCTGCTGAGCACGACCCTAGTTCTAGATATACAACCACAAATCAAGCACAGCACAGCCCTTCTCTCCAGTTCATTGGTGAGTAATTCTTTTGTTTTTGTTTTTGTTTTTTTTTGGTACTGGGTTTTGAACCCAAACGCTTTATGCTGAGCCACATCCCCAACCCATTTCATCTTTTATTTTGAGACAGGGTCTTACTCATTTGCTTAGGGCCTCACTAAGTTGCTGAGGCTGGTTTTAAACTTGTGATCCTCCTGCCTCAGCCTCTGAAGTCAATGGGATCCCAGGCTCATTTATCAATAATTCTTAAGCAGTACAGATTCTCCGCCGACTCCTCTGAGAATCAGATGAAATTGATGTTTTTACCCCCTGAAAAAAGTGCCCATGCACGAACTTGATTTTGAGTACTATTTCAGGGTACTGGTGAATACCTTACTTAGGAATCCCTCATCAAGACCAGACACAGAGTATGAACTGAGGGGACCCTAAATTTTGAAAGGTCGGTGGTATTCTCTTCGCACTTATTATTCAAAATACAATCAAATGTTTTAAAGACAAAAAAAGTAAAGTCTTATAAATTAAAATTGTTTCTTTCTAGGTCTTTAACTTGCTCCTTTGGGTCCTCTTGGCTATCGTTTTGTTCTGTTTTCGTGTTGATGCTTTTAGTGGTTTGTTTTGTTTTTGCTTTGCCAGAGACCTATGTGTGTATTTACATTTTGTGTAGATAATTCAGCAACCATCTAGAGAGAGGCGTGTCTTTCCACACACACACACACACACACACACACACACACACTTATAAAAATAGAGGATTCTGTGAGCTCTAAGAAAGACCTGAGAGTACAAAGCAAAGGGCATTTGGGGAACATAATCACCCAACATAATCTCAACATAATCACCCAAACACAAGTGCTGAGCTCAAATGTAATGCTCCTTTAGTGCCACAAGGGAGGAAATGACTCACTATTGATGCAGCATCTTCAAGAGCCCTTTCCAACTAACCAGCTAGAAGGGGCATGTGTGAGGAGGCCCCGTGTGCAGAGTCCAGAAGAAAGGCATTTGCATAGCATCAGATGCTCTATCCTGATGTCCATCAGGAGATACCACTCAACACCTACTCATGGTGAGGACTAGGAGCAAAGCAACACTAGAGCCCCCACCAACCTGGGGACAAGTAGAGGAAGAAAGGAGCAATGAGAAAATACAAATCAAGTGACAGAAAATCCCATCAAAGGAATAGAAAGTGAAGTGGTGAGGGAAGGACAGAGAAAGCAGCTAAGGCAGGAGAACTGTGCTTTGCAACTGACCCTAGTGTTGATAATAGTACCAAAAAGCTTTGGAGTAAAGATACCCAGGTGAGCTGAGTTCTCGTTCAAGGAAGACTTCCATTTTTCTTGTTCAAGTTAAGACATTTGTTTTTAACTCTCTTGCACACATTGACCCAGGTCTTCTCAATCGCCACCTGCTTTCACCCAAACACCCAAAGACAAGTTGACTGTTTATTTATTTATGCTCTGCCTGTTTCCAAAATGGATTTAAGGCAGTGGTGTGCAAGAGGCAAGTCAAATTTCAATGTTAAAAATTCATCACTGTAAGAATTTTCCATATCTTTAGCCAGACAGTGCTCAACCATTAGCACGTTGCATTAGTGCTGCCAACACTTTATATTCAGGCGCTCCTTTGTGCTTATGCAATAGAGAAAAAAGAGATCTCTTGTCCTTAGCTCCATGCTGGTTCCTTTTAAATATTTCAGGGCAGGTATCAGGAACCATATCTTCAGATGGAAAGTCAGCCCATGTGTGTGGATGACAACCGCCATTTCAAGAGCGCCTGGGGCTAGGGGTGTAGCTCAGTGATAGAGCACTTGCCTTGTGCGCTTGAGGCCCTGTGTTTGATCCCCAGTACTAACAGGAAAAATATTCTTTCAAGGGTGCCTGCCATCCTACATGCAACCACGCTGAATCCTCACAGCAACCCCTGATGGAATTCATTTCTAAAATTCCTGTATTTAGTCCATGTTCTGATGAGGAAACTCAGAACCAGAAAGGAATGTATTAAATTGTCTGAAACCACATTGCAAATTGGTGACGGGCTTGAAACACAGGCCTGATGACTGACTTCCCAGCCCTGTTTTCCTTTAGACTGCTTTGCCTTTCTAGAAAGGCAAAGGTCTGAGCCATCACAGGTAGCCCTGGGCTGTCTGTTAGAGAAAACACAGAGCTAGTGGCCCTGATGGGGAGATGGAGCATTTTTCCTCAATTCCGAAACACCCCTTTACCATAAATCTGTCCCAAGGGTTTTTATTCATATTTTCCACCTAAATGAACAGGGTTTGTATCACTTATGTAATGTAAATACCATCTTTCCTCAGGGGAAGATTTTTTTTTTCTTTTTTTTTCTGTTTGAGACTTGTTGCTTTGGGCCTGGATTTGGGCATGCTTTGCCAGGAGCAATTTAAGGGACTGTTTCAGAGAAAGGTAAACACACTGTTTTCAAACACCAGCGTTTTCAAATACCCCTGCAGACGTAAGATTATGTCATTAAGACCTTCAGCTGCAATTTTTGTCATTTATACAGTACTTTAAAATTTTTAGAGGGGAGAGGAAAGGCTGGATGTAATTCAAAGGGAAATGGGGATTTAACGGGATCCAATCGGGAGTTAATTAGTCATTTATTTGTCTGACAACCTTCAAGTATTCCTCCGCTCATCCTGGCTTTGGTGACTTCTGTCAGAAAGAGCACCGAGGCTGGGGTAACAGAGATGCCGCCATGCTTCTGGGACAGGTGCTCAGACCTTTTGTGGAACGTTACCTGTGTCCAGATGAACTGATAGGGTCTCATGTCTCCTCATCTGTCCTTTTATAAGTTAGTGACTATCAGTTTTCAAACCATTTTTAAAAAATGAAAGAGGGATTTCCATCCCACTATCCAAAAATTGATATGAGTCTTTCGCTCATTATGTGTTTAAGGGCATCTTTATGTCAATAAAAATAGTGGTGTTTCCAACAGAATATTTATTTTTGTTCCGAAACAAAACCAACATCAACTCAAAGTCCACTCCCTATAGCTTGTGGGCCTGGATCAAAGATGCTCTTTTCAAACAGATCCCCAAAGCCTGTAACACACAGACCATCAGCATCACTAAGCTGAAAACAAGCAGGGCACCATGGGACACAGGCCCTCCATATACAGTGTTGACGGTATAGAGGACTCATTGAGATGCACTGTCATTTTCTTATATCACCTGTCATTTGTTTATGGAAGAACTTTCATACAAATATCTGTATGTTTCTTACAGAAAATTTAGAACACAAGATAAAGAAGAAAAATGTGCAAATCATGTGCAAAAATCCTACTGCCCAAAAATAACCACAGTGAATATTTTGGTAATAGCTTTCCAGTCTTCTAAGAAATGTATAATATAGACTTCATATAAACATAAATCATGTTCTAAGTGATATTGTTTAACTTAGGGCTTTTTCAATTCACAAAATATCATGAGCATATTTACATGCCATTAAAAGTCCTACAGCATCATTTTTTGATATTTAAAGTATTCCATTGTGTGCAATTATTTATTTTGATGCAAAATGGCTTTTAAAAACCTAATTTTAAAAGTAATACATGTTCATTGTTTAAAAAACGTATCAAGCACACATTTTTTTTAAAAGTTTTAAAAAAAGACACCTGCAATTTGTTTCCTATAATATGAGGTAGAATTTCTACCTCCGTGATATATATATTTTTTGAAATTTATTTATGTATTAATAAATTATCCTCATATTATGTCAATTTATATTCCTAGTAGGAATCTATGAAAGCATCTTTTTATAACCTCAAAAATGGCGTATTATCTTTTTTAATATTTACTAATCAGATGGAGAAAGGGGATAAGATTTTGCTTTTCATATCTTTGATTCTTACTGTTTAATTATCTCTATATACCTATTTTTATTTCTCACTATAATTCTCACATTTGTATTTCTCACTACAAATTGCTTGTTTATTTTCTTCACTGACTTTTCAGTAGGTTTGAAAGCCCTTTGTAATAAGGCTATCAATCATTTTTTCTGCCAACTGTATTTAACATTTTCCTCAGTTTGTTCTCTGCTTTCAAATTATGTTTTTTAAAAATTTGTTTATTTATTCTAATATGTTATACATTTCAGCAGAATGCATTACAATTCATAGTACACATAGAGAGCACAATTTTTCATGTCTCTGGTTGTATACAGAGTCACACCATTCATGTCTTCGTACATGTACTTAGGGTAATGATGTCCATCTCATTCCATTATTTTTCCTACCTCATGCCCTCTCTCTTTCCCTCCCACCCCTTTGCGGTATCTAAAGTTCCTCCATTCCTCCCATGCTACCCCCCAACCCCCATTATGGATTAGCATCTACATATCAGAGAAAACATTCGGCCTTTGTTTTTTTGAGATTGGCTTACTTAGCATTTTATTCTCCAGCTCCATCCATTTACCTGCAAATGCCATGATTTTATTCTGTTTTAATTCTGAGTAATGTTCCACTGTGTATATATATGACAGTTTCTTTATTCATTTATCTACTGAAGGGCATTTAGGTTGGTTCCACAATTTAGCTATTGTGAATTGTGCTGCTATAAACATTGATGTGGTTATGTCCCTGTAGTATGCTGGTTTTAAGTCCTTAGGTATAGATATATCAAGGAGTGGGATAGCTGGATCAAATGGTGGTTCCATTCCCAGTTTTCCAAGGAATCTCCATACTGCTTTCCATATTGGCTGCATCAATTTTCAGTCCCACCAGCAATTTATGAGTGTACCATTTTCCCCACATCCCCACCAACACTTATTGTTTATATTCTTAATAGCTGCCATTCTGACTGGAGAGAGATGAAATATTAGAGCAGCTTTGATTTGCATTTCTCTAATTGCTAGAGATGTTGAACATTTTTTCATATATTTGTTGATATATGTGAAGTGTCTGTTCAGATCCTTGGCCCACTTATTTGATTGAGTTATTTGTTTTTTTGATGTTAGGTTTTTTGAGTTCTTTATGTATCTGGGAGATTAGTGCTCTATCTGATTTGCATGTGGTAAAAAATTTGCTCCCAAGATGTAGGCTCTCTATTCACCTCACTGATGGTTCCTTTAACTGAGAAGAAGCTTTTCAATTTAAATGCATCCCATTTATTGACTCTTGATTTTATTTCTTGAGCTTTAGGAGTCTTGTTAAGGAAGTCGGGGCCTAATCTGAATGATGAAGATTTGGGCCTACTTTTTCTTCTATTAGATGCAGGGTCTCTGGTCCAATTCCTAGGTCCTTGATCCACTTTGAGTTGAGTTTTGTGAATGGTGAGAGATGGGGGCTTAATTTCATTTTGTTACATATGAATTTCCAGTTTTCCCAGCACAATTTGTTGAAGAGGCTGTCTTTACTCCTATATGTTTTTGGCATCTTTGTCTAGTATGAGATAACTGTATTTATATGGGTTTATCTCTGTGTCTTCTATTCTGTACCATTAGTCTACCAGTCTGTTTTGGTGCCAATACCATGCTGTTTTTGTTACTATTGCTCTGTGGAATAGTTTAAGGTCTGGTTTTAACTTTTAACTTTTAAATAGTTTTCTAGTAGTGGAATAGTCACAAAGTTAGTATATAAGGAGAACTCATACTCTTCATCCAGTTTTCAATTAACTTCCATAATGATAATTATGAAAATTAACATTGGTACAATATGATTAACTGATCTACAGACTTAATTAGGTTTTGCCAGTTTTTCCACTAACATTATTTTACTGAGTTGCATTAAATAGCCATGTTGTTTGGTCTCCTTCAGTTTGTGATGGTTGTTAATTTTCATGACTTTTACACTTTTGAAGAGTACTCTTTGAGTATTTTGTAGAACATCCCTCAATTTGAGTTTCTCCACTCTAAAGGTACCATTTTTCTCTTTCCATGCTCAATTGTTAGCAGGGAGTCCCTAAACCCAACCCATATTTGAAGAGGAGGTGAGCTCATCCTCACCTCTTAGAGGAAGAAATATCAGAGAATTTGTGGAGATAGATGTTAAAACAGTAAATAATAAATATTTGGGTGTGGAGATAATTTGAGTGTAGGCAAAAATCCATTTCTCACTAAAGTTTCATCTACTAATTTTAGCAGTCATCACTGGATCTTGCTTGGAGCATTCTTTACTGTGGAGTTCTAAAGGTGGTTTTCTAAATTCCCTCATTGCTTCTCAGTTTATTTATTTATTTTTGATTCTTTGGTTGGGTGCGTTCAGCCCTTCTTCCCCAGAGATGGGGTCAACTTCAGTGGTCAAACAATGTCACCATCAAACTAATTTCTTTATCTGCTCTGCTCTTGGGGTGTCTGCTGAACTGTAATGGTATACAATTTCCCAGGGTGTATTAGGCTCCTCTTGCTGTTATGACAAATTACTAGAAATTCGGTAGCTAAAAATAACACGCATTTATCATCTAATGTTTATAAGAGCCAAAAGTTTACCATGGGCTTCCTGGGCTAAAATCTAGGCAAAGCTGCCTTCCTTCTGGAAATTCAAAGACAGAATCCGTTATCTAAATTTCTCTAGCTTCTAGAGACCATCACACTTCTTATCATCTTCTTCCTTCATCTTTGGAAGTTGACAACATCTGGCCAAGACTCTCCCATCTGCATCCACCTGGTTCTTACTCTTCTGCTTCTCTTTCATTTATAGAGACTTCTTTGTTTATGCTGGGCCCCTGTGAATAATCCTGGACTTGCTCTCCATTGCAAGATCAGCTGATGAGTAAACTTAATCACATCTGCAACCCTAATGTAACATATTTCCAGTTTCAAGGGTTAAGATGTGTAGGGTGTCATCTTTGGGTACCTTCCATACATAAGATTTTCCATCTGTGAGCAAAAAGAGAAGGGGAAAGAGAAAGAGGGAGAGAACTAGTTTACCAGCCTCAATGGGTACAACACAACAAAATTCGTTTTTATCTGAGACCCAGATATATAATACAAGGTCTTCTTTATTTGGGAGGCCAAATGGATGTAGTCTTGAGACTATTGAGAATGACCAGGAAGGCAGACATTCAGAGCCTGGTCTCTTCAGGTACAAATAACCTTGAACTAAAATTTAAGCTGCTACAGCATCATCATTCTTTATGTTTAAGGTCTATGGGCTTCAATTAATTCAAGGACCAAAGAAATAAAGTGTCATTCCAAACTGATAATTGAAAGTAGATTTTGGAGGAGAGAATTTACTAACTCATACACCTTCTCTTGATTAAATAAGAGCCATTCCAAAGATCTCTTACACCTGAAGAGAAGGCTTTACTTTCTTTCTCTAGTGTTATTTTGACTTTATTGGGAAATGTGTTCCCTTACCCTTCTTTGGACTAGGGAATCCCCCTTTCTTTGCCAGATTTAGCAAGCAGAGCCCTGTAACAGTGGTTTTGTTTTTCTTTTTCGAGAGTCTGTATTCTCTATGTACAGCCTACTTCTCTTAGTCCATCTTCCTATTACTCAAGTAACCCCCATTAGGGGCTCATTCTCCACTCGCCTCCACTTAGAACTAGAGGGAAATGTTCTATTATTCCAAAAGACAACACCACCCAGAACAGCTGTGCTCACCTTCTCTATTGCCTACAGCCCCCTCCAGTGGCATTACTCTTTCAGTTTTGGAAAGAACAAGTCTTTGGAGCCATTTAGACCTGACTTCAAAGCCCATTTCTGTTTTTTAACAACTACGTGCTTTTGGAAACACAAAATCCTTTGTCGATCTTTCCACCTGTTCATAGGTTAGAGTGACCATTGTCTTTGCTATGAAAGTTCATTATCATCAAGAGCTTGTGGTCATTTTTCACCTTATTTACTCACTAAGCACCTACTACGTGCAAGGTACTTACTATATTTGGCATGAGCACAGCCAATACTTTATTTGCCCTCATCTTGCTTCTAGAGGGGAAGATGTATTAAATAGTTAGGGACAGGGTCAGTGAGTTTCACTGACTCTCAACATTTTTGGTATCAACTTCTTTAACACATCCAGGGACAAGAAGGGTGTAATGGCAGATTAAGAGTGACAGGCAACTGTTCAGGAAGGTGATCAAGTATCTTGAAGACTCTACTAGAATTTCATTGAAGTTTTAAGTGCAAATGTTTGCCTGTGCTGGGTGATCAGTTCTTTTGAAAATAAACTTCTCAACCACACAAAGCAAAAACTTAATAAAAATCTATTAAGCTCAAGTCTTCACAGCAGACATTTTAAATGGTATTGCTAAATGAAATAGACTCAAATGATCATCAGACAAGAGCCAGATCACGGGCTCTTTCATGAGAGTCCCTACCTCCCTGTTTTTTTGTTTTGTTTTGTTTTTTGGTACCTTTAGTATTTTGTCTAGTCAGGTGCATAGTTGCCATGCAAAACATTCTTTCTTGAATTAATGAATGAACACACCTGGAGTCCCAAAGTCTCTGCGTCCGTCACTAAAATTCTCACTTAAAGAAACATTCTTTATGAATGTTTGTGTTAAGTGAACACTTAAAACTCATTATGAGTAAATACTATCTTACCCTAGTGCATCTTAAACATGCCCTGAATGAATAAGGTGTGAGTTTTACAATCTCATTTGTTCTATCTATGTAAAGAAGCTTTTTATTTGGCTTCAAAGTCTTCAACTCCACAACAAAATTTCATTATGTCCCAGTTGAGTTCTGTTTAATGGAATTAAATTTCACCCTTTCTAATTATCTTTTGGAACAGACAATCTTTACAGAATAATTAGTAATAGAAGAACATAATGGATCATTGTCTTTATTACCGCAAAGAAATTCTAGATGCTGCTCTAAATCTTAAAAAAAGATCTCATGAAATATAAAATGTATTGAATCCATCCTCCTAAATTATGTAACATTTAAACTTTGTCAACATAGCTCAAAAATGATGGGAGGTAATTATTTTCTTGCTTCACTTTAAATTATTTTATGAAACAGCTTTAATGATCCCATTCAAATTAACGATGCTTACATTTTGTTTTCAAGATTTTTATTGGTAGAACAATCTATTATCAAACATGACTTAAATGCATAATTTTCTCACTCATCTTGAACTCTGCTTTCATGGACATTTTCTTTTTCCTGGATTGTAACATAAGTTCATTAATATATACATAAAAATATAAAAGAACACTAAAAATATAGCTACTGCATGATAAAGAAATGAATAAAGTCGAATCAAAATAATTTCACTTACCCATCTGAAAAAATGTGAAGCTACTATAAAAAAATTTATAAAATACAGCTCAATGAAAAAGAAATATCCAAATACAGCTGGTTAAAAAAAAAAAAAAGCAACATAGACAAAAAGAAGAAGAAAATTGTTTTTTTTTTCTTCCTTTCTAAACATGCAGACAATTAAAACACCTTTAAAAATGGAAAAGATGGAAAAGGTAGTTGAAAAATGAGTAGGGTCCTTCTTGGACTTCTAGTCTTTATAGTTTAATTTGTTGAGAATTTAAAATTACAGTAATTGCCCTTAAATAACTGACATTATTTGACACTACAACAACAGAGGAGTGGAAATGACTGACAAACACACAAAAGACTTTTGTTATCTTTGTTTGTCTGCCTGAATAAATCTCAACAAGTATTTCAAAGATTTAAATTTATAGCATACTTAATCGCCATTAGATGGCCAATCCTATTGGCTTTCAGCTGAGTTTCACTGACACTCAACATTTTTGGTATCAACTTCTTTAACACATCTAGTTTGTCTCAACAGCTATCTTTAAACTAAATTATTACCTCTACATTAAACATTTTGATAAAATATGTGGAATTAAACAGAATTAACTTGAGTTAAGTAGGGCCCCTTCTTTTTTTCTCCCTCTGCACCGAGGAGTGGATTGGTGGAGGAGGGGTATGGGAATGGTGATTTTAAACAATATCACCGACTGTCTACTCTTCATATATGATGGCAAGTTGGTTGATATTTGATTTAATGATTTCTTTCTTAGCAAATCAAGTCCATTTAAGAAGTTGATACCCAAAACCACTTATTTGGACTTGGATGTCAAGCAGAGGTCACCTGAAGAAAATCTGCTGGGCTACATAATTTAGAATTCCTGCAAAGAACTTAGAATCCATATGACATCCCTGAAAGTTAATTTTTTCCTTCATCACTTTTATTTAAGTATTTAGTTCTTATTTTCCTCACCTCAAAATACAACTTTATCAACTAATGAACATAAAGTAAGAGCTGCTTCTGGAAGGCTCCATTTTATTTCCAAGTGAAAATAAATACATAAAGTAATTGAATTGAAATAACCCCTTAATTGGCAACACATCTTATATTTTGCTAAGTGTTTTCCCTTGTGTTTATTTTACATTTACCTGGCTTGTGAACATTTAGCTCCCTTTCCTGTTTTAATTTTGTCCTCCGGTTCCATCCATGTTGAAACTGCATGAGGTAGAACCCATTCTATGCACATTGTGATTTGGTGCTTTCTGATTCTTACTTAAATAAGAAAATACAGATGATATAAAGGAGAGTCTTTTGGGCTAGGAGTACTTATAAGGTAGGAAATGTATTAGGTTTCTTGGAAGTTAGAGGGGTTAGAAAACAAGATGAATGGGGCATAGAAGATTTTGAGCTCAGTAGAATATAGTCCACTTCAGAAGAAAGATTCTTTGTATTTCTTTTATGGATGGACTCCTCTGTCCTTTACTACCATAGGTCCATTATGTTAATGGGATTAAAAGATGCTAGTTTCTTTAGTTATCAGAAAATAAATTTATTGTTTATACTGTTACACAGACTAAGTTCACAAAATCATTAAAATTCAACTTGTCCTTTAGTCTTCTTCTGGTCCCTTCATGAAGACAATGAAGACACACTCTGCTTATCTTGGTTCTAAGGACTCTTCCCTGGAGCTGCTAGCTCCATACTAGCTATTTACACTCGTTGCCAAATTAAACAGCAGAAACTCAGAGTCATTCCTCCAAACAAATAAGGGAATTTCCTTCCCTTCTGCTCTGGGTGCAGGTGAAATGTTCTTGTAGCTTCAGATCTGATGTCCGTACAATGGCACTCCTTCCCTGTCTCCCCTTCCAAATGATAAAACCTGGGAACACCTTTTTCTGAATAACTAATGAAGATTTCATCTAGTTTTACAGGAAACAAGTCTCTTTTCAAATCTGAAGTCTTTCAACAAGTTCTAAATGTGAAATCACTGAAATTCTTCAGATTGCAACCCTATCCTTTGAGATGAGAATCTTCTGAGAATCTTCATCTCCCATGGTGAATTCAAAGACAGAGGCTGGATCTCCTCTCAGAGGCCAGGGCAGTTCACCTGGATCCATAGTTACTCTAATATTTGAGTCAGCATTTTGCCCATTGACACAAGGTAGAAATTATTTTAGCAATTTGGGAATGAAATACGATTTGACCTATCAGTTCCCGGGATCCAGTTATTTAATCTCAGTCATACTCCAATGATTCTGATATCTTCCCTCAGCTTCCAGAAGGGAAACATTGATCCCCGGTACAAGGCCTTCCTGTGAATGTCACTGCTCCTAAGCTGATAGGATCAACAAACTTCCTAAAGCCTACAGGGGATTGATGTTTTGCAAAGAGTTGTTTAGGAAAACAAGCCAGGCAAACTTCCTAGTCTTTGGGGGTAGAAAGGAAGGGTAGGGGGGTGGAATTAGGGAAAAAGAAAGAAAGAAACTGCAGCAAGGGATTATTCTCTTGTTGATTCTGTTCTGACAGGAATGAAGAACATGTTCTTACATTGTTTTTCTCTTTAAAGATTTAGTGGAGGCAAATCTGTGTTCAAATGGTGCATAATAGACAGGGAGATATTGGTGGAGGCAATGGCAAACAGATACATCATCTGAGGAATAATAAATTGATCAGATAGATATCAAACTAACCTATACTTGATTTTGAATTCACTTTGGGCAATTATTTGCATATAAATATAACAGTTAATTTTAATATTAGTGATTGAAGATGTGTAATAGTGATAGACTAGATTTACCACTTCCATTCAGACAGTCTCTGGTAGTAGCATTAATTTGAAAAATGATGTGAAAATAACTGCTTTTCAGTATTTTTACCTATAAAATCTCTAATCATCTATATTCTGGTTACATGGTTTGGATCCCTTTTTTAGCAATATTTGACTCTGGGTTGAGATTATTGGAGAGAAAACCTTTTACCCAACTGTAACAGATATAATTGAGTTACTTTGTCCTTATCAGACTTATGAGAAATAAAGTAAACTTTCTTCTATAGCTACTGGTCCAAAGGTTGATCTATAGTCATTAATTATCTTTATGCTATCATAAATTCTTAGGGTAAAAATAGAAGCATCTATTAATCAGTTTGTTTGTTATAAGACCTTCAGTAACTTGATTATTCCTGTCTGGTTTAAAACATGTTTTTTAACCACTAAAAAGAAGAAAAAGGCAATTAACACTTTTTTTTTCTTTTTTTCCATATTGCAATGCTAGGTGAGTGATAGATAGATCAAGACTTTTGCATATATTTAGATTAGAAGGGCTCTCATCCATAATAACTCTGAGCAATACAATGTTCTATTTGGAGATATGTTTAAATGTTTTCTCAAACCTCCTGTCCACACTGTTCTCTATTGCCACTAAAAAAAATATATATATACTTTTAGAGAACCATGTTAAGGAACACAACATATCTTTTGTCAGTGAAAACATTTAACATTCAAGTTAGATTTCCCAAAATATTTTCTGATGAAAATTGAAGAAAAAAACACAAAGAGACACACACACAAATGAAATTTAAATTTAATGAATATTCTGCTGTCGCATGCCAGGGAAATAAACATTTTTATTTCTCTTTCTTTTCTCAAGTTTACTTAATAAACGTATAGTTTTCCCCCCTCATTTATGTTTTTTTTAAAATTAATTAATGCTTTTACTTAGGTAGAGGACCACACAAACATCCTTAGCATTTTATGAAGCTGCTCACAGCAACGTTAGAGGAAAATCGTAATAGATCTGCAGCTCCTGGATATCTGACTGTTGATCTCAGTCATACACAGAGATTCTCAGTCATACCCAGGAAACAAAAGGTCCAGAACAGTGGGGCTTTCTTTTGAAAGTAGCTGTATGCTGGCTATTAAATGGTAAGGCTGGTTCTATGCAAAGCAATAGTTTTATTTGCTTCTCCAAGAAAACCTCTTGTATTTGTGGTACTCCTACACTGAGAAAGCATTCTGGTGCTTTCTGAGCTAATCATATGCTTCTCAGGGTTTTGTTATGATTTCTCAGTAAGCCAAACCACACATAGTGCTTGTGAGGAAGTCGCAGAACTGATGGACTCTGTGACCATACATAATAATATCTAAACCCTCTTTAATGCTCTGCTGTAATAATGGAGATGGGAAGTACCACATACTGAAGACCCGCTATGTGAAAGGCACTGTGTCTATTGTAGACACTGCAAATATGTTACAAAAATCACAACACAACCTCATAAATCAAATATCATTATTATGCTTCCCATTTTGCAGATGAAGAAACTGAGGCTCTGGTATAGTCATGTGCCAAAATTTTTAGAATTAAGACATAACACAATCTGATTAACTTGCCAATCAGTACCTAAAAAGCACAAGCCTCGGTTAGGTGGAAAGGCTCTGAAGAGCATATTTGTTCAGGACAGTTCAGCAAATGACTGTAAGTAGAGAATTTTCCAGTTTGAATAAGTCACTTGTTTAAAACATGTGATGATTCCTGACCTTGCTTATAGCACTAATGGAGTGGCTTCCCTGGGTTTCGGCTGCTATACCAGGTGAATGAAGCCACCCCACAATTTCCTGTGTGTCACAGTTTTCTCCCATAGTGGTATTCTTATTTTGATGCTTCTCTAAAAACTGTATTTCAGAATGTGAGCAGGATAAAACTATGCAAACACAAAGATACAAAGGTGCTTTAAGAAGCACACTATTTGTTGAAATGTTAAGAGTTTTTTTTTTTTATGGGTAGCAAATATGGCATGTTTTGTTAACTCCTCCAGAAACATTCAGGTGTTGGATTATGAATACATTAAGATCGCACCCAGACAAGCAGATACTTCCTATTTGATTCACCAGCTAATAAAGAAAACACTTTTGTCTTCCACAGAGACAAAATTCTTCTCAGATACAACTCAGGCTAATCATTACTTTTCTGACTTTAATTTATTTTTCTCTTCCTATTAAAACAAAGTGCAAACAGGATTGGGGAGATGCCATCATCTCCCTCAAAATGCATAATTTGGCATCTTTAAAAAATGGTGCCATAATAATGAAGAGTGCTGGAAGTAGAGGAAACTGCAGAGTGGTTTTACAAAAGCAGTTTTAATCATTTTATCCCCTTTTTGTTTACCCACAATACCTCTCTGCTCTTTAAAAGATCTTTATAATTATTACCATTGTCATTTAATTGACACAAGTTATTTAAAAAAAAAACAATAATGAGATGGACAAGTTGGCCTCTGACTTTTGGAGAAAGTTATTAATAAGCCATTTCAAGCTAATAGACTGGAAAATAATCTGAGGCCCATTTAACTGACAAATGTCTTCCATCTAAAGATATTATGTATAGCAGATGTTTGGGAGTTGAGAACTCACGGGACTGATCACTGAAGATATTGCATCGAAATGCAATGTAATAAATAATTCCTAAAGCAGTTCTTATAGTGACACCAGTTCACACTGGCTGGGGGCTTGGTGCAGGTGAAGAAGCACTGTGGTTAGCATTTACATTTATTGTCTCATTTAATCTTCACAGTGGTCCTTGTAGAGATGCTGTTAATGATCCAATTTTACAGTTAGTAAGACTGAGGCTTCCAGAGGTCAGGTCGCTTGCTCTGCTCAGTGCCACAGTATAAATTGTTAAACTAAAATATAATCCCAAATCTGTTTGAGCCCCAAACCTGTGGGTCTAACCTACAACACAGCTTTGGCCCCTACATTCAGGATGCACAAATGTTCAATCTGAAAACAACTCTGTCATCCAGCCCCTTTCTTTTACAGATGAGGAAACTGTAGTTTCAAAAAACAGCTGTGTGATCTTGCCCATCATCCTGGCAACAAATTAGAGAATGAGCAGGCCTAGAACTCAGGTCTCCTGCCTTCGATTCCAGAAAACACCATGCTATCATTTAAGGAAATCAGGAATACTGCAGTTGCCGTTTAACTTGCACATCAGATAGAATACCGAAGAACTAATTCTGTGTTTCTAATTTGCAGCTGCTTCATGGCAGGATCATGCAACACATGATGCGACAGGGACTTAAAACCACACATAAAACATATTAAATGTAGTCAGCAGTGATGAGATTTGGTACCAAATAAGAAGCTTTAATTAATTTTAAATGGTGCTTTTCATAGTGTCAAAAGCTCAGTCCACTGAAGTGGAAAAGGGGGTTGGAATGGCCAGATCCTAGCAACCCGGCTAATCTGGGCCCTTCTGAGCAAGCTCATTTGGAATTCTTACATCAGTGCATCGGTATGCCGAGGTGGGGCTCATGGGGACAAACAAAATAGCAACCCCAACTCCAGCACGACTCAGAATCCCGCATCCCGGGGGGGGGGGCCTGAGAGCTCAGCTGTATTAAGGGGCCGTTGGAGTTTCCCTGTTATTTGTCTACTTTTTGAGGATTAGAACTTCCGCTGGGCTGTGTTCATCTGTGCCGAGAATTTAAACTCACTGCATGCAACAACAGGAACTGTGAGATCTACTAGAAATGTTCAGAAAGAAGGCTGTTTTGACTTTTAAAAGCTTTTAGATGCATAAAGAGCAATAAATTGAGGGGTTTCCGATTTCTTCTGGGAGTTCACATTGGGTAGTGGTTTCTTTTTCTATTTCTTTTCCCTCTTCATGAGCCTTTGTTTTTAAAGTTGTGATCATATAGATATTCATCATGTAGAACCACTGGTGTAGTATCCTGTTAGCAAGGCTGAGATATCCATGTGATGTGGTTGTTATACACACAGCGCAGGGTGCACACACAGAGAGAAGCTCTGGAACCTTCTTTTTCTCTCTATGACATATGAATAGGAACTATCATTAAGGTATAGAGCTCACAGAACCATAGAGTAAGAGCCAGATAGTAAGGACTGCTTGAGGTGTTCTGTGTGACCCAGATCCCTGGCTTTTAAGGAAACTGAGGTTCAAAATACCACGAGTAGGATGAGGATGTGACTCCATTTCTCCTAGTCTCACTCCCAGTAAGACACAGTGCATCATCTAGAGATGCATTATATATTCATAAGAATAATATAAAAATCAGAGCTAGGTTCCACTTGGGAATGTGGCATATTTACTATTTTTCATGTAGAAGCCATTCTATACATATATAATAATTATAGTAAAAATTATGATTAGTTAAGAAAGGTAGCAGTCTTTGGAGTCAACCATCATGAATCAAAAAAATATTTTACTTCTCCCTATTACCTTATCTTACACAATGCACACTTTGTCACCATAACTATATCAGAAAATGATTTTAAATTTGATGATGGCCATCCACTTACTAATGAGAGCAATAAACCTTTACTTTTTCAAACTCAGACTTGACTGTTTTGTCCTCCAGGCAAGGAAAGAGTGAAACACTCATTTCTTACCCATATTCTCTGTCCCTGTTGTTCAAACTGGGGTCTAGAGCCAGGAAAGCCCAGTAGCCTATGTGATTCACTGTTGGTGGGGGAAATATGCATAAAACAGCTTAGTCAAGCTTCCAGAAGCACCTATCTACCCAGTCTTTGCTGACTGAGAATCAACTAGACACGATCAGGTTTCTGTCACAGGATTTTTAGAAACTTGATATAAACCAAATTGAAAATGTTTAAAAGCAATCTCTCTTGAGGCGTTCCTGAGTTTTTTGTTTGTTTTTTAGTTCCTAGTCCAGATCAAATAAGAGCAAGGAGGTAAGGGAAGGGTGAATAGAATAACAGTTACACTTTGCATTAAGTTGAAGAATGACCACAACACCTATTTACTAGTATTCATTTTTAACATCTTACTAATGAAAAGTCACAAAAACTCAAATCTACTTTTTATTTGTGATTCCAAGATTTGGGGGGTAGGGGTGGAGTTAAGATATCGGAAGCATCCTCAGTTGTTTAAGTCATTCCACTGACTCTGCATTGAGTATCCAGATGGTTTTCCCACCCCCCAAAAAGAACTGCCATTCTCTATTTGACTTATTCCTATGCCTCCCTAAACACAGCCCCAAAACGGGGTGATGGCATTAGTGTGGTTAGACTGGATTTTTAAAAGTATCTTTTTGGTCTTACCTACCATTCATTCCATTCAGGAGAAAGAAAAGAAAAAAAAAAGGAAGCACACCTTCTTGTCTTGTTTAATTAGTAGTTCTTATCACAAAAATATTTTATACAGTATACATTCAGCATCCACTGGGATATCTATATCTATATTCGAATCCATGTATGGAATTTTCAAAAACCAGAATGTTCTTGGCATACATGAAGTATGCAACTACCAAATGTTAAAATAACTGAATCAATAGAATTTATAAATAGATATCTGCTTTGCCCATCTGCACAGCTAAAATGCAAATAATGTATTAATTAAAACTTTGAACAGAAAGAAAAATGAAGTTTAAATGCTAATCCGAAAACATTCTTTGCTGGCACATAGAGATGTACAGTAAGAAACTGACTCCCTCAACTGCACATGACTGAGTGTCAACAGAACAGGTAACAGATACTGTGAACACAGCAAATGGAGAAAGGTCGGGGGTGAGCCTGTGGGGAGAAGCCCCAAAAGGGTTAGTGGAAAAGGAGCAACTTTGTACATTCTTTTAATCATTGCTGAGAAAGGGGCGAAAAACTTTTGTTAGCCTGATATAAGTTCAACAACGAGAGAGTAAAGGTTAAGAATCCTACTTTCATTTCTAGTATGGAATTAGAAGTTCATTCTCCTATCAATACACAGAGGATTTGCACATGAGAATGGGATTGTATGAGCAAATGCTTCAGGGATCTGGGAGAAAATAAACTCTACCAAGAATATTTGAACTACATTTATATAACAGACTGATCATCAAAAAATATATAAATATGAAACTGTTGATGTTTCAAGAACAACCTTACAATACATGTATGCACATGCATGTATATACATTCATAAACCATAGACATTATTATGAATTTGAAATCTATATTATGAATGTGACTATGCACTTGAGTCAGTAAGACAACTTGCTCAGAGCTTCAACTCTGTGTGTGCGTGTGTGTGTGTGTGTGTGTGTGCGTGTGTGTGTGTGTCTGTGGTGTTTGGAGGACATGATTACTGCAATACAATTTAATTTAAACAATTTAAATAGTGCTATGGCGAAACTTTACGTTTCATTTTTAATTTTTAAAATTTTTTTAGATGTTGATGAAGCTTTATTTTATTCATTTATTCATATGTAAGGCTGAGAATTGAACTCAGTGCCTCATACATGCTAGGCAAGTGCTCTGCCACTGAGTCACAACTCCAGCCCTGAATTTTCTTTTTACTTTATTTTTGTACATTTCTTTAGTGCCCACAGCCATAAAACACACACACACACACACAAATATGTTCATTACATCTTTAGTTGAGCTTTTCAACAATAGGTAAAACATCTCTACTTTTCTTTAAAAAAAAAAAAAAAGAGGCAAATTTTCACATGTAATGACACTGAATTTTCACATGCAGATTTTAGCATCCAGCATTTCCTCCTTGTGGGGAAAACATGCCTTCTTGTCAAAATCAAGATAGGTGAGTCTTATCCTAACGTATGTTCTATGAAAATCTAGCAAAACCCGAAAGCAAGCCTAGTGTTTATTAGATTATTTCAGTTCTTCATAATCTGCTTGCTTCCTCCAATAGCAACTTGTTGATAATAGGAAGTCTTTTGTGAGAAACGCCATGAAAAACAATGAAAAGCATCAGATTTAATAAAGTATCTAAGCAAAGTCTTAAAATGACACCCACACTATGAAGGGAAAGCCAAATTTGCTTTTTCTGAGGGGAATTTGTGTTCGTCAGGAAGGGTTCCTGGAGGCTTTGTTTTGAGGCCTTGATGTGTGACCATTGCGCTATAGGCCGCCCTTCACCCTTGCCCTCCTTCTACCACTGCTCTGCCCACCCATACTGACACCGCAGGGGGAAGGGTTTCAGAGCAGAAAGAATCAAAAGCTGAGGGACGGGGGAAAAAAAGTGCTTTTCAGGGTCTGATGTGTGGGAATCAAATGAGAGGCCTAGCTCAAATCCGGTCGCCAGGCAACCAAAGTGATATGCTGAGGGAATATCATTAAAGTTGGATAGTAAGCAGTCTCTCTGAATTAGTAAACCAACCACAGGATTGACCATGCGCCCCAACTCTTACCAGGGAAGCTGCAGTGCAGTTTCTCCAGGGAGGACAAGTGGGGGGCTTTGCTAAGTTAAAGAAGGAAAGGAGAAGGAGAGAGAGGGAGAGAGGGTACACAGCTGATTTGTAGAGTTTTTAAAAAAAAAAAAAAAAAAAGACAATGGCTGTCCAGACATGGAGTTGGTGGTGAAATATGGTAACTGCCACGGCTGCAGCTGGCTCTCTGACACAAGATTAATAAGTTGCCGTTTCCTAGCCGACCAGAACCTAGTGGGAACTATCCAGCATTTTATCTTGAATTGTGGGTAACAGCCTTACTGCAAGCTGGCCTAGTTTACTGCTCTGTTTTTTCCACATCTCCCAAAGTGCAGCAAACATCTGTGACTCTAATGAGGTCATCATTGAGGGTGTCCAGAGAGCCGGGCCCTGAGAACTGGCCTCACCTCTGCCTGAACACAGAGTACAAGGGCTGTGGGGAAGGAGGACAAATTAAATGGGGGAGCTGGCACTTGGCTGTAAGTTAAGCTCTTAAGAAACTTTTTGCTGTGATTAAAAAAAAGAGAGGGAGAGAGGGGGAGAGAGAGAGAGAGAGAGAGAGAGAGAGAGAGAGAGAGAGAGAGAGAGGGAGAGGAGATTGAGGTTCAGAAATGACAGTATAACAAAGCAAGAGCAAGCCTACAGAATTAGATTTAGGCCTCACTGATGAATATTATCACTGACATGAACAAGCAAAGCTTATCTGGCCCTTCCTTCTTGAAAGGCTGAATAAAATTGAATTGCCAACTTCTGCGTTTTACCACATTTTGGTGGAAATGGCTCAGAGACGTACATAATTTAAAATGAAACCTGGATAAATTCGACCACAAAGTGTGTGTGTGTGTGTGTGTGTGTGTGTGTGTGTGTGTTTCTGACAAGCAAAATTTCAAACATTATGCAACATGTCATATCATTGATAAGTCATTTCATTATAGACATAGAAAACGTTGAATTTCCCCAGATGAGTGTTTTTCTCCCTCAGTTATTTCAACAGAGTCATGTTTTAGGGTTTTTGTTTTGTTTTGTTGGTTCTTTTTTTTTTTTTTTTTTTTTTGCTTTTTGTAGATGACATCACTAAACAAACATGCAAATACAACCTGTAACTACATTCAAATCAACGAACTGTAATAATTTTTGTTTAGTCACCTAACGAAAGGATATCAAAGGGATGATTCCACTCACTGCTTGATTTCTTAAAACACCACATTCCAATGGGATGAGAAATATAAGCTCTAAAATAATTTTTAGTGTAGAGGGGGAAAATCATTTCTAAAAATTAGCCCTATCATTTAATGTGTCAGTATACTGCCACATGTTGATTGCTTATTGTCCATTGGGGCCACATCTGCTCACAGTTAGCACGAGCAAGTTAGTGGAGTCATCTTTGGTGCTTAAGGAAATGGCTGTGTGGATAGTTGGAGCAGGGTGTCGAGACCATCTTCAAAACTCATCTAGGAACACTATTTATGTGTGGTAACTCAGTCAACATGCAGATATATTTTTCCGGGAGGGCAAATCAATAAAGCCCAGAATGTCATGTCATGGTATTTTTGAAATTAGTTTGATTTTGGAAAAGAGGGCCTTCAGTGATGGCATTCAATTTGCAAAGTTTGTATTTTATTATCTTCATGACATTATCATTTTTTTAGACCAGGTCTAACGCAAGAGATACAGATGACTGGCAATAGAGAAGCATACTTCTTCCTTTTCTTTCCCAAAAGTCGATAGATGTAACCCAGAACTCCCACTTAACTAGACATGCTTGACTAGATATTCCTAGGTGAAGGTGGCCTGGGAAAGAGAGGGCAATAGCCGACGGGGTAGATGGGAGAAAGTGCCAGCCATTTCTATGAGCCCCTTCACTGTGATATCAAGAGGGAAATCAAGGCGCTCTCCTAGTCTTAATTTATAAATGACACACATTATAGATTGGAAACGATTCTGAACGTGTGCTTAACGTAGAATGTTCAAGATGAAGTAATGCCAGAGAAATGGTCTAGTATTACCTGCAAGGTCCTCAATAAAGACAATCTGACCTCGGAAGGAAAAAAAAAAAGATGCAGCTCATCATTCAAAGCCTTGAGCTACACTTTAATGGAAAAGAGAGTTTTACAAAATAGAAAAACTCTCTGCATGTGAATTGGGGAAAGGAGCATTTGGGGAGCAGACATCTATCCCATTACACTCTCAGTTTTCAGGAAGGGCTTGCCTAATGCCCATTTCAAGGCTGAGTTTATTTTTTAAATGCAAATGAAGGAAGTGTTGCGTTCAGCTTTGCAAACAGTTTTCAGAAATCCTGTTGGCCTACATTTAGCTGGGAAGTAGCACTCCGTACCCAGTGTAGGGGCTCAAACAATCAAGTAGTTGTTTTCCTCACTCACATTCCTGAGGCAATCTGGTTCCAGCTGAACTCCTTGGGAACAGTCTGGGCTATGTACCCCTGGGGAATCTGCCCCAATTAGCACTGACCCTTGGGGGCCTCCTTGCTGGCCCTAGGTCATTGCCAACCTCTTAAACTCCGAGTAAACCAGATTGCTTCAGGTGCCTCTGAGCTTTCCATAGCCCCAAGATGAACTGGACATCCAGGCTCGTCAACAGGAATTCAGTCACCCTACAGAGCCCAGACTAAAATGTCCTCCAGGTTCTCTGATCCAGAGGAAAGACATGAGGTGGAACCTTTGCTCTAATCAAGGAACAATAGGAAATATGTCTCAAGAGAGTGCTTATCCAGGCTAAATTCTGAAATGTGTGTAGTCTCTCAGAATTGGGTTTGGCTTTGGGTCTTTTCTAACTAGCTGGGTGGCCTTGGCAAGTCACCAAACCCTACCCAACTTTAATTTCCTCATGTATAAAATAGAGACAAAGGTATCCATCCTGCAGTGTATTCATGACAAGCAAATGGTTTAATGTACATATCATGTTCAAGAAAGTGTCTGGCTTATAGAAGGCCCTCAGTAAATGAAAATTAATTACAAAAACAAAAACTCATCATGTTTGACCAGGGCGATACCACTTCTGAGAAAATTAGGAACTGTGTAATTCTCCAAATCCCTCCATTTCGCTGTGGTTCACGACGAGTTTTTCACTACGTCTTCCTTTCTAAGAAAACAAAGAATCTCCAACTACTTTTTGTACCTCTCTCCTCACAGCACTATAGGGGTGACTAAAGGAATATATGGCAAATCTGCAGCCTTGAACAAGCCAGTTCTGCAAGACCAGAACTGGCAGAGCATGGGTCACTTCAAGAGCATCAAATTGTACGGAACATGTGCAGTGGGAGTTGAAAGACGGGAGAAATTTGTATGGGCTGTATGGTCAAGTGAAGTGTCAAGTAAATGTTGGGTTTGGACAGCATTTACTGAGCATCTACTATGATCCTGATTCGGAGACAGCAACAAATAAGGTGCAGCCTTTGCTCTGAGGAGCTTGGAGGCCGATGGAGAGAGACGCATTGACGTATGATTTTAAAAGGGTGCAGTGAGTACTAAGAACGCATTTTGGGAAAGGAAGTATTATAAAGAGCATGAAAGAAAAAGGACATAAATTGGCTTGGAAGGGTGAATTTGCTCAAGATAAATCCTAGGCAGGTGAGTCAGCACGAACAAAGGTGTAACTGTGGGCAATACGGAAGATCCTCCTGGTTGTGTGTGTCAGAGAGAGGAGAGAGTATGAGAAGTGGGGGAAAAAGAATAGATCTAAAATTAGACCCGAGCTCTAAATAGGAAATATTGTAAGTTATTATCTATTTCTTTTTACAGGTATGGCAGTTGAACATACTAACTAAAATGCTGGCATGATGCATGACTCATAGGGTAGGAAGGTAAAGGATTATTGGGTGTTGGCTTCAGTGAGTGACCTGACAAGACAGAAGTCAGTTAAAGGTTTCTTCATGTTCAAAGCCACTCCTACTTGTCATAGGAAACTTCACAGGCTGGTGGAATCAACCAGAGTGGGGCTGGAACCAAGGGGGCTTTGTGAGTTGGTTTTCTGATCAAGGGCTCTTGTTAACCAGGAAAGTAGAGTTTGGGGCCTAAGGTCTCCCAGGAGAATCATCTGGCTAGGTGTTAGGCCTGGGGTAGGCATGAAGGGACCATGGGAATTGAGACACAGACAGCATTCCTGGAATTGGCTAAGAGAAAGAAACTAGTAGTATACACAGCTTTGGGATTCTCTGAAAACCCCAAAGTTCCAGTCCAGTTCCCAGTAAGTCCTTTTGGGAGCAAAAAATTAGAAAACCTTAAGAGGTGGAGATAGATCAGGAAGCTACTTCAAGTCTGTGAGGCAGATAAAATATTACCTGTAACTATTACACATGATAAAATTGAGATTTTTTTGTTAGTTTACTTGATTGAATTTTCATGATTCCCCAGTGGAATTTCTTTCTTTCTTTCTTTCTTTTCTTTTCTTTTCTTTTCTTTTCTTTTTTTTTTTTTGGTACTGGGGATTGAAACTGAACCCAAGGGCATTCAACCATGAAGCCACATCTCCAGCTCGTTTATTTTTTATTTAAGACAGAGTCTCACTAAGTTGCTGAGGACCTTCCTAAATTGCTGAGGCTAGCTTTGAACCCACAATTCTGCCTCAGCCTCCTGAGCCATTGGAATTACAGGTATGTACCACTGTGCCCAAACCCATCCATACCCACCCCAGTGTTTCTTAAGGACAGGAACCCATGTTTCTTATTTTGGTATGTTTTCCTTTCTCTAGACAACCACCTGATCCAAACACAGTTGCTTACAAAAATTCAGGGAAACCAAAAGATACTTTCAATAGGTCTGGTGGCAAATCTAGGGCAAGAAACCAGGTTTTCTGCACTCTTAACGGGAACTATTTTTGCAATCCCAGAGTAATTCCCTGAGGTAGTTTGACTGCAGGAATGACTGAAGGCAGGGTTAGCAGTTCTGCTTGGTAGACCCAGGCTCCCTCAGACCCTTTGTGAATGCTGAGCCGAGCAGATCATATGGAAAGAGTGGAGGGTGAATACCTGCATCTCTAGGGGGCTGTCAGAGTGTGTGGCACTTTCACGGGAGGTACAATCACTAGATTTCTAAAGGCGCAAACTTTGGGCAACCCAGAATCAAAAAGAGGTTATTAAAACTGTTGTGGTGGGAGAGGGGAGAAGGACACAGAGAAATTGCTAGAAGGTAGGAGAACTCACGAAGGAGATGGAAGGAATCCTGCTTTGACAGTTTATTGGTGGTCTGACCTTTCTCCATAGCACTCCACCCCAAAGACAAAGACAAAGAAGAGCTTTGGACCAGTGGATCATGTCCTGCCCACCCAGTAAGGTGGGAGCAGGTGGGTACAGATCATACATCGCAGTGACTGTGTGGGTTGTGTGATTTGACTTCTGGGATCTATTGGCCTCAGTTTCTTCATATGTAAAATGAAAATTATAATAGTAATAATTTCAAAAATTTGCTCTGAGGATTTATGGATGATGTTTGTAAAGAGTTCAGTACAAATATCTGACACAAGGTCGCATAACAAAAAGAAGAGATTCACACTGATTATTTTCAGGAGCCAGAGAGGTGGGGAAAGACATGGAACCAGTAACTGGTGGTCCCAAACTCACTGACTCTGTTAAACTTCATAATTGGCCACCAGTGCCTCTTGAGATGCTTCCTCATGTCCACATCTGTTCCTCAGGGGCTGGAGGGATCTGGCTTCATTGCAACTAGTACACATCCTTGAGGCAGTAGCAGGTGGAAGGTCCTGGGTACTCAGAGGAACCTGGGGTAGCCACCCATAAAAGCAAGGGCCAGAGATTGAGGGAGGGAGTGCCTAGAAATTGTCGACATAATCACTTTTTGAAACACACCAAACTAGCTAAAATTGAGAAGAAAAGGAAATATGGTCATGTCCTCAAATGCAGCCTATCCAGAGCACCAGCCCTGACTGTGACTCAGGACAATATGAGGAGCTGAAATACAAAGGGGACTGTTTTTCTTTCAGACATTCTATTTATTATGTGTATAATGTATATATGCAAATAAAGCATTAGAAAAATCTGAAAGAAAATAGATCCACAGGGCTGGGGTCATAGCTCAGTGGTAGAGCACTTGCCAGCATGTGTTAGACACTGGGTTTGATTCTCAACACTGCATATAAATAAATAAAGTAAAGGTCCATCGACAACTAAAAATTTTTTAAAAAGAAAACTGATTAATTTAATAACTCTTCATAACCCAAAGAGTCCTCATTCAAAAGAAAACCTTTATTACATGTAATTATTCCAGAAAAAAATTCTGAAACATTAGCATTTTCAGTTTTCCAGTTACCTTGGGATTTTCTCACAGTCACTAAATCATCAGGGAGATCAGAAGAGACTATATATAATGAAGTATGAGATGGTATTTAATTATACCTGCAAATAACAAAAACAGTCACAATTCATAGATTCTTTAAAAAAAATTTTTTTTAACTTGATTTCTACTTTTAGGAATCTAACTAGACTAAGCAAGTGGACAGAAATTAAGACAGTTAGTTATGTACCAACATATTTATTACAAAATTATTCTGATGGCAATAACTGAAATAAAGTTCTATATCCAACAACAGGAGACTTGTTAAATCAGTAAAGTAGAATATTATGCAGCTATTAGAGGGGATATGTTAGTAATTTTAACAATATAAGAAAATTGCTCAAGATATAAAAGCAAATAAAAAAGGATATGTAGTTGCATATGCTTGTGATAACAAATCTATATATGTATGTAGGTATGTGTGTGTATGTGTGTGTGTGTGTGTGTGTGTGTGTGTGTGTGTATATATATATATATATATATATATATATATATATATATATTTTCTTCCAGTCAGATATAAATATAAATACAAGAAAATTATTAAAATGCTTAGCAATGGTTATCTCTATAGTAAGATTATGGGTGATTTTTATTTTCTTCTCTATTATAGTTATTATAGTTAAAAAATATCCAATTATTATATCCACATAGTTATACCCAACTATGTGGATATAATAATTTTGTAATTGATTTTACAAACACTATAATTACCCTACACAGTTATAGTTGTTGCAGACCTTATAAAAGGAACTAATTATTTCTGCCCATAACAAATCCTACTTAACTTTATTGTGGGAAGATTTAAAGCATGAGTTTTGAACCCTTTTCACTCCACCCAGATCTTCTCATCCCCAAGCACGGATCACACTACACCAAATTCCTTTTCCTTTTTCATCCACTGGTGAATTTCCATACCCACATACCTATCTTATCCTTTGTCTCTCAAATTAATGAGGGAGAAAAAAATTAAGATGATAAACAGTCACACTGAGTGAAAAGGTCTATGCTGTCTTGAGTAAAATTAGTAAATAAAAACAATATATATAAGGAAACAAATATATGATGACTTTTGCTTTCTAAATTACTCATAAGGTCAGCTTCAGAATCTACTATAAAACCTTCAAAATCCAACTTGCTTGGTAAAGGTATGAGTTTCCCCCGCTTTCCAGGACCTGTGGGTCTCCCCATCTCTTGTCAGTCTCTAGGTTCTCCTCAGGGTAAACTACTTCCACCCTGAAGAAGCCCAATCAAGAGGTTGTTCTTGAGGCCAGGATCAGCACTAGTTTGAGCACAAAATTTAAGGGGCGAGGGGATAAAGGGGGACCCATAACAGATATTCAAGATCAATACTACCTTAATGTTTTAGAAATCAAACTTAATGCAGAAATAAAGTCCAGGATCACCAAATATCAAGATTTTGAATAAGAGCAGCACCATCCCATCCACACTGAGGCAAGGGTAAAAAGAAAAAGATCTCCATTCTTATAAATATGTTTTTATGTATCTTCAATGGTTCTTTTTTCTCACAATGTGAGAGTAGTTTAAAATATTGAAACATTGGAAAATTTATGTATTTTCATTCATAAGAGAGTGAAATCATGTAAGAATTTGATCATTTCAAGGATTTGGTCATTTCCTTGAAATCCGCCATGATGAAAAGGCCCAGAGCTCTGGGCCAAACATTTAACAAAGTCTAGGAACAGGGCTTGGTTTCTCGGAGACAACATTCTACACCTCTGCCCCTCTACCACTCAGTTCACAAGTGTTCATTGAACACCTACTACACGCTACCATAGTGTATGAGGTAGACAAGCACCTCATGTCCTGGGACTCACCTTTTGCAGCCCCCCACCTTTTAATTTTTGCTTGCTTGCTTGTTTTGAATAAATGTTGATTTCTTACCAACCTTCTTTTCAAGTTGCTATCAATCTACTTCCCACTCATCTCTTCTGTTCTTTGGGTTTCTGATCTGTGCTGCTTGCTCCAACTCTTGGATTTCTCTGTATATCCAGTGATGGTTTATTTTCACATGTGTCTTTCCTTTCATGCTACCTTTGTTTTTACCCATTTCTTGCTTTGATGAGATGCCCACCAAATGTTTTGGAATCACTGACCTGTTGAATGAAAGAATTGGTGGAAGAATCAACAAATGAATGAATGTACCAGCTCCCTGGAGAGGTGGAGGGAGGGAGGGAGTTGGCACCACCATGCTGTTATTGGTACAGCCAATACATGGCTGTATGATTGTGTATGGCCAATAGTTGAGGTGCCTTCACAAGTGAGAGAGGAACCATAGGATAAACCCTTCCCAGGTGTGGTGTTTCAGAAAGGACGGGAGCCTGGGGGATCTGAGGAGTGCTGGGCAATCCACTGTTCTTCATTGATGGGGTCTCAGTTTCCTCATCTGTACAGTGAGGAAGCTGAATTGTGAAAGGACCTTGCAACTCTAGACTAGGTTGAATTCACTGCACCCAATGCTGTGATACCAGTCAGCTTAGGTGCCAGTGACCACTCCTTTGAATTCTTTTGTGTTTGGGGTTTTCTTGGAAAAGGAATGCCTCCAACTCTGCCATATGAACATGAGTCAGGAGAAGGGGACCCTTGTGGCATTTCTTCTGGATAAGGATTCCAGAATATAGTTGTGTGATTCTAAGATGTTCCTCTGGTCTTCAGTTATTTTGATATTAAAATAAAGAAATCTCAAATAATCACCTTGGGTTTCTTTGAGGACATGTTTTACATGTTCTACTTTGAGAATGTTGGTGCTCATTTAACCCATGAAAGGGACAGCGAATCAAGTTCCGCTTCTTTATTCTAAACAGTAGCTAACATTGGTGGAGTGTTCACAGTTTACAGGGAAGTTTTCAATTTGCAATTCTATTTACTCCTCAGGACACTCTGTGGGATGGGCATTTCTTATTATAATTCCCTTTTTATATGTGAGAGAAGTGAGTTGAACCTGAGACAGCCACCTTAGGATGCAGAACTTCTTTTGAGGAGGGAGAGGCATCTGGCACAGCCTGTGTCATTTTGTCTCAGAAATTAGGAAAAAGCTTTCTGCTTTGGAGGATAGGGTAGAAAAAAAAAATCAGTGGTTCCCCCAAACCTGGCCTCACTAGAATTTCTAGGGAGTGACTGAAATTTCGGTTTTGAAAAAAATTGAGAATTTAAAAACTTTTTTCTATTACAAATATTTCTCATAAGAAATTTTAATAATCATCTGTTCAGTGATATTATGTGTTTGTTTATATGTCTCCAGAGGACAAGAGAGAGTCCTGACAGTATATTTGTTTCTCGCAATTTTTAGTTGTGTGTGTGTGTGTGTGCAGTTGCCTAGAAATGTCTCAAAAGCTTTTTAGTAAAAATCAAAAGTCTAGAAAACCAAGTGTACACCCATATCTTTCATCATAGGACTTCCCTCCACACAGAAGTTTCCAATGGTTCTTCATTACTACCAGAAGGAGTATTAATTCCGCAGTCTAACTTGATTACAAATTGTCTCTTTGATCTCAACTGCTCTGGGTTTTCAATGTTAAGCTGTGAAATGAGGTGTTTTGACTAAGTTGTCTTTAAAATAATTTATTGGCTCTTAAATTTATAAGTGTTATAAATATGACTACCATGGCATTCAGAGAAATAAACAAAATCTTCCTGTGGGAGGCTCCCCCAGAGGACAGGAGTGAGGCAAGCTCAGGGAAACAGCACCATTTCTGAGTGTTCCTGGCCCAGCTGAATATGGTTGGGGTGGTCAACATGCAACACAGACACCTCTCATGAGGAAGCCTTCTACCAACTTGAACCCTTAAACCTCATTTCTCGAAATATCATAATTAAGAAGAATATAGTGAAAAGAAGGGTAGAAATCAACCCATTCGACACGAAACACCCAAATGATAATAAGATGTTAAACTGTCCCTAGTCTATCATATTTAAATCTCAGGATTTTTGTTTAATTTAATGTTAAAGGTCTATTTCAATTTTTGAGTGAATTAATTAGTTTCTCTTCCTTTTCCTCCTTTCCTTCCTTTCTTCCCAGTATTCTTTCTAATTCCATTGGTATCTCTAAAGGAGCACAAATGTCTCTTATTTAATCTATCCCATCGTATTCATGGAAAGGAGCAAATCAGAGCAATGATCATGTGTTGTGAAATGGATAATAAAGTGGTGATAGATGACTGTTATTGTGGTTGTTATGATATTGTCAAACCAAATTCACGTACAATGTGTCCATTCAGAAATCCAGCAACACACAAAAACTATTTTTTTCCCTTTTTTTTTTTAAGCTTTGTTTTAAAAAGACACCTTCCTGTCACTGGTACTTATAAGTGAATAAAATGAAATTGATGCCTTGCAGGGGGAAAAAAGGAAAATACTTCTTTACTTTGTATTAAGAATACGTGACATCTTTGCTGTCAGCGATAGTGAAGTGAAATACATACCAAATATGTCTTGACATAACTTGACAGAAATGTATGTCTTCTTTTCTCTCATTTATTTTTGTGATAAGAATATGTGATTTTGCTGCCAAGGAAGCTTGTAATGTTGTAGAGAAATGGAAATGAAATTGTGTTGGGGATGTCCAATTTCCCCTGACAGAGCGCCATGAGCCGTAGCACACAGGCAGCCTTGGGAAGTTAACAACAGGCCTCAGCCAGCAAGACCCAGGCGTTGACATTTGTCAAAACAACTTTCCTCCACACATCAAAATGCTCTTTTCTCTTTTGTGTTATTCAGATGTGTTCGGGTAAGTACGTTTTAGCAAACGGTGACTGTCAGAGAATCACTGCCATCCACGTGTGAACGATACCCCGAGAAAAAGCTTCTTTCCGACTGGAGTACAGGCCTATTCCGTTTGGGCTGCTATTAATCTGCAAGGGTCCCTTAAAACATATACCAAAGCTGATGTAACTAGATGTATTCTCTTTGCATTTTCTGGCTTTTTTCTCCCTTAGACAAAAGGAATTGCACCATTCATTTCTTCTTTCTTTCTTTCAAAGCTTCATATATGTGTGTGTGTATGTGTGTGTGTGTGTGTGTGTGTGTGTGTGTGTGTGTGTGTATATATATATATATATATATATATATATATATATATGATGTTTGTTGGTGTGAGTTTGGTCTATGCTTGAGTTCATTGCTTTTTATAATCATTATCTTGATCAGAAGAATTCAAATCATTTGGGTGCCACTGGCCCTTAAGAAAGCACTCTATTCTTAATTTCTTACTTCATTGCTATAGAGCAATGGATGTGAGATAAAGTGGCTATTAAGTGCAACTAAATGGCATTTTCTGTGAACTTCCAATTCTGTCTTTTTTTTGGGACTCTTTTTAAGGACACACACACAATTTCTAGAACCCTAGCAACAATTTCTACAATAAATGGTGTTTGAAGCAAGAATCCCTTACCTAGGGCAGACAGAAAGAGAATCAGCCCAGCAGTGTAATCATTGCTCTGCTGTTTGAAGGAATATTGAGCTCAGATGCCTCCAGAAAGCCCACCAGGCCCAGAGGCACTGGACAATGAAAGGGGAAAAATAATAGACGCCATGCTTTATTAAGTATATTTTTTCTCACTTAGGTGCCCATTCCCTGGTCAGACAATTAGTTGAGGCTCTTTCCAGAGAAAGTGTTACCCACCAAGAAAAACTCTTTTAACCTTTCAAAATAACAAATATCTTTAATGACTTTTATCCTCTTTCCATTGACATCACAGATACAATGTGGCCTGTCTTGAAGTCAAGCCCAAATTGAAATCACTGCTGGCAGGGACAGGAAAAATAGAACATTTGACAATAAGAGTGACAGATGAAGCATTGGGGACCTTGAAAGGAAGAATCACTCAAGCTATGACCTGGGACAGAAATACTGTACCTTAGTAAAATACCTGCCCCATCTGTAAGTTAATAGGCAGGTACATTTGCACATGATAATGGGCTAAATCCAACATTTGATAGAAGTTGGTATTATTTTCCATGTACATGTTTAAATGAAAAGCCAGACATGCTTTCTAGCAAGAACCTTTTGATTACAGAACAACTGTTCATCATCACACTCCCTGGGGAAAACATTCTTATTTGGTTGTATGTAGGGATAACATTGATTAGAAATATTTCTGAACATGAGACTTCCTACATTTGCCCAATCCTGCAACCAAAGATTATTCAGCACTTAACTTATAAAGGTGTGTATGTATGCATATACATATGTGTGTGTTTATGCATCTGTCAATATATGTTCCACAGATAAAGTCAACTTCTTATAATATTCTTCAACCAATTTGCAGGAGAGAGAAACATTACATTGTGTGACTTTAAAATCCATTAGCTGCATCCCAACTTCCATTTTATTATTATTTTTCATTATGCTTCATTTCTAAGTGATCACTTGAATTAGGTGGAAAAACTCAGCGGGATCTATCAATTTTCAGTGATTTCTGTCATTGATTCCCAATTGCCTTTGATCCCTTACATTCCCTAAAACATGATTGGTTTAAGCCTATTCCCTCTGTTGGTTTGGTGATGGGTACTAAGGTCATTTTGGCGTCCGTCACTGCAGTGAAAAATTTCCCCACATGATGGCCATTGTAGGTCCTTTGTAGAGGGTATATTTTACTTCTAGAGCTGAAAAAAAAAAAAAGAACTTAATTTCAATAATCAGTTGTCTGACCTAAGTTTCCCAAGAACTTCTCAGCCTCGACTACTTAGAGGCACTGCTTTGTATTCAAACAATATGAAACATTTTAGGTCATATGAATGATTAAGTTTTGCATCATCGAAAACTTACCATGTAAGCTTACATTTCCACTGATGTTTGTAACTCGTTGGTTGAGAAGCAAATGTGGGTTTCCTCTCTCTGGATAATAATGGTAGAAAGCAATATTGTTTATTTTGCCTCTGACATAAATTTAAGTCAAATATGGATGATTCAAGTTGACACAAGGAAAAGTCTAGTTGCTTCCCTGGATACATCCGCATCTTAACCCACAAAAGTTTGGGGGCTTTGCAAAGCCTGAAACAGATTTTAGCATGCCCCCTTTTCCCTTCTTTTATAAACCAATTTAATTTTAAAGAAAAATCTAATCCATATGTTTCTGATTAATCTTTACTAAACTCATCAAAATGGTGTTTTGTAAGAGTGACTTGGTGTCCAAGAAGTCTTCTGAGTTTCTCCGTAACAGACCTTCTTAATGCCATTTCTCTTTGAAGCAGCAACTTGTGTTTTGCCAACACTAAAGAAATCCAAACCCCCAAAGGGTTGAGATCAGTTTGAAACCTCAGGCCCGAGGGCTCTGTGGGCCTTCACGCTTGGCAAACAGGCTTCTCCCTCTGACTTATAATACCTTATTTTCTTCCCACAAGAACTGCTCCACTTATTGTTTTGCTAAAATATGTGTTTAAAACTATCTTCAGATTTTTTTGGTAAAGAAAACTTGTGGTCCACAAAACTAAAAGGAGGGCTTAATGGGTAATTTGCTCTTATGCAATTTCATTTGATTGTCCATTTGGATTTTTCTTTAATTACTCTGTTTTCTGACTCTATACATCTCTGTAACTTGGGTTTACCCAAAGATTTACCAAAAAAGGTGACCATAAAGATCCTACAGGCTGGAAATAAGTGTTGAACGACCCTTAGCCTCCCTCCCTCAGCTTCTCCGGTAAAGACTTATTTCTTGAGATACTAAGGTAACACCTCACACGATATTTTATATTCTTATTTTTGTTGACAACCAAAAAATTCGAGGCAGAAGATTTCAAATAATATGCTTTATGTCACAAGGTGAACCATAATTCCCAGTCCTAGATGTTTGCTGGGTTTTTTAGTGTAGTTCATTTGTATTCATGTGTTTAAAGAAAAACCTAAATAATTTCACTTTTTTTTTTTAATGCAACAGTGAGAAAGAGGAGGAGAAAGAGGGAGAAAGAGAAAACAAAACAGTATGTACAGCAAGTTAAGAATCCAGACCACTCAGGTCCTTTGTTCTTACTGTCTCCTGGCCATGAAGTGGGAGTGCCCTCTAGTGAAACTTTAAAATCATTGGAAGATACTGGGTGTAGCATGGTTGAGGTCTCCTCTTAAACTTTTGTTTCAGAAATCTGTGGACATTAACAATTTGAGCATGTTTTGAATGAGACTTAAAGAAAAAAAAAAAGATGCAAAGTACCGTCATGTGAAATTATTTCTTTCGGAAGCAAACAGAAATGAATATATTGTTGTCAATACCCAAAGGTATATCTTTATCTCTCTATTTGTCATCTATCTATCTACCTATCTATCAAGCCATCCCAAGGATACATAAGTGGTATGTAACTCACACTAGGGCTATGGTTATCTAAATGAAAACTTATATAAAAACATAATTACCTACCTCTCAAGAAGATGGATAGTAAACAAACCACTTTGAAATGTGAAAGGGAAAAAGTAGTATACACAAGTAAATAAGAACTGAATTACACACCTTTTTTTTTTTTCATCTATCTTATTCCAGATCTCTTTGTAGAAAGTAGCACATGTTCATTGTGATAAAATCTGCTGTGTTCTGGAAAAGTACACTACCAGGAGCCAGAATTCTTGGCCTGGACTCACCAGCTGTGCAAGCTTGGGCACAGTAGTCAACCTCTCTGAGCCCTAGGGTCGTGGTCAGCAAAATGGGATTTAAGAATCCCAGCCCGGTTACCTCGTAGGGTAGAGTTAGCGGACATAAATCAAGGGAAAAGGCTTTGAAATATTACCTGCATCGAGTACTATACTGTGCAGGTATTATTTTTCAGACTCTTCTATCTTCTGACTGGGGAGATTTCAAGCTAAGTCCCTTTTCAGGAAGAAGAGAGAAAGAAAGAAGAACCTACTAAAGTCCTCTAGAGTTAGGAATGGATGATGAAACTGCTTTTTTTTTTTTTCTTTTTTTCCATTTGCAAAGGGTCACAGAGAAAGAAACAGGTGGTGCCCGAGGAAAGACGCAGGGTTAGACTTGACCCCAGCGGAGAGGCTCTCCTGTCTCCTGGGCGTGGAGAGGGCCCTGGGCCAGCAAGGCGGCCGGCCGGCTGGGCAGCAGCTGGCGGAGGAGTCAGCGTGTCTCCCTGCGTTTACAGCAGCCAGGGTTTCCGCGAGGCTAATCTCCACCTTACACTCAGAGAGAAGCCAAGGGACGGCTCGGTGCGCAGGGCCTCTGTGCTTCTCGTCCCACCTCTTGATTACCATCCACACCAAACGGTTCCCACTTTCTGTTGTCTTTTTAAAAATGGAAAACATTTAGCTCTGTTTATGTCAGCAGCGATAAACTCGTCATTGGAAAGAGTTTTCCCTTTTAGCAGCAGTTAGTTTAATTTTAGATTCGCACTGTTAAAATTCTTTACTTTCCTCCATAGAAAGCCTGTTTTTGGTGGAGCACTGTTTCTCACTAGTTAAGTTTGCGTTGAAGAGGGCTTTAGGCGTTTATTTTCAAAATCAACTTGCATAGGCACTTTAAACTTATATAGTTCCATTCCAGATCCTTCAGAAAAGAAAAAAAAATTTAAAAAAAATTAAATTAAAAACAACACAGGTACCTTCTATGTCCTTATTGCCTAAATTTTCACATTTATCTCCTGGGTGTATGTCTTCCTTCTTTTGTCCAGAGTGAGAAACTGTTGTTACTTTCTTTACTCAGAGGTACTTCACATTGTCAGACGTGCATAATCAATCTTGTACTTCAACCTTTGTGAGGAAACACAACAGATGGATAATGGGAACATGGTTGCCATTTGGGCTCTGGTCGATTCATGAACTCCACAACCACCACTCTGGTGGTGCTAACAGTGGAAAACCATAAAGTTAATCTCTGAGGCTCTCTGACGGGTTCCATGCCTGCTGTTTATGTCTTCCCTCCCCACTTGATCTGAACAGTTGGCATGGGACATGAGGGAGGGTGGAGAACACTCAACGGGTCTTCCACTGTGCAGGGGTTTATCTGGAATACATTATCAGTTCCAGCGGAATGACTGAGGCATCCATGTCATCAAACTGCTCTTGGCTACACCCAGAGTTCACTTTGTCTACGCTAGGTACTCGTGTATCCGTGGAACACCACCACCGCTCATTGAAACTTTGGGTTCCTTCTGTATTAGAACCCTCACTGACCTTTACTGAACACCACAAAGAAACCAAATGCTAACCTCTGTTTGTCTCAAATTTTCCCCTATTAATGCTTGGTCCAAGTCTACATTTCTAGTCAGTCTTTCATTTAAAAACACAATCTCATTCAAAACCTGCCTGGTAACTTTATCACTGGGGTAACTGTTACCTATGATGCAGGGCTGACCTGGGTCCTTGTAGCACTTGACATCATCTTTTGGACGGGTTACAGAGCCTTTTGAGGGAGTTGTTAGAAGCAGGCTCACCCTGCAATGCAGAACCGGTCACAGAAGAAAATTAGTGCATTTATCTGTCAGCATTAGACTAGATTTTCAATCCAGTTCACTAGTCACAGGGTCTGGTTTTCTCTTCCTCTGGGAGATGAAACCGATATGCTGGTAGGTAGTAAAGGTGTCAGTTATAAATTGGACCGTTGGAGCACACACACACGAAAAATAGACGGGGGAGACTTGAAGGCCATAAATTTAGTTCAAGGCAAAGAATTTCCCTAAAAATAGTCCGGCTTGTTAAAACACTATAGGAAGAATGTATGTCAGGTAACCGTTGGTGATATCAGAACCAGTTCACATTTCTTTTATGGGAACCAGTGTTCGCAATTCTCTCTCCAATGTGCTGTTCATTTTAACTGCTTCAGGGCAAAAAGGATATTGCTGACTCTGGTGCTGGGTATGTAAATACCGTGACAGGCTCCGTCTTCACTGTTCCACACAGGAGCGAGGTGGCAGCAGATCTGAGTTGCAAACGGAAGGGGCAAGTTTGGCAGCCACCCTCAAGCTTCTGACAGTTTTCCATTCGTTGTTTACCTACCATTTAACTCGAGGGAACTTCAATACTAACTTAAAAAGGAGCATGTGGCCTTTTCTCAACTCAGTGAGTGACCCTGTCCTAAATTGGTTGTTTCCTGTTCCTCATCCTATAAAATGACCCAGGTGGAAACCCTGAAGACCCACCTACTGTTAATGACCCATTACCTAGACACAGCACAAACTTGGGGAGAAGTCAAAATGTTCAGCGTCGGGTGACTCCCAGGAATCCTACCAACAGGGCCCATGTGGCACTCAGTTCAATAAATATTGAATGTCTATTGGCCCTAAGGCAATGTAGTGAACTCTGTGGGTTTATAGATTCAATCCCTTGATTGAGAGAGTTAGTAATATAGATGGAGAGATGATATTCAACCAACGCACCATAGAATAAACCAGAGTCAAGCAAGAATTCAATGGGAGCAAGCATCAATTGTATACATAGGAAGGAATCAATAAAACACCACGACAATACTTTAATTCATTTATTATTTAAGCCTCTGTATATATCACCTACTATATATCGGGTACATAGGAGATTTTTTAAAAATCCTGCCTTCATGGAGCTATCTACTCTCTAGCATGACAGAAATAAATAACTATAATCCATCCTTAATTCTGACCTTTTGTTTTCTTATTATATCATGCCTTCTCGAAGAATGGCCTCATCTTTTTCAACTGTGTCCCGACAGGAGCACCTGGCACAGAGCAGAGGCTCAATACATGGCTTTTAAAGGAAGGAAGGAATATTGAAGTATGATGTGTGTCATAGTTTTCCAAAGGCTTTGTTTTTCCAGAATGATGGGACAGAATGTTGGAAATGGAGAGGTGGAAAATGACTTAGGTTTTTCATTGGGTGCGTGGTGGATAGAGATGCTATAAGCAGAGACAGAGAACAGAGGAGAACAAGATGAAGATGCTGAGCTGATTTGGGAGAAGTTGCAATGGAGGCAGCTGAGATGGAACATTCCGTTGGAAATGTCTAGAAGGCGGTTTAAAGAATTGGTTGAGAGCTCACCAAGAACTGGGGCTAATTCATCAGACATGTAGAGAACATGTCAATTATGAAGACTAGTAGGACTTCTATAATCTGAATGCTTGTGCCCCGCCCCTCTGAAAAACCTAATGTAGAAATCCTAGCCCAAAGGTGATGGTACAAGAAAATGGGACTTTGAGAGAGGTGATTAGATTGCAAGGGCAGAGCCCTTAGAAATGGAATTATCGCTCATTCACCCCTTCCGCCATATGAGAAAGCGCCACCAATGAGCCAGGAAATAGGTCTTAGACCTGCTTGCATCTTGATCTTGAACTTCCTAGCTCCCAGAGCTGTACGAAATAAATGTCTGATGTTTATAAGCCACTCTGTTCATGGCATTTGGTTTCAGTAATCAGAACAGACTAAGACAAGGACTAAATTCAGCCTAATAACATGAACCTTAGTAAATTTGAAATACTATGGAGATTACATATTTGACTAAGGAAATAATCCTTAAACTGAGAATATTTAATGTCTAATAAAAGGGACGGATGTATTCATGCTTAATTCTTTGTAGAAGATGCCAATGTAATGGGTGGGTGGTGAAGGAAGGACCAGCACAAAGCTGTGGGATAGAGAACACTAAGCTTGGGGACTCTGGGCTCAGATTGTCTGGGCTTATTTCCTGGATTTGTCACTTGTGATCTGTGTGGACTTAGGTAAATTGCTTAATTTCTTTGGATTACTTGTTAAATGCAAAGTAATAATATCTCTTCTTAGGATTCCTTTGAGTATTAAATAAAATAACATGAAAAGCAGTTACTTAGTAGGGATTAAGTGCTCAAATATTACCTTTGGGGGGAGCAACACTGTTGGCTAGTAAGTTTTCAATCCTCCAGCTTCACAGCTCCTCAACTAAAAGTAAGACTCACCTTACACACTATTCAGAGAGACGAAGGATTAGTGACGTCATGAACTGAAGACGTGAAAATACCACCCATGCCAGAGAAATATTTATCAGTCTTATTTCTCTAAATTGGTTCTGATTTCTGAGTAAAAAAAAAAATTAGGGAACAAAAACATCCAGTGTAATTTAAAAGTTGGTGGATGCACAGAATTCCTAAACCACTGGCAATTGAAAAGATGAAAAATAGCACAAGCTATCTCCATATCTATGATAGGCATGTACACACGCACATACACACACCCCAAACACCACAAAGTAAATATGAAAGTTAGATCCAGAGTTTTAACGGTAAGAATGTACAATGACCCCATAACCTTTGTGTTTTGTGTGACTTTCTGCATTGAACTTTGGTTGTCTACCTGTCCTGAACTCATTCCCCTATTATGTGTAAATTTAATGTTTATTAAACAATCTAAATAGAGAAAGAGAGAAAATAGTAAATTTTTTCTTGAAAAGTATTTCTTCTGCTTGGAGGAGCACTGAGAGGTCCTTAACACGAAGGCAACAAGGACTGCTATGCTTGCGAGGGTATGTGTAGGTGTAAAACAATGAACTTGTCAAATTATCCTCATTTCAATGGAAGCACCGTATTCAGGGAAGGGAAAATACACATGTTGGTTATCAAGTACATTCTTCCTTATTACAGAGAACTTCTATGTATGAGCAAAAGAAATGTAGTTCTGCTCAACCTTTCTGTGAATTCTAGTTCTACCCAAACAGTACTTAAACAACCCCAACACTCACCAGGCACCATCAAGCCCCAGGGACCCCTTCCTGTTGTATATGGGCTGACCAGCAAACTGAAGGGACTCTGCCTGGTAACCAAGTCAGCCATCTTGGCCAAACGAGTTTCCAGTGTGGATACAGCTAAGACATGACATCCAAAGAAAGGATGTGAAATACAGACATTTTTTGAAGAAAAGGAGAATATGGTTTCTTTGGAGTGGATCAAAAATCTCTGAAAGAGATAAAGAGTAATGAACCTAGGGCTTCTGGTAGCATGGAGGAACCCTTGAGCCTTAGATTAAGGTGACTTCTGAGGAGAGATTGCTTTGGCTTATTTCATGTAAAGTTTTCATCGGAATAGCCTTCTAAGCCAGGAGATAGTTAAGTGAGATGGACAATCTTGGCATGAGGAATTGTGGCTTTCTTTCCCAAAGATTAGTCTATAGTAATCTCTTCCTCTCCCTGATCAAGGCCAAAGTATTAACTTGTTGGAAATTAATCTACAAACTGAACGTTTTGCCATGTGCTGGGCTAGATATAACAAAATTAAGTGAGCTTTTCACATCTCATTTCACTAAATAATGGTAATAACCCTAATTGAAAATAAAATTTGATTAATTTCAGTACCAATTTCTCAAAAAACATATATGTGTGTGTGTGTGTGTGTGTGTATATATATATATATATATATATATATATATATATATAGGTTTTGTTTTTTTGGTTTTGCAAATGAGTATTAGGGACATTCTTACTTTTACTTATTCACCAATTTCATTAGATTATGTGACAGGATTTTCATAAAGGCTCACTTGGAGTTATATAATAGTCAAGATCCTTTGTTTAATACAGCTACCTCTGCCAATAAAGCCATTTGGGATATTTTAGAAAACTTTCTTCCACCACTATAGTACCAAATGATTGTGTACCTATGCTTTAATCTAATCTAGTTTATCCAGTTTCACTTACCTATCACCTACCAAGTGATTCCTAAGTGATAGCTCTAAGACAGTTACTTGAAGTACAAGGCAAGGGAAGAATCCAGACTAGCCCACAAGATGCTGAAAAAGTTGTCTCTACAGCATTTGCTGCTGTTCCTCCCAATTCAGAAAGTCAAATTTGGCCTGAAAAATAAGATACCTAACAGAGTTGCAGAGGTTCTCATTTGGGCATACCTCTCTTAGTGATGATCCACTGGACTTAATGGGATCTTGTTTGTATATTTATGTATTTTTGTGGAATCGTAATAGATCATTAACTTGCAGGGGCAAAAATTAGTTCCAAGAGATGTTCAGGGTCTAGAACATCTAGACAGTTTTTTAGTGTGCCCCTACATACAACTTGTTCTTTCATAAATAATTCATGATGATAATGATGATGATGCCGATGAGAGGCTGCACCTTGGGAAGACCCTGGTATGATACTGAAGCTTATATTTTTGGGGTAGAATTTAAAAGCAAAACTACTTGTGAGGAATAAATCCTATTGCAGAATGAGGAGTGTATTTTTCCAAATCATTTCTAATTAAATTCCTACAGGTCCAAGATCATTGGCTTTGTGAGGTCAACAAAAGGATGTTATTTGGCTTCTTCTGATAATGTACTACAGCAGATTACTTTTTCTATTTTTTTGCTCTGAAAACTCTATTATTTTGTTCTTTCCATTTTGTATTTCCCTTACGAATATAAAAGGCACTATTTGGACAGAGAAATATTGAGATTAAGGATCAGTCACATCACATACCAGCTACGTGCTCTCAGGAAGCCATTTACCATTCTGAGACTCAGTTTCCCAACCTGTGAAATAAGGATAGCATCTCATTGCTGCCTTCCTCCCATGGATATTGGAGTAAGTCACAGAATGCTGTATACATACCGTGGCTCATTGTTATTATTTTTGGAGATAAATTTTCAAGATTATCTGTTAAAGAACACATTACCTAAAGAAGCAGATAATGCACAGTATGGAAAATAGATGCTTTGCCTCTAGGTATAAAACTTGGTGCATCATTGGTAGTTGCAGAAGTAGTGATAATTAATAATAGCTATCAATTTTTGAGCTCATATTGTGAGGAAAACACAGAACTAAATTCTTTGCATGGTGATCTCAATTGAGTTTCATCCCAGAGCCCATTTCATAGCACTATTTTCATCTACATTTTACAGAACTGACTCAGAGAGGTTGAATAAATTGCTCATGGGACACAGTGCCTGGCAACCCTGACAGTCTGACTGCAGAGCGGATACTCTTAACATTCTTAGGGGATGAAGAGGTGGTAAGGCAGGTCTACCCCAAATTTAAAGTTGAGTATCCAAACACTTGAGTCAGTGGATGGCATTGAGATCTTAAGGGAAGACCCAGAGTTCCCCTCTTTTGGTCTCATTTATTTGTCAACACACTGGAGGACGTGAAAGGGCATCAAGACAAGTGGTGCTCAGATGAGCATGAACGTGGCACCTGACAAGCGACAGTGGCCATGGACAGAAACAACTTGTCATCTGAGTGCTGGTGTCAGACCTGCCAACCATGTTCCAACATCATGAAGAGAAAAACCCAGTATTCAGCATGTCACGGTACCTAAATGGGCAAGAGCAAACCAAGCCACTCCGATGGAAACTTAAATTAGAAGGTACAGCAAAACTGTTCGGGACCTTCACCAATGATCTTTGTGACCTTCAAATGTGCATATATGGTTCATGCTGTGACGAGGGCACAAAGCTACAAGTGGGAGTGAGAGAGTTCATCTCCTCTCACTGGGTGTTCCCCGTGGGTGTAACTGAACTAGCCTGCTTCTTCTCAGGCCTGGCCCCACTGCACCCCAAGTTCCCAGCTGGGTGGCTCCAGATCTCCCCAATCAGACTGGGGACTGTCTTTCTCTCACTCCTAAACTGGACACAACACAGCTGAACTCTAAATATGAGCGTATTTCCATCCTGAGGACAACATCCAGGGGACCCTTGGCTTTCTTAGAACCAAGACAGCTTCCCATCTAACCTGCCCCCCCACCTCCATTTCCTTCAGCATCCGGGACTCCTCTGAGTCTCCTTGCTTCTGCCTGGGATTAAGACTCAGCCCTGAGTTCAGACCAGCACTAATGAGCCCACAAACATCCTCAGAGCGGAACGAAGGAAGACACAGGTGAAACAAATCAAACAGAACAATCAGGGGTGAATTTTCAGCATGGCCCAGCATGGAGATTTCCTGGCAGGATTTCCATTAACGCGAATGGGAGTTGTACCACTAAGTCCCTGCACACTGTGCGGAAAATGTGCCTCTAAGTGCCCCGGCAGCATTATGCCTGATGGAACAAAAACACAAACTACCTAAGCCAGGAGAAGTGCTCCTGGGGCTGAGGTTCCAAGATTCCCTACCGAAGGTGTCTCAAGTCATAACCATCCTGGCTGAGACAAAATGGACCCCTGCTCAGCTCAACACAGTGCGCTGGAACTAGGAGGGCTCTGCACGACCTGATGCCTCTCCTCTCCTTGACACAGACTTTGATTGTGAGTTGATCTGGTGTTCTACACAAATGGCCTGTGTTTGCTAAAATGATTTCCCTCCTGCTCTGATTACCTGAAATTTCAGTAAACCTGAGCATTGCATCAGGCCCACTGGAACCAGAAACTTAGAGGATGATAGGGCATGATTCGTTTTGATGTGGTTTTATGGCCTCTGCAAAGTAAATGTTGCAAAGGACTCTTACTCTGGGATCAAAGAAAATAGTCAAGAAATCACTTAGGCTGCCTGCTTTCACAGAGCAATTTGCTTTCCGTCGCATCCATAGGGCGGTTCTGAAACACAAGTCTGATCACGTCGCTTGCCTCCTCTAAAATCTTCCCTGATTCCTTTCTTTCTCTAAACAAAGTTGAAGGCTCCCCATAAATTATTTTATCTCATCTTCCACTATGTCTGTCCATGTATTCTTGGCTTCTCGTGTATTTTTTTTGTCATCCCTCTAAATGAAGTCACCTCTGGTTGACCTTCCTCGTACTGATCCTTCTGTCAGAATATCCCCCTCCCAGCGATCCCTGTCCTCTGCCTACTTATCCTTCAAAGCCAAGGTGGTATGTATCATCTTCCCCATTAAACGTTTCCCATATTCACTTAACCAGCTACTCCACCATGTAACTTTGGAATCTGTCTGGTAGAACTCATTGAATTCTTCTCTTAGGTGTGCCATAATTTCTGACACCATTTGTTCTTTACCTTTCTATTTCCTCAACTACATTGCAAGCTCCACAAGAGTTTTCCAAATCCTTATATTTCCCACCATGCCTTGCACATAATAGACTCTTAATATGTACTAATGAATAAAGAATTTAATGAATAAATTCTCACTACTTCTTTCTTCAACACCAAGTTTTCCATTTCCTCTAGACTACCATGAGCTCATGGTCTAGGTGGCCGTGGAACGACAGCAAAGCATCATCCCATTGCAAGCATTTCAAGATGGTTTGTTGTGATCGTGTCTGCACAGGGAAATGTGACATTCAGGACCTTTTATCTTGAATAGGCGGCTGCCTACAAAGCTGAACTTCAGCTTAGACACTAGAATTCTTGCCTAGAAGTAAACCTCACAGGGGCCAGGCAGGATTATAAATGAAGCAGAGTTCACCTACAAAAGCCACCTTAGCCCCCTAAACCCACCACCTGCCTCTTTCTGTCTTGTTTTCTCCCCAGTTTGCAAGACGGTGTACTAGTCCAATAATCTCTGACAAATTTACCAAATAATGCTGCCCTGGCTTAAATTTTTCTGGAAAAAATTAAAGAAAGGAGACTGACTCCATAGAAAGAGTGCAGTTTAGAAAATGTTATGTCCCTCAATTTGGGGCTTTAGCACTTCTTACCTCTGAGAACTAGAAAAAGTTACTTTAACTCTCGGAGTCTTCCTCCTGAGGCACTCTCCTTGAAATTTATAGTCCTTAGTTTCTTTTTCTAGAAAATTAAGTTATTAACTCTTACCTAGCAGGGCTATTTTAAGGGTTAGGAATATTGCATATGAAGTGCTTAGACCATACATAGTAGACTCTCAAGCCATTAATAGGCTCTTTGAAAGAGGTTCTTGTAGAAAAAGCATATGTTGTTCGAACACTTGTCTGGCTAGTAGTGGAAACTCAAGGCATGGTGACAAACAAACCATGGGAATGTTCAAGGACTGAAAGCCACTAGCTCTGAGTGTCCTGAAAGTGCCCGTGTGGTAGTGTCCATGCAACCCAGGGGTCATGGGATAAGTGGGGTGTTGTGAGTTCCCAGCTCAGCCAAGGGTATTAGTATGGGAAACTGGGTAAGTTGCTAATCTTCTTGCCTCAATTTCCTCCTGCTTAATATGTATCTCGAGATCACCTCCCCTGACAGCGATTTTAATGAGCAGTACAATCAAGCTTCGAGCTGCTTGGCTACAGTGGGGCCATAAAAGCCATAGGTATTACGATTCATCTCAAGGCTCCTGTATCTGCCGTGGGACTCAAAGCAGTGGCGCTCCTTCCCTGCCCTCCTTGTAATATTTAGTTTCCTTGCACTGCTTCATCAGAAGAAATGCCGAGTTCTCCATTTCCCTGGCTCACTTTCCCACTGACGAGGGTGATGTTAACATCGGCTCCTGAATCATGGCTAGATCAATATTATAACAGCTGAGAGAGCAGGGCGCTGGCCCTAGAACACAAACACACTTTCTTTTCCAAGAAAGACTGTAGTTCCCTCAGTGTTCGCTTCCCCCTGTTCCCCCTCCAGGCCTCCCCCAGCCTCCCCTCCCCTCCTGCCACCAGCGCGACCCAGATCACATTAGAGTCCCAAAGCACAGGGAACAGTTCTCGTCTATCCGTCACCAAGGAGGCAGACGGGACAGGGGGAACAACAAGTCATTTGTCCCTGATGAGGAGGACACTCCTGGGAAACAAACAGATGAGCCACCCCATGAATCTGAGCCATTCTCCGAGGTAAACAGAACTGCATGAGAAACCACCAGCTATCTCCAGCATCGCCCTTACTGCTCACACCGCCCTCTGGCAGCCGGTGGGGGACGTGAAACTGTAGCTTGGACCAATATCTGATTCTGAGAAAGTTAACCCTAGCAAAGGTGATATTCTCCTCCCTCCGTCTCCTGCAGTTGAACAACCATCGATTTCTATGACCTTTTGGTAAGTTCTATTCTCATTCGAGAAATGTATTTCCATAGCAAAGTGACAGAGCTAACTTGGAGAGTTTGACCTAGGGTTTGCAAAGGGAGTGCCAACTTTTAAATAACCAAATTAGTGCCTAGTCAAGAGGAAGAACTTTGAAAGGTTTTTAAGGTACTTTTCTTAAAACACACACATGTAACAAAGTAAATCTAAGAAAACAGCAGCCTTCATGAACTCTGACAAGGCAGTTGGAATAAGGACTGGATTCTACAAAAGCGTTCCAGGACACCCAGTGAGGAGTCAGAGTGTATTCCCTGATTCTGTGGTTTGAAACGGTGAATGTTAATAGTGATGATGGCTGAACAATTGGGTTTGCAGGTCAGACAGCCTGCATTGGTGGATATAAAGTCACCCTATGTAATGTCACTTTATAACAACATGGTGTCTATGACCAGTAAAAGAAAGTGTCAAGAGAGTGAGGGGAGTGTTAGGTGAGGAGTCTTTCAGGAAAGGTAAGCCCGACACTTCAAAGGAACATAAAGCCCAATTTCTACATTTGAAAATATGTCTTCTTTTAAAAGAAATTTGAAACTCACTTTCAAACTTTGTAGAATTTGACCAACATAAGAAATCTCAAGGGATTATTTTTATCCTATATTTTCCTGGTGCTCATCACTCATTACCAGTGAAAATCAGGTGATAAACTTTCTTATATTCAATATGTATCCATGCAAGTCCCAAGTGCAGTGGCATGCACCTGTAATCCCAGCTACTCAGGAGGTAAGAGGATTCCAAGTTCGAGGCCAACCTTCCAAATATTGTCTCACGTAATCCTCCCTCTTAACTCTCTGAAGTAGATATCATATCTCTATTTTATGAGTTAGAAAATTGAGGTTTAGAGAAACTGAGTCGCTTTTCCAAGTTCATATAACAGTTTAGTGGTGGAACCATGGTTTAAAACTTAGTGAGACCCTGCCTCAAAATAAAAGCTAAGGGTATAGTGGTAAAGTGCCCCTAAGTTCAATCCCCAGTTACTAACACACACATGCGTGTACACGCACACACAAATCAATATGTACTTGAGGTACTGACCTAAAAATTATTGATCTACCCCCAAGAGCATAACAAGAACTAGTTCCTTGATGTCCATTCCCCTGAAGTCAATTAGGAAAGCTTTAAGTTAGAGGACCTGTCCTTTCATATCACCTGTCCCATGAGGGAAAGCAATGAAGGAAAGCTTAGTCAGTCTGAGTCCAAAGAACTCAAAACATAGCACATAGGACAACCACCAGAAAAAATCAGAGATGTCAGCTAGCCACTTCTTATAGGACAATGAGCTTTTCCTCTTAGCTTTCAAAAAGTCATTAACAATTCCATTGTATCTTCCTTCACCTAATCAGATATGAACACCAACAAGACGAGGAAAGATGGAGAGGGAATGAACTAAGAGTTATTAGGCATCTATTTTATGTGAAGCATCGGGCTTTATAGATATCATTTTACTTAATTTGCATAATTTTTTTAAGGGACCTGTTATTTTAGGCAAGGAAACTGAAGCACAGGAATGTTAAGTAACTTGTCTCCTTGGGTTCATATGTGCTTGAAATTTTGGAAAAACTTAGAAAGCTAGAAATCCGAAAAGATAACATTTGAGATTTTGGCATTCTCTGATGATCCTTGTAACTAATGATTTGAGTTATTCTACAGTTTTTCAGAGAATAGAATGTGAGCCATTCTACAAGCCCTCAAAAATCACATGTTAATATTTCTGAGGAGTAATCACTGGCTTGGTGCAGTTTCCATTTTTACAGAACAGGATTCCATGAAGGTCTGAACCCCCCTGCCACAGAACCTGCTTGCTCACTTCCCTTCTGAGGTGGATGCAATGTGAACAGGAGAAAGACTCCAGCTAGTGACTGAACCATCACCCAGGTAAGCTGTCTCCTGGGAAGACACTACAGAAAAGATTGAGAGGAACATTGCCCCTGAAGAAGAACAACTTTCAGACGCCAAAGTAAACAATCCACAGACCAGGAGCTGGGGAAAAAGCAGATTCAAGCCCATTTTGTCCATTAACTTGCTTTGTGATCTCAGGCAAATTGCTCTACTTCCCTGAGCTTCAGTTTTCACATTGAAGGGAATTTGGGCCCAACACAGAGTACATTGCCAAAGCCCTTCCAATCCAACACATGATTACTTCTTGAAATGCGATAGCTATGTCCTACTGCAGCTCTTGATGCCACAATGATTTGCAGAAGAACTTCTGAAACTTCAGGGCACAGTGGTATCACCTAGGGACATGTTGAAACTGAGATTGCTGGGTCTCTGCTCCTGAATTTCCAAAACAGTAAGTCTAAAGCAAGGTCCCTGAATTTAAGTCTCTAACCAATTCTCGGCTGATATTGATGCTACTGGTCCAGAGACTTCATTTGAGAAACATTGGTTTAGGACTTGAAGACTTTTCCATGTTTTAAAGGTAAATGGAAACACCTGTTAAGGTCAGTTCACTTTAGCAAGCTACTACTTGCATTTTTAGGATGACCTAACATACTCTAAAACTAGATGATGGAACTGGGGGTGACTTCTCTGATTGGGAAAGAATGAATTTTCCTACACTCTAGAAAGGTATCCTGTACAAGGTGGGTAGCTATCTTTTCCTTGTGTATATTGTTCTGGACCTTTTCTAGTAGACATTTTTGAGGCTGTTAATAAACAGACACATTCACAAAAGCCAAGAAGTGGAAACAAACTAAGTGTCCGTCAGCTGATGAATGGCTATAGAAATTGCAGTACATATGCACTGTAGTTGACTATTCAGTCATAAAAGAAAACCAAACTCCTGTCATTTGTGACAACATGGATGGAACTAAAAGTCATTATGCTACATGAAATAAACCAGGCACAGAAAGATGAGTACTGCATGATCTCACTCTATGAGGAATTTAAAAAGATCTCATAAAAGTCAAGGGTAGAATGGAGGCTTCCAGATGGGACTGGGTTGTTGGGGGGGCGGGCATAAAGAACAGGAATGGGGAAACATTGACCAATGGGTACTGAATTACAGTTAGATAAGAGCAAGAAGTTCCTGTGTGCTGATGTAGAGTAGGATGACTATGGAAAGCGATTATGTACTGTATGTTTTTTAAAGCCAGAAGAAAGGATTTTAATGTTTTTAATCATAAAGATATTAAGAATTGTAATGCAAAACAAACAAAAAAATAATTAAAAAAAGAAAATAAATAAATAATGGCCCATGGATGTAAAAAAAATCATAAAGAAATGAATTATGTTTGAGATAAATACATCTTCCTTGACTTGTAACATTACACAATGTTCATCTGTATCAAAACATCACATAGCAACCCCATAATTATGTACACTTTTTTATGTTTTTACGTATCAGCTGAACAATTAATTTTTTTTTAAAAAAATGGCAAAATCATTTTGCTAGAAGTAGGATAGGTGTATTCAGACACTGACCCTGGTCCAACTCTGTAGTTTGATGAGATGTAAGTCAAACCTTTCCAACTCTAGGCTCTGCTGTACACCAACAACTGACCAGAGACACATTCCTGAAGTCAGTTCAACACAGTGGTGTTGGACTACCTAGATTGTATTCCTTAATACCTAACAACAAATCAATCTTGAACTTCCCATACATCTTCATCTACTCTCATCAGTAGCAAAGAAAGTGACAGCTTCCTGGGATTGCCATGAGGATTCAATAAGATAACACAGGTCAATTGCTTAGACTAGCTGGCACATAGGAAGTGCTCAATAAAAGATGAGCTATTAAGCTATTATTTTACTCCTTGCCAGAGAATATAACCTTAAACTCTCCACTCTCCATCTCTTAACAAATATACAAGTATATCCAAGGAAAAATTTGGGAATAGCTTGATAAAGCGGCTACTAATCTACTTCACCAAATCAAGTCATCACAGAGGACACTTGCTTGGGCCACACTTGGTTTGGGGATATAGGAGTTCTTTGTTGCTTTTACCAAATCCAAATATGATCTTAGCTACATGCCAAGGGATATCAGAAGTGGTTAAATGAAACTCATTAGGAAGAGGGAGAAAACATCTTTTCCATTGTACCTTGTCTTCTTTATAAAGACCCACTAAGTGACTATCTCTTATGCAACATTTGGTTATTTTACCCTGGGCATTTTGATATGTTTATGTATTGGTTTTTGCCTTTCTTTTTATTCTTTGTGATCAGTAAGCTGGGGTTAAATCTTTTCCTGCCTCTCATCTCTTACAGGTACAGGACAATGTGGCATGTGTTTGCCTTGCTCTGGTTTGGTTTTCATGTCCATGTCTTTGTTCTATCTCGACTTGCCCATCTTTTTATTTTTTTTTCTTTGGAATTGCATGTATTTTTTTCAGCATCTTTGAATATATTTTGGGTAGAGTCAGAGTATAGTGAGTAAACAAGTAGATTCAATGATTCAAATCATATGAAGCTACAGAGAATTATCATATTTTAATAATTTAGTTTGCAGTGAGACAATATTCTTTTAATTTGATTTATAGTTTAACATTTGGGTAGAGCATGTTTTCATTCAATAAATGTTTTAATAATCACTCTTCCTTATCTTTCTGTAAGGAGAGCTTTTGGAAGATTATAGCTTTAAGACACTGGAATACTTAATAAGAAGTCTTCCTAAAGTAGTGCATGTCACAAAGAGAACATAAATCCCAACCAGTCTTTGGAAAAGTGCACGTGCCTCGGTGGTGTAGGGCCTATGCTTTGCTGCCTAGGGCTGGGAGGGAATGAAAGGCCTGGTAGCCTCTGGGCAGAGGGGTGATTTCAGGAAGCCTGTGGGAAACCATTTTTATTAAGTAAAATTACCTTCAGCAACCTGAATGTGACCTTGCCTCCCACCAGCTCATCCCAACCAACCATGGGAAGACAGGTTTTCAAGTCTAGGATTTTGCAACTCAAACTTTCTCAAAGTAAGACCCACCATTATAAATAAGCCAGGTTTAGAAGCCTCAGCCCTCTAGATGATGCCCGCGTTTCTTTCTGTGCGGATGTTGCTTCATTCCATGGTATGATTAAACCACCATTAATGAAGCAGTAATCCCTCTGGGAATTATGAAAACAAAACGTTTTAGTGAGCCTCCAGATTCACACATCCAGCAGAGAGGTATGATCCTGAGGAGTCTTGAGTGTTGGCCATCTGCTAGAACTTGCCCTTGCTGCCAGGTCTTCAATGCCCTTCCTCAGGTTCAGTTCCCCACCCAGAGTCAGGCTGTGACGGGTGTGGTTGGCCCCAGCTGGAGGCTGCAGAGGGGCCTCACTGAAAAAGCTCCCTGTCAGGGCCTAGCTAGAAAGGCACTTCTTGTTGGGTATCCCAAAATCAAGGAGAACCTCAGCCTCCCCCCACCGGGCAGAATGCATTTTGTAATTTGTGGTGGGAAGGTTCCCCTGACCTTTCCCATTCTTTCCTGAGTTTCTCATCATTTTGGATCAGCACCTCTCATGGCATTTTCTTTTCTATTCAGGAATCCCCACCATATTGCCCCTCTTTCTCGAAAAAGAGAAAAACAAACTTGGCATTTTTCAGAGAGCTAGGTTTAATTATGAATCAAAAAAAAAAAATTCGACTGTTTTCAAAGGGTGTCTATGATCATAGAATTCTCACTGTGCTCTAACCCAGAAAATCTTTTGATTTTCTTAGAATCAAAAGATAAGAATTTACAACTTTTGTGTTTTCCCAATAATCTATTTTACTGATGTTAATAGTGGGATAATTCAATACTCTGAGCCTCCTGAGAAATGTAATATGAAGTATATAGCGTCATCCATTTTTGTTCTTTTATCAAAGTATTGCCTACAAATAATAAAAGCAGTTCAAATATTTTTTTCAAAGTCTGTGTACCCGTGTTGTCATCCCAAATCAAGACATAGAACTTTTCCATCATCCCAGAAAGTTCCCTTATGACCCTCCTCAGTCAAGGCCCAAGTCATTCATGTGTGTTTCTGATTTCTGACATCATAAATTAATTTTCAGGTTCTCAAACTTCCAACAAATGAGATCTTATGTCACATACATTTTGGGGGGGAATGACTTCTTTCCATATAATACTTCAAAGATTTATTCCTAATGATATGTTTATCACATTTAGTTTCTTTTTAATGTGAAGTAGCATACCATTGCATGAATATTTTATATTTTGTTTTATCCATTGTCTTGTTGATAGATATTTGGGGGTGTTTCAGTTTGGAATGATTGTACATTTGGAGTGAGTGTATTAAAACTATTATGAAGTTCTTGTAACAGGACATTTTATGGCCATGTGCTCTCATTTTTCACAGGTACATATAATAATTGGAGTCATTGGATCTTCTCTGAAATACTGTTAATCTGAACAATAGGACCATCTTCCAGTTTACAGGAAACACAGGAATAGAAGAAAAAATTAAATCACCACTACAAATCAAGGTGGCATTATACAGAACCACTGACCTGCTTCTTCTCTACCGGTGAGCATGTCATGTGAAGAAAAGATGTGGGGTCGGAGAGAAGGATGGTGTTGGTTTGAATTGCAAAAAAAAATAAGAGTTATAACAGAGAAATGTAACATGTGGCCTTAATTGAATCTTGGTTTCAACAAACCCAGTTATAAAATACGTATTGGCCAAATTGAGTATGAATTAGGTTTAGGGCAATATTAGGAAATATGTGTTAATTATATTAGCTGTGATATTGGGTTGTTAGATAGAAAGTATTCTTATTAAACACTTAGCATTAAGCATGTTCAGAAGTGAAATACCATGATGTCTGCAGTTCACTTTTAAAAACTTCAGCAGAAAAAAAATGAATATAAATCAAATATGGCAAATGTTTAAAAATGTTAAATCTGAGTGGCTGGGTTTCTGGGTGTTAATTATCCAACTTTGTCTTATTTTACTATGTGTTTCAAAATCACAATTAAAGTACAAAAAATGATTTTAGATGTGCTGAAGTAATCAAGTTTTTACCCTGTTTTACTCCATAGAAAGTAGGGCCATTCACTATATTTTTTATTCATTCACTATATTTTTCACTCAGTGGATAGCAAAATAGAGAGCCCATGGGGCTGCCATGACTTCTCAAAGTAAGTTTGCATTTAATGAATGTCCAATTTATAATATTATCCACATAACTAGCAATTTCTTAGACACGTTCATTATCCAGTAAGTATAGCACGTTTGGAAGCAGAGACAGGATGATAGATTCATATTTCAATCCATAAAGCTTTTTTAAAAAGCTGTGGGAACTTAAACCATTAAGAATTTTCAAGCCACCTCTACCTCTCTCTCTATAACAGGTTGCAACAGTACAGAAAGTTTATTTTGCACAAGCAAAATCTCTGTTCACGATTTTCTAATTATGGGTATCAAACGGAGTTTCACCTTCACCACCCCAGTGATTCATAGCGTTCCTGTCTGCTAAGTTAAACTCTGTTTTGTCTAGCTAAAATGATTTGGTATTTTGCACAAACAGATCACAACTCCTTTTCTCCCCATTCATAAAGGAAGTCTCTCACTCCCCTCCGAGTGGTATTAATGCAGGTCAGCCCTTCTGCTCCGTAGCCAGCTGGTTTGCCCTCTTTTCCTTAAATGTATTATCACTCTTTCACTGCATTCTGCTATTTTAAATTGGGAGATCCCCATTGTCAAAGACAGTATTATTCTATTCCATCTAGTGCTTTCCTAATGTTTGTTGAAGAAAGACACCAGTGATTCAAATGGTAGAGATAGTCCATATGAAGAACACGGGTTTCAGAGAAACATTTGTTCAGGGACATTTCTTATGGCTCAGAGCGTGTGTGTAGGTCTCTGGTAGGGGTTGCAGGGTATTGAACAGAGAGTGTAGTGGAAAGGAAAGTTTGGGATTCAAAGAACATGAATTATTGTGTGAGCTTTTTCATTAGGGGTTGTAAGAACTTGAACAAGCCATTTCACATTTCTGAGCCTTATTTTCTTCAACTGCTCAATGGGGAGTTTAGAGCAAATGATCTCCAAAATTGTATGAGTTCTAATATTCAACAACTCAAAACAGAAGCATAAAATACCTGCATTAAAGACTCTTTCAATCCTGTTAGAGATAATAAGACATTAGCTGTGTAAGTACTGCATGAATAACTTAGATGACAGGAAGAAAAAAGCCCTCGATCATTATGAACATATTTGATTTAAAACCATTAAAATTCCTTCCAAAAAATGGTTGGAGAAAACTATTTTTTTTTCAAGAGATGTAACAGAGTCAATAAAAAAAATTCCAAAAAATATGACTTGTTTTTTACTGATGAGAAAACAAAGAGGGAGCCCGGATGAAATATAATGAACAGGTCTGTTGGATTTCTCTGAAAACCAAAGGTCCCTTCACTATTTGGGGAATTTAGTTACCACACAAGACCATTTCAAGTCTAGTGTATTTTTCTGAAGCATGAGGGATAAAAATGAGATTGACCAAATTCACATCTACATGTACCCTTGTAACTTCGGTCTCTTTCTCTCTGTAGGACTGATTCATCTCTCATCTATTTGTATTCCTAATACTCTCTCATTGTCCTTAATTTCCCCTAATTATTTTTTTTTAATTAAAAACAGACACAACAGATTAAGGATGTAAAGTTGAATAGCGCAGTGCATTAGTCAAAAGAGACTTTTGAACCAGCGCACAATAGTCCCCCAAGGTGGTTTGTTTTGTCCCCTTTCAGAGCGGGGTTCTCTCTCACCCCACCTTTCCTGTCTTAGTCAGGCTTTGTACCAACCAACTCCCCTCCGCTTGGCCCAGGGAAGGTCAGCTGGAGGTGAAGCCCTAGGGAGGTGATGGGAAAAGGTGCAGCCCCAACAGGGAGGGCCTCCTATGGTATCATTTAGAGGTCATGGTTTTCACCCCAGCAGATTTTCATAGGTTCTTTCATTAAAAATTAAGATTCCACTACATTACAAAACAGATTGGCAGGCTGCTCGAAATTCCTATAAATAATTTATCAGCCCATCCATTCTGATTTCTTCCAAATACTATCTTTGTTATTTTTAGCACAAAAGAAATCATATCTAACTATTGAGCTCAGTGGAGATAGAAGAAAAATGCCACCAAGTGTACACTTACCCAAATTAAGGAAAATCATGTTAATTATCCTCATCTGGTTATATCAATGAATGATAGACAATATATGACTGAATTTAGTGGCATAAGCCATGTACATTATAGGAACATATCTTTTCAATTAAAGAAAGACTACTTTTGAAGTCAAGGCTCTACTAGCTAAATAGATGATCCCTGAATTATACAACTTAATTCAATCAACTCAAATTGTGCCCTGCTTATGGAGTATAAAGTATGTTACTCAAGTTCTTCTCCATAGATTCCTCTCAGTCTAAAAGATATTGCTGAATAAATTGGTTGATGAGAAGCAACTGTGTAGTCCCATGAGAATGACATAAAAAAAAAGTTAGATTGTAATAAAACCCCTTAGCCCCAGCGCAGCTCAGGTAAAAAGAATCTCTAGTTGTCTGGAAACTGCACATCATGAACGACTTTGGTTCCAGGGGAAAAGTGACAGAAGGATACTTTCTCTCGGGCTCTTTCCACCTCCTTTCCTGTTCTTTCCTGAAAAGTTGAGGCTGGAGCTAAGGAGGAGGGAGTGCAGTGAGATGGTTCTGGGGCCAGCATGCATTCACGGTGATCCTGGTGGCAAAGGTGAGTGGCATGGGCAAATGCAGATCACAGAGCTGATCAGTATAGAGTTGATCCGTATGATTAATTATGTAGAAATGACCCATGCCACCCCAGGTCATGGTCTAGAAGAGGATTGGAGAGGGCTACACTAATTGAAACCTAACAGTGTTTGTCTGGCAGAGTAGTGGTAACTCTGCTCTTTCCCTGATTCAGGGTGTCTTGAGGGTAGGTCTCCAGCATACTCTAGAATGCAGTTCCCTGAGCCACCAAAAGCAGTCTGCCTGGTCTCAACTCTGGCCGTATACACCCCATGGGACCAGGTCAACTCCTCTGCCCTTACAGTCCACTTTTTCTTCTAACACTGGCCACATGGGTCCTAGGTTACACCAGGATGACCATAAGCTCCTTCAGGTGTGCAGCAAAATCTCGAATCTTTGGCTTCCAGTAGTCTGAACCAGAGAGGAAAGGATACAAAACCACCTCCATTACTTTCTACCAGTGGGTTTACAAAGCATCCCTGGCTTACACTTATTAGCATTTGTCTTCAGTAATTCAATGAGTTTAATGTTTTCACTATCAATATGGAGCCTCAGCTAGAGAACTATCTAAATAAGACACAGAGTGACATACTAGGGCTGCTGGAGTCCTTTGAACTCATTCTCTTGGCTTGAGAAGCTTCACTCCACAAAATTCCTCACTGTCCCCTCCTAAGGGATCTCCAGCGGCCTCCTCCAGCACCTTCTAGACCATGTCTGAATTTGTCACAGTATGTTCCAGAACCCTTGTTGAAAATGAAATATTTTATGTGGTGGCATTCATAAACCAGAGAATTCCTACAAGCATTTTGTACAAGGACAACAATGTTCAGAAAATATAACAAATTGAACATGTTTTGACTATTAACATAAATTCATGTTTTAAACTTCCTGGAACACAACTTTATGAAGGTGCTTCATTTTTCTGTTTGAACTATTTTTAACTCTTATCAGAAAGGATAGAGTAGGTCATTCCAGGAAACGTTGGGAGGAATGGAAAGAGAAAGAGTGCTTATAGGATGTCATAAAGAATGACAAGGAGATAGAAAGAAGTGTCAAACCAGGGCTGCCTTAGAATTACACCACCTACAACTTACTGGCACCAAGAGCAACTCCAAAGGTGATGTGTAGAATTGCTTTACACAGATCTTAATAATAACTAAACTGGCATAGTGCTGACACTTAATGAAATACTAGCACATTCATTATCTCATTTAATTCTCACAATAACCCAGTGAAGTAACTTATTATTCCCTGTTGACAGATGAAAAATTGAGGCTTAGAAATACTAAATGATTCGCCTCATATTTTCCCAAGTAGGAAGAAAAGAAAAGACCCAAACCCAGGGTGTAAATCCCATTTTCCACCCTACAGGCACTGCTTCTATATTTATGCATGGACATTCACTCCACTGTCCCTCACCAAAGGTCTACTACTTAGGGACAGTAGTAGATCCTTAGGGGAAGGGTGTAAAAAACTGAATAAATACTCTCAGGGATTTTTCTTTTCAATTCAATGTTTCATTGGGTATGTTTTTAACATAACTTTTTATTTTGAAATAATTACAGATTCACAGGAAATTACAAAAAAAGTAAAGGAAGTTTTGATAGAAGTACGAAAACAATGCTTATCTATAGGTGCCTACAAAGCAAGGAAGAATGTGTTCATGTGCTATGTTAATTGAGGGACACTGAGAGATTTGGACAGGGGGTGATCACATTTGGGTAACTGTGCAGGGCTTCCTGCAAGAAATGGCATTTGGATGGACCTGGGGTGTGGGAGTGTAATTTCTATAAGCAAATGGAAGGCAGGAGGAAATAGTATTCTGGGACAGACAGAATTCACTTGGGCAAAGATGCAGAGATGGGAAAGTACAGAGCAGATTTGGGAAAACAGCAAATGTCCAAGGAGGAGAAAAAAATACTATTTTTAATAAGTGCAAGTTCCAAGCTTTTCTCCACGGTGTGGTGTGTATAAAGGTCGACATGAATCGAGAGAGAAGGACTTAGCCCCTTTTCTTGAGCATCTGCAGGGGTGGGCTCAGAACTCTCAGGGTTAAGAAAGCCACAGCTTTGTGTTTCTCTGGTACAGAAATCCAAAAAGACCTTTTTTTTTTTTTTTTTTAAAGAGTGAAGAAGCTTTTCTCAAAGTATCTATTTTAAAAAGTAACACTGTGAGAGTAAGCTGATATTTAGCAAACCAAGTAAAAATGGGTCTCCAAGAAGCTATTTCTCCATTTACTTACTCTGATAGGTATATTTTCTCTTTCTCCACATTCTTACTTTGCCCCCAAATGGATTCAATGTTCATGAAAACACAGACAATTCGTCAAAATAGCTTAAATTTAAAATAAGAGAATGAAGCTGGGTATGCTGGTGCACACCTGTAATTCCAGCCACTTGGGAGGCTGAGGTAGGAGGATTGCAAGTTCAAAGCCAGCCTCGGCCACTTATCAAGCTCCTAAAATACTTTCGGAGAGACCATCTTAAAAAATTAAAATTAAAAAAGGGTTAGAGATGTGGTTCAGTGGTTAAGTGCCTCTGCGTCAGTCCCTGGTACCAGTAAATAAATAAATAAGAGAATGGGGCAGCAGCATTTATCACAAGGGAGCTATGTAGATATTATTTGTTCCATTAAAATTCTAAGAGCAGCTGTGGGAGATATCTCCCTTGTCTCAGTAACCACATTTTGGCTCTGTATTTGAGAAGCCAGTTTGCTTTTGCTTTCATGTATATATGAATCTTGTAACTGGCTTGATTTCCCTCTTCCTTGCCTTCCTGAAACAGAGGAGCCAAACTCATGCTCCACTTTTGGAAATACATAAAAGATTCCGTGGTTTGAATTTTGTGCATCTACCTCATTTCTGGCTCAGTAGCCATGAAAAACATTTCACCCTCTGATCCACGTAAATGTAAGAACTATAGAAATGATTCTAACTTACTTTTAAAGATTTTTTTTTTCCTTAAGCAAATTTGCAAGAGTGTTTTCAAGCAGGACAAATATAATTTCACTAGGAAAATAGAATTTTGATACTTCCACGATAAAGAGCTATAGATGAGTCAGAAAGTGGCAAATTCATTGTGTTCCCTTTTAGAAAGAATCAATCTTTTTGAATATTCCCCAACAATTTCCCACCTACACCTCCACCCCACCCTCAGCACTCTTCAGATGAGCATCTGGGGGAAGCAAATGTTAATCAAACCAGTCTTTAGAGGCACTTCACACACAGCATCACTGTCAGGTTGTGTGTCTTTGATAGATTTAATACATATATTTTATGGTGCTGGTTCCACAGAGGGCCAAACCATAATACCTTGCTTGGAGTAGGTGCTCAATAAATAATCGTTCATTTCATTTAATATACGGTGTCCACTTATATTTAAGCCCCCAAGGAAAGTATTTTTTTATTGCAAATATATTACAAATACTTACTTTTCACTCTGTCATCCTAACCACTGATGTGGCTATAGTTTAACCTCATTACACAGCAAATGAGAGTTTTTTGATTCAATGAATATTAAAGTTTAAGTCCCTCCTTCAGATGCTTCATTTAGCTGTAACCACTGCCTTGTCTCTGGACTCTTGATAATAAAATATTTATGGATCTCCCATTAGGGAAAAAGCCAGACTTTCTGGGTTGGTTCACCACCCCCACCTGTTTCAGGGTGTAGAGGAGAGGGAACTGGAACCCACAAACAACTTCAGCTCAGGCTGCCTCCCTTCACCTGTTCTGCAGGTGGGCCCCAGGTGAACGCCAGACTCCAGACTCGTCCATAGAATCACTCTGCTCCTTTGTTTGATCACCAGTTGTTTTCTCGGCCTGTTTGTTTTTCTGGTTTGGTTTCCTGTCCTGTTCATTAGTCATTTAGTTCTTCCTTGTTTGTTCTGTCTCCTGTGAGTTTCTGCAGGTTACCTCGCTCCTCAGCACCGGAAGGCTAATGTCCTTTGTTCCTTGTATAATCTGCTTTATGGTGGTGGCAGGGAGTTGTTAGACCCCTGTGTACATGTTTGGTGTACAAGGAAGAAGGTTAAAGAGTTACCTGGTAGGGACGATGAGTTTGTAGGAATGACCAGTTCCTTGGTAAGATCATCCTCCTTGAACCTTTAAGTATTCAGAAGGATTTCTAAAAAAAGACATCTGGGGCGTGGAACACTGACACTCTCAAGTGCTAGTGTGTTTACATTTTGTTTTGTTTTTTAACTTGTTAATGAAATGTACTTTTTACCAAGTAAATATATACCTGCAGTGTTCGGAAAGTCGCTCACAGCAACTATATAGCATACAAAACTGCTCTCTGGAAAACAATTCCTGTAACCAACTACAGAGGAGCGAGGGAGATTTACGTGGTGTCAGCTGACACACGGCATCATCTGTCCCTAGTGAAGATCACATTTAATGTGTGGTCTTAACTGTGCTGGCACAAAAGCTTAGGACGGGATGCTCTTTAAATTTCTCTACCTGCTTTTGAGTTTGTGTTTAGATTTCATTTGAATAGATCGAGACTGCTCAAATCAGCAAATTGGGCTCACAAAAGAATCTTGATTATTATGGACTGCCACTAATTTGGAATTTTTCATTATTTCGAATCATTTGAATGGACTGAGCTACAACGTACTTTGTATGATCTGAGGAAAAGAGAAAATCCATAATTTTGATCGTGAAATGTGGTAATAAAAGTGCTTAGAGAAATTGTTTTCAAGTTGTGTGAATAGCATCTCAATCCTTCCTGGTTACAGGGAAATCAGTTGAGAAAAATGCAACAATCCCTGTTCCTGGAGATCCTGGGGTGGTAGGTCCAGGGTAGGAACAGAAGAGCTAGCTTCTCAGCAAAGGTTGCTCAGATGATTCTCACTATCAGACAAGTTTTAGAAACCTTGCTTTAGAAGCAGCCACCAAAAATGCATGCAAAAATAACAAATGAATATCCTCTACTGAGAAAACCATTTTCTCTGTGTCTCCACTTTTCTCATTAAGAAATACTCAGGGCCTTATTATAATTATTGATTATTCCTGAAAGTGACAATTCTATGACTCAGCGTACAGAAGATTGCCAAGTATGAACGAGGATTAATAAGCAAGTCAGATGCAGGTCTTGCTTTTGAGGAGTTCATGATCTAATGATAAGACTGGGTTTGTTAATTCAATATTCCCAAAGAATCTTGAATTAAATTTTACTGACCTATTCTATTCATTAAATCAACACATATAAAGCTTCTTCCCAATCAAAGATATCTCCCCTGTCTTCAAGAGGGAGGCAAATGTGGAAAAAATCAAGTAAGTTGACAAATGACACTAGAGGCTTGACCTGCTATGACATGCTATAACAGCCTACAGAGGATATTGTGAAAAGATCCCTGACTTATCCAAGGGCCGTGTGTGTGTGTGTGTGTGTGTGTGTGTGTGTGTGTAAACAGAAGTTACTAAGGTGACAGGGTGTCACAAACAGTATAGCTTGTGCATTGGGTGGCCTCAGGTAGTTGAGTAAGACCAGAGTCACAACTTTTCCTACTTATACAACTTAATCCTAGTATTTGGGTATTAGCTAATTGGGAAGGGGACCAAAACAAACCAGACTTAGTTCATCCAAAAAATAAAAAAAAAATGACCATATACTTTTGTATGGCAGAATTTAATTCCATATTGAAATTTGCTGTAAATCTGTTGTTTTGAATAACAAAGTAACTCTAATCTAATCAGGTAAAATTTGGGAATGAAAAGGAGAAAGGGAAGAAGAGAGAGTACCAATCATATGCTTTCCCATCTCCAGAACTCAAATTCTTTACTATTTCTATGATTTAAATGTGATATACTAGGAGTAACTTCTCCTCATAGTCATGAATAATATTATAAATTTACATTTATGTTAGGGTGTGGTGGTACACTCCTGTAATTCCAGCTCCTGGGGAGGCTGAGGCAGGAGGATCTCAAGTTCAAGGCCAAACTGGATAATTGGGTGAGACCATATCTCAAAATAAAAAGGACTGGGAAACGTTGCTCAGCGCTTACTTAGCATGTGCAAGGCCCTGGGCTTAATCCCCAGTACCTCAAAAAAAAAAAAAAAAAAAAGAAAAAGAAAAAAACTTACTTTTCTGCACCTATTAGTTGTTGCTAAACAAAGTTGTTTTCTTTTATATTTAGCAATTCTTATGTCAACCTCTTCTGCTAATAAAATTAATATTTGCTTTAAAAGAGTGGACACCCTTTTTCAATTTTTCTCCTTTAAATCATTTATGGTTTTAGTTAGGACAAAAGCAAATGAATAAATATTTAAGTTGGAAATGATTCTAATATAATTTTAATTCATTCCAAAAATTGTTTTAAAAATTCAATTTTATTATAATTATTTTATTGTGTTACAACATACTGAGGTAATATAATTTCTTTAAACTGGGGTAAAAGTGTTTATGAGTCAAATTTTCTAACACATTAAGGGTTTGAAATTTCAAATTTGTGATTATTAAGCAAACTTGTAGCTATAAAATATATCTACGGATATCTCCCTAGAGTTGCCCTGTTCTTGTTAGATATACTTAATATGCTATAAATCACCCTTCAAAAATTGTCATCAGATTTCTGGTTTCTCCTGGAAAGCTACTTCTGGAAAGCTGGTAGGAGAATGATTTACTTTTATTTCAATGCCAATTAATCACTGTTGCAGACAACATCATGTTATACAAATTAGACAGAATTCCTGCTGCAATTAATTTCTAACAGAAATATTAGCACTTTAGCACTTGGATTTTTTTTTTTCTTTTGTACCAGGAATTGAACCCAGGGGTGCCTAACCACTGAGCCACATCCCCAGCCCTTTTTAATGTTTTATTTAGAGACAGGGTCTCTCTGGGTTGCTTAGGGCCTCACTAAGTTGCTGAGGCTGGCTTTGAACTCACAATCCTCCTGCCTCAGCCTCCCAGACTGCTGGGATTACAGGTATGTGCCACGGCACCCGGCTTGGTTCTTTTTAATCAGGGAGTCAATCAAAATTTTATTGAAATACTGTAATCAACAAACAAGATCAATGGATATTTATTGAGTCCACTGACTGTTAAAAAGGCTGTATCTTCAAGGATTGTTCCATTTTGCGCCCACTTAAGCAGTAGAATCAACATACTGTGCAGTTTAGAAGATGTAGAAAATTGACCCTATTTTTAAAATGCAAATAACCTGGTTGGAAAGATGAAGACAACATACATAAAACTATGGAGAAAAATAAGCTGGATGCAGTGTGACTTTTGGATACTCTGCAGTGGACTATTGCTATTGGTGAGTAATCAAAAATGAGGCTATCAACATGGGGTGAGGCGAAACTCAAAGAGGTGCTTATTTACAGTAGGGAGTCCCTGTGGGCTCCTGAGTAGAGAGTGACACGGTGCAATTGCACTTTATGAAGATTTTTTTTTAGGTCTCTACTTCTTCCACTTTTCACTCATTCAAGAGCTAAGTAATAGTATCAATTATGTATCTCGAAAATTGTCATCTGATCTAACTAATGGACTGTGAAACGAAAAACATAGTCCCGACACCTTGCCTTCAAGTAGTACAGGATTTTATATTGTAGGCTCATTCTCAGAGGGCATAACCAATGGCTCAGGGGATTAAAGTATAAATAAAATAGGCTTAAGGTGATTTTAGACCTCAGACAGATAAGCTTTAATCTATGAAGATGGCTGCAATTAGCAAGAGTCTCAAAACAAGAAATTTGCTTGTTTCTGTAATCAACTTGTCCTTGAGAAAAGGTAGATAAATGTATAAACTGTGCAGCCAATTCTCCCTAATGCCTGCCCATGACAGACATTACTAGCCGATGGCTGAGTTTTTTCTTGTTGAGTTCTGATTTGCATTCCATCCTTCCAAAAAGCTCTAGGAATTTTCTACCAAGTGGTTAGATAAAACTGTTTTTCACCCTGAACTAGCAGGCAGCTTTGCCTAAAATTGTGTGTGTTCCTGTTTTCTTTGTTTTAATGTACTGGGGATTGAACTCAGAGTTTACACATGCTAAGCAAGTGCTCTACCACTTTTTTGATTTTTGTTTTGTTTTGAGACAGTCTTGATGAATTTCCCAGGCTGGCCTCAAAATTGCAATCCTCTTGCCTCAGCCTCCCAAGTGCCTAAAATAATGTTAATTATCTCACTCAAATAAGGACACCCATTTACTTAAATATATATTTTTGAAACCACAATATCTTTATGTCCCTCAGTTAATCATTTAACACTAAAAAAAGAAAGAGTTAATTGGTTCTCAAAATTCTCTCGTGCTTAGTCGCAGAATAATGTATTGAAAGAGTGATTGTTGATTCTTTTGCAGTTCCCATTTCAAGTAAACAGACATAAGACATTCAAAGCACCTCACCAGAAACTCTCTGAAATATACTCTGAATGACAAGGGGATGACAGCAAAGGCCCATCTTCTCCTGACCTTCCTTCCAGGGTCTTTGAGCTGCAAATAGAGAAGCCTAACCCACTCTCATGAGCACCAGGGCACTCACTGCTGAAGATGAGAAGACAGCCCAGACCCTACTACTTCTCTCACATGATCCTCCCTCTTAAATCGCTGATGTAGCTGTCATATCCCTATTTTACGAATTAGGAAATTAAGGTTTGGAGAAACTGAGTCACTTTTTCAAGTTCATACAACAACTATGAAGTGGAGGAACCCTGGTTGGAAACTGTTTTATTCCACCAGCACTGTTCAATGGAATTTTCTATGATGATGGAAATATTATATATCTGTGCTAAGACAACTACTACCAACTACATGTGGGTGTTGACCACCTGAAATGTGGCTAGTGCAACCAAGCAATTGAATTTTAATTTTGTTGAACTTCAATGTAAAGAGCTATTGATGACTACTGGTTATAGTATTGGACAGCACAGTACCAGATGGTGATCTCCTTGAGGGCAGGTGCAATGTATGTTTTGTTGATGGCTGTATCTTCGGTATTTAGCAGAGTCTAGTATAGATTGCACACACGATGCAATAAAAATCTTTAAAATCTGTGCACGTAATTCACATGGAAATCTTGTCCCTAAAGCACCACCTCTTTAGAACTCACTCAGGACCTTCATGCTTGGAGAGTCTCCATTATCACTGGGATTAGAGTAAAGATAATGTTATTTATCTACTCAGCATATGAAACAACATTAACCCAAATAAAACCAATTTTGTGATGAAAATTTTACCTGTAAATCATGGATCAGAGGACACAATTTAATTTTTTTCACCTTTCTTAGCAGAATAAAATGAATTTTTACTTGATATAAAGACACCAAATGAATTTCAAGTTATTTGCCAGTTTTCCAAGTGTAGTGGGGAATCATTTCTCTCAGTAAATGATTATAAATATGGTAATTACCCACTATTGGCAACAGAAGGAAGTTAAGATATGGTTTATGTGGATAATTCCAAAAAACATCTCTTCAAAAGAGAAAAATGTAGTGCATGATTTTTTTTTGAGCTGCATGATACTAAAGAGCTAGTTCTTTCCCTTTTTTGTGAAAATAAACTACACATATCATTTTGCAAATAGTTTTAATAAAATATTTGCATTTTAGTAATAAAAATAAGGTTCATATTAATGTGAGATATTTCCGGGGTGTGACTTTTGATGGTTATTTGGTACATGACTGTTCGCAAATGTACTATAAGAAACTCTCAAATTCTTTTTTAATTGGGTGAAAAAAAATAACTTTACCTTTGGGCAAGTTTCTAGGAAGTCAGTGATCTATGACTTTCATGAAAGTCACCCAGGGAACTTGTTGAAAATGCAACCTGTCAGCTGCCAATCAGAGAGAGTCTGATTCACAAGGTGATGGGAAAGGCTTGGGAATTTGCTTTTAAGAAACACTTATAATTTTGGTCCATGAACTACACTTTCAGAAATCCTACAAATCCAGAATAACTGTTATGGATTAGGGAAAACATTTATTTGATGGAATGTCTCCTTTCTCAGGAAGCACACAGAAAAGATTCGCTCAGGTCGGGCAAACATTGTAGACAGCCTTGCCACATCAGCTCCATTATTTTTACTCCCACACCACCATTTTGTACTTTGGGGGGGGGGGGGGTCATTAACCCTTTATTCCTAGTTCTAGAATTAGGAATATTGTTAGTTAGTTCAAGCCCACATCCATTGACAACTTAAACCAAACTGGTTCTATCAGAGTGAAATTCCTGACTTTTGTTTGGTTAGAAGAAAGATACACTCTCTTTCTACCCAAATATGAGAAAGAATGTGGTCACAGGAGCTGTTGGCACCCTTCTTTCAAGCATGAGAAAAACAAGATTTGGAATAAAATTTACATCGTGAACAAAAGACAGAGCAAAGAGTTAGAAAGTGTTCTTAGGGGCATTGTTGAGCTAGATCAAGCCAAACTTGAAGCCAGCCCTAATCTGTAGACTTCTCGGTTATGCAAGTCAATATATTCTTCCATTCTTTTGAACAGTTTTTCTCTTATTTGGAACATAGCAAGACCTAATTGATACAGGTGCTGTTTCATATTTTATCCACCTATTTTTCTCTCTTAGCTTTGATCTTTGTGTCTTCAACATGTTGTTTCACCCTTCTTTCTCAAAACCCTGTTAAGCATTCTGTAAGAGTATAGTTAAATGTCTAAGTTCTCATCACCCCTCCACCTCTACCTTATAAGTGCTACCAAAGCCCTTAATGTTTTTCTTCACCTGCCACTTTCTCTGCTCACTAGAACTATCATCAGGTATATAAGTAGTTTTAACTCCTTGCTAAAGAGAGCTATTAAAGAACCTTTGAGTGATTTAACGAAGTCCAGAGCTGTATGAAAAACTGCCTTTCCAAAGGTTTGACACATATACTGGCTCTCTGTCAGAACCTCCACGCAGTTTTGTTCTTGCTATCCTAGGATTTTAGGTGTACTTCAAAAGCACTGAGATAGTCTTCTCCATTTCCTTCTCTCATGCAATATCTTTTCATATTTTGTCTCATCACAATAGAAAAAGATGCAGATGTAGAAAAAACCATGTAGACATCCAACAGAAGTCACACAGCCCTTTGCAAGGGCCCAAGGAGCAGTTGAATAGATGAGTCCACCAAAGAAACCCCCCTGGGCTGCCAATCTTCTGTACAAGAAGCAACAATGCTGGGGTTCAGTGCTCTGGAAACTGAAAGCAGAAAATGCCTTTTTTCTTCCCTTCACTTCAAGAAATGGAAGCAAATGAAATTTAAAAATCAGTAGTAGAAATTAAATCCAGGGTGGGCTGGGGATATAGCTCAGTTGGTGAGTGCTTGGCTTGTATGCACAAGGCCCTGGGTTCAATCCCCAGCACCACAAAAATAAATAAATAAATAAATAAATAAATAAATAAATAAATGGAAGAAATTAAATCCAGGAAATCTGTGAGGCAGAAAGAAAAAAAATCAAATCAAATGGAATTTTAAACAACTTTTCCACAGCTTTGAAAGAACTGTCTCTGAAAACCTCCAATTACTTCATGGGTCTAAGTGGTTTGAAACAATGAAAGCCCATGGAATATTTTCATTAATCTCTTGTTTTCAAAGGAAAGACCATGGAAATCATGTTCATCTAGAGAAATGTTATCACCATACTTACTTGTTTGTCTATTTATTTTGTTGTTGCTGTCTGCTTTATCACTTATATAATGTTAACATTCTTTTAAAATGGGCAGATGGACCTCATTCAAGTTCTGACAGTAACTCTTTGTTATTGGTACAAATGGCTTCAGAGGTATTTAATTACCATTAGTAGTCATCCGTTTGCTCCTAGCTGGTGACATTTGGAATAGTAAGCAGGCAGCATTCTTTGTGTCCAGTGAGTTCATAGAAAGTTAAACCTACTTTTGACAACAGACTCAGGCTTAGCCACCATTAACCCCTCTTCAGTTACTGGATGATGTGTTTGAACAGTATGAATGATTAATGAAGGCTAAATAGTCCAGTTTCTATCTTAAAACCTTTATGTTAACTGCTGGAGATATGAATGACTGGCAAGGTAAGTTTAGCTCAAGCAAGTATCCATGTAACCTGTTGCTTATACTCCTGAAAAAAAATAATAATAATCATAATCCATCAGCTACTTATTTTTGAGAGATGCAATAAATTAGAAACTCTCATTCTGATGATTTTTTCCTTTTTGCAGACTAAAACCAAGAACCATGATTGTTGCCAGCTTGGCATCAAAAAGTGAACTTGGCTTACATGTGGAAACTAAGTGCATGGTTGCTTTTTCTCAAGGAAACCAAGGTGAAATGTCATAAACTTGTAGCAGCCCATTACAAAACTCCTGAAGGTAACCTCTGAATTTTGCTGAAGCAAATTCCAGGAATGATCCTAGGAAAAGGTCAACATAGCATCCATTCAGTTGAAAAAGCCACGTGTCTGGCAACTTGTTAGAGGTAGGTAGATGCAGAAAGATGTTCAGGTCATTTACTACTTGATCGCTAGGAGGCATCCCCCTAGAGTCGATTTCTCTGGAGACACTCTGCACAAGAGATTAAGGATGAGAGGAGGCAGAGACCAAAAATTCATGCAGAGGATCAAAACCGTGAAGATGACAGCTGGCTGCAAGAAATGGAATCACAGGAGAAAAGGAAGAAGCATTTTAAGAACACAACACAGTGTGTTTATGTGGCCTTGCAGGGGTTTCTTTGGCTAGAAAATATATATTTTCTATTTCATTTTTGTAATTTTATAGCATTTAAGGCATCAACTATAATATATTTATATTTCCTCACCCAAACAGCCCAGAACTTGAGATGCATACAAGTGACAGAAATACATCTATCCAACAGCCTTTGTAAAAAAGTGAACAGAACACTTAGTATTTCTTATTTGGTAGTCTATAGAGCATATACATTTAACAGTTTCCAAATAAAGTGCCTCAGGGTATTTTTCATTAATTGATTGCATGCTAATTTTTATAATGTGTTTTGTTCGTCATTTTGATCAATTATGTGTTGTTATAGCCAAGGCATTTTTTCCCAAAGAGAAGAAAGGAAAGTGAGATCTGAACTAGTGTTTTCCAAAGAGAATTCAGAGGCTTACTCATTCATTTAGTGATTCAATTAATGTTTTATTGTGCACTTATTATATGCTCTACATTGTGTTGGGCATTGGGAATACAGAGATGTTTATTATCCTGCTCTTGCCCATTGACGATCTTGCTGTCTATTTGGAAAGACAGACAGTTGAGGATAATAACATTAGTTTTGTAGATATTTGTAATGCTTGACATAATTCAGGGCATACAGACAGTGTCCAAGAACAATATTTGTAGATACGTGGTCAATTAGAAAGTAGATTTTCAGACCCAGTAGCTCATAAATTCCGATGAAGGTATGATTAGCCTTCCGTGTGGGCTTCTTTGCCCTGGAGTCGATCTGCAGAGAGTGGGACAGCTAATAAGGCAAGCTCCAGAGAAGGAATCTCCTGGGCCAGTCCTCCTAAACCTGCCTCACACAGAGCTAAAAGGGATGTCGAGATTCTGCCCAGACCTCATCTTGGTTTCCATGGGTCATTCCCAGCCAAAGTTCCCACCCGGCCTGGGGAAGGCAGAGCCAAACTTGTGCACATAGCAGGCTATACAGAGCATTTTATTTTATTATTATTATTATTTATTTTATTATTTTTTTAAATACACAACAGTGGAATGCATTACAATCCTTATTACACATATAGAGCACAATTTTTTGTATCTCTGTATATAAAGTATGCTCACGTCAATTTATGCCATTATACATGTACTTTTTTTGGCATTACAATTCTTAATACACATATATACCACAATTTTTCATATCTCTGTTGGTATTTCTTGCTTCACACTGCAGTACTGAGCTGAGAAGAGCGGGTGGTCTTTGGTTATCTACCAGGACCATTCAGCCAAAAGGACCAGCCATGTGAGCTGCTGGATGGACTGTGTCACTTTTAGGGGTAGAATAGGAGTGGTTGAGTGTTAGCACATAGCTCCAGGCCCTTTCCCAGCAGCCACAAAGTGGAAATGGAGGTAGCAAATGGAGAGAAAGGAATATGACTGGCTGAGCCCAGGAGGTAGCAGGGAGGGCATTATGGGATTCAGAGTGCAAAAAGGCATGCCTATCCCAGCTCACCGATAACCTCTAAGTGGACAATTTGTATGCCTTTTTCTCAACAGTTTCTTTTATTAAGGCTTCACGTGAACTTTTTGGTTTGGGGGATTTTGTTGAGATTCATGGTGCCTGGTCTTCTATGTTGCCCAGGAGGACTTTGCGCTCCTGAACTCAAGCAATCCTCCTGTCTCAGCCTCTCCACTACCTGGATTAGAGGCACCACCAGGCCTTACAACTTGAACTCGAAATAACCTCACCAGCAGAAACAATCCTGTTAAGATAAAAATGGAGGCTGGGATTTGAATACAGTTCCACCAACTTCCATTTGGGGCCTGGTTGTTAAAAGGAACAAAGCTTTGGCAGGAACCAAACAGTGCACTGTGATAGAATGGGTCACAGCTCAGAAATCACAAATTTGCATACTCGACATTATGCAAATATGATGTAAGTGTTCAGAAAATAAGTTAATGACGTTACCGAACCTCAGAACACTCCTGTGAGGTCAACACCAGTTCCCCAATGTGTAACAGACATGACTATTAAAAGTGAAAATATTCTGGATAAATTACCAAAGGTCCCATAGCTTTAGGGCAATGGGTGAGTATTTGCACTCACATTGAAAGTCTCTATTCTTTTCCATTAATTTCAGTCTACACTCCCTGATTTTTTTTTAAGTTGGTTCTCTTGCTTTTTTTATATGTACGAAAGTTTATATTTGCATATGGTCTTATTTCCCAGAAATTCTTCTGTGGATCTACAATTCTGGACAACTTTAATACTTCTTTCTTTGCATATGCCCAGAGTGTCTCAGTAGAAGTACCTGGGAGAGCTCATTTTGCTTAAAAGAGTGAGTTGCAGTAACCGGATATGGTAGGGCACCCCTGTAATCCCAGCAACACGAGGGGCTAAGGCAGGAGGATCTCAAGTTCAAGGCTAGCCTCAGCAACTTAATGAGGTCCTGTCTCAAAATAATAAACAAACAAACAAACAAATGGGCTAGGGATGTGGCCCAGTGGTTAGGCACTCCTGGGTTCAATCTCAATGCCAAAAAGTAAAAGGAGTTATAATAACCCGGATCGGTATTGCCAATTCTCAGGGACCCACCACAGTAGTTTTCAAAGAATCAATTCTAAAATAATAGGTAATTTTATTTCCTCTGTTATCTGGTCAATGCCAGTAGACCACAGAATGTGCAGGCAGGAGGGGATGGCAAGGCAGTTTCCTGCTTGGCCAATTTTCACTCCTTTCTGCAGGGCTGGATACATTCCAAAGGGCTGCTACCTTCTGGGAGGGAATACTAAAGGGCCAAAGGGAATGCATTCATCAGGAGCTTCCCAAAACAAAGGCCTCCCTCTACACTAAGTCCGTTAAGCTCCTGGAGGAAAGGTGTCATTACAGGTGAAACGTGCTGTGGGTGCTAAGCCTTTGTCCCAGCACAGTCACTGTAAACACGCTCATCACTTTCCTGTTCCGCTGTCCTTTGCTCTTTTCTTTGAGACACTTGTTCCCTCGCATGTTTTGGACAGTTGAAATTTGCCTGATGAACTCTCTCAGGCAAGGATGTTTAATTTCTAATTGCTGAAAAGACACAAATTTGCATCTGGGAAGTGGCTGAAGTTACAGAACTAAAAGTGGTCTAAGCAAAAAAAAAAAAAAAAAAAAAAGAGCATTATTTTGCATGAAACAAGGCCGGACCTAGGGAAGTCCTAGGCCTGTGAATTCAGCAGTTCACTGGTAGCATCATGTATCCAAACACAGTACTTTTCATCCTTTCTCCCTTGTAACATCAGCAGGTCACTTATATTCCTCTTGATTGGAGGTGGCAATAGGAACCAAAGGCCAAAGAGTGTCTCTCTTCTTTGGGATCCTTTTGTTTAAAACAAGAAGACTCTTCCAAGAAGCATCCAGAGCACACTGCCCCTCAAGTTTATTTGGCTGGCTTCAGGTCATTGCCCACCTTTAAAGTAATCACTGGCCAAGAGCTCACTGGACTCTCAAAATTCACTCCCTGGTGCTAATAAGAAGCACAGAGTCCACTGAAATGCAAAGCTGCCCAATAGCTCTGTTCTGTGAACAAAGATCATCCTTGACATTGCATTGGAGCCCAACAATGTCCATCATGATACCCAAAGTCATGTTGGTCTGGGTTTGGACTCAGGCTCAACATGTATAAATTTAGTCAATCTCACCTCCTTATATTTCATTGTACTCACATGTAAAATGAGGTTTAAAATATCTACTTCAAGGGTGCATGGTAAATATTAAACAAGGTGATGTGTATGAAAGAGAGCACAGAACAGCCATTTCCTGCTCCCCTCCACCTGCCTCTTGGAAAGTGCTTAGAGTGCCAGTGCCCATTACAACTAGGGACTTTCTCTTGCCTCTTCATGTCTGCGTGGCCTGCCTCTCATCCTCCTACCTTTTCTTGTGATTTCTATTTTCCCAACACCCTAAGTGATGCTTTTCAGTATGTGATTATTACTTGTTAGTAATCCTACTCTTGGAATAATTGATAAATGTATAGCCTAAAATGATATTCTCCCCAAGTTCATATCTGTTTGTTGTATTTGACCCTGATAATGTGGTCAATTGGGGATGCTCCAATTAAAGGTAATGAACCGATTTATTTCCTTGTAATTTGCTATGTTTAATAAGTAAGAGCCTTTCCTGCACTTTGTCCAGGGAACATACCCACACATTAATCTTGATCAATTGCCAACAAGCATTTAATGAGTGCCTCTGATGGTATGGTTTATGATGCTCCTTAGCTCTATTTACCATTTGTGGAGAAATGTTGTAAGGAAGAAAAATTCATATATGTTGTCACTAGATGAGATTCCTGCTGCCCTGAGAAATAGACAAGGATGCTGTTTGCATAACAGAACACAAAAAGGGCTAATGAGGATGCATTGGTTCAGATTATTATTAAAAGATACATATACTTTAAAAAATGAAGATTATGTCTAACAGGTACGAGTTGTAATGGCTCCTAGGTAAATACTAGAGAAATATTTATTCTACACTAGAGCTGAGCTGATGGTCTCTTTTTAATGTCAGCCACAGGTTTTAAACAGTTTAGATATCCAAAGAGACATACATTCATTCTTAATCAGTCAATCGTATTCATCACCAGACCATCCTGCACTAAGTAGAGAAGATAAAGATGAGACAGGTCCTGGCTCTTGAGGGCATCGGTTCCATGAGAGAGACAAGACGCAAGCAGTCAGCTGTACAATTAGGGACAGTAATATGGAACAGATGGAGAGCTAGAAGTCATTCTGCCACATCTAGCTTCTGTCCATGCGCATACTGTCAATCTTCTATGGGACTCATTTGTTAAATGAGTGATTTTTAACTACAGAATGTCTAAAGGTAGTCAAATCCTAAAATTTTGTGGTTATCAAAGTTTTTCCAAAGTTATGGAAAGGGGGAGTAGCCAGCAAAGGCTTGTGGGATGTGTTAGATGAGGTGGGTTTTGAAGGATGAGGGCAATAGGAATGTATAGAGGGAGTTTGTAAGAGGGAGTCAGGATGCTTTGGGGCAGCGAGTATTAGAAGTAATAAATACTGTCTCTGGGTCACAAGTGTCATTGGCTGGAATGGAGAGTTGTGCTGGACAATTATCTTAGGAAATCATGCTACATGATAAGCACAGAGCATGATAGAAGGCTCACTAGGCTGAGCATGTTAGCCCAGATGTTGTTGGTACATAGGAGGTTTCTACCCTCTTTCTCCTTTTTCACGTTATCCATTTTCTCTTTCTCCACTACCTCTTCCTCTTTCTTTTTCTCATGCTTTCCCTTATGTTCTTCTTCTCATTACTGTTATAACAGTGTCTCTAGTTTACAAAGCACTGCTACCTACAGCGTACTTTTAAATCAGGAAATCATGCATGCCCTCCACAGACATCTCAGAAGAAGACCTGATTAGGGTCCTTGTCTATGCCACTTATCAGCTGTCTGACACTAGACAATTTCCTTGACTGCCTACTCTGGAGTCCCCACATACAAATGAGTATAATGACCACCTCCTAGAGTCCCTGTAGGAACTTAATGGATACCCATGCAGGGTTCACAGGAGGTCTGATGTGTGTTAACTATTATTCAGAGAGAAGATCTCTTGGGTCATTCTGTCCTGCCTATGTGGGTCATAACTTGCATACTTTTCTAACTTTTTATGTCCAACGTCCACATTATGTGACCCATTCACAACTTTTACTTGAAAGAGTTGGCTCTCCATCTGAGTGAATCATTTAAATATGTTAACTAAAATTTTGAGAGCATTTTAAAGCCTCTGGAGCAAGGCCATGGCCTAAAGTTAAAGCCATTTTAATTAGTTTCACCTTCTCTGCCCGGTGATGTAGAAATCTCTAATTGCATGGTGGCAGCCTCCTATTCCCTGTCACAGATCTGACTTTACCTGCTACTATTTAAATTTTATGAATCATGCTCCCTCAGTTTGAACTCCGGAAACCTTTGAAGCTATATGAATAATTATCAAGATGCAATTGTCACAGTTTATAAAAGATGTTGTAGAAAGCTTTTTTTTTCTTTCTTTCTTTCTTTTTTTTTTTTTTATGAACTTCCCCCTCTCCCCTGGTTGTCTCCAATTTGCAGCCATTAGCCTGAAGAAAATGTCAGCTATTCCTCCAATGAAGAGGGAAGTCGAATCAAGAAGGTTGACATTTGGTAAGCAAACACTCCCTTCTTCAAGAGGTAGTGGGAGTACGCCATGGCAACCCTTTCTGGGTGCGAACTCACAGTCGTGGTTTCATACTCTGCCCCATACGTTGACTTCAGTGGGAGCTCCTGGCAGGAATGTCAATGAGAAACAGCTGAGTGCAGGAAGACCCCCAGGAACCCAGCAGGGCTATTCCTCAATGGAAAAGCAAGTACTCAGCAATGAGCTTCCTGTGAATATTGCTTTTGTTTTTAAAGACTGTGCATTTGAATTCATGCCTTTGTTTTGGAATACTTCAAATAGAAGTGTCCAAATGGAGAGAACTCCTGAATTTTCTTTGCTTCTTCAAAATTTCACCAGGGGTCTTGATCTCTCTCTGAGTTTCTGGCTTCTTTTCTGACGTGGTGTGTTGCTGGAAACATCTGAAATCAGAGCTGCTTCATCTTTCTCAAATTTGGCAATTGAAAAATTTCATCTTCAAATGTATTTTTCTTAACCTAATTCCCCCATAGTACATGCTTGGTAGCCCTTCCATTTTCTATTTTTGGCAGAATAGAGCAGAGTCTATTTGCCAGAACAATTTTTTTTTTCCTTTTTTGAAGACCCAAGTTCTTGCCATTCCAAGGCCAGGGGTCTGTGGATCAAAATGGAAGCAAAAGTTCCATTTGGCATCACTCAGTCAACCTTATCAGCAGAGGCCAGGGATATTTTTCTCTGAAATCAGAGCTTTCGTCAAGACCTCAGAGCACAATTTGAATACTTGCAATTGACATTTGCAACATCTGTGACCTGGGAACCAGCCCCAGGTAGGCAGGAATAACTGACCCTTTTTCAGTCCTCTAAAACCTGCTTCATACTTCCCAATGTCCCATGACACTTTCTGATAGTGGATTACATTTGCTGTTCTTGAAATGTTTATGCATAAATTGTGTCTCCCAAATTGGCCCCTAAGTTATGTTAGGGCAAGAACTATCTGCAATGTATTCTGTGTCCTGCTGGGTTAGGACTGGATCCTCAGGAAACACTTATTGGATCAACTTGATTCTTTTCACATTCTTTCAATTATGTCAGCCCACATAAGTCCAACTAAGAGCAAAACTAGGAGTGGGAGAAACTTAGCCTGTTGATTTTCTTTATTCTAGAAATTCTGAATGTAGCTGACATGATTCAAGATTAACGGACAGTTCCTTGGAACCCTGATACATTATTAGTAGGTTTTTACTTTGAGATCTTGACCTTCTACTATTAGTAAAGGTTGGATGGTAGCCTAAAATCACTGGAAATATATTCCTTTGGAATAATAAATAAATGACAACCAATCATCCTTGTGATGTCTCTGGATAATTGGTATTTGCCCTGTCTAATTCTTCCCATGAAAGGTGAATTGTCTTTCTTAAATTTCTGAAATGTGGCCTGAGATATCTCAAAGAACAGTAGTTAGCCACTGGTTGGTCAACTATGCAGATATATAAAGCATATTTGACTGTATTTCAGTGAGTCCATACAAGGCACTGTTTATTTTTGATTTTTTTTATTGTATCATATCTGTTTCTTTCTCAAGAAAATATCAATCTAACTCTTCAGTTTAGACATCCTTACATTGGCCCGTTTTATATTATATTGAACATTTTTAATATATAAGCTTTTGAACATAATTAGAATTCACATGTGAATTTTTTTGTACTGAGAAATTTGAAAATTACAGTATATAATTATAATGTACCATAAGAAACTGTGGAGTGGATAACCTTGTTGTACTGAAATGTTTTTGCTGTAAACAAGTCTACCCTTTAATGGAATATTTGTCAGTGCACGCATTTATACACTGAGGTACTCTCAAGGCATGTGCTAAGAAGTTAGGAAATAATTATATTTCCAAACATAATCTTTCTAATCATTCCATTTTGTTTTACTTAAAAATAACCTGGGGGTTTCTAAGACAGGCACGATTATCTTTGATCTCAGTTCTAAGATTTCATCCTTCCAGAACATGATTTTTGGGGGGAGCGTGGGGGGCAGACAAAATAAACTCAGAGGTCGAGTTTTCTTTTTCTTTTTCTGTAAATCCTCACACTAATTACAAATAAATACTCTAGCAAGGAATTACCTAATTTTAGCCTCTGGTTTTTTAAAGCAAGATAAGCTGGAAAGCTGAATTTGTAGTTAATATGTAACAACTCAGCCTTGTAGTTTTAATAGACAGTCATGTTCAGCAGTATGTAGACAAGGCCCAGGTCAATTCTGCAAACTTTTATTGAGCACCTAAACTATGTGAGGACTTTGCTAAATTTTAGGGACAGCCATGTGAAGATGATTAAGTTCTTACAGAGCATACTGTCTGGGGAAGACGAAAAGGAAAGAAGCTATTCCAACTCAATGAACTCAAGTTATGCCCACGTTGACATAGAACAGAGGAGGAGTGGGATTGGTGACATTCTTAGAGATACTGTTCCCATGAGCAGTGCCTGGGCTGAGCCTCGAAGGAGGAGTCGGTATTCTGCAGGGAAGAAAGGAGATAGAAATAAAGAAAACAAGGAGGACACTCTGGTGGTTTGGGGAATCAGCCAGGTGTTCCTTCAATAAGATCACTTAGATTAGAGTGGGGTGGGGAATCAGGTCAGCCCAGGTCAGGGCTCCAAGGGCCTGTGTGCCACAGTGCAGTAGGAAGTTTGCTTTGCTCCAAATAAGAACTAGTTTCTTCCAGGTCCTGATCTTCCAGGAAGGTGCAGCCATGGGGCCAATCCCAAACTAATCCCTTTGAATGGTCCTTGAGAACCCCTTTGTCCTGCCTCCTCTGACACTCAGCATCCTATTCCATCTCATATCGAACATCCTCAGACAGTGCCTGAAACATGAGGGCCATTCTTGCCACTGTCCTGTTAAGGAAAGATTCTCAGACACCTGCCACTCTTCAGTTACTTCAGAGACAAATGATAAACGATCAGACCCTGGCCTCAGGGAACCCATGATCAAGTATTCATTCTCCGTCCCATCTCCTCAGGACTCTAAGGGCACTGTGAGGTGGCAGGCAGCCAGGATGGCAAACAAAGCCAGGCTGTGTTGTGGGGAGAAGACTGTCTTCTCAGTCCTCCTTCAATTCCAAATAATATTTGTACATTGTGTCAGGGGCCTTCCCAAACACACTGCCCCTGACTTCCATCTAACCCAAAGAAATACAATTTTCTTAAGTATTTATACGGTTTATTTTTTTTCTGATTAACTTCTTTTGAAGTTTTCAGAACGTTTTAAAAGTTTAAAAAATATATTCATGTTGGTTCATTTCATACTAAGGCATACTAAGGAAGAATGATTTAGAAAAATGTATAATCTTTGGGCAAAAGAAAAACTGCTGTTCCATAGGCAGTAGTTGCTACAGAGAAGGGGAAAGTAGCATTGGCATGACGGAGAGGGGATGTGGCTCATAAGGATTGGCACCATCAGCTGGGTGAGGTGGGGCACGCAGGCAATCCCAGCTACTCAGGAGGCTGAGACTGACAGATTGCAAGTTCAAGATCAGTCTGGGCAATTTAGGGAGACTCTCTCAAAGTAGAAAATAAAAAGGGATAGGGATGTAGCTCAGTGGTACAGGGCCCCTGGGTTCAATCCCCAGTAGACAATAGAACAACAACACAACAATAACAACAAGGATTTGACACCATTAATAAACAATTACTAAACATCTTCTAGGTGCAGGGTTCTGAGGAAAGGAAGAATTACTATGAGCAGAATCTGCCATCTGGGCATCTGGCCATCTCCCTAGGGAGGGAAGTGGACCTGAGAGTGGGAGTGTTACAGTTTAGATGTGGTAGTTCCCAAAAGCTCACGTGTGAGACAATGTAAGAAGGTTCAGAGGAGAAATGGTTGGGTTATAAGAGTCTTAACCCAATCAGTGAATTAATTTCCTGATAGGGATTAATTGCATGGTAATTGAAGTGGTAGGGTGTGGCTGGAGGAGGTGGGAATTGGGGCGTGGCTTTGGGGGATATATTTGTACCATGCCAGTGGAGACCTCTCTCTCTGCTTTCTGATCCCTATGTGAGCTGCTTCCCTCTGCCACACTCTTCCACCCTTTGAGTCCCAAGGAATGGAGCCGGCCCTCTATGGACTAAGACCTCTGAAACTGTGAGCCCTCAGATAAACATTTTCTCTTCTACAGTTGTTCTGGTCGGATCCTTTTAGTCACAGCAGCAAACATCGACTAAAACAGGGAGCATGGAAAGTTGGGAGAGAAGCAAAGGTACCCAGTTGGGGGTGACGTGAGCAGACAGATATGACAACAGGGTTTTGCATCTAAAACATGAGAGCAGCAAAGGCAGGCATGGGAGTCATAGGAGGATTAATAGGATATAGGTCGCCCAGAGAACAGGCCCACAGGGAAACACTAAACCTTTCAGGAACTGTCATGGCCGCCCAAGCATTAACCTTCATAGTGGAGAATCTCCTCCTGCCCTGGCAAGAGTTGGGTGCTCTCAACTGCATGCGCCGTTGCGGCTCCTGGCTCCTGTTCCCAGAGGGCAGCTTCTCAGGGTGAGGCCTAGGCCTGATGCAGGGCTGCTGAGGTCCTTCCTGAAGGTCCCGCTTTAGAGAGTGACTTGCCATGACTCAGCCCAGGTTCTACAGATTCATATTAGTTAGGGTGAGAGTGACCACATAATTTATTGCCCAAATTGAGACACCTCTGAAAGGGAAAGAGGGCTCCGTTAATAACTGGGCATGGACAAAGGATTTAAATGAGGGCTCTCCCAGCTTGGGACGCAGAGTCAGCCTGTTAATCAGGAGCTCCTTCTAGTTCATGGCCAGGCATGATGCTTGGTGGAATTTCATTATGTTTCCATCAAACACATTTTAATAATTGGAAGTATCGGTGAGGTCTAAGGGAATGATCAGTAACCCTGAGACAGGGAAGCCAAGTTTTGCAACTGGAGAGAATTCTGTATTATTGGTAAAATAATCCAAAATATTATAGACTCACTAACCATCTTTTAGTAAATAAATTACAGGTGCAGAGTACAAGGCACCTGGTGCCCAGGTGAGAAGCAGTTCAACCACAAGTTGGGCTATGCTCCTTTGCAACTTCTGGCTCCGGGCTCCTTCAGGCACCAGCTCTGTTTCCTTTGACATCTGGAGTCCTCTGTCCTTAGTCTCTGCCAATTGGCAATCACACAGGCCTTTCCTGGATACCTCAATTTCTTTAATCCAGATGATCTCTGCCTGTGTCTTTTGGTGACTCCCCAATATAAAACTCTTATATACTATTTGACTGAATTAAGTCAGATAATCCCAAATGCTTTCTTCAAATACAATGACTATCTGCCCAGCCATTTTCATCTGACATGATAATCAATGAACAAACTAAACATTTATACAATTTATAGAAGTGAGAAAAAAAAAGAGATTCTTTTCCTGAGATCAATGACATGTGAAAATGATTGTTTTGGGGGCAGAGTTTAAGTTTATGAATTTAAACTTTACATAGGTGCCCTTTTATTTGAGAGATGACCTAGTGTGTTGGAAAAACCTAGATTTGGGAATCTGATTTGAGTTTGACCTAGCTATATAACCTTGAAAATGCTTCTGAACTTCTCTGAGCTTCTATTTCCTCATCTATAAATGGACACAATAATCCTCACCTTTCAGAGTTGTTGTAAAACTCAGATAATGCAAACAAAGAGTTTGGCACATTATAAGCACTCAAGACACTAGCTATTTAATTTATTAAGGATACTAAAAAACTCCTGGGGAAGCGGGGTGACATTTTTTTTTCCTCTTTATTTTACAAATATCCCCTTCTAAAGGTTCTTATAGCAAATTTGACTCTAAGTTACACAATTTAAATTTATGGTGTATCTTCCCTTGCAATCACTCAGATGAGCTAATCACAGGATTAATGAGCCATCCTCACTATGAAGTGGGTTGTTATGACCTTCCTCGTGTTGTTACTTGGTGTTATCCAATCGAACAAAAATAAGGAATATTCTTAAGCTCACTGTGCCATGTCACTTCCTGCACGGTGGAACCCATTCAGGGACAAGGCAGGTACAATGAGGACTGTTAGAGAAACAGGGGAATGAAAGGCACACATTGTTTCTCCTGCGTCTACAGCAGCAAATGAATAATGGCGTTTTCTTATGGGTAAGAACAGGTTTGCTTTCAGAGCATTTCTCTGTATTTGCCTTGGATCCAGGATGCATATGTGAAGACACAGTAAAACCCAAGGATAAAACTCCATCAGCAATAACTCAACACTCAGGTTTTCAGAGACAATTAGGGAACTGTTTGTAATTTGAGCTTCTAAAGCCACTTAGGGAAGTTCACCAAAGTCTGAGAAAAACCTGAGTGTCTTCCTTTGTGACCAGGACCCAGTGGGGGAGCCACTCATTCATGCTGCCTTCTGTTTGGTCCTTACTTTAGGATCCAGTGTGGGTTCATTGAAAAGGTTCATTGAAAAGGATCCAGGAGAGGGTTGTAGATTATAGCATTAGCATTCACAGAGTAGATGTCCACGCAGGCAAAGTGATTTCAAAACAACCCTCTTGTCTTCCAAAAGATCTCCTGGATAGCTTAGTCCCTCCAAACTCCTAAGCCGGTCAAGGCCTTGCACTTGATAATCAATGATAAAGTTTATCATCACATATCCTGACTTGTTATAATTTAAATTATACCAAATTACATATCAATATTTAAAGTTAACATAAGATTTTCACCACCAGCACTTGTTCTCACAATAACCCTAAGCAGTGATAGATTGGAAAATACTTTTATTATGATTCGATAACATTTTTATTGTAAATGACTTAGATTAGGTCTTTAGACACAGGAGTAGGATTTCAGTAATGGAACTGGAGTTGGAAGGGACACATAGGAAAGAAAGTTAAAAGTAAGTGTGCCCTTCAACCCAGCAACTAGAATCTGGGAATATGCCCTACGTGAGCACTTCTCTAGATGAATAAGAATGTGTATGTCCTGTGCCCACTGCTGCAGTGTTGGGGTGACAAAAACTGGAAATCCAAAAGTCAATTAAAAATAAATGTTGATGGATGTGGTGGTGCATGCCTGTAATCCCAGTAGCTTGGGAGGCTGGGTCAGGGAGATCCCAAGTTCAAAGCCAACCTCAGCAATTTAGCTAGGCCCTGAGCAACTTAAGGAGAGCCTGTATCAAAATAAAATCTAAAAAGGCCTGGGGATGTGGTTCAGTTGTTAAGTGCCCTTGAGTTCAATACCTGGTAACTCCCTCCCCCACCAAAAAAAATTGTGATCATACAGAACAGTTTTTAAAAATGAAAAACTATAGGCTACTGTGTAAAGAGGTGAAGAATAAATTTCATGGGCTCATTTGTGATTATGTGGAGCTAGCTTCATGAGATACTTACATGTATCCACAGAATTTTCAGAAAGATGCTCTATGGTTACCTAGACATTTGGAATTAGAGTCGGAAGGTAGAGTTATATTTTTTGCCATAGACAAACCAACATGTTTATAAAAATGTTTGCATGTGATAAAACTTCATCTCAAAAATAAAATAGAAGCTAATTTGCAAGTGCATATAAATATTTTGATACAGAAGGTAAAAGGAGAAGGAAAAATGGTCACTGAGTACCTACTATGTGCCAGAAACCCAACTCTGCATAAGTTACCTCCTGAATCTTTATGACAACTCCATAAGAGAGGATTTACCTTCATTTTTCAGATGAGAAGCAGAAATCTCAAGAAGCTGATTCATTAACTTCATAGGTTACGTGAATGGATTCAACTCAATTTTCTCCAATATGGAAATCCCTACATATACATTCCCACAGGCCACACTGATACAATTGTGTAAAAAGAGCACCAAGCAAAAAATGAAAGTATTATAACTTCTGGAATTGAAGCCTGAACATAAGATTTGTCCCTTAGGGTCAGTCCAGTTACTGTATAAGGCTTGATCTCTAATGCTAACAAGTAATGACTGCAAGATTGTACATTTGTTCTCATTAATAGCCATGCAAATATGATCATAGTTTTGTCCTATGGGGGGAAAAACATAGAGGCAAATCAGAATGGAGCAGGTTCAAAGAACAAAGTGGGGAAAAGGATTAAAGAGGCAACAATGAACACTACCTTTGCCGTGTTTCAAAATCTGTTGTTCCACTCAGGGCTGTATAATGAAAGCAAAAATTTTTTTTCTTTCAAGGCTAAATGGTAAAATGGAAAACTAATTTAATGTTGCCTTTGTATTACCTTCAAAATAAAATTAAAATTACCCTTTTATAGAAATGTTTTACCTTTCCAAGGTTAAGAAATAATCGAACAAATCCTATGAAATTATTTGTTCCTGTGTGATTTCTTTTCTTTTGTTCTTCTACAGTTAGAAAGCTTATTGACTTGTAAGTGACTCTTCATGCTAATATGCACAATATTTATACATCTATAAGTAATACCCACTTGCCCAGTGGCATTCCACACAGAAAAAATAGAATTTTATGTATCATTAGGCAGTTTCTAAGGTGTCAGCAGTTTCATACAAAGCAGAAGCATAATGACTAGTCGTACTACTTGCTAAATAGCAGAGTGTTTGGAAATTTTTAAACCACTGCATTAGATACACCTGGACTCCCTGACTGAGCTAAACTCCCTCCTCCATCCATGTGTGTTCAGCATACAAGCAGCCCCTACCAATGGTCTCTTTCTAGTGAAGAGGGCATAAAAAGGGAGTGTACCTGCAGGGCTCCTGCAATCCTAGTGACTCCCAGCAGAGAGATCCCGTGGCTGAGGCTAACTGCATATGTGCAAGAAACGTGGGACCCTCTTGCTTTAAAAAAAGAAAGAAAAATATTCCAGTCAATGTATTAAAACAGTTTTCCTCTTTTTTTCTGTGGTAATTCTATTGACCTGCCATGGTGATTTTTATTTGCTATTTAGTCTTAAGCTTAGAAAAACATTAAAATTTTAATTACTACCATTCATTTTTACATTGCCCAATGCCAATTTGATGAAAGAACATTGAAATAAAATGTGTACCACTAAAGTTACACAGTTTTCATAGCTCATGCATGCATATGTATTTTGTTCCCATCAGAACAGTGGAAGTGCTACATAAAAATAACTGTTTTTATTTCACTTTTTTTTTATGTGCACATTCTACTGATTCCTTTGACTAACTGATGAGAAAGGAAATTCTAAAAGGAAAGGGAGTGTTGTGCTTTGGAATATGAAGTATCCCCCCAAAGCTTATATGTTAAGGTGGGACTATTCAGGGGTGAAATGATTGGATGGGGAGAGCATCATCAGCCCATCCTAGTTTGAATGGACTAACTGGGTGGTAACTATAGGCAGGTGGGGTGTGGCTGGAGGAGGTGAATAACTGGGGGCATGCCTTGGAAGGGTGCATCTTCCCTGTACCTCTCCCCCCACTCTAAGCCCCTGCTTCCTGGCCACCGTGAGCAGAGTTATTCACCTTTGCAGTGCCCTTCTGCCTCACCTTGGCTCCAGAGCTTCAGCTGACTATGGACTAAATCATTAAAACAGTGAGCTCAAAACAAAATTTTTTTCCTCTAAATTGTTCTTGTCAGGTAGTTTGGTCACAGTGAAGAAGAACTGATTGATTAGCACAGAGTCACAAGCCTAAATGGGTAGCTAATACAGAGAGGTAACATGGGAGAGGATTTGGGGGATCTCTTGGTCTTTGTGGTTCTTAGAACCCCATTGCTTCCTTTCTGCATTTGAGGCAAGTTGGAGACTTGCTTAAGTCTCACAAAACCCCCTCACATTATAGGACCCCTAGAATTCAGTGCCTTGGGGCACAACAAGTACCATGTGGGAGGGAGGAGGTAAGCAACCATACATTTTGTGTGCATCTCCTTTGTTCAAACTCATGCACCGTTGCTCCATAGGACTTATAAAACTTGAGTTTAAAGATAAAATTAAGAATTTAAGGCAAGGACAGGACAGCATGAATTCCTTATGAGTGGAGGGCCCTGTGACTGCACAAGTCACATGCCACGTACATGGTTCCATTCCTGAGTCACCAAGGGCAAGACTATGTCCCTCCCCGGGCAGGGTAATGTTCAAGGCTGATAGTTTTGCAAAAAGAGGGGTGAGGCAGTAAAAGAAAGGAGAGTTTCCCATCTGGGAAAAACTGGACACACACACACACACACACACACACACACACACACACAATACACTCTATGTTCACTCTTATCCTGGTCAAATTAAGATGGTCAAATTGACCAGTGCTTTGTCAGAGCATTCAGAATGCATCAGAGCCCACAAAATTACAGTTTGTTGGTGATGCTATTTCCAGCCAATACATATTTAAGTATGTTTGTCAAGCCCAGCAAAATGTTCAAATGTATTACAATATAATGAGTGGCAACCGTTCTCTGCCCCTGGGGTGACAACTACACTGTGCTAAAATGCCAAGTATGTATGTGTATGTAAGAGCTTCAAAATTTATGAAGGATACCCCCCAAGTCCCTCCAAGCTAGAGAAAATGAAATGTTTTAACGTGATCCTTGGTGTCCCAACAATTATTTTCTGTTCACATCTTTACACCATAAATTTATTGCCTTTTTAAATTTTCACTAAAAGTCTATTCCTCACTTATTGGGTATTGTTGCATAAATAAACAAAGATTATTTTTAATTACTTCTTAAGTGTTAATATGTTAAATGAGTGGGATAAAAAAAGTGTTCACTTTCACAATTCAGATGCACAAATCATGTAATTAAATTTTGCGTCTCAGAAAAATTGCAAACATGACATACCTTAGGCTGACTAAATAAAATGGCAAGTGTCAAATCTTCCAATTCCCAAGACTTTATAAATTATCTTTATATTTCTGTGTGTAACAGACCTGAGATATTCACCAGCTTTTCTTAAGGAGCCACAAAAAAGTAAAGAATGTTTGCTACTGATGAGAATTTTATAACAATTTTTCTGGAATCTACATTTTTGAGGGACCTGAAACACTGTGGGGATTCTAAGTCATACTGTTTGCTTTCTTTTTCTTCTACTTTTTTTGTTTTAGTACTATTAACTTTTAATCAAGGTAGAGAAAAACCCTATCATCGTCATCAGGAAAGTCACTAATTAAGAACACTGTAAATATCATAAACTCTTTACCCATTGTTTCCTTCATTGAGCAACTATTTTCCTGCCAGAAGTGAGAAGTACAAAGGATACAACAATGAATAAGAGATATTGTGACCATCTGTTCAAGGAGCTTAGGGACTGATGGGGGAAACAGACAATGGATGGATGATAGAAGCCATTATCCATGCTTCTGCCACCCATCCATTGCTTATACACTTGTGCATGCATGTGTGTGTGTGTGTATGTGTGTGTGTACATGAGTGCACTTGTGCCAGAATGCATTAGCATGTGCATTGTGCAGGTAAGGAATAGGAGGTAAAATTAAGAGATGTGAATGTTGTTCCCCTGGGATGGGCTGGAGAAAAGGCAGAAAAGCGAAAAGAGAAAGCAGGAAATAAGGAGTTGGAGATTTTTCCAGGTCAAGGTAACCATGTATGGAAAAGCCTGTGGTTTGGCATAAAAGGCAGGGCAGGGCATTTTGGGGTAGCCAAAAGAAGTCAATTTTGAAGTGGTCCACAGAAACCACACTGAGAATTTTGGATTTTACTCCAGTTTGATGGAAAGTCAAAAGGTATCTCAGAGGAGGTGGTTCCATCAACACAACAGGTTTTGCAAAATGATGACAGGGCAGAATGTGGTTGTTCAATGGCATGAGCTGGACCAGAGATCACAAAGGCAGGAATTGATACAAGAAGAGTTCCACAGCCTCTGCCCCTTGGTTAATGGGTTTCTCTCCATCCAAAATGGAGCAAGTATCAACTGTTTGTACCTTCTTGAAAGAGCACTTTGCTTGCCACACACACATTTCATTACCTGAGAATTACAAAACAAACTGAAAGAGAAGAATTCAGAGTGCATTACTAATACATTGTAAGAGATTATAATTGAAAGATGCAAACAACGATTTAGCTCAGCTAATATGCTCTGAATAATATACATTAAAATTAAACAAAAGCCAAACACTGAACCACAATCCTTAAGAGCGTCTTTCAGGAGAAGAGCTATAATGGGAGTAAGGTCCAGATTCTGGCATAGAAGATTATCTGTGTCTTCTAAAATAAATAGATCTGCCTCTTGATTCCTTGATGCTCTCTTTTTACAGAGTTTTCTTGAGCTCTTTCAATCTGCACTCCTTTTTTGGTATAGCTGTCATGCATTTGCCAGCCAGGCCCTGATGGATGCTCATGGAAGAAAGGTAGGCAAAAGTTCTCTCAGCTATAACCACTAGGGCATAATATGTGGTCCACACCATCCTGTCTAGAACCGAAGCTGTCTCTACACACTCACACTCTGTTCCCATTGCTTTTGACTCCTTAACCCAATTTTAATTACAACTACTGCAGGGCTGTGTGTCACCATGCCCAGAATGGTGCTCACGGGTTCATTTCAAGACCTCCACTCAGATCACTGCCATTATTTCTTAACAGTGTCGGCTGCTCACTCTGACTCCTTGGTCACAGGATCACAAAAGGCAAGAAAAACTGGATCAGGTTCAAGATTACCAACCAGATGAAATTGTGAAAAATAAAGGGCTGGGAATAACAACTGGAATTCTGCAGAACTCACTTCCAGCAGCAAACTTTGATCCAGATTCCTACCTTCCAGGAAGATTGTGACTGTTATAGTCATTAACTATGTTTGGGTGAAAAAAAATTATTGGTAAATGAATTTTTCTTTTAATAACTCTAACAAACTGACTATTTAACAATAGATTCTGATACAAAACTGTAAGGTGAGTGAATTCTGTACTTCAGGATGATAAGCTCCTGAAACATTTTGCTAAGATTAAAAAAAAAATCTATGTATAAACACTGTCTTCCTGATGGTCAATTTGAAAGAAGCAATTCAAACCTTTGCTAATTCTTTGTTCTTGCTAATAGGCTTTGGATTTTATTGATAACAGACAGAAGAAGAGCCCACCTTTATTATCTACCATGATTTCCACTGGAATCTTTTGCCAATAGTGTGTTTTCAGAACTGTCGTCTCAGGAGTGGCTCTCTGAAATACAAAAAAAAAAAAAAAAAAAAGTTCCATGCTCAAAGAAATTAAGGAAATATTAACAATTATGTCACTCCTGGCTTTTCACAATAGACAAAAACAAATAAATGAGAAAAAAAGAAAAAAAACCACCATAGGAAAAAAAAAAACACTGAGAAGTCCTGCAACAAAGAAATCTGTGAATTACATTTCACCCATAGACTCCCTTAACTACCTGATAGCAAAGCCTTGTTTTCAAATAGCACCTATTAACATCCTGTGATACAGCGGCTCATGGAAGTCTTCTGGAAAGGATGCAGAGCCAGGATGTTTTCCAACCCCCCCCCGCCCCCATTGTATGATATAAATGTCCTATTTCCCTTGCATCAATTCAATTACTTACATATGAACTCATCTTAAAAGTACACATTTATAACATTCATTACGTCATCTGAAGGTTCTAGTCACTGACTACAAGAGCTGTATCAACACAATATCGGCCCCTGCCCCGTAGGAGCAGCTAGCATTCTTGAAAGAAAAGATGTATCTCCTTCAAGGGAAGTTGCACAGAAAGGCCACATGGGATTATGTAAAAATTAGTGGGGCAGAAATAAGCACGAGGAGACTTGAAAGGGGGAGGGCAATTGAATGCACATTATCCACTTTTAGAGACAATGGCAAAACACATACACACCCTTTGTTCCCTTCTGCCTGTCATTTTTTCTTCCTTTCCCAGAGACACTCAGAATACAAAATGTGTTATTTATTCTGTGCCCACAGCTTTGGCAGGTTGGGATCCCTACATTGTGAAGCCAAAAGGCATTCAATATTAGAGTTTATTGTCAGGAAGTCATAGATCTTAGAGCCGGGGTTAGAAGAAAACTCTCACCCTCATCTAAGCCACCACATCCCTTGCCTGGCCCCCAGGATCTCCTTGCTTCTGCCCTGGCCCCCCTACAAGCAGTTCCCCGGGCAGCAGCCAGAGTGATTCTTTTCAGATGTAAATTTGACCCGGGCTTTTCCAGTGGCTTCCCATCACAATGAAGATCAAATCCAAATTCTTTTCCACAGGCTACAAAACCCTGTGGAGCCCTAGGCCCGGCTACCTCTCTCCCATCTTCCTCCTGACACTGTCCTTCCTCTCAGATCCCCAGCCCTGGACATCTCTTCTTTTCCTCAGAGGACTGTGTCCTTGCCACTCCTTCCTCCCCTGTAGCATTTCTCCCAGCTTAGTCACATCTCAGTTCCAAAGCTGTCTCCTCAGAAAGGCCTTCCCTGGATCCTTCTTTTAAAACAGCCAGCTCATTCCCCTGCATGCCCCCTTCCCCCTCATCCCCCTTACTGTTTCTACAATAGCCTTGTTGAAAATTTTTAAATTTATATATTGTTTACTTCAGTGAGGGCAGGGGCATTTTCCTGTTTGGGGCAGCCTGTGGCTCCTTGCATCTATTAAGCACTCCATAAATGTTGAGTGAATGAGCCAATGAATGAATGAGTGAATGCATACATTGACAGCCAAATTAGCCTGCGCAGCAAGACGGGGTATATGTCAAAGAATATCTGTCAAAGAATATATGTTATTAAATGAAATAATCATATGAAGCACAAAGACCAAGTAACTTCCACCATGGATGGTAATTATTATTAATTCCCAAAAGCCTCTTTTATAGAATGTTCTTAAACAGGTAACTTATTAGTTCCAAGTGAAAATCCCTTGGCCTACTAATACATGAGAAAGATAATCCATCATTTGTACTCTGCTTCGTATATGGTAAGTGCAAAGCAAAGACATTTTTTAATTATTATTCTGAACTATCTAGACAAAAAAAAACCCTCAGCATTCTGAAGATACATGATATATCACTTTTTTACTAATATTTTTATTTCTTGGAGACTTCTTAGCCTACTAAGAGAAAGCTACATGAAGAGTTTAAAAAAAAAAAACTTTGATTTTGAAATAATTTGACTTCAGAGTTGCAAAAGTAGCAGTTTCCATATAACCTTCACCCAGCTTCTATCAGTATTGCAAATAATTATGGTATAGTGTCAAAACCAGGAATTAATATGGGGGCATTCCTGTTAAATCAGATACAAAACTTATCTCAATCATATGAAGGATTTTTTTGTTAAATATTAGTGGTCTGAGCTAATTAGGATCCTATCTTGGTCCATTAATCAAGGAAAGGAGACACATATTACCATATAGAAATATTAACATAGTCACTTACACAATTCTTCACATCTTTAAAGAGTTTCAAATTTGAGAAACTATTAGTCTCAACCTATGTAGAAGTCCGCTCTTTCTATTCAGGAAAGCCAAACACAAAGCCCTTCACAGTTTCAAAGAGATGTGGACAAGGGGATCCCTGATTTTAATCTTTAGGGTCAAAGCCCTTCTTTCCCTGAGAACCTAATTCCTCCTTGCCCTGTCAGTTCTGGATATCGCTGTGCATTCAGGCTGGAGGGGAAATAAAGCTGAGGGCAGGCCTGGAATTCAAGGAGCATTTCAACCCCAGCCAGAGGAGGATTTGGGCAGAGAGCTCTGAGAGAATCAATCATGGTCAGAGGAAAGACATCCCTGCTCCCCGTGCCCAGGGAGGGCTGCAGGTCCTGGGGGCATCCTCACATGTACTCTCTCTACCTCTGAAGGTGTAGAAGCCACCTGTAGCCTGTCTGGTCACACACAAGGGAACACATGCAGCTGTCCCTTTCCAAGCCACATTCTCCTTGCCCCACAGTCTCCTGCCCGCCACTTCGCCCTACTTGAATGTGACAAATCAGCATCTAGTGAAATTAGTTAATTCAGTGTAATAAAAGAGATGCAAAGACGTTCTCTAAAGTCAAAAAACAACTAAAAGTACAAAGGCAATATCAGCTGCAGGTGAGGCACTGATGTCTTTTTTGTTTGGTTTAGTTTGGTTAATGAAATGCTTTCTACTATAGTATTTTGAATAAGCCCACCCAGCAGGGTGGTCCTCTTAGAGTAAGGAAATGTGCTCTTACATGTCCCTGGTTGGAGATGACCCATACTTGATAACCAATGTGTTGAGAATGAGAATATAGCTTTCATTGGGAGGCTATGATGATTTAAATTTTGCTTCTTTAGAAGATTTTCCCTAAAATGTGATGATTTTGAATCAGAGAATAAAAAGCAGACTAAGTGTGGGAAAATATGTCAAGCTGCCTCATTCTTTCCTCAACACATAGTCTAATGAAAGAGCATAATCTAGTACCCAAGGAGGGGTTAGCATCCTGATTCTCCACAATTTACCAGATGTTTGAACTTGGACCAGTCTTATCCTCGGTTTCCTCATCTGCACAATGAGAAATATAATAACAATACCAAATACAGGATTTGTTTGGAGAATCAAATGAGATCATAGATGCGAAAGTCCTTTCTTTATATAAAGTTCTTTCCATGTCTGTGACCATTGATCTATCACTTGTAAGAAATATATGGTCAAATCCCCAGTTAAATCCATTAGAACATTTTAACACAGACCTCCGATTGCCCTCTAATGCAGTGATTTAGTACATGACCTTTTCTTTCCATTTTTTTTTTTGTTTTTCTTTTCTTTTTAACTAAGAAGTGAAAAGAATGGGTACAGAAGGGATGGAAAGTACTTTCCTTCATCAATTTCTTCATAAAGAAATCTTTATGACAATTTTCTCCACAGAGTTCATGAAGTTGTTGGTGGTGGTTTTCTCCCTGCGAATCTCCTCCACAAGCTATGCCCCAAGTCTCCCCATTGTGGAAACTCTGGAGGGAAGGCCTCGCACCCGCCTGCAGGAGAGTTTTCATGAGTCTTCATGGTAATGAGAAAAAATAACCACAAGTTGGTGAGCTAAATTAATTAAATTTGCATGACTGTCATTTACCCTGCGATTACGTCCTCCCTACATTATTTAGTGTAAAAATCTCCTTCCTCTTCTGAAATGATGATGATAGTGGATGGCAACTGTTTTGTTTGTTTTCAATGTCCTTACTCTGCAAAATAAGAAGTTGGCTACCCTGTGTCAGGCCCCAATTATTTTTTGAAATTGGACTGGCCCTTGACAGGCCAGTCTCTGGGAACCCTGGGCCTGGGAGGTTAATTGGAGATGGCAGGGATGGCGGTGGGGAGCTAGTTCAGCTGCCTGTGTTTTGCTTCCTTCCCCAGAGCCTGCGGGGCCCACTGCCCCACATCCGGGCTGTCGCCAGTCCCTGGCTGTGTATCTGCGTCCCAGCCCCGCTGGCTCCTCATCACTGTCCGCTTCACTCTGCACTCCCCTGGCTGGCGTCATCCTTCGAGACACAGCTCCCTAAGTTTGCCATGTGCAGTGACCCTGTGTTGACCCCGAGCCATGATACAAACTATGGGATTGTAATGAATCTCTAATTACCCACAGTCCCTCGGTGGGTGAGTCGTCAGCCCTGCTGCTGAGCTATGTTCCTCCCCAATTTGGTCATCATCACGCATTCAGACTGCAGCCAAACTCTGTGCCCGGAAGCTGGGAGCCCCCACAGTCTCAGCCAAATGAGGCTGGCTCTGCAGGCTTCTGGGATGACAGGATGATTTCCTCCCTTGTTATGAATCAGAGAGGGCGTTTGCACATGAATCATTCTGCTTTGCGTGGGGACCTTGTTCTCCACTTCTATTTTCGCCAGCAGGTCAGGCTGAGAAGATGCTCAGGATCTGGGATGACTGCCCTGGGGTCGGTTGAGAGGGGAGGAGGTGAAAGCATTTTAGTTTCACACAATAATTCTAAAATCCCACATCTTGTCCTCAAGTCAAAAGGGACTGAAAGACTGGTCTAGATTTAATAAGGTGACAAGCAACAGGTTTTATTTTTCAGCAAAAAAGGTTGTTGTTTTTTTTTTTTTGAAGAGTGAATTTTTTATTCTGATTTGATATACACGATGGCAGAATGCAATTCATTTCATATTATACATATAGAGCACAATTTTTCAAGACACTAATTGTATACAAAGTATTTTTACACCATTCGTGTCTTATACATGAACTTAGGGTAATGATGTTTAACTCATTCCACCATCATTCCTACCTCCTTGCCCCCTCCCTTTTCCTCCCTCTCATTTTGCCCTATCTAAAGTTTCTCTATTCTTCCCTTGCTCCCCCCACCACCATCACCATTATGTGTCTGCATCCTCATATCAAAGAAAACATTTAGCCTTTGGTTTGGGGGGGATTGGCTTGCTTCACTTAGCATTATATTCTCCAACTTCATCCATTTACTTGCAAATTCCATGATTTTATTCCCTTTTAATGCTGAGTAATGTTCCATTGTGTATATATACCACAGTTTCCCTATCCATTCATCTACTGAAGGGCATCTAGGTTAGTTCCATAATTTAGCTATTGTGAATCGTGCTGCTACAAACCTTGATACCCAAAGGACTTAAAAACAGCATACTACAGGGACACAGCCATATCAAAAAGGTTGTTTCTTACCAGTGGAAAATATAACTTTCTAAAAATGACCATAATAATGGCTCCCTGAGTTGTAGAAGGTGTGCTACCCTTGACCAAAAGAAAAATACAGCCGAACAAGAGCAAGGCATTCTTCAGATCAGGAAACCAATGCTCAGGTGGTTAAGAAACCTGTCCAACTCACACAACTAGAAAGCAGCAGTTTGTCTTGCTCCAAAGCACATGCTGTCCAGGAGTTTAATGGTTGGAACTGGGCAGAGGTGATTGTAGGTAAAAATTACTCCTACTTTTCTGAATGACTCACAGAATTTTATTCTTTACGATTACACAAGATAATTAACATCCAAGTATCAATTTGAGAAAGCAAAACACTTGAGAAAGTGCTCAACTAACTCACGAAAAGTTTCCATTCAAATATCCCTGGCACAAACCTGGGATATTCTCTTTAATGACTATCTCCTTGCCTGTGGCAGGTGCTGAGGAGACACAGATGAATGAGACAGCCCCAGGCTTCAAGGAGCTTACCGGTGTCATAATTCTTGTGTTCATTTCCCACTTGGTATAGTATTAAAAGTTATATTTCTAAAGTACGCTACTTGAACTTTTGAGAACAGATTACTAATATTTCTCTGACTTTTCAAATCCAAGGCTTGTCATAGCATGAACAAGGTCATACTTGTGCACCTTCTTTGGATGGAAAATGCTTATTGTCATTTGATACCCAGGTTATTCCCAAAGCCGTGTGGAAAAATAGTCATGGAATAAACGTCTGTGTTTCGTGATTATATCTTGAAACCATAATGAACAAGCCGTAGGCAATGATAGACCCGTGTTTCTGAAATCAGTATGTTTTCCTAATTTCAGGAGATGTTTTCAATCCAGAGGCTTCTTGAAGTTCAGTTCATTCCTAAAATTTGCAGGTAATTTGTACTTTCTGTAGTTCATCAAAGCTTTGTGATTCATCAGTAATCCTCCATTCTTGAGATTTAGAGCCTTCTCCTATTGTCTAGAACAGAGAGTAGAAAGTAACCTGCTTCTTAGGGAGCAGTTTTATCTTTGAAAATCCTTAACTCCTAAACCCAGAGTGAATCCTGCCAGCCCTCACCCAATCAGTTAACTTATAGGATGTTTCAGCCAGAAAAGAACTTGAAGAAGAAACCCATACACAAAGAGGTGGAGATTTCAAAGACCAGACCCTAGGGGAGTAGAAGCACATTCTCTGGGGTGAGAAGTTTGCATTACTTCAGTTTTGGAGGTTTCTCCTGCCCTGGTATTTCTCTATGCATGTTCTGACAAACATGACAATCTATCCATCTAAAGGAGACTGGCTTCCCAAGAAGGTTTGTATAGTTCAGTTATATGGGTGCAGGCAAAAAGATCATTTAGGACATGCCTACATGGATTAAATATAATGTCAGGGGCTGAGGTTGTGGCTCAGCAGTAGAGCGCTCACCTAGCATGTGCGAGGCCTTGGTTTGATCCTCAGCACCATATAAAAATAAATTAATTGAATAAATGTATTATGTCCAGCTAAACTAAAAAAATAAAATACATAAAAAATTTTTAAAAAATATAATGTCAAGTTTTTAAAACATTTTAAGCATTACAGCTAATAATACTAGCTACCACTTACTGAGTGCCTTTTCTATATCGTGGTTATATATAGTGTATCACTCATTTTCACAACAAGGCAGACTTGTGTTATGAAACCCACTTTACAAATAAAAAACAAGTAATGCTGAAAGTCACATGGATTGTAAGTGAAATGTAAGTTTCATCTGCAGTCATATGTCACTTAACAATGGAAGACATTCTGAGAAATGCATCATTAGATGGTTTTGTTGTTGTCTAAACATAACAGAGGACACTTAACCCAAACCAAGATGTAGAGAGCCTATCATCCCCCTGGGGTGTATAGTATGCCTATTGCTCCTAAAACATAATCCTGTAAAGCCTTTCCCTATGCTGAACACTGCATGCAAGTGGTATCTGCGTTCTAAATAGAGGAAAAGGTACAGTTAAAATACAAGGTGATAAGAATTTTCCAGCATCATCATAATCTTGTGAGACCATTATCATGTATGCAGTATGCCGTTGACTTACACATTGTTATAAGACACATGACTGTACTTTGAAAGCCCAGGCTGTCCCCCTACATAATATGAACTCAAGTGCCAAAATGAGAAAGGGAGAATAGTCTCACTTGATTTTCGAAGCATAATAAAATGGTTCTATCATGAATTTAAGGCTTAGGAGAATTTCACCCAAAACATCTTTAATTAAGAATCTTGACCTGCAAGGGGCCTGCCTGGATTATCGTGTCCTCTGTCTCACTGTGTTAACACGAGTAACCTCTATGTCTCAAGGAGAATGGAAGATGGGTGTTACCCCACTAACGCCCACTTCCAGATCAGCCTCAAAGGAAAAAGTAGTGGCATTAGATCAGGTTTTCTCTTGGCTAGAATTGATCTTTGGTCTTATTTCCTTGCCCATTATTACTAAGTTTCTACTTGTTCATTAGAGCTGAACTTCAGAAAGTGCCTATTGAAATTCATACATGAGCACAGAGCGTTAAAGATGTTGGCTGTTCCATTTTAAGTCCTCCCAGCACTAATCTGGAGCTGAAGCAAAGAGACAGTATGCCTGCCTGCAGCTCTGCTAGATGGACCAAGAAGTCCAAAACAAGGCAGTAGACAGGAGCTAGCCAATAAAATAGAAGTAGATGATTTTTTTTTTTAACCAGTCACATGGTTGTGTGCAAAGTTTTATAAGGGCTTCTACAGATTTCCTCTGCGTAGTTCAGCATCTTGTTCTCATCTCTAAATAGTCAAAATGAGAAATTAATGCTTCCATACATAAGAAAAGATTTATTTTTGGAAATACGAATAATAGTAATAACCAAAATAGGTATAATCTTTGCATGCTTAAGAACTTTCCCGGGCAACATGATGGCAAGCTGAACCTTCTTGGCCTCGAGCCAGATAGCCTAGGCATGAGTACCAGCTCCATCTCTTTCAATCCTCTAGCTGTGGATGTATTTCTGACCAGCTTTCTCAATCTCAGCTTCCTCTGGAAAATTGGGATAATGATATTTCCCTTTGCATGGAGTTATTGAAAGGACTAAGTCAATTGATACATGCACACCTTTAAAGGGGCAGGGTACATAGGATGTGCGATGGGCCCACCCAGGGTGTGCAGCTAATGGGCCATTGTGCATCGACAGCGCTCTGGTTAAACCCAGTGATCAGGGGCCAGGTTGTCAGCTGAGATCACCCCAGTGAGGGCTCAGTGGAGCCATAGTTGCAGAGTTAGAAGGAAAATTTTTCTGACATTTTTTCCCTGCCATTTGATATTGGCAGAGTATGTTGTAATCTCTTGGTTACCCTTCACCTGACAGCTGGGACCTCGATAGATGACAAGCCTACTTACCACTTAACAAATTCTTCTAAGTTAAAGTAGTAACCCAGAATTAATGATGGAAACAAAACTCAAAAGCTTTTCGCTTTTTTCCTCATATCATCGCTAAAATAAAAATTGTAATAATCGCATTAAACTTTTAAAGACTGACAGAAACAAGAGAATAAAAATAGTTGCTATTACTATCTGTTGAGTACTTCCAAGGCAGGAGACACTGTTTTAAGCTTTTTATGTGTACTGTCAATAGTGCCATAGTGTGAATACCCTTATTACTTCTGTTTTACTGTTGAGGAAACCAAGGCATAGGGATGTTAAATATTGTATACAAGTGACATGACTAAGTGGTTGGGGACTCAACCCAGGCGACTCACTCTGAGGCCTGTGTTCTTTAGCCCTGTGTTGTAAAGCAATCCTGCCTGAGCCCATGACCTAATGAAGTCATATCAGACCTTCCTGCAACCTCTTTTGCCTAAGAAAGTAGGTGGTACTATTTTAAAGGAAAACATACACAAACATAATAATGCAGAGGGATCACCAGGATAAGGTAACTTTTTGAGCATCTATTCATCTACTACTTTGGCATATTAATCATTGTTTGGGGCCTCATATATATGGTCAGGAACTTGATTTTTTTTATAGCACTCTAAAAAGGATACCATTTCTCAGGGGTTAACTCATATTAATGAAGCTTAAAAAGACTGGAAGTCAGGATGGGGCTGAAGCTCAGTTGCTAGAGTGCTTGCTTAGCATGTGTGAGGCGCTGGGTTCAATCCCCAGCACCACATATAAGTAAAATAAAGGTATCGTGTCCATGTACTATAAAAAATATTTTTAAAAAGACTGGAAGTCACACTGCCAATGTATTAATCTACCTTGACATTAACATTTACTGAATACCTGGGTGTTGCAGATGCAATAGTAATTCTAAGAGTTTCAAATGAAATCCCTGACCTCGTGAGCCTTCAATGCCAAATGTGGGATAAAAGTGATAGATAAATTCTATATAGATATAGATTGTCCAGCATGTGAAGTTAGTTACTATTAAGTGGTAGGAAGAAAAAAACTAAATCAGGAAAGCAAACAAAGTGTGGAGGAATGCTTCTTTGAACTAAGTGGACAGTGAAGTACTTTCTCAGGGGGACTACATTTGAATAGCGACCTACATGAGGTAAGGAAGTCAACCAAGTGGATGTGAGACCAGTTTCAGGCAGAGGAAAGAATCAGGAACTAAAGCTCTGGGATGGGAACAGGCTGGACATGTCTGAGAAACAGACAAGAGACCAAGATGATTGGCTTTCCAGGGCAGGAGAGGACTGGAGGGTGGTATGACACAGTGGGAAGGCAGACAGGGGCCAGATCACAAAGGCCACGAGGTCATAAAAAAAGAATTTGGGATTTTATTCCAGTGTGATAGAAGTTATTGGGGGGTTTTGAATAAGGAAGTGATATGTTTGCTCAGACGTCTTATCTTAAAAGGCTCACTGGAGCTGTAAAATGAATATCCATGAAAAAGAATGAATCTTGGTCTTACACCATGCAAAATAATAAAATGATGATGATAATAATAATTCAAGATGAGGCAAATCTGAATGTAAAAGACAAAATTGTAAATCTGATAGAAGAATACAAAGGAGAACATACTGACATTTGAGATAGGCAAAAGCTTCTTAGGACACAAAAAACACTCATTTAAAAACTTTGATAAACTGTACAGCACTAGCATTAAAACCCTGTGCATGCTAAAGATATAATTAAGAAAATGAAAAGACGAGCCACATATTAGAAGAATTCTTTGCCATTTATCTTTCTTTCTTATAGTTGTAGGTGGATACAATATTTATTTATTTTTATGTGGTGCTGAGGATCAAACCCAGTGCCTCACATGTGCAAAGCACATACTCCACCACTAAGCTATAGCCCCCGCCCTGCCATTTGTATTTCTAACAAAGGATTTGTATACATAAAATATAAAGAACTACAAATCAATGCAAAAAAAGGCACCAAGTTTTAAAATGAGCAAAAGATGAACAGACACTTCATAGAATAAAATATATAAGTGACAAATATGCATATGAAAAGATGCTCAAAGTCATTTATCAGGACATCTGAGGTAGAATCAACATGAAACACTGCTACACACATTCTTTTTTAAAAAAAATTTAGAATTTTGTTTTAATTATTTATACATGATAGTAGAATGCATTTAAGCATACTGTTCACAAATGGAGCACAACTTCTCATTACTCTAGGTGTACATGGTGCAGAGTCACACCAGTATTGTAGTTATACATGTATATCGGGTGTCTGTCTCATTTTACTGTCTTCCCATCCCCATTGCCCCACCCCTCTCCTCATTTCCCTCTGCACAATCCAAAGCTCCTTCATTCTTCCCTACCCAGACTTTGGTTTCTTGAAATTAGTTAATTTCACTTAGCATGATATTCTCTAGTTCGATCCATTTACCTGCAAATGCTATAATTTCATTCTTCTTTAAGGCTGAGTGATATTCCATTGGCTACACACAATCTTGAATGACTAAAATTGAAAAAGATGAAAAATTCCATATACTGGTGAGAAGGCACTACACCAAAACACTCATATGCTGCTGATGGAATATAAAATGATGAAACCACTTTGAGAAATTGTGTGGCCATTTTTTTTTATCACCTACTCTATGACCCAACAATTCTGCTCTCAGCTTTCTTATCCAAGAAAAATAACAATGTATGTCTACCAAGAGATTTGCCCAAAAATGCTCATGGCAGTTCTGTTTGTAATAGCCCAAAGTGGAAACAATAGAAATGTCCTTGAATAGGAAAATGGATTTAGAAGTTATAGAATATTCTTCATTCAAGGGAATGTTACTCAGCAATAAAAGAAAAACAAACCATTGATATTGGTAGCAATATAGAAACATCTCAAAAAAATGTTTGTGAGAAAGAATCCATACTGAAAATAACACCTATTGAATGATTCCGTTTCCATTAAATTCAAGACTAATCTATGGTGACAAAACTGAGAACAGATGAAACTTCTTAGAGATAAAGGATTCCCTGGAAAGTACCTGAAAGAACTTTCTAGAATGATGGAATGTTTTATCTTTATTGGTTTTGTTGCATGCATTTGTTAAAATTCTTCAACTATATTCATCTTTTACTACATATAAATTATATCAGACTTAAAAAAACACTACAACTTGGAAAAGCAGGTAAAAACAACAAATTCTTAGAAAAGAAACAAAAATCAACACTGATTCAACAATTACTGAAAATTTGAACAGTTCTAAAAAATGAAGGAAAAAATGAATTAACTATTCAAAATCTCTTTTAGTAGAGAGAAAAACTGGGTTCTCAGTTGAGTAAGAACTTGACAAGAACTGATCACATGAGAACAATAAGTTAGATTACAGGCCCATTTCACCTTTGAACTTTAATGTAAAAACCCTCAATGAGATGTTGTCAAACAAAGTCTAGCAAATTTCAAAAACATACTGTTTTATGATAAGTTGAACACACTGTTAATTAAGCATGGGGAAATCTCTTACTGTAATTCATTGTGTAAACTGGTGAAAGAAAAATTGATGTGGTAATTTCAGTTGATACAGATACGCATATTATCTTCTTAGGAACAATTCAAGAGAGACTCGATTTTTCCTGATATTCAAGGAAATATAAGTTAAAACCACATGATTTCATCTTACAAACATTGACTAGCCAAAAATTTTAAATATTAAGTTGTCTCAAATGTAGAACAAAAGGAACATTTACGTTGTTGATAGAGTATAAATTGATGGATTTACATTAGGAACAATGTGTCATTACTTACAGAAATGAGTTTACTCTAAGTAATTCCATTCATCTGTAGCAAGATAATTTCATGCCGAGGAGCCAGAGAACTACTGTGACAATTAGAGATAGGTATAAGTATCAAGATGCTGGAGCCAGGCACGGTGGCACACGCCTGTAATCCCAGCAGCTTGGGAGGCTGAGGCAGGAGGATCTCAAGTTCAAAGTCATTCTCAGCAATTCAGCAAGGGCCTAAGCAACTTCAGGAGATCCTGCCTCAAAATAAAACATAAAAAAGGGCTGGGGATGTGGCTCAGTGGTTAAGCACCCTTGATTTCAATCCCTGATACCAAAATAAACAAACATATATTAAGTAATAAATAAATAAAAATACAATGAAATAAGAAGACTAGAAAGAGGCATGTTTCTGGAACGGGGTAAAAGAAAGACTGGTAAATGTGAGACATTCTTAATGTTCTTAATATCTACCCAAGTTCCATTATTGAAGGTGAAAGTCTCAACTACAGCATTTGGGATTACCTTGGCCATGGTTTAAAGATAATATAAGTACTATAGTTGAAGTAATTAGCAAGATGACTGCTTATATTGGATAGCTGTCTCAAATTGGTTTTGCTTGATTTGTTTAGGCATTCAGTTGATACAAAATTCCTTATTCTGACTCATTTGTCAAAAATAATCTCTTATTTCCCATGCAGATATGCCCATAGAAAGGTAATATACCAATCACCTAAGTCTTGACTGTTTCTTTTTTATAATTGAAAAAAAGTTTCATTGACACAGGTTAATTGTACATCTTTGTGAGATATTCCATTATATGTATAAATATATAATGGCTGGATTAGGGTTGTTTGATTATTGTCATTCTAACTGGGTGAGAGGCTATCTCCTTGTGGATTGATTTTCATTTCCCTGATGAAACATGTTGAGCATGTTTTCATATACTTGTTTGCCATTTGTATGTATTCTTTTGGAATATGTCTATTGAGATCATTTGTCCATTTAAACATCAGATGATGATGATGATGATAATGATGATGATGATTGTAATATTGAGTTGTTTGAGCTCTTTGTATATTCTAGATACTAGTCCCTTGTCAGATGGATAACTTGCAATATTTTCCCCATCCAGTCTCTTTCCTCATTTGTTTCTATTGTTGTACAGAAGCTTTTAGTTTGGTTTAACCCCCTTTGTCAAACTCTTGCTCTGCTGCTTGTTCTTTTGGAGTCATATCCAAATGATCTTTACCTAGACCACTGTCCTAGAGTACTCTAATAGTTTCATAGTTTCAGGTTTTACATTTAAGTCTTTGCAGAAAAATGAAATTAGATCCCAATCTTTCCCATCCACAAAAGTGAATTCAAAATGCATCAGACTTAAGTGTTTTGACTATTTCTGATTCATGAGGATAATTTCTATATCAATCCAAAAACTGGTCTTTGGTTATGATTTGGCTCTTCATTTACTTTGACTGTAGCAAGATAATTTCATGCTGACTTGAATGCTCTGGTTATATTTCTCATTGAGTTCCTACAATGAGCATTCTGGTTTACATGTCATTGGCTGGTACAAGTTCCTCAAGAGTTGATCATTGTCAGCACCAACTGGGAAACAGAAATTCTGGGTCTTCAAGAGTTCAGACTGAGCTGTTCTCATCTTGGATCAACGTCACTGTCTCACTTCTATCTTCTAACCCCTGCTCTTCGTTCCAGCACTGATTATATCAGTGTTCAACTAAGAGTAAAAATCAAAGGTTACAAGTCAGAACTAAAATGCATGAGTTCACTTCTGAAACTCTACAAGTCTTGAGAAGCCGACTAGTTCTACCCAAAAGAATACTCAAAAATTGGTATGAAAATTTGTCAAATGCAAATATAAGTACAAACACCTGTGTTTTGTAGTCAGTCTAATGAGATAGTTATGATTTTTCAAGAGAGTTTAGAATCTAGTGAAGATGGGTACACAGTGACCAAGCACTGACAGGGGGCTGAGCTACCTACATGCACTCACCTAGAGGGGATTTTGCTGTGAAATGCTAAGAAGTAACACATATAGCCATACAGACCCAGTGGGACTTGTTAGGACTTGAATATAAGCCTGTTTCTCAGTGATCACACATTCACTTCCCTTCAGTTGATTTTTTTTTTTCATCTGAGTTTTTCACCTGTCAATAATACCTGCTCATTACTGCCTCTGCTCCACTAATTGTGTCTGGCTCTGTTTGAAATTTTGGACAACGTGCTTCTCAGGTGATTGCAATATAAGTCAAGTAGAAAAGGAGGTTGTCAACAGTCCAAGTGAGGTCCTAAGCCTTGGCAGTGGGTTTCACATGGACCTGTTGCTGTCACTACACCCATCAGCCCTGGAACACACTGTTATTATCACAACCTGTTTTTCCACACTGCAATCACAGCAGGAGAGAAGAAAGCCTTCTCTTTATGATGGACTGCAAGCAGCTTGATCCCCATGACCTTGAGAAGTACCTGAATGTCACAGGTAGAGTTTCCTTGTACCACATCTATATATCCTTTCCTCCCACTGCACTGATGTCTCCTTCACCCAAATTTTTATTCTTCTCAAACTGGAAGAGTCTCATGAATGAAACTGTGTGAGTGCAAGAATTTGGCTACAAACCCAAAGTACTATGCAGGTGAAGGAAAGGTATCATTTTAGATTTCCATGGAAAAGAATACAACATCCAGAAGCAGAGGTGTACAGACAGTGTTATCAGTGAATGAAAACTGATCCCTGACTTCAATTAGTGATTTTAGCAGGGCCCGTAACTAGACAAAAATAATGAAAATAAAGTTGCCTAACTTTCTTTGCCATTTGCATTTCTTGGCTTTCTTCCTGTCCTCTCACAAGGACAGGAAGTCTAAGTCTACCTGAATCTACCTTTCCTGGTTATCAAACTGGCCACTGATGATCAAGAAGCATCCAATATTATAATTCACACAAGTGCTTAAGGGACTCCTATAGTTTTCTGTGATGCATTTTCTGGAGGACTTGGATTTGGATGGAAGAGAGCTTGATTGTAAATGTTTGCTCGACTCTATCCAGGCTCAATGGCTTCTTAGTCCATTCCACCTGGAACTACATGCCCTGTCCTCATGTATTGGTGGGAATAGTGTGTGAACCAAGTTTCCTTACAGCTAAAAACTATCATAGCCACAGTCGCTAATTATTATGTGCTCACCCCACTTACCAGGTACATTATATAACGTGTTTCATTCAGTCATCACAGAACAATATTGAATAGTTGAAATTATTTCTATTTTACCAATAAGGAAATTGACATACGCAATTCTAAGCAACTAAATATTAGAGCCAGGGAAGGGCAGAGCTGGACTTTGAAAGCTCTTAATCTCTCCATATGCAGCAACCCTTCAGGAGGCAAAACTGCAGTAAAATTCCAAAACTAAAATACTTATACTGAATTTCCAATATAACAATAATTCAATTCTGATTCTGAAAGAGGTGACTGGAGCACACCTACCTGCCTCATTCCCTGCCTCCCAGACTGAAGAGCTTCTCTGAAACCCCCAACCTCTTTTCTGATACCAAACTTGTAGGATAACTGTCTGTTTCATTCTGTTAAAATAATGATAAGCCTAGACCAGGCGCTCCATGCATTCTAATAAGAAGAAATGATACAAACAATATTCTCTGTCTAAAATGCAGGAAAGCTAAAATTAACAAAATCAAAAACCAAAAAGGACATTCTATGTAAATATTAAAATGCATGCAGTTAAATAATACATAGGTCAAAAGTATTCTATTGAATGGAAGAAGCCAGACACTAAAAGTAAATACTTTGTGATTTTATTCATGTAGAGTTAACAACAAAGTTAATCCATGGTAGAATAGTGGTCACCTTCTCAGACTGAGAGGGAATGGACACAAAGGAACTTTATTTTTTTTAATGTAACTTTAAAACTTTTGTTCTAATTAGTTATAGATAACAGTAGAATGCATTTAGGCACATTGTGCACAAGCAGAGCACAATTTCTCCTTGCTCTGGCTGAACATGGTACAGAGTCACAGCAGTAGTGTACTCATACATGTGTATAGGGTACTAATGTCTGTCTCATTCCACCATCCTTCCCACCTCTACGCCATTTCCCCTCCCCTTACTCCCCTCTGCACAGTCCAAAGTTCTTTCATTCTTCCCTACCATTCCCACTATCCCCCCCACTATCCCCCCCTGCCCGGCAAATTATGGATGAGCATCCGCTTATCAGAGAAAACATTTGGCCTCACAAGGGAACTTTTGATGAATGAAGACAGTCTAAATCTTGATCTAAGTGGTAATTACCCAGGTATACACATATGCAAAAATCCATCAACTGGTATACTTAATATTTGTGAATTTCGATGTGTATAGGTCATATTTCAATTTAAACAAACCAATTAATGTAACTCACCACATTAAAATTTAGAATAAAATTATATTATCATTTCATGGCTACAAATTGATACAAATTATCATCCATTCCTTAAAAAGAAACTGTCGGAAAATTAGGAATAATAAGATGAAAGATGTCCAAAGAAGCGAACCCTACTGCAAGCCTAGTATTGAATGATGAAGTACTAGAACTTTCTTTCGAAATAAGGAATGAGACAAAATACTTGTGACCACTGCTTTTATTCAATATAATCCTAGTGGTCCACTCAGGGACAAAAAAACACTGCCCTCATTTACAAATGAATAAATACATGTGGAAAAAGAGCCCCAAATAACTTAGAGATAAATAATTACATTTTAAAAGTGAATTTAGCAAGATATCAATACCTGATCAATTTTAAAAGTCAATTCTGTTTTTATATACAAATAAAACTATTGGAACACTAAATTTAAAAATAGTATTTCTAAAACATCAAAAATTTAAATCCTTATAATAAATTGAATAAAATGTGCCCCAAACTTCAGCATGGAGAACTTTAAAGCATTATTGAAAGCAATTGTAAAATTCCAAAACAAATGGAGACAGTTTTCAGGAATTGGAAGACCCAGACCCAATCTATTGATAGACTCACTCAACTATAATCAAACTTCCAGCAATTTTTTTGTGAGGGTTATAATTGGCAAGTTTCTAAAATTTATATTTTAAGTATTGTATTTTATGCTATATTAAATGGATATAAATCATATATAAATGGATATAAATATAAATTTTATTATATTTATAAAATAAGTTATATTTTAAAATTTGTATTTTAAATACATTTACTCAGAGACAAAGAACAGACAAGGAAGTTTGGCAGGACACATTTGGAGACTCTGTATTCAAGCTGCATTGGTTAACACAGAGTGACACCAATGCAAGCTTAAGCAAACAGAGCAGTGAAACAGAACAGGAACCAGAATCAGACTCTGACACAAACTCCTGATTTATGACAGAGGAGGCACTGCAGAACTGAGAGCAGAGAACTGTCACTATGTATGGTGGATCAACTAGATATCCACACAGAAAAGAATTCATCTTGGTTCCCACATTATACTATATAAAAATTCAATTCTTGATGGTTTGTACATCTAAAAGTCAAAAAATTAATTAGCAAGTTGATCACGGGGAGGGAGGAAAAGAGGGAAAGAGAAAGTCCTGGGAGTGAGATTGATCTGATTATGCTTGTGCATTTACAAATAGTGTATAATGATCCCACTGTTATGATAATTAGAATGCACCAATAAAAATCAGTTTTTAAAGGTAACTGTTAAACTTTTAAATGTGACATAGAAAAATACCTTCAACATCTTGACATAGGCAAAGCTTTATGATATAAGAGAAAAATCACTAACTGTACAGGGAAAAAATGATTCAACTGTTCTACATAAAAATTAAGAAGCTCTGATCACCAAAGACTCATTTAAAGAGTTACAATGTAAGATACAGAATAGGAATCTAAATATACACTACTCACATCTGACAAAGATGCAGAATATATAAAGAATAAAAATACAAAATCCAGGAGAAACATGAGCAAAGATTCAAACAAGCATTTCACAAGATCATATCCAAATACATAAAGAAATATGAAAAGATGCTCCTTGGTCATCAGTAAAATGCAAATCTAAAATCACAGTACATATGAGATTGATAATGCCAAGTTTAATTAAGATGTGGAACAATAGGCACTTTATGCACTGTTTTAGGGAGTGCAAATTGGAACAACCATTTTGAAATGCTGGAGGTGTTGACTAAGCTTAATATGTAGCATGTAACATGGCCTAGCAACTTCCTTGTAGGCAAATACCACCCAGAAAAGCTTACAAATGTATCAGAAAACAGTCTAAGAATGTTTATAGTAACATTATTCTTAATTGAAAGCAACTGGGAACTATTCATATGTTAGCAGGCAATATAACAATTATTAAGTGGTGGTATATCAATAAGAGGAATCTTACTCTGTAATTAAAATAAATAAATTTGTTACAAGCAGTACCTGGAAGCATTTTACCAACACAAGGTTGAGGGCATGAAGTTAGACTCAAAATTGGCCAACAGGACAAATGAATCTATAGTTTTAGAAGTCAGACAGTAGTTATCTCTGTGAAATGAGGAAGCTGTCATGACCAGAAATACAACATGACCTGGAGTGGACATAGTAGGGCTTCTGGACATTCTCTTCCAGGAATATTTGATTTCTTGATGTGCATGGGGGTTACACAAATGAGTTTACTTCACTAAGATGTGTATTTATGATGTATTTTTCTTTTGTACGTTTTACTTCAGTGAGAAAACAATTTAATATAAAGGAAAAAATTAAGAAAGTACAAATACACAAAATTAATGAGAAACAATAATCAAAATGAAGTAATCTTTTTTTAAATAACATTACTTTGTACAATTCAATGTAAATAAAATTTAAAAGCCTAGATAAGATACAATAGTTTCTAGAAAAATACAATTTACATTAATGGAGACAGAAAAACTTAACATTCTAATAATAAATAAACAAATAAAAATGATATAACTGTATATGTGGAAAATAAAAAAGAACAAATGAAAAAGCTGTGGGGAACAATAATTGGATTTAGCAAAATAGTAGTCCATAAAGTCATCATGCAAGGAAGCAATGACCTTCATCTTTATGAACACAACAGTTAGCATAGGTCTGAGAAACTCCTTACATGATAGACAAAACCCCCCAAACCTAGGAGTAAACCTGACTACCAGGAAATGCCCAAAATTCATAGGAGAAAAACTATAAAACATCCCCAAATACAAAACAAACAAACAAAAACCCAGCAACAGCAACAACAAAAACCACATACAAGTAAATTTGACTACCAGGAAATATCTAAAATATTTATGTAATGAAACTATATAACATGTCAAAGGGCAAAAAAAGACTTGAACAAATGGAAAGGCATACTGTGTTTGGGATTATAAAGCTCAATATTCTAAAAATCTCAATTCTTTCCTAATACAATATTTAAATACAATGTGATCTTAATAAAAATTTGTCAGGGTTTTGTCAAGAATTAAAGATAATTGATTATATATATATATATATTTTTTTCCACATATACAGTCATATATATATGTAAAATTTGGGAGAACAATAGCCAAGAAAAATCTGACAAAAATATCTATGGGTTTGGGGAAAGAGGAATAGGGGACAGTGGTCTAGTCTTATTGGATATTGACATATAGATAAAGCTTCTGTAAATAAACCATTATGGCACAAACAGACTGACCAGTGAAATACAACATCCAGAAATAGATCCAATGCTCTACTTGGAAATGTGCATGAAAAAGGCAGCATTTCAAAACAATGAAGAAAAGATGCACTTTCTAATGAACAGTATTGTGAGTAGATTAGCATAAGGAAGAAGAGAATGTTGGACCTACTCTTCATACCACACACAAAAGCAAATTCAAATGTGCTGGAATTAAATATTAAAGTCTAATGAAATCATGGAGTTTTAGAAATTGAGCTGGATAGGAAGGAGAATTCCTGCTTCATTTGGGAACAGGGCAAATTCTCCACACTGTCTCAATCCAAAAGGAAAGGGAAGAGGAAAGTGATACATTTAACAATATGTTATTTTCAAACAACAAACAGCAAAATAAACACCATAAGAAAAGTAAAAAGTCAAATCAAAAACTGAGTAATATATTTGCAACTTTAAATCACAAAGAATTCGTAGCTCAATATGTAAAATGCTTCTAAAAATTGAGAAGTCAAAGGTCCAAAATCCCCTATAGAAAAATGTTCTAGAGATAAGAGCAAACACTCTTGTCAAAAAGAAATACAATAGACACTTAGTCATGTGAAAAAATGTTTAACCTTCTTCACAAGATAAATTGCAGTTGAACCTACTCTGAGTTAAGGGACAGCATCATCTTTAGGTGGAGCTGTAATGAGACATTTTCATACTTTACTTTGTGGGAATGAAAAATAGTGCAAACTTTAGGCAAAGAACTGGTCAATAAATGTTTTAAAGCATTTACTCATTGACACAAAAGTCCTACATATAAGAACCTATTACAAATAGGCACTAACAAAATATGAGGACATTTTAAACACATTGGATGCACAAAACTATTCATTAAAATGGTTTGTTAAAGTATTTGCAGATGCAAAATACTGTAAATAACCTAGATCAACAAGGAAGAGACAAGCAAATTTTGACACATCTGCACAATGGAGTGTTGAAAAGGAATGTGAAGCATTTCTGTACACTACTATGGAATAAAGTCCTGTTCACAAAGAGAAGGGAAAAGGCTAAGTAGAAAAGGAAGTATATAATAATATAGTTGTGTCTGTGTGTGTGTGCATGTGTGTTATATTAGCTGTGTATCTAGTTTGGCAGCAAAACCCACACAGAAGGGAAATATCCCAAATAAATTTTAAAAGCTCTATTTGAATATTCATCTCTAATGGAATATAGTCCTAGGACCAAAGAACCACAAATGCAAATTATTTTCAGTAATCACATTGTTGGTAGTAGTCTTAATATTATTATTCCAATTGTACTATTTTTATTGTAGGATAAATCGAGCAAATAAGTAATTATATCCGTCCTACTCACAACTAGGAATTTTTGTGTGGAACAAAGCAATGCAGATGCAAGAAATGTTTAAATAAAACTCCCATGGTCCTGATTTTGAAGCAGAGGTAGTGTGAAATCATGGGGGGAAAAAATACTTATTCCTTAATTCTTTCCATAGAAGAGCAATGACCAATCAGAAGCAAGACACTCCTACCATCCAGACGGTGATCTTCAGATAGGACTGGCTAATGATAGAATAATTTGAGCAGCAATACAATAATATCTAAAATGAATTAAAACTTATCAAGTACGTTTAAATTCATGAGTTGGTAATGACACTTAAAAAATTCATCAGCTCCTTTTGGAAAACGTTAGAGATCTAACTCATTATTCTGAAAACTGGTTAACATGGAGAAAGAATTAAGCATTTCTTCTGCCTTAATTACATGAACTATACCTCTAGGTAAATAAATAGTTGATAAAGAATGTTTCTTTAGAGAAGTATTCAAGCTAGTAAATGAAGAAAGAATAATAGAATAGTGTATTCTGACGCTTTTAACGAATTAATGGATCTAGGCAATGATCATTAATAGCTGTTAACATCTCAAAAAGAGCGACAACCAGACATTATATGCCTCCTGATGGATGTACACAGTACCACTTATGAATATTCTTGCTGAAAAAAGTCAAACCTGTATCTGATCAAGCATCTACGTTGTACTACCGATTCATGGCAAAGAAAGGGACAAGAAAATAGCCTAAGCTATACCAAGAGGATACAAATAGCAAAATCCACAGATGAAAATACTACAGGACAAACCTTAACAAATAAACTGTAAGAAGAAAAGAGATAAAGGATAAGATAGAGATTAAGTAAAATGTACAAACTGATTACAATTTATGGACCTTATTTGGATTCTGTTTTAAATGGTATATGTAAAACTGTCATGAAATCTTTGTCTAGATACAAAGGTTATTATTACTTTTTTAATTTTTTTTCTGAGTTGTAGTTGGACACAATACCTTCATTTTATTTGTTTATTTTTATGTGGTGCTGAGGATCGAACCCAGGGTCTCGCAAGTGATAGGCAAGTGCTCTACCACTGAGCCATAACCCCCGCCCCAAGATATTATTAATTTTGGTGTGATATTATGGTTGTCAAAAGAAGAGTCTTATTTTTCTGAGATATATATGAAAATATTTATAGATAAAATAAAAGGACACCTGAATTTCCCTTAAAAAAAAAAAAACTACCAAGGGAATAGACCAAGTGGAGACCAACGAGATTAGTCATAAATGAATAATTGTGGCATCTAAGCAGGGGTTACATGAGAATTCATTGTATTATTTCCTTGGCTTGCTTATGTTTGAAATTCTTTGTAATAAATTTTAAAAGTTTAAAACTGCATGAGTTATTTTCATTTCCACCCATTCATTCAAAATGTCTTGAAAACTACTAAGGTCTTGAAAAGGAACAACAATCACCACAAAGTGTTTTGTTTTTTGTTTTGTTTTGTTTTGTTTTTTAGAGAGAGTGAGAGAGGAGAGAGAGAGAGAGAGAGAGAGAGAGAGAGAGAGAGAGAGAGAGAATTTTTAATATTTATTTTTTAGTTCTCGGCGGACACAACATCCCTGTTGGTATGTGGTGCTGAGGATCGAACCCGGGCCGCACGCATGCCAGGTGAGTGCGCTACCACTTGAGCCACATCCCCAGCCCCCCACAAAGTGTTTTGAACTTACATAAAGCTGAAGGGAAAATTGAATGTAATAAAAATGGAAAAAAAAATCAGGGCAGAATTCTTTTCAATAAAGATATTTTCATCTTCATCATCCAGGTCACAATAAAAACATTAAATATTATATTATCAGACTCAAGATAAACCCCTTTGAGATTATCATTTGTCATCTCCTAATTTAAAAACAAACAAAAACCCTCTTGGAGGAGACTGGGAGGAGAGCCTCACCCCATCTCTGAGTCTATTAACGAAGTGAGGGAGCTTATTTCCATTAGCCTCAGAACCCCTTTTGAGACCCTTACGGTGCCCTCTGGCCTCCCACAGACCTCCTCCCCCACCCCCATGGCAAACTTTCCAGGGATGTGTACCTTCAAAGGATTATTTGATGAGGGCACTCAGTGCACTATTTTAAATGCTATGATTAATATTCAATATATGAATTTTGAAATATACATGGATTTGTGATTTCTAGGCAGAATATCAATTACTATGGTTATTAAATTAAAATTCTTTCTGGAACATCGGATATAATTATACATACCCTAACCAACATTTCAATGAATTTTTGTTATGATTTATCTTTTGTAATATATTCTAAAAAATAAGTTACTTCTCTCCAAAGAATTCAAATTGAATTAATCATTTCTATCACCTCACTTCTTATGTGATTATTATTATTATTTTTAATTTAAACATGAGTCTAGGAAAACAAAGTATTATCTTGAAAAAGACTAGATTTAAAATTTACTTTTTAGTTAAGAAGAGGAAACAAGAGACCTAGGTCATGTTTCATAAGGAAACATAATCGAATCATGAAAGGTAGTTCTGGTCTGCTTCACCTGACTGAAAAGGGTCTGTGGAATGTAGGGTAACACACATGAAATGTGTGACGTGAAGAACTGAATAAGTTAACAGAAAGCATTATGGGTATTATACATGTATGAATGTATAGATAGACACATGTTTGTATGTATGCATATGGAAATATGTAAATAGGACATAGAAACAATTTGAAGTCATTGTTCTGATCATCTAGCACAGGCAGTTGGAGAGGCAGGTGGCATGTCATCCAAATTCATTGGACAGACCCCTGGCCCACGTGGAGCAGGAAGCACAGCACACTCTGGTAAAACACAAATGACAGCCTGGTGTGCAAAAAAGCAGAAGGAAAGGCTCTTAGCCTGGATGTGTCAGATTTGTGTATGAGAGTCTTAGAGTAAATTATAAAATATTCACTGGAGTTACTCCCAGACACTGGGATCTCAGAGACATATAAGAAAATATTCTAAATCATAGCATTGGCATAGGGTTACCAAGTTGCTCTTTTTCCCAAGTGAATGCATTTTAAATTACCATTTGCTATCTTTGTCATTTTATTCAAAATGATATTTTAGTGAAAAAAAATAAGGAAAGACAATTTCAAAAAGAAAAAGAAAACAGTCCTTCTTAAATCAGAGAGACAGTCTAATGACAGGTATCAGTCTGGATACCATTTTAGCAAAGTTGGTTTTTCTTTTATTAAACTCTCTTAAAATTCAAATGTTATAAATAACCTATGTGCACAATACCGAAAACTTGAAAAAAAGCACAGAACATCACGAAGAAGAAATAGCTTGAGTCTCTCATCCAAAGATATCCACAACTCATTATGCATGTACCGGGCATTTTTAAAAGGTAATTGATCATTTTTATTAACCAAAAAACTATTATTCTGTACTTACTATTCTTGTCTTTTCTGACTATTTGTCAAGAATATATCCTTCCACAATATGATTAATAGTTACATAATATTATATTTGTATAAGCATAGAAAAATTTTCTTAACCTATTCCCTAATTGTTGACTATTTATTTTTGCTTTGATTTTTCCCATTTTTTTCCTAATATAAGCAACAGTTGAATTTCATGGGCTCTCTTGAGCCCATGAGTACAGATGTGGTCTACTTAACAGCAGTAATGTACTTTCCACCTTCTCTTGTCCCCACCCCTATTGATGGAAAATCTCAGCCTCTTGCCATTCATAAGAATCCCCAGGGTTGGATGTTTTCCATGAGTTCATTAACAAGTTTGCTCTTATCAGAGGTGATGGCTCTTGCCAATATCTCCCAGAGGGCATAATGGCATCCTCTAGAGACCACTGTTATCCCCAGTAAGCTATAAGTGGTCCATATCCTGTTTCATATTTGAGGGAAGCCTAACTCTATCTTATCTTTTGTGTTATTTTGTCTTAGAAGAAGTCAGGTATACATTGTTTAGGCTCTGAGACCCCCTTGAGAATATCTCCTTTAGCTTCTGTCTGCAAGCCCAAGATTGAGGATGTCAAGTGTGGTCTTGGGGGATCTACTCCCTCAGGCTCACTCAGAGATAAGTGGCACCTTATAGGCACAGGCAGGGATTCTGTTGTGAGAAACTTAAAACACATTTCTCTTTCCCTGGAATAAGTTCTTGGAAGTGACTTGTGCATTTTTAAGGGTTTTGATATTATAGGTTGAATAATGAAATCCCTCCCCCACCCATACACCCATTAAAATACCAAAGCTCTAACTTCCAGTATCTCTGCATATGATTGCATTTAAAGATAGGCTTGTTGGGGCTGGGGTTGTGGCTCAGCAGTAGAGTACTCACCTAGCACTTGCGAGGCCTTGGGTTTGATCCTCAGCACCACATAAAATAAATAAATAAAATAAAGTATTGTTTCCAACTACAACAAAAAAATTTTTTTAAAAAGAAGATAGGCTTGTTGTTATTTACAGAGTTATTAAATAAAAATAACATTAAGAATGACCCTAAGAGAGACACCAGGGATGTAGGCACATAGAGGAAAGACCACATGGGGCCACAGTAAGCGGTGGCCATCTATTAGCCAAGGACAGAATTCTGAGGACAAACTAAACCTGCTTGCACTGTGATCTTGGACTTCCAGTCTCCAAAACAATGAGAAAATAAATTTCTGTTGTTTAAGCCATCCAGTCTGTTGTACTTTGTCAAGGCAGCCCTGGAAAAGCCTACAAACGTCTACTCCAGAATTGGGCAAATCCCCTTTCACTCCTCCTATTATTGCAGAATGACAAATTTAGAAGGATTTGGAGATCTGTGAGTACTGACCACAAGCAGCAGTCACTGGAATCCCTCACTGAGCTTTTGAACATGAAAGTGCTGAAACTCTGCCTGGACTGACCTATGAATCTGTCTTCACAGATGGGGCCCAGATTTTTATATTTACCAAACCCTTCCCCAGGATTTATAGAACCTCCAATTAAAAAGACCACTGACATTTAAAAAGAGAAGTTTGAAGGGAAAAAAAAAAGGCATCATCCCAAATTAGTGATAGAGCAGTCAGTAAAATGTATCTCTTTTTTTTTTGCTGAAAGCTGGGCACCTCCCCTCGAGTACCATAAGAAGCAATCACCTATCCCCAGTCTGCATTAGGAAGGTCTTCTTGTTAATCCATCATTAAGACTTTTCTTACCCTGAACCGATGATTACAATAGGAAGATGTTGATAACGATAATAATAGGAGCTGTCCGGTATTGAGCATCTTCATGCTAAGGGTTGAAAAAGGATTAGCATGAATTAGCTGATTTAATCTTTTCAACACCCCTGAGAGATTTATTATTCCCATATTTCAGATGAGTGCACATAGGCTGAGAATTAGGTCTGCAACCTAATATCAGAAGCAAAGTCTGCATCTTGACTGGGAACCCCAAACTTTGACCATTTGAAGTAAATAGTGATTCTTTTCAAAGGACTCCAAAAGAAAGTCTCAGTCTTCTCATGGGTTCTCAAGAGATAAGGGTTGTCGAAATATGGGGGTTTTCCACCTGGAATGAGGCTGACTATGGGAGCTGAGGTCAATTTAGACCCTCCCCCCCACCCCACCCCCACTGAGAGGCAGCTCAGACTACAGGGAGCCCTCCTGGCCCTCAAAGTGCTCAACGGCACATGGGAGAGGACAGTCCTTGCAAGCTCCAGTGTGTGGTCCATCAGGGTCTGCACTGGCCCTGAGAGTTTGGAAGTGATATTTGAAAGTTTGTCACCACCAGTATAATGTGGGTGAAAAATCTGGGGAATAGGAAAAAGGAAAGAGATGGTAGACAACTGACTTTCAATTTTTGTTCTATTCTCTTTTAGCTGCATAGCTTTGAATATGTTCCTTTACTCCTCTGAGCCCTGGATTCCTCCTTTGTAAAATGAGGAGAACACCAGTCGTACAGGTGGCTGGAAAAATTAGACGTAAAATATGTGAAGAGATCAACCCTCAGTAGTCAATCAAGAGGGAGTAGGTGATTATTCCCTGAGATAGAGCTGGCCAAAGCAATGCAGACTCTCATTTTGAGAAAATCATGGGACAGATGGATTGTTGGCACTGAGCTTTCCTATAGAGAAAAAAAAGCAAGAGGATATCATCAAGGTATAGGTAAAACTACACAGTAACAAGAATGGCTTGTTGCTGTCACTGAATGCTTGGACTGAGTAGTCTACAGGGAAGTATCTGGATGCATAAAAGGTCAGGATTGGGAGCACAGGACAGGAAATGTAGAACAAAAGAACAAGAATGTTACCCGTAAAATCTGTATTAGCCCACCATTCCCACTGGACATAGTGAGCTACAGGAGCCCACTGATTAGACAACTCTGGCCTTGGGACCCAGAGGACTTCCTCTAGAAGCAGATGGGAGCCAAGAGTGAATCCTTATTTAACCTGAGCCCAGATTTCCTTCCCTATAACTGTCCTCCCCTTTACTTCTAGGCTTTAGCTTCTCAGTCAATCTTTTATAGCCCCATGTCTCTAGGCCTTGTTCTACTTTATGACTACCTCTTTAAAATCTGTATCCTGTAAAGTTTCACTTAAGGCTTTCAACAAAACACACCTTCTTCCTTCTTAGTTAAGAATATTCATGGTTGTATTGCCAGAATTTTACTTTTGAAAATTGCTCACGGGTAGGAGAGTACCTAAGACATGACTCAAGAAAGGATTGCTGAGAGTGATATGAGCCAAATTATACTGTTAAAATATGTGCATGTATGACTATGTAACGAAAAATCCCATCATTCTGTACAACTGTAAGGCACCAATAAACATGTGGAAAGAAAGAAAGAAAGAAAGTCTGAAAAGAACAAATGTGCTTCTGGAGACTGGGCATCCCTCTGTCTTGGATGGGAGAGAAGTCATATCTATGTCTTTAAAAAATATTTAGAAATCTAGGACCCTGGATTTGAGATTTTATTTGACATGCAATGACTAATAGAATACACTCTACCCAAGGTTCCTATCACATCAGTTCTATTGATGCTTTTCCTCTTGCTTCCTTCATCTTCTCATTTAAAATAAGAAAATGACTGGCCTGGAGAAAGTTGGGAGTTCATTCTACTTATTATATTTAAAGAAGAAATTGTTTCACAGATTTTTAAAAAGCTATATTAGAGAAAGCAGTATTATTATTATTGGGATTAAATGGACTGTGTTGTCTGTCGCTGGCACAGAGTTCAGAGAAATACCCAGTTTGGAAATAAAGTGGAACCAGTCACAGAAAAGGTCCCTGGAGAATTGTACGTCATCCATAACATTGTTTAAGCAGGATCCCAACTTTCTCATAATATCTCTCCAATGAATTTCTTGTCATCATTGGCAGTCCTTTATGCACTCTATGTTCCTGTATGTCACACACTAGAGTGAAACAAAGACCAGCTAAATGCCATAAACCACCCAGTAGCCTTTTTGTTCCTCCAAGGAGACCAACAAATCTATTCTTATTGGTATTCCTGTTAAACCCTTATGAATACGGGTTGGTCCTCCAGGGCCATTTAAGAGACTTTTATATGGTTTTTGAAATGCTCTCCAGCCATATTGCTTTTATCTTTTTTTCCCCTTTATTGATTTTTCTCCTTAAGACTTTAATTCACTCTTCTGCAGTTGCTACAGTCAAGAGAGAAATTCTGCAGATCACATAGAGATAACATTCTAACCCAGCCTGGGTCACACCATCTCACATAAGAATACCAGCTTCCTGCAGATAACCGGTCCTTTCCAGCTTTTCAAGCCCTTTCGGTCTCTCTTTTCATTTTCTTTTCTCTCCCTTAGTATTTGAGACTTAATCTTTCTTCAGTCTTATTCTTCACGCTGAGCTCATCTGAAATGTACCAATAATTGCTACCAGCTAAATCTGGTTTCATCATTCTGAAAATTCCTCATTGAAACCAGCACTGTGGAATAGGAAGCTGATCATGTGTGCAGGCTAAAGTACATTTGGGATGTAGCTTTTCCAATGCAATGTGATGTCTGGACAAATAATTCTTGGGTGGGTTTGGTTATATTTCTAAGAGGTATGAGCATAGAGTACTAGGCTAAATTTAGTTTTATTAAAGTATCATTTAAATGGAAGCATTTTTTAAAGTCATATGGAAATTAAAACTTTGTAGAGTTGATTATTCTCCCGAATGGCATTTTTAATTTGGATTGCTAGATAGAGTCCTGGGTGCAAATGGAGAATAACTGAATCTATTTTATCTTTCAGATATATACCTATTCAATTCAACAAATATTGCCTGAGTTTTTACCAAGTGCTAGGCACTGTGTGAGGTGTTGAATGCAGTTAAAAGAGCCCAAAATCACAGTAAATATGTGTGTGCTACAAATATGCAAAGGAAATAAACATTTGAAATATATACTATGATTGACTATCCAGGGAATTAGGAAAGGCTTCCTGAGGGAGTTGACATTTGACATTTTAGATTAAAATATCTTCAAGGGAGATTATCAGGGTTTTTTTTTTTTTTTTTTTTTTTTTTTTTTGTTGTTGTTGTTGTTGTTGTTGTTGTTGTTGTTTCCTTTCCCAATTCTGCTTTTATTCCTTAAGGCCAAGACAACCATCAATATCAATGTCCCTTTAAATCACTTATAGTCCTATCATTTACAAGACACCAGAAATATTTCACAACTTCTTCAGTTGTTCTCCCAATACCACTGAATATGAGAGATAAGAGAGGCCTAAGGCATGTCCTTAAAGAACATAAAGTTGATTTTAGGTCTTCCTTTCCTTCATCTCAGTATCCTATTTCTTCCCTTCACCCATAGGTATCAACTCTGTGTCTTAATCCAGCTGTGCCCAGTGAAAACGTTAATTGGCAAGTAAAGCATTAACTTCTATCCTTCATTGTGTTTGCAATTTAACTGGGCAATTAGAAGACCTATTTATCTGGGAAGTGCAAAGCAGTAAAGCTATAATGGTGGAATGATTGGCAGTGGATTTGACATCTGAAGAGTAGAGACCCATCTGGGTCACTTCCAAAGACTGAATAATGTAGAAAGTCATGGCCCACAATATACTCATAAAAGTGATTTTGGGGATAAATACCTTTCTTCCAGTTTAAAGGGAACAGTGATTTTTCTCAAGGTCACAGAACAACAGAAAAATGCAATTGGCAGGAATTTGTCTCAGTTTCTCTGTTCTCTGTTAGACTATCCTACATTATCTTTTACTTTTTGTTATGAATTCCGTTTTAAATTAAGAGTTCAAGTAATAATACATACATACTTCATAGTGATTTATAATCTCATGTGATCTCATTTAATCCCCAAAACAATGAAGTGAGGAAACTGAGGCACTGAGTTGTCAAGAGACTTGCCCAAGCTCTGGTGCAGAGCTGATACTCCTGACAGCTGGGGACCCAGGGTCCTCTGTGCCACTGTTACTTCTCCTCTGCCAGGCAAGGGTGGCTGCTCTCATCTGTTTGGGCTCAGCAGATTCCTACGTCTGTCCACTGTGTGTTGAAGAAGCTATTCACCCAGAGAGAGGGAGCTCTTCTGTGGTATCAAGGATAGAGAAAGAGCTGTGTTCTAAGGCCAGAACTTTCCCCAAATCCTCTCTAGGCCCATTCAGAGAAGAACATTGCATTTTCTGAAGGCTGGTCATTTTCACATTTATTTGTGTATTTGTTTGTAGAGCGAGTACAGAACACACTGCATATTTATGACCCCCAAACAGGAAGTGTGCAATGCCCACTCCAACCAATGAGTTCCAAGGCACGAAGGCCCCAGACCTCTGCACCCCGCGAATGCTCGCCCTGCCCTCCCTTCCTGAGTGGGATTAGAGGACTTCCTGTGGATCCTGAGGCGGAGTCAGCAGATGTCATAAGGGTTGGCAACCAGCTCCACTCCATAGATGGCATTCATTTAGGAAGCATGACCGGTGGCCTCCTGCGATTGGCGCAAAACGGGGAGGGGGAGCCGAAGAGAGGAGGAGGAGAGGCGCCCTCGGCAGGGTTCCAAGTTCCGTGGCGCTGGCCCCCACGGAACTTTGGAAACAAGAATCGGGCTTGGGCTGCGCAGGTTCCAAGTCACAGGGCTTCCATGGCTGGCAAGCGTCGAGCCGGAAATTCAGTTGAATAGAGCCCTAAATGTTTTTTTGTTTGACATTCATGCTTAACAGAAAATGATGAATCCATTAGCAACTCCTTCCGTTGCCAAAAGAAACAGACTTGCACTTGTAGATTGCTTTCATTCTGCGCTATCAAGCCACTGCATGTGCTGCTTCCACAAAGCTGACAGTCATCGATCATTTTTAAATGGGTTTAGAGGTACAGTCGTCTTTGTCTGAAGTGTGTGGATGTGTCAGCGTGAATGCGACTCATTAAAACAGACTGACCCAAACAGTTTAAATGGGATTCACAGTAGGGGGAAAATGTTTTATTTGAGGTTTGTTTGGAATTATTTTGAAGTTTGTCACTAATTTTGAAAAACAATGGGCTCATTTTCCTAACTTCTTTTTCTTCCCTGAGATGTGTTCAAGAGAACAAATAGCTATATTATACACTGTCTCAAAAAAAACATGCTCTTTTGGAAATGAAAAAAAAAAAAACAAGATTCTATGATTATGAAATTCAAGAGTTCCCTTGTGCTCTAGAACCTTGTGCAGACTTGAATGACTTCATGAAACTTCCCCAAGTTTCTCTCTCTGTCTCTCTCTCTGTGTCCTCAGCCCCTCAACCCAATTCATAAAGGACATCTTTGAACGTCATCTTGAGACCCGTTTTTCATCATCTCAGTTAGCTTCTCAAGGAATGCTTTTTGAAGTCCATGATTTAACATATGGATTAAATCCTCCATAAAATGGGTTTAAATATTAAGAGGAAAGCACCTGGCTAGATGCATCTGGATTCCACAGGACATTGTTTTATTTTAAATGCTTCAAGATGTTCAATAAAACTGAATATGGCCAAACTCACCCCCAATGTGGATCTGTGGGCCTTCAAACTTGTTTCCCTGTGGGACTCTCTTCCTTCTCCCTCCCTCTCCACATTGGTATTAAGTTCTTAAAACTATAATAGAAATGCAAATAGTAAAAGTTAGGATACAAGGCCTGTCAGTGAAGGACAAAAGTAATTTCTCAAGTGTTTCAATGCAATTAGTGCATTTGGTCTTCCAAGTTTTTTATGTGGGTACTGAGAGATATATTCAAAATAGTTAACACCTGTAAGTCATGGACACAACAAATAGAACAGACCCCAGGGTCTGGAAAGCCCTTTACCAGGGCAAAGATTAACCCTTTCATTGCTGGATGCAAGAGATTTAAGGGATCATATGTTAGCATCACATGTTAGCTGGGACTTCATGTGTGTGCGTGTGTGTGTGTGTGTGTGTGTGTGTGTAGGAAGAAGCTAGTGGGGACTGAGGGTAGTGGCTATTTTTCAATGAACAAAGAAGTATTTCAATATTTTAATATACAGTTGTACATTGGCTGAATTCAGCACTGTTTTTATTATCATTTTTCCTTAATCACATAGATTCCAAAAACTTGGGAAGACAAAAGGAGGAATGCCCCTTTATAGTTTTGGCATTGCTTTACAGTCTAACTACTTCTTTCTGTGCAACCAGGTATCTGTTCAGGCACCAAGCACTGTTGAGGCCATTCCTGCAGCAATGAGTGGTTATTAAATGTGCAGTTGAAGATTAAAACAAATGAAAAGGATAAAATTTAATTAATTATGGTATTATAAAAAATTGTTTTTATAATAAGAGTAGTTTCTTAGTCATTGCTCCATTCTGCCCAAAAGACTTCTAAAATTTAGCACTGCAAGGTACGTTTTTATAGAATAAAACATGTAGAATATGTATTTAACTTATGTCACATCATTTCTTTAAGGAGCTAAAATGAGTTGTCATAATGATTTGACTGAATTAATGAGTTTACTCATTTCCTGCTACCATCAGTTCCCACAGAAAAGTAATTCAAGGCAAATATTAGGATACCTGTTTGCTCTTGAAATTAAGGCAATTTTAAGACCCTAAGGCTCTAACCAACCAAAGATCAAATCAAATCAAGCCTCTCAAGTCCAAGACTCCTTTGATCAAGTTGCCAACTGGTCTGACCACAAGTAACATGCATATAGGAAGAGGAAGGGGGAATGTGAAAATTCTGAGACCTCATTTTTTCCCAAAGTATAATTGGGCATCCCTTGTGTGATTTAGGACACTTTGGAGCTCAAAATAAATACACTTCAAATATAAGTGGGAGGGGAGAAATGTACTGCTTTTATAGGAAAGAGCACTGACCAAACAACAGTTTCTACCTGAATGCACACAAATATATTTCAAAAACACTTGATAGAAAAAGAAAGCATAGAAATATCACAAGACAGGGATGGAAAGTTTTATTCCTTCTAAAGTTGGTTGAACCAAAGTACAGCTGTTCACTTCCAAGTTTCTCAGGCAACACACACTATGGCAGGAGATGGCATTTCTGATCAAAACTTCTGCATTCAAGTCTAAACTGTTTTATGTCAACTCTCAATTTATACGCTACTTACAATTATATCCTAATGTTTAAGTAAACACATATATATTTTATAAAGATTTCTGTGCAGTCACCAAAACTCCAACTTCATGCATTTGTTTTATGTATTAATAGAAGATGAAATGAAGGCTTTGGAGTTAGACTGTGTGGGTTTGTAGCCCAGAATCACCACTATATGATCTCATGGCTCTACAACCTTGAGCAAATTACCATCTCTGGCCCTGCCTGTAAAATGGATGATGTTATAACATCTCTCGGGGAGGTGGTGGGGACTGAGATAGGAGTGTCAAGTTCTATCAGAATGACTGATGGAGAGTAGATACAAGAGTGCCTCCCTCTTGCTGACAAATCCTCCTCCTTCTGGAGAACATGTCCCTGTAGTAATCAAAGGCATTAATGATGGAATGATAGGTCTCTCTGCTGCAAGATTGGACTCTCCTCAAAAACAGTAAAAGACAGCTTTTGGGGTCCCATGGTACCTCCTCCTTTTCTTAACCACTCAAAGCTTGTCTCCATACTTGGCTGTGCCAGTTCTCACTTTCATGTTTTCTGATGGCCCCAGAACTTGGGCCAACAATCCTGGCACACTGCTGCCACCTTGTTGATCACTTGGGTTGTCCTTCAGGTAGTAGAGATATACCCAGGCCTTCTGCAGAAGCAGATACAAGCTACCAAAATTTCCCCTTTATTCATATCCTAAGAATACACAACACATTTGCTCAAGTTTGCGGTGAACCTCTTCAAAGAAAGACAAGGAAAGGAAATGCCCAATAAGGAAAATCTCATAAACTATCAAATTTCATTCATTAAGAATCGAATCTACTCTTGACTGAATTGCTAATGGAACTAAAGTCTTTCTTGGGTTATATCATACTTTTTTCTTTACTAAGCTCTTCTTATCTCTGACCTTATTAATTTATCAACAAATATTTATTGAGTGCTTCCTATGTGCTTGCTGCATAGTAATTTAGATACAATTTCTGAATTCTAAATTATTTACATGTAGTCTTCCTGACTCAGATCTAGTGGAACTCAAAATTCAGTGTGCACCAGAATCATCTGGAGAAACAGTGAACACCAGGACAACAGGACTACTCCCCAGAGTTCTTAGAATTTGCATTCAACCTGTGGGTACTGGTCTAGGAAACACCATTTGAGACCCCTGTGCTAGGCTACCCTTCTAAACTATGTCTCATCCCCACCACACATATTAACTTCCTAAAATACCACCACTCACTCTATAGTAACCAAACTGTATTTGGTCCCCCACTCCACAAAATGAAGCCTTATCAAGAGCTTCAAGTACAGGGCCCTGGGTTCAATCCCCTGCACCAAAAAAAAAAAAAAAAAAAAAAGAGCTTCAGGACCTGACAACTTTAAGTTACTTTCCAGCTTCTCTTTTAGTGACAACTAGGCATGAGAAAGTACTCTCCACTGTTCCCTTAGTCAAGTTGAACTCTATGCCTACAAACACTGTATTGGTCCTCTTGAACCATTAGCTTCTTTGAAAGCCAAGTCTTTTGATTTATTTAAAAAAAAAAAAAGGAAGATGAAGAAGAAAAAGAAAGGTAGTCTGTTGCCTTTTATAAATATATTAAGGGGCTCATTGGGCCCACGGGCCTTTAGGAGTGGAGGCTCTGGAGTAGGCCCTGCCCAAATGCCAAAAACGGTTTAAAACGACAGGTTTGGCACTGGACATGGTGGCACATGCCAATAATCCCAACTACCTGGGAGGCTGAAGCAGGAAGCTCGAAAGTTCAGAGCCAGGCTGGGCAACTTATCAAGAACCTGTCTCAAAATAAAAAAATAAAATAAAAAGGGAGAAGGATACAGCTCGTTGGTGGTAGAGCAATCCTGGTTCAATTTCCCCAGTACTAAAAAACAAACAAATGTATCTAGGCTTGGACTGAAGAGGTATTTGATAAAACCAATCACTTTAAAGTGCTCCTTGATAGACTGTTTTCATTCTAGCTTTGTGTCTAAAGACAGTATCTGGAAAAGAGACATCATTATGTAAACATCAATATCACACACAACGGCATCAAAGAGAACAAGATCTGCTAGCTTTCATTTTCATTCAGTGAGATTAACCTACAGTAGCTTGTTGTGGTTATGTTTGAATTCATCAAAGTTTCAGCATTTGGTAATTCGTGTGGAGCAACATTAAAAAAATATTATGTTCCTTCTTTCTAGGGCATGACCTTTCTGTGTGGATCTACTTATGAGCAATGTCTGTATTAGAAATTTGCACTAACATTTCTAAATAGCTTGAATGAGTACTCAGGTATCATAAACAGATAATGCTACTGGATGGGTAAAATCATCTGATTTGGGGAATTGAACGTAGAAAAGGACATGGAGAGAGCATGGGAGAAAGAGATTATAGACAAGTAAGTCTATGAATAATCAATAGCATTTTCTTCTTTTCTTTGAAAACTGTTCTGTTCATAGCTATTTTTTTTTAAACATCTTGCCTGTGAGCATGCTTCTAATTAACACCATAAGAGATGGAAAACAACATATTAGTAGTGAAGACAAACTTAAAAATACCTTGGAAAAAAAGAAAAAAAAGTGTGTTTATGTGTGTGTGTGTGTGTGTGTGTGTGAGAGAGAGAGAGAGAGAGAGAGAGAGAGAGAGAGAGGAGAAGGAATCAGGAGAGAGGCAAACCTAAATTTTGACTGTTCATGATGTGGTACCTGTTTAGTATTTGGTTTTTGGTTTGGGCTTTTATCAATTATTTATTTGCTTCTTTAAAAACTTTTCTTTATTTCACATTAACATAGGGAGCCCAAGAGTGTGTGACTACCTGTGTAACTAAAGAATCATATGATGTGCTAGTGATTTTCCAATTCCAGCAACTGGGTGAGCCAGCAAACTGGATCCCCTCGGCCTGCCCACCACTGCTGAGCTCTTGTCAGGTTCTTCAAGGGAAAAGGGGGTGTAAAGGGATTTGTGATCACTATAATCAAACAGCACACTTGTAGTATTAGTGAGTGAATCCCACTGAGTGACATTTGATGACCACTATGTCTTCAAACCATCGGAAAGAGCTTGAAAAAAGAAGTCTGGAATTAGGCTTTTTTGTGATTATCCACGTTAAACATGCACAGATGATATGGCAGAGTAACCAAAGATCTTTTATGGGCACCCTAGTGTGTGCAAAGAACTCTGGGTGTGAAGTCAGGCACCTTTGGCTGTGGATCCCAGCCTCAGAGCTATGGCCACAGTTTTGTTTTCCACTTCTGCTAATTATAAAATGAAAATGGGGCTGTGTTCTGATTAAGCGTGCTAACAAATATAAAGTACCTGGAATAGACCCCAGCAGGCAGTTGGAATACAATAATTAACAAGCAGTAGTGAAAGAGCAAGAAATGACTTGAACTTCAAAACTGTCTTTGGAGGTCAGGTCAAAGGTAGGCTAAAATTGGGGTAAACTTCCAATGAAACAGAACTTTTTTTGAAATATAGGCTTCATGAATAAAGGGATAAAAAGAGTGAGACAAAAAAAAATTCTTCTTTAAAGATTATCAGATTGACAGAATGAAAGATTTCTCAATAGCTGCCCTGACAGACATCCTCATAAATACTTTTAAACACCTATTAGGGCTAAGGCACTGTTCTGAGAGCAGAGAAGGATAAATAAGGATAATCTGAACCTTCTACAGATGGTGACTTTCCCTTCTCAAATGTAGCTTCAGGTAGCATGAGTTAAAAATCTTTGATGCCCAGGCTGCACCCCATACCAATCAAATCAGAATTCCTGCGGGTGGGATTCAGACTTCAGGATTTTCTGTACCTCCCTGGTAATTCTAGTGTGCAAGATTAAGAAGCAATGAACGGTCTAGGAGATGCAGGGGAGACCAGATGAGTGAAGGAAATAACACCTGTGTGTTGGTGATAAAGGAGTGTTGGTGAAAAGTAACACTAGTGAGAAATGGAAAGAACCAAGTAGTGAGGGCACGTGGCCAGAGGTTTCAGGGAGGCACCAGAGTGCTGCAGTTACACAGATGGAACAGGGATAAGCATGAGGTCCACGGCAGGTTCACTTGCTTTTTGTAAGTCTTTTGGGTATAGACCAAGGAGTGGGATAAATGGGTCAAATAAATGGTGGTTCCATTCCCAGTTTTCCAAGGAATCTCCATACTGCTTTCCAGATTGGCAACGTGTCCTGTGAAAAAAGACAGGAGGTTCACATAATTCTTGTATGCCTAAAGAAAAATGATGGAGTCCACTTTTTTTCATCAACTTGTATTTCCACACAACAACCCTGTCCCCATTTGGATTGACAAACCTGATAAGCCAAGATTTCTAGATTTTTTTTAATCCTACATTCATAACACATAAGAAATTATTTCAACAAGTCTTACTTTTATTTTATATCTCCACAAAGCATTTGAGATAACTTAGAATTTATTTATTTACTTTTATTCTAACTTGTTATATATGACAGAGGAATGCATTACAATTCATTTTACACATATAGAGCACATTTTTTTTCATATCTCTGGTTGAACACAAAGTAGATTCACACCATTTGTGTCATCATACATGTACTTAGGTAATGATTTTCATCTCATTCCACCATCTTTTCTTCCCCCTTCCCCCTCCCTTTCCCCTCCCATCCCTTTGCCCTATCTAAAGTTCTTCTCTTCCTCCTATGCTTCCCCTTCCAACCCCACTGTGAATCAGCCTCCTTATGTCAGAGAAAACATTCAGCATTTGGTTTTTGGGGATTGGCTAACTTCTCCAACTCTGTCCATTTACCTGCAAATGCCATGATTTTATTCTCTTTTATTGCTGAGTAATATTCTGTTGTGTATATATACCACATTTTCTTTATCCATTCATCTAGGTTGTTAAACATCCACAGTCTAGCTATTGTGAATTGTGTTGCTATAAACATTGATGTGGCTGTGTCCCTATAGTATGTTGTTTGTAAGTCCTTTGGGTATAGAGTAGGAGTGGGATAGATGGGTCAAATGGTGGTTCCATTCCCAGTTTTCCAAGGAATCTCCATTCTGCTTTCCAGATTGACTGCACTAATTTGTAGTCCCACCAGCAATGTATGAGTGTGGCTTTTCCCCCCCACATCCTCATCAACACTTACTATTGTTTGTATTCTTAATAGCTGCCATTCCGACTGGATTGAGATGGAATCTTAGAGTAGTTTTGATTTGCATTACTCTAATTGCTAGAGATGTTGAACTTTTTTATATATATATTTGTTGATTGATTCTATATCCTCTTGTGAGAAGCGTCTGTTCAGGTCCTTGGCCCATTTGTTGACGGGGTTATTTGTTTTTTTGGTGTTTAGCTTTTTGAATTCTTTATATACCCTAGAGATTAGTGCTCTATCTGATGTATGAGGGGTAAAAATTTGCTCCTAAGATGTAGGCTCTCTATTCACCTCACTGATTGTTTCTTTTGCTGAGAAGAAGCTTTTTTAGTTTGAATCCATCCTACTTATTGATTCTTGATTTTAACTCTTATGCTATAGGAGTCTTAATAAGGAAGTTGAGGCCTAATCCCACACAATGGAGATTAGGGCCTACTTTTTTAAAACACATAAGAAATTATTTCAACAACTCTTATTTTTTATTTTATATCTCCACATAGCATTTGAGGTAACGTGGAATTTTATGGCACTGATAAAGTAGTGATTAGTTTGAAGCAGAAAGAAATCATCTACGGAAAAAAAAGAGATTATTGTATCTGCAAGTTATTCTGATACTGAATATTAAATACAACCCTGAGACTCCTGGCCGTCAATGCAACAAGGGAAACATGAACTTGGTGTTTGATAAAGGTAAGTATGTAGTTTATTTGAAAAGGCATTTTTTTTAAGAGAGAGAGAGAGAGAGAATTTTTTTTTTTTTTTTTTTTTTTTTACAAGCACACAAGAGTCTTTATTGCAAGCTCCAGCCTGGACTCACAACTGTTCCCAATGCAGCAATCCCAGGGAGTGAGTCCCAGTCCTTTGTTCAGTGAGATTTTATAGTTTTTTTGAGGATACTCTATGTGTCACAACATCACACAGCAAATCATTTCACACTGTGGGAGAGAAATTTTTAATATTTATTTTTTAATTTTTGGTGGACACATCTTTATTTTACTTTTTTTTAATATGTGGTGCTGAGAATCGAACCCAGTGCCCCGCGCATGCCAGGCGAGCGCGCTACTGCTTGAGCCACTTCCCCAGCCCAGCAAATATTATCTTATTGCTATAGGCTGCATTCCAGATGGATAGCACATTGCATAACTTAATAAACCTTAAAGTAGCTTTAACCCACTTGTTTATCCATAACTTTGTCCTTGAAAACTTGGAGAACTTTGCTGACTTCAGCTTACTCTAAAGGTCTTTCTACCCATTTTTAATTCACCTTTGATTGCTAACATAATCAGACCAAGGTGATGCGCCCATTCTCCTTCGAGAAATGCATTCGGGCTCCAATTGCTGCACATGGGAGAAAAAATACCAGCACTGATCTTTCCGCTTTCAAGCTTTGTTGATGTATTAATGTATACAATCTGTAAACCTTGTATTCTAATTCCTCTTTGGTGCCAAGCATAAAGCTTAAAGAATCATTTACCTACCTATATTGTTCCAAACACATAGCATTCTTAAAAGAAAACATGGGTAGTAAAACCCTCTTGAAATTGAAAGCATTTGGAGGAGTTATATTCTTAAGGCATTAAGTCACTCTATTAAGGCATATAAGCAAATTCTTCTAAGCTTTCACACGCCCAATTTGGCAAGGAATCATCCATATGAATAGCCCTTTGTTTTCACTCACAAGATGTGTACAGGTTTTTACAGAACTCAAATTGATTCTAGCAATTATTTAAAATTCCTCAGAAATACCTTAAATCTCATATCTTCATTTCTGAGTAGGGGCCATGCCAAAATGCCAACAGCTAAGCAATTTAGATTAAAGGCAACATCCTTTTTGACAGCCTCTCACACAGATACAGGCAAATTCATAGAAGTCATCCACCACATCACTTCAGGTACTGATGGAGGGATCCTGTGGTTGATTCACAGGAGATGTGACCCTGGGCCATTGCTTGTGAGTGATTTAAAGTCACTCCTACTCAAAACCATGCTACTCTCCACAGGTCATGTTTTAGATGGAGCGTCTCATTACCTTGCAAGATCACATATCAAGTTTTTGTCACTTTTAATTACAGCTGTAGCAGCAAATTATCTTATACCAATCTACATGTCTACATTTTTAAAGCATTGCCCTTTATTTGAGAGATGCTGCTCACAAACATACTGAGTTGTTTTCTAAGAATATAGCTTATGGGGCACCATGTTTTCTTGTTCTCTTTCTCCAGCCAAGAGGTTATGCTGTGTGGTATATGGATGGGTTCAAGATTTAGTCAGTGAAGGGAAATACTGTCTTATGTGCTGACACTTCTATAGAAAAGTGGACATGAACTAATTGACCCTGAATGTTTCTGCCAAAGACCTTGGACATGGCCTTAGAACTCTTTTCAAGAAAACTAAAGGCACTACATAGACATTATTCATGTGTCAAAGGAGCACACTGAAACCTATTTGCCATCCTTACCTTGGTCCTCTTTTTGGAATAGGCTTGAAGGGAACCTAATCTGACGCAGCAGTGCTGACACCTTCTCTCCAACATCTCCAGCCACTGACCCTTCAGCTTCTTCTTGGAAGCTTTCAGCAATAGGCTGAATGAGCCAGGCACATGGGAAAAGGTCTGCAAACCCATGTGCAAAAAAACTGATTAACTGATTTCTCTATAAGGGCAAAGGAGAATTCACAAATCATCCTCTAGGCAGCCTTCAATCACCAGGGCTTGCTATTCACTCTGATCTCTGCTCTTTGAAAATAAAGGGACTAGAGGAAGGAATTGCTTTTGTGCTTTACTTCCTGAGAACACTTCATACCTAGAAGCCATCTCTGAGCTCACTGGCATACCTGCATTCTAAGAGCTCTCCAAAAATAGGGCTGTCTAAAAATTCTCATAATAAATAAAGAAGTGATCTAGGAAGTGGCCAGGGATGGAACTCTGGGGAAGGGGCAAAAGTTCGATCCCTCAGGACCCACCTCTCACCATGGTTGTCCTTATCCATTCAGTCCCCTTACCTAATTTCTAGGCTACCAAAACCTCCCCTCCCTTTCCTCTTTATTCAAGTTAATTAAAGAAATTTATATTAAGGTATAACTGATCAGCTCTTTCAGAAAATATTTGAATCCCAAAGAAAAATTTGTTAATGCAAACGAATCTAATGTTTGAAATTATTTATTATATACATTGTATCACCTCTGATTTCCCTTCGCAAAATCAATTAGTAGCCCAGGAAATAAAATCCATAGTATCTGTCAACAACTCATAAATTACAGCCAAATTATGCACTTTTCTCAAACTTAAAAGTTACTTTTAGTGTCCACAGAAATCTAAAAACTTTGAAGTGCTTATATTTTAAAAATTCTACCCAAGAAACTATAAGTTTCAACGAATCACTAGCTTTGGGGAAAAAATATTAAATAGCAACTTGTTACATGGCTAGTCTTTGCTCACTGTAAATTTTAACCAAAGTTTAGTTTTTTATTTGCAGCATGAATTCACCAAAAAAGTCAACATAAAATCACAAGAGGAAGTCATGCTCACACTTTGCAGATCTAAAGGATATCACAGAGGTCATTTCTAGTTGTAGGACAGGCCAAAAGGCTACAGTGATTTTTCTGGTTTCCTATGTGAATTTTATTGGCTGAATCCCATTTTTCATAGTCAGAGGGTATCTGGAAACTGTATCTGTGAGGGTACACCAAAGGCTTTCTGAAATATGGTATATATACTATCTCATCTGGTAGCTGTTCCAAATATTTATAGGGGAAGGCTTTTTTTTAAATGATTTGGTAAGGCATAACCATTGATGTGCTTTAAGACTAACATAAAGCAGGCAAAATGGAATAAAAGTTAAGCCATACACCCAATATTAAATCTGGAGTTGATCTGTTTTATGCCTCGGATTTCATTCAGCCCATTAGACTGATAACAATAATTAATGGCATTCCTCAAGAGTAAAACACCAACTCCTCGACATCTCAAAGAAGGCGAGTTTCACGGGAGCACAAAGTATGAACAGGTAATTTTCCTTGTGAAAACATTCATAGATTTCTTTTGCACAAATGTAAAATTATCACATCTCATGTTGAGTTGATTAGAACATACCAAGCTCTGATCAGCTGGGATTTTAAGAGCAGATTCTGGAGGACCTGTCCAACCAACAAGTTTACGTGTATGGTATAATTTATAACTTTATTTTCCCTGAACCCTGGGGCAAAAATGTCACCTTCTGTTATTGTACTAATTCAAAAGTAAGAGGTGGGTAGTTGTCCCTATGGTGACAGAGTCTCATTTTACCCACAGTCCATTTCCAACCTGTTACTAAATTACTAAGCAGTGGAGCGATGCATCAAAGGGTCCAGGGAGATGCTGTTAACGGGATGAAACCCAACACCATCCACTTCAAACATGTTGCGTCAGCTTGGAAATAAGAACAGAATCAACCCCTTACTCCCCCCACGCCCCCAGCTGACCACCTAGCAACTGTTGTGTTTTCTAAGTTACAAAACCAGGTCCTCAATCTACATGACAAAAATTACTTCCCCTGAGGTAGAAGGGACTTTCTCTAGAGCTCTTATTCTCTGGGCTTAGGAATATATTTTATTATGCTCCAAAATATATATTTTGACTTTTTTTCACATCTTCATTGCTCTCTATTCAGGATCAACAGTTAGACATATTTTCTTTGGAAGCAATTTTTAAGTGTCTATTAGCGACAAAAAGCAATTACATTTCTTTAGAGCATGCAAGAGTCCGGGAGGCCAAGAACAAGATTTTTCTCTCAGTCAAGGTTTTCAAAGGGTCGGCCAAGAGAATTGGGACAGGCTGCATTCCTTACTAATAGTGCACCACGACACTCTTTAATATCCTGCCGAGAAGAATCTTTCACTTTGAAATTTAAAGTCTCATCTGACAGAACCCAAGCCTGCAGGAGCCTCAATTTATCTGCTCTAGAGGAAGAACGTCAAAATCCAATCTGAGAGAATCCAAACCTTTGTTTCCATGGTGAGGTTTCCAAAGAGCTACTGAACATTCAATTCGGTCCACTATCGTTATGGGGTGTGGGTATATTTAAGAATCTACCTTAACACAAAGGCACACAAAGCATCAGTCGTTTCAGCAACTAGGAGCGAGGTCATTGCGGGACGACATTGTAGATATTTACCTTGAAAGGTATTGGGATTGTGTGCACCTGTTAAGTTAACTTGTCTGAAAAATGAAGGGGTTGAGCCGGATGATCTCTAGGGTCCATTTTAGGTCTATGCTTTAACTAAGAGGTTGGCTACGTCTGTGACCTTGATCATGGCACTCAGCTTTACAAATGGGTACGTTTCCTTCCAGTTGGAAAACCAATCCACCAATCCCTGTGTAATTTCAAGGTGTATGTATTATTTTCTCCTTAAAATGAACAGATAATTTTAGAAATAAGATGAATATTTCTCACTCTATCTGGGACTGGCAGAGCGTAAGTGAAAGGCAAAGAGTAAATTTTTGTCCTCATCATCTATATTGTGGGGTAATCATATGGGAAAATAATTAACCATCATTCAGAGCACACAAAATGTGCTTGGCAATGTAAAAGGATGGTAATGAAATCAAACAGTAACAACTGTGAAGAGCAATAGCACCCCCTGAAACCAAAAGGTCTTCACCTGCCTGCCTACTTTATGTCAAAAGTCCCTTCCCGACACTCTTACAGTCTTCAATGGACATACAACAGGCTTTTTTCCAGAGCCGTTCCTTGAAATGGCTTCTCTGCTGAGTTTAGGAAGACATGGGTCCAGAAACTTGAGGTTTCTCTTTTGTCTGGAACATACAGTAATCAACTGAAGTTTCTTACAACAAAATGAAATTCAGGATGACATAATGAGAAGGCTGTGGGATTTGGGTTTGGAGGACCCAAGCAAGATCAACTTTGTGTCCCGTCTGTGTCCTGTTGGAGCTGGACAAAGCTTTTAATATCCCTGGATTTCAGTTCCATCTCTATAAAATGGTGACAGTATTTCCTTCCTCAAATGATGGTCACTAGGATTAAGTGAGATGTTGGGGGGAGGAACAGCAAGGTTTCAATAAATGCTTTGATTAACCTGTTGAATTTTTCAATTTCAACACAACCATCATTTACAAATACTCTACTATGTGGCAGAAACTGCACAAAGTGCTATAGGATAAATGTTGGAAAAAGTCTACCTAGGCAGTAGACACGCTCTGAGTAGAAGCATCCAGTAGAAGCATCCAGTGTGGCCGCGGGCACCTGAAGAACTGGCCTGTCATGGCCAGAAGCTGTGCCACTCATTCCTTACACAGCAAAATTCTTCCGTGGATCCTGTTGTTTTAACTATTCAATTACACCCTTTTTCAGAAGCATGATATTCTTATATTCTCAAGAAATACTGATTGATCAACTGCTATATGTGGAACATAAAATGGTTAGCAGTCATTTTTTGCTTTTAAGATGCACACAATCCCATAGAGAAGAGAGGGACCTATGGTAAGTTAGTTATCAAGAAAAAGATGTCATTAATTAAATTTAGGAAATGCCCACTATATCCTCAGTATTCTACTAGGACTTCTAGAAGATAGAGAAGTAGGAAATAAGAAGGCTCCTCTCTTCAAGGTATGCACAGTCTACTTGTCAGGAAAAGAAACTAAGGGGCATACATTGCATATGTAAAATAGCACATGTTTCTGTCAGCTGAATCAGCTGAGATGTTGAGTCAGACATGCCATTAGGAACTGTAGGAATGTGTACTATTCTTAAGGAACAGTCTAAAGAGAAGATGAGTTTTGATTAACTTTTAAGAATGGGTGGAATTTAGATTGATATGAGAGAGGAAGGTTGAGAGAATTAGAACCCATATTAAAATGTCTTAGTGGTAAAAGAAAAATGAGCACAGCATATTTGGGGAACTAGGGGCAATATAAGATCAGAGTGAAAAGACAGGGTACCTTTTGATGGATGAGAAATCTGCAGTTCCATAGTTTAACATAATTTATGCTTGTTTTCCTATGGTCCAAGGGCAGATAACCAACAGACCCACTATTACTTCTTGTCTCTGTCAATTGTACAAATAGACCAAGAATGACATTTCTACCAAATAATTTGCTACTGAGAACATAACCAAGGTCACCACATCTCAGTCCATTAGGGAAGTACTATAAGGGGGCCCAATTACTATTTGATAGTGAATAAAGTAGGAACACACTCAGATGAGGTCCAGACTAGAAATTGGATAGGGAGTAAGGGATCTGTTCCCTCAAAGTGAGGTTGTTATTATTTTGCTACTTCCTATTTCAAAGGGAGAAATGGTGGGGAATAGCCAAGTGTGTCAGTTTTCTGTCACTCTAACAAATACTTGATACAATCAACTTACAAAGAGAAACACTTATTCTGGCTCCCAGTTTGGGAAGTTCTAGTTCATGATTGATTGGCACCATTGCTTTTGGGTCTATGGTGAGGCAGCACATCCTGGTGGTGCAAAACACTCACCTCATGGCATCCAAACAAGTGAAAGAGGAAGAGCCCAGGGTCCCAGAATCCCCTTCAGGGCACACCCCCAGGGGCATAAAGACCTCCATTGTACTCCACCTATTAAAGTTTCCACCACCTCTCAACAGTGCCAAGCTGGGGGCCATGCCCTTTTACCTGGGTTTTGGGGGACATTCAAAATTCAAACTGTAGTCCCAGTTTTAACAAAAGAGACCAGGAGTCACCTTGATCATCCTTTCCCAGAACCCTCTAACTTAGTCCAGCTAATGTCACACTCCTTTAAAAACCTTATCTATGTAGATTGTCTTCATTCCAACATACACCTTGGCAAAAGACTTCTAAGTCTATGTTAATTGATAAGTGTTTTTAAAAAATTAATCATTGAGAGGCTGGGGCTGTAGCTCAGACGTAGAGCACTTGCCTACCATGTATGAGGCACTGGGTTCAATCCTTAGCACCACATTAAATTAAATAAATAAAATAAAGGTATTGTGTCCATCTACAACTAAAAATATTTTTAAAAAATTAATCATTGGGGCTGGAGATGTGGCTCAGCGGTAGCGCGCTCGCCTGGCATGCGTGTGGCCCGGGTTCGATCCTCAGCACCACATACCAACAAAGATGTTGTGTCCGCCGAGAACTAAAAAATAAATATTAAAAAAATTCTCTCTCTCTCTATCCTCTCTCACTCTCTCTTTAAAAAAAAAATTAATCATTGATATATGTATGGATGGATGGATGCAGTTTGAGTTGCAAATACATGCACACATTTACCAACCTTTTATTGAGCCTCAGTGAGGATTTCAAAGTTCTTCTGGAGTGGTGGCAAAGGACTGAGGCACTTCTACGAACTCTCACCTCCCCCTGCCACCACAGTGATCTGGAAGTAACAGAGATATAGAATATACAGGAGGAAAAAAAAAAAGCTAAATCAAAGTAACAACTGTTTCCCTTCTCTTTCAGAACCTACTTTAAGCACCTTAACTTTATTTGAAGGTGTCATTATCTCATGATGTGACTGCGTGTGAATTTGACTTAAGAAGTAAATTCTAATAAATTGATCTATCCTGGAATCCTTTAGTCAAGCATCACTGGGAAGATTTAGATAAAAGAAAACCCTCAGTTTCTTTCTTTGTAATTGTAATTTTCAATGCTTCTAGGTCTTTTCCTACAGCCCAGATAGCTGTCAGAGATGTGACCAAAGAAAAGATCTTTTTAGCTAGTTAATGTAACACTATTGAGTCCCTCCCTACAATTGACCCCAGAACTTAGTTTTTAAATGAAATATATTTTCCCCCCTCTTATACTCTACAGTTAGTTTTGTGTTCCTAAACAAATCTTTTAACTGATATTTATTTATTTATTTATTTATTTAATTTTTGGTGGTGCTGGGAATTGAACCCAGGGCCTTGTGCATGCAAGACGCACTCTATCAACTAAGCTACATCCCCAGCCCCTGATACTTGTTTTTAATTGAATCTACAGGACTCTGTCTATAAATCTAATTCCTTTGTGACTGATATTTTCAAGGTGGTATGTTCTACTAAACAGGTGAGCTCTGCCATTCTGTTATTGAGCTGTCAGTAGAACAGAGTGGAGAGAGGAAGGACACATGCCTGTATTGCAAAGATACATAAGTCACATATTATTTCCAAGCTGGAGACTTAGATCAGAGAGCTGAGCACATGTCCCAGATGCAGGCCATGGAATGCAAATGCGCATTGCATATCGGGCTTGTCCACATGTTTAAAATTACATCATTGGAATGCAAAACTATCCTACATATCTTTTGGATTAAAAAGTTCTGCTACGGCAGCAAAAACTAATAATGTTGCAGATCTGCTAATCTTTGAGCCAGTGAATCTAGCCCTTGGTATATATCCAAAGAAATTTTCATACTTATGCACAACAGAAAGACTCTAAGTTAATCTAAACAATGCTGTGACTAAAAATTACAAACTCATATATTTACCCATCATTAAAATAGGAATGGGGATATGTCATTGACATGTAATTTATTAAGTAAAATGAAATAACCAGAGCTATGTGAGTTAACAACGAAGAAAAAGCAACTTACAGCAAATGTAATAACACTGTGCAAGGAAATACTCAGTATATCACCATGTTCATAAACATTAAAATCATGCGAAACAAAATCATCTAGTCATTTTTGATAGAAAAATATGGCATAAAAGCATCAACTCACTGGCGGTTAGTGAGTGCAAGAGCAGAGGGTACTCAATGGCCCTTATCTGTGTCTGTGCTTCTTAAAAAATAATTCAAAGCCAGGAGCAGAGACACTTGCTTGTAATCCCAGAGACTCAGGAAGCTGAGGCAGGAGGATCCTGAATTCAAAGCCAGCCTCAGCAACTTTGAGGCTCTAAGCAACTCAGTGAGATCCTGTCTCTAAACTGCAAAAGAGGACTGGGGATGTAGCTCAGTGATAGAGTGCCCTTGAGTTCAATCTCCAGTACCCCCCAAAAATAATAATAATAATTCAAAACAGAACATAAAAATGCTTAAACAGTGGCTCTTGGATATTAATCATATTGTATTTTTCTGTAAGGTTGTAATATTTCACTTAAAAGGAAAATTGAAGAGGATCAACAAAACCCTACCACCAGCTCCAGGGGGGAAATATTGTTAAGTTTTGAGAAATTTTATGGAGCATATTTCTTTTTTTCCCCTCAGGTTTTGACTTCTTCACCAGGATACACAGAAGCTTTAGAAAAAGGTTCCATAAAGCTGGGAATGGAACCACCATTTGACCTAGCTATTCCCCTTCTCGGTCTATTCCCCAAAGACCTAATAAGAGCATGCTACAGGGACACTGCTACATCGATGTTCATAGCAGCTCAATTCACGATAGCAAGATTGTGGAATCAGCCTAGATGCCCTTCAATAGATGAATGGATAAAAAAAAATGTGGCATTTATACACAATGGAGTATTACTCTGCATTAAAAAATGACAAAATCATAGAATTTGGAGGGAAATGGATGGCATTAGAGCAGATTATGCTAAGTGAAGCTAGTCAATCTTTAAAAAACAAATACCAAATGACCCCTTTGATATAAGGGGAATAAACAAGGACAGGGTAGGGATGAAGAGCTTGAGAAGAAGATGTACATTAGACAGGGATGAGAGGTGGGAGGGAAAGGGAGTGAGAAGGGAAATCACATGGAAATGGAAGACGATCCTCAGGGTTATACATAAGGACATATAAGAGGAAAGGAGGGGTAAGACAAGATAATACAAATCGAAGAAATGATTTACAGTAGAAGGGGTAGAGAGAGAAAAGGGGAGGGGAGGGGAGGGGAGGGGAGGGGAGGGGGGATAGTAGAGAATAGGACAGACAGCAGAATACATCAGACACTAGAAAGGCAATTTGTCAATCAATGGAAGGGTAACTGATGTGATTCAGCAATCTGTATATGGGGTATAATTGGGAGTTCATAACCCACTTGAATCAAATTGTGAAATGTGATGTATTAAGAACTATGTAATGTTTTGAAAGACCAACAATAAAAAAAAAATCCCCCCCCCAAAAAAAAAAAACAAATTAGCTCAAGCAAAAAAAAAAAAAAAAAGGTTCCATAACAATTCTTCAAAGAAATTGTTAAGTAGTAAAGCACTAACAGGAGAATCTCCTATATTTCTAGCCAATTATTTTTCTCTGAACTGAATTTTTAAAATTAAAGGTGACTTATAACAAATGTTTTTGCAGTCTCCCCAGAAGATCAGAGCTGAGAAACCTCTGAGAATGGGTGAAGCATCTGGGAACAAGTGTCTATTTTCTCCTCTGTCATCCCTATGGACTTGAACTTCTTCAGCTTGGCTGACCTCATTCCAAAATTTCATTGCCCCTCAGCGTTGCTCTGGGACAACATAAAATTCTTTTTGGTACATGTACAATGTTGATTTTTTAAATTTGCATTCACTGTGAAGGACTCTCAGTAATTGCCCTTGGAACTACATGGTGAAGTTTGTAATTTTTTTTGTGGCCAGAGGAATGGAAGCTGACTCTTTTTACATAGAGAGAAAACTGGCATCCTAGGAAAACAATTTCTAAATGATTTGTCTGACTTCATAAAGTTTCCCATTTTGCAGATGAAGTTTTGGCACCTAATCAAGATAAACTTTGAAAATAATCAAAGAAAATCATCAACTTAGAGATTCTTCTTAATAATAGACACTTTCCATGGTGACATTCCTCTATTCTCTTATTTTTTTATTTCTGCAGAGCTCAGGGTCATGCAATCTTTAATAGAACGGAAACTCTCCAACCAGCAATAATCCAGGAAGACATCAAAAACGCCCAGAGAGAATAAGGCTAATATTTCCTCACCAGGTGTCTAGCCTCTTAATCTAGTGATAATATCACATTCCAAAGGAACAGGCACCGAGACCCTCCCAGCCAGGGCTCTAAATACTTACTTCTCCACCTAGGATTACCAGCTTGCTGAGCAGCAAACATTCTCACCTGCATCCAGGTGGGGGCCAATCTCCAGCTCTTGAGAACGACAGCAACTGAGGAATAAATAAGAGCCCGGGTGCAACTTTTCTTTAGAAACCAAAGAACCAAAGCCCAGCGGCAAACTTATTAGTTTCAGGGACAGGTGCCAAATTATCTGGGGTTTCATTTGTTTCCTGAGACTGTGGACCTTCTTTGGAATTCAAAATTTAAAAAGTGGTCTTCCCTCCAAGGGAATATTTTTAGAAGGCTGAACCATGGGTATGTTTCAGGTTTGCTTTAAAAGAGGGCATGGTACATCCTCCTTTGTCAAAGGATAAAGTCAGAAACTCCCATGTAGGTGATTGGACCTTAGATCCTGAGTAGGGTGAAGGGTCTCATCTGATTGGAAGAACATGGAGAGAGAGAAAGCAAAGGAAAATTTTCGGGTCTGATTTATTAGCCTCTTGACATGAATTCACCTTAGACAGCTCCTTTTTTTTTTTTTTTTTTCCTTTTCTCTCTCTCTAAATAAAATGGAATGGTGCTCTTGGAAAGTCCTTTCCAGGGTTGCTGAGTGGTCACTGGAAGACTCGTTTGGAGAAAAGAACAGAGGAGAGAAGTTAGAATTCCTAAGCAATTCTGCCACTGAATTGCTGTCCTTAGCATCCTGATCTGTGCCATCAGAAGGGAGAGGGCCCAAGTCAGGAAGGTTCAATCCCAACTACTACACTTTGGAATCACTGGGTCAGTTAAAAAGCAAGAACAGTGCCTTCCTGGCCCTCCCTACACCAATAGAATCACAGCCTCTGGGAGGTTGGTCTTGCAATACTATTTGTTAAAAGACCCCCCAATGATTTCAACATACAACCAGACTGAGAACTAAAGTAGTGTTTCTCATACTTTGATGTGTAAGCAAGTCACCTAGGAGCTTATAAGATATAGATTCTGATTTGGTATGTCAGGGTCAAGGCACTTCTAGGGATCTCTCAGGTTCTGCACTGCTACTAGTTCACAAGATTAGTTTGAGAACCAAAAAACTAGAGAATTTCCAATCTCCCTTCTAGCACTATGATTCTGAGTGTGCAGCAACTTTCACTTTTAACAGAATTGCCAAGTGACAGGCTGTTGTTACATAACTGAGAAATCCAGTAACTAGAGAGTAACCCCTGTCTCCCCTCCCCCACCACTGCCACCCACACCTGTCCCCCTCAAGATGACCCATATATTAGAGAAATACCTCTTTTTTTTTTTAAATTAGGGGTTGAACCCAGGGGTGCTTTGCCACTGAGCCACATCCCCAGCCCTTTTTATTTTTATTTAGAGACAGGGTCTCGCTAAGTTGTTGAGGACTTTGCTAAGTTGCTGAGGCTGGCCTTGAACTTGTGATCCTCCTTCCTCAGCTTCCAGTGATGCTGGGATTAAAGGTATGCACCACGATGCCTGGCTGAGAAATACTAACTTGATGCTCTATAGAATTTAGGAATTAATGAATTAAGAATCTTATGTTGTTTCCTATAAACACCACAGACATTAGTTATCACTGAGTAGTATGATAGGTATAAAAACTGCAGATTTTTAGAGGACTCACCCAAACAAGGAGGCACCCATGATGTGGAGAATTGAATGCTACAAGGAAATCTGTATAGGGACATCTCACCTGGAAGGTCACAGGCACATACCTGTGTACACCGAAGTGAGTGGAAGTTAGAGATGGGAGCAGGTTAGGGAAAGTTTTCTGGAGAAAAATGACTTTCAAGCCAATATCTAACAATGAATACATTTAAGGGTTGAGGGAGTGTATCCAGACAGCAGAACTTGTGGTACAGATGTCTAAATGTGTAAAAGAAAGACTAAGGCTATTGCAAATAGTTCCATTTGGCTGGAGGGATAAGCTATGGCCAGAGACAGAACTTGATAAACTGCATGAAGGAGTTGAGTCATTATCCAGAAGCAGGAGAAAGCTGTCAAACAAAGGGTTTTCAGCAGAAGAGCGACATGATTTGCATTTCAGAAGTAACTTTTTGTGTGCTGTGTGGGCAATGCTTCATGGCGGCAAGCGTCATTGTCATGGGGTGTTTTAGTATGCTAATAGTAGTTGAGAGTAAATGAGGCCAGCTACTCCACTAAGTTCTGCAGGTCCTTGCTCACGTGCACAGAAAAGTTTTGACACAATGTAGAAACAGAAAATGTTTACAACTGGGCACTCGTTGTATAGCTTCTAATATATCTATTTTATGAAATACTGTGTGGCCATTAAAAAGGATACAGTAGAGCTACACGTTTTAACCTGTAAAAAGTTCCAAGACATCCATAAGGTGAAGAAAGTAAGTCATAAGATAATGTATACAGATTGGACTATATAAAAAATGTTCTCTATATTTATATTGTACATGTGCATGTAAATTGATTTTTAAAAAAGGACTGGAAGGATATTTTTTTTTAAGAGAGTGAGAGAGGAGAGAGTAGAGAATTTTTAATATTTATTTTTTAGTTCTCGGCGGACACAACATCTTTGTTGGTATGTGGTGCTGAGAATCGAACCCGGGCCGCACGCATGCCAGGCGAGCGCGCTACCGCTTGAGCCACATCCCCAGCCCGGAAGGATATTTTTCAAACTGAGGACAATGGCATTTTTAAAAGAAAAAGAATGGAAGATGTGAAGAAGCTTTTACTTCATAGGCTTTTGTTTTAAGATATTTACAGGGAGAAAATATTCATGTGTCACATGTGTAATAGAAAAAATTTGAAAGAAAGGAATAAATGAATTGCATATAGCAATCCTTCTTGTATTCCTTTATAGCATGAGTTTTGCCTGAATCCCATCTAAAAATCTTACAATTTTAAATAATCAAATTCGAAATAAAAATAAATAAAATTAAGCATCTTTGGGGAAATCTAAAATTCTTAGTCTCTTCTGCCTCCTTTCCAAGGCTATGCCCTATAACCCCTTTTCCTTTCCCCTCCACAATCCCCCCTCAGTTTAATCGTTCCTCTAGCTTTCCTTACGCAGCTACCCTAAACCTAAGCTGACTCAGGACACTTGCAGCAGTTGAAAATAATTAAAAAGAGGAAGTAGCAAACAGAAATCAACAGGGACTGGAAAAAAAAAAAAAAGAAGTGTTTCTCTTTACCCTTTGGAGCCCTGAGAATTTTCAGTGCTACCATAATTTTCTAGAAAGATCCTCTGATGACCCCTGAAAACAATCCTGGACCCCCCACGGCTGCTCTTGGATCCCAGTATAACCAATTCAGCCGTGCACTGAAGAGAAAGTTATAAATTGCTTAGAGGCGGAGGTGACAAAAGAGAGCCAGCAGCCTGGCTTTTGTTGGGGTAAATCTGGGCTCCCCAACCTGTTAAGATGCTTTGAAAGAGGTAACAAAATGATCTATAAAGGCGAACCAGTGGGTGTCATTTCTTTAGATAATCAAAAACCTTTTGATTGGGGAACACACAAAAGGCTGAAGAAGGTTAGTAACCCTGGGATAAAAGAAAAATTTCCTTCATCAATTAAAAAACAGTTATGGAAAAAGGGGGACTAGAACTTCAATTTCCCAAATGGGAAAACATTAAAATGTTGGCATCGTTCAACATCTATTATAGTCAATGCTCAACTGAATGGGGAATCTCCAGAAGGAAACCAATTATCTAAATTTAATCTGTTATTTATAAAATGAAATGTAAAACATATATTTATTTTATAATGACAAAAAGTAACAGTAAAGACTTTTATGTCTATTCTCTTCTTCTTTTGTCCTGTACCCTAAACAGCATTCACCAGCACAAATAGCATCACATTCTACCACTCTTCTTTCTTTTCTCCAATTCTTAATTTTTGGCTTGAGTTTATTTTAAATGCTTTGTGGACACTGTCTGATATCTAGCCATTGCTTTTGCTGTTGAATTTAATTATGAGTCCTATAGTTATGAGTCCTATCCAAACAAGTCAACACAAAAACAACAGCAATACTAAGTTTGTCTGAAATAACATTGGTAGCTTGCAGCTCTGCAAAGAAACTTAAAAAAAAAATTCTTTAAAGACACTTGCCTTTTAATGATCATCAAATATGAACAATGTGCCAGTATGCTATATGTATTAGAAAACAAATAACAAAGACTGTATCACACCAACATAATCCTGCAGACTCCAGGAAACTTCCAAATCTATGAAGCATCAAGCCATGGAGAAGTTCCATTTGCAAGGGGAGCTTAGAATTATTTGGCTGGCAAAAGAGAGCAAGGAGATGCCAACTGTATACAAAAACAGAGTTGACATAGTGACGGCCAAAACAGCACGTCCGTCTCATCAACCTGCTTCAAAATACAAAGGCAGTACGCTGGAGCCAGCTTCTTGGAGACCAAGGACTCTACCTGAAGGCGAATCAGGGTACACTTAGTGCTTTACATCCCTGTAGAGGTAGAAGAAACATGGCTGTCCATCTCCAGGGTCAAATGATAAATCATCCAAACAGATCTGGTAGGATAAAGTACCTGTGCAATAGAGGATGGCACACTAACCAGGGCAAACATGACAAGGGCTGGCATCTTTTTGCAGTATAGCAAGCACTTGGAGAGGAGTCCAGAAAACTGAGCCTTGTCATAGTTCAGCAGCTGACTTTGCTTGCGCTGAGCTTCTCCTATAGAGATCTGCACGCTTCCCTAACAGTGTACCTGCTTTCACCTTTCTGTGGTAAAAATCTGAAAAATAGAGGCAATGAAATTAGGTTCTCTATTTATTTTTAAACATAAAATTTACTCAATTTTTAAAAAATTTTCAAATGTTCTTACCTTTATGAAATGATGGTTATAAGAGATAGTGGTAGAATGAATAGCAGTATTTGTTGTGTTATTACTAATGTGGCTAATCCCATATTTTTTTTCTATTAAAATAATTATTTGCTAAGACTAGAAATCTGGCAGAGCTGAGTATGTAGCTCCATGGTTAAATGGGTGCTTAGCATGTGCAAGGTCCTGGGTTCAAGCACCAGCACCCATCACCACCACCAAAGAGCAAAACTATTGTCTAAAGCCAGGCACAGTAGCACATGCATTTGTAGTCTAAGATACTTGGGAGGCTGAGGCAAGAGGATGGCTTGAGCCCAGGAGTGCAGGGCCAGCCTGGGCAACACCGGGAGACCCTGTCTCAAAAAATAAAACAAAAAATTCTGCCTCAAATCAAGTAAATTTAAGTCCCAGCTCTGTCACTTACTAGCTGGGTGAGCACCTTTCCACCTCTATTTCTCCACTTCTTAAATAGAAATGGCAATACTGCCTGCCTCACAGTTTGCCATGAGTTTTATTGAGATAATGCAGCAATACTGAGCAAAGAGCACAGTATAGAGCAATACACAATTGTTTGCTTAAAAAAAAAAAAAGTCAAACCTGAAGATACAGCTTAGTGGTAGAGTCCTTGCTTAGTATGTGTGAAGCCTTGGGCTTGATTCCTCAGCACAAGAAAACAAAACAAAAAGCAGCCAAAAAAAAGAAAGAAAGAAAGAAAGAAAGCCTACTCATAATCTCTGGTCTTCAGTGTCTTCATCTCTTAAATAGAATATTTGTCCTACAGAGACTTCCACACATCCTCCAATTGCGACCTTCTACATTCTGCCACATGGTTTGTGAAGGTGTAACGGTCCCCTCCAAACTCCTGTTGAGATTTAATTGCACCATAACAGTATTGGGAAGTAGGACTTTAAGAGGTAATTCTGATGGGAGCTCCTGGCAGGAGTGGGCTAGTTATGCGAGTAGATTTTTCATAAAAGCCAGCTCTGTCTCCCTGGTACTTCTCCCTACGCAATGCCCTCCACCATGCAGTGAAGTGGAGAAATGGTCCCTGCCAGGTGACAGCATCTTGATATTGTACTTCCCAGCCCCTGAACTGTAAGAAATAAATGTCTGTCTAAACTCTTGGTCTGGAGTATTCTGTTATAGCAGAAAATGGACCAAGACCTAGTTCTATTACTACTCTTGGATTATTCAGATCCACAACTGGTCATAGGTCCAAGTTAAATAATGAACCACCATCCTACTGCGGAATGATATCCTATATTATTGAGTGGGGAAAAACACGGTTACAAATCACTTATTAGCAGCATGATCCAATTTTTGTGAAATGAAATACATACAAATGGTAATTTCTAACTCATCCTCCAAAACACTCCCCAATTACTTGAGGTCATTGCCATTCAATAGAAATATAATGTGAGCCACAATGTAAGCCATATGTGGAACATTAAATTTGCTAGTAGTCACATTAAAAGAAACAGATGAAATTTATTTTAATGATAGATTTTATTTAAGCCAATATAAACAGAATATTCTCATTTACATATGTAATTAGTCTAAAATTATTAATGAGATACTTTACATTATTTTTTTTTTCATATCAAGCCTTTGAAATCTAGTGTGCATGTGACAGTATATCTTAATAAAAACTAACTGCATTTCAAGTGCTCAAGAGCCACATGTGAGTAATGGTTACTAAGTCAGAGGGTATAAATCTAGGCCACTGGTCACATTGAATTAAAATTATCAGAATGAAAGGAGATTTCATCTTATTTATGTTATATGCCTATAGACTCAAATAATTCCCAATACCTCTACTGACTACTTCATAGAGGTTAATTTGAATTAATGCATTCAACTCAAAAGTATTCTGGGGTAGGGAGGTCTTCATGTGTTTAAGTATCATGTTAACTAAAGAATAAAACACACTACACACTCCCTCAGAAAGAACATGGAAATTTTGCAAAGTATCTCCCCCAAAATCACATCCCACAAATTAGGCCCTACATTGTCTAGAAGTCAGCCATATGAAATGAAGGTACTCCCAAGAATTAACTACAAAATATTCACAAAACAAAAGCTAATGCCAAAACATATATTATTGAAAAACAAATGTTAAAAAATAGCCAGGTTGAGAAAAATGAATAAAAACTACTAAATACCTGCTGTTGTGAGTAGTTTACATAAATCATTTATATTCTTCACTAAATCTCTTCAAGGTAAAGCAGAGGAATAATGACACAGAGGACCAAAAACTGGATCTGTGAAATTATTAAAACAAAATCTCTTTGGTTTTGAACCCTGTCTCTAACAATTCCTAGCCCTCTGACAGTTTTCTTTATCTTCCTGAACCTCAGTTTTCTTACCTGAAAAATGGGCACTAAAATACCCGCCCTCAATTATTGTGAGGGTTCTCTTAATTCACACATAAGAGTGGGGACTCAATTAAAAGTGTTCCCAGGCCAGGGACATCTCCTGGCAGAGGCCACAGTATTTGGATGCAGGGATAACGTTTCGCAAGGACACCCACATGGCACAGGAGACAAAATGAGTAAAGTTTGTGAGATAGGCAGCTCATGTCCCTGTATCAGCTCAGAAGAGGAAACTGGAGGAATTGAATGAAGTTGAGTCAGCACATGGGCTTGTGGAAGGCCTTGAGCTAGTTGGAGGAGCTGAGACTTGATTACCACCTAAATCCAGCCATAAATCGGAGAAACAATTAACCAATCTCTCTCTCTCTCTCTCCCCCTCTTTTTTTTTTTTTTTTGAACTTAATTCCTTAGGCTGATAGGAACATTCCTTCATTCAAGTAAAGGCTGAACATATGCTTTTCTACACTTTCTAAATCCTACCCTAAATGTGTCTTAATCCTTTGAGTCTACATGAGGAGTGGTGTTCACGTTCCCATATATTACCTGGGTTGTGAAAGAAAAACCAACCCAACTCTTATCTGTGGTTAAAACATTGCAACAACCTCACTCAAGTTCGATCCTCTAGCAGGCCCATTAAAACAACACAGCTGCTCGCCATTAGTTCCCTTTGCTCATCTGGCCGTTTGCCTGAGCCACCTCATCAGTGAGGTATGAGCCACCACACCTGGCGTGCTCATGCCTGCATCTCGCCGGCAAAGAACGTTATCAAACTTATTTTCTAAAAAATGAACAAAGTGTATGTCTGAGCATATAGAATCTGCCTATTAACATGCATGTCCCTATGTACATAGGATTAAAATATTTGTGTTTTAGGGAACATGTAACTAGGGATTCTCCTCAATCAAAAATGGAAAAGATTGTTTACAAGAAAAAACAAAATTTCCTAATTGTATTGCTTATCTAAAAAAGTGCATCCATTTTTAAGAGTATATTCTTTTCCTCAAATTATTTATTTTGGTGTATATTATTTCCTCTATGCACAAAATGAAATAGAAAAATCCACTAGCAAAAAAAAAAAAAAAGATAAATTTTCAAAGAAATTGTCCTTCCAATTGAATAGAGTTGTTCTCTCTGATAAATATGTAGGCATTTATTTCCTATATATTTCTAAAATTGAAGACATAAATATATGTGTATACACACACACACACACATTTTCCAATTTGAAAGAAACAAAAGATTAAAACTGACACCTTGGAAATCTTTTAAAAGTTTTCAGTCCTCTCAACAGGAAAACAAACCAGACACGACTGCTAAAGTGAACCATCAATGGAAAACTGGAAAGTATTGTAATTACTCAAGACCTTTTCTCCTTCCCTGGCCTGTTACAGTCCTAGTGGTTTCATTATATGACACTTTTCAGCACTTTTAGCTGGTTTGTGGCACAACTTCCCCCCCCCCAAAGAAATACGAAGAGTAATTTTCAAAAGGAACTTTTATTTTTAATATGGATTGATTTTTTTAAAGGCAGCTCCAAGCAGCCCAGTATATCAAACAGGAACCATCACACCAATCCCAGCACATCAAGGGGCAGTTTTAACACGTGAGGTTTGTTGTTTCTAGCAGGTATCCATGTAGCGAGAGAGGTCACCACTCAGCGAGGTGCTTTCTTTCTGGTGTATAAGAAAAGAAATCACCAGGAATAAGGGGCGAAATGGGCTTGGGAAACAGGAGGGGACCTTGTCAATCTCCAAGATGCTAGAAAATGATCGTGGAAGTCTTTTGTTAGGGAATCCTATAATGGTATTGCTGCTCATCTCTTGTGGACACGAACAGCAACTAGCCTAAGATGGTAAGGGCGACAGAGGATTAGACAAATCGTGAAAAGGCCCAGGAAAGAACATTACTGGTGTTTGGAATCATAAAGGCCAAAATTGTATCATTATTTACCTTCAACAGCAGTATCCTTATGAACAGGATTTCTTAGAGGGGGGTAAAAAAAAAAACAAAGGCACATATGAAATGTTTATTAGGGATGTATGTGTAGTATAAATTATTTTACAAATGGGGAAAGAAGAAAGGTCTTTAGAGAACTAATGGGATATATTCTTCAGGATTATGCAGTTTTCTTATTTTAAGAATTTGTGCTACTTCTGAGAAAAGGATGTTAATTTGGTTCCCAATCCCTTTTATTTTAAGCATAGGGATCCCTGAGGTTAACATTGTGCTCAAAATAATTTCAATACATATAACAAAACTATTTTTTTAAAAAAAAAGAGCAACAGGAAGAGATGGATAAATTTGTGAGGTTTCAAGATAAATAGGAGGATTGTAAGATCATACAACAAGGTCCTTGGCATTACCCATCATGCAAAATAACAGAATATTCCTGCCTCTTGGATTTCAGAAAAGTATATTGTGAAGAGCTTAAGTTTTTAGACTGACTTAAATCAGCCTCAGTGCATATCTTTGTCAATTATCCACAGACACTTTATTGAAAAGGAGAATCTGTTATCAATACTATCCTAGGGGTTAGAAGCGAAGTTGTATTTTCTAATAAAGGCAAATGCATTTTTCAATAAGATGAAATGATTTCTCATTATCCCATTCCTTTTTGCTGGCTGTATTTTCTCTAAAATGACTTTTCCAGGGCAATTTGAAATTCATGATTTACCAGTAAGTTGGATAGTTTTTCCTTTATATAGTTTAGCAAAGACAAAGCAATAACGGTTTGTATTAGTATTACAATAATAGCCATGAGCATTTGTCTTATAATGTAATCACCTATGATGTGCCAGACTAGAGCCCAGAAAAGAAGTTGAAGGGGAACAGAGAGGGACCTATCCCTGAGCTCACAGATTCCAGCCCAGTAGGGCAGACAACAAGGATGTAAACAATTCCAATACAACCATTTAAGTGGGTAGAGAGTTTGTTATACAGACCAGGATAACCTGGAGTTCTGCGCAAGCGTGCTCACTGAATCAATCAACAGCCGCCTTCTGTCTGGCCAACCTATAACATGCACACTATTCTGTCACTCATCCTCTCTGGGTTGGACTCCACCTCTGGTGCATTTGACTTGTGTTCCTGGCCAGATTCTTGGCCAGTTTCCCAGACCTAACCTATTCCAGCCATTAATAGCCGGTTATATCAAAGTCTCCAGAATTAGTCCTGAGGATGGCCAGAAACAAAGCTGTTCCTAATAGCAATTAAATATTTCAGAAAGCACTTTAGCTCTTACCCATATGTTGGGAAGTAGAGCAATTTTATTATCAGCCAATAAGAAGGCTGTAGGCTTGGATAAGGAGGCTAAGCCATGGTGTGCCTTTGGACAAGCTATTTCATGCAAATCTGCCTGAGCTTTTTATCACTGCTGTCCTTATCTGGGTTTTCAAGACTCTTTCTGTGCATTTATTTTGCATTTAGGGTAAGAAACCACCAGGTGGACCCTTGCGCCTTTGTTATAGCCTCATGGCAACAATGGCTAGGCTTCCTGGAGGTCTAATTCACACAAAAAAACACAGATCCTACCCCATTCCCCACCCCGCCATGAAAATAGAACTTTTATAAAAGCAATGAAGTACCAATATTTAAAAGAAAGAAGTTCTTTTCTTAGAAAGGATACATGACACAGAAGACCTAAAGGAATGAAAACATCATTGGATTTTAGGGCTGGGAAGTTTGTTTGTTTTTCCAATTTAAACTCTGAAATTATGGCCCAAAGTGGCTAAGGGACTTTGCCAACCAAGGCTACACTGTCAATCTGGGGCAAAGCCAGGAGTGGACTCCCAATCTACAGCCTATTAGAGTCTTTTACTGAACATGTTCCTCCCTTAAATTTTGTGAATTACTCTTTACAATCCAAGGTGGTTTTTATACACTCAACTAAGATCGTAAAATCCTTCCTTAAATTCTCCTTGAATCTCTTCACTTCAAGATTATGCATAACTTGGGGAAAGTCCTGTTGGATAAGGCCCTCATACCAATTCCTCACAAGACATCTTTAAGCACCCTTAAGAAATACTACTGTTAGCAAGGTGGTGCATGCCTGAAATCCCAGTGACTCTGGAAGCTGAATCAGGAGGATGGCAAGTTAGAGGCTAGCCTCAGCAATTTAGCAGGTCCTCAGCAACTTAGCAAGGCCCTGTCTCAAAATAAAAAAAATAAAAATAAAAAGACTGGTGATATAGCTCAGTGGTAAAGCACACCTGGATTCAATCCCCAATACCAAAATAATAATAATAATATTGTTTACCCAAAACTACTCCCTGTTCTTAGTCCTTATTTCTTAAATAGTGGTAAATCGAAAAAAGAAAATAAAGAGATTTGTATTATAATATTTGATCATACAATTGTTTCAATAAAATGGGGAGGGAGCTTATTTCTTTCCGCCTAGATTTCTTTCTTTCTCAGCTTCTTCAGATTCTTGCTTTTTAATACTTTCAAATATAAATATATTGCTTACATTTACTCTTTAAGCTTTTATTCCTGGAGGAAAACCACACCAAGCATCCACTATGTGCCAAGCAGGGAAGTGGTGCTGGATGTGCAGGGAAACCACACCTTGCTGGCTTTACGGAGCTGACAGGCTGAGGCAGAGGGGCTCAGTGAATGAACAGTCACACAAACGTGGTGCCTCTGTGTTGTGTCAAATGCATAGAGGAAAACTGGGTGGGAAAACAAACACCATTGAGATGCAATTTAGACTGAAATAGGCAAAACATCACAACTTCTATCCTATGATTTTAAAGGTTGTTGTTGGACAGAAACCACTTAAAAAATACATCTATTTTCTTAGTTGTTGATGGACCTTTATTTTATTCATTTATTTATTTATGTGGTGCTCAGAATCAAACCGAGTGCCTCACATATGTGAGGCAAGTGCTCTACCATTGAGCCTCAACCCCAGCCCCAAAATCCACTTTAAAAAAAAAAAAAAAGGTAATATGGCCAGGCATGGTGATGCATGCCTATAATCCCAGCAGCTCAGGAGGCTGAGGCAGGAGAATCACGAGTTCAAAGCTAGCCTCAGCAAACAATGAGGCACTAAGGAATTTATTGAGACCCCAGTCTATAAATAAAATATAAATAGGGCTGGCAATGGAGCTCAGTGGTCAAGTGCCCCTGAGTCCAATCCTCATATCAAAGAGGGCTGGGGGGTGGGGGAGGGGATGAATGAATGAGTTTTTCAGGCAAAGCTTTCAGCAAAAGAAACAAAATCATTTATCCCTATTTGCCTCAATTTTTCCCTCTAAGAAATGGGTGATGGGATTGATCACTACCCTGCTCACATCTTCAAAGTCTCCAATTCCTCATATTATTTAGAAGAGCAAAGAGAAAATTAGAATTCAAGCATAGTTTTCAAAAAAGGTAAGAATCACAGCAGTGCATTTGGAAACACTTTTGACAAGCTGAAACGTAAACATCACTTCTCGCCACGGGTTTTGACAGCCATAAAAGATGCCCAGTTTCTAAAAATGTAACAAAACTGAGGATCTTCTAGTGGGCCAGCAAATATGCCCCCGTGTGCTTCCGTGCCAGGATTGCAGAATCTGCCTTTAATTTTGCGCAACGGTAATAGAAGCTTATCCTACAGCCAAATCCCTACGGCAATGCGCTCCGAGGTCCCGCGTGTGCAAGCCTGCTGCCTTTCAGTCTCCCGTTAAACACCTGTTCTGGGCTCGGGCCATGCTTCTGGTTTCTCACTCAGGTGGAGAGTCTTGCTTAAGGGGACAGGCAGGTATTTTTGCTGTCATCAAAGACATCTAATTTGGGAAGCCTAATCTTGCAAAGGGGCCAGGTTTCAGTTCTCAGAGTGTTGGGTTTAGGCTAGAAAGGGCTCCGCCCAGAAATGCAACCTGAATACTTCCCCCTTTGCCCCTCTCCTGTCTGTGCAGAGAATCCCCTAAATAACTGACGCGTCGCAGAGATTCCAGGCAACCGGGTCTACGGTGTGGAGCTCTCCTTCTTTCCTGTCACCTGACTCATTTAATACTTTCCTTCTCAGATGGATGTAGTCCTGCTGACAAGCCGTTGCCTTGTGGTTTATTTCAGTTAATTCAAACACAATAATAAGTTGAGAAATTAGTTATGGGGATTGAAGAAGGAAGAATTCTACAGGTGTAAATTTTTAGCCATTTCAGGTCCAAATATTTCCAAAGGCATCAGATGCTCTCAAAATTCCATCTCCCACCTCTCAAGGCCCCTGCATCTCTTCATGGAAAAAAAGATGTTATTCACAGGTCATCATTTTGCAATTTCTTTGAACCCTAAGGATTAATCTGTGCTTGTTCTCCTTTCAAAAATCCCACACTAGAATAAAAGCCAAGTTTAGTCCATACTTTTTCAGACAATAAGGGTTGGTGATGCTAATCAGACATTTCATTTCAAAACTGTGACTTAAAATGCATAGCAGTTGTTAGAGGTGGCTGGTCACAAATGAAAGTTGCTACTCTCTGCCCCACAACATTTGAATTTCAAAATGGAGAGTTCTTTACATAGAACATTAGTTTGGAGGATTTTGTCATTCCGGTTTTGGAGAAAACAGTAAGTAATTTCTCAATTACTTACCTGCTTACCTAATGATACTGTTTCACAAAGTTAACAGAGAAATGAAGGGTCAAAAGATTCTACGTGATTTTTACAGTCCCACAGAAATTATGCTGGAGGATTAGTCTTGAAAACAACTAACAACATGGTTGGACTCTGAGTATTCATTTATTCCACCAATATTTATTGAGCATCTACTAGGTTCCAGGAACTAGATCATCAGTGAACATGGTTTTCAGTAAGAATATCTACATATTTTCAGTTGTGTCTCTAATAAACGCTTCATGATGTGTTTTATTTCTGCTCTTCTGAAACATAAAACCAACAGTCCTGAAGTAAAATAAAGCATTTACCATATACTTAAGTACACACGAGCACTTTTATAGCGACTGGAGTAAAACTGGAGTGAGGAGGGCCTCCCAAGTCCAGTCAGGAAATGTCACCGGTTTAGCAAGCCTGGATCCTCTGTTTTAGGAAAGCAATGGCTTATCAAAACAGAAGGCAAAGAGAAAGGGATGTCCTGGGTGGGAACATAAGGGGAAGGACACACAGATTGGAAAGAGTTCAGCAGACAAAAAAAAAAAAAAAAAAAAAAAGACAAAAAAAAACTGTTTATAGATAAAGCCAGAATTCAAAAACAACTATTTCTCTACCCCTTTTCTAGCCAGAAAAATTAGTAGAAACTTTATGTAATCTATTCACATATTTTGTGGCAGTCATAGGATGACTTTTACATAATGCTATATTACAGGGTGACTTTTCAAGAAAGAAGTGTATTTTCTAAAAGAATTAGCCATGGATAAAACCATGGGGTAAGCTCTGACCTCAAAAGGTCAAAAGAATTTTGTGAAATTAAAGAATCTTTTTGAAAAGGGTTTTAAGTCTTTGTTGTCCTCTCTGGCTATTAGAATATGCCTTTTGATTATTTGCCTCTGCTATTTATTAAGTTGAAAAGATTTAATGTGAGGTACTAATGTTTAAGATGTCTAATAAACTTAGTTTAAGATACATACAAAGAGATGTTTTGATGATGTATTTGGGAAAATGTCACCAACCAGCTAACTGGGGTGGTATTTCATATGTGGTGATCTCTCTAGAAGACATTTCCAGAGCTCACTGGCCCTAATGATCATAATCAAGCAAGTGGACACTTGAGAAAGCACAGGTGATTCCTAATAGAAAACCCCTTTTAAATACTAAAGAAAGTATACCACCATTCACCCCATCCCACCCCGCCAAAATAGTAGTCCTTCCTATCTCATTCACCTTGGAAACAATACAGCACATAATCCAGGACCCCTAAGAGTGAGTTGTGGAAACCCAGCATTCTGATAGGGCCTCCCACTCACACCTTCTGGTTATCACAACATCGGCACAGTGACACATCCAGCTTACAGGAACTCTTCTGCATTCTGCTCATTAATAATGCTTGACATACTCAAAGCAAAGGTTTGTTCACTTACAAAACTTGGTTTCCTTACTCCCAATTGTATAAATGACATAAAAATAATGTTTAATGAGAAGCCAGGTCGATGGTTATTTCTTTGAAGTCTCCTATGGATGCATATTTCCAATAGATTTTACAAGTTTCTCTAGCTTGTAGAGATATTAAATTCTTTATAGAACCTTTAGAAAGGCTTCAATGCTATGAACCCAGACTATTGATTGGTATTGCAAGTTGCTTTCTAGAATGAAAAGCAGCTGGCAGAATGTCTATTAAACCACAGCCTTTGTGTGCTCAACTCCATGGTCCTGCCTTCCTCTCTCTCCCTCTCTCTCATATCTAATATTGCATTTTCTCCTTCCCTTCATTGTGGAAGGCAGTGTGATCCAAGGTGGGGGAAGGTGGAGACAGGGTCTGATTCCCCAGATTCACTCCACTATTTGCCATTTATATTCAGAATGCCAATTCTCTCTGTCTGTCTCTGGTTAGCTTCTCAAAGGTGCCGTGGTAGACTGAATTTGTAACTCTTCCTGCACCTTCTGTAGTTTGTCTGAGCTCACATCTTTCCCTGGGTGGTGGGATGCAGGCTAAGGATTTCCTCCTCTGGTCACATCATTCCTGACTCTGTGCCATCCATGTAGGAACAGGGATTTACCTGCCTAATCCCATGCCCATGCCTCCCACCTAATTTGAAATTGAACATCTTCTAGAAAATTCTAGAAGAAGTAAATATTAAAAAACAATGGATCATCAAAGTTTAATTCTCTACCCGGGGTAAGCTACATTGCACTGAATCTCCAAATTATGATTATGTTTTTAGTTTTATAATTGTTTCAGCTTAAGCAACTCTGTTCACCTCACCAAGCAACCCCTGGGATCATGTGGGCACAGGGGACACATGAACAGGCCAGTTGAGCCATTTCCAGAGGGAAACCATAACTGTGCCACTGTGACCTGACTACCCTCATCATGACGAAATTATAGTTCACTAAAGAAAGAAGGAGTGGCAGGCAGCACACCAAGCCAAGAAAAGGGGCTGTTCAAAATCTTAAAATTCAAGTGAAGTAGCCTAATGGAGGGGAACACAGTGTCACAAGCTTGGTTTAGCTGAGTGTTTGGAAGCCACTGCACTCCAGGGAACGCTGTGCGTTTAAGATAATGCCCAATCAAGTGCTAACTTTTATGTTGCATTCAACTCTGGACGTTAAAATAATATTGTTTGCCTTGACCCCTTTGAGCTGGTAAAGAAAACGCTATGACCAGGTCAGGATCAGTGTGCACAGTTTCCTCTATAGAAAGATCTAGAAATTATTCTTGATTTTTCTCCCCATTCTTCCCCCATATTTAATTTTTTTAGTCAGTGTCCTCCTCCAATTTTTCTTCCTGCCCCAGGATGTCCTTGAAAGAAGTAACCCTACCTCAGAGGAGGCTCTTTGGCAAAGCAGCACCAGGGCCATATGACACTTTTTTCTTTTCAAGTTCCTTAGGGACACGGCTGTTCTCTATCTAGGCCCCTCAAGGGACCTCGGCCTCACTCTGCAATCTGGGGAAGGACCCTCCTCTCCCCCTGCAACTCCTGTGAATGTCAAGCCACCTAGGGCAGCAATCCTGACTGCCACTGGGTCGGTCCCATGAAACAGGCTGAGAAGCCACCATGGCCCCACCATAGTAATTCCACACAATCTAATTGAGACCCACAGTCCATGGAGGCAGGGAATTTAGGCTGGAGAAGAGACATATCATCTTGCCCGTTTTAGAAGCCCAGCCAGGACACCCAGGGTTGCTCATTCCATTTTCTGTCCTACTCTTCTGGCTGGTGAGTTTCTTTAATTTGCCTTAAAACTGGAAGAAAAATACCAAAGACTCCTTGGATACTTCAGACTCTTACAAAACAACTGTTTTATGGTGAAGTGTAAATTAAATAATGGAACATGTGGGTTGGATTTTCCTTAAGATACACAGGGATTTTACAATTAAGTGGAAAATTCTCTTGCAAAATGAATTTTGAATTTGAGTTTTTGCCATGGTCCAAATATTTAAAACTGAGCAAAGATCTCAAAACATATTTTAAAACTGTCGAGAAACTCGAAACAGGTTTTGATTCTGGTATCCTGGTGCTAATAATTCTGCTACCACTTTTTCAGGCCAGGTTACTGAAGTAACATTCAAAAGGGTCTTGCTACAGTTCATTATGTAATTGAATTATTCATGCATTCATTTAACAAACCATACCAATCACTACTGTGGATTAGGCACTGTGATTTGATTTTTTTTTCTTCCAGATCTATAGTGACATTGCTTCCTAACAGTACTTTGGTATTGGAATTAGTTCTGAAAAGGATTAATCCAAAAGACATTCATTAAATACAGGGACTAAATTCTAGAGAAGTATAGATTATATTGTTTTGAGAAATCTTCAACCTAGTTAATAAAAATCTACCACCTCTGTAAAGTAAGTGTGAGGTTAGAGGTAAGGAAATAGGGAATGAGGGAATGTGCTGTTCATTTTCTTGCTTCTCCACCATAACTGCACATGTGAGTTCTGATATGCCAATGGATAACTTTCTGAGATAAACAGGAAGAACCCCTTTCAAGGGAGTGTTTCGTCCCAGATGCAAGAATACGATGAGTTGACACTTTAGCACTCTAGACTTCTTCAGGACCAGCCTCAGGACTGGAGCCAAAGTCATGAGTTATTCTAAGATCCCTTAGCCAGTGACTGACAAGGCTATATGACCCAAGAGTGTGAGCCATTGAGACAAGGGCTAATGTGGGACTCTTCTGCTGGGCCATCTTTGCTATGGAGCTCTCCATTGGGTTGGCCAAGACTTTGTCAGGCCCACGGCGCAGTGTGGTGGCTCCTCCTGCCTACTCCTGCTGTTCCTTCTCCTTTCCCAGAATCAGTGTCTGCAGAACCCAGCCTGCAACACTTCATGACAACAATGGTACTGATGCTAAAGGCTGGAATGATGATGAAACTGTTTTAAAGAAAATGTCACTCCTTACACTGAAAGTTTGCTTTCCTATGTTGGAAAATGAACTATAGATACCTAGGCATCTGCTACAGATTTCTTCTCTATTTTTTGTTTCTCTGACATGGACATTTCAGGACAAGCATTCCAAAAATTCAACACTCAAACTGACAATCACCCCATGGGCATCTCAATAGAGCATAAGAATCAAAGAAGCCGCTCTCCAATTTGTCCAGGGTTTATAGGACAGAGAGAAAAAAGAGAAGGGAGGAGTGAAGAGGGACAGAAAGGAAGTAAGAACCAAAGAGAGAAAGGGGGCAGGAAAGGGAGAGAACTGGTAGCCAGGGATGCAAGGAATTTATAGTTTTCTTCAGAATTCAATAATAGCTTAGGCTTATTATTTTCCTTTGCTTCTTCTAATTTCTAAAAAGTGAAAAAAAAATATGCATTCTAATTGCAAAATGTTAAAAGATAGTTAAACTTTTTGGTTTCTCTAGGACGGGTATTCTATATATGTCTGACATTTTATTTAAATATTAAATGAAAGGAGACCTTTAAAATTCTCTTTTAGTACCCCTCAAATTCATGAAACACACCAATCATATTTATGCAATTTTGCTCTTTGAATTCTCCGGTTGTAGCAGGAGCTTGTGAAAGGCTGGTGGGTACATTATGACAATCCTTCCTTATCTTGTGTATGAAGCAGAGACAGTAAGTAGCTGCAATACTCTTTTATATTGGCTCTTCGATTTCCCTTATACCAATGCATATGAGGAAGTGTTGAGAAGAGGCATCTTTTAAAAAAGTAAAATAAAATAGGAAGCCCAAGAAGGACTTGAATGAACATTTCTCCCCCTACCCCCCCCCCAAAAAAAAATGTTATAGATGGCCAACAAGCAGGTGAGAAGGTAGTCAACATTATTAGTAATCAGGGAAATGCAAATCAAAACCGCAATGAACTACCACTTCATACCTGCTAAGATGTCTATAACTTTTTGTAAAAGGGAGATAAAAAGGCTCGCAAGGATGAGGAGAAATTGGAACCATTGTACGTTGCTGGTAGGAATGTAAAATGATTCAGCACTGTGAAACACAGTCTGATAGTTCCTCAAAAAGTTAAACATAGGATTATCAGATGATGCAGCAATTGCATTCCTGGGTATATACACTCGGAAGTATTCAAAACAGTTACTCAAAGAAGTGCATGTGCACACATGTTCATCAAAGCACTTTTCACAATAGGCAAAAGATGAAAATAGCCCATATATCCATCAACAGATGAAGAGATAAAGAAATTATGTTGTATCCATAGAATGGAATATTATTCAGCCATAAAGAAAAATGAAGTAACGATGAATCTCAAAAACATGCTAAATAAGTCAGACACAAAAGATGATATATTATATGAGTCCATTTCTGCAAAATATCCAGAATAGATAAATCCATACTATTGGTTGCTGGAACTAATAAGGGTGGTCTTTGTGAATATACTAAATGCCCCTCAATTACTTGCTTCAAAATTGTCAATTCTGTTATGTGAATTTCATTTTATTTTAAAAAGAGGGAGATAAAGAAATCACTTGTAAGGGGACTGGGGTTGTAGCTCAGTGGTAGAATGCTTGCCTAGCATGCATGAGGCACTGGGTTCAATTCTCAGCACCACATGTCAATGAATAAATATAAAATAAAGATCTATCAACAACTAAAAAAATTTTTAAAAACGAAATCATATGTGAGTCTGGTTTCTGTTCTGGATTGAGTAAATAAAAATCTCTTAGTGGCCAAGATTCAGTGATTTTTTCAAGTTCTACTGGTGATTTTATGGTACAGCAAGGGTTAAGTTGGGCCTGTAATTTCATCTTTATTAAGATGATAACTTAGATATTAAAAATCTTAGTAGTTTGAATTTTGAAAGTTACTTTTTTGGGGTAATTTATTCAGAAAATTAACAAAGCATTTGCAATGTTCATCAAACTACCTGATATTTTGGATAGATGATTAAAAAGTAGGAAAAACAAAGAAAAGTCTAATTTTTGTTGAGAGCTGAAGTAAGTATGAGAGCTTTATCAAATATCTCAATGACTCCCACAGTAGCTCCAGGAGATAGAGTAGAGTCTCTTTACTGATCAGAAAAAGGACATTCAAAGAAGTTTTGTGATTTTATTAGGGTCGACCATCTATTAAGAGACAAAGCAGGGCTCATCATCAGCCTTAAGTGTGAAACTAGCATCCCGAGGCTCCTGACTGGAAGCGAGGTGCCCACCTAGCCCAGGAGCTGGCCACGTCCACGTAAATTATGCATGAAAGCAGAGGCTTTGGAGCAACATAGACCTCGATTAAAGCTCCAAATCTGCCAGTTACTCATCAGGCATTTGATGGAAGTTAAGCAAAATAACACAGCTTTCCTCATCTGTACAATGGGACGACAATTCCTGCTAATTAGTTATAGTAAGAATTACATGAGATAATGTCTACAGTTTGGCATTTGGCCTGGGGAACACCTCATGTAAGCACTTAGTAAATGGTAACCTTTGTTCATTTCTTTCTTTCTTTCCTTCTTTTTAACTAATAGTGCTACTAATATTATCCAGAGAAGGATGAACTCTGACTCACCAGCCATCCCTTTTCAAACTGGGCAGTAAATGTCACCAGAACTGAGCTCCTAACCAGCCCATTTATTTTCCTTAGGGCAGTCTAATACTATTGTTCTCTCCTATTGTTCTATCCAAATGCTAATTTATGAGAGACTTTAAAAAATTTAAATGGCAGAATTTACTGGCACAGTTGATCATAAATTCAACAGACATAGGAACTAAAGACATGCATCTATTTTAGGGATAAACAAACTAATTCTAATTTGTTATGTTATTTCTAATTTTGTTTGTTATTATAAGCACACTTTTTTGATAATGTGAATAGATGGATTTTATTGTAGGATTCAAATTTTCTTTTCTTTTTTTTTTTTTTTTGAGATGTGCTAAAGGACACATTCCAAGAAGCAAGAGTGTAATTATAGATTTAGCATCTCCTGTATGGCCTGACAGAAGTCTACCATCACTTAGGGAGCCATTACAGCATATATTTAATGTCAGCCAGTAGAAAAAAACACTTTCATAGGTTCTCTTTGATTGACACATTTGAAATGACATCAGTTTCCAGCTTTAAAACCTACTGTTATTAGGTCTCTGTTGCTATTTATGTTAGAAATATGTGCACGTGTGTCAAAACAATATATCAACTTTGCTGATTGGCTGCATCTAGATTCTGTTGCCAAGGGTAACAGAACAATTGCTTTTAATCTTTCCTAAATTGCTTCTTGTTTTTTTTTAAAAAAAAAATACTTGGGGTTTTCAGGGATTTTTGTTTTATTTTATTTTATTTACCCTAGAGCAAAAATAAAGAAATTTTATTTAGGGAGAAAACAAATACATACTTTCTGTAGGTGCTAAAAGGAAAATTCAATGCAAAAGGTGTAGTTGGTGTATATTGTCAGTTTGAATAGCCATCTATCATAAGTGCTGATTCCTAAGGCTGGGCTGATTAGGAAAAAAAACATCTTTACTTCCAAATGATGCAGCACATGGCCATTTGCCCTTCAAGTTAAAGGTCTTCTCTTTTTTGGTGAAAGCCCAACTTCATGCATTCTTCATTGAGGAGTAGCAATATATATGAAAGAAAATAATGTGTCTTCAAAACATTGTATCACCTTTCCTGCCTCATTAACAGAGCACAGCATGGTGAATAAATCCTATGAATCATGAATCCCAATTCCAGCCTTTGAATTTTTAAAAATTGATATACATACTCATAACTTCTTCTATATAATCATAACTTCTATGAATTATGTCTTTCTAGACATAATAGTCCACAGTACCACCCAAGGCATCTTTGGCCCAATGAGAGAAGCCAGAAATATTCCCTTAGGAGATACTATGTCCCCTTACCTGTAAAATTAATAATTAATCAATTAATTTTTTTTAAATAACCTCAAATTTATTCTGCTCCATGGTGTCTTCCTTCAGTTTTACCACAATTTAACATTTTAAGATAATGCAAGTGTTCCTGGGAGGTATAACACATCAATCTACCACCTATCATCCTCCCTTGAAAAGTGGAAGTTTTGGTTTGAGGAGGGAGAAAGAGAAAATATGAGACAACTGCATACCTAATGTAATGGTCTGAATTGTGTTCCCCCAAAATTCAAATATTGAAATCCTAATCCCCAGAACCCAAGAATGGCACCTTATTTGAAAATAAGATCACTGCAGATGTAATTAGTTAAGATGAGGTCATTAGGATGGACCACAATCCAATTTAACTGATGTCTTCATAAAAAGGAGAAATTTAGAAAGAGATATGTCTGTGGGTTGTCACAAGGAGAACATCTTCTTTGGCCCAATGAGAGAAGCCTGAAGCAGATCCTTCCCTTACAGCTCCTCGAAGGAACCAAACCTGTCTGTACCTGGATTTTTGGACAAGTAACCTCCATACTTGTAAGGTAATCAATTTTAAAAAATTAATCAATTCCTGTTGTTTTAGCTACCCAGATTGTACTATAACTTTGTTCTAGCTGCTATAGGAAACTAATATACCTGAGAACAAGTCACCTGAGGAAGCATGTGGGTAAAGATGAGTGTTTCTAAATACAAACTTCTCCTATGTGTACTTGGTTCTATCTGAAGCTATCTTGCTTAATAGGATGAGATAAAATCAATATTCCCTATTAAATGTGCTCCTGTCATCCTAGAACTGGAGAGGTTTTTCATTGTCCAGAGGCAATTTCAAAATCAGAACTTCTATAAGTTACCCTTTTTTTAGAAGATGATTATAGTCCACAATACCACCCAAGGAATCAAGCTAAAATGTTGCTAGCCAGTGTTTTATATAAGAAATAAAATCCATTTTTAAAATTTGGTGAAGGAATGTATTTTGTAAAAGAGAAATAACCCCAAACATGAGTTGCAGGAACCAGATTCTCATGGCAGACATTTCATTTCGGCAAATGGTGAAATAAATCATTTGGACTTTTCCTAGGTAGCTCTACAGGAATCAAATTTCTTTGAAACTGTTGCTTGCATTGCCACGACTGTGTTCAATGTTGTCTCACCTCTGCTTCTACTCCCTTCCCAAAGACATCTGTTAGGGTACAACATTTGGCCCAGAGCTGATGTAATCTCCAAAGCCAAGCGCAGACTGCAACTCATCTACATGAACCTGCTCACAGAGGACTTTAGGAAAGGTTTTTTGGAAAAGGGATTGAGTCATGAACTTAAAAAAACAAAAGAGAGTACAGAGTATGTCCAGAAATTTCACCAATGAAGTGACCAATGTGAAAAGCTAAAGGGAAAGTTCTTCTTGACTTAAGGCAAAACAGGCAAAAGAGCCACTGTCTGAGACTTTCAGTTACCTAAGAAAATGAAGAAAGCAGCATCATCAGATCAACACGTAAAGAGTGACAATTAAATGTAATAACAATGTGTTCTTTAATTACGAGGGGAGGAAATGAATGAACTAAAGACCTGTTATCTGTTCAGTAGAGTTGTTAAAAAATGTCAAGCTTGGAAGAAAAAGAGAATTTGTCTCATAAAAAGAAGGAAGTGAGGAGGGTGAGAAAGATCCTGAAACATCTGTTCTATTTCACAACCTGAGCACTGTTCACAGCCTCTTTATTACAATCCCAGATGCAACTTGGGTGTGTGGGGCTCAGGGAAGTGAGTGGCTTCAGCATTTCACACATTCGCACCACCACCTTCCCACATGACACGAAGTCCCCCAGCAAGAACACGACAAAGCTTCCATTTTTATGCCCACTGCTGAAATGGGAACACATAAAAGGAATTTGCTTAACCCTTTCCCCCCACAGAATTAATCCCAACCAATCCAATAGGACAAGGCATTTTTACACACCCCCTCCCCAACTTTCAGCAATTACGTTAAAAAATGGAAACAAAAACAAAATCCAAAAGGAAAAGAAAAACTCCCAAACACCTGGAGACTCTTCCTTGAACAATCAATTTGATTTTGTTGCTCATTATGGCTTATTGTAGAATGAGATCTAAATTACATTCAGTTGAAACAAGAAGCCAGTTCCGTGCTTCCAGTTCTTTTGACTTTATTTCCTTTCCCTGCCTGTCGGTCTCGTTTCCTCCCTCTCCTTCTCTCTCCTTCATCTGTTCTCCCAATTTTCTTCCAGATTTTAAATTTACCCAAGTACCCCACATTAGGAAGGACATTTTACTCAGTCTCTAGTTTTGTTGCTAAGGGTTACCACATAGAGAACAACATGGCAGAGGGTTAGAAGGAGGGTCGAAATCGATGGAAGATACAGCCAGCAGCACAAAGCTCCCACAGTACTCAGCTAGAAGCACATATTTGATACAAGAATTGTCTAATATCCGTCCATCGATTTTAAGTTATTTTCCTCAGATTCATGTTTTACTATGGCTGCATAGACTTATGGGGAGGCTAGTGAAGATTCCAATGAACAAAGGTGGGAATCAGCTATTAAGGCAGTGAGCACAAGGTCACCAGAAGTCATGACACTGAATAGGGGCAGGTATGCAAGTGAGGAAGTGACATCAGGACCTGCTTGGTCAGGGAGATCCCAGAGGGTCTGATGGGCAGCACCGTGGTTCTTCCTCATTGGAGATGGAGGAGGAAAAGGAGGCAGAAAACAAAGTGAAGCTTTGCGATAGACTCAGAAGCATTTTCAAAATGAGAGTTGTGTTAAAATAGATTCAACCTAAATGTGACCTTCAGAAAAGGGAATCCAGGGCTTCCTGGAGCCACCTGCCCTGAGCCTAGAGATCAAAGGCTCAGACACTTTTCAGTCTGGTTTTCTTGACCTCTGCACCAAGGAATAGCACCACTTCTGCAGGGTGAAGAGGAGCCCCTGATGGAGGCAGATGAAGGCAGAATGTCCCAAATCCATCCACCTCCCTCTGCACCCCTCGCCCTGGAGGGCCTACAGCCAGATCACTTTCCTCATTAAATGCGCACATGTCTGTTAATATGTGACTCCCTGTGGGTGCTCGGTATATGCTGTTTGAGTAAGTGAACAAATGCACATCCCTCAGGACCATTATAATAACCCTTTCTCTGTTCTATTCTTCTCCCTTCTTTTGGCAAAAATCTAATACAAATTTCCTGGCCCTCTAGCCTCAGCCTAAGGGAAGATGAGCTGTCTTTCCAGTCTCCTTGCCAGTCCCTAGCAAACGCTTGGTTCAGCTCCTAGTTCCACTTTGGGGAACTCCCTAAGCTTTATGCTTCTTCACTGACAAAATGGGAATAGCAACTTCTAAGATTCTTTTGAGGGACAAAAGAAGTATATTTAAATTCTTAGAGCAGTGGTTAGAAGCACAATAATTACTCAGTAAATATAACTGCCCCCCCCATATGTTTGAACATTTATCCCTTTTACCATCTCTCCATCGTGAGAGATGACATATTAGAAAATTCAAGAAAAGGATATTAAGTATTTGACTCACCCATTTTACACTAGAACCTTTGGGGAAGAAAACAATAAAGCCAATTAAATTTATTAGTGCATTGAACATAAAACATCGTATTTTTATATAAATAGATTTGCTCAATTGGAGGAGAAAAAAACTTGTACCCAAACACAAAACCAATATTACAAAGACAGTAGCACCCACAAAGAGTTACTTACAGATGAATCTAGACACCACCGTTAAACCTTACACAAAATGGGTCATAGACCGAAGAGTAAAATACAAAACTATAACATTGCTGGAAGATAACTCAGGAGAAAATCTATGTGAGTTTAAATGTGGCAAAGAGTTTTTAGGTACACCCCCCCACACACCCACACACACACAAAACAATCAATGAAAGTGATACACTGGACTTTGTTAAAATTTAAAAACACCTGCTCTATGGAAGACATCATTAAAGTGATAAGCCAAGCCACAAACTGGGAGAAGATCTTTGCAAAACAGGTATCTGATAAAGGACTTGTATCCACTATCTAAAGAGTTCAGTTAAACCTTAACAAGAAAATAGCCCAATCAGGAGTGGGCAAAAGATCTGAACAAATACCTCACCAAAGATACATAGGTAGCAAATAAGTAAATGAAAAGATACCCAGCAAAATACACTGTTACAGGATTACAAATTAAAACAAGATACCCCTATATACCTTAGAACAGTGAAAATCCAAAACAGGGACAACACCGAATGCTGGAGAGGATGCAGAACCACGGGAGCTCTCAGTCATTGCCGTGTGATGCAAAATGGCACATCAACTTTTAAAGGGAGTTTGGAAGATCTGTAAAAGGTAAACATATAGTCACCATAGGATCCAGGAGTCAGGCTGCCTAGTATTCAATCAAGTGAGTTGGAGACATATCCACACAAAAAACCTGAGTGTAAATTTTATTTCACCTTTATTAATAACTGCTAAAAATTGGAAGAAAATGGATGTCCTCTAATAGTGAATGAATTAACAAATTGTGATACATTCATAGTATTAGGATATTATTCAGCAATAAAAATAAATGAGCTATCAAGCAATGAAATGCCATTGAGAAGTCTCACATGCATGTCACCAGGTGAAAAAAAAAAAAGTCATTCTGATTTCAACTATGTGGCATTATGGAAAGGGCAAGACTGTTGGGGAAAAAAAAAGAAAATCAGTGGTTGCCAGGGGTTGTGGGGAAGGAACGAGGGCTGAGCAGGCAGAGCACAGGGAGATTTTTAAAGCAATGAAACTGTTTTGTATGAAACTAAAATGATGGATACATGACATTATGCTTTTAGCAAAATCCATGGAACTATACAACACAAAGAATGAACCCCGGTGTAAAATGTGGACTTTAGTTAATAATAATATACCAGTAGGTTCATCACTCACAACAAATGCAGCACACTAAGATGTTAATAGTAGGATAGTAGGCAAAATAGGGGGAGGAGAAGAAAGAGTAGATGGGAACCCTCTGTACTTTCTGTTCAATTCTCTGTAAAACTAAAGCCGTATTTAAAAAATAAAATTTATTTTAAAGAGAGAGAGAGAGAGAGAGAGAGAGAGAGAACTAACTGGAGCCTATAAAGTCTCACTGTTTGCTTACTTTTGCAAAATTTTGATTCTAGATATAAAATATGGTTTGCAACACTTGGAGAGTGTCATGGCTAATTCAAGATTGTCACTCCATAAGTTGCCTAAAAGATAACCAGACAGCCAGACCACTCCCCATGTTATATTAGAACAAATGTCAATATAGGGAGTAAATGCAGAGGGCTAGTACAAACCCCAAAAAAGACATTCAGAAGTGGTAGAATGCTAGCTGAGTCAAAGAGGGAACAACAGGGGGCTGGGGTTTTGGCTCAGTGGTAGAGTGCTTGCCCAGCATGAGTGAGGCACTGGGTTTGATTCCCAGCACCACATAAAAATAAACAAGTAAGATAAAGATATTGTGTCCATCTACAATTAAAGAATATTTTTTAAAAAGAGGGAACAAGAGAGCGGGGAGTTGGGCCACACAGGGGTCTTTCTTGGGGAATTGAGATTCAGGTGAGGTCACTGCTGGACTTCTCTGCCTGGTAGAAGTCTTGGCCCACAGTGGCCAGTGGCTGTCCTGGCAGGGGTGGAGCCAGCCTGGCAAAGATTCACCCTGAGCTTCTCTGAACCCAAAGCCCTTGCACTTTCTTCTCCAGCCTCCTGTTCTCTCTCAACAAAGTTTCCTGTTTGGGAAACTGTCTTGAGTCCTCTGTGTTTCCTTTACACAAACCTCCAGGTATACAAGTGAGGCCTGCACCCCTCTGCACCTCCCCACTGGGTTTCTAATTTAGTACACATTTATTAAGCAATAACTTTTGCCAAGCACTTTGTTAAGTGTTGGAAATAAAGATTAGATTCAAGGATCTCACAGTCTAGTGACAGAGACGTGCTCTTTAGAGTGGAATGAGATACTGAGTGCCATAAACAAAGGTAGGAAAAATTTCTTGGAACTACAATAGCCTAGTACTTTGAATACTACAAGGCATTATGAAACCATATTAAAAGTCTACATTGTCAGCTATTTAAAAATACTCCTTGATTTGCCATGCTTCACATGTAAAATTCCTTTTAATTCCTCTTCTTCATATTCTTTAGTTTTTTGCTTCTTCCTTAAGATCACTAACATGCCCTGGGCGTGATGGCCCACGTCTATAACTGGAGGTTTGGGAGGCTGAGGTAGGAGGACCACAAGTTCAAGGTCAGTCTTAGCAACTTAGCAAAGTCCTCAGCAATTTAGTGAGACCCTGTCTCAAAATTAAAAAAAAAAAAAATAAGAAGAGCTGGGGATGCGGCTCATTAGTAAAGCACCCCTGGTTTCAATTACCAGTACCAAAACAATCAAACAATAAATTTTAACTTGCCAATTTCCCAATTCCATCAAAACAATTAGGCCAATGTATATATGTTCATCTAACATACCCACTGTGATTCCAACTGTGGAAGGAAGGAAGGAAGGAAGGAAGGAAGGAAGGAAGGAAGGAAGGAAGGGAGGAAGGGAGGGAGGGAGCGGGGAAGTGGCTTTTCTGGAGGCATGGTGTCATGGGGCAGGAGGGTTAGCAACACACCCTCAAGGCCATATTTCAAAAGGAGGGTGGTGCCATCCAGAAGCCCAGGGCTTCCCAGGGGAAGCAGTAGGTGGAACTTAACGGTCAGGGACACCCTGGAGCAATGAGCCTGTGGCAGACAAGAGGGAGAATCAGGTGCTGACAGCTTCTGTCTTCCACATTGCCAAGGGCAGGCCATTAAACACTCTTGACTTGGCCTTAGTAATAGCCTATCACCCAGTGTCTCTAAAGCCCCTACTTCTCTATATTCCTTTCCAGCCACTGTGGAGATTCCCATTTTACAATCCAGTAATACCACAGGGGGCGAGTGTCACATCCACGTTCTGACTTCTGGTTTTCTGCCTCCACATGTGCTTCTCCTTACCTCCAGGAATCCCTGAACTTCCACTCAGGCTTCATCTGACCAGGTTCCTGTCTCCAGGAATCTTTCCCCAACCATCCTCATCTCCACAATCTCTTGGCATTGAACTAAATTATCTTCTCTTCTGGTCGCCACTGGACTGTGAGCAACTCAAAGTCAGGAGATTCTTGTCTTTCCTCCCTAATGCCAGCACAGTGCCCAGAACTGCCTCCTTCCTATTGTATAAATTTATGTGTACTTTTAGCATTTGGTTAAAAGTATAGACTTTGGAGCTGTCCTGCCTAGGTCTGAGTCCAGACTGTCATTTACAAGTCATTTACTCTGATTTCGGGGTAGGGGGTGCTGTACTTAATATTATAGTTCCTCAGTTTCCTCGGGTGTGAAATAAGGATAATAATACTTACCTTACAGGTTTTGTTGTGGAATTTGAGTAAGTAGAGAGATGATAGGTAGGTAGGTAGGTGGATAGATAGGGTGTTTGAATAATACCTGACACATTAAATGCTGGGTAAGTGTTAACTATCACCATCATCATCAATATCAGATTTGTAGTCCTCATAATAGGTTCTCTTTCCCCCCTCCCCCATAATAGGGTCTTGATTCCCTATAATACATTCCTCGAGGTTACCAAAATACACATTTACATTTGTGTGACTCCAGGGTTATTCAGATTGAATGGTGAACACTGACCCTTTGTGTTCCAACCTTCTGACACAGCTCTGATCCAGAGGGGTTCTGGTGATTTAAGTAAGCAGAAAAACTATTCGACAGTATCCTAGACAAAAACCATGAATTCTTCTCTCAAAGAATATTTATGATTAAAAAAAAACTAGCTATTTGTACAAGGGAAAAAATATACCAGGAAATAAAGACACAAAAGAGAGAAAAAGGAAATTGTGGTATTATTGGAAATGACCTTGGAAAGACAAGAAATGTTTCTTAAAAGGAGAATTAGTAAGATTTAATTTTATGAGATTGTGTTCAAAACGCTGAGTTTCTTTAGAAAGATACAGTTGTTAGGAAGAAAAGTGCTAAGGAAAAAGAAAACTTAGAAAAAAAAAAAAAAAGCTAGCCAGGGTTCTGCAAGAAACTCAAGCCAATATGTAGCTTGCATCTGCTGGCAATACCCTCATCAAAGAAGGAAATAAGATACAAAACTGAAATTGCTATTCAAAGAAACTTGATAAACAAAATAATCCATTCAATATAACAGATGTCTGTACAATAGTGTGTGCCATGACTAAAATATCTGACCCACCCACCTTCCCACTGGCAGTGCTACCAAACACAGCAATTTAAGCCAGGCAACCTGAAATGTGCACAGAAAAAAAAAAAATCAGGCTGTAACTATATAACTACAATGTCAGCAAAAATTCATTCCCGACGAAAAGAATGGAAATACTCAAAAGGCCCCATCTAAAATGTGTTATGCTATATTCTCACAGTCTATTCTTTTGCCATTTTTACCTTTAATTCATTCAATTAGTACAATAATTTTGACAAGGAAATGGAAGCAACGTTCAACCTAGTTAAACTCCAAAGATATTTGTTGCTTCTGCCGTATTCCTGGCCCTCTAGCAATTGTTGAAATACTAAGGGGAATGAAATAGGTCCCAGATCTTAAAGACTTTACACCTCAGTGATGTTTAGATCGAAGCACCACTTTGATTATATTTGAGTCTCTGCAAATCTGCAGTCACCAGATGAATGGCTCATGTTGATCTGTTTGATGGTATGGGTCAGAAAGAACTTTCTGGAACAGCATTAAGAATATGCATGTCACCTAGTTTAAGATCACGACGATGGGCTGGTTTAAAATATTGGATATAAGGCAAGAGAAATTTTATTATTTTGCAACTCAGATCTGATCAATAGAAAAGTTACTTATTTTTAATGCTTTCATGTACAAAACAGAATTGAACAATGGCTTTTATACTTGCTGTGCTTTTCATGGACACCGTGAATATTATCAGGGTGAAGCAATGTTGTACTTCAGGGGGAAAAAAAAAAAAAGACAAAACCTAATCCACAAATGAAAACTGTCAAAAAAATTAATCATCACATTTCCCTGTTGCCTAATTTCCTGATTAACTTCTGATGGGCCCCCGAGACAATGAATTAAAATGCTCCAACAAAAAAGACCTTAAAAGGAGGTGAATTTTCACTGCACCGTATTTCTGACAGCTTGTTCCTGAGCAAAGCAACTGGTGTCCCTGGGGACTCATTCAACATTCATTTGAATCATGGAGAAAGAGACCCAGTTTGGAAGATATTTTTCTGGAGTACAGAGGGGGACTTTGATCCTAGCTCAGATAACAGCTGCTCTCCCTGAGAGGATTTTCTGGTGGCTCTTTCCCTCAGGCCAGGTAAGTCTCAGGGGAGGTGTCTAGTTGACCTCAAAGCTCAGCCAGGCAACTGATACCTGAGGGAGGGTCTTTGAGTGGGCCAGGGAGCCTGGCATCGAGTGTTATCGTTCTGTCAGTCTCTCTCCTGGCTAGAGACAGAGCACACAGGAAAGGAACTCCTAAAGGGAGTCAAGTCTCACCTTGATTTTCTCCCCATTGTAAAACTACAGGAAGGCAGGAAGCCAAAATACCACGATAGATTTGAGTCTCTGTCATTGTGTTTTCTCACTATTCTGGAATCGTAACGAAGTGTTTTCTTTGAAATTCCTGACCCCTAGCTTTTAAATACAGAAATAAAGGTGGAATATGTGGTGTTATTATGTAAAAATGTGAATGTGTAACCGATGTGATTCTGCAATCTGTATTTGGGGTAAAAATGGGAGTTCATAACTCACTTGAAACTAATGTTTGAAATATGATATGTCAAGAGCTTTGTAAGGTTTTGAACAACCAATAAAAAATTAAAAAAAAATATTCGAAGAAAATAAAATATGTTGCAAAATAGTCAAAAAAAATAAGCATGGACGAATATAAGATTACATCACTTTGTAGGAAGCCATTTTTTTCTTTTAGAATTAGGTGGATTTGTTAATGAATTGGATTATTCCCTTAAAAATATAAAAGGTCAGAATATTGACTTGGTGAGGTAATATTCTGTCTCTGTATTGTTGTTGTATTTATGATATGAAATGTCAAGGGAATCACTGAAGTTACAAAGACATAAAAAAATCACTTTAATGATAATTTGTTTGAAAAGATAACTATCAAATGCATCTTCAGCCATCACAAAATTTTCCTGCCATTCATAATTTATAGGCTTTTATTTATTGTTCATTCATACACTCATGCAACAAATATTTATTAAGCACTTAATAATTGCAAGACATTGTTTAAAATGTGGCAGGAAATAAAAATGTTTCTAAATCTAGTGGGAGTATTAAGACTGTACCTTGTAGGAATAATAAATGTCAGAGAAATGACATGAACTAGAGGACTTCAAAAGTCTCCCAGAAATCACTCGTCCCAGAACCAGTTCGGGTTCCAATTATTTATTCAATTAAAAATCTATCTTCAGGATATCCACATCTGTAGCTAATCTCCTCCCCTTTCAGAAAGGGAAAATGGCTGTCACCTCTCACCAATGGCTGTGAGAGGCTTACACCCCTCCACAGATTTATGAAGGCAAGTGAAGACAACTCATCCATCTTTCTCCCTTCTCCTCTCTCCCTCTAACCTCCATCCTTAGGCATGAAGTGCAATATTGATTGCAGTAATGGACGCTGAGACAAGAGGAAGAAAAGTACTTCTGCAGTCTTCTTCCAGATCTTGCATATTTAAACAAATCTCCCTGGATTATCTAGGAATATTTATTGGAGGACTGAATGGGCTTTCCATCACTGTGACAACATACCTGAGAAAAATAACTTAAAAAGAGGAAAGATTTATTTTGGCTCATGACTTCAGAGTTTTCAGTCCATGTTTCTGGACCTGTGATGAGGCAGAATATCCGTATAGAAGGACGTGGCAGAGCATAGCTGCTCACCTCTAGGCAGCCAAGAAACAGGGGTGGGCGGGGGATGGAGAAAGGATCCAGGGGTAAGATCAAGGACATGTCTCCCATGACCTACTTCCTCTAATCAGGCCCCACTTCCTAAGGCTTTCACCACCTCCCAATAGTGCCAGCAGCCTTTAGGTAACTTTCCAGATCCAAACTATAACAAGGACCCAGTATCTGAATAGAAGCCTAGCAACCTCCAGGGATTCTTCACCGGACATCTTCATCTTTTTAACAAGAGCCAGAGCCTTGATGAGGAAAAAGAGGAGGTACTTACCTCTGTTCAAGGAAACCACCTTTCTTTGAGTCCCTGAGGCTAGTAAGAACTATCTGAAAGCGCTCAACATGGTAGGAATGTGTGTACATTGCACAAATGTATAGGAAACAAACTTCACATGGGAAGAATTTTGTCTTTTAACTCAACAGACCAGTGACATGTGTTGCATGATGTCATAGAATACAGGGTAATACTGCAAACTTAGCATGAAAGGCAGGTAGGTAGTTCATAGAAATAGCTGCAGCACTATAGACAACAGGTACAGGTAGATAGGCAGGTATGAAACAGCACTATGATGTAGCAATGATTTAAAATGATATTCTCCAGAAGAAAGGTAATATCAGAAAGGGGGCTAAATGATAGAATAACCTGCTCAATGATTCTATTTGGAGGAGATTTTTTTTGGGGGGTGGGGGGGTACTGGGGAATGAATTCAGGGGCACTTGACCACTGAGCCACATCCCAGCCCTATTTTGTATTTTATTTAGAGACAGGGTCTCACTAAGTTGCTTAGTGCCTCACTTTTACTGAGGCTGGCTTTGAACTTACAATCCTCCTGCCTCAGCCTCTCAAGCCACTGGGATCACAGGCGTGCGCCATCATGCCCAGCTAGAGGAGGAAATTTTTGTCACTTAAAATCACTAAACCAGTGGGAGAGATCTACATTCTTACTCTACCATTTATGCCAATGATATCAGATGATCAATTATTTCTCCTTTTTTTCCTCTCTCTCTTTTAGCCCCCTTTATGATATTATCTTTCTTCTAGAGAATATTGTTTTAAATCATTGCTACATCATAGTGCTTTTTCATATCTGCCTATCTACCTGTACCTGTGTCTATAGAGCTGCAGCTATTTCTATGAATTACCTAACTGCCTGTCATGCTAAGTTTGCAGTTTCACCCTGTATTCTATGTGGACTCCTCTTATTATACAGTCAACCTGAACATTCTTTTTTTGTTTTTAAAATGTACCTTACCTTTTCCTTTCTTACTTGGCCCCATTTAATTGTTTTTTCTGTAGGCTAGAGGTACAGTAATGTATTCCTATAATCCCAGCAACTCAGGAGGCTGAGGCAGGAGGATTGCAAGTTTAAGACCAGCCTGTACAACTTAGCAAGACCCTTTCTTAAAAAACAAAAAGACCTGCGAATGTAGCTCAGAGGCAGAACACCCTGGCTTCTATTCCCAGTACTGCTGGGGTGGGGAGAGGGGGACTGGTCTTTTTTTTTTTTTTTCCTTCTGATTATCACCATTGTCCAGTTTATGCTCCATTGTTGTCTCTTCAAATACATCAACTCTCCAGCTATCCCTGTGTCATAATTTGGTTTGCAGAGATCTTGATTGCCTTTCACTTCCACAAGACCGCACACTGGTTCATTAAGTTGAAGATCCTTTGCTGTTTGGACCTTCTTAGAAGGAACAACACTCTAGACTTACTAGTGAGACAGCCACATGTTACAGGGTGTGAAAGAAATTCAACTAAAATTCTACCTCAGAGAAATTTCTAGGGGTTCCATGGTGTCAAGATGGCCCTTCCAAGGTGAATGAGAAGTTGTTGTATCTGTCACCTCCTCAAACCAAGAAAGAGGCCCCAGGCCTACCAGGGTTTTTTTTTTTTTTATTATTTTGGAGGTAACACATTTCTTATGTGACTGCAACCCATTAATCAAGTGACAACAAAAGCTGCTAGCTTTTCCTGGGGCCCAGAAAATAACAAAGCTCCACAACAGGTTCAGACAGCTATATAAGCTGCTCTGCCTCTTGGGTAATAGGTCCAGAAGATCTAGGGGTGCTGTCAGTGTTGGTGGTAGTCAGGGATGCTGCTTGGAGGTTTTGGCAGGCTCCATGGGTGAATTGCTGTTCAGGCCTTTAGGATTTTAGAACAAGGCCCTGCTATTATCTGCAGAGAACTACTCTCCTTTTGAGATACAGCTCTTGGCCTGCTAGTGCTCCTTAGTAGAAATGGAACTTTTGGCCATGGGCCACCAAGTTACCATGTGTCCTGAGCTGCTTATCAGAAGCTGGGTGTTATCTGACTCACCAAGCTCTTAAGTTGGATGTGCACAGCATCAGTCCTCCATCATACATAAATGGTGTATATGTGATTAGGCCTGAGCAGCTTCTGAAGGCATTAGTAAATTACATGGAAAAGTGGCCCAAGTTCTCAGATTCTTACTCCTGCTATATACTGCCTTCTCCCAGCCTGCACTTAAAACCTCATGAGGAACTCCCTGTAATCAGTTGACAGAGAAAGAGAATAGCAGGGCCTAGCTTACAGATGGGTCTGAACAGTAGGTAGGTACCACCTGAAAGTGGATACCTGCAGCCCTTCAGCACTTTTCTGGGGCATCCCTGAAGGACAGAGGTGGAGGAGGATCCTTCCAACAGGCAGAACTTCAAGCAGTGCACCTGGCCATCCATTTTGCTTGGAAGGAGAAATGGCCAGATGTATGATTTTATAGTGATTCATACACTGGGGCCAATGATGTGGCTCCATAGTCATATACATAGAGGTAACATAATTGGAAAATTGGTGACAAAGACATTTGGTGAAGAGGTATGTGGACAGACCTCTCTGAATCAAGAAAAACTGTGAAGGTATTTGTATCCTACATAAATACTTACCAACAGGTGATCTCAGCAGGGAAGAATTTTTATAATCCAGGATGACAACCACCTGCCTGGTGACAAGTTGATTACATTGTACTACCTTTATCTTGTCAGAGGGCAATATTTTGTCCTTGCTAGAACAGACATTTTAAATATGGATCTGGCTTCTTTTTACACAATGCTTTTGCTAAAACTGTCATGTGTGGATTTACAGAAGGCCTCATTCAACATCATGATATTCCATGCAGTGTTGCTTCTGGTCAAAGAATCCACTGCACGGCTTAGGAAATGCAGAGATGAATCCATGCTCATGGAATTCACTGCTCTTACCATCTTCCCCATCTTTTTGAAGTAGCTGGCTTGATAGAATGGTGAAAAAGCTTTTTGAAGTTTTGGTGGCAGTATTTTACAGGACTTGGGCAAGTTCCTCCAGAAATATATGCTCTGAATCACCATCCAAAGCATGGTACTATTTCCCCAACAGCCAGGATTCATAGGACAAGGTATCAAAAAATATAAATAGCAGTGGCATCACTCACTATTACCCAAGTGGTCCACTAGCACACTTTGCTTCCTGTTCCCATGACTTTATGTGCTGCTGGCCTGGAAGTCTTAATTCTAGAAAGAGAAATTCACCCACCAAGAGATACAACAATGATTCCATTGAACTAGAAGTTAACTCAAGACACTTAGGGCTCCTTGATCCTCCAAGTCAACAGGAAGAGAGGGTAGTTATGGTGCAGGCTGGAGTGATTAATCTGGACCGTCATGGAGAAATTAGAGTATTATTCCACAATGGAGGCAAAGAACAGTATGTCTGAAACGCTGGAGATTCTTCCATGCTCTGAGAATAAGGTCCATGGAAACTCTAACTGCCTGATCCAGGCAGGACTACTACTAGTCCAGACCCTTCCATAATGAAGGTCTTGTCATACTACCTAGTAGAGAACCATGAGGTGCTTGATGAAGGCAAATAGTACAGTAGAAGAAAGTAGTTATAAATACCAGCTATGACCACATGACTAGTAGTAACAGATGGTACTATAATTGTCATGACTATTTATTCTTTTCATTTTGAATACATTAGTGGACTTATACATATACATTAAGAAAATAGCTTTCTTTCCTTTCCTTTCTTATTCTCTTATCATGTAATATAAGATGTAATTTAGTTGATATCAGTGTTTCAGTATTGTTAGTTCTACATTATAGTATCTAAGCTAGGATACATCAAGGAGAGAGTAAACATCATTCAAGAACTTTGCCTCTTCATCTGGGAAAGGTGTGAGTACATTTTTGGTTGTAGGCAGGATAGTTGTATCATGTTAGGCAGAATCATGACCTTGTTCTTTTTTCTGTTAGGAGCTGAGTATGGCTTACAGAAATATATGGATGCCAAGGTGACAAGGGATGAAGTGTGCCAACTTGACTGAGCTAAGGAATACTAAGCCAGCTGACAAAACATGATTTCTGGGTGCGTCTGTGAGGGTGCTTCTGGAAGAGATTAGCATTGGAATCAGTAGTAAACAAGATAGCCTTCACTGGTGTGGATCGTTATTAATCAGGCCTTGGAGGGCTTGACTAAAACAAAGAGGCAGAGAAGGGGTAGCAGTAGGGTAGATTCTTTCTCCTTAAGCTGGGGCATTCATCTTCTTCATCGTTTTTGCCCTTGGACAGCATTTTTGGCTCTCAGGCCTTTAGACTTTCACACACCATTGGTTTCCTCCTAATGCTGAGGTTTCAAAGCTTAGTGGTTTAGTCAGTTTGTTCACTGCTATGCCTAAAGACCTGACCAGAACAACTGTAGAAGAGGAAAAGTTTATTTGGGGGCACACAGTTTCAGAGATCTCAGTCCAAAGATAGCCGGATCCATTCCTCAGGGCACCAGGTGAGGCAGAACAACATGGCAGAGGGAAGCAGCTCACATGTTGATCAGAAAGCAGAGAGAGACTCCACTCCAGACACAAAATATATACCCCAAAGGCAGGGCCCAATACCCCACCCTTTCAGCCAGACCCACCAGTCTCCAGTTACCACCCAGTTAATCCCATCAGGAGATTGATTCACTGATTGCATTAAGGCTCTCCTAACCCAATCATTTCTCCTCTGAACCTTTTTGCATTGTCTCACACCGAAACTTTAGGAGGACACCTCACATCCAAACCATAACACTTAGACTGTAATGACACCACTGTTTTCTGTGTCTCCAGCCTGTAGATGACAGATCATGGGACTTTTCAGTCTCCATAGTTGTGTGAGCCAATTCCTCATAATAAATATTTTCCTGTATATCCATGTTTGTGTATCGATTGATTCTGTTTCTCTGGAGACTAATGTACCTCTTATAAAGGTTTTGCATTTTTCCCTTTCTGATATTACCATTTCTCTGGAAACTTCCAGTGTGAACATCTTTTAAACTCATCCCTAAACTACAGTGCTTTCCCACCTGTCTATCTAACTATATCAATATGTCCATATCTCTCTCTGCATTTGTCTTTCTATCATGTTGAAGTATCGCCGTTAGTCTGTATTCTGTATGAACTCCTCTTCTTATACAGCCAACCAGAACATATTTGATTGTTTTCAAGATAGATCTTATCTTTTTCTTGTTCTTCTTTCCTACTCTCATCATATAGAATTTTTTCTTCTCTTCTTTTCATTATTATCATAGTCAAGTTCAACTCTAAACTCTGCTTTCAGCATGAGATCACCTCTTCTTAATTTGTCGTCAGTTGATATACACAAAGCAATTACAATGTTTCAAGAAACAAACTCTAAAAATTTTATGGTGGAAACTTACAAAAGTGTTTCTAATCTGATCTTACCCTCAATGTTATAAATAATAAATAATAAAATATAACAGTGAGCAGAATCAGTGCTCTTGATTGGAAATGCCCCCATTTATTTCTTTCTTTGTAAAGATGGCCCATCTCGAAGGCCCCTTTACAATGACTTTGCCTCCTTCCATCACATAGTGGTCCAAATCTCTTTTCCCTCTTTTTGTATCTGGGCTGACCAAGCAATTGACTTTGACCAATACAATACAATGGAAGTGTCTCCATGTCGACTTCTCAGTCGCAACTCTGTTCTTGTTCTCTTGGAACACTGCAGCCACCATGCTGTGAAGATACCCTAAACAGTAGACCACTTGAGGAGAGAAGCCAGGACCACATTCACTCAAGTTATTCCAAATGACACTCCAGAAAGCCTCTTAGACTATGTACCCCAACTGAGGTCCTGTCTGAGTGTACCCACAAGAATGAGAATGGTTGAGACTAGTGAGACAGGCTGGCTAGCACACAGAAGAGTGAGAAAAAAAAATAAAGTTCTGTTGTGTTAAGCAATGAAGTTGCTGGTGCTTTATTACATTAGATAACTGACAAAGCCTCCATCAAACATCTATCCTACTATCTCATACTGGGTGCTCAAAATTCAGGTGTATAACAAACAGATCCATAGAAATGAAAAGACCACTGCCTTCTGATGTACTCATTTAATCAACATATTAAATCACATACATATCAATAAATGTTGATATCTTTTGGGTATGTACACATTTATGTAATCAGTAGTCAATATAATTAATGGTACATATAAAATATACAATCATATATATATATATATATATATATATATATATATATATATATTATCATGTATATGTTAGACCCAGTCTTTAGCATTGGGATACAATATAAAAAAAAATTATGTCCTCACCCTCAGAAAGTTTATAACCTGGTAGGATATGGTATGAATGAAAATGAATATTTCCATGGGTAGATGGGAAAGTAAGGCAAAGTACTATAGGAATACCAAGAGTGGACAGAGGTGTGGTGGAGAAAGTTGAGAAAAAAAAATCCAGAGAGTAGACTCTGGGTTTGCAGTGGCAACAGCAGCAGAGGCATGGAGTACAGACACAACTAGAGGACCAGGCTGTTGGTTCCATGTACCACCTTCTGCCATAAGAGCCTGGAGTTGAGCTATTTGAACAAGAAACAACCTGGAATTCTCCTACATGAAGCTCCCTCCTCTCTTTCCTTGCCTATTTCAAACTTTATTCCTAGAAGCTGTCTTCAGGACCATATGATTTGCTTCTACTACTAACCAGATGGTCTTGCTAGTGTTTAGCTATATACTTTAATACTAATTTTCCATTTGATAACATACATTGATTCATCCAGTGGGTATCTAGCTGTGCACTCCCCCAGGCACCCATGAGGTCACCAGTACCTCAAACTCAACATTTCCAAAGAAATTGATTATTCCCTAAGATTCAGTCTCCTCTACTTTCCATTAAGTGAACAACACGACTAGCCACCCAGTCACTGCAGCCATGCACTTGGCAATTGTCCTTAACTATTAATCCCTCAAGGCTCCCTCCCAAGATTCATCCCCATTAACCTCTGAAATCCAATCAGTCATCAAGGCCTGTTGATTCCCACCTCCTAAATACCGCTCAAATTCACCCAGTCCTCTCATTCCCACTTCCTGAGTTCAGGATTCGTGATGGCTTTCTTGACCCCTGCCACAGCCCCATTACCTGTCATTCTGCTCTATGCCTTCCTTTCCTTCAGTCCACTCGCCACACCACCATCTGAAGCATCTTTGGAAAATGCAGATTGATCATTCTTAGTTCCTTACTTAAAGCCTCTCCAAGATTCTCCCTGCCTCAAAAGGCAGGGTGCTAGGCACACTGTTTAAATTCCTCCATAAGGACCTACCTCTCTGGTCTCATCGCTCTACTCTCCTGTCCCCAACATGCACACTCTACCTTCCAGCCATGGGACTTACTCTTTATTACCTGAACAATGGTCAAAGTTACCACTTCTGTCCCTGAATGTGTCATATCTGTCTGTAAATGCCAGGTATAGCCTGATCTGAATACAGAACAGTAACTTATTGTTTTGGGTGCACCTCATTTCCTTTGGAAGTTTATCCCCACAAATGTGTTGCCCCTTCATTGGGCCCCAGGATATAGAATGGAGCATCTTACCGTTGTGCCCCCAATGATGTTCTGAGCATGCTTGTATCACAGTTCAATTACATTTTATTGTGTTTTTCTGCTTATGTGTCTGACTTCTCTCCCTCAATTCTGCCATCACCAAGTCAATCTCAAAACGCCTTTTACTCCTTTGGTATTTACATGACACCATGCACTGCCTACTTACAGCAGGAATTTCAAAATGAAAATGAGTTAATTGGTTACAACTAATTCAAACAAAATAAAAAATCACATCAAGCATAAGTTAATCTTGCTTTCTTGACTTCTGATTTTGTTAGCCTTATTCTAGTTGTTTGAATTATAAGTGCTTAAATTTTGGATAAAATTTAAGGCATTTCCTAGTTGATATAATCACCAAATCTTTCTACATAATAGTGCTTCTTCTGTATAATAGCTGAATTGCAAACCAGTATAGCTACATTTTGAGTATCCAGAAATCAACTTTCGGACAAATTGAGAGCAACTGCCCAAGGAATAATGAAATGCCTCAACATTCTTGTCCTAAAACACACACATAGGAAAACCCATCTCAGAATATGTTCCAAATCTGCCACAGATTACAAACAGAAAATAAAAATGAGAGCAGAATTGCTACAGGAGAGCCTCTAGGCTACAGGCAAGAAATGACAGATGTTAACCAAGGAGAAGATAGAAAATTAAGAAAAGAAGATCTAGGATTTCAAAAAGGGTGATTATCCAGAGCTAATCAGAGAATTAAAATAGAAAGAAATACTAGCCTCTACCTTAACTAGCTTATGGACATTGCTGAATTATCCCATACTGTAGTACACATCATATAGCATATAAGCTACTATGTACTTTGATGACCATTGATGACATTGGTGACTACACTTCTTTAATTAAAATTATGTTCAGTATACTTTACATAAAAGGAAGAGGGATGGTGTAAAAACATTTAGATTTTTTTCAAATTTATTGATCCAAAAACTGTTTAAATCTTATTTAACAAGACAATCCAGAAGTACCTATTCTTAAGTTTTTATTTAACATGAATAAATACTAAATACAGGTTTATTTATTTGATTTTTAAATACAATGCACAGTGCACCTTATATCACAGCCTATACGATGTGTATTATGATTCCTATTTTGCAGATGAGAAAACCAAAGCCAGGAAGGTAAATTAAGTAGGTTCATATAGTCCGTCAGCAACTGACTAGAGATTCTTTTTTTTTTTTTTTTTTTTTGAGAATACAGAAACTGAATTACAGTAGTATATCAAGGCATAAAGGGTCGGTTCTCAAAATATATAGTCATGTGTCAATTAATGATGTGAAGATAATCGAAGAAATGGGTTGTTTTGCAGTTTTATCATTGTGTAAACCTCCCAAACATGTACAAATTTCAGGCATGTCATCTTACGGAACCACCATTGTTAATACAGTCCATTGTTGACCAAAACGTTGTTAGGCGATGCATGATTGTATTCTGAATAGAGACTTTAATGTGAGATTATTTTCATGCTTATCATCATTGAAATTAGAGTTCATAAGATTATTTATTAATAAATCAACCCCTGCAAAATCTCAGCATGAGTGTTTACCTTTAGTTCACAAATCTGTACCACAATTGAGTTTCCTTTCACAGTGAAAAAAATATTTAAAATAATTCCTTCACCAAGATAACCTCAATAAAAACACAGATCATTCAGGGTAAAATGTTTATTATATAATGCCATGACTATTTGCTAATAGGGATATAAGAATTTTCTGAAAGAAACTATCACCTAAAAGCACATAAAGATATTTGTATTTCTCACAGATGGTCAAGAGCTGAACGGATATGTTAGTTAGGATTTAAGAAGTCACAACTGTCTACAAACACTAATGGTTCTTCTAAATGGACACATGCAAAACATACTAGGAATGTGCAAGGCCCTGAATTTGATCCTAACGACTGCAAAACAAAACAAATAAACAAAAACCATGCTAGGAAAAAACTTGGAAACCAAAACACCTGCTAGAATTTGTATCTTCAGAAAAAAATTGGGGATGGGCAATTTTAATTTAAAAAAATAAATTAACTGTTTCAACAGTTAGCCTAAGAGTTAAAAAACAGAAATACTCCTAAGAGTTATTTATTTAAGGGCTTTGTTCTTTAAAGTCATTACATTATTCCAATAAAGATGAAAGAGGTTATTTTCTTTAAATTATTTAGGTGTAAGAGTTAGCCTTTAGACAGGTGTTCTATTTATGCAGATGGCAAAATAAATTATTCAGAAATAGAGACAGGTAAAACAGATGGAAAAGCAGGGTAAACCAAGAAAGCCATGGGCAGCTGCTTAACAGGCCCCCAGTAAGGCACTCAGTTCTACATGCGGTCCAAGCTACCTCGTTAGCAAGAGTTCTAGATATATATACACCATTGAACACTTCTCAAAAACACCTCTGGGACCCTGTTCCCCCTCCTGTGCTATTGTGTGTAAAGGACAGCATCTGAAATTCTTTATAGAAACCTAATTTTAAATGTCTTCACTTAAACTGTAAAATATTCCTGAAGACACTTCTATCAGATCTGAGTGTGCACTGCATTTCCAAATCCTTTTGGAATATGGTTCTTGTATCCTATCCAACAGGAACTGTGTTGGGTTTCCTCCTAGCACCTTCCACAAACTGATAGAGTTGTGTCTTCAGGCTCCTTCAAACAGCAAAGTTCTTTCTCTTGCTCCACTGATTCATTGATTCAAAACCCAAGGGTAAAGATGACAGGGGAAAAAATATATGCTTTTTGACAAACCCTTTTCTAGGAGAATATTATAGTAGCATGTCTACATGTAACACGGTGGTCTGCTAAAGAATTCTGGGGAGCACAGAAATGCACCACTAAGAGAAAGCATTCAGAACCATATACATCCTTGCCTTAGCTCAGTTCATTTAATAATGCAAACAAAGTCAACTCTATTCTCTTAAGGGGAGGAAGTCAATTCAGGCATGGGGATTTCAGGAACAGAGAAGAAATGCTGAAGAACAGTGGCATTTCCTAAAGTGATACCTTCCTGGCCCAAATGCCAGGAGATCTGACTTCTAGTCCTGACTCTCCCTTAAGCTGGCTTCTAGACCAGTGCGTGTTAACCTCTCTCAGCTCCAGTGTTTTTCTTCACTGAATGAGAAGGTGAGATTCTAAACAAAACCCCTTGATCTCTTATGCTACACAAGTCTATATAAATTTGGAAAAAGCAAAAAGGCAGGTTATATATTGTAAAAAAAATAGAGCACTTAAAATGCATCTTGTTGGCATTCTGTGCTTTTGTTTTAATCTAAGTTTTAGAATTTTGTGCTTCCTTTTTAATCTATTTTGTAGCATTTAGCATAATTATATCAGAGGACAATGTTTTTTAACTGAAAAAAAAAACCATACCTACGTATAACCTGGTAATAAAGAACAAAAGAGGCAAGTTCTGATATAAGTTAAAGATTGAATCTTCTAAATAGTTTCTACTACATGCGGCCAAGAGAGTTGATCATTTAAATCTTTGATGCATTTTTCACCTTTCCTGAAACCTTTTGATATTATCTGGATAGGACCTAGAAGATTTGCTTTGAACCAGTTTTTTAAATGCCTATTTAAATGCTCTCTGACAACATTCAAAGGTTGGGTAGCAAAGATGGAGTTTATTGATATTATTATTTTGTCTAAACACCATCTTAGTAATTTAAATTAATCCAGGTCCTTATCTGGGCCATGTCCAAACTAAATTTGTCTGACCTCAGTCACCCAAGAAGTGTTTTACTTTACCACATGACCAGCAATGTGAAAAGACCAATACTGCTCTAGAGGAACTCATGGTCTGATTGGGGTAGAAGCAAATAATTACTACTCAGTAGGATGTGTGATTATTGGACTGACTCTTTGATGTTGGCTTTGGCCCCCTTTCACCTATATTGTTCTTTACTAATATTCTTTCTCTAGATGAATGTGCTATTATAATATATTAATGTGTAAGTATATTTTATCACTTCTATACATGCAACATCAGTAACTTTACCAATAATGGACATAAATTCACAAAATTTAAATATATAACCACTGAAGTAAATGTATTTGTTAATGAATTACCCTCTAAGTTCCCTTGCATATCATCAGTGGAGTGCATAGTTTAGAAGTATAGGGGTGGTCCTTATAGGTCATGCTAAGGATCCTGGGCTTTCGCTTCAAGCTTTCATCTTTTCTTTCATTTAAAGAACATGTATTGCCCCAGACCAACATCATTCTAAATTGAGAAATATTGAAGGCATTGCCTCTAAAAACTGGAACAAGACAGGGATGCCCTCTTTCACCACTTCCATTTAAACAAAGTTCTTGAAACACTGACCAGAGCAATTAGACAGACAAAAAAATTTAAAGGGATACCCATAGGAAAAAAAGAACATAAATTAGCACTATTTGCTGACGATATATTTCTATACCTAGAAGACCTAAAAAATTCCACCAGAAAACTTCTAGAACTAGTAAATGAATTCAGCAATAGCAGGATATAAAATCAACACCCATAAATCAAAGGCATTTCTGTATATCAGTGATAAATCCTCTGAAAGGGAAACGAGGAAAACTACCCCATTTATAATAGCCTCAAAAAATAAAATACTTGGGAAGAAGAGAAAGATCTCTACAATGAAAACTACAGAACCCTAAAGAAAGAAATCAAAGAAGACCTTAGAAGATGGAAAGATCTACCTTACTCTTGTTTAGGCACAATTAATATTATCAAAATGACCATACTACCAAAAGCACTGTACAGATTTAATGCAATTCTGATCAAAATCCCAATGGCATTCCTCATAGAAATAGAAAAAGCAGTCATAAAATTCACCTGGAAAAATAAAAGACTCAGAATAGCTAAAGTAATCCTTAGCAGGAAGAGTGAAGCAGGTGGCATCGCTATACCAGAACTTAAACTACACTACAGAGCAATAGTAACAAAAACAGCATGGTATTGGCACAAAAAAAAACAGACTGATAGACCAATGGTACAGAATAGAGAACACAGAGACTAACCCACAAAATTACAATTATCTTATATTAGACAAAGGTGCCAAAAACATACATTGGAGAAAAGATAGCCTCTTCAACAAATGGGACAACTGAAAATCCATATGCAACAAAATGAAATTAAACTCCTACCTCTCACCATGCACAAAACTCAACTGAAACTGGATCAAGGATCTAGGAATTAAACCAGAGATCTTGTGTCTAGTAGAAGAAAAGATAGTCCCTAATCTTCATCATGTTGGATTAGGCCCCAAGTTCTTTAATAAGACTCCCATAGTGCAAGAATTAAAGTCAAGTATCAATAAATGGGATAGATTCAAACTAAAAGGTTTCTTCTCAGCAAAAGTAACAATCTGTGAGTTGAATAGAGAGCCTATCTCTTGGGAGCAAATTTTTTTTTAAAAATATTTATTTTTTAGGTGGACACAATATCTTTATTTTATTTTCATGTGATGCTGAGAATCGAACCCAGTGCCTCACGCATGCTAGGCGAGTGCACTACCACTTGAGCCACATCCCCAGCCCCTGGGAGCAAATTTTTACCCCTCACACATCAGATAGAGCACTAATCTCTAGGCTATAAAAAGAACTCAAAAAGCCAAACACCAAAAGAACAAATATCCCAATTAATAAGTGGGCCAAGGATCTGAACAAACACTCTTAGAAAAGGATATACAGTCAATCAATAAATATATGGAAAAATGTTCGTCATCTCTAGCAATTAGAAAAATGCAAATCAAAACTAACTAAGATTTCATCTCACTCCTGTCAGAATGGAAACTATTAAGAAAACAAACAATAGTAAGTGTTGACGAGGATGTGGGGGAAAAGGCACACTCATACATTGCTGGTGGGACTGCAAATGGTGCAGCCAATTTGGAAAGCAGTATGGAGACTCCTTGGAAAACTGGGAATGGAACCGCCATTTGACCCAGCTATTCCTCTCCTTGGTCTATATCCAAAGTACTTAAAAACAGCATACTACAGGGACACAGCCACATCAATGTTTATAGCAGCATAATTCACCATAGCTAAACTGTGGAACCAACCTAGATGCCCTTCAGTAGATGAATTAATTTAAAAATGTGGCAATATACACAACAAATATTACTCAGCATTAAGAGAATAAAATCATGGCATTTGCAGGTAAATAGATGGAGTTGGAGAAGATAATGCTAAGTGAAGTTAGCCAATCCCAAAACACCAAATGCCAAAAGTTTTCTCTGATATAAGGAGGCTGATTCATAACATGGAACATGGGAGGAATAGAAGAACTCTAGATAGGGCAGAGGGGTGGGAGGGAGGAGGCAGAGGGTTAGAAATGATGGTGGAATGTGATGGGCATCATTATCCCAAGTATATGAAGACACCAATTGATGTGAATAGTCTTTGTATACAACCAGAGATTTTTTAAAAATGTGCAATATGAATAGTAATGCATTCTGCTGTCATATATTTTTAAAAATTAACACATAAAAAAGAACATGTATTAACACAATGGAATATTACTCAGCATTAAAAGAGAATAAAATCATGGCATTTGCAGGTGAATGGATGGAGTTGGAGGATATTATACTAAGTAAGCCAATCACAAAAAAAACAAATGCTGAATGTTTTCTCTGATATGTGAATGCTGATCTATAATAGAGATGGGGAGGGAGCATGGGAGGAATGGAGGAACTCTAGATAGGGCAAAGGAGGGGGGGAGAGGTATGGGGGAATGGGGGTAGGAAAGATGGTGGAATGAGAGTAGCATCATTAACCTAAGTACATGTATGAAGATACGAATGGTCTGACTCTACATTGTGTACAACCAGAGACATGAAAAATTTTGCTCTCTATATGTGCTATGAATTGAAATGCATTCTACTGTCATATGTAACAAATTATAATAAATAAATATATTTTTTTTAAATGAACATATATTAAGCACCTATTATGGACTAGGCATAATGGTGATAATGATCTATTTAGGGACTTTAAAAAGCATTATGACAGGAACAGTTCTGTATTTAGAAAGCTTGATTTCTACTTCGGTGCAAAAGATTAATTGAAAGAAGAATGAGACTAGGATATCAGGCATTAGTTGTCAACTGCAAGACCTGACAAAATAAGGACTCTGTGATGACATTAATTATTGCCATAGAGATAGAGATAATGGCTTCACTGTACAGTAGGAGGTAAAGTCAATAGGACTGGGGACTATTGGTTTGTGGCAAGGCAATCCCCAGGTTTCTGGCTTGGGTGACTAAATGCAGTTTGGTTTCAAGTTCCTGATTCATCTGGTACCTGGCATGTTTAATGGATCATTAAAGGTTGTTATCTCTACCTTAGAGATTTACTGATGAGATACTATGGTGTTAGTTTCACTACACACTACTATAAGGATAAGTTTACCAAAATAACTATATAGCTATTTGCAGGTTCAGGCAATGAAATAAACTGAATCAATTGCCCTAAGACATGAACTAGACTCCAAACTGCATCTCCATCTTCCTGAAAATTGAAACTCAAAGACTTTGTACAGAGACAGCCTATGATGGCTGGTGGCTCAAGGCTAATGTACTTGGCCAGTTATAAGAAAATGAAACTCCAAGACTCAAGAAATAATGTGGTCCTTGACTTGCTTATTCTCCTTTTAAATAAAATATAAGAAATGTTTTAAATTATGAGGAACAGATGGCAATATTGTTGCTATTCCAGATAAGGTCATTGGAAGCCTTTCCCAATCCTTCAGGTGTGGCCCTGCTTCTACTGCCTCAGTCAACAATGGATATTCCTGATGAATCAAGCAAAGATATAAAGATACCTAATTATTACTCATCACAGAGATGTCAGTCAGCACTGCAAAGACAGGTGCATTGACCTTCTGTCAACAAGAAGAGGGTCCCATTACAGTCGCTTATTGCTGCATGATCCAACAGGTTATTCTTCAGAGTAAAAGCAAACAAGTCAAATAAATAATCACTTTCAGTAAATTGACATATAAATTATGGGGACACCCTATGCATACTCTTAAAGTAATTACTTTCATCATTATAAAAGCATCATTAAATCCTCTAGGTAGGGCATATAGAAAGTTGGAGATGTAAGGATGTGATTGACAGAAAAGAGTGGAGTGTCAGAAACCCCAAAACACGAAGATTATTTTAAATGTTTAGGATCTTGATATTTTAAAAATTGTGTGTGTGTGTGTATTAATAAGATATATAGAAGATAAATGACATGCGTAACTAGAAAGTGGCAAGACTTGGGGAGAAGACCCAGACAGGCTGATTTTTAATCCATTCCACACTAGCAAGAAGCAATTTTCCAGAATGTCTCCCAGGCATGCATCCAGCTTTTAGCAATTAAATTCAAACATACATCTACTCTTCAGGAAGACCAGAGCCTATACCCACAGCCCCAGGCTGTCATCTTCACATGTGGCTCCAATAGCATTGTTGGGAAAACAGCCCAAAGTGCCAAAGACATTTAGACAGGATCCAAAGCATCACCTTTATAAAGGACACACAGTGGACTGATTTTTTTTTTTAGTGCACCTATTAATTTCTACAGGGACTTTTTAGAATTTCATTGTAATAACATCAACACTTCATTATTAATAAAAGAATGACTTTCAAGCAAACTTTTGATCCAGGAAAGTCATTTTGGTTCTGTAAAAGAGCTAGTGTGCTACACATTTGCAAAAATGAAACTAGCATTTAAACATTTCTTTACAGAATCTTACTGAAGAAAGGAGCGCCAAAAATGACTGATCAGAAATTTGTTTCCTCGCAGAACTGCCTGTTAGAAAAAGCTAAACCCAGATCCCACCAACTTTTTATTGCTGACATAATTCAGGAGCTTTTCTTCTGCTGGAGACTTGGAAGTCTATCTTTATAGTGCCTGGGGCTGAAGAGCAGGAGTTGGAAAATGAAGTGTTATTTAGATAGATCTATGAACTAGAGAAATACCCTCAAGGATCCAGGTAAATATTTTTAATCCTTGATATAATATATATATATATATATATATATATATATATATGTGTGTGTGTGTGTGTGTGTGTGTGTGTGTACATAAAATGTAAACTTCGATTAGCCATGTCATAAAAGATGTGTGATATGTGTATGTGTACATAGCATAACCAAATCAAATTTAGTATCACAGTCCTCATTACATTTCTTAATCTAGATAACTACAAAAGTTGAATTACATCAGATCGTTTTATTTAATGAAAGCATGAAGAGTGTACTAGGTGCCAAGCTTAACACTTAGGGAATAAGGGAGAAACAAACCAGTCTTAGGGTCACCAGTTCCCAAGGCTCCATAGTGTAATGGAACAGAGAGGTGAAAATAGATAACAGGAAGATGTGCTCGATGTGAAAGTGCTTACAGGCTGACCTGTAATTCTGTTCACAAGTGCTATCTTGATCCAGAGTATAAGAGGAAGTACTTTGCCTGGTGCAGTGGGGCACACCTGTCATCCCAGCTACTCGGGAGTCTGCCGCAGAAGAACCACAAGTTCCAGGCCAGCCAGCCTGGGCAACTTAGCAAGAGCCTGTCTCAAAAAGGATTGGGGATGTAGCTCTGTGGAAAAGTGCCCCTAGGGGTTCAATCCCCAGTACTGAACAACAACAACAACAAAAAAGAAATCTTTTGACAGTTTCTTTATAACTACTGATTCCTTTGATCATTTAATCATTCATTCAGCAAATATTTATTGAGGATCAACTGCATAAACAAAATAAAGTCAATAGCCCAACAACACTTCATTCTAGTAAAAAGAAGACAAAAAAATAAGGAAAGCAAACAGACTGAAAAAAAAACTGTTTTTTTTTTCTTTTGGTAATAATAGAATGGGAGGAAAGTCAATGGTATGCAGGAGTATGAGACAGTGTGCAAGAATATAAGAGCAGACCTCGCCAAGGAGACCTCAGCTGAAAGGAAAAGGTATTGAGGGAGTGAGACCTGGGGTCCTGGGGAAATAGTGTTCAAGGCAGCAAGTGCCAAGGCCCAGGGACACCCCAGATCTGCTTGGCTGGAGCAGAAGGCACAGAAAGCAGAAGGCTAAACCATGAGATTAGAAAAGCAAAGCAGGTCTAGAACCTCTTCCTAGAAAGAGACATTAACTAGATATTAGACCACATAGTTACATGAATCCCCATTCTATCTAATAAGAAAATAGTAGATAGATAAAATCACAGGGGTTGTGATCAAAAGGTTTCAGAGGAAAGTACCTTAAAATTAATATTTTTAATTCCTGACAATCCAGGCACACCATGAGGAAGAGTTGACTAAAGGACAAGGATCAGTAACAATCAAAAGAAAAAGAAATAGATGAATAAAATATGGTGCCACATTTTAAGAACCCTGAACACCTCCCCGCCCCAACCCAGCTCAGTAGGTCAACCTTCACAGCAACCTAGCAAAGCATCCCACCCACTGCTATCTCACTGAGGTAGCATAGGTAAGCAGCATGCTCTAAGGGACATACACAGGGGACCAGACAGAATTTAACCCACTGATCTTTTAGCTCTAGTCTTGTGAGCTTTTATTCTAAAATGCTGCCTGTTCTCAACCTCACCCTTTCTCTTGGCCTTGCCTTTGTGTAGAAATTGACTTAAGCCAATTTGATTGGGAAGAAAGTCATATAAAATAAAACTATTTTATAATCAACCGTGTGCTTTTGTAGAGAAGGGTCAGAACTAAAGATAGAATGTTTTTCATTATGGCTATGAGATCTTAATTATTTGGTTTTATATTATAATAAAAAAGAAAAGTCCCTGTATTATATATAAAGTGCCCAAAATGTTGCAGAGAGACCCATTTCAATTTGTGATACAGTAAGGGGTAAGAGTTAGAATGTCTAGTATCAAGGGATTTTCATTGATGGAACAATTTATACAGAGCAAATCTTTTTCAAAAGTTAAAAAAAATCAGAAATCCTCTTTCCTATTAGCTTTAAAATTAATCCCTAAGATTTTTTTTTAAATAAAGAAAACAATGTTCAGTAATTCTTTTCTAATATTCTGTGCTGTCCCGCAGGGGATGTGGTTAGAAGCTTCAGAGGGAAAGCAAGTCCACTGAAATTAATAGAAGAGGGAGTACTTAAGCTAATTTCTTATAATCGATATCATTTCAAGATTAGCATACATGTAAGGTTAAAAAGTACTTTCTTCTATGTGCATCTCCTTCTTGCACTCTGATAGAGCAGGGGTGTTTCACAGATAAGATGGTAAAAAATTTTAATTTCCAAATTTTAAAAAAATGAATAACCCTTGTGTGTGTCCATTCACCACCATTATGTGATGAGTTCCTTCCTTGAAGAGCTGAATTTCCCCTGCAGTTAAAAGATGTTCCTCTTCTTTATCATACTTTGTAATCAGATAAGGAAGGGAGATCACAAGTGTCATGTCCCAGCCTGGGGCTGTATCAGACCCAGCAAAAAGCTGTTTTCTTTGCTGTGGCTTGCCATATGCATTTTCACATCATGGGGTGATGCTTGAAAAATTAACACACATGAATCCCTTTAATTGGCCCTGACTGGCTGAACTCGGGAAAGGTGCCAATTATACCATCTTCCTGATTTCCAGAGTTTACAGAGTACACATTGTCTGAGAGACAGTCACATTTTATTTTCTGATTGACTTTTAAAGATGTATACCTTGAAACAATAAAACTTCTCAGAGTATTTTTATTAAAGGATCCTTGACTCATGAAGTGTTTACAGTTCGGAATGAAAAAATTTATAAGACAGATGTAAGTAGGAGGGAGAAATGCAGGAGAAATTCTAAGTGGGAGAAGAAAGACCCAAATTTCAGTTCTCTCATTGTAAAATTGCAGATGATGTTCGTAGTTTTGACCAATTTTCTATTACTCACCCCCAAGATCTAAGACTCCAAAAGAGACGGTTGCCACTGGTGAGCTTCTTGTTCCAGTGTCCAGGTGTGCCTGCCTTTCATCTACAGCTCTGTCGTGAAGCAGTGTTGGGCTGTTTTACTGTATCCCTGTTCTAGCATGTTGGAAGAATATTCTAGTTAAATGCCAGTGCCAATTATCAGGGAAAAGATAGGGCAAGTTGCTGTTATCTATCTAGAGATTTTTCTTTCATTCAAATTATTTCCAACAATGGATATGTGCTTCTCCCTAGCTTTTAGGGGGAATAAACCCCCAATATATAAGAATAAGCCCTATATATATATATATATATATATATATATATATATATATATATTTTTTTTTTTTTTTTTTTTTTTTAGTTCTCGGCGGACACAACATCTTTGTTGGTATGTGGTGCTGAGGATCGAACCCGGGCCGCACGCATGCCAGGCGAGCGCGCTACCGCTGAGCCACATCTCCAGCCCTAAGCCCTATATTTTAATGTTTAACTCCTCCAAATGTCAATAGACATATTTCTACCTTTATAGCCTTAAAAAAACACGCATTCTTATTATCTCATAAATTTAATCGTGACATGTGTTTGGCTACAATTGATCCAGATATGATCAAGTATTCAGTGTCTTATCCTGCCTCCTGTGTCATTTCCCACAAATTAGCCCTATTGGAAAAACACCGTAGGGTCATCAGAAAGCTTAAGTTAGGCAGTACTGCTTTAAACAACAGCTATCATGAACAGAGCTTTTAGCCCACATTGGACTAATGCATCCGCAATCCAGTGACATGACACATTTTTCCTATTTTCATTTAATGTCCTTTAAAGAATATTTTGTTTTTTGCAAATCGATGGGTAATTTCTTTTCTCTATTTTTATTGCTTTGTTATGAGAGAATATGTTCTGTATGAATTCTGCTTTCTGCAATTAGTTGAGATTTTCTTTAAAGACTAATAATAAATGGTTAATTTCCTGTGTTATTTATGTTTGAGAAAACAATGCAGTTAGTACAAACAAATATTAAACATGTTAATAGTGTTATATAAAACCCTAGACCCTTTCTGGTTTTTCTCTAATTGTTCTGGTATTTTCTAGAAAGTTGTCTCTCACTCTGATTGATGATTCATTTTTCTCTTTGTACTTTTAATAGTTTTTGATTTACATACTTTAAAGTTGTGCTGCAGATACACAATGCTCATGACTGCTATATATTTTTATGGATTGCTCCTTTTCTTAATATGAAATACTCCTCTTTTATCCATTCTGGTGCTTTTTTTTTTTTTTAGATCCTGCTTTGTCTTATGTTAATTTAACATTACTTAAATGTTAATTTTATTAACATTAATCTAATATGTATTTCTGGATTTTTCAATTTTTATAACTAATTTATTTTAGATAAATAAAATGTAGTTTTGTTGTGTTTGTTTTGGTTTTGGTTTGATTTTTTTATCTACACCGAGTCTCATTTAGTAATAGGAATACCTTTATTGTGATTTCTTATGGACTTGGACTCTTCTTGTCATCATAATTTAAATTTTCTTTTTGCCTTCCTTTGTTATGCATTGTATTGTTCTCTATACTTTCATTTTGTTATATTGATTTAGGATGAGGTAGAATTATTGCTTTAATTTGGGAGGAGAAAGATTTGTTCTTTCTAAGTGGTTTGAAAGTTACACTTTCTATTTCAATTTTTCCAGTTTTTAACCGGGATATTTCTAACACATTGTGTGTATGTATTGTGTGTGTGTGTATGGTGTGTGTGTTGTTTTGGGGGTTTTTTTGTTTGTTTGTTTGTTGGATTTTATTTTTGTTTTGGGCATGGGGAATTAAACCCAGGAGCATTTTACCACTGAGCTACATCCCAAGTCCTTTTTATTTTCTATTTGGAGACAACTCACTAAGTTGCTGAGGCTGGCTTTGACTCACAATCCTCCTACCTCAGCCTCCCAAGCCACTAGGATTACAGACATGCACCATTGTGCCCAGCAAGAACTTTCAATATCTTACCTATAGAGTTTTACAAAACATTAATTTTACAATAGAATGACACCACCATTTGTACCATATTTTATTTAATTAATCTGCTACTAATGGACATTTTGTTTGTTTTTAATCTTTTGCAATTACAAGAAATATTTCAATACCTACTTCATACATTACTCCCTTTGTAAGAGTATTTGTGCAACTACATCACTTATGTACAAGAATGTCTTAGGATACATTCCTCGATGTACAATTATGCTATCTTTTTAATGTATGACTTTTCCTTGTGTGGACCTATTGTAATTTACTTAACTAGCTTTCTTTTAGAGATATTTTGGGTGTTTTCAATATTATGCTGGTACAAAAAAAACATGCAATTAATTTTTTGTATACACACAAGTAAAATTTCCTTTGTGTGCTAACTTTCTCAAAGTGTGATTGCTGGGTCAAGGGCATTTCACAACTTGATATGTCATGCCTTACTGCTCTAATCACTTACTGTGAATTGAATTGATCTTAGTCTTGCCAGCAACATTTGGGAGTTTATTTTCTCACTCTCTCACCAGATCAATGTTATTCGAACATAAAGCTTTACTAATCTTATAAGCAAGAAGAAAAATGTTATCTAATTATACTTTCAGTTTGCACTTTTCTTCCTATGAATAGAGTTGGGCATATTTTCAAATATTTAAGAATCACTTATATCTTCTTATGCTTGCTCATTTTCTGAATGTATTGCTGGTCTTTTTATTGATTTATAAGAACTCTTCATATATTGAGTATGTTCATCTTTTGTGATAAATACTGGATCTTCAAAAGCTCTCATTTATTTTTGATGCATATAATAATCCCTTAAGAGTTCTTTAACACTAATTATACTTTTTAAAAAATTCTTCTCTTTATTCTATTTCTCCAAGAATGAGGAATGTTGTTTTAAAATCCTTGTACACATTTGCTTGGTGTGTTTACTCTAAGCCAACCTTCATGTAAGGAGATGGGGAAGGTAGGATGTACTGCCAAGAGCTTACTATCATTTTATCTTGTGCATGTGAGGTTCCCCAACTTTCCTGGGAGGGGAGAAGAATGACTACCTGGGGCAATACCCTACCTATCTGGCTCCAGGAACCTCTCACATTAGCCTGTGGGCCAGGTGAGCTGCTGCCTCCTACTCAACACAAGTGGGAGAGAAAAGGTAGTTAAAAGCCTCAGCTGTAGATGCACACTCTGAAGAATGCCTGGGGGAATGTCTTTCTCTTTATCACCACTGACTCTGGGCTTAGACTTCCTCCTGGGGTATGAGTACTCTTCTATGGGAGTTTTGGGTGATCCTTTCTACACCTTAATTCTCCCACGACCTGATCATACAAAGTCATTTTGTTTGCTTGGGTTCATATTTTTAATTATTTAGGAATTCCTCTAGATTTCTGGTCTTCTGTTATCACTTATTTTTTCAGCACAGTCACCGATGTTTTCACTCTGAAATCATGCTTTTGTCATTTTGTGGCATTTCTGGCAGTAGTAGAAGTGTGCTCAAGAGGCTATCTTTATCTCAACTCCCCAAATGACTGAAAATCCAAAAGGACCCAATAGTACCTACCTTTGCTGCTACACAGATTTGCTCACTCTGGGCTTCCTAAGGTCAGGTGTGATGAAATATATATCAAGATCCTTACTTAACATGGTGTGTCTGGCTCATAAGAGAAACTCAATAAATATTTCTTGAATGATGAGAGAAAGGAAAGAAGACAAGAAGAAAGGAATTTAGGAATTATTTCCATTAGATTCAATTCAACATACTTTTATTGAATATATTACTATGCACCACATCCTCTATGTACAAGTGTAATAGAAGTGAAAAAAAAAAAAAGATATACTTTCCTTGCCTCCCAAATCATGGGTGCATGGGTGAGGCAATAAAAAAGATTAGAAGTGTGCTTCCAAAGCTCTAAGGTTAAGATCCTAAGAAAAATCCTAATAGAAATGCAGTGTAGCTAAATCTGCAGACTTCGGAAGAAAGCAGAGAAGGTAATAACTTGTTAATTTGGACAAATAGAGAAGCTTATTTCTAGGTGACTGAAACCAGAGGTGGAAGAGAGAACAGAGGTCTAAAGCCCTGGTTTTTATTATATGCAGAGAAAAGATTTTGCAGATGTGTTACCAACTTTTCCATAGACTTACAGTCATAAAAAGGAGCAATAACCACATATTTTAAAAAGATGACCTCAAAGTAAATTTTCTTGGAAATACAGATAACAGATTAAACTATAGTAAGCAAAAATAACTTCAAATGCTATTTTTCAAACTTTGTTAGTCTTAAAGTAAACTTTGCTTCTGTAAACACATCCGGCTTCTGCTCTTGTGTAGCCTAGGTATAGTATTGAAATTATATATTAATTATTGACAGTGGCTCAATATTAGCAAATAAAGGTTTGCTTCTCTGGTGGGGCTTCCTTCTGAGAAACTTAACAGCATGTCTACCTCAACATGTCTACCCTCAACATGACTAAACACTCCTGGGCCAACAGCTCTTACCAGCTTAGTATGATACACAAAGAGCAGGGACCAGACTCCTGGGAGAAAGATACTTGGCAGTGAGAGGCAGGGCCCTGGAGGAAATTCAGGCATCAGGAAGGGCAAGAGAGGAGAGGCTCTTGTAGACCCATCTGAGTCGCTCATGGGACCAGAAAGATGACATGGTGCACTACACTCTGAAAGAATGTTTTCCAACATCCTCCAAATGTTGCCCTCTCGTGTTCCATGGCAGGAAAGACTGGGTTCTTCCTCAACAATAAGCACACCTGCGTGCCCTTCTGCATACTGTAGCCGGCCATCTTTCAGCAGGATGTGGGAGATGAGAACAGAATGGGAGGGTCAAGAGAGCCAGCACTGGGGACAAATACCCTGCTGAGTGTCATCAGGTTGCCTGGCCTCTTTTTCCTCAGCTTTCTCATCTACAAAGTGGAGACAATCATAATAGAACTTACCATTTGTGGCCATGATCAAACCAAGTCATATACTTAAAACTCTCAGCCTAGTTTTGGCACATGACAAACATTTAATATTTGTTATCTTTTTCTTAAGATTGATTCCTTCATCTTAACCTAGCTGCAATACATAAGTTAGTCATTCTTAAAGTGTAGTGTGAGAATCCCAAGAGTTTCTGAAGCCCTCTCAGGAGGTCCAAACAGTCAAAACAACTTTTATATAAATATTTTCATTATGAAAATAAATACATGGTTATTAGCCTTTTTTACTCTCAGGAATGTACAGTGGAGTTTCCCAGAGGTCACAGAGTGTTTAATACTACAATAGATTAAATGCTGAGGCAGATGCAGCTTCACAGCTACTTTCTGTGAAGCCAGATATTAAAGAGATTTACAAAAATGTTGAGCAATATGAAAGGGTTTTGCTTTGGACAAGTATAGTTATTATTAATCAATATGTTAATGTGAAATGGGTTCATTATTGTTCTTTTAAATGAATAAATACACAAAACTTTTCTAATTTCTTAGTTTAATTTCTGATGTAGTAAATATACATATGTGGAATTCACATAAATAAAACCTTTTTGGATTCCTTGTTAATTTTCAAGAGTGCAAATAGGTCCTAGGACAAAAAATTTCAAAACTGCCCTCTTAAATCAGACAGGAAATCATTAGGATACTTCCTTTTTTTGTATATATAATGATTTTTTTTAATTTACAAAAGTGATACTAAAAATTTAGAATATAAATAAGTAAAAGAAGGATTACTATCTTACAATCAAACTACTCAGGAAATAAATAATCATTAATATTTTGGCATGTACTACTGGTGATTAGTCCATGAATATATGATGAGCATAGAATTAAATAGGATAATTTTATTATACATAATATTTTGAAACCTATTTTTCTTTTACTTAAAATATACCCTAAATCAATAAAAAAAAAAAACAGATTAAAAAAAATACCCTAAAGTCAATGAATGCCATTAAGTGTTCTTTTATAATGGTTACATTATCACTTAATTAATTAAGCTTCTGGGGGCTGGGGATGTGGCTCAAGCGGTAGCGCGCTGGCCTGGCATGCGTGCGACCCGGGTTCGATCCTCAGCACCACATACCAACAAAGATGTTGTGTCCGCCGAGAACTAAAAAATAAATAAAAATTCTCTCTCTCTCTCTCTCTCTCTCTCTCTCTCTCTCTCTCTCTCTCTCTCCCCTCTCTCACTCTCTCTTTAAAAAAAAAATTAATTAAGCTTCTGTTTTGGACCATTCATTGCTTACATTTTTGCATATTATACACAATGTTAAAATGAATACCTTTTCATAATACTTGATAGTTTCTCAGAATAAATTCTTAGAAGTAGAACTGTTGCATCAGGATATGCATATTTTAAAGTTACTAATATCCATTGCCAAGTTGCTCTTTGAAAATGTTGTACCCCAGGTTACAAGTTTATTTGACACCTTGCATTATTTCATTTCTTGGCCAATCTGACAGCTTTAAAATGGCATCTCATTTTCAGAATTTACATTTCTTTGATTACCAGCATGTTTGACTACATATGTATCTTGGCTTTTTATATTTCAGTTTCTGTAAAATGCCTATTAGATTAATTCAATTTGAGAGGAGAGGTACCAGGGATTGAAATCAGGGGCACTTGACCACTGAGCTACATCCCCAGCCCTATTTTGTATTTTATTTAGAGACCGCGGTTTCACTGAGTTGCTTAGTGCCTTGCTTTTGCTGAGGCTGGCTTTGAACTCACGATCCCCCTGCCTTAGCCTCCTGAGTCACCAGGATTTCAGGCATGTGCCTCCATGCCCAGCTAGAATATACATTTTTTTTTATCAAATGGATATAACTTTTACTGGGAATACTGGCTTGAAAAACAGCAGTGATTACATAGTTAATATAGTCTTATATGTTTATAAATGTAAACGAAATTCTATTGGGTAAGTTTAGTTGCTGCAAACCCTCACTGTTGTGTTGTATCTCTATGAAAATTTGAATTCCAAATAAACAGACAAAAATCATCCCTATTGGGGCTGGGAGTATAGCTCAGTTGGTAGAGAGCTTGTCTCGCAAGCACAAGGACCTGGGTTCAATCTCCAGCACCTGAAAAAATAAGTAAAAATCATCCCTATCTAACAATTAAGACTACTTTAAATGAAATTGTGTAAATTACAAAATGTATATTTAAAAGTATGTAAAAATACCTTCTTTCTTTGAAAGATTACTTTTTAATATTCAAATATACTCAAAAGTAAGTGTTCTTGGGGCTGGGGATGTGGCTCAAGCGGTAGCACGCTCGCCTGGCATGCGTGCGGCCCGGGTTCGATCCTCAGCACCACATACAAACAAAGATATTGTGTCTGCCGAAAACTAAAAAATAAATATTAAAAAAAAACTCTCTCTCTCTCTCTCTCTCTCTCTCTCTCTCTCTCTCTCTCTCTCTTAAAAAAAAAAAGTAAGTGTTCTTATTTAAGTGTTTTAATTTCCCAGGCTTACATGATAGTATCCATGTTAGGCAAAGCTCTCAGGAATGGCAACTAAGCAAGCTTAGGTGGCACAGGAAAGAGGGAGGGATCTAAAGATAGAAATGGCAGTTCCACAGAATGATAGGCCAGGACAGTTCAGGACAGACCTTGGCAAAGAAGGGGACCCAAATGGGCTTAGCCTCATAGTTCTAGAATACATGACATTTTCTTCTCTCTCTCTCTCTTCAACCCCCTTACCCATCCACAATCTCAAGCCAAAGTAAGAGAAATCAAACCCTTGAAGAAGCTGGGGGAAACTGAGCAGAGCAGTAGACCTCAGATCAGAAGGTTGGGGCTCCTATGGCAATGACTTTAAACAGGGAAAGGTTTATTTGGGCTCATGGTCTCCAAGGGTTCAGTGCTTGGTCACTTCACCTCATGATTCTGGATCCTTGGCAAGGTAGAACTTCATGGCAGGAAGTCCATGGTGGAGCAAAGCCACTCACCTCTTGGTGGCCAGGAAGCAGACAGAGACAGGGTGGGGAGGGCCATGAAGAAGGAGGACAAGAAGGAGGAAGTAGCCAGAGAGAAAACAGACCCTTCAAAGGCACGCCCCCAGTGACCCACTTGCACTAAGTAGGCCCCGACTCCTCAAGTTTCCGTTAACTCCCAACAGCCCTGGTAGCCATGAACCCATCAACAGATTAATCCATCCACGAGGCCAGAGCCCTCATGATCCAATCATCTCCCGGACCCTACCTCTGAACACTGCTGCCCTGGGAACACATGAGATTTGGTGGGACATTTCAGATCCAAACCATAACAGAACTTCACCCTGATTGTACAAATAACAGCTCTGTGCAAACAACAGGGCCGAAAGACTTCAAGGGGACTGGGCTCGTGTCCCACCCACACCAAATTCACAACAGCAAGCTCCCAAGATCCTCCCTGTCCTTGTTAAAGAATAGGTAAGGAAGCCAGTTAGATCAAGGCTTCAGCTGAAGGGGGCTGGGGAAGGAACAAGCCAAATGAAACCAGCCATCTCTAACACTAATGCCTCTAATCTCACTCTGCTTCTGGAACTCCAGGCAGGATCCTGCACATAGTAGGGCCTGCAATTAAAAAGGAAAAAAAAAAAAAGAGGAAATAAATGAATAAGCAACATTCTCAAAACCATAAAACTAAGTGACGTAAGTGTCAAATGATCAGTATTCGTAAGAATTCTTGTTAACTGTTGAAAGATTTTTTTAACTAAAAATAATGGGTGGAATAAAAGCTTTCCCTGGATTTATGTCAATGGTCACTGCATCTATTTAAAGTTTCCTACCGGGAATCCTAATAAATATTTAAGCCATTCCGATCTACCTTGCCAGTTGGTACTTAGGGGAATTAAGCAGTGGATTACAAGAATGGTTTCTCCAGAGGCTTTGAAGTCTACTGTTTTAGGCTTTATGATCACAGGAATGTCTCATCTACTTCCCTTCCTCCTTTATTTTTTAATCTTTTGTGAGAAGAAAAAAAATGAGGTATAAACACAGCTACCTGTTGCTCTGATGATTTTCTTAGTGAACGCTGTAGTTAACATGCAGGCTTTTATTATAGTCCCCTATCTTCTCTGGTTCCCAAGGGTTTTAACACATCCCTTCAACCTAAAACTTTCCAGGCTTTTGTTTTTTGTTCAGATCAACTTTATACTTAGTCTGTTCAGCTGTTTCTGAGCAGAGAAAAAAAATAAGAGGTGTAATGTTTGGCCTCTGAGTGTTGGAAAGACTAACCTACAGAAGTTGACACATTCTTCATGGCCACCCATCACGTGGTAAAGATGTCATCATCCAGGGAATTATCAAGGAATCAAAAGATAGGAGAAATAATTAGGTAATATCGAACAGCTCAACTAATCTGGTTCTTTTGTTCAAATCTACTCAGTCAAAATTTCAAAATGTCAGAAGCCTATTGATAGATATGTATACCATTACCAGAAAAAGTTTCTCTAAGAATGAATAACATTAAGTGTGAGGTTCATTTTTTTTTTAATTCATGTGCTTGAAAGTATTTTTGTGCACAGAGAATAATATTCTGTGTTTACTTTGGGTTTTGAAAAAAAATCAATGTTCAATTCATTACAGTTACAAAATCGAAACTTCCATATTCTTTTGAATTTGTACACGAGATTTATAAGTCTAACACATTTACCAAACATTTTTACCTAGTACCATTTACAGACTTAAATAAAATATTTTTAACTCTATTTATAAATCCATTATTTTCCATTTCCCTTTGAGTATAGTTTTTGACTCAATAAACCTTTCTGAAGTACTTAGGTAAATCATGTAAATGAGATAAAATTTTAACTTAAAAATCTCAAACCTAAATCAATTACTCAGTTTCACATTTATAATTTGAATCACAAATCTGATATTTACTCGAAAACAACAAATTCTTTTCAACAAACTACAAAGGCTTAAAACACTATGCATTTAACTTTGTATTAGGGTGTACTAGTCAGCTTTCCCTTGCTGTGACAAAATACCTGAGAAAAATCAACTCAGAGGAGAAAAGATTTATTTGGTCTTATAGTTTCAGAGGTTTCAATCTAATAACTTTGTCCCATCGCTGTGGGCTTGTGGAAAGACAGAACATCATGTTGGGGAGCATGAAGGGGAGCAAAACTGTTTACCTCATGGTGATCAGAAAGCAGAGAAAGAGGAAGAGGAAGGGGCCAGGACACAATATATACTTTAAAGACCCACCCCAGTGATCTACTTCTTCCAGCTGAGACCTCCCCTCCTAAGGTTTTCACCACTTTCAAATAATGCCAATTATTAAATCCATCAATGGATTAACTCATTGATGAAACCAGAGCCCTCATGATCCAATCACTTCCAAAGCCCCACCTCCAAACATTGCTTTACTGTGGTTCAAGTCTTCAAACACAAGATTTAAACTGTAACAGGGAAATAAAAAGCTGTTTACCTGCTAATGAGGAATTATGTCATCCCAAACTAATTTGGGAGCTTACTTCTCAGTCCCTCAAGGTAGGTCCCTGACTGCTTCCGTTAGGCTAACAAATTTTTCCTGAGTCATTTTTTTCTATTCCTTTCTGCTTTTCTGAGTTTTGGTGCCTGCCTGCTACCACCAGAAACCCCAGAATTACCATTAACTTCTTAATGCAGAGCTACTTGGCCATTCTGTCTAAACTTCTCTAATTGGGCCTTCCTAAGAAGGTCTTAGTCTTCTCATCCCAAAAGTCCTACCAAGATTAAAAGAAATCCAGTGACCTGCAATATCTGATTTCTTCCATAATGTTTCTTCTCTAGAATGCAGAAGCAGAGTGAGGTATTTTGTTCTAACTAGCATTTATCATCCTCCCAGGTTAATTAGGTGTGAAACTTCCTCAAGAACAAGGTCATAAGTTTTACTTCCTTTTTAACTCCACACTTACAATGGCCTTCTAACAGGGTTTCTGTTCATTTGTGTGAGGTCAGAAATCATGCTGGTCTCTATATGGTGTTATCTTTTCAGAGAAGGAGCAGCAACTTAAAGATAGGTATGAATTTTTTGCTACTCATCCCATTGAGTGATGGAGTCCATTGTACCTCCCCTTGAATTCGGGTTTAGTCCCTTATTTGACCAAGGGAGTAGGATAAAGCTGGTTCCATTCCAGGCCCAGCCTTTGAGAGGATTGTTAGCTTCTGCCTTGCTCTCTTTGAGCCCTGAACCTCCATGATGTTTTAATATCATGTGAAATATATTTTGAAATATATGTATTTGACCTCTGATTCCTGGTCCTGGCACAGAACTCCTAAAACTCTTCCAATTTCCTGAGGGATATGAGAAGAATGATTGGTTCTAGTATTTGGTCTCTGACCCCAGTTCCTGACACAGAGCTCCTAATTCCTTGGAATTTTGTGGGTGATTACTTAGGCTAATGAGGCAACTATGGGTGAGCCCCTGGATGCAGACTGAGCACCAGAAAGAGCAAGACACGATTAGAAGCCTGGAACTTTCGGTTCCACTCTCCAACCTCCAGGAAGGGGAAAGGGGCTAGAGATAGAGTTAATAGTCACTCATGTCTGTTGATGAAGCTTCAGAAAAATCCCTCAACTATAGCGTTTGAAAGGCTTCTGGGTTTCTCAACATATGGAGGTCTTGGGAGGACCACCCAGAAGGAACCTGGAGTGTTGTACCCCTTCCTACATATCTTGCCCTATGAGTCTCTTCCATCTAGATGTTGTCTGTATCTTTCTTTTTTCTTTGCTTTGTTTTGTTTTTTGCCACACTGGGAATCTAACCCAGGACCTCACACATGTTCAGCAGGAGCTCTGCTACTGAACACTCCCCCTAGTTCCACCTGTATCCTTTTAATTATCTTTTCTAATAAACCAGTAAACATAAGTAAAGTGCTTTCCTGAGTTCTGTGAGCCACTCTAGGAAAATGATCAAACCTAAGGGGGTTGTGGGAACATCCAGTGTGCAACCAAGTCAGCCTGGAGTTGTGGGTTCCCTGGGAACCTACTTACTACTGAAATGGGGGAGAATGTTGTGGGACTCAGCCATTGGCCTCTGGGATCTCATGTTATCTCCAGGTAGACTGTGTCAGAACTGAATTGAAAGGTAGGACACCCCGCTAGCATCCAATAGATAACTGGGTGGTGTGGGAAAAATCTCCCACATTATAGTGACCAGAAATATCCTGTGTTGAGAGGATGTTAGGAGGAAACAATTGGGGTTCTACATACAGTCACCAACAGAGAAGGCTGACATCCATCTGGAGGCTGCAGTAAATTGAGGAAGCTCAAAGCACATGAAGAGGTCACACAGAGCCACAGAGGTCTGGAGCTCTGGTCAGTAGTCACCATCAATACCAGATATTTGATGGAATCATCTTGTACAGCTGGTCAAAACTTCAGATGATTCCAGCTGTACTCCGACTGCAACTATATGAAAGATCCCAAGCAAAAACTGTCCAGCTAAACACACTTCATTCACAGAAATAGGAAGGATAATGTATTCTTTCAATAAGCCTTTGAATAGAGTAGTTTTAGTAGGAAGCAATAGATATTCTCAAGCTGAGAATCATGATTATGGTTTTAAACCCAAACCTTTTTACTTAAGCCAAAGGCAGTGCTTGGGTGCTGAATTACAGTAGAGCCATGCAGCATATTTAGAAAAATTTTTGTTTTCACATGGTAGCTTAAGTTTCCTCCTCTTCCTTTCTTTTTTCATATCTTTTGCTTTTATCTTTTCTTTGCCTCTTCATATCTCTTTCTCTGTTTCTTCCTTTTTAAACTCATTCATTTTTATTTATTTTTCTTCTTTTTTCAGCCTGCTCTTTCTTCTTGTACATATCCTCTTCTTTCATGCTTCAGTATTTTCTATAAGCCAGCATCAATTCATTATTCTCATTTATCCTCACTGCTCCCCATGAAGCACAAGTAATTAATATTTCCATGATTTAGGAGGACACTAAGGCTAAAAATATTACCTGCAACCCTTGAGTAAAATCATTTCACAGAACCATGATGTCATCTGAAGTCCCCTGGTCTATCCATTGCCCTTAAAAGTTCTCAGTATTCCTTTTCTTGCAGTGGATATTTACTCTTTTAATTATCTCAAGATCATCTTACATAGAGTCCAATAGAAGCAAATATTCACCCATGCAATTTCTCTAGTCCCTAAGTAGTGCATAGTTTTAGCCATTGTTAAAATTCTCTTATTGGTTTCCTGACTTGTGAAACAAGAGCTATTATGGTAAAAAGGGCCAAATGAAAGCTCCTATAACTGCACCCCATTTTCTGACTAAGATAGTAAATTAGTCACAATCATATGATCTAAAAACTACTGAAAATTCGTGTCCACACAAAAACTTGTACATGGATGTTTATAGCAGCTTTATTATTCACAATTTCCAAAACTTGGAAAAAACAATCCCTTAGTAAGTGAACGGATGAATAAACTATGCTGCCGCCAGGAAGCATAATGTTATTCACCACTAAAAATAAATGAACTATCAAAGCTTAAAAAGACAGAGAAAAACCTTAAATGCATATTACTAAGTGAAAGAAGCCAATTTGAAAAAGCTACTGTGTTAGTCAGCTTTTCGTGACTGTGACCAAAATACATGTCACAAACAACTTAGTGGAAGAAAACTTGTTTTGGCTCATGATTTCAGAAGTCTCAGTTCATGGTTGGCCAATTCCATGGCTCTGGGCCTGAGGCCAGGCAGAACATCATGGAGGAAGGACATGGCAGAGGAAAGCAGCTCAGGGCTTGGAGGCCAAAAAGCACAGAGAGAGAAGGAAAGGGGCCACAGGGAAAATGCACCCTCCCAGGGCTCACCCCCAGTGACCCACTCCTCCAGCCATGCCCCACCAACCTATAGTTATCACCCAGTTAGTCCATTCAAAGTGGGATGGACCGATTAGGTTACAGCTCTCATAAGCCAATCATTTCACCTCTGAATATTCTTTCATTAACACAAGAGTTTTGGAGAAACACCTCATATTCAAACCATAACAGCTACACACTGTATGATTCCAACTATATGATATTCTAAAAAGGGTAACTACAAAGACAGTAAAAAGTTTATTGCCAATGGGTAGGGGAAAGGGAGATACGAACAGGCAGAATGCAAAGGATTTTTAGTGCAATGAAACTATTCTGTATGAGGTTATCAGGTAGATTCATGCCATTATGCATTTGCAAAAGCCCATTGAGTATAAAACACCAGGGCGAACCCTAATTTTAACTATGAACTTTGTTAATAATGACGACAATGTAAGTTCATTAGTTGTAACACATATATAGCTCTGGTGTGGGATATTGATCATGGAGGAGGCTGCTCCAGTGTGGAGTAAGAGGCATGTAGGAAATCTCTATACTTTCCTCTCAATTTTTCATGAACCTAGGTTGCTCTAAAAAAAAGTTGTCTATTTAAAGTTAGTTTTTTTTTCTAAGAGGGGACTGAGAAGATGAATCTCTTAATAAATCCTAATAACTCCATTTGGTCATTGCAAAGTGCAAATGAGTAGTAAATGATGACAGTGAACTACATAAGTGATAACCATAATCTATTTGTTATGCTGAATGTGGAAAAAAAGATATTTTCTGGAACAGGATAAGTCTTTGACACCTGGTGTCATCTGGCCAATGTCTTCTTTTCAATCTCATGGGAAAGGATGACAAGCAGTTCGCATTCATGTGGAAAGAGTATCAGTACACTTTTCCAGTCTCATCCAAAAGCTCTCTGTTAACCTTGCTGACCTCTATTATGGTATAGTCCCAAAGAACTTTGATCATCTTGACATTCCAAAGAATATCATGCTATCCCACTTTATTAATGACATCATACTAACTGGACTGCGTGCTAGAAGTGGCAAACACTGTGGATGTCCTAATGAGACATAAGCATTTCACAGAGTAGAAGATAAACCCTATTCAGGGGCCCAATAACTTACTAAAGATTTCCCCAAAAATATTTGATTATAGAAATTTAAACATACAGAAGAGTTTAAATCATTTTACAGGGAACTCTGAATATCTACAACCTAGATTCTGTAATTAACACCTTTTTACACTTACTTTATCATGTTTGACAAAGCTTAGGAATCTAGAATCTAGTAACATGGAGCATGTCAGAATAACCTCTCTAAAGTTAAAAAACTGGTCATCATATCTTGCATCTCTTACCACTAAGAAAAAGAGTGCTGAATCATTCATTTTGGATTTTGGAGGCAGCATATACTACTCTTAGGAATATCACTGGCAGCTTCTAATGGAGCTCGGGGTTAGGGGTTTGGGCAGGAAACCTGGGATGCATTCAAACTGCCCATCCTTCATACTGTACCAACAGATTCAATGACATTACAAGTATCCAGAGTGAAAAGATTGATCCATGGTAAGCACAGGTATGAAGTCTTCAGAAAATGCCAGTACAAAACTAGAGCAGAGAGACCCTTTAGGGTTTGTATTAAGAGCCTACCTTCTGTAGCATAAACTACATGCTTTTTTTTTTTGCAAAGCAGCCCTGCTGCTACTGAGCACTAGTAGAGACAAGTTTTCAACTGAATGCCACGATATCTAAGTGTTGCTGCCCATGATCAAGTGGCATTTTCAGATCTACCAAGTTATAAGATCAGACAGATACAGCAGCCATCCATCATAGTATGGAAATAGTACAAAATCAAGACCAAGTAAAGCCAGAGGGTACAAAAAAAACTACATGCACAGGACTCCTGTCCTCAGTCACTCTCGTGCTGGCCCAAAGAGGTCAAGAATGGAGTCCCCATAGTGATGGGAACAGAGGCTATGCATGGATGGACCCAACAATAAAGGCACTCTCTCATCAGAGCTGCCACTGAACACCCAATCTGCCAAGTGCTGACTACCTGACATGAAGCCCTTGATAAAGCAGCAGAGCTTGAGATCAGCCAGACACTTGGTGGCAGGTCAATTACATCAGATCCTTTCCACCTTTGAAGGGCAGTGATTCATCCTTGCTGGAGCCAGCATACACTCCCATCTGGCTTTGATTTTCCTGCCCATTGGGTCTCTGCTAGCTCCACCTTTCAAGGGCATATAGAATTACCAATTGATTATCATGATATCACTTCAAATCAAGGGATCAATTTTATAGGAAAGATGTGCAACAATCAAAGCATAGCCAAGGGATCCATGATCTCTTCCACATCAGCCTACCAGAATGATGGAATTGCCTCTTAATGAAGGTGCCCAATCAGAGCAAAGGCCTCTGTGGATTTGGGACAACTTTACTAAGATAAAGTATACAAATTAAACAAATAACTGTGCTTTTCTCCCTATAATTAGAATGAACAGTTCTATCCACTTGTTAACCCTCTTACCATCATATTCAGTGGGTTCCCAGGACTGTGCTTAGAGAACGTGCACTCTTATTCCAGCATCTCTAGGTTTCATAGGATTAAAGGCCTGGTACCCAGAGGAGTACTGCTTCCACTTTCAAGGAAAACAGCAAGAGTTCCATTGAGGTGGAAGCTACATATATGCATGCCTCTTTGTGGTCCCCATATCAGTGACCCAGAAGGTAAAAATAACAATGGCAATAATAATAATAATTACTATTATTATTAAATAATTAATTAAAATTAAAGGAGTCACTACAGTTGTGAGGGGTAATTGAATGTGATTATCTTGAGCAGTAGGAAAGCCTGCTATACACTGAGGGCAGAGAGACTATGTGTAATGCAGGGGGGTTACTGGAGGATTCTGGATCATTCCAGATGATCTTAGTAAATAGCAAATTATAGCAACCACAGCCCAACATGGATGAGGAAAGTAGGGACTTAGACTCCTCAACCAAGGAGATGCTGGCATACCACCACGAAAGATATCTAGAGGCACTGAAGTGATGGGCAAGGGTGAGCAAAATTTAAAATGAGTATTAAAGAAGGGAGACAATGCAAACCAGCCATAGCCCCAGTTCCAGTGGGGACAGTAGCCTGTTATGCTAATCCTCTGTGTGAAGCTCCTTTCTGGAGCCAATGCAGCTGCTGACACTATGAAGATTCAGTGACAGATCCGTCTTAATAGATGGGCAGAGAACGGTCAGAGTCGGATGCCTCTTGTGCTTGGCCTCACTTCCTCTCAGTCTTCCTTCTATGCCATTTGCAGTTGTGATGTGGTGCCGCAGCCCGGCTGGCTGGGCAAAATAACCGGGGTGGGGTGACGAACAACTTTCGTATATTGATAGAGCAGGAGTGGGAGCCATTTATTGTAGGATAGGAGGGGTATTTATACATTCCACACAGCTTATCTAATTAACATAAACTCCATACAGCAGTCAACCAATAAGGAATCTCCACACTTAATGGCTCGCTGGCGTTACTTCACAAACCACTCCCTCTGGCAAAATGCCAGGCGCCATCCAGACTTGTTTACAGACTCTAACAATGTGGTGAACAGTTACACTGAACAGGAGTGAAGGTTTCCAATACCAGCCACATGTTGCTTCCAGCATGTCTTTGGCTGAACAAAATGTATGTTTCTTTGCCTTTTACACCATGATATTTTTCTGATGCTGAGTGGGATTCCCACAGGACTTTCCCACAGGTCATGGATGCATTGGGAAGCACATACTGCCTGGGGACAACTCTAGACCCACACAAGATGTAAGCAGAAGGACAAGTGCACCCCCCTGTTATTTCCTCAAATCGCTTCCCAAATGGGCTTCTTGAACGTAAGTGATTTATCAGTCTCTGATTCCCAGGGGAACCCCAGTGTAGGAAAGATGCCCCTGAGAGTCAACGTGGCACTTGCAAATAAGATAAAATATGGCAGCACAACATGATAAAACCTTTCATTCTGTAAACACATCAGCAGTCAGGGTAACAAAAAAATGTGATTTTTGATTCATTTTAGTTAATTCCTCCTCTTGTAAGCCAAAAGTTATGCCTTTATGAATTCTCCCTTGCCAAAAAATGCTAATAAGAAGTACATTTTGTATCGGTTTACTATTGCTCCTGTAACAAATTATCATAAAAGTAGAGGCTTAAAACAATATAAGTTTACTATTTTACAGTTCTACAGGTTAGAAGATCAACACAGGTCTCACTGGTCTAAAATCAAGGGCTGAATTCCCCCCTGCAGACTCTAGAGAAGAATGTTCCCTTGCTTTTATCCAGTTTTTAAAGGTTTCCAACATTCCTTGGCTAACGTCCTCCTTTTTGCATCTTCAAAACCAAAAACGTCAATTTCTTTTCATATCACTTCACTCTGACCTCCTTCAAGCTCCTTCTTTTACTTGCAAAGACCCTTATTATTATCTCATGTCCACCCAGATAATCTCATTATTATAAAATCACCAATTCAGCAACCTTAATTCCCACTGTAACCTTAACTCCATCTTGCTGTGTAATTTTTTTTTATTATTTTTTTTTTCTTGGTACCAGGGATTGAACCCAGAGGTGCTTAATAGTCACATCCCCCAGACCTTTTTATATTTTATTTAGAGACAGGGTCTCACTGAGTTGCTTAGTGCCTCACTAAGTTGCTGAGGTTGACTTTGGTTCTTCTGCCTCAGCCTCTGGAGCCACTGGAATAACACTCATAGGTTCCAAGAACCAAGACAAGTGCCTCTTTGGGGATGGGGCAGAGAACATTTTTCTACCTATCACAATATTATAATTGAAACAGTAGAGAAAGAGGAAGTTTGTGAATTTTTCTACATCTACACTCATATTTACTTTAAATCCAAACTCTCACTTAATTTTATCACTTAACTTTAATCTCTTTACTGTACCTGTTGACATGTTGACATGTAGTGTTTGATTACATGAGGCCAGTGAGTTCATTTTCATTTTACAGGTGAACATAATGAAATATGAAAAGTAAAATGCAAAAAAGAGGATTGGAGAGAAGAGCGAAGCAAGGAGAGAGAGATGGGTTGACGAGGGAAGGAAGGAAGGAAAAGAGGAAGGGTGGGAAAGGAAGCAGGTGAAACTTCAATTTTATTTTCACATAGGGAAAGTGTGCTTAGCTACTGGACCCTGAGGTTGGAAGCACTCATCTGCTTGAAGTTCATAATCTCTTTCAAACTCTTAAAGATCTGATGAGAAATTCTGGTCATCTCAACTGGTCAAAACGCTGGACAAGTAGAAACTCTGTTAGCATTTGTTAAATTATAATGTAAATTATAAGCACATTGTAAATTTTTCCAGCTTGAATTTTCTTGAAACAACTCACATTTTTCTTGATCCTGATAATATGGACAATACCAAACAGGGGGTCATAGACCCTAGCATCCTTTAGAAAAACAAAAGGGCATTATCTGATAAAATTTATCTTATAGTCATTTTCAATAATTACCATTCATTGTTCTTATGTGAATTCATATTTTCTAACCATCCAACCTGGTCTTTAAGATTAAATGTGATGAAGTGTTTCAATTGACAACATGTATTATTTTATTTTGCTATTGATCTCAATCCATGTGATTAAGAGTATTTCTGCAAGACATATTTCTTTTGAAGTAGTAATTCCAACAAAAGTGATAAAGAAATGTCAGCGAGGCACTATCCTGAATTATGCATTTGGCACTTCAAAACAAGTGAATTGTTAACAAGTTATTTGAGATTAGTTGAGCATGAGTAGGTATTTATTGCTTTCTTCTTGGCCAGAAAAAAAAAATGTTAGAGAAATAAAGCTAATGGTTGAAATATTTCCTCTTGTAAAGCATAAGTATCTTTTTTTTATGAGAAAATTGACAGAAAATGTTTGACAAGAAAACTGAAACCAGGAAGCTGCTTAGGGGCAGCAGGTTGTGGAGGAAGGACAGTATATCTGTGTCCACCTAAACTCTGCCAACTTCTCACCTAATTGCCTTTGTCTGTTTGAAACTATGAATTTCCACTGCATAAAGTATCTATCTCTAGAGAAATTTTCTCTCAGTCCCACTCTCAAATTATTTCCTTTTTTGATCGTCCTCATCTCTATTGGCAAAAATATCTATTGATAGGCACACAATATTAAGGTAGAAGGATTATAAGCGAGACTCACAGTTGATCATACTTGCAAATGGAAATTGAGAGAGACTACCTGAAACAAAAACTGTTTAAAACTATTAATTTGGGATTTTTCTATGATCTGGGAGGTAGAGAAGGTCACTATTGGGGAATTCTAAGTGTGCATTGAGTAACAGGATATTTGGAGCCTGAATTTACTATTCCATTCTTAACAGACATTTCATTCTGAAGGATATTATCTTAGAAACTAAAAAAGCAAGCAGATTCACTTATTATTGAGCCAAGGGTTAAGTCCTCAAAAAGTGGAAGATAATTTATAAATAATTCTCTTAGAAATGACAAGTAAAATGTGTAATTCAAGCAATGAATTTGAATAAATGAACTTAAAACAGGTAACATATTTCATGATGTTGAGAACAATGTGACTACTTCCCTTTTCCCTGTAATATAAGCAGTAATAGAAAGATTTTGGAGAAAACCCAGCAAATATGTAAAAAAAAAAAATTCACAACAAATTGTGTTTTAAAAGTCACTGACAATATCTAGTCAATCTGAAGATGATAGTTGCCTCTCCACCTGTTTTACTTTTCATCATATCCATTTAAGAGATTCTCACACATGATGTCTTTGACATCATTTGTTCACCAAATTTGAGTATCCTCCAGATACACCAATTAGGACACTATAGCTAGGAAGTTTATTTTACCCAGGAAAATGCAAAATTTCTTACCTCCATGGAGTGCTCTCTCCACTCCATGAATTCTTTGATGACCACAGTACCATTTGGCAAACTCTCTACAAACTTGGTCTGTACAATTAAATGGGATGAAGTGTTTCAATTGACAACATGTATTATTTTATTTTGCTATTGATCTCAATCCGTGTGATTAAGAGTATTTCTACAAGACATATTTCTTTTGAAGTAGTAATTCCAACAAAATTGATACAGAAATGTCAGGGAGGCAGTATCCTGAATTATGCATTTGACAGTTCAAAACAAGTGAATTGTTAACAAGTTATTTGAGATTAGTTGAGCACCAGTAGGTATTTATTGCTTTCTTCTTACTGCCACCAGGGAACCACCTCCATCCACAGTTACAGAAGAAGTAAGGGAACTCAAGAAGTTTTAGTTACTTATGGAGGAAGCACACACAGTTAAGGATGAAACTTTGTTTTACTCACTCTAAGTAATTGCTCAGAGAACCCATTATCTAAAGACACACTAGGAATTGAAAGCATAGATATGCCTAAATGAAAGCTTAGGTAAAATACATATATACAAGACTAATGAACTGATATATTATTGTGCATATAGCTGGGTAATCAGCTTTCTGTTGCTGTGGGGGGGAAAGGCCTGAGAAAAACAATTTAGAAGAGAAAAGATTCATTTTGTCCAATGGTTTCAGAGGTTTTAATCCATGGTTGGCTGGTTCCATGGTTGGCTGGCCTGAGGTGAGGCAGAACATCATGGCGGAAGGGTGTGGTGGAAGAAAGCTTCTCAGCTCATGGCTGCCAAGAAGCAGAAAGAGAAAAAGAGCCTAAGAGAAAGGGGCTGGAACAAGAAACACTCTTTCAGGGCACACCTCCAGGGACCTACTTTCATTAACTAGATCCCACCTCCCACAGTTTCCACCACTTCCCAATAATACCCTTAGATCATTAATCCATCAGTGAATTAATCTACCAATGAAGTCAGAGTCCTCATCATCCAATCACTTCACATAAAGCCCCACTTCTGAACATTGCTTTATTGGGGACCAAGCCTTCAACACATAAGCCTTTGGGGGACTCTCTATATCCAAACTACAAAAGTAACTATTTCGTTTCCCCTTTAAGAGAACAATAGTTTCTTTTATGCAATATTTTTCATGCTTCATAGCTTTGTCTGGAAAAACCCATTCTATTTCTTGCAGTATATTCAGCATAAGTTTAAGCAGGAGAGTTCTTTAATACACATTATTTATATATACACATTATTTTGGTGATGAATAAGATCACACTACTGTATGTTCTTAGTGTACTTACTTGAATTAATCATAGCTTATTACTAATGCAAACATGAAGCATATCTTAATACCAATACTGATGTCTATCATAACACTTCTATTATATAAAGGGGCTTGTCTGGTATGTAAAGACTTAATGTAACAATCTTCATATATTACCATTTCTATCAGAATTATCAAATTAAGAGGTTGGTTGATTTCCATTTCCAAATATCTCTATGTTGAAAAATATTTGTACATTATGATTGGTGCCCTTCATGGTTGTAAGAGTTTTTAACTCAGAATAATATCACCAAAGCCCAGTTATCTAACATATACCAGGTGTACACATTAGTCAACTTATTTCATTTAGTCTTCACCTCCCTCAACAAACTCTATAAGTCGATATTATTATCCTATTTTACAGATGAGAAATTTAGGACTTAGAAATATATGATACTTGCCCAAAAATTTCAGCTAAATGATAGTAAAACTGGTATTTGACCAGGTTCAAGTAACTCAAAATTCTTGAACTACAACTCTAAATGATAAAAGATTATCCTTCCTATAATCATCACAGAAACTTTAATGAGAAAGAGTTTTATTTACCATGACATTAACATGCCACCAGAATAGACTATTCTGTCAATATTTTGCTTAAATGACAAACCACAAAAGAACTTTCAAATATTGTGTTCAAAACTGCATAACAGGAGGCAAGAAATATTTTGGCACACACATACATAATATTGGCAGATAACATTAAACTACATCTTGTTGTAGTGAATCACACAGATATTAAATAGGATTATCAGTTGAAAAGACACCCAACTCTTCTTTCGAATCATGGTAGACCAATCAAATAAATGCATGAAATTCCCTCATGGTTTACTGTAAGCAAGATCAAACATGACTAGTGCATAGAACCATCAAACTAAATTTCAAAATAAAATTATCGCAAAACACTTATTTGTAGAAGACAGGGGCAGAATATACAGTTTGGCAGAATGTACAACCAGATTACCATCCAAAGACTTCTTTTCAGGTTTAGAAAGAATAAAGAAATTAACAGTAGGCTTTTGACTCCTGGTGAATTATAGGACCAGTATTGTGACTGGCAGATTCCCTATGATGGGGACATGTAGGTCAATAGCCCCACCCACAGCTGATCATGCTGCACCTGTCCTTTCCTTGTGGTGGATCTGAATATCTTCTCTCTTGTTGGCAGGTAAGTGGCATCCTATTGAGTTCCCAGTTGGGAGGACACAGAGATGTCCCAGAGAGTAAACTCTGGCCTGGTTTTAGTTGGAGATCCTGGGATGGACATGGGCCTAAAAGTTGGGATAGAGGGAAAGAGGTTAAAGGTAAGACTAAAGGGGACAGATGACCTAGCTTCAAATACTCTTTCTGTGCTTCCTAGTGCGCGTCTTTGGAGAAATTAGCCAACTTCTGGGAGTCTCTGTTGTTACTCCATAAAAATGAGATTGAATAATAAAAAATACAAATGGCCTTCTGAAGATTATCTTGACATGAGGCCAAAAGCCTGGTACAATGGATTCTCAATAGCTTTTCCTCCCTGCCTGCCTTCTCTCCCTCCTGCACACCTACACGACCCCCAGGGCTCTCGCCCTGTCTCCGGGGCTTTCCAGAAAGACTTCTCTTCGTTTAAAGCTTGCTCTCCTCAACCTCCTCATTTGGCTCCAGGTCCACGTTTGCAGTTGGGTTCTAAACAGGGAAGTAGAAACTGGTAATCCTCCCTCTCTGCCTTTTCTGTGGAGCCCTGGGGTCATTGCCAGCAAGCCTGGGGAGGCTTTTTTCACTAATGGTGAAATAAATGACGGATTAAATTGGGTGAGAGCTGCCTTCAGGTGAAGATGAAAAGGGCCCTGGCTGCTCTGAGGAGAAACTGCTTGCTTCGGGGTGTTTGCAGCTTCCCTTTTCCCTTCCACTTTAAGTAGCGCAGGTGATAAGGACTTTATGTGCATAACCCCTGAACCAGCCCAGCAGCCCTTGTCACTTTCTGCTACAGAAAAGAAGGAAGGGAGGGTTGTGCAGGAACAGACGGCTTTAGCTTTCAGTCTTTCTTTTCTTCCTCACTCCCCCCTTTGGAAGGAAAGAAAATACAAGTACAAAGAAGATACCACTTATATGACCAAAACTTCAAAAGATGCCAAATCCAGGTCTCCAGGTAAGTTTCTGGAGCATTCCAATAACCTTTCATTAGAGTTCCAATTAGGATAAATTTTGCTAGAATGAGTTAGGTATTTCTCTGTGTCTGCCATGGGCATAATAGAGACAATCATTTACTGTACACATCAGTGGAAGACGGAGGGAAGACTTTTTAGAAGACGTGGGACTCAGTCTCTCCAAAGGGTCAAAGGGCAGAGAATGTCACAATAAAGGGCAGAGAGATTTGGACCTCAAGGTTATGGGAGAAAAACCTGCTATCTGATCAGAGTGCAAACTGCTCTAAAGTTGGCTGTCAATCACAACACAATAAGTAGACCATTATATTTTACTGTCTGCTGCTTGCATAGACCAAGGCAGTTTGTGTACGTTTTATCACTCTCTTTGTACTTTGTGCTGTTAAAAAAATGAAATTAGTTTGTATCCAGTTTGGTCACAAGAGCTTCAAATGCAAAGGATACTGATAGAATATTTTTAAAATATTTCTAAAAATCTTCCCTGGCTGCATAAGAGATATAGAAGTTCTTTAGAATCATGTAAACAGATAATACAGTATTTAGCCATATAAATATGAATAGTGTCTAAATATAAGCTTACATATTTCTCTTAAGTAGATGGCTGAGCAGAGTTTAAATGCAGGACTCATCAAACTACTATCTTGTGCTGCTGCCATGAAAAATAAAATGTAACAAATTCTGAAATCTAACTCAAAGCAGTGCCTGGCTCTATAAAGGACATGCATGAACATACATATACTTCAGTTTTACATCTGTGCATCATGCCCTGCTCGCCCCACACTGCACACTCCACAGACATTAAACACAGTTAGCTGGGTGACACATAAGTTCTGCAGCCAGTTAACCAGCAGCAAGTGAAATAACAGAAGAATGGACAAAGGAGAAGCTCTAGAGAAGAAAGAAAGAGTTTTTAAGGTATACTACTCGGATGAAAGAAAGCTCTGTGAGATATGCTAGGGTGGGGAGAAAGAAGTTCTTGGAAAAAGACACCAGGAAAGGGCGGTGGTACTTGCTGAATGGCAGGAAGGGGACTACAGCATGCAGCCAGACCCTAACCCTTGGTAACAGCCTATCCCTGAATCCCTTTTTCTGCAAATGGAGGTCACAGGTGAAAAGAAGATCCTTCAAAACCCAGAGTGGGTGTGGGACAGGAATAGAAACAAGGTCTCCTCTTTGTTTGCCCTGGAATATCACCATGCTCCCTGCCTGGCTTGCAGACTATGAAGTTTTCCTATTTTTTTTCCCTTCAGAAATGACTCACAAATGCTATATTATTCTACCCTACATAAATTGCTTTCCATAAACTCGGAAGAGAGAGAGAAAAAAAGAAGTTCTCAGAGCCATATTATAAACATGACGCATCTGTTTTTAATAAGTGAAGAAGTATAATAAAACCTTTACTTCAGGGGAATATCCAGAGTTTTATCCTGAAGAAAAATTGTATCCATCTGGTCCCAAGAGAGCCGGTTTTTGCATTAAGGGATATTTGTTGGTTGGGTGATTGGAGAGTGGGAGTGGGGAAAAGGGGGAAGTTGTTAGATCCAACACTTATCCTTAAGTGGAGCTAGTTTCTAAAAATGTAGCATCCAGAAACTGGTGAGTAATCCTTCTTCGTAGTGCAATATTATGTCACCAGATCTGCTGAGCCAATGCACAATAAAATTAATCCTCCACTTCGAAAATGCTGGTGACATGGCAATCGCAGATGTGCTGAAACAGAAGTGTTCATGCCAGGCAGAGTTCACAAGCCACAGACCTAAGCCGTTGATGAATTTCCGGTCCACACATCACTCAGACCCCATGCTATCTGAAGAGAGGAGAAGTTAGCCAAGAAGTCCCTCACTGGTCTTCCAACTCTATTTCTTTCCCCAGATTCTTTATTGCACATTTTTCACATTATTTTTAAAACTTTCAGCCAATCTGGCAACATATTAATTGTAAAGGCAGCATGGGGTGGGGAGAGAGACAGGGGAATAGAAATAGGTAAGATAAAAGAACTGGCTTTTGGAGGCCTGTGTGCTGCAAGAGGCCCTTTCGATTTAAATCTTCCAACAAGCATGTAGAATCCATGTTTCAAGTCCAGTTTCAGACCTAAGGAAATGGCTTGATAGGCAAAGAACTACCAGCTAACAAAGCTTTATTTGGGACCCAAATCTGTGTAATTATCAAGCTCTTTCTAAGCTGATCTAATCATCATGTCTATGCTTAAATTCTTCTTAAGAAGAAGGATCCTTATTGATTTCTAAAAGGAGGCACCAGGTAAAGTGAACTCAGGATCAATGTGGTTTAAAAACTCAGTTCTGTCCATGGCAAACTAAAACAGAAGGTACCTTAACTCACCAGTTCAGTTCATGATGTAGGTTTATGACTATTATGTGATATCACAGCCTACTTTCTTTTCAGAATCTGGCCATGTGACCCCAGAATCAATACCCAGCCTCTCAAAATTCCAGGAAAGAAATACTGATTGGTGGAGCTTGGGTACAAGCCCACATCTAGGCTGGGAAAAAGCAGGATCCCTTGACCGATATAAAACCATATGCCAAGGAAAATTGGCTTGCAATTACAAAAAGCCAAAATAAAAAATATTCACTGGAATGTGCTTACAAGAACCTACAATTACCTCGTCCATTGTTGAAATTTTCTAGAATCTGTCCCTCTCTAAAGAGAATGTAAACCCCAGGGGGAGAGGGCTATTGTCTGCCTTTGCTCCTCTCTGTAAAACAAAAAGGTACCACAGAGCCTGATACACAGTAGGGACTCAATAAATGTTTTGAAAATGAATGGACCAGGCAAGACCCACAAGTTGCCTGGAGGTTCTGTTTATGAAAAAAAAAAACTAAATGACTGGAGCTTGGTGCTTATTTTAAATCATGCAATTCAGACAGCCCCCATTCAAATTTATTCTTCTGTCAATTGGATTTCAAAGTTGAACATGAATCCTACCAGGCCCAGAGAAAACAAACACAAATGCCCATCTGCAGCCTTAGCCCTTTCACAGAGACAATACTCATCAATTCTTGGTGCTTGGATGGCCAGTCTGCCCAGCCCATTGAGCTTCATTAGTTCTCATTTTCCTGAAATTCATTCCCTAGCTTTATTTTTAAATGGCTCAAGGTTATCCACGTTATGCAATGTTATATCTTTATTTCATGCATTTATGTCTGCTTTAGCTTATGTCCAAGTGCCATAGAGGAAAATCTCTTTAAATTTTGTAAAATAGAAATCAGGGATCTCCCCCACCTCGTTTTTTAGCAACTCCCTCCCCCTTGCAAATGTCAGGTTTGTGTTTCTTCCCACTGTTCTTCTCTGAAACTCTTGGACTTTAAGGGAATGTCTGTCTTATCTCCTGTTGTATCCCCAGCACCCAGTGCAGTCCCTTGCACACAGCTAGTACTCAATAAGTATTTGTTGCATTTAATGAATAAATACATCTGTGTACTTTTTCTTTAAATCAATGCCAACTAAATCCAGCTAATTATTGAATGCTAACTCTGTGCCAGGCAAGGCACTCTTGGGAACCTAGGGGGAATGTGGGCTTCATGCTCCCATTAACCCATAAGGTTATATTTTCTTTCTTTCTTTCTCTTTTTCCTCAAAGACTCACTCTCAACAAGACCTAAGTGAGAAAACAATAGCAAGGAAAAGCAGGGTGTCTAGTGAAGTCACTGACTTGTTTAATCATTCCCTCTCAGTGCCATTTGGGAAGTGTCCTCTGTGGATAGGGCCCCATGAGGACTTTCATAGGCCCCAGGGATTCTGCCATCATTCCTTCCTCCAAAAAAATAGTCAAAAGTTATTCTTCGCAATGGCACTGGTATGAAGATGAATGTAAACCAGGCTAGATTCGACATCATACATTCAACATTATTAAATTCATTTTTATTGTTTTAAACGTAATTAAAGTTAAAACATGAAAAGTACCATGGGGTCCCATAGGCAATCTGCCTATAATGCCTAATGGGAAAGTCAGCTCTGCTTTGGAGCCACTTGAATGGAACTGTTTGTCTACCAGAGCAAGGTCCCCCCACACTCCTTTCCTGATGGGATGAAGTTTCAAAGCATGGAGCCATCTAGGCTTCCTAGTTGGGATCCTCACTCAGGAGACTTCTTTTCTTGTCTGAAATACATAAGAATAACACTGAGATCTAAGGAGGAAAATCTCACCTGCACCTTGTACCAGTTCTGAATCATGCTGAATCTCACCTTTTCTGTTGCTAAGCTATGGGACAATTACGCCTCCCCAACACTGCAGAGACCTCCTCTTGTTTATGCAAAGATCCCAATTATACCAGAAATAGAATTTAGTGCTGCAAACATTGTTTTAAAAATGTTAAGACATTCAGGCCAGTGCTCCTGTTCATTATTCTCTGCTGAAACCTAATATTAGTAACAGCATGTACCGAGGACCTGGACCATGAATTAATAATGAAGCACTTGTACTGGAAAATATAAGAGCACCTAGTTACTTTATTTGGCAGACACCCGTGGGGACAGGAGTTCACTCTGTCTTACACAGCACTTTCTGTGGTTGCTTTGCAGAATAAAACTAGAAATCAGTTCTTTCCAGGGGGATTCCCGCAGGGGAGAAAATAACCAAGCATTTACCCACCCCACCCACCCACCCACCCATTCTTCACTGCCATAGAACAGACATGGGTTCCTAGGACAGGTTCTAGTGAATCATTTCTGCCCTCAAAGTTTGACTTTCCTCAAGCGCGTAAATGCTATAGAGGCTTTAACATGTAATTTCAGGTATTTCTTCCTCTGGTTTACTGCAGAACAGGATTAAAAGCTTCTTAAGGACAAAGAATTGCATCTCTATACAACCCTTAGACAATGTGGGAGAGCCTTTAAGAATACAGATCCCAGATTAAATCAGATGCAGATTGGAATCCTATTTCCACAGACCACCACAAAACAGCTGCATGATCTTGAGCAGATCGTTTAACTTCTCTGATCCTCAGTTTGCCCATCTGTAAAAGGAGATAATTACAATGATCACCTTTCTGGATATATGTAAGGGATAGGATGAATATGATGTAGCTCCCAACAGAGTCTGGTAAGTAGTGAGCTCTAGAAAAATGTTCTTATCATTTTCTCTCCATCACCTTCTTTGTATCCCTACCACATAGCATAACAATTAGTATGTACTAAATTTGCTGTATAAATTATGGAATATATTTTACATGTAAACCTTTCATCCACAAGGAAGGACAATTTGCATTGTTTGGCTTGGATGTTGACAAAATTAATTTTCACCTGTGTTTCCTCCTTCTCCAATACATCATCTCTGCTCTTGGAAGGTATCTTTAAATATCTGATAACAATTTGTCCAGACTGTTTTCCCAGTAGATTTTTCCACTTTCTGATAGATTTTATCCTCAAGAGAATTCAGAACACATTCTCCGTCATACTGATGACAACACCTATAGTAGCAATCAATAGAAATGTAAACCTGAACAGGAAAATAGGTTTGTGTACAGAGGTGTCAAGCTTTGGGCTCTGTTTGTGTTACAACTTTGTCTACAACTTTAAGGATTGTTGGGTTTATTTCTTGCAAGGTAACTCACTCACCTGTCCCCTAAGACTGGGGTTTTTGTTGCTTCCTGCACATGTAAAAAAATGCCTTTCTACATCTGCAGAAAACAAGTAGTTGTTGTCATCACTATCCCTGCCCTGTGAAACCTTAGCAAGGCGATAGAGTTACGCATTCCGCTCCTTTAAGAGAAGCACAGCATTTCAGCTCCATCTGGGGGATTGAGGACCTGACAAATTTGGCTTCATTTTGCGGATTTAGAGATGAGTTATTTTTTGCAAATTGAAACAAAAACCCAGAACACTTTTTAAAGACAAAAAAAAAAAACAAATAAATAAAGATAAAGACAAAAGGGAAAGAAATGGGTTTGAATTCTCTGTATGGGTGAAAACCAAATCATAGGAAATGCGTAGTTTCTGTTTTGGCTTTTTTCCTATCTGTTTTGTTTTTTAGCGATTACATAACTGAGTGTAGTATGTGGTACAGGAAATAATTTTGCCCACGCACCTGCACAGAAAAACCCACATCAACGAGTTGGCCTCGGCCGTCAATCCGTGGGACCAAAAGCTAAGCCTGAAAGCAAAGGTGAAATAAAATACGAAAATTGCACAGCAACCACGGAGGAGTCAGCTATCCAGAGGCCCCTGCTGAAACCCCATCTTTAGGCTAGAGTTTCAGACACATTTTGATGTTTTGGTCACCTGACCCAAGCTCTGGAGCCCAATTGGCCTGCAAATTTACAAGCTAAGTAATGATGTAACCAGAGTGTGTGGGAACCAGAAGGATGAAACAGATACAATTTTTCCCAGTCGTTTATTAGGCTTGGCTACTAATTCTGCTTGTTCCTCCCGTTTGACTGCTGGTTATCAGGAAATTTGAACTACTTAAAGGACATAATGAGTTTATCTATACCTGGGGCAGAATTTAGTCACATTCATGTAAAATTAAACCACAATAACAGAAAATAGCAATTTGTGAAATTCAATTATTTATGTTCAAGTTCAACGGCAGATGTATTTTAATGTAGCTACGTTTTGTTCTGTGGATTTTTAATTAAATGCAATTTATAACATCACAGTATCATTCTTATGTTGCCTGAAAAAAAAGCCATCAAATAAGTGTGTATTTTTCTAATCCTTTCCTTAATCTCACAGAGTTTTTGTCCAAACAGAATAAATGTTTATACTCATGTAATTTGTCACTATGGGAACTTTTGGCCTTTAAAATGCTGACACCATATCAGAGGCAACCAAGAGAAGAAATTATCCTTGTTTGACAAGAATAAGCAGAACCAGTTTGGCAAACTTTGGGTATAACCAGACATAGCAGGGCCAGGATCCTAGGGACAGAAAGCATCTGCTATTGTATCAACATGACTTCATGTTAGTAAAATGAGAGCATATTCAGGCTTCATGGCAAAAAAAAAAAAAACAGAAGATCTAATATGGAGGGCAAAACCTAAAGGAACTTTTTTTTCCCCTCTGAATGTCTTATACTCCCCTACCACCATCACCACTATAAGAAATCACATCAGTAATTTCTAACACAGGCAATATTAACTTTCTAAATGGCATGAGTTTGTTAGGAAAAAAAAGTTTTCTGAATCATAAATGCAGTTCTCTTCAAGATATTCTTACAGTTGTACTTCCCAAGACTTTATCAACAGTTTTTTAATAGACAGGTCTCCAAGCAGAGGGGCATGGCTGGATTTTATACTAAGCTCTCTGCATGAATTTTTAAAATTAAGTAGTGCTCTATTTTTGTGGCTTTCCCATTCATAGAAAGCATCTCACATTCTCAAAATACTTTATCTAGTTAGTAAACATGTCTTTGGGAAAGAAAGCCCTTGGAACACTTCTTTATCATTCTCTGTTTGGGTGCATACCACGCCCAACGGATACTCAAGAGATATGGTGTCTGACATCTACTTAAACCTGTTGGGGACGATATCAAACATTAATGGGGATTTGTGTTAGAACTGGTGTAAACACATGCAAACGATCCGATCCGCTGAAAGTGCTTGCTCACATTTCCATATGTTATGCGGTAAGCAGTTATTTAAGAAGTGAGTAGCTAGGGAGATGGTGTTCAGGTAGTGAGTATTTGGCTGCTGAGAAGTAAATGTGCCCTGGATGTATTTATTTCATAACACCACCATATATACACCTCCCCAATCATAGTCCTTAAGTTTCTCCTCCAGAGACAAGTCAAGTTCAAGATATGCAACTCTACTATGCAAAGCTTCTAAAACAGATAAAAATGATTTAGTACTTCCAGGTGCACAGTAATTCTTGGCAGGAAAAGTTAATTCCAGGTGTGTAATCTCCTAAAGAAATCTGTTGTCAAAGCTGGATAAAACCATCACATTAGAAAAATAGAAGTTCACCCATGAACAAAGTCCAAGGTATGGCTACGAAAACTCTCTGCTCCGTGCAGAAATCACAGCATAAAAGTGAAACTCCTTTTTACTTATGTAAACATTGCTGGGTTTTGGGCATCATTTCAAAAGAGATAGAGCTGAACATGCACCAGCATATAGAAATATGACATACTCTTGGTGGGAGGTTTGGGGTGGGGTTCGACTGCCAAGCCAGACTTTAAGACACAGACAAAGGAAGAAAGAAGATGCATTTTATAGCTTGCAGATTTTTTTCTTCTTTTTTTTTTTTTTTTGCCACCGGACCAACCAAATAACTCAATCAACAACAACAAAACTGAGATGTGCCACACAGTGGAAAATGTTATAACAGTTTGAATAACGAGGGGACCCTGGCAGGAGTGGGAATGAGGGTGGAGAGGGCGGGGAAAGAGATCCCATATTATGGAATATTTAAACTTTGTAATTCAATGCACATTTATTAATTGGCTTCTTTTTAAGAGGCACTTATTTATGACAGGTTTATGAACAATATAGCTTGTACAGAGCACTGAAATTCTCCCAAGGCTTGTTTGGATTTCCATATGTTCAGATGAAATGAACATCACATTTAATAGTAGTACTGGCTGCTCTTGAAGTGTTTGCCAGGGCTACATCCCTTGGGAGGTGTTACCACCAGATTAATATCCTGTGGGTCACTTCATTTAAAAAACCACATTATAGAGGCATTATGTGATTAGATGTACTGCTTTTACAAGCCAGTTGGGGCGTGTACTTTGCATCTGGTTCAGAAAGGCTGGTGAGGCTAACTTATGTAGACCTCCAACCTGGAGTCTCTGAGAGGCCAAAGATGGTACAGACACATGGCTAGGCAGAGGGAAATGTGTCCTCCTTCTATTGGCAGCAACTGCCTTGAAAACAGGATCTAAGAGGAACAACTTGCTTAGTCAGAGACGGACCTGAACAGCTGGTAGGACTTGGCTGCAGCAGGGAGAGAAGGAGGCTGTTATCGTAGATCCCATCAGGACTTCTTGTCACCAAATGCTCACAGTAAATAGAGAACAAGCAATTTCCACACCATGCTATTGAAACGAAGCTCTATACAATTTTTTGTTGTGAATTTTAAACATGCTCTTTATTCTCCTTGCTTAAACATTTTCAAATCTGGGTATTGGGCAGATCAATCAAAACAACAGGAAGTGTGTCTTTCGAATAAACAAGAGGAACTGGCCATTGGCTTTAAGGACACCTTAGAACAGAATACCCAGCACTTCCTGTGGGAGTTTCAAATGGCCTCAGGTGCAGTGACTTAAAAGCAACGTGGAAACTTTGAATAAAATTTATGCTCCACTACTAACTATCTGTAAGGAAATCATTCTGCTAGGCTCTTTCCAAGTTAGACCCAAAGAGGCCTCAGGCCACCATAAGATGGAAGAAAACCAGATAGGCATCCAGGTGGGACACTAACCTAGAGAATCTACACAGGAGGAAGACTGTGGGTGTCTCTGATTATATCCACAATCAAATAAAAATGATGATTTCCTTCCTTGAAGATCAGCAATATTGAAGATCTGCAGTAGTCACTGGCAATTTTACTCTCCCAGACCTTTACAAATCCTATAGACAGAAGTGATGGTTTTAAAGATCACTTTGTTCAACCCTCCCAACTGTCAATGGATTTGTTCTTTAAAAGGCTTTTTAATTTTTGTCATCAATATAAATTGCATTGATCAATTGTAAAAAAGAATATTTTAGGAGTTGAGACTGGAGGAGATGAATTGGGCAGCAGCAAAAGTGTGCCTGTGGGTTTGCCAAAGCAGAATAATGCCTCTTTGAAAGTACCATTGAGTTATTCCAGACAGGAAGGCAGGGATTTAGAGAAGAGAAGGAACTCCAGGGTTGATTTTGAAATCCTCCTTGTAGGTTTAAGCAGTCAGGGTCACCAGTCCTTTTGTCCAACCATAAGCTTCTGGGCTTGCCTGTCATTTTGTTTTGAACCTCATAGAATAGAAAAAATGTGGAGGTGAGGAAAGGAAGGGTGAAAAGATGAATCCTATACTTTGCATCCTGTTCTGCCATTTGCCACATTTCTACAATACCAAGATTCCCAGTCCCAAGAGACTGCGAGGATCTTTTGCCCCATTCATTTTTGGATGTACTATTAATACAGTTACCGAAATAAATCCCATTTTCTTACACTTGTATCTTTAGACTGACAACCAACAGGTGACAACTATTTCCAGTTCATACTGACTTAGACACTGGGATACGTGTCCAAACTCTGCCACACTATACTCAGTCACAGAATCTCTCTGTTTCCTTATCTGCAAAATCATAATATTTTCTCACCTTCCAAATCCTCAAGGTTGTTAAGAAGAATTAAGTGAGTTCATGTTTGAAAATGCCTACCAAAATATGAAGCACTACAACAAATCCAAAGGAGGGTGGCAATTCTGAAGAGGAGGAGGATGGCATCAGGTGAGGTGGATATTCTGAACCTTTATGAAATTATGACTTAGAATTTGCCATTTGAGAATTTTGATACTTTTGTACATCTATGACTGGATAATAGTAAAAATTCATGAAAATAATAGGGATCCTCAAATAAAAGCTATTTAAATACATAACCAACACTTTTCAAAAGAAAATTGATGATATGCATATTCCCTTATTCACTAGCACTACTTAAAGGCAACGAAGATTTTAATGCAAAGTACTGAGCATTGTGTACTTGCAGAAGTTACTTCCCCTGCTTTCCAACATGAATTGTCTCCCTTGAATGACCCTGGGGAAGGTCTGGTCACTATCATCTTTGGCCTTTTGTCTGACTGAGATAATGTCTGCCCCATCCAGGGCTATAGTTTCTCCCAATGGGTGAAATAAACATTTTCCTCAGTATTAACGACCAAGAGGTTTTACTTTTCATCCTCTGGGTCTGCCTCAAGTGGCTGCCAGGTGATAGAACAGTGGAAGAGGAAGACCTATGGGGAGCACTAAAAGTAGGTCCTAAAAGAAAACCAACATTTTCCTAGGAAGAAGATAAGAATTCCATATTGCAATACCAATTGCTGCTGCAGAGTACAAGCAACTGCCACTATAAAAACTTTACCTTTCAGAAATCCCTGCATATCTCTGTCTACAGAACCCTCCCTCCCACAGTTAAAGCAAAAGCAACCATTTTTGATTTTCTGCAAACTTTCTTGGTTTTCAGTTGGCTGATTGGAAATCCACTATCCAAACTGGAAACCAGGTCCTGCTGATGTAGCCAAAGTTGCCAACAGAACTTTAATTCATAAAACACTCAGGGACAGAAGCACTAGGCCAAAATCAGATACAGGAGGCATCTCCTTCTCTGAGAAGAGAAGCAATCATGTATATCCTGCCTTAATACTCAGACACACAAAATAAGGCTAGTGCAAGAAGAGCAGTACCATCCACCAAGATACAAGAATTATAGCATCCTGGACAGATGGATTTTTGTTATCCCTGTTTTCAGATAAGTAAACCAGGAGCCAGAGTGTGTGGATTACCCTGCAAATGGAGGTAGAAAGCCTGTACTCTATTGTCTTGTCCACCTTTATTATCCTGTACTAGGATTTCAAGTGTTCTTGAAATCCTCTTGCTGCCTTCCTTTTCCCCATTATGTTCCTTGTCCACAGTGGGCATTTCAATTCTGCCTACAGTATCTATGAATCTATGCTCTAAATGTCAGGACCCTGCCAAGGTTTGCTTATTATCCTAACTCCCCCTGCTGGTGGGTCTAATCACAACCCAAACTCAAACCTCCCTTGAACTCAGTTTAACTGTTAAAAATATTTTTTGAGTTAATTCACATAATTAAAAAAAAAAAAAAGAAAGAAAGAAAGAAAAAAAGAAAAGAATGTAGGCCAGAAGAAGAAGAAGGAAATTTTACTTGAGAATATAACTTAATATACACAAACCAGAAGTTTAACATCATTTTCAAAACGAGCTTTTGGGATTAGATTTGTGAAATATCAAATAGATGTGTTAGTATAATTTCCTCCTTATTCTTTTTGTTCCCACACTCCTTCTCATTTTTGTGGCTTGCGATATTTCCCTTTGTCTCTAAGCTCTAGACTTCTACTTAATAAGTACCAATAAAGATTGTATGTTATCCTTAAACAGTGGTAGCATTCCCCACCTGCTAATTGCTTTATTTGTACTTACTGTTTCCGCCCTCTCATCAACAGGGGCTTTAGTATAAAGGGCAATGAAGTAGAACGTGATGAGGCGAACAGGAGCCAGCCGAGTGAATGCCTCTATAATTACACAGTAGCCTGGAGTAGCTCTTCTCAAATCAAATTATGAGCCTGGATTACCTAAAACTCTCAGGACACAGCCCGGGTTTTCATTAGTCTGTAGCCTTCTTTCCTCTTGCCATTATTCTTTGCAGAGATTATCAAAGCCCCAGTCCCAATATAGTATTCCTGAAGCAACAATAAACCATGGAGAATGCTATTTTCTTAAATGGTTTGCCTGACCTCATGTTTTGTTTTGGGTTGTTGTTGTTGTTTTTTTTTTTTTAAATCACTTATTTTAAAAATTTAAAAAGAAACATACTGAAAGAAACTTTTTTCATGTTTATAACCACTTCTGTCATTTGCATATCAAAGTTTATTCCCAGCTGAGTTTATTCATGATACTTTGGCAAATATTTATGCCTTGTCAATGTCCCATAAGGCAACTGGAACAAGAGTCAATAGGCCTCAACAATGTTTGGATTCTTGTTTGAACACCTGACTAACCCCTCGGAAATGTACACTGCATTGGAAATAACATAGAAATAGAGGGACGAGACTCGAGGACCGGCCATCTGGAATAAGGGCTCAAATCTGAAGCTGACTAGCTGTGTGGCCCTGTAAAACTCATTTAACTTCTCATTTTCTCCAACTGACAGGCAACGAGATTGAACTAGATAATCTCTAAGGACCCTTCTACTTCTATGGTTTCATATATTTGTAGCACTACATGGATAACTTACACAGGAGACTGAGTACCTATTTGATTGCAGCAGCCAAGCAAATGAGATAGCCATCTATTTCTCAAATGGTTTAAACTTTTATTAAATCAAGATTTGGTGTGTCCAAGATGAGGTTTAAGAAAATGAACAAAATACAGTAATGCTTGGATGGTTGATGGTCCCCAGCAAGAGAGAACTGGGGTTCAAGTCTTTGCTTTGGCAGGCTCCTATACAGTGTTGGTCAGTCTACCATAGCTTCTGAGATGGATAAAGATGTTTCAACACTCACATTACAGCCCAATCAGAAAAAAATCCAAATCACCATATTCCTATATGTAACATCCAGTGCATTTTACTCCACCTTCTTGAAGGGAAAAAAAAAAAAAACGGATACTGGTGTGGATAATTATAAAACATATTCTTGTTCCATATTACTCTATATTAAGGAATTGTCCATTGTTTTATAATATTTAAAGTGAGCATAGTAATGGGGAAGATAGACATAATTATACCAACTTCAAAGTTAAGAAAATTTTTTCAGATACATTCATTATGGTGATGAGTTATATATAATATGCCAATTTGTGGAGATAACTCTCGGATATCAACAAAAATAAAATGAGATTTTTTGTCTTCATGGCTAATAGCTTAATTTAGAAAGTCATAACAAACTAAATTTAAAATTCTAGTTGTATTTCCATTTTAAAAAGTCATAAGTTTCCCATACTGAAGCCTTTTTAAAAATCACTCATTAGCTAAAATGTTATGAAATAAACTGGATTTTAAATTGCTTCCACTTGAGAACTAAAGGACTTTGCTAATGATGCAAATCTAATTTAGTTTTCCATATTATTTTTCTTAATTTAAAAATTGAAAACATAAGTGCTAGCACCTTCTAAGTACTTCTGTATTTACTAAAAACACAAGTTATATCCACAAGACTAAACCACCCAGCCAGGAAGATATCAATAGGACGACTCACATGAAGTAGCAAAGGCCCAAAATGGACATGGTGCTCATTCTAGACCACTATTATCCTTTGTGAGGTTAACTGAAATGGATGGGCAAAAGAAAAACATTTGAGAATGTATTAGATAAGCAGATTACAAAAGAATTTTTACTTCTGAGCACACAAACTATACACAGATAGGGTAACAGGAATTTGATTTCTGGTCTTTCAAGTCAAATCTAAAGTTCCTGTCTCAGAATTTTCCCATAACATTTGCAGAACTTTTTTTTACAGACCTGAAAAGTTATAAAATGTTAAGGTTGGTCCATTTAGTATTTTCTCTTAATCAATATTTTTCTCCTGTCCTTGTGGTTGAAGCAAGCAGGGAATTTTTTTTTTTTTTACTAAGAATGAATTATATAGCATTTATCATTTTCCAATTACAAGATCCTCTCCTTTTTTTTTTTTTACTTGCCATTAACAACACTACATCTAACTTGGTCTCATAAATAAATATATATATGTATGTATGTAAATATATGTACATAAATTGTGTACACATATGGATATATAATATGTACATAACAGATGTGTAATTATACATGTAATGTGTATTTGATATACATACATGCACACACATGTCATAGATAGCAAGCAAAAGGAATAGTACTTGGTTTTCAGCCTGTTCTGATTTTAAAAACAATAAATTGCTGGGAACAGTGGCTCACACCTATAATCCCAGTAGCTTGGGAAGCTGAGCCTGGCAGGAGGATCTCAAGTTCAAAACCAACCTTAGCAATTTAGCAAGGCCCTCAGCAACTCAGGGAGACTATGTCTCAAAAAAAAAAAAAAAAATTAAAGCCGGGGATGTGGCTCAATCAATCTCAGATATGTGTGCGTGTGTGTGTGTGTGTGTGTGTATATATGTATATATATATATATATATATATATATATATATATATGTGTGTGTGTGTGTGTGTGTGTGTATGTGTGTGTGTGTGTATATATATATTTGTAATTGTTCCTAGTCAGAAACTTACTCTCAAAACTTTCTCCTAAGTAAGCTTAAAAGTATTTTTCTGTGCACTAACAGTTAAAACCCCTAATATTTGAAGCCAGACCATTTTTTTGAGTTACAAACCTGATTCACTTTTTCTTACCTGTATAATTTTATGAAGTTGCTTACCCTCACTGAACCTGTTTCCTCATCTATACAATGGAAATAATAATGGCATTTACTTCATAGGATAGTACCCAGCCATAGCATAAGAAGCAGTTAACAATTAGGCAAGATTATTATTACTGGTATTTAGGGAATACTAAAGGTTAGTCTATGATTGAACAACTTTCTCTGTTAAAGATCTTCCAAGTACATGAGCCTTCAAAATATAAAACCTCAAATTTCATCTTTCCTTTTACCCTCATCATTCTCCACTCAACTAGAAAAAGTTTTATTACAATTATTTTCCACAAATACTGATACCAAGGAAAATTATCAACTTGGTGATAGAGAGGCACTGTTAATAGAACTTCCTTTGAGGATGGACATTGTATACAATATAGTCAGTTACCAGCCACATGAAGTTAAAGAGCACTTGAAATGTGGCTACTTTGAGGAACTAAATATTTAATTATATTTAATGTTAATGAATAGGCTGTAATGGCACCATCTTATTGCACTGCATTTAAGGAAAAAAGACTCTGTTGCAGTTACACCTGCACTTAGCACCTCCAGGACATTTCATCTCTCAGAACCTCAGTTTTTTAATATGCAAAATAGAAGAGTAATACCTGTCACCTAGAAAAAGTGCTGCATTTGGAAAGTACCTGGTGTGGTGCAATTTGCAAATATTAGCTCTCCAGGCTCTCCACCCTCCTCTAAATGGAGGAAGGACAGTCTCCTAGAAGAACCAGACGGAGCAGAGAAAACCTTTCAGTTTTTTTTAGACTTTGAAATTAAAACCACCATCCCCTCATGTTCTCACTTGCTCCACAGGAACTTTTCATCTTTTGAGTGGAAATGGGTTGTTATTTTTTGACAGAGAACCCTGAGAATGACTCAGCATCTCCCAAACAGCACAAAACTAAGAGAGTCCTGGGGATTCACGGACACACAGTGCTGCTGCATGGGAAGTCCTCAGCAGGCCACAGTCATAAGGAGTCCACTTGGACTCTTCCCTGGGTGAGGTGCTACACAATCCAGGCAACCTCTCCTTGCCTCCTGGTCAAAAAACAATCCTTAAGAGTGAATGTGGCAATAATCTTAGGCTCTTGCATCAATATCTTCATCAAAAAAACTGATCTTAAATAGTTGGGGATCCTAGAAGAATTCCATTATTATTGCATTTCTAGAGGGTAATGGAAGACATTTTCATGTATCATGGAAATAAAAGTCTACTCTCCTCTAATAACTTCAAGGATATGATCGAAAGGGCCTGAGAGACACTGCCTCAAGACAAATCTGAGCAGGAGATTGCACCCCAGATTTATTATGAAGAACTTCAGGAGTATAGAGTGAAATGCTAGCACTCTTAAATTGGGGCTTGATTTCAAAGGGAAGATGGGGTTTGAGATACTTTGTCAGCAACTTTGACGCTTTTCTGGGGTTATTCTCTAGTGAGGAAACCTGTTGCTATCAAACCTCTCTTGGATGCTATAAAGGTTTTATCCAAATTGGCTCCTTACTGGGTCCCAAGCCTAAAAACTTTCTGAAACCAATTACTATATCAGAATTATGTATCATGATTGTAATCCAGAAATATGAAAGACCACATATTCACACAACCATGGCAAACTGCATGACAGACAATTCAGGGAGGAAGGTGGATAATAGATACTATTATCTGTACATGGATAACAGATACTGATTTCACCCAACTCTGCTTAATATGTACCTAAAGGGGGAGAAAAAAACAGGAAGCCCAAGCTATGAGACAGCAGTCTGCCATTCCTCACCACCAATCACCCACCCACTTAACTACTTAAGATTTGGGTTTATGTATTTGACTTTTTAAACCTTAGTGTCAGTAAAATATTAACAATATTACTTTATTTTGAAGATTATACGGATTATTTATACAATGTATGGAGTGCTTAGCACAATCACTACCATGGGGTTGATAGTCAAAGATTTGTTCTCTTCACTCCTTAAATATTTCAAGATGGTATGTGACCAGCCCTCTGAGCTTCCACAGTTAGCTCAATCTATCCAAAAAAACTATCCTTTTACCCAGATTTCAAAGATGGATTAATCATCTGGACATGGTGGTGCATACCTGTAATCTCAGCAGCTTGGGAGGCTGAGGCAGGAGGATCGCCAGTTCAAAGCCAGCCTCAGCAAAAGTGAAGCACTAAGCAACTCAATGAGACCCTGTCTCTTAAAAAAAAAAAAAAAAAAAAAGGAGCTGGGGATGTGCTGTGGTTGAGTGCCCCTAAATTCAATCCTGTTATCCAAAAAACAAACAAACAAAAAAAGGGATTAATCATATATTAAGCCAGGATATCAATATCAGCAAACTTTGATTAAGATTTGAGATTTAAGGGAATGGGGTTGTAGCTCAGTGGTAGAGTGCTTGCCTAGCATGTGTGAGGCACTGGGTTTGATCCTTAGCAACCACATAAGAATTAATTAAATAATTAATTAATTAAATTTAGTAAAGTTATTGTATCCATCTATAACAACAACAACAAAAAAGGTTTTTTAAAAAGATTTGAGATGGAGATGTAGCTCAGTGATAGCATGCTCTCCTAGCATGCCGAGGCATGGGCATGATCCTCAGAGCCACAAAATAGATAAAGAGAGGTTTGGGATTTAGTACTTGTAGGCATCAAGTAAAATTCATATAATAGGATTTTATTTTTCTCTGATGCACATGAATTAGAGGAAAATGACATTCATAAGATAGGCTTAGGCACCATTTGCCTGGATCAATACAATTTCTTCTTTATTGAACTCTGGCCTTTTATTTTTGTTACCAAAGAGATCTTCTCCACTGTGGAACTTGAATACATCAACCCTCTTCTCTAAAACCTTCTTATTGCATTGCAGTTAAGAAAAAAAAAAAAAAAAGACTCATTTACAGTGTCATTGTAGGTTGAGGCAAAAGGGTCACAGGTTCAAGACCAGTCTCAGCAATTTAGGGAGACACTATCTCAAAATAAAATAAAAGGGCTGGGGATGTAATGAAAAGAAGGAAGGAAGGGAGGGAGGGAGGGAGGGAAGAAAGGAAGGAGGGAGAAAGAGAAAGAAAAGGGGGAGAGGAAAGGGGAAGGGAAGGGAAAGAAACAAGTCCTTTGGGGTAGCCCTGGAGTCCTCTTCTGGGTCTCAGTTAGACCTGAGGAGAGCAGCACTTCCTGTGAGTTCCTCCGTGTGCCTTGCCTGGCTCTTCTTATGCCCACTTGATTACCTACCATCTTATTCTCAAAAAAAAAAAAAAAAATTCTCTGTCCACCAAAATGTTTTTAATGGAATAAAACATGGAGAGGAAAAGATAGAAAAAATAACTTTCAAGCCCATTCCCACTCTGCATTGTTGTGACTTTAAAGTTATAAATGTCATCTGCTAAGCCATTCCTTGTCCCTCCCTGCCCCCATCATCACTGTTCTTTTTTTCAACAAGTACTCAATGAGAACATGCTCCCTCCTCTCATCCCCAGGTGCTTGCTCCACAAAGTCATATCCAGAATAGAAAGTAAATGTTAGTTTCTTAACTTAAAACTGTAATTTATAAAAATTCCTCTTGAACTTTGGCTACTTGAAGAGTCCCTAAAACCAGGGCTGAGCATGTAATTAGCACACCATCAATACCTTTTAATTGATGGACGTTAATATTATTCATTCTTTTCATTTTACGTACTTGTTCAGTGTTTTACCTGTTATCTATTTATCCTCCATGCCTACCACCATTGTTGTTTTCTCCTAAACGACAAGCTGCAAAGTAGAGAAGCCACAGTTCTTTGACTCTAGGTGGATAATGGGCTCTAGAGAGATGCTTAAAACAGGCTTCTCAATTGATTGATTAATACAAGGATTGATGGATGGGTGGAGGAAAGGGTGAATGCATTACAGTATTCTCCATTTGCTATTACAACGGGCTAAATTTACCAGAGGGGTCTGGCTCTGACTCTGCCCCGTGAACAAAGCACCAGAGGTAGGTAAGAGAGAGAGGGGTCAAGGAACAGGTTCCTACTGCACACAATAGAGAAGGGCGTCTTGCCGTGGATACAGCTTCTTCCTGGGCTAATTGCTGCAAAATATCTTTTGAGGCAAGATAGCTATTTTCTATTAATTCTTGGACATTTTTAGGGGTTATCTGTACTTTTTTAAGTTAAAAAATTATAGAGTTTGTTGTCTTTTTACTTACTTTTTTTAAAGCTAAGTAAAAAGACCAAAAAAAAAAATTACAATTTTTTTAAAGCCCCATAATTTCTAACTTTGAGTCTCAGTACAATTTTCCCTTGCCATTGATAACTTATTTATTCATTTCCTAGACCAACATACATTCGCTCTACAAATGGACTTGGATTTAATAAGCAAAGTATTTAAATCAATAAATTGAAATTGCCATTTTTCATTTAGAATAGATGTTAATTTCAAATCCAAATTAAGGACCTTGGGACTCAGAAAGTTTTACTTTTTTTTTTTCTGTCCAAGATATTTTCACAAAATAGAGGAGCAGGCAGGACTAGACACACAGAAGTAAGTGACAAATCTCAGGGCTTTCATGAATTCTGGTTGGAAATATACAGCCATGTCTATGCCCCTCTTCACTACTAAACCAAGCAATGTACAAGAGCTAAGAAGATGTAGCTTTATGGGCATTTCCAGGGCACTAACTAAAAATCCATTACTCCCTGCCTCTCAAGAAAATATAAACTAGAATACAATCCCAATTTATTCTTTAGTTGTTTATTCATTCATTTATTCAGAAAATATTATTTGCTTCATGGCAGGTGTGATTCTAGGCACTGCCAATATACAGGTAGAGGATATGCAAATTCTCTGCTCTCATGAAGTTTCTATTCACAGAGTGTAGTCCTTTCTTTGCTAATAATTAATTACTGGACACTGTGCACCTTTGGTACATTCATTCCTTCTCATTGGCTCCTTACCAGTGTTCTGTGGGTAGTGGAGAGAAGAGAGAAGAGCAGGATCTAAGCTAACAAAGGGTGTAACTCAATCCTCAACAAAATTTCAAGGTTTATCATGCAGGAGGGACCAGCAAGACGGGCACCTGTGACCTTCCCTTTAGCATTGCAACCATGACAGTAAAGTCATTTTGTAATCATTCTAGAAATCTCCACTCACCTATTCACGGTTAATGGAGACTTATGGTTCTTAGTAGGGGCTCTTATTTTGTGTGTGTGTGTGTGTGTGTGTGCGTGCATGCGTGCGTATGTAAGAATATTTCACAAGGAACTGAACTTAAAAAGCAGTTTATAGAATAATCTATACAGTACAATATAATTTCAATTAAATGAGAAGGAGTATTTATGGACAGCTGTAGTTCAGATTGTGGGTGCTGTGTGTGTGAGTGCTTGTGAACACGGGTGCACATGCATTTCAGTGTCTTCTAAAGTTTCCACAATAAACACGTACTACATTTTCCAGTCACTAGGGAGAACATATCCCTCCCACAAAAATTGACACGGAATCTTACTGCAACAGAAGATGGGCTCAGATGAAAGAGGGACCAGAAGCCTATATCCATAGCCTTCTTTTGTAGCTCACAAGGCAATATTGTTTGGCCTTGTCCACACTTTGAGGTAAAGTTCTGACAGTCTTCTTATCAAATTTCACTTGAACTTGTTAGCAGCAACCTCATGACCATAATTTATTAAACTCTGTTACGAAGTAGAGTGTAGGGGGCACATCATGACCTATGAATAGTTGGCAATTTTTACAATATCACTTATTCTACTGCAATAAATTAGATATTTTTAAATGCCATTAAAAGAACAGTACAATGCTGCCAAACATAAGACCTTTCAACAATGTGTGCATGTGTGCACATGAGTGTTTGTGTGTGTATGTGTGTGATTTCCAAATCAGTCAAGATGGTTCCTTAACCTGAAAGATAGATATAATATATATATTATGTTATATATATATAAAGAAGGTGCATGCTAAACAATAACATGGCATACTTTTTTTCAATTAAGTCTGTTTCTTCCAAACTGAATTCCCCCCTCTGACCATTTGGAGAAAGTACAAGGCCATTCTCCAGTGGAGGGAAAATAAATGATTGTGTAAACTCATAGACAGAATCAGCTTGTCACCAATTGGCAAATACAGTTAATGGTTAATTATCTGCAAAGACTCCAGTCTTGTCACTTTTCAATTTTCTGGTCAGTATTCAAAAAAAGGAACCAACTCTAATTAGTAAAATAATTTTTCAGGTCTTTATTGAGCTGATTCTCTTTAAAGCTCTTGGGAAAGCTTGTTTTTGTTTTGTTGTTTCATTTTAAACATCAATATAAATCCCTTACTCTGACATGAGAGCTAGGAGCACTTGCACTCTTAACCCACCTTCTTAGCGGGAATAAATTTTCAAAGATGTGTGTTATTTTTTAAAAGCACAGCTCTAGGAGCACTAAGTTGTGCTGTCCTCCAGCAGTTTCTCCTGAATGGCAAAAAGAGAACTTAAATGGCTCAGATAAAAAGTTGTATTTGAGAGTTAGTGTGAGATCTGCTCCACTCCTGTGCATTATCTTGGAATCATAAAAGAACTTGACTGAGAAGATATGTATAGCTAATATGTAGTTGAAATTATAGATGTTCATGAAGATGCTTAAAATTAACTAGTGGTTCTATTTAGGAAAAAAAAAAGGAAAAGAAAAAAATCAGCTTTGGACAAAAGAGGATTTGAGAGCATCTCCTTGCTCCTCACTTCTTTACCTTTGAGCATTTGGGGGGCCAGAAATGCTAACTTTAATTAATGGAAGACCCATTAGACCCCAGGCAAGGGTTTGGGTCCCAGGCCTGGGTCCCCTCCTGCGCCCCTCCCAGGAGTAACGAGCGGGCGAGCTTCATTACTGGCAGCTGAGGGGAAGGGTCACTGGGAATGGATTTGCAGGGCCCTCATTGAGCGATCACTCCATGCTGAGAGGAGCTGGCCGTACTCTCGGACACCTGGTCATTAACATTGCTAATTAGCAGCCATTAATCAGGGCGCTCGCTTTTTTTTGTTGTTGTTGCATGTCACCGGCTCAGAGGAACCAAGTGAATAAGAAGATTGTTTCATTACCTCCACAAGAGGTGGAATGAAAGCAGTTCCCATCAGCTCAAGATGAGATGGATTAAGGGAAAGGTTAGACAACAGTTTGAGATGAGCTGAGGGTGGAGGGAGGGGGCCGGCCAAGAGACCTGAGCGGTCTGCCCAGGGAAAATCAGTCACCTATAATTAATGAAATCTTCTGCAACCTAATTCTAATCACCGTGTGAGCGAACCTCCAATGACCGAATTTTTGTATTTTAAGAGGTTTTTTTTTTGGGGGGGGAGGGGGGAGGTGCAGGGAATTATCTTTCAATTATTTAAATTCTGTTTAATACCCAGTGGGTTTTACTTTGGATATTTTCTGCCTTTGCCTTCTAAATTCATTTTTTCCTTCCAAAAGATTATGAAATCTTTAAGATGTTAAGTAGTAATAACTAAAGCACTTTTAGAATATCTTCACTATTTTACCCAAATGGATACATTCCAACCAACAGCCAAAGTGTAATTAAAAAAAGTAATTCTACAGTTTGTAGAATGGGAATAATAATAATAATAATGGTTTATTCTTACTCCTAACTGCACCTAAAAGGCAAGAAGGAATAAAAGACTAATAATTTGCCTATAATGATATGTCATTAAGAAGGACAGAAGGGGTGTGTGTGTGTGTGTGTGTGTGTGTGTGTGTGTGTGAATAAATTGGGTTTTTCTTGTTATATCAAATGCACTGTGATAAATGTGCTTTAATAGAGCATTTCCTCTTTGGAAATGTGAATGTGTCTTGTATGTACGACACATTATATTTATCATTTTTCTGGAAAATGGAAATCTTTGGTAATGGATGGCACTTCTCAGAGTTGCTATAGTCCTCATCGTTTTGTATCTAGGGAAAAAAGTATTATAAGAATACTTATTTAATTAGCAGCTAGTTAGCTGCTCTAAATTCATTCATTTATTTGTTAAAATGTTTTCATCCCAAGAACTGCAAAGCAGATCTCAGCTTTTGTGGGAAGCTCTCTCTATTAAAAGAAACAAGTGAGCACTTCATCCAACTTTTTGCCGTGTTTCTGCTAAGTTTCTCTGTGGTGGGATACAAGCTGTGGTTTGCAGTGGCACTAAGTGACTAGAAAGCAGAGATTGCCTAAGTATTTATAAGTGTTGTGGCCTCTTTTGGATATGTGTAATAAAACATATATTTGCACATTTAATACATACCCAACACTTTCAAAGAAAGATTATTCATTTAATGTGCCCTATATTTCAAAATAATAAAAGACCAAACCTGTTTTTTATGTACTAATTTGCTCTGATTACAAAGAACTATGAAGTTGTTGGGGGAAGGAAACAAGTCTGTAAAACTAATCTGTGGAGCATTTCAATGGGGTTGGAAATCCGTAATATGATTTCTAGAACTTCATGGGAAAGTTGAATGCTCAAGGGGAAATTACACAAAGAACAGCTGAGAAAAAGTTGCATTCTGGCACAGAATCATGCAAATGGGGCACATTCTTCAGTTTTCTCATGACGGATTGCCTCTGAAACCACTGAGCCAAGCTGCAGCAATGCTAATGAGGGAGATGCATCAATGAACAGTGTCATCCCAGGGGCTTCAAGAGGGGGGGGAACACGGGGGTGGGGGTGGGGGGGACAAGAAGTAGTTGGAGGAGGAGGAAGGAAGAAAAGAAAAGGCAAGGAGAGAGAGAGAAGAGGGAAAGAAAGAAGGAAAGAGAAGGAAAGAATGATTGATGATTTTTTTTTTTAATTATTAGGGCTAAACCATTAAAAAACAAAACTACCTTAGCAGGTAGCGGTAGAAGGTGCAGAATGAACACTACTATTATTAAATTCCTTTAAGCTTTGAGAGATTTAAGAAACAAAATAGGATGGAAGAAAAACCCTTTTTAAACTGTCTGCCTACTGAGCTAAAAATGAAATTAAAAAGTTGGAAGCTAAAATACTTCTACTCAGAGAATAGCTTGTGGCTTCTTTATGAAGAACTTCAGGCTGTAGTGGAAAAGATGGGGATCATCTACGCCAAGAAGAAAAAAAAGTAGCACTGTTTCAGTCTGAACTTTTTTGTGTGTGGTTGCAGATTTCTCATTTGAATGTATTTTTTTAAATCTGTAACTACATACATTTGTAGCTCATTTCCAAGAAATGAAAGACAGCTTGTCATTTCAGTTGTGTGCTAAAAGTTTTTATATATATAATAGTGTATATACGTGTATATATATAAAAGTTTTTACATATGTATATATATATACTTTTATGTATATTTATATATCTATATATATCTTTCATGTATATTTGAATATCTATATATGAACTTTTTATATACACTTTATACATATATACTTTTATAAATATATACACTTAAGCACATATATGCAAACATCAGTTTTTTAAAAAGAACATTTCTCCTGAGATTACCAAGCAGAATTCTTCTTCCTAAATTGCCAAAACCATCCATATCACAAGCCTCCATCCCTAACTAATAAATGCAAAATGGTTCATTTACTTTGCATTTTCCTTCTATTCTGGACTTCTAAAGCACTCTGTTTCTTGTGAAAATCAAGTCAATAGCTTCTTATTGAGTATTTATTATATTTAAGACCCTTTAAAGTATTTATATAATGAAACTTTTTTAGAAATATGTAACACTTAAGTTCCAGACCTTTTAAAGTGGCACTAAGTTTCCAAACATTATGAATGAACTCCCTTTACCATAACACAACGGCCAATTTGGTATTGAAGTGAATTGTGTGGTTTCCTTCCAAATTGTCCCAACAAAACTTATTCAGTGCTGGCTCAATCAAAAGTATAGTGAAAATGCATAATTATTTTCCTTTCAGTATCTTATTTCATATTTACATTTTAAAAATGTAAGCAGCCAGCTATGGCCCTTACTTGGTAGCATTGCCATTTTAGCTTCTTTGGCTAGGTAAATAAATAACTTTAAAAGAAAAAGAAACTGTATTACATGCAGATTTTTTAATTAATAAGGAGCAAAGAATGAACTGCTCTCATACATTAATATAGATGGATGCTTAGTTGCTTCTGCTTCTTTTTTCTTTCTTTCTTTTTTTTTTTTTTTTGGTTGTTTGTTTTGTTTTGCTCAATTTCAACCAATGGGTGTTGCAAGATTCAGAATTAAAACTGGGGGAAAAAAAATTGTCGTCACTCACTCCATTGTGTATTACAGTTCATATGGTATAGTTTCCAGGACCACCCACAGTTCTGAGACTGCCTAATGGAAGATTGTATCAGCTGCTGTACCTAATGACAACTAGATGAGTTAAGAATGAAGTGTTAGCATTCATAGTACTTGTGGGCATAAAACAGATTATTCACGTCATTTCAAAGATAACCTTGGTAGCAAAATGCATTCATTCGCATAACACACTTCTAATCAAGAACATTTATCTATTGAAATTAGCTTAAAAATTTAAATTTTTGCAGATAAAAAAATTAAAATCTATTGTATTAAATGATCTGTTAGCACATATTTAGACACTTTTAAATTATATATTAATGGAAACTGCAAAGCATGTTTCTGGCACCTCACAATGTCATTTAACAGCATAATTATGAACAATGTTATTAATTGGTAGCTCACTATTGTCCATCACAGAGAGCCCGGGATGTCTCAAAAACTTTCCCTCTGGAAAATCTCTAAAAGAGAGAACACATTTGAACCACAAGCATGTGCAGTAAAGGCTGAAGCAGTCCCTCTGCTTGCTCTCCTTCCTTCTTTTCCAAGAAGGGGCATTTCTTTGAAGTCTTCTGTTTTGCTTATTAAATCCCTATGATTTGCTCCACAATATGACTATGTTTGTTTTAGTAGAAAAATGATTTAAATTACTAACTACTGCATTTAATTTGCTTGCTTGCTTTTAAATCTTAAAGTCAAACGGGTCCTCCAGGAAAACGCACCATGTTTATTCCACCAGGAATATAGTAGTTTTCCCCTTAACCACGGGAGTCCATTCCGAGATTCCCAGCAGATCCCTAAAACTGCAAACAGTAACAAACCCTATATACACTGCTTTCTCCTGTATGCACACACACCTATGATAAAGTTGAATTCATAATTTTGGCACTGAGAGAGACTAACAACACTCACTCAAAGTGACATGGGTTAGTTATAATAACATACTGTAATAAAATTTATTTCAAGCTTATAAATTATTTATTTCTAGAATTTTGCAACTTGTATTTTCACACTTTATTTAACTGTGGGTAACTGAAACTATAGAAAGTGAAACTGTTGTGAAGGGGTCACCACAGCGTTGCTACCCAGGATGAGAGGGTATGGCAACCCAAGAACTCCTCTGTCCTCAACTCCGGCTGTAGACTCACCGGTTGACTCTAGACACCTAAGTCCCTTAGCTGCTTCTGTTCTTAGCTTTCTCATGTGTAATTCAAGGGGCTTAGATTAGGTTTTGATCTTTAAACTCTGCACAATTAAGATGCTATGATAATCTGGTAACACATTTTGCCACTCCCTCCACTCCCCCACCTACCCACCCCAGTGGAGAGGAGTGGTTAAGAAAGATTAGAGTCAATTAAGTCTGTGAATCTTTCCCAATATAAGGATTATGAGAGCAAGTGGTCTCCAAATGCAAAATGTAGAAATAAGAGCCTATTTACTGTTTTGACAAATATTTTTCTAGGTTTAAATATCAAAACCTAGAAAAAAAACAAGTTTAATATGAAAAACTATTCATAACTCTTTAATAATCATACCATTTTTGGGGAACGGTACTGGAGATTGAACTTAGGGGCACTCGGCCACTAAGCCACATCCTCAGCCCTATTTTGTAGAGACAGGGTCTTGATAAATTGCTTAGTGCTTCACTTTTGCTGAAGCTGGCTTTGAACTTGAGGTCCTACTGCCTCAGTCTCCCAAGCCGCTGGGATTATAGGCATGCACCACCACACCCAACCCAATCATAACTTTTACTTAGCACATAATTCCAAGAAAAAGATGCAGAAAGAAATAAAAAAAAATTTTCAACAAGTTGGATTTTTTTTTTCAATTTAAAATGTCTAATTTTTGTCCACAATTATTAGATTCAGTGTCCAACACACTATACCTCCTTAACTATGGCTGTTTGGTCTTGGGCTCAGGCTTTGGAAATCAACCCAGAGTTGAAATTCTATCTCTTCAATTTAGTTATGGTATTATTTATCCTCTCTAACCCTCAATATTCTTATCTGTAAAATACAAATAACAATACTCCATAGAGTTGGGGATTAAATGAGATAATATATGTTAAGTGTTTCTCACACTACATGGCCCAAGGAAGAGACCTCATTAATGTTATCTCTTAATACTATTACCATATGGTGGGAACTGATGTTCCCTTTAATATTAAAATTAAAGGTTCATTGTTAAGACAAGCACAAAGAATATTGGATATACTGCAACAGAAAAGTAACCAAGCACACTTAGCCAAATGTGGCCCAAATTATTTTTAAAAACTATTGTCTTAGATCAGAGACCAAAGGCTTTCCATACTTGCTGCCCACTTCTCTGCATGATCTCACCTCCAAGCCACTATCACAGTGCTCAGCCTACACAGAGAGTCTTCTGGGATGGTAGCAACATGCATATTCAGAATTAGTCACTAGCCATCCTTGCAGGATTATCACCTGTCCTAGATGGCCACATGTAACCCACCCCCACATACCTGCAGGCTCATCTGACCAGGTTCTTTATGAAACTCCACTCTTACCTCTGTGCCATCACTTATATGTTCACCTCCCTCACCTCCCAAGGCCAGCTTTCTTCCCACAGTTGAGTTTAACTCTTTAACTCCTTAGTGAGCTCCCTTTTCACTCAGTATCAAATCTAAAGCCCTTCTTGAGGCCTTCTTCATAATTTCACCCTCAGTTTCTGCCCCTTTCCTCTGCCTACTACCTAACCTCCAGCCATGTTGAACCACTTAAAGGTTGCAAAGCTCCTTGTACTCATCTTTACCTCCTGGAATTCTCTCTTTTCTGGAATATTGTTCTCTCCCACCACATTTCTATAACTAATTCTTATTTGTCTTTACATTCTCATCTCGTAGGGAACCCTTTCCTGACTACAGAAGATTTGGTTAGGGAACTGCTCATGTGTTCTAGTCCTTTCTAGAGTTTTCCTCAAATATCCTTAAAACTGGCTACATGCTTGTTCTTCTAGCCCCTAGCACAGAGCCTTGCACATATTAAGTCCTCAGTAAATATTTGTTAAATAGATTTTTTTCATATTATCAGCATACTTAGAACAATGGTAGGATCATCTTCAATGGCCAACATGAAATAGACATATTGAGAGTAAAAGTAGTTTTTAATAAATTGCATCAAGTTTGGAAACTGCCGTTAACTAGCCAACCACAGAACAGATCCTTAATGAAACACTGACACTCCCCATCCTGTTGTACTGTATCAAAGAATAGAAACATGGATGTTGCAAAGAGGTCACTAGAAAAGCCACCACATTTCTATAAAGAAACATTTCCTAGCTTCCTTAAGGATGTGCCTTCTACCCTGAAGGCTGAGGAACATGGCAGGGAGAGCATTATAGGGAGTAAAGACCATATAACCATTAGCAAAAGCTGGAAAGATTTTCCTAATGAAGTCATATTGATTGTGTGAGACAGTTTTGGACATTAATTTTTTAAAATATTTTATTTGCCGTTAAGAAAACCTCTGAGTGGGTGTGGTGGTGCACGCCTATAATCCCAGAGACCCAGGAAGCTGAGGCAAGAGTATCACAAGTTCAAAGCCAGCCTCAGAAGCCTAGAGAGGCCCTAAGCAACTTGACAAGACCCTGTCTCAAAATAAAAAATAAAATAATGGGCTGGGTATGTGGCTCAGTGGTTAAGCATCCCTGGGCTCAATCCCCAGTACCAAAAAAAAAAAAAAAAGAAAAGAAAAGAAATAAAGAAAACCTGTGGGATTGATCAACCCCTATATTTCTGCAGTTAGTGTGAGTGTGGGGTGGGGGTGGAGTGAGATGGACAGCTTTCTCCTGGTGTTTTCTGACTCATGCTAATTAATGGAGAAGGGTTGTTTGTATTCTCTGCCACTCTAATTTTACCATTTTACCCAGCCAGATCCTCCTGCACATCTCATGCAAGTATATGGAAAACTCTCAAGTCCCTCCATGCTGATCACACTCATCTCATTTCATTTTTTATCTTATTTCACTTTCTCCAAACTTTTTATTTCCAAACTTTGGGCTCACATTTTTGTTTTCTATTATTACCATTTGGATCTCAAAAACTCATTTTCTCCTTAAGTTTCCTCTTGATGGTCTTTTAGAACTTTGGTTCTTTACAAGCCAAGTCTGGCTAATTCAACTAATAGACTAATTCTCCAAACCCAAAGAATCGTGTTTTTTTCCCATCTCTTATTAGAAAATAGCTATTCTGGAACTAAGTGTCCATGGTGGACTTTGGATCCTGTGAATTGGACACAAAGCACATGGGTGAACATGACCCAGGGGTGAGTGGCCTATAGTGCCGTACTTGTATAGCTATAAGCACACAGAATAAGAGTGCTATTCTCTTTTTAGTCCTCTTTCCATCCTTTGATGGCAGTAAGAATAGTCTCTACTAATCTGAAACACCTTTCCAGTGTTTTCCAACACTTCTAACACAAAAGAATTCCACAATAATTGTTTTCATTTCTTTATTTTTTGTAGTCACTTTCTCTTTAAGGTAAATTATATTCATTTACCATCTATAGCTATGACATTTTTGTAGTTTCATTATTTTTTGCAAGTAAGTTATTTTTATAAAGTCTAAGTCCATATAAAGAAAATACAATGGTACAGGTATAGGTAGTATGTGATTATGATAAAAATCATGAAAGGGATCATAAAGATTGGAATTTTGGTAAATAGTAAAAAATAAGCCAGATTTATAAATCAAACTGTAAATGAGAAATAGGTATCAGTAATAGTTTAGAGATTTTCTGACCCTGAAAATTGCAGGTTTTCTTTAAATCAGCAATAAAAGCATTTTCATTATCTAAGTTTTCTTAATAGCATTAAAAACAAAACACCCTCTCCCCATACCCTGCCTCATTCTTCCTCAAAACCATGAAGTGATTGTTCCATAGCCTGTAGCACTCATGGGTAAACCAAAAACAAAATAAAGGGATCCTTTAGTCCCATAATTGCCAAAGGAATACGCAGAACCTTGAGAAAACAAGCTGGTGTTCAAGAAAATAATTTTCATTGCCAGCACCTAACCACCGGCCTCTTTCTTAAGAAGAAGATGAGGCCCACGGGATAATAAAAGGCCCTATAGAACCGCACAAAAGTTCCACATGTGCTACCCCCTGAGTGGCCTTCAAGGGGGTAAGGGCCGGAGGCGGGGCAGAGGGACAGGGCTCAGAGCAGGACAAAAAAAAAAAAAAAAAAAAAAAAAAGTCTTGCTTCTGGAGACGCAGCTCATCTTATACAAAAAAACCCAATTCACATGCGGGGTCCCTGTTTCAGAAGATCTTGTTATCAGTGAAAAACAACAACAACCTACATCGTCGTAATAATAATAACAAGCCGAGCCGAGCAGTTGGGATTTGTGCAATTACAGTGTGAATTGCATGAGAGGATTATATGAAGTGCTCTTGGCGTGGAGGGGGAAGTCAGACGCTCCAGTTTGCAAGTCGCCAGCAGCTGCTTGGGGGCCGTGCACCTGCCGGTTCCAAGGCTGTTTTCCAGGCCCCTTCTCTTTCCCTTTCACAACCCCCAATCCGAAACCACCACTAAGAAGGGAGGGGGGAGAAATGGGGAGGAAAATAGGAAGGAGAGAAAGGAGGAAGGCAGGGGGAAAAAACAACACCCCCCCCACCCCGCAAAAAAAAAAAAAAAAAAAAAAGTTGGTCCTGAGCAAGCCAAAGAGTCTCCCCCACTCAGGACGAAAACTGTGGGACTGGAGAGGAGAAAAGGGAAGGATGGGGGTGGAGGAGGGGGTTGGGTGGGAGGGGATGACTTCATTTTAATGCAGCAACAGACAGAACGCGATCTGATATTGGCAAAGTTTCAACGAAAATGGGGGGCGAGGGGGCGGGAGGAGAAGAAAGAGCTCTTTTACTGTTTCCAGCTTCTAAGTGCACCCGAGGAGGAGCATAAGCTCCGCTCGACATTCTGGGAATAGCAATGAGGCGCACACAACAATCAAAACACACCAAATCTGTTTGATGATTCAAACCCATCCTGCATCTGCACCCACAAAATAGGACTTCAATTAAATAACCTTGCAGATTTGAACAGGAAAAGAAGGGAGAGCATGAGGATTTTTAATTAGTAACTCCCCACACAAGCAGTTTTGTCAAAATTAGGTGTTTGCACCACACTTTATTCTCTAGAGAGTTGTGTGCGTGTTGCTGTTAGAGAGCAGTTTTTCCCTAACATTCACTGGAGATTGTGTTTTCCTTCCTTATCCAGAACAAGGTGGGAAGTTGCTGCCACCAGAACTTTACCAAAAGGGTAAGAAGTACATGGGACAATTTTATTCTCATGGGCACAAATTCATGCCTCATCACAGATCTTTTCCAATATTATAGTAAAACTTTTTTTTTATTGTGAAAACAGAAATACACACATGTACACATACACAAAGCAGAAAAGAATAAAAGCCCCATGTCTCAAATGGGGTTTTATACAAACAACAATTTCTATTCTTAAGAATTTTGACTCATGAGGATTTCTATTTCTGTGGTGGGGAAGCATTTCACTTGTAATTTTTTTTTTGTTGTTGTTGTTGTTTTTTTGTCTTTGAGAATGGACTGGATCATGTATGTTTGTATCCACACTGGAGATTAACACACAGTCCACTGTGAATCATGTGCTGGAGTGCCCCAGAAAAGACCCTTTGGTTGTGTTTGTTGTTGTTAGATCCAGCTTCACCTGTTTTCAAACTAACCTCCAAATAAGTTGGTACAGGTCTCTGCTTGCTTTAAAAAAAAAAAAAAAATCCAAAGGAAATAGTTCATATTGAAAAGTAGGAAAGTGTTTGTAAGGCTCTCAAGATTCTTAGAAACACTTGTCTTATTTTTTTTTTAATTGAAAAGTCATTTTAACCGCTAATTTCAAAAGAACTTTGGAGGAAAGAAACAAGATTTTTAAAGTCCTTAGATTTTACCTCTCTCTCCAGAAAGGGCTCCAAATGTAACAGTTTTCTGGCAAATTATAAATAAAATCTATTTGAAATACAAGGACTTTTCTCAACCTGGATCTCTGGGATTAATAAAAAGACTATTTAGCAAAACAAGAAAGCTAAATTTGTAAGACAGGAAAATTAGCTAAATCATTCTTTAGAGTGTGAAAATATAAATGAATCACAGAAAGGGAGGCAGGAGCTACAGAGTGGGAGCAGGAAGCTAACACCCCTCGCCACATCTCTGTTTTCAAGGAGTTACTTGACAATTGGAGAGTCTGAACCGTGGCGGAGGCTGTGCTCTTTAGAAACTATACACATTTGGGTCAAGAGCAGTTCAAAGGGACTCTTAGCCAGGGACATGGAAAGACCCATTAGTCCCAATGAAAATATGCCCATTTAATTTTTTTTTTTTTAAGAGAGAGTGAGAGAGGAGAGAGAGAGAGAGAGAGAGAGAGAGAGAGAGAGAGAGAGAGAATTTTATTTATTTTTTAGTTCTCGGCGGACACAACATCTTTGTTGGTATGTGGTGCTGAGGATCGAACCCGGGTCGCATGCATGCCAGGCGAGCGCGCTACCGCTTGAGCCACATCCCCAGCCCCAAATATGCCCATTTAAAAAGCCCACAGGTCCTAGGTAAAATATGTAATAAAAGATGGACCATTTTAGAAGTAGAATCGCCTGCTCTGGTGGCAACTTGTAGAAGCAGCAGAGTGCAGATTTGTATCATGACATCCCTCAGCTTGTGTCACCTCGATGAATGGAAAGTTTTTCCACCACTGCAGAATGAGACCACATTCCAGGTGAATTTTTCCCTCAGGGAAATAAGGAAAAGAACTTACTCCGTGGAAGGCAGGAATCCTGGCTTCCAGTCCTAACTCAGTGTGGCCTGGAGCAAATGACTTCTTCTCTCTGGGCCTCAGAGAGTGTTCATCTGTGAACTAAGCATGGAACCAAACAAGACTGATGACATACGTTAAACCAAGTGGTAGCTGAAGAACATACTCCTCTTCCCCCAAGGTGATTCAAATCCCTGAAGAAGTAAATCCCAGGAACTCACAGCTTCAATGGAAGCTCTTCAAAAAGTAAAGGGTACTTTTACAGTCTTCTCACAACTCTACATACCCACTCAAAATTCACACAGAAAGACATTGCAATTCATGGACGTGTGTCCTCTCAGGTGGTAGGAGGGGAAAAAACAGAAAGCCACAGTGCTTCCTTAACCTCCCACTAAGCCAGATTGAATTTGTCCTGCAAACTTCCATTTTCCTTTAAGAAGATTTTGCAGATCTTTCCCCATTAATCTTTCTCCTTTTCAAACTGGTACCATATAGAGTCTAGCACTCATCTGGCATTAATTATGCCTGTGAAATGTCATATTTTTATTCAATGTTTAAAGCAGCATTTCCTCGGGCATGATACTACTTGGTGTTCCTTAACATGATTCTGTCATCAGAATCCAATACATCTGGATTATACCAAATTGCACAAACTTCATAGCAAAATATCTCAGAGTAATTAATTGGTAAAGTGGTGTGCATTGTGACATTTCAAGTGGTGCAGATAGCACTAGGTCTTCCCAAGCTTATGTTACCAGAAAAGAGTGTTTAAACAAGATTTCATCTAAGAATTAATATTGAAAATTTCTCTTATTTGCTTGATCATTAATATCCCAACTGTTTACTGAGAATCTGCTTTGCAGCTTGTACAGCTATACTAGACATGGCCATATCAGGCCTGTAGTCTGGTAGGGAAGACATAATAACAGGTAATCATAACACAATGTGGTGAGTATATTGATAGTGACATGCACCCAGATTGTATGAATGTTGATGGAGAAGTGCCGACCCAGTTGGAGAAGAATGATCCAGAAGTTAGGAAAAGTTTTCTCCATGGGAGTGACATCAGAAGTGAGAATGGGAAGGAGCTATCAAGTGCCTGACATATGTATAATGATTCACAGTTTATGAAGTTTTCTTATATTCTTACAATACCTACTTTTTTATATTCCCTCCAGAACATGAAATATATTAGCTCCTGTGAATTTATTTGTGCTTTAATTTGTCTTTCCAAGAGGGTTCATTTCCTTCGGCACTTTCCCCATACACTTTGGTTTCTAACTATGAAATGTTTCTATCTCAACTTCAGCGTCCAACCTAAGGTCATAGCAAAAGATCAGTTTTAAGTTTGGGACTCCCATATATTTTATTTCATTTACTCCTTAGGGGGAAAATTATTAAATGATATCTATTAAATCTCAAGAAAAGAATAGGGTCATATTTTTTCAAAGTAAGGAAGTCTGAACATTGAAAGCTTTGTGTATAGTTCAAATCACATGAAGGGACTTTTTGTTTGTTTGTGGTGAAGGTTCAATTTGGAATTCTTCAGCTGAGTGCCAAAGGAGAGCCCTTGGACCCTGAAAAGAGACTGGCTTGACAAGGACAAGGCAGCTTTGTCTGGTGAAATTCCTTAAGACACTACCACTGAAGGTAAGACCCAGACCCACCTCCATGAATGGCTGGTGTTGCTAACCTTTCATTCTCCACGGCAAGATCATTTACAGCATACTTTGACCATGGATCATGCAAATCTGTGGTTTGCTGTGCATTGTGGTTTGCTGGCAATCTGTAATATTTACACCATTATCAATTCTCATGATGAGTTGCCTAGGAGGGTTGCACTTCTAAATGCTCCTTTAAAATAAAAACTCAAGGCCACCTACCTTTCTCTAGCATCATGTTTTTTAGGCTGGTGGCCCACCCTACATTCTTCCCTCTATTGGAATAATTCTTGAGCAAGAATATAAGTTAAGCCTTTGCCATCCCTGCCAGACACAGAAAGGAAGATATCCTTTGTCCTTCTTTATTCCTTCCCAACTGTGTAGAAAAATTTTATTTGGATTTTTTAAATGAAGTACAGAAAACTTGGAGATTGGGAGATCAGGATGGAGGAGGGCAGGATCATTGTGGGGCCATGGTGGCAGTTTCCCGTGACAGTGCAGGCTCTCTATTCATTCTGCAGAGAACAGAGCACTAAACTAGAAGTGAACCAGCCAGAGTCCCGGTCCAGCTCTACCTCTTACTAACTGTGTGACTTTCCTGCTCTAATGCTTCATTTTCCTTGTCTTCAAATGGAATAACGATGCCCTGCCAATGTCATCCCCAGGGTGCTTAAGAAGTTCAGACGAGTCGAAATGGGTAAAAGCACTGTGAAAAGTCTAAAGTGCTGAGTGCAGTTCCTGAGACCTCTCGATTGTGCATACTGTTGGGGCAAGAGCCTGGGCCCGGAGTCAGACCCATATGAGTTAGAATCCTGGCGCTGCCTGGTGCCAGCCAGGTGACCCTGGGCAAGTTTCACTCTCCAAGCTTCATGTCCTTCATCTATAAAGTGGAGAGCACTCCTCCTCAAAGAGTTGTGAGGATTTAATGAGATCATAAATGCAGCACCCTGACAGTGTCTGCAATAGAGGCTTCTCGATGAACCCTGGCTCATGTCATTAGTGAGAAGCTACTGCTGTATGGATCTGATCACCCTGTTGCAACAGTGTGGGAGAATGAGACTCATCAAGCATGCTTGGCAACCTCGTCAGATAGAAAGTTCACATGTCACCTCCTCGTTGGAGGCTTTTCTCACTCCTATACACCTTCATTACTTTCTCTCCCATACCACCTCTGTTTTAACATTTCGTTGTGCTTTGTAGGCACCATTTTGTAACTGATATACTTACATGTGTCCTTGACTAGATTAAAGGTAACTTGATGCCGGGACTCTCTCCTATTCATCTCAGAATCATTTGTGCCTAAGGCAGTGCCCACCTCACAGTGGGCACTTAATAAATGCTTATGGAATTGGACACATGAACATACACTGTAAGTCAGCCCTCCAATAAGTGATGGAGACAGAAATAGAGAGGCAACAAGGGAAAGAGTCACATCCTCAAGATCTAGGATAACCTGGGCCCTAGGCATCTGGGGAGGAAGGATAATGACGAAAGCCAATGTCATCACTCAATTCTCTTGTCCCATGAGTCTACTTGCTGTCCTTTCCATTGGTGTTTTCAAGAAAAGCTATTGATTACTGAGAATGTGCTAACCTTAGGACCTGGCTTGGGACAGTAGTGTGAACACCCTCTGCTTTTAGGGAATTGACAATATTACTACTTCAACCTCATGTGACTTTAATAAAAGTGACAATCAAAATTCTTTCTCTCAACTCCCAATCTCAATTGGTAACTTTGGGAAAGGGCACATGACGCACTTGGGCCACTCCAAATTCTACCCCCATGATTTTCTGATGAGCCCAGAAGGGATGGACCCCCTCTCTAATGTGAAAGATGGGAGATGTGAACCAGAGACCAATAGATGGCCATATTTCCATTCAATAGAGGTTGTGCTGAGAAAATAAAACTAGGATCTGGGAGATGAAAAGAGAAGAAAGATGAAGAGTGTCTCCAGGACACTGTTCTCTGTTTCCCAGAGAGTTTTTAGTCAACCATGAGACTGAGCTGCCCTTTAAGTTTTTGCTCCTGCTTGACAGATGAAACATAAGCCTCTCTGGCTTATGTTAGTTTAAGTGGTATGTCAGCTATCTGGAACCAAGTAATTCCCAATATGCTAAATTTGAATGCCTACTATGGATCTTTAATCAAGTCTAGTCACTGGATTCAGGATTGCTAATAAGAAGGAATCCACACATATTGGATGTTTCTATGTTTCCCTTATTTTATATATATATATATATATATATATATATATATATATATATATATATCTCCTTCCTTATAGCAACTCGAGGAAGTAGGTGTTACTTCTAGAAAATTTGTGTAGTTGGCAACTTGTCCAAGTTCTTAAAGGATGTAACAGAGAAAAATTTGAATTTAGATCTGACTCCTTATCTACACCCCACTCTTTCTCTGCTACATATTGCTCTTTATAATACAATTCAGAAAGAGACATTTTTGCAAATATTATTATTCTATGACAATATAACATGCAAACAAGGAGAGAAGTACTGAGTACAGATTGACCCACTGCCCAAAGGACCATCCAAATTCTAGGTACCAAATTGAAATGTAGAATCCCTATATACTGCTTTTAAACCCTGTCCTTGCCGTGAACCTAAAAATGTCCTTGTTTTTAGATAAGAGCCTTAGCCAGTGCACTTAAATATGTTCAGATCTGGAAGTTGGAGGTGGAAAATAAAATCTTCAAAGACTTCAGCAGTTTTATTGGGAGAGAAGTAATGTTTAACCAAGTGTATAATAAAATGTGGACAGATCAGCAAAATACAGCCACCCAAAGACAGGGCAGGGAAAATGGGTCTGAACCACAGCAGAAATTACCTAAGTTCTTTATATTGGAAAAGTGTTGGCTGATTGTGAGGCAGTTAAACAATGAAACAGGTTTCCAGGGCAAGCTATGGAATCCCTTCGTCTAGGTCTTTAAAATAGTAAAAATTTTCTTGGTCTGAATGGCTTTCCGTGTGGTCTTCCTTGAAGCAGGGTGGGGTCAGAGAGTGACAGAGGGAGGGATGACCCCTCCAAGTCTCTCCCCAAAGCTTGGGAGTCTCTCTACCTGGCTGTCATCACCTTGAGGAAAGGGGTCTTTGCCATCAGTCAACTGCCCCATCTCCTAGTTCTGTAGACCTTCACAATGCGCTAATTCCCAAGGGGCCACAGAAATGATTGAAATATTTAGACATAATGGAGGAAGTTTAATAGGGTCCAGTGGGAAACCCAGGTGTTTAGATCAGCTTAAAAATAATAACCACCTCTCCTGCCAGGGGGCTTTCTATTCACAATCAGCCCTGCTTTTATTCTTAACCATAAAGGCCACCTCAGACAGGAAATTATCCACGTGATTGGTCTTTACGAGTGCTGTTGGGTTTAAACTGAGGGCTGTAGAGGTCATTAGTGGGCAGCCATGTGATTAACCTTTGCTAGCCTGTTGCTTTTCACACTTTGTTAACAGCTTCCATTATTGCCCCTCTGAGTCTTGAGGAAGTTGTTTATTGACAGTATTAAAAAATACATCTCTACAAATTCTTAAGAGTCTTGTGTTGAAAAAGAGGGGGGAAAAACACCCTCCCAACATCTCAGAGCCAGCCAACTGGGGAAATGGGAACCCTTTAATTTGCTATAGAGGTTTATGGAGAACTGCATTAAGTAATACTGCATTTAACTCAAGGGTGGTGCCTTTCCTTTCATATTTATATGTTATGGTAACACCAGAGAAATTGAGGAGGGAACTATAAAACCTCTTGATGTATTTAAGGCTTGAACTCTGTTACTTCTGAGGAAGTTAAGTTGTACATGTTTGGGGAGAGGAGGGGGAAAGAGGTTCATAAGAAAAATGTTCCTCTGAAGCAAAATTAAAGCCCTTTGGAACATCAAATGACCAGGGGTTTCAGAAAGGAATTACATATATGTGTTTAATCTGGTGTAAATAAATGATGGAGGCTGCAGTTTATACCCTAGTTCACCCCACCCCCGTCCTGGCCTATAGAATGTCTTGGCAGACGTTTCCTAGAATTTTCTGTGTGAGAAAGACGAAATCCCTGTTTTCCTACCAGTGCTGTGCCTAAAACCTACTTAAAGCATGGCATTCTTCAAATGATCCTTCGTCCATGACCCCTCCCACTGCCCCTGTGACCTTCCTGCAGGAATTGAATGGCCTTTCCGTGACCCCCCACCTCAGCATAAGATTTTTCCCAAGCCCTTTCCTTTCACTTTCTGAATTCCAGTGAAGAATTTCACTCCTGCTTCACAAGTATCTAAAGCCTCCTTCGTATGTCAGAGTCCATGTTCAACGGGGGGATGGGATGCACAGAGGAAGACTCTTCCAGAGATTTCTTCCCTGGTCTTACATACATAAATACACTCAGAGATACATGTACAGTAGATGCCACAAATAAAAGAGAAAGGAAGCCATCAGGAGTCCACGTGAAATCCTCATGCTCAAAAGGTTAAGAGAAAGGGACAACACACAAAAAGAGAGCTGCTTGATTGTCATTCAACTGCCTTGACCTTTTGTTAGTTTTCAGGTTGATGCTGTTGTTCTCATTTATTCCTGTGCTGTTTAAAATGTGTAGCAACAGGATGAATTCTTTTCCTGGAAATAATCCTGGGACAATTATTATTTCTCCCAAAGAAAAATAAAAATAAATTAATGTTCTTCTTAAAAGAGGAAAAGTAGGCTAAATGGGGCTACTACCTCACCTAGAACTGTTGCACATTTTAACCGTCTCTGATATTTGTGTGGATTGCACTGTAGCCAGACTTTAGTTCCCACCTATACACGCTGGTCAACAGGTCCAAACAAACAAATGAAAAAGATTTGATTCCATTTAAAAAAATACCTTTATAACTTTTAAAACTGACAATCCACATGTTCCTATATTTCATGATGGAAGGGGTGTATGGGAAGGTGTTGCCTGGATAAGATTTTGTATTTTATGTCAAATTTTATCTGGAAGCTCACTTTGAAAATGGAGTTATGCCCCGCCTACCCCCCAAAAGCAGGGATTTGAGATGAAAAATGCCAAAATAACTTTAATTATAGGTTTGTTGGGGGTGTGACATTAAAATATCAGTCAGTGGAAAACTTCCCATTGTTAATGTGTCACTCAAAAATTTTGAAATTTGTGTTATACCATTACTATTTATTTGTACATTCTTGGTCTCTGATGCACATGCTTGCTAGATGAGAGCCCAAATCACTCTAACAAGCAGTCCCATATTTTCACATTTTCAAAAAAATAAGAGTTAAATATAAATCATCATAGGCTTGCTAATGTAAAACCTTGGTTCCACTGGTAGCAGATTGTCAAAACTGGACTGAATCATATATAATTCTTAATATGAAAATATTTTAATGTGACCTATATCTTTCAGGGTTTTTTTTTCTTAAAAATTTCAAAATAATATTGTGACACTGTGAGAAAAAAAAATATAGTAGCCTCTAACATCAGCTACTATTTCTTACCCTAGTCTTACTGTAGACAATAATTGGTTTTCTCTGTTCCTTTTCCCAAGCTGCATAAGAAAGGAAACCATGGAAACTGGGCCACCATAAAGCAATGCTTTCTAACCTCAGCTGAGCTCTCACTGATCTTCAGAAATGGTTTTACACATCCCTTGTTGACTAATTATTATAGGGGCCACAGTGGCTACTTTAAACATTCTTTATCATCAAGGGCCCACCCCTTCACTTCCTTCAACTTAACCTCCCTCACTGGAGGTGACCTTCTGGCCTCCTTCACTAAGGAAGATTGGTCAGCATAAGCTCCTTGTACTGACGCTTGATCCAACTGACCAAGGTCTTGGGCTGCCTCGCTGGGTCCTGCACTACAGTTGGCTGAAGTTCCTCCTGTCTCCATTTCTCACTCTCACCAGGTAGCCCCAGTTTGACAGTTCACCTCTCTCTGAATTCTTGTCGGTTGCTGCCTGGTCCCAGCTAACCTTGATTCCACATCCATCTCAAATTTTAACAGCATTTTCTACCTCTTCTGCCAGTGGCCCTGTCTGAGTATGATTTATCCTGTTATACCAGAATACATGAGATTGAGTAATATAAAAAGCAGATTTAGTTCTTAAATTTCTGGATGCTAGAAAGTCCAAGACTGTGGGGCCCACATCCAGAAAGGGCCTCTTTGCTGCAACATTCCATAGTGGAAGGTATATTCATATGAAATTGAGAGAGAGAGAGGAAGGAGGCCAAAGTCATCTTTTTATCAGGAACACACTCCTGAGATAACTAACCCACTCCTATGATAATAGTATTAATCTATTCATGAGGGCAATATCCTAATAGCCCAAACACCTCTGATAGGTCCCACATCTCAACACTGTTGCAGAGTGATTAGCAGGAACCAAATTAATAAGGACCTTGAATTCCATACTAGCAATAAGATAGACTACAATAGAATAGCAATTAGAAGCATAGACTGAACTCTGACTACATTTGATTCCTGCCCCAACTTGGCATGTTAGTTAATCTTTTTATTTCCCTACCTCCCTATCTGTAAAGTGGAGATGAAAAAATAATAATAGCTATCCATCTCAGAGGATTACTATGAGAATTCAATGAGTTAATACATGCAAAGCAATTAGAATAGCATGTGGCACATAATAAGCATAATATTTTCAATTTTTATCCTATAGGTAGTACAGACCTATAGATGAATTATAAACAAGAAAGTGACCTAAGTTTATTATCCCTTAAAGATCATTCTTATACTAAGTACTAAATAAAATGGATCATAGGAAGAAAGAGACTAGAAGCCAAAAAAAAAAAAAAAAACAATACAGGATTAAAAAACAACAAGTAGCTAAACTACAGGAGTGAAAACAGGCAGAGAAGGAAAAAAACAGACGTGAGAATCATTTAGGAAGGAAGATTGGAAGGTGCAGTGATGCATACCTATCATCCCAGTGACTTGGGAGGCTGAAGCAGGAGGATTGCAAGTTCCAGGTCTGCCTCAGCAATTTAATGAGGCCCTCAGGAATTTAGCAAGACCCTATCTCCAAATAAAAAATCAAAAGGGTTGGGGATGTGACTCAGTGGTTAAGAATCCCAATAGTTAAGAATTCAAAGGGCTGAGGATATGGTTCAGTGGCTAAATCTCTAGTACTGAAACAAAAACCAAAACCAAAAAAAAAAAAAAAAAAAAACCAAAGTCAAGAGAACTTGTTAACAATCATGTGAAGAGTAGTGCGCAAGACTTATGAATGATTTCCAAATGTTTGATGTAGGGTATTCAATAGATGGTGGAGCTATTAAGCAGACTGGGAAATATAAGAGGAAGAAAAGATTTGGGAGGATAGACAAAGAATTTAGTATACCAAGTGATATGCTGAACATGTGGTATGCACAGTGCAGTCATGAAAGATTTCTGTGAGACAACTGGAAATATGGGTCCAGAGCTCAAGGTCCAGAGGAAAAGTAGAAGAGGGACCAGAGACCATGGGAGAACAGCAACATGAAAGGGAAGAGAAACTTACAGAACAGCATGACAGAAAGTTAAGAAGGACTGTGAAAAACCAAGGAGCTTAAGAGAATTATTAGGAAATCAACAGCATGGAACCTAAGCTATGTTGCCTAAGATAAGAATTTTAACATGTCCTCTGGATTTGCATTGTAGTGGCTGAATTCAGTGAGAGCATCTTCAGAAGCAAGTAGGAAGGAGGCCAGGATCAGGCCATATTAGATTAAAATGTTCAGAAGCCAATGTAAAAGGAAGAAAGAGACTTCATATGAATCTCAAGAAGGTGTGATATGAAGGGGGAATGAGAAGAAGTAAGCTTCCAAGAGGAATACGGGATGAGGTGGGTTCTTTCTTTCTGGTGATTGGAAAGACTTAGTGGTATTGGTGTGTTGAAGGGAGAAAAATGGCAGATGGAGAGAGGAAGACATTTTCAAGGTTTCCCTGAGAACTATCTTTGTATTTCTAGTCTTCTCTCTCACTTCTCTACTTCCACCTCCCCCCAAAATTCACAAACTGCAACTGTGATGTTGGAGGAAGGCAAAGGAAGAGGCGGAGGCAGATAACAAATTGAGGATCCTTGCCTCATCATTATGCCTCTGGGTAACTCTGAATATCTGAACTGCAATGAATGGATGATTCAGCTCGTCCTCCAGGTGTGGTGGTGTGGTGTCTGTCACGTGCCTACCCACCCACACTGAATGCTGTTTGGAATTCAGAGGGTGTGTAAGGAAAACTACATGTGTTTTGGAAGAGAAAGCGCTCCATATGTCTTAAACCTAAAATGATAAATCTTCGTCCCCACCCTCTTGGAAGTAAAGATTTATTTACATATTAGAGATGTATTCTATAAATAAAGTTCAGACTTGCAGCTGCAAAACTATTTAATGCCTGCTAATATCATTCCCAATTAGGGAAGGAAAGAGAAAAAGAAGAAAAACTGGTCTTTACAAAAATTCAGTGTTCTTGTTCTCATGATACACATGCTTCTCATAAAAGCATCGGAGTCTTTCTTATAATCCCCTTCCACCTGAACTTTCTTGGTCTTAGCCCACTTAATTGGCTGTCAAATAATAGCTACCAACATGGCACTTGAAACAGATCAAACGCCTACGTGACTGAGAGCAAGTAATTTTATGTCTCAGAATATCTATTTGTACCCAGTCTACATGTAGCTTATTTACATCATGAGATAAATTCTCATGTTATATCTTTATCACCTGCTCTATTGCAGATAAGACAAACTGTATACCTACTGGCAACAATCTTTTAGGATATGTAGGAGAAATTCCTATTTCAGTTTCAAAGTCACAGCAGAAAGTTGAAACTCAGAGCTTTGGGGCAGCTTACAGGGGCATGCTAAATACTGGAGAGATCAAATAATGTTACTGCAAACTGCTATTGTAATTCATTCTTCCATAAAGATTACCTCTGTTGTACTAGCAAGTTCAGCAAGACCTTGGGTTATCAGCCAAATAAATGCCACTTCAGTAAGTTATTGCTGCCTGGGGCCAGCTTTAACTTGCATTGTCAACTTTTTCCCTGTCTAAAGTTCTACTGTAAGTTTTGCATTCATAAAGCATGTTCCCCCTTGGCTTTATTGCTTGCCCTTGTGACTTTCCCGCTCCTCGTGGTTGCTAAAGAGAGCCTCATTGTGTGCACTAACACCCAAGAACTTTGCCCAGTGATATAAAAGAGTCATATTCATACAGTGGTTAGGGTAGAGCGAAATGCGAAAGCCCCATTGAACATTTCCTTACTATGTGAAAATCCTTGCCTGCATCTTTGCACCACAGTCCTGGGAATTCAATTCAAAAGAGACATATTCCACAGTACTCAACTTTGCCTCCCATGTATGATCATGAAGCAATAAAGGAATAGTAAATTTGTGACCATTTTTCGCATTTGTGGTTCTATGCAAAATTTCACCAACTTTCCACCCCTTGAACTGAATTCAAAATGGATTCAGAAAATGTGGTCCTTGCCTAAATGAAAATAAATGTTGTTTCAACAGTCTTTTTTCCCTCTTTAAATTGATGGCTAAGTGTATAACAAAAGGAGAAGACAACAAACAGCATATACATACTTGTCTGAAAAGGCCCGAAAAAAAAAAAATACCACCCACATACACAGAATACCACACACAGTCATTTTATGAAGAAAAGTCAGATGCCATATAGGGTAACTATTGAATATTGATGACATTTTTTTCAGCTACATACAAATTACCCCTGCTAAAGTGCATCCAGCTTGTTTTTTTCTCAGTTTTTCCCTTCATTATATTGTCAAGTGTAGACTCAGGACACATTCTAGGCGCATTCTATGAGAATGTTTCTCTCATTGCTGCTTAAACATGGTCTCTCAAGGACATCCTTTGCATCACCGGCCTTTGATCATCATCAGTAAAGCATTATTTTTTTTAAAGAAAAGTAAATAAAATAACCCTTTTCTGTGAAAAATTTACAGGTGTAAACAGGCAGTATGGGTAGAGAGTTCAAAGCCCAGATACATAATAAAATTTTTTCTTAAAAACATACTATTCTCCTATAAGATGAAGATGACTGGTATTACCTTAAGATGTAATGCATCTTAATTATTCTAAAGCAACTTTCACTAAGTTGGCTGTAACTGATGCCTTTAAACACATTACCCTAGTCCATTATACTAATACAGAGAGACCTAGTTAGTCCCACAAGGCAGATTAATACCAATTTGAGGAAGAGATTCTTATACTTATCAAATAAGGGTCTGCCTGATGTTTGAATTGGTAACTAGGACAAGTTCTTGGAAGAAATAAAATCATATGAAGTTCTGAGTTCTCAACTTTGTTTCCTTTGCTTAATTTATTCTGTTTTCCAACTTCACCCTAAGCATTTGTTCATTAATTCAACAAATATTCATTGAGCATCTAACATGTGCCAGGTCCTGTTTTGAGTACTGAGCATATAGGAATAGACAAAAATCCTCGATCTCATTCTTCATCTCTCAGACTTACGTACCAAACTAAAGCTGTCTTCTTTCCCCAAAATTTTGCTGATTTGCACTTTCACTGACAAAGGGGGTTCAGTTGTCTAAGAAAGAAAGCATTCTTGTCTATTAGAATAAATGAAGGTCTTCAACAATCATTTCCTCCACTGGCCCAGCAATTATTGATGAGCATCATCTAGATGCCAGGATCTAGGTTTCAGACTGAAGACAACATGATGAAAGATACTCGGTTTTCAGCTTGACAGGGATTATATGTTTCTATAATATCTTTCATGTGAATAAATTAACAATTGATAGTTTTAAAATTGAATTTTCATTTTTCAAGCCTGCTGATAGCTGAGAGTTAGTTGTTTTTCCTTTTTCCCAAGCCAAGTATTTCTCCTGATGCACTTAAGTGTAGACTCTAGGGATAACGGCCGTTTCTTGAAAATATGCAACTGCCCAACTTGAAAAGGATAGGCTAGACTTGGACGTGCATCTGAGTGTTCTCACTCCATTTTCCACAGCCACAGCTCTTGCTATGTTTTCAATTAGATCCAGTAACTGAAATTAATATTCCATTACACTTTTTTGATGATGCTTTAATTTAACCAACAATAATGATCAGGGCATAAAATAGCCCAAGTCCTTTGTCTAGGGTTTGGTGAGTAGAACCATATGCCTGACCTCAACCCTTTGGGGAATGGACATTCAGAAAGTATTTTCATGGCCTCTCAACTTTTGTTTGTCATTTTCCTGTTGCTTTTTTTGGTCTTTGTGGCTTTGTTTACTTACTATATGTGGGAGGTGAGGCTGGAGTTAGGGGTTTTGCTTTACTTTTGGAATTCTGGCACTTGAGAATGCCTCCCCTTTGACATCTGTTACTCCTCTTTTCTGTTAAGCATTTATTCCAGAAGACTTTGATACACAGAAATTAGCCAAGTTTTCTTTCCTTTTTTTCTGGTGGATTATGGCATGTGAAGGTGTGCACACATGCATGTGAGAGTGAGTGCATTAAAAAATACTTTAAAGGGTTGATATCTAAGTGTCTTCCCTGGAGTATGTGGTTGACAATCTGCAACCCAAATGGCCCCTGGGAGGCATGCAGAGCTCTGTTGGAGGATCTTTGTCATCCTTCACCAGGTGAACATATTATGACTTTGAGCCAGACACTTCTGAAGGCAGATGCTGACTTTCCTTCCTGGGCAAGGGACTTGTTAACCTCTCTGAACCTCAGTCTTCTCATCTACACAATGAAAATAATAAGATTAAGAGTACCTGTGTGGAACATGAGAGAGGACCCGAGTAATAGGCATCCTGAACATTAGCATCCTTTCATAACCCTTCACCCTACTCTCCCTGCCTCCTGTCACCTGACTTCTCCTGTTTCCCTTGGTAACTTTTCTTCTTGCTTTCTCCACTCCTCTCTACTCTCTTTCTGCTGAGGCTAGGGCGCTGTGAGTGTTGTCTGCAGGAACTGCTCACGAGCACCAACACCACCCTACAACAAGCTCTTTGGATCCTTGTTTTTCATGACAAGCCAAAGAGAGAAAACCAAAGAGAAGCCATCCAGTGTCCAAAGATGTGCTGTGCACTCAACCAATGCACTGTAGCCAAAATTACGCTATGGCTCCCCAATGCTAATTTTTTCCCAGATGTGTAATATCAATTCCCAGAAATTTAATATTATTTTCTTCATTTACTTATTCACTCCTAAAATGTATTACAGATCTAGAATGTACTGGATTCTCTGCTAAAGTTGATGCTATAAAATGTTTCTTAGTAATCTTTTTATCAACTCACTCTACCAATAATTGTTGGATAAATAGCAAGTGTATGACAAACAAACTGAAGTTTCTAGTTTTGTAAAAACTGAAAAGCAAAAAAATAACAAATATATATTTTTTTATTCCTGAAGGCTGGTCATGCCTATCTACTACAGCATATTTTTGGATTAAAATAATTCTGAACTTAACCTGAACTGCTAAGATACAGGACAAACCGCCAAAACATGGTCTCTGCTATTGATGCTTTCAGTAAAAACTTTCAGAAGCTCGCTTTGTGCCAGGATTCAGCTAAGGGGTTGTAGACCCAGCCTAGACCAAGATAAGCTTGAACCTTGATTTCATGAAGCTTATTTTCTGATATGGAAATATAAAAGAAGGAAAGAAGAAGGAGGAAGGAAGGAAAAAAGGAAGGTGGGAAGGAAGAAGAGGAGTGGGGAGAAAGGGAAGGAGGGAAGATGGAGGAAAGAAGGTAAAAAGGAGGATAGGAGGAAGGAATGAGTCATGAATTGTTAGTCCTGAGGAGACCCACAAACAGGGCAATGATGGACCAAGATGGACATCTACTCCAGACAGATAAGGAATCCGATGACTATAATTAAATATCTGCCTGCGAGCCTGCCAATCTATAGTTTAGTTATTCCTTCCTGCATTTCCAGGAAGCAATAAAGTATTCCAAGAGCAGTAACGGAGCACACAGGGCAACGTGAGTGTGGTAAATGAGGAAGCAACCTGCATGGGGTCTCAATGTTCATACTGAATGAAAGCAACTCATTTAGTAGAAAGGCCACGAAGACCACAGAAGAGGAAAGTAATGGGGATAGGGTTAGTGGATAGCCACCCATGCCTAGTCCAGCCTGTGGGGAGCGGCAATGGCCTGTGTGGTGTTTTAATAGCAGATCAACTGCCCTGGGGGCTCAAGAGGCTGATCCCTGAGTCTGCCACTTCTCCTGCCGCTGAAGAACTGTGACCTGACTTTGGAGGGCCTTAGGCACCCCGTCAAACTCTGATACTTGTTCGCTGCCAGATCTTTGGCAAGTCACTTTCCATCTCTAAGTCTCAGCTTCCTCTTCTGTACAATGGGCACATTTTAAGAGCATAACTATAGTCTCTTTCTAAAGACTTAAAATTAAAAGGACTTTGTTGCTGAGTACAAGGAGTTTCTAAGTCATGGGAAGGGCTATATGGCTAAGCCTCAGGCTATTTCAAGGTACAACTTCCAGCCCCTAGAATCACTTATCTCTTCTTTCTTAACAAGATAGATGCCTCATGCCTGATCTCTCCCTCTCAATATTTAACTCTACTACTATTCCAAGTCTCCTGAGAGTACAAAAGATAAAAGTGAAATTGGATCCAAAATTATAGTTGCAAGGGTATATGGGAAATGTCATTTTCAGTTGTAGAGCCTCTAGAGATTAAAAGAGGGTAGAATGAGTGGAGCAAGCGAATCCACACAATTTTCCACAAGGACAGAATTACTTCCTTACAGGGTTGTGACAAGGATTGGTGCTCATCAGGATGTTTCCATTTAGCAGACAGTGACTCCACCTAAGGCCACTGTTTAAAATTGTTATATGCCCAAAGCTACTGTGTCCAATCTGGGAGCTCAGCCCTAAAAACTGGATTGAAACTTTGCTTCCACCATATCATCCATCCCATATGATGGAAATCACTGGACTTCACCAAAAGTTCATAATGGAGAGTAATGAGTACTTGATGCATGACTCTGGAATACTGTGGAAACTCAGAAGGAAGCAGTCAGTTCTCCCCAGAGGGTTAGATAAGACTTCATATTTCCTCACTCCTGATAATAGATAGCCCAGTAGGCAAAATACCACTTTATTCAGATTTCTCTCTTGACTTGTCAAGACCTCATAAAAGTTTCTGTGCTAAAAGCTGCTGTGTGATGTATCAACATTGTTATGTGCATATTTAACTATTTGAGAATCCTGTGCCAAAATATTAAGCCAGATCAGAAAGGAAAATTTCTCTTGACTCTTAATCAGTTTTTAAATTTAAGTTTTAAAGTATAATTTTTCCTAATTATGAAAGAAACATATGCTTATTAAAGAAAATTTGGAGAATACTAAAAAGTAAAAGGAGAATAGCATTCACTTTCCATCTCGTCAATCTGCATTAAAGACTACTAACCATTTGCAACTATTTGCTTCTGAACAAATATGAGCCAAAAGAAAACTGGGAGAGCTACATTAATATAGTATAAAATAGGCTTTAAGGTAAAAATCGTTATTAGAAATAAGAATGGCCATGACATAACAATAAAAGCTTCAATTCACAAGGGCATATAACAATTTTAAACTCTTAGGTATGTGTTACAGCTTCAAATTGAATGAATACAAAATTGAGATATCACTTAAAAGAAATGTTTGTGTTCACGCACTTTAACACACTTCTCTCGTAATTGATAGATAAGCAAACAAAGAACAGCAAGGACTAAGCTTTGAACAATACAAATAACATGCCCAATCCAAAGGACATATTATAGAACACTGCCTTCAACTATCTGTTAAACCCATAAAGGCTATTTACAAAAATTAACCATGCATTAGGCCATAGAGCAAGTCTAATAAATTTCAAAAACTCTATAGGCAACATCTTCAGCCCACAATGTATTAAAGATAGCTTTTCAAAAAGAACAAAATAAAAATCTATTTCATTAGAAAATTTAAAATGTTTAAAATAATTCATGGCAAAAATAAATCATTATGGAAATTAGATTATTATATAATATTTAAAATAAATTACATATGAAAAATCCACATGTCAAAATTAGAGATGTAGCTGAAGCATTTCTTGGAAGGAAATTTAAAGCTTTAAATGCTTACAGTTGGAAAAAAGGAAGACTTAAAACTAATGAGTTAAATATATTCATTATGAAATTTTAAAATAATTAAAGCACAAATGGGATCATTGAAAATATGAATAAAATTGAGAAGTAAATTATTCCATGTAAATACATTTAAAAATTTAGATGAGATAAATTTCTGTAAATATATATCTTAACAAGAGTGAATGGAGAATTTTTAAAAAGAAAGGCAGAAAATACATATGAATCTATGAAATATGATTTATTCCAAAAATGCAAAATTAGGAAATATTATATTACAGATGATGTAAGTCTCTACATTGATGTTTAAAATAAGGGAAAAAATCTAAATAGATAAAAAAAAACATCTTTTTGTACAGATATAGAAAAAAATCCTCTAAAATAAATGTAACATTCATTCAGGATTACAAAAAAAAAAAATTTTTTAACACAATGCCTTTATTTTTTTTATGTGGTGCTGAGGATCAAACCCAGGTCCCGCCCATGCTAGGCAAGTGCTCTACCGCTGAGCCACAATCCCAGACCCACAAAAATTTTTTTTAAAATTTAAAACTCTTATTAAACCAGAAATTGAAGAAATCTTCCTTAACTTAACAAGATAACCACAAACAACTACTTAGTACTTAATGGTGAAATGCTGAAAGTATTCCTTTAAAATATCTTCACACCTCTATTACAGCTTTCATGATTGGAATAATCTATTATATGCTTATTTAGTCCCCCAAGGTTAGCATAGTTCCTGATACAAAGCAGGCATGCCATCCATGTTTGCCAAATGAATAGATGAATAAGTAAAGCAGAGTTCCTTAATGAGCTGAAATTCAGGTTACATAAAGGTTACCAGGTAAATTCTAATTCCCCAACAGTATTCATTAAGCACTTAAGGACTCTTTGAATGAAATTTAGGTATTACAAATGTGTTGTCCTGTGACATTTAAGACATTCCAGGTGGCTCTTGTATCTCCCCAACTTTATTGGGTAAATATTATATCCCAACTCATTCTCATTGGCTTAGTATTTCTGAAAATCAATTCTTGCCCTTACAAATAAGAATACTATTAATATGTTCACAGAGCCACTGTGAAAATTAAATGAATGTTCATGAAACAGCATAGTGCTTATTATCTAGTATATGTCACATGTTGGTTATTGTTGTGTTTTTGTAATTATTAGTAGCGTTAGGCCTATTCTGGATTTTCATGGTATCTATTCTAGAGCTTTTCACATAAATGCAACTTCTCAAGAAAACACTTGCTAAAATAATGTATGATGGACCTACAATGCTGAAATATACCAGTGACTTTTAAGTAACCTTCATTCATTCATTCATTATTTGATAAAAACGAACTTCATGCCTGCTTTGTGTCAGATGCTATATGACATATCAGGACTACAGAGGTGATTAATGATTAACACACATTTCTAACCTCTGAGGACCTCACAGCATATCTGAAATCACTAGGCAGCATGAATATATTTTAATTTGAAAAGTCTACATTGGCCACTCTATTTTTATGCCTATCTCTCACAAGCAAGATATACTGACGCTTGTCAAAACAGAATCAGCACAGGGAAAAAAAATCAGACCATATCAAAGAGACAATCTCACAACAACTTAAGCCCAATATTAGGCTATAGTGTTTGATCTTAAAGGACAAACAGGATCAAGGATATATTCAAAGAATCACAGCCATAGCTCAGGAAGTTATTGGTTCCAGAAGAACCCATTTAGAATCTAGACCATGGTCACCAGGGATGTAGGATCCTAACTGGAAGTTGTCATCAGAACATACATTTCATTAATCCAGGTCTCTACCAATGGAACCATGGTACCACTTGGGACTTAGGAGAATGAATGTGGGAAAAGACAGTGTCGGAAAGATAATAAGGAGCAAAGTCCTTCCTTAGGAAAGAGAGATGTCAGGATGAAAAAAGTGGTCCAAGCTTCCAGTCATAGAAAAAGTTTCCAAATCTTACTGTTATCCAGCAGAGAAATTTGATATAATCAAGGTATATTGTTTTATATTGGCTAAAATTAAAATATTAATGCCTTATAGGATGTAGTAGATTTCTGTCACATTTTTCTGTTGCTCAGCACCCTTGGGGAGCTTTCATAATCTTTGGAAAACTTTTGCCTTCTACCTTGTGAGGTAGAAGAAAAGAAAACAAGTCTCTGAACTCCCCAGCTACTAAAATGTACGCATGAGAGGCAGGATCCACCAAATAAATGCGGCCATGTGAGACTTTCATTCAAAAGTAAACAGTGTAAAGAGGAAGGCTTATGAAATTTACCTTCCAGAGAACATGTCACACCATGTCCAAGTCTTAGAGGGTAGCAGGGAGCAAAGCTCCCCTTATGTTAGCAGAGAGAGCTGTCTGGTGTGTATTGAGCTATGGAGTTTCGGCATGGATGACAGGAGTAGTGTTTTTGATAGTGAAGTCACTAGTGGCATAGCTGATCATTGTTACTGGTTGTTTAACACTTGAACCAGAATCTCTGACCCACCAAATGTTAATGGGCATTTTAGTTTAAATCAGTCTCACTCACTGGATTCTTGGAACCAACAGTCCTGACACATATACTAGGTTAAATGAACACCTGAAAAGGCTCATTTCTGAGGAGGAATAGATAGTACTATGATTTGGAACTGACATGGATACCCAGGACCACCCTGGATCACTGAACGCAAGCTCTCATTGTAAACAAGGGAGATGGGGCAGGCAGCTTCTGTATCAATGGTATCTTAACCAACAAATCCTGTCTCTGCAGAACAGGGTTTAACTCAGGGATCCACGTGTTGTGCAATATTTCTTCCTCTCCAGAAAGTGGAAAATGCAGGCAAAGAGAAGAAAATGGAAACCTGGGGAAATAAGGCCAAGCAGACCTCCACCTTACCCTCCACAGCCACTCCATTCCTCCCCACCTGAATTCTCTGCTGACATTCTAAGACTTCTTCTGTCATCAGGTATTTCCAACAAACACTGATGACACAAAGAGGAAGGGAAAGGGAAAGCAGAATCTCTCACTTATTCCCAGAGATCTGCCCCTACTACTTGGAGGGAATGAATGCTTCGTTTTCTGTTTATTCCTGTGACTTCCAGGAATTCTCAAGATGCATTTAATATGAGAAATCTCATTTCATTTCCATTTCTTTGACAACAACCAAAAGCTTGATGCTTGAATTCTAATTGTGTAGGCTTCTGTGATAGGAAGATGAAAGGCTTCCCTTCTTGGAGGCATCCCTGAGCTCAGCACTGGGGGACACAGATGAAGAAGGCCCAGCCTCTGCCTTCAGGGACCAAGACTGAGTGAGAGATGTGTAAATACACTCCAGGCAACAAACTGCCATAGACACCTAAGCAAAGCACGGAAGCTGGGCTTGCCTCCTCTGTAGGTGGGGAGGGGAGGCTTCCAAAGGCTTTGCAGAAAAAGCTACATTTTCACCTTTACATACAGACAGAACCTTCGTAGGAAACTGAAGATGTCCCAGGAAAAGGAAGTAACACAAGCAAGACATGGAAGAATAAAATTGCAAGCTGTTTTCAGGAAACTTTCAATACTGCTGGATTAGAATATAGCATGTGTGTGATTGAGGATTGGGGTAGTTGGATAGACCAAATGCTGTCCTCGCTTCTAAGTTAGAAAAAAGCCAGAGAGGATAGATTTTGATTGAAAGTTTATGCCATAGAGTCACTAAAAAGTTAAATAGAGTAAAAGCCAAAAAAAAAAAAAAAAGAAAGAAAGAAAAAGAAGATAAGAAAGAAAGAAAAGAAAACCCACAAAACTCCAGACTCCAGAACCTTCAACTCAATATCCTATTCCTGAACTCTTAAAACATCTTTGATGGAACTCCAGACATTGCTTGTTAAAACATGATTTTTTTTAAGAAGGGAAATCTTTGATAAGATTTCATGGAAGTATTTAATTTCAGTTAAAAATTCATCATGATGATAGTGATGAACCTCAAAATGACTGCAGTATCACTGAACTGTGAAGAAAAAGAGGTCCTGGAAAGTAGATATTCAACCTTCAAACACAGTTCAGCTCTGGACCCTTGAAATGGCTAAATGTTCAGGATACTCCAATTTCCTCACGACTCGTTCACACACTTCTAGTTCCTTCCCGAACTTCACCTAAGCCCTCTTTGCCTCCCAGAAAGTGGGAAATGTCCCTCTTAAAGGGATCAAATGAAACAGGGAGAGAAACTATATATTTTAGTCAGAATTCCCCATCAGCTCAGAAAGGAGGTAGCACTGACCTAACTTAGCACCATATCCCTAACCTTTCAGCTGGTACCTTTGTGTACCCTCCGCTGATGCCAGCCACTCAGCCCCGCGTCTCCCACTCGGCTCTCCCAGGCTTCTTAGAACTCAGGTTCCCAAGACAAAGGACAATTGAGGCCCAGTTAGTGCTCAGGTTTACTGAGAATTAAACCATAAGCAGATACCATCAAAACACATCTCACTTGTGACCTTTCACAGCCAACGAATTGGAAGGATTTTCCTTTGCCCAGGATTGAATTTAAAACGACTTCCCAGGAGTGAAAGGTCAGCCCATGGAATCATGATATCCAGTTAAACACAGCTAAATAGAACGTTTTAGCATGACAATAAATGGAGTTATATTTAGCCGATTTGGGAAACTATCTGGCTGAGGGAAAAGGAGTAGTACAGAGATTCTTCATCCACCACCCCTCCTCCTCCGGCTGGGAAAAGTAATGGAGTCGCGCGGTAAAGCTCAAAGGTGAAGAATTTTACCAAATCTGTCCGGTGAGACCATTTCTGCTTTCCCAACATCTACCATGTTCTGAGTAGGGAGTGTTGGTTGAACAACATAAAGGCTATATTGTTTTCTTGATGCACACATGAAATTCCTATTAGCATGACTAGAGCAAGATGTCTCCAAAGAGAGAACATACCCTCAAATAACTTTCTAGGCAGCTTTGATTTCTAGATATGTATGAGGTGAAAGCACATTAGCCAAACTGGCTTTGATAACAAATGCATTCTTCTTGAACAAGGAAAAACTGAAGGGGAGAAAAAAAAGTCGTTGGCACCCTTTGCCTTTAACTTGAAATGCCCCCATGCCATTTTGAAATAGCCTCATATTTTGCTGTTGTTAACTAACAGATGGTTTTGTTAGCCAGTGACTGTGTCTCTAAATAACTCCCGACAATAAAAGGCTGTGACACATGAGAGCAAAATGGGCACCATAAGTGGTAGCCTTTTACCTCCAGAATCTTACCTCGTCATCCATTCTGAAACTTGATGTGTGTAATTGCAGCCACTGGGAAGGTGTGTAGTGCTATAGCATCACAGATCTGCCAATAGTTAGAAGAGATTACAGGTGTATGTTGTTTTCTTAGAAGGGAAAAATATATTTAATTGAAACCAATTTAGAAATCAGGATCCTTGTGAGTTTAGAGTGAGAACTTTTTCAATGAAACACTGTTTCATCCTGGCTTTGAGAGACCCATAAGGTTTCTCTCCCAGGCTAAGTGTGCTATTTGATAGGGAATCCACTCTTTATGCTTGTCCCCCAAGACCTTGTCTACTCTACAAGAATGGGTACTCCAAGTAAATATGATCCCCCACAATGATTTAGCAAAAATCATCAACTTCACCTTGTGGAGTCTATCTAACATTCAGTTTCACTCATGGTGGTCAGTCTCTTTGCTGATAAGGTCTTCTTCATAGAAACTGACCTTCTTCCATTTTATCTCTCTTTTTTTTTTTTAAATCTCACCTAATCTACCTATTAGTAACTTTGTTACTAATCTTTGTTACTAATCTTTTATTTTATCTTTGGGCAGTCCAAATTGGGAAAACCCAACCTGTTTCACAGAACATTGGCCACTTTCAAATATTTAGCTAAGGAAAAGGAATAACCAAAGAGCACAGCTAACCCACAGAGCAGATGCTCAGGCTTCAAGCCCTCGGTTCCTAGTGACTACACTGGTCCCACTACTTTGAGTCAACTCTCACCCTAAGGAGACTTTGATACCAAACAAATAAAAATGTAGCTTTTACTACTTGGAACATGTAGTTTTGGGGAAGCAGCACTTTACTTCTTCAACTTATCTTCTTTTTTTCTCCTCATCCTTTACTGACCTGCTTTCAATACTTTCATGGGTATGATGCATTGATCTCTTATGCTCAGAATCCAAAGCCAACTACATTTCCTACTAAATGATTTAATCCCTCACCTTTGGTTCACAGAGTTCTGTAACAACATTAGCCCAGCACTAAAACAACCACTTCACTCTGTAGCCCTCCCTCCTAGACGGTCTCTCATCCAGGTCTGTGGCCACACATTGTCACTCTGTACCCCTCTAGATCCATAAAAAATCCCAAAGCCCATGGCTTCAAGAGGTCTAGATATGCATAGATTACATGAGATATTTGCTTTTAGACACAGCTAGAATATTGCTGCCATAATCCCATCATAGGAGTAGTGGTAAGATTGGAGTAATCCCATCACAGAGATATGGGGGTGACAAGTGGAAGGGGGAAAGTCTTGTGCCTTTCCCTCAAAGATGGCCCTATACTCTCTGTTTCTGAAAATGAGAAATTAAAAGCACTCTGCTATTTTCACATAAAACAATTACTCTAAGAATGATTGCACATATAAAAACAAAAGTCAAATAGAAAAACAAAATATGCCTTGAAACACAACAACTGTTTTATGAATAAAAATGACCCATATTATTCCCTTGCCACTAGTTGGAATCTTTTTTAAATGAACTGATCATGTCATCATGTGAGTGGTGTTCAGAATCACCTGCCATGGTTATAGTATAAAGTCCCTGAGAACCCATATACCCACCCACAGAGAGGAGTGTATCAGAATTATTTGGTGGTGGGTGACAGAAATGGACTCTGGTTACCTTAAGCAAAATAATTGTGAACAATAACAAAATAAATTATAGAATCTAAAGAAAAAGTAAACCATCTGGCCTTGGGAAGTGGAAAATTAGGAAATAGGCATTAACAGACTATCTCTTCAGGAGAGAACCTGTGTCAATATCCACTCACTGGAGACTTAAAATTCTGGTAAGGTAGCATGCTCTTCTCTCAGATATGTGTCTAAGGTGGTTGGGGATGGTACATATGACCCTCCTGCCAGAAGAGCATGGAAGGAGGGAAGAAAGCCCCCAGAGGACACTCTAGAGTGCAACAAAGAAAGGGGAAAGGGTTGCTGGCCAGACTAAAACCACAGATTCCACAATAGCCCAACTCAGAGAATATTGGTATTGGCCAGAAACGAGCTCTATTTACAAAATCCATCTGTGCAATGTGATTCACATTGTCAACGTAGCATAAAAACATATTTTTTACAGTTTTTTTATTTTGGAAAAAAACCTGATAAAAACACATACTCTTAAAAAGAAAATAGTAAAATCTTTCCCAGCCCTGCCACTAAAAGCATTCCACCTGCAGCAACAGCAGCACTTGTATTCACAGTTTGCCATCACGAGCACTCAGGAAGCACCTACGATGGTTTCAAATCACACTCCAAGTACTGGGAGCCCTTGGAAGGCACCTGACTTCAAGTCTCAGGGCAGGAAGAATTAGGATGGCAGTGGAACATCTGTGGTTATAGAAGATCAGAACTCTTTCTAGGATGACAGGGGATGTGCTCCAGACAAAACAGGTCCAGATGAAAGAGCCATTACTCACCAAGCTGTGATCATTCAAATATCCAAAGCATATAAGAATATAATAACGAGAAGAGGTAATTAGAATAGTTGCATCTGGGAAGGGCTGAATTATTATGGCACTGAAAAGAGAAAAGTTGATTTAAAAGATGTTCAAAAACATCACTTGTAATGAAAACATGACATTTTAAATTATTTTAGGAAAGAGTGAAATATTACTACAAGTGAGCATTTTTTTTTATTTCTATAAGCAATACATGTGCTTTTCAAAGTACAGCTATGTGCTTGTTTCTGTCTGTGTGTACATAAAAGGATGAACACAAGAAGCCATAAATAGATCCAGAAAATGTAGTCATGGTACCAACAAATACTTTTGAACACCAGAAGTCATAGATAATAGCCAAGAAGGAAAAAAAAAAAAACATCTATCAATCATCTCAGAGTCACTACACAAAAACAAACTAAAAGAAAGAGCTCACAGTATGTTACACAATGAATAATTAGAACAGGGCTGGGGTTCCGGCTCAGCGGTAGAGCGCTCGCCTCACACACACAAGGCCCTGGGTTCGATCCTCAGCACCACATAAAAATAAATAAGTGAGATAAAGGTATTGTGTCCAACCATAATTAAAAAATAAATATTTTTTAAAAATAAAATAATTAGAACAAAATCCCTTGTCTGTGCATAAAACCTCTGGGAGATTGCTAATTAAAATTAAATACTTGTTTGATATATAATTGGGTTCCAGTAGTACTTAAACTAGATCAACACATTATGATGGAAGGACAATACCCAGCAATAGACAGGGAGGACTCTAGATTCCATAAAAAGTAAGAAATCAAAGATTTTTAAATTCCCACTACTAACAACCAAGTAGGAGACTTAACCAGAAAAGAGGCTTCATCCTAGTAATCATAGGCTTAGATTTTATTCAGTGTGGACTATGCAACCAACAGTTACCTCCTCACTGAGGACCAGTTTGGATCTTACAGCCTCAGTTTGTGTGTGTGTATGTGTGTGTGTGTGTGTGTGTGTGTGTATGTATGTGTGTGTGTATGTGTGCGTGTGTGTGCATGTGTGTGTCTGGTAATAGTTCTGCAACTCAGAAGATTATTGCAATCCTAGAAATAGTATCTTCTTAATTATAGCAACCAGAAAGGCACTCTTGAGAAAGGTATAAAATTAAAATTAAGAAAAAGGATATAAATAGAGATAATGAGGAAACAAACACAAATCCTTGGTATTAGAACCTTCCAAACAGTTTTAATGTGACAGTTTTGCATGAATTTTGGGATCACCATGAAATTTTGTAATCACTGTGATATTTTGTATGTGTTTTAATTGGGAGTGTGATTAAAATATTTAAGAGAATAGGTATATTGTCTGTAAGTTTAATTAAAAGTCAAAAGACAGTGATTAAATATGTAATCAATGTTCATATTTCAGGATACTTATTTTAATAAAATTATCATATTACCTAGGTTAGGAGAGCAAAAATATTTAGACCATTGTCAGCAAATTTTTCTGTTAAAGGACAAAGAATATATCTTAGACTTGCAGGCCAGACCCTCTCAATTACAATTACTTGACTCTACTGTTTATAGCACAAAGGAAACCATAGAGAGAATTGAAATGAAAGGGCCTGGTAGGGGCCAATAAAACTTTATTTACAAAGACAGACAGCAGGCTGGATTTCATCTATGAACCATAATTTTCCAACTCCCAAATTAGGGAAATAGTAATAGTTTTATATTTAAAAGGCCATTTTTAAATAAATTCAAAAAGTGAACAAATTAGGTATTAAACAAGATACAAATAGTATGGAGTATTTTTTCTACCTGCACAATTTCCCAGCATGAAAGAAACCAAAGCCCCTAATTCCAAGTCAAACCTACAGTCAGCCATAGGTAGTTAGAGCCCTGGTTTATCCTGTTGTTTTTTTTTTTTTTGTTGTTGTTGTTGTTGTTGTTGTTGTTGTTTTCTTTCTCTGTTCTATAATAATGAATTCGCATTCCTGATCCTGTCCAAGGTATGTTTTGCCTTTATTATTTCATAAAGTAGTCTCTAAATCTATTTCCATCTATAAGTTTTCTTTTGTAATAAACATACAATTCTAATTGTTCTAACAGAAGAAAGAAAAGTGGAAAGAGGGAAGGAAAAGGACAAGGACACAAGGAGACTTTTTGAGACACCAGTTTCCCAAGAATTGGGAAAATATTCATGAGTTATGCAAATTTTTGACATTCTAGATAACATGAAGAGAATAATAATGTAATTAGTATCCTTGTAGTTGTAAATTGAATCCGAAACATGAATCAAATGTGTTTTGTTTATTCCTATATCATTAATAATCTAGAACAGAAGTGCTTAGAACATAGTAAGTATTCAAAAATATGTGTAAAATAAATCCAATGAGTGAATTCACAGGTGCAAGTACTTAGGTCCAATTTTGCCCTGATGGTTGGCCAACATGGTGGCAAGTCTGTGTTGCTCCTAGTGCTCCTAGAAGCAAACACAGAGATGAAATTAGAAGGACAAATGTCTGTACTTCTCTGTGAAGAATAAAGAGAACAATAATAAGAAAGAAAAGGCTTCATAGCTCAGTGCTGATCTGATACCATTAAAGAAGAGCAGGAAGGAGGGAGGGTTGGGTACAAAGAACCACAGATTGTAGTGTGACTGAAGAAAGTCACAGCCAGGACAGGGAACCCCAGAGCAAAGGTTACCCATTAGAGGAGTCCCATTTTGAGCAGCAGTAGCCTAGCTCCGTAGCATCTGCTTATAAAACCCTGCTGTGTTCTGTTACTGGCTAGGAACAGATTTAGAAGAACATGGATGTGAAGCTGAAGACTACAAAAATGGATTCCAAAATTGCAACAATGGAAAGCCGTCTGTTTATGGCACACTGTAGCAGGCTTTGTATGGATGGGAAGCCTATGTGGCACACTTTGTGGCCAAGGAAATCAAAAGTCTTCCCGTTTTTAATAATAGATAAATCAGCTTCAATTCCAATACTATTTTTTTCTCCTCTTTTCTACCAAGAATTTTGTGAGCTTTATCTCCTTGAATGCAGGAAGACATTCCTTTCTTCCCATTCAAATATAGGCATGGATTTGAAACCTTTCACATGTATGAATGTTTCTTTCATCAAGAAAGTTGACAGATGTCAACTTTTAAAATTTCACATAGAAAGGGCATCTCTATGTGCCAATGCCATCATCAAAGACTACAAAGCCACTCCATCATTTTTCAAATATCCTCCACTTACATGCTAAGCTTTTGGTAAATATCCATATCTAACTTATAAATCAAAGCTGGTATTTTTTTGCTTCCATACCTAATTCTGAGACACTTTTCCCCTTTGTTAGTCCAAATAAAGGGATAAAGTCCACACAAAAATAATTATATATGTTATAATAATAAAGTATGCAAAATATACAATAATCACATAAAACTGTAATGTAGGTAGTGAAAAGCATTAATGATGTGTAAATAAATGCTGTGTAAGTGCAGAGAAAGGAAAGATTACCTCCAACTGGGAGGAGAGTTTTGTTGAGAAGATGGCATTTAATCTGGGTCTTGAAAGATGAATAAGATTTGTACCCATGGCGATGAGGTGAATGATATTGACAGATGGAATCACATGCTCAAAAACTTGGAGCCAAGAAAGCAGAATATTACTGAAAAACAATACAAAAAAAAAAAAGAAACACCAACTCAGGGCATAATAGTTTTTATGGCATCAAAACTGATTAATTGACAAACTTTAGGCAGCTCTGTGGTCCCTAAGTTTTAAATCTAAGACATTGCTGGCATGCTAATCACTAGTAGACATACTATTATTGTGGTCTGTTTAACAGAAAAATTCTCATGAGCACTGAGCTGAAGAGTGTCTCTTGGCCATAAGGACCATCCTGCCTTAAGGAGAAATTTTATTAGCCTGTACGACACATATTAAAACTGAACTGAAGACACCCATAAAGTATAGCTATTGCCTGACAGACAGAGTGTTTAAAAATAAGTTTAAGAGGGTGTCATTAGTTCAAGTGGTGGCTCTGACACCGAATAGCTGCTCTTTGACTGATCTGAGAATGAACACATTCTCTCTGTACCGTATTCCATTAGTGATTTTAATTGCATGCTAAGCTTTATAATTTGTTGCTGTCATTTAGGTTCATGTGCTGTACTAATATTTATTCTGCATATTATATAACACCTTATTAAGTTTATTGCCCGCTTTCTATAAACTTTTTCATCTGACTTGCATGTGAGGAGCTAACGTACATATCTATTAAAAGCTGTGCTGAAATACAAGTTCTCTTGGTATGGCCGACAGGTTTTTTTCACTGTTTAAATCTTTGGAAGGAAAAGGGAGACGGTTTGCTCCATAATCAGAAGAAAACCATACATACATGGTATTACATAATATTGATGCCACCAATAATATAAATGGTTACTACATATTGGTCTTTTCTAGGCCCTCCTTGGAGTTGTCTCTGACAAATGGCACCAGAATATGTCCCCTTCTTTAACTCATATCCAATGTGTGAAGCATGCTTCACTTCAATGCCTTGCACAATGCCTTTAATATAACAGATCATGAAAGTTTAAAAAGAAATAATGATGCAATAATAATAATAATAATATTGTTTCACTTTCTAAATGTTCCCTGCATCGTAGCATATCATATGGCAACTTCCCACTCAATCACAATTAAAGCAGAGATACAAACACAAGATGTAATCACAAAGCAACAACAAAGTCCTCATCATTATCCCACCACATATCATTGCTTCTCCTATTGACTTCCTTTAATCCTTTCTCAACTCCTTTCTAAACCTAACTCTGGTGTCCCAACCCCTGCTGGGAATCCTCTAGAATGTTTTCGTGGGGCTCTTCTCTCTTCTCTTGTTTCTTCCCAATTTCTTTCTTGAAAAAAAAAAAAAAATCTCCCAAGCATGAATAAGCAAGTCCACAGGCCCTATTCTCCTACCAAACGAAAATGTAACAGAAATTTTTTCACTCATTTTAGGCCAGAGATAAGCATCAAATGATATGAAATGTCCTTAGATGACAGGTCACTTTTTCTTAAAGACAATTTAAATTAGGTACAAAAAATGGTTAACATTGTTTATTTATGCTCTAGAGATAAGTGATTATTTAGGGTGCTAGTACAGTGATCCCCTTTTTATAATTGGTCTGACCCACCCAAATGACTGCTCCAATCCTCATTGATTTGTTTGGCAAATAGGCTGACTCACGAAGAGTCCTCACAGACTAGAATAAAAGGTACCATCACCTTCCTGTTCATGAGTACTGCCACAATGGAATGAGCATGGGCTCTAGAGTCAAGGATACCCCGGGTTGAATCCCAGCTCTTCTGTAGAGTATGTTACTCAACCTCTTTGTGCCTCTGATTCTTGAGCTGTGAAATGAGAATACATACTTTATAAGGTGATTGTTAGGGTTAAACGAAAACATGTATAAAAGTATCTAGCACAGAGCAAACACCCAATAAGTGGTTGTTATTTATTCCTAAGTTATTTCATTTCTTTTCTTGTTTTTACTCAACCCTTTAAAAATGAACTAAAATAATCTGTTCCATTCACGAGCAGTGACAGTTTTCCTAAAAATCCCTTCTCCTGTTGCTTCACCATTGGTACATATAGCAACCCTCAAATCAGTCAGAAAAGGGGGAGTCAATTAAAGCAGGCATAGGCTTTCTTAGAATACAACTTAAGGAGGTGACACCTCTGTCACAAAGTGTATGTTTTAGAAGGTTAGTTCTATATTTTACAATAGAAGCTTAGAATCTAAATTATGAATAAATTGCTGCTATTTAAAAAAATAAGTCTGGGCTTTCGTATCACTTCTGTAAATAAAAATGCTATACAAGGGGCTGAGGCTGTGGCTCAGTGGTAGAGTGCTTGCCTAGTATGTGTAGGGCACTGGGTTCGATTCTCAGCACCACATATAAGTAAATGAATAAAATAAAGATCTATACATCTAAAAAATATTTTTTTAAAAATGCTATACAAGTAGAAAGGTAACAAGGAAGAAATGAAATTTATGGCATTAATATATGACCCTGTTTCATCTGTTGTTGAAGAACAAAGTTAATGGAGAAGAGGAAAAGAAGCACAAAAGGAAAAGAATGAGAGGTGAGTTGACAAGGCAGTATGTCCAGGTTATCAGTATCTGCATCTCATGTTTTAATTGAATACATTTCTTCTGACCAGGGGGTTTATAATGAATAAATTAATGTTTTTGGTTAACACAAATATAAAAGTGTGTTCAGTGGAGAAGCCAACGTTCATTTGCCATCTCAGATGTTGAACATGTGGTCAGAGAAACCAAGTGTGGGACCCAGAGAAGACCTCACACCTGGATATATTGTCTGTTCTAACCTAGAAGACATCTGAGCATGTCTTATACTCCAGTGTAATTTGCCCAAGGTATGGATACTTTGAGTCCTTTTACATCTCTCTCAAGTTGCTGAGAGAAACAAACAAGTGTTCCATTTAAATCGGCATGAGTTGGTTGATGGTCCTACCTTGAGTCTTTGAAGTAAAGAAAAGACAAGTAGATGATTTTGGAAAAACTAGACTTACTAAAATCTTCAAATGACTCCTGCTTAATGTTTGTTTTTGTTGTGGCTTTTATATATATATATATATATATATATATATATATATATATATATATATATATATATATATACCACAGCTCTTTAAAGGTAAATCTGTTTTTCAAAAGATATCCAGGATGATCTAAGAATGAGTTGATCAATTCAGTTAAGACCTCATCACAATGCAATATAATATCTTCAAAGAAGAACTGCCAGGCACACCTAACCAAACATTAGGGGTTCATTGTCCCACAGGTTGAAACTGTCTGTGATGGTAAAGAAAAATCTATATTCTCAAGGTCCATGGATCTAAGGTGCAACTATAGTTAATGATGTGTTTTTACAAGACCCCAGTTTTCCTTTTATCCCTACTGAGACATGGTCATTTTGACATTTCCATATTTGATACTAACCTAATAGCTAATGTGTGTTTTCAAATGGAATAACTAAAGAAGAATTTTAGAATAGAAGTCCTACCACAATGCAGCTTTTAAATATACTTTCAACTATTGTTTGATCTTTTTGCAAGGAAAACTTCTTATGAACTCTAAAGTATTCTTTCATCTGTTGCACCTTAGGTGACCTATTCATTTTATTTCTACCTTCATCATGCATATCTGTCACCAAAAATATGTGTTTTATTTATCAAGTCACAGCATTTCATTTTCAATTGGAGTTCATATTCTCCCTGATTGTACATGATGTCAAAAAAATGTATTTGCATATTTTACCTGAATTGCAATTAGGGTTATTAGCAGCACTATATCCAAGAAAGATTTTGTGTAAAATAGGTTCTGGGCTCCTGGGTAACAGATAAAAAAGAAATCCAGGACATTTCCTTCACAACAATCTCTTTCCATCTTATAGTCTTTTGTTGAGTCTTTTCATTTTATATTTTCTTCCCCAGAAAGTAGGTAGATTCAACTACTGGCATCCCTAAAGCCTTTTGTTAATACTGTAATGACAAGCAGACCATTCAGAGGTGTGCTTGAAGTATGCAATTTCCAGCTCCTTTTCAATGGTTCAACACACACCCTTTGCTTTTTATTCAGACTAAACACAATCAGAAGTGTACCTCTAGAAATTATAGATGTTATGCTTTCCAATTCCACATTTCCCATTTATGTTGAACTGGAAATCAGGAGGTTATCAATATTACACCAAAGAAAATGTGGGAAGGAGGGGTTCCCTTTTTCTTAAATAACACCTAAGAACTCCATTTCATTCATGGTGATTTCTTTATGTTACTATTTTATCAAACCATCAAGATCCTACTTCATTATAATAAAGTACCCAACCTACTGGGTGAAGCCACCAGGAGCCATACTCTTGCTATGTTACCAGAGTAATTTTTACTCTCCAAAAGATAAATTGGGGGAAAAGTAGAAGTGACATATTGATTCTCAAATGAATTTGGCTGCAAATTATCAAGAGCTTCAGCGTGGAAGACTTAATTCTGGAAATGAGCCTACAGAACATTTTTTTATTAGTGAGTAGAGAAAAATAGTGAATAAATGCATGGTTCATTTCTTTAATCTCTGATTTTTGCTTTATTTTTGGTGAACATTATTCTTCTCACATTGAAGAAGAAATTGCACTGAACACTGGGATCCTAGGAGGTCCTAGTCAAAAATATCCCCCTCTTTGTTGATGTTTAATTCAGGTGACCTAAGACACTGGTGTTGGTCCTGTAGGAGCTCCTAACTTTCCCACCACCAATGATGTACAGTATTACATATATAATCACATAGCAGGAATCTCTGCAATGTAATGAATTGCTAATCTGATCTATTTGACAATTGTGCTTTTCATGGTGCTGGGGACTGAACCCAGAGCCTTGTGCATGCTACACAAGCACTCTACCATAGAGCTGTACCCCCAGCCTCAAGAGTTATTTAAGTTTCCATTTATTCTGAATCAGTTCTGATGAAACCTAGATTTTTAAAGTTATTTACTTCATTTACAACTTCCAAGTCATTGAGTTACAAGAATTTTTAAAAGTTTTACAAAAACTTTACAAGAATTTTTTAAAAAATCTCTAGCATCTATAACTAAATGATAGATTTCTTCTTTTGTCCTTAGTATTATTTTAATTTATACCTTTAGTTTTTAGGGTTTTTTTCCTTTAAAAAATTGTAGAATTGCACATATTTATGGAGTACAATATAATGCTTTGATAAATATATACATTATGTAATAATCAAGGTAATTAGCATATCATTAGTTTCAAACATTATTTCTTTGTGGTGAAAAAAAAATCTCCTTTTCTCTAATTATTTTGAAATATATAATACATTATATTTAGCCATAATAACCATATGGACAGTAAAACACCAGAATTTATTCTTCCCATCCAATTGTTAACTTTGTAGTTACTGATCAACCTCTCCATCTCCCTTGCCACTCCTCTTCCCAGTCTCAGGAGACTAATATTCACATTGCTACACTAGCATTCTTTTGGTTGATTTTATGGTATTGTTTGACTTTCAAGATGTTTCTGAGACTTTATTTCAATTGTAATTTTTAAAAACCATGTGGCTGAATTTTTAAAATCTCCTCTAATAATCCCTATCTTCTAATATTTGAGTTTAATTCACTAACTTTGTATCTACCGTGATTATATAATTGGCCTTATTTCTACCATTTTATTTAATGTTTTCAATATTTACCACTCTTTTCTTTTTTTCTTTTATTCTTTCCCTACTTTCTGTTAAACTGATATTTCTGTTTGCTCCTTCTGCTAATTTTAAAGCTAGACATAGTGTTTCTATCAATTTAATGCTTAGCTTTAATTGTTTAACTTGCACATAAAGTTTTCTGACAATTGCTAAATATATCCAACATGTTTTCTCTTCTCCCAGACACTGTTCCTTTGTGCACTGATTATAGAATAATACTTCTGTTAACCTCATATTCTCTAGCTGTTCAGTCATATACATTTTGGTTGTTGTTGTTTGTTTTGTCATGTTTTCACTTGCTACAGCTATTAAATTCACAACCATATTTTAATCAATGTGTATGTCTATTTCTCTTTTGTATCACAAGCCTTCTTTCTGAATTCCCTTTGCTTTGTATGGAAAGTACATTTTCTACCAGATTTTTTAGGTAAGGATGTATGGTTGGTAAATTCTTTTGGACTTTCTGTGTTTTAATTTTGTTTAATGTTTTAATTTTGCTCTCACACTTGCATTTTAATCAGCAATAAAATTATAATTTGAAAGCTATTTTTCATGGTCACTTTGAAGATCTTATTTCATTGTTTTTATCATAAAGTTATACTCGTAAGTGCTGTTGGACCATAGATGCTGATCTCTTGTAGATAACCTTTCTTTCTGATTGATTTTAAGTTATTTATTTTTAATCTTTTGTACACAGAAGTTTTACTATGATTTCTCCAGGTGTATATTTAATTATATTTCTTAATACTCTGAGAGAAAAAATAACCTAAAGACTATGTTCAATTTGGAGAAAATCTCATGTGCTTACTTTTCTTTTTTTAATTTTTTAAAATTTTTTACATATGACAGTGGAATGCATTACTCTTCATATTGCACATATAGAGCACAATTTTTCCTATCTCTGGTTGTATACAAAGTATATTCAGATCAATTCGTGTCTTCATACAAGTACTTTGGATAATGATGTTCATCACATTCCACCATCATTTCTAACCCCCTGCTCCCTTCTTTACCCTCCCACCCCTCTGCCCTATCTAGAGTTTGTCTATTCCTCCCATGCTCCTCCTCCCTATCCCACTATGAATCAGCCTTCTTGTATTAGAGAAATCATTTGGCATTTGTTTTCTGGGGACTGGCTAACTTCACTAAGCATTATATTCTCCAACTCCATCCATTTACCTGCAAATGCCATGATTTTATTCTCTTTTATTGCTGAGTAATATTCCATTGTATATATATATATATATATATATATATATATCTCACATTTTTTATCTACTCATCTACTGAAGGGCATCTAGGTTGGTTCCACAGTTTAGCTATTGTGAATTGTGCTGCCATAAACATTGATGTGGCCGTGTCCCTGTAGTATGCTGTTTTTAAGTCCTTTGGGTATAGACCGAGGAGGAGTGGGATAGCTGGGTCAAATGGTGGTTCCATTCCCAGTTTTCCAAGGAATCTCCATACTGCTTTCCAGATTCACTGCACCAATTTGCAGTCCCACTAGCAATGTATGAGTGTACTTTTTTCCCCATATCCTTGCCAAGACTTTTTGTTGTTTGTTTTCATAATAGCTGTCATTATGAAAGGAGTGAGATGAAATCTTAGAGTAGATTTGATTTGCATTTCTCTAATTGCTAGAGATGATGAACATTTTTTCATATATTTGTTGACTGATTATATATCATCTTCTGAGAAGTGTCAGTTTAGGTCCTTGGCCCATTTATTGATTGGGTTATTTGGGTTTTTTTTTTTTTTTTTGGTTTTTTTTTTTTTTTTTGGTGTTTAGCTTTTTGAGTTCTTTATATAGCCTAGAGATTAGTGCTCTGACGTGTGCAGGGTGAAAAATTGCTCCCAAAATATAGACTCTCTACTCAACTCACAGATTGTTACTTTTTGCTGAGAATAAACTTTTTAGTTTGAATCCATCCCATTTATTGATTCTTGATTTTAATTCTTGTGCTATAGGAGTCTTATTAAAGATGTTGGGGCCTAATTCAACATGATAAAAATTAAAGCCTACCTTTTCTTTTATTAGACACAAGGTCTCTGATTTAATTCCTAGATCCTTAGTCCAGTTTCAGTTGAGTTTTGTGCATGGTGAGAGAAGGGGTTTAATTTCATTTTGTTGCATATGGATTTTCAGTTTTCCCAGCACCATTTGTTGAAGAGGCTAACTTTTCCCCAATGTATGTTTATGGCACCTTTGTCTAATATAAGATAATTGTAATTTTGTGGGTTACTCTCTGTGTCCTCTATTCTGTACCAATGGTCTACCAGTCTGTTTTGGTGCCAATACCATGCTGTTTTTGTTATTACTGCTCTGTAGTATAGTTTAAAGTCTGGTATAGCGATGCCACCTGCTTCACTCTTCCTGCTAAGGATTGCTTATCTATTCTGGGTCTCTTACTTTTCAAATACTGCTCTGTTATCTATCCTACCATTCCTTCTTCTGGGATTCCAATAGTACAAATGTTGAAGCTTTTATTGTTCCTCCATGACTTTTCCTTCCTTTCTTCCTTCCATTTTTATCTTCTTGAATAGAGAGGAGAGGACACTTAGTTAACCATAATGATGATATTAAAATTTATATAATAAGGCTGATGTTTTGAAACAGTCTCATTTTAAAGGGATTAACTTGTTTTAGTCATGCCAGTCACAATTAATAGAACTCTTTACTCCAACTGAGACAGATCGAATCCTGATTTTAGAAATTTCAATATTCTAATTGGCAACAAATTGACTTTTATGATGATTAAGGGTGATTGTCTTTGCTAAGTAATTTCCTTACCAACTAGGATGTGAGTTCAAAGCAATGTTGTAAACCTGTGAATCATTCACAGCTCTAACGCTGATGAAAATTAGCAACCCCAGATGAGTATGGCCTGATTGGTTAATCTATTTAAAGGTTTTCTGGTCCCACTCACCCAGACTAAACAGGAGGACTGATGACTGACAGGTACCATTCTTACTCCATATACCAGTTCTGAGTGTTGAGCACTAGAACGTTATGGCTCAATGTGAATAATATGAGCACCATCCAAATATTACAAAATCAGTTACAATGATTTTAAGTTTTACTGTCTCATCTTCCAAAGTAAAATAGTACAAGGAAACTAAACTTTGCACATAGTTTTTACTCGGTAATCTTTGAGATAAAGTAATTAAGAAGTTATTCATAGGTGTCTGACAAGTGTGCAGAAAAAAAATCCTATTCTGACATTTATAAATCAAAAGGTTGTGAAAACTTGAACATAAATTTATGATTTCTTTGACCTGAAGAATTAAGTCCTGATGAAAACAGAGTCACTAAACATGGCAGTGGTGTGTGTGTGTGTGTGTGTGTGTGTGTGTGTGTGTGTGCTCCTGTGTTTGAGTCTGGTATTAATGAACAGATCCTAAGCAATGTCTCAACTGTGGTTGACACGGTTCACTAGCACATAACTAACGGAATTCCTTAAGAACTCACAACCCTTACCTGTTCAACACTATGAGAGACTTCTAAAATATTCATGTCTCATCATCTGCATTGCCTATATAATATCAGAATAAAAAGCGACCAGGAAAAAGTCAAAGAGGGTATATGATATTAAGAAGCAGCAAAGAGGAGATGGTATTTGCTTTCTTTATTTTTAAAAGAAGTCTGGAAAGCCAAGCTTACTGGAGTGACTCACAGGATGAATCACCATTTTGGGAAGGCTCATAGAGCTGGGTTTGGAATGTCTGGATTCAAAGGCTGCCCCTTGGTTGAATCACTTCACTTCACTGAACTCTTTTTTTCTTTATACAATGACATGACATCAGTGTTTTCAAACTGCTCCATGGAGACCTAGATTTTTGGTCACAGTTCTTTGGAGTTCAGCAGGGAAAGATGTGGAGGTTAAGAAGAAGTCCCCACCCACCCTCAACTTCACCTGAAGGTGCTTCACTTTTTTTTTTTTCTCATGCCTTGAACTTCCAACTATAATTTTCATTGCCAAAAATATTTTGAAAGCACTGAATTAACAAATGTTTTTTAAAAAGTCAGCATGGCATTATGTATTTGAATTGAGGAAGCTCTGACAGTGCAATGGTAGAAATCCAGATGATCCTGAGAAATGAGAATCAGGACCTTCTCTTACATAAAGATACTACAGATACAGAAAGACAGTTGTCTTGCTGAGCTCCTGAAAAGACACAGGGAGATGGCAAGAGTGAAGAGGCAAGAAATCTAGGAAATCTAATTTTTCTTTTAAACATTTTTAATTTTATAATAATGCGTAAGTTCTTATAAAAGATTCAAATAACAAAAATATATAAAGTATAAATTTTCCTGCTTATCTGCCCATCCCATAATACCATCTGTCATTTTTTAAGATGATATCTGCAGCACTTTGTATGAACTTTTAAATGTCCTCTTACCATAGATAACAATTGCTTTCAGTTTGATTTCTGCTCTCATAGACCAACTTTTCTAGATGGATGCATTTTACACATGTGGTTACATACATAATTTTTGAAATGTGTAAATGAAACCATATGCATAGTTTTGCAATTTGCTCTATTTACTCATTATTATGTCTGAGAAAACTTCTGCATCAGTACATGTGCATCTGTCTTATTCTTTCTAAAAGAATCTCAGATTTCATTATACATATACGCTTTAAAGTTGTTTCCAATTTTTTGCTACTTTAAACAATGAGCATCATTGTGTATACATCTTTATGTACAAAGGTTTTTTTTTCTGTAGGATAGATTATTAGAAATGGAATTGCTTTTTTTAAGTGTGTAAAAATTTAACTGAACCTATTACTATGAACAACAGTATATTTCTCTACACATTTGCCAATGATGATCATTATTAATTTTTTCAATGTTGATGAAGTTGATAATGAAAATCTTGACATTTTAATTTGCATTTTTCTGATCACTAGTAAAATTGATTCTCATTTGTTGGTCATTTATGTCTACATTAGATAGACGAAGCACTATCTATGGGAAACCAGAGACTAGGTTTGGTGACTGTTTTTAACTAGCTCTATAGACTTTGACCTACTAAATTCATTTTCTTAGACCTCAATTTTCCCATCTGAAGCATGGAAATACCATCCCAGTTCTGCATTACACCACAGTTATTCTGAGTGTTCAGTAATAAAAAATGGGTAAAAAACAAATGTAAAACTCTAAAATTCTAGACAAACAAATAGGATTTCTTTCAGCTTTTAAGATTGTACACTATCCTTGCACAATTCTATAATTGGGAATTTTTCTAAACAAAGATGGCAGCTGTGTGCAGCCACTCATTTCCTGACCCATTGTGTCTTCTCAGACAAGTTTGTGAGGAAACTTGTAGGAGGCCATGTTACCTGTTCAGTTCCAGCCCTGCTCCCCACCCCACTGGGCTGGTGACACAGGAGGCTGCTCACTCCTCAGAAGGTTCCTGATCCTGGTTTGTAGTTTCAAGGCCTTGGGTGGGGGTGGAGATTCTAGCACCACTTCTTCCCTGGTTCATCCATCAGCAACAACAAAGCCATCTGGTAACTGGGGGCAAGTGAGGCATGAAATGCTTAAAAAAGCAGCTGTCTTCCCCTTACCTGTGTCAGAATTACTAATTAAGTGACAAATTTGCCTTTAGCTATGAATGAAATTCATGCTTCTGGAACTAGTGCAGCTCTCACTCTTTATTACCTACACTTTCTTTCTTTCTGCAACTCTTCCCTTAAAAGAAACTTTTAGCTCTGCTAAACAAGGATAGAAATCCCCATCTCACCATCTGTCATTTTTTAAGATGATGACTGCAGCACTTTGTATGAACTTTTAAATGTCCTCTTACCTTTTGCTTTCACAGTGAAGTAGAACCAAGTTGCCCATTGATGCTTAGTTTTCTTTCCTAATTTAGGTTGCTAAGATAACACATGGCAGAATTTTTATTTCCTTTTTTCCTCCACTAATTCAAATTGCCATTTTATTACATATATGTGGATATGAGGGTGGTGTGGCTGAGAATGTAGTCATGTTCCTCCACTTTGTATAAATAAGCATGTGTCCCAAAATGTCAGTATTTCATCCATATAATCTATTGAGGCAACTAGAAATTACAAAATCTGAATTGGATTTGATTTTAGATATTTTCTACAATCAATAATTCTACTAAATGATCTACATACATTGGGTAACTTGTGCTATACAAAGAAACAATACATTACTCAATGTCCAACACAAATAAAATTATTTTCTAAATGTCTGTCTTCTCCACATACCAGTTCCCTCCTGCACCCATAATAATAAATCTGGTTTTCTTCACCCCCTAATAGAAATATTTATAGAGTCATGAAAACTTAAAATGACATCTCCTCCATTGTTAGAGGTTCTTCCTTCTTTAGGATCATATGTGTGTATCTAACCCTTGGGTACCTAAAATCAAAAGGATCCCCCCAAATTATGAAAGCATAATTGGTTTGAGGACTATATCTAAGGATCCATTTGGACCAGACTATACCTTTCAAAATGTAACCAAATATCTACAGTTACTAAGGCACTTTCCCTCAATGCTTTGTACTATATCGTTATGGAGCTCCTCATTTCCCCCAAGAAGATCAATGCAGAAACTCTTATAAGTAACCCTTGTCAGTATACTACATTTATTGGTAAATGTTACCAATTCAATCCAAACATCATTCATTGAGTTCCTGTTATGATAAAACCCCACGGCTGGGGATTTGGAGGGGTCAATATAAGCACTTTGCCTGCCTCCAAAAGTTTGTCATCTAACAGAAGAGTTATCATATATAAAAATAATTACAATATAAGACAAAGTGTGAAATTTTTCCTTGTGTATGGGTAGCAAGATTTACAGCATAGAGAATATGATAGTCAAGATATGAAAAATTGTGCTCTATATGTGTAATAAGAATTGTAATGCATTCCACTGTCATGTATTTAAACAAATAAAATCAATACATTTTTTTTAAAAGAGAGAGAACATGATAGTATACTGTACCATGCAAAGCCACTAGATTGTCTTGTGAAACCAGTTAGCTCTTTGTTCAAGTCTATTTGTTGCTCCTGACTCAGTCTCCAAGTTCACCTCAGGACTGTTGAGAGTGGGGAGCGGCTAATAATGTTGCAGAGGGGAAATGTCAGTTGGAAGATCCATGCTTCTAATTCAGTTGGCCTTGGATAGAGCCTGAGAGTTGATGGTTCTAATGAACTCCCAGATAATGCTAATGCTGCTGGTCTGCAGCCCACACTTGGAGTAGCAAAGATTTACAACATTGTTCTTACAGCTGCAGAAGATATGATCGAGGTAGAAACAAGGTTTTCTGAGAGTTCAGACTAAAAGGAGACTCAAGATGGCAGAACTGGAGTATCACTCTCGTTAACAAATAAAACCAGCCACTAACATTTCACAGGGCATAGACTCCGTACTTCAAAGACACCTTTTGAGCAAAGACATGGGAAAATGTTCAGAGCCACTTCCTCATTAACAATATGGGATCTGACAAAACATCAGCATCCTAGGCAACAGCAAGCACATGGGACACATGGAAGAGAATCTAATCTGAATCATAATGTTCCCTACCACGAGTTCCTGAGCCGTCACCAGTTCCTCAGTGAACAAAAGTTGAAGCATGACATAAGAACGCACTCTATTCTTCATGCACATATTGTACATATGTGGAACAAACTTCATAGAATTCTTGTCAATGAGTGTGGTGTCTTTACACTCAACAAATCCTGCTGCTGTCCCTTGAAGTACTGAGCTAAAGAAACTCCTCCGATGTTAATGGAGAGGTCTCAACTTGGGAGACCCTACCTGAGGAGTACAAATCAATACTCCAGGGTCTGGGTCCATGACTTGATGTACTGATCTCCACACCTGGCTGTTTATTACAAAAACAAAAATTGAAATGTGTTTGAATATGGTCTTTTGTTCTCAACTATATAACAAAGCAAAAGAGAGAGTCCTACTTCTAAGGGAAAAGACCCATAGCAGAGCCTGCAGATGGATATTATAACAAAGTTCCAAAGTACCATATTCTTCCTGGCTGCTAACTGAGTAGAAGTCAGAGGCAGACAAAGCAGATTTCCTCTCCTTCCAAAGGGGGATTTTTATCAATATTATTTTCAGGGAAGTAATCTTCTGTTGAATTCTGAACTTATTACCCAATAGACTTAAGGTTTCTTATACAATCCAAAGGTCCAGAATATTTAATCTAATGTGGAAAGATAAAGGGATAGTTATATCAATCTCAGATTGCTTTATTTAAAACAACTACTTTAAAAGTTCAATTTAAATACTTTCAATGAGAATAAGCCCATAATCAAATTCTGTTGAATCCCTCTGACCTCCGATTCACAATGGGCATTATGGTTTGTTCTTTAATGTACATTAATTTGGTTCAAGCAAGGTCCAGACTGCACATCTCAGCATTCTACTTGAACACAGAAGAAAGCATTCAATTCCCCTCCATAGCAAATTCAGCCGTCCACCAGTCAGCTCTGCCAGTCAGTGATGGCTGCCTTGCAAAAACCGCTTTGCGAATGTTTTGCTGGCTTCTGTTGCTAGGTGACGACTGGGGAAACTTTGTAATTCCTGCTGAGAGGTTTGAAAAAAAGAAAAAAATGTGCCTGTAACCACTTTCATATTAAAGAGGAGGGGAAAAATAGGGCAGGCTGCACCTTAATTCCTCAAGGTTTACTCCTTGCCCTATACCCCCACTTAGCTGCCACACACAGAAACTGTGACCACTAAGAAATGTAACAGGCCCGGGGATGGGAAATAATGTTCAAGTTATCACCAAGCGAACCAAAACAGAGTTTGTAAAACAGAACCTGTCACATGTATTTCTTTTACTTTGAACTAGAACTTAAAGAATGGGGTGGAGGAGGAGAAAACGCAGGAAGCAGAGGACTGAGGCAACATGAACCCTTCCTCCCAATATTCTTTTCCATTCTGCATGTTAAGCAAAGACCCTTTGCTCAAGAAATTGGCCTAGAGCTAGAGTCAGCTTGTACCTGAGCTGCGTTTCAGAACCCCATGGTCTGGACCCGGCTTTCCAGCCAAGCAGCAGGGATTCCTGGGAAAGCCCTGGGGTCTGTCTGAGGCCTGGTCCTGTGTCAATGATTGATGAGGACAAGTGCGAGAGGTGACACACTGTGAAATCAGGCTGAGGCACAAAGAGTTAATCCTTGGGCTTCTTCCAAACAGGGACCTTTGAGGGGAAAAAAATAATATTTATTCCTTCCTTTGTTAATTTTGCAGCTAAAAAAGCACTCTTGATATCTTATTCACTAGGCGAGATGCCAGCCTGCAACCTCATAAAACTTCAGGAGATAAATACCACACTAGTGGCAGTAATTATTTGTCCTTGCATTATCATCAAATTATTTTAAACTGCTGATTTAACAAGTACTGTATTACAACCAATGGAGAGAGAAGAGCAGTTGTTTCTGCATACAAATTTCTTTTCACATATTCAAAGACCTACCTATAAATCACAGGGGAGGGGGACAAAAACTGGAAAATTACAACTCTACCACCTTGGGCTTCTCTATCCTCAGAAACTTGAAAACAGCTTGGTAGTATGAGTCCCCTTTCTCTCCTTCACTGACTCACTCACCCTTCTTCACCCCCCACTGGGTCCTCTCCTGGGAGGACAGGGAAGGCCATGTGTGTTTTTGACTTGGCGACACAGGCGAGTTTCTTGTACTTTCGCACCCTCCATAGCAGATGCACAAACTTCAACAGAGTCTTTTTAACACTTCATTAATTATTGAGCTGTGCCAAGAGTAATTATTGGGCTATGCCAGGAGTCCTTTTCTCCCACATCAGTAAACAGTAATTTAGAGAAGGGGGTTATAACCCTAGGGTGAGCAACGCTTTCCCCCCACAGCTGTGTGGTGAGCTCAACAATAATGCATATGTTTCAACAAATGAGGAGGTCCACAGCCCAGCCTCTGTTGCATGCAGGAAATGTTATGGGCCAGCTAAAAAACCCACCAGGCTAATTGTGTGACACACAATTTGGAACATCTCATTTGCCAACATATCCAAGATATCTGCTCTGACTTTGTGCTTTTGCCCTAATTTAATAATAATACTATTATATAATAACAGCAAGGAAATTGACTTCCAGGATATTCCTGAGATGTTGTAGTAGAAGCATGTTAACTTTAACATAACACTTTCTCTCAATTATTAAAGATTTCTTTTCTTTTGCCAGTATTCAGTAAAATTTTAATTTTACCTTGTCTTTACTTAATAGATGGTGTTTCATAGGCACTTGACATGCTAACCAACTCTGGAATTCAGCAAAATAGAAGTAACTTTTCCCTCCATTTACAAAGTCAAATCAAACTCAGAAATGGCTTGTTGAGCTAGTGTTCCTCTATCTACAAAATTTTTTTAAGAAAAAAGTTTTACTATTTTCTTTTCACGATGATGGAATACAGAGGTGAATTTGATTATTTGGACCAGGTGCAGTACCATATACCTGAAATCCCAGCAACTCAGGAGATTGAGACAGGAGGGTCACAAGTTCGAGACTAGCCTCAACTTAGCAAGACCCTGTCTCAAAATAAAAAGCACTGAGGGTATAGCTCAGTGGTAAAGCACCCCTGGGTTCAATCCCAGAAAAAAAAAAAGATAAGTTGGTACAACACTTTTCTCATGTCATATATTTTAATTCCCTCCATATAATTTTGAAAAAGAGTAGTATTCAGTCTCTTACTTCAATGGAAGATAACTCATTTCTTTCAGAAATAACTCTAAACTACTTCAGATGACCAGCATTTAAGTATTCAATCATGCACATATTAGAAATCTGTCTACTTTTAGCCTTTGCTCATCAGTTCTCAGCAGAGATGCAGAACAGCCTTATAAACATTTCTTGGCAGCTAGAAATCCCTAAATCAGTGGTTTTCAAACTTTAAGGTGAATAAGAAACTCCTACTGCCAAGAATACAGATTCTAGGACCCCGTGTTCTTGCAGATTTGATTTTAGGCAGTCTTTAGGTAGTCCACAATGATCCCTGGAGTAAAACTTCTCTAAGACTCTTCTGCCAAAGCCTGATGTCTTCAGGATCTTTCAGTGATTCTCACAAGGAACAACAAAATCATTGAGTTCCACCTTGCCATATCTAGTTGTCTGTTCTCTTCTTACTCGAGTTAGTCAGTCTGTCTTTAATGAAAAGCTTTACTCACTTGACCTCTCATATAGCCCAGTCCTGCTTTTCCTCTTGTGTCTTTGTCTGCTAACATCACAGTAGCTTCCTCAGCTACCTTCCAGATCCTTCTTTCTTCTTCCTTCCTTCTTATGAAGCCAACTCCCACTGCAGGGTCTTGTGCTTTCTTATCCACCCGCACATACTTTTCTTCTTTCATTTACAGTGCTTTTCCATGGTTATTTCAGGTTTCCTGTCAAATGACAACTCTTCAGAGATGCCTTCTCTCACTTATCTAAATTGCCCATCCCTGTTCATGATCCCCTAACACTGCTTGATTTCTTTAAGCATTTAACACAATTAGACATTATAATATTTAACTTATGTGTTCATGCATTTGTGTTGTGTCTGCACAGTTAGAATGCAAGCTACAAAGGGTTTGTTTAGTAAACAAACATTTCCCCAGTGCCTAACACGATGCCTGTGCATAATAGGCTTTCAAAATATACTTGTTGCAAGAATGAAAGAACAATGGTTTGGGGTCTTTTCATGAGTCTAGGTAAGCCTGTATATGCCCCTCCAAAGGTGTGCGGCACAGAACCCCTCACATATTCCAATTGTAGCCAGGCCAGAATAATCTATCCCCTTGTTTGGGACACTAGATTTGTACAACCATGGCATCCGTTTTCATTCACTTTGAGGGCAGCGATGTCACACTATTGAATCACATTGAGCTTATGCAGCTGCTAAGCCACATTGCCCTGTGCAGCTGGGCATTTGGAACCAAGCTCAGAATTTCACATGGATCTCTGTTAAATGTTCTCTGATTAAATTTGCTCCAGGCTATTAAAATTATTTTGGATACTAATTCTGTCATTAAGCATGTTCACAGATCAATAGCTCTTCCACATTCATTTTATATGCTTATTGACTCATTTTTCTTGTTTTAATCATTAATGAAAAAATAGGCAGTGAAGAGGAGTCAAAAAAGCAAGGTTTGTATCTGGGCACTGACACTTACTAGCTAGCTGTGAGATCAACCTTAGTCAAGCTAATTCAGTTCTCTGATTTTCTTTTCCTCTACATAAAACAGAGATGCTAATTCTAATATGATAAAATACCAATCTAATCTATTTAATGATTTTATAAGATTAGAAAGTGTTTAGTATAGTGCTTAGCATGTATAAGCCAGTGTTATTCTAACACTCAGCATAGTACCTGACACAGAAAAGACACTCAAAGAACTCTTGTTGGTTTTTGACCAGGACAGGGCACAATCTATTTAGTAGGACTCCAAAACTATACATCAACAGTGTCAACTATCCATTAATCAGGCTTCTCTGCAGATTAATCAATTCCTTAACTAGTTGGGAATACATCTCCTGGTATAGACATCCTATTTGGCTTTATCCTTTTTTATTAAAAAAAAAAAAAAAGCCAGGTACATTGGGGCTCATCTGTAATCCCAGAAGCTGGGTAGGCTGAGACAGGGATCCTGAGTTCAAAGCCAGCCTCAGCAAAAACAAGGCACCAAGCAACTCAGTGAGACCTGGTCTCTAAATAAAATACAAAATAGGGCTGGGGATGTGACTCAATGGTCGAGTGCCCCTGAGTTCAATCCCCAGTTACCTCCCCCAACAAAAAAAAAAAAGCTCAAGAAAGACATCCCAATGCAGTCTTTAAGGATGCATATACTATGCCTGGTGTGATCTCTTCAGTTACCAAATATCTCTAGAAGGAAGGAAGGAAGGAAGGAAGGAAGGAAGGAAGGAAGGAAGGAAGGAAGGGAGGGAGGGAGGGAAAGAGAGAGAGAGGGAAAGAGAGAAAGAAAGAATTAGAGAAAGAAGAAAGAAAGAAAGAAAGAAAGAAAGAAAGAAAGAAAGAAAGAAAGAAAGAAAGAGAAAGAAAATAAATTAAATTTAGTTGGCATGACTTAGTGAACCCTGTATTCTCATAAATCATTTCTTCATCTGGGATTGATGCCTGGAATACCAGTTTGCTGTGAAATCATATGCCCTTCTTCTAGGTTTTTTTTTTTTTTATTCTCTGGAGTTTCCTAAAAACTAAGTTTATTGTCAGTTTTTGTTAGTGCCCTGGTATAGGTAGCTCAAAATAGGAAGCAAGGGCTCACTAATTGCAACTAAGATGGCTACTTACAAATTCTTCACACACCTCAAGTTTTAAGAATCTTCTACCAATATAATTCCTGCACTTGATAGTTTATTCCTATCCGTTTCCAAGAGAAGTGTGTTTTTGCATTAGCACTTTGTGAATATGTATCAGAAAAGTGGAGTTCTTATAGCTTCTCTTTCTTCTTTCTATTGCATTTCAAAATTAGGAAGGCAGAGACCTTCTTCCTCAATAAATACTTAGGACAATTCCTTGTTCCTTTAACTTAGAACTAGAGCTTATGCCAAACCACAGAGTTGAGCAAGCCCTTTCTAGAAGGCAGGGCAAATTCCCATCAACTTTGGGGGTAATCCTTCTGGAGTCAGGCTTTCCAACACTGGTCTCTTAGTAGAAATTCTATAAATGTTAGTTTTTGTTATTAAGATCAGTTTCCAAACAATTGGTTTCCTCTGAATTCTCCTGACATTTTATCCACACTTCATTTGGGAGCTTAGTTTGTATGATGTTCTTTCCATATTGAGGGAGCCTCTCAAGTAGAGTCTGCAGTTTATTCATCATCACACGAAAAACAAATTAATCCATTAGTTAATTAATCTAAAATGATGAGTAGATTTCATTAATATCTTTATTGTTCATACTAACTAAATGCTTCTAAATGATCTTAAAGGAGTTTCTTTCCTTGATTGCTTTAAACAACTCATCATCATTTACTTGGTGAATCCTTTATGTAGAATACAAAAGTAAATTTTATTTCAGGATTTTCTGAATTATAGTAACTGTTGGAGGTTAGTGGGCTACCACTAGCTATATTTGATTTATTTATGTGGCTTTTTAAATGTGTGTCCATTTAGCCTCGGGGCTTAGCACCAGAGAATGCAAATTGTTCAGCACTTTGAAAATTAATTAAATGAAGTGGAGGATAAAAAATGTTTTCCATCACCATATGGTAGCCTTTTTATTCTTATTAATTGATTTTGACTTTGATAGAAAATAGTCTAAAAATTTCATTGCACCTCTGCAGAGCTGCAATTCAGAGCCAGTTAACAGCAAATATTCCTGCCATTAAACCAGGGCAGCTATGTAACCGCATAAAACCTGTACTTCTAGGCAAGATAAATACAACCTGCACCAGATGGGAGGATCCAGGTTCACTTCAAAATATAACACAATCTTGAAGCGCATTTCTGTGACAAATCATTGATTTGCCCTTTGGTTAATTTTATTCCAAAGCCAGAAAAATTCTCCACCACATTCCATTAAGACAGCATAGTCTCTGTCCACCAGGAGCATCATTTATCAAGAAAATCTGTTAAAACACTAGACCAGGAACAGAATAGACAGCCTAAAAGTAAAACCATGCATCTTAGAAGTAAATCCATACGTCTACACCAATTGATCTTCAGTAAACGTGCTAAGAATGTGCATTGGGGAAAGGACAGTCTCTTCTATAAGTGGTGCCAAGAAAACTGAATATTCACATGCAGAATAATGAAACTGGACTCCTATGTTTCCCCATATACAAACAAATCAGCTCAAAATGGTCTGAAATATAAGATCTGAAACTATAAAACTACTACAAGAAAACACAGGGTAAAAGCTTCGTGACATTGGTCTCAGAAATGTTTTTTTTTTTTTTTTTTTTTGGATATTATTCCAAAAGGAATAAAACTCAATTCAATAAAAAATAAACAAATTACTCAATTTAAAAATGGGCAAAAAACTTGAATAAATATTTCTCAGAATAAAATAGATAAGTGACCATCAGGCATGTGTAAAATGCTTAACAGCACTAATTACCAGGGAAATGCAAATTAAAACCACAATGATGAGATCTCACCTTATCCTTATCAGAATGCCTATATTAAAAAAAAAGATAAAAGATAACAAGTATTGGTGAGGAGGTAGAAAAAAAAGAATTCCTTATAAACTGTTAGTTTACAATGTAATGTAAATTAGTACAGTCATTATGTAAAACAGTATGTAGTTCCTTAAACAAATTAAAAGTAGAACTACCATATGATCCAGAAATCCTTCTACTGGATATATAAGGAAATGAAATCAGATTTTATACCTCAATGTTCATTGCAATACTTGCAATAGCCAAGATATGAAATCAACCTAAGTGTCCATCCACAAATGAATGGATAAAGAAAATGTAATACACATGCACAAAATTGTATTGTTTAGCCTTTAACAGAGGAAGAAAATCCTCTCATTTGCAGCAACATGGATGCACCTGCAAGACTTGTCAAGTATAATAAGCCAGATACAGAAATATAATTGGTGCATGAACTTGCCTACATGTAGACTCTAAAAAAATCAGACCTACAGAAGTCAAAAAGTAGACCAGTGGCTATGGACGGGGTTAAAAAAAAAAAATGGACTGATGTTAACCAAAGATACAAAGTTTCAGTTAGACAAAAAGAATAAGTTTTATATATCTATTGCACACCTTGGTGACCATACTTAATAATGATGTAATGCATATTCAAAAAAGCTTAGATAATAGATTTTAATGTTTACATCACAAAAAATAAATATATGAGGTGATGCATATGTTAATAAATTTAATGTAATCATTTTATAGTGCATATATACCAAAGCATTTCATAGCTACATTGGGCAAATTCATTTCCTATGGCTCTAATAAAATACCCCCAAATGGGAAATAATATAAAAATGAATGTTGATTTCGCTCATGATTTTCAAGGATGGGAAGTCTAAGAGTAGGTAGGTACTGGCATATGTTCAGCATCTGGTAAGGGCCTTCTGGATGTATCAAAACATGATAGGAAAAACATCACAAGGAAAGAGAGCAAGTACTAGAGAAAAAGCTTTCATGACAAAGCCACCTGTGATAACCCATTAACACATCAGTCCATTAACCAATGGATATATTAAATCTATTCTTGAGAGAAGAGTCCTAAAGATCAAGTCACTTCCCATCGTACTTCCAAATAACACTAATATATGAATTTGGGAATTTAGCTTCCAACACATGAAATTTGAGGGACATATTCAAATATATAGCAATCTTATTTGTCAATTAAATATCAAACTTTAAAAAGAAAGCTTGTTAAAACATACCTGTTTCAGTGACATTTAATTTTTAAGAAAAAATAATTTGATTAATTATATATTGAAGAAGAATCTATCTGGTGGTATATTGTCATTAAAGAACTTTTAAGATAGTTATGGTGTAGAATAAAGAGCTGTTTATTTAAGAATTTTCTTACAATTATCATTACAGTTAAAGTAAAATTTTGCATGCCTGAATCAACAGGAACAAAACCTTGCTTCTCAAGAGAAGATATACATTCTAACAGAGGCCCAAATCTCAACATAGATACAAAGAAAACAAGGTATTAAAAGACTCCCCAAAATCCATAACTCCCCAAAACTGAATCCATAGGTATCAAAGTGGAAGAAAGATCATATAAAGAATTTAAAAAGTTAATTGTTTAAATGATCAATGAATTTTTTTAAATTTAAGAAGCAAACTAAGGAAGAGAATACAGAATACAAAACAACATTTCAATAAACAAATAAAGATTCTGAAAAAGAATTAAACAGAAAATGGGGGAACTGCTCAGTAAGCTAAATTTTAAAATTCAGTGGAGTGTCTCATCAATAGGCTAGGTCAAGTAGAAGAGAGAATATTAAGACTCAAAATGGATGAAGGAAAAGAAAGAGCACTTGAAAGTAAGAAAAAATAAAGTAACAAATCATCAGTAACAAAGAAAAAATTACGAAACTATTTACAGGATATGTAAGATTTCTGGAACAACATTCAAAGATAAAATTTAAGACTCACAGGTTTTAAGAAAAAAATGAATATATAGGCTAATGACATAGAAAACGTATTTAGTGAAATAATAGCAGAAAATGTTCTTGATCTTGTGAATGAGATAAATATGCATGTGCTAGAGGCATTTACAACTCCAAATAGGCATGACCAGAAAAGAACTTCCCTAAAACATATTATATTAAAATCCCAAAAATTCAGGGAAAAAAAAAAGGATTTTAAGAGTTGCACAAGAGAAGGTTCAAATCACTTATAAAAGTAAGCCATCAGAATAACAGAAGATTTCAAAGCAAAATTCTAAAAGCCAGGAGGACATGGAATGATATATTTCAAGCACTGAATGAAAATGACTACCAATTTAGATTACTATGTCCAACAAAGCTATCCTTCAGAATCCATTAAGAAATCAACATCTTACAAAATAAACATAAATTAAAAGAATTCACTGCAGATACTGAGAGTAATCTTGCATGTAAAAGAAGATAAAAACAACCAAGAGAGAATGGGAAAGAAAAAACATCAATTAGAAGAGTACATAAACAAATGAAAAATAGGACTAAATCAAACATTAGAAATAAAACAAAATGAAAGAATACATAAGTCTTCACAATAACACCAATGGTGTAAATGGTATTAATTCTCCAATTAAAAGACATAGACTGACAGATTGGATTTAAAAACAAAGCCAAATTGTATGTTTTCTGCAAGAAATATACTTCACAAGTAAAGACATTCACAGACAGAAAGTGAAAGGATGAAAAATGATATTCCAGACAAGCTTTCTTTGAAGCTGCTCATTAAACTTTCTCCAAAATTTTTCATTATATTAGACCACAAAGAAAATCTTAGCAAATACAAAACACTAAAATAATTCCTTGCATCTTATCAAACCATGATGGGAGGAAATCAGAAATCAACAGCAAGAAAAACTACAGAAACCATGGAGATTGAACAATACACTTTTGAATGATGAGTGGATAATTGAAGAAATAAGGGAATTTTTTTTAAATCCTTAGAATCAAAAATAAAATAGAAATACTTCATACCAGATTCTTTGGGATACAAGGAATGCAGTTCTAAGAGTGAAGTTTATAGGTATGCACGCCTATATTTTAAAAAATCAGAAAGTTCTCAAATAAATCACCTAAAGATATATCTCAAGGTCTTAGAAAAATAAGAACAAATTAATCCCCAAACCAGTAAAAGGATATACTTAATAAATATCAGAGATAAAAATTAACAAAATAGAGAATAAAAGAACAATAAAAAGGATTAAAAGTTGGCTATTTGAAAAGACAAACAAGATTGAAAAATTCTTAACCAAACCATCCAAAAGAAAGAGAGAAGATCTAAATTAATAAAATTAAAAGGAGGATTTTAAGGTCTTCAGGGAATAGTCCGAAAAGGGCAATAGCTGGGTCAAATGGTGGTTTCATTCCCAGCTTTCCCAGGAATCTCCATACTGCTTTCCAAATTGGCCGCACCAGTTTGCAGTCCCACCAGCAATGTACAAGTGTACCCTTTTCTCCACATCCTTGCCAGCACTTGTTGTTGTTTGACTTCATAGTGGCTGCCAATCTTACTGGAGTGAGATGGTATCTTAGGGTGGTTTTGATTTGCATTTCTCTGACTCCTAGAGATGGTGAGCATTTTTTCATGTACTTGTTGATTGATTGTATATCCTCCTCTGAGAAGTGTCTGTTCAGGTCCTTGGCCCATTTGTTGATTGGGTTATTTGTTATCTTATTGTCTAATTTTTTGAGTTCTTTGTATACTCTGGATATTAGGGCTCTATCTGAAGTGTAAGGAGTAAAAATTTGTTCCCATGATGTAGGTTCCCTATTTACCTCTCTTATTGTTTCTCTTGCTGAGAAAAAACTTTTTAGTTTAAGTAAGTCCCATTTGTTGATTCTTGTTATTAACTCTTGTGCTATGGGTGTCCTATTAAGGAATTTGGAGCCTGACCCCACAATATGTAGATCAGAGCCAACTTTTTCTTCTATCAGACGCAGAGTCTCTGATTTGATATCAAGCTCCTATTCCCTGAAGACCTTAAAAGAGCGTACTACAGGGATACTGCCACGTCGATGTTCATAGCAGCACAATTCACAATAGCTAGACTGAGGAACCAACCCAGATGCCCTTCAATAGATGAATGGATTAAAAAATGTGGCATTTATACACCATGGAGTATTACGCAGCACTTAAAAATGACAAAATCATGGAATTTGCAGGGAAATGGATGGCACTAGAGCAGATTATGCTTAGTGAAGCTAGCCAATCCCTAAAAAACAAATACCAAATGTCTTCTTTGATATAATGAGAGCAACTATGAACAGAGCAGGGAGGAAGAGCAGGAAGAAACGATTAACATTAAACAGAGACATGAGATGGGAGGGAAAGGGAGAGAAAAGGGAAATTGCATGAAAATGAAGGGAGACCCTCATTGCTATACAAAATTACATATAAGAGGTTTTGAGGGGAATGGGAAAATAAACAAGGAGAGAAATGAATTACAGTAGATGGGGTAGAGAGAGAAGATGGGAGGGGAGGAGATGGGGGATAGTAAAGGCTAGGAAAGGTATCAGAATACAACAGTTACTAATAGGGCATTATGTAAAATTGTGGATGTGTAACCGATGTGATTCTGCAATCTGCATTTGGGGTAAAAATTGGGAGTTCATAACCCACTTGAATCTAATGTATGAAATATGATATGTCAAGAGCTTTGTAATGTTGTGAACAACCAATAAAAAATAATTATAAAAATAAAAAGGAGGATTTTATAACAGATGCCTCCAAATCTAAAGAACTACTTTGAATTTATATTTCAATAAATTGGAAAATCTAAAAGAAATGAATAAGTTTCTAGACACATATGACCTACCAAAATTGAACCAAGAGGATATAAAACAACCTAAAAAAAACAATAACAGCAATGAGATCAATGATGTTGAAGTACTAATAAAAAGCTTCCCAACAAAGAAAAACCCAGGACCAGATGATTCACAGCTGAATTTTACAAGAGCTTTAAAGAATAACTGACTCCAATGCTCATCAAATTGTTCTATCACATACAAAAGGAAAAAATATTTCCAGACTCATTCTACAAATCCATTACCACCCTGATTATTCCAAAACTGGATAAGCACACATGAAGAAAAAAATTACAAACTATTATCTTTGATGAACAGATATGCCAAAATCTCTCATAAAATACTTACAAACTGAATTTAACAATACATTAAAAAAATTATCCACCATGTCAGGTTGGTATATTTTTCAAGGATACAAGGATGGTTTAACATAGGCAAATCAATAAATGTAATATACTACATAAATAGAATAACGGACAAAAATCATACAATCATCTCAATTGATGCAGAAAAAGCTTTAAACTTTCTCCAAAATGAATCATATACTAGACCACAAAGAAAATCTTAGCAAATACAAAATACTAAAATAATTCTTTGCATCTTATCAAATCGTGATGGGATGAAATCATAAATCAACAGCAAGAAAAACAAAATTCAACACACACTGATGGAAAAAAAATTTTTTAAATGGTAATAAAAGTTCAGAACTTTCCTCAATTAACAAAGCCTATGTATATCAAATCCAAAGCCAACATCATATTAAATGTGTAAAACTAAAAGGATTTCCTTTAAAATAAAAAAATAAGAGAACAATTTGGCACTTGAAATCTTAAGTTTTTTGCCAAATAAAGAAATAAAGTGGATACAAATAGGAAAGGAAGAAGTCAAATTAGCCCTATTAGCAGACTATATATTCCTATTCTCAGAATATCCTAAAGTCTCCACCAGAAGACTTCCAGAGTGATTTTTAAAAATTCAGCAAAGTAGCAGAATTCAAAAATCAACCTACAAAAATCAAGAGCTTTTCTATACAAAAATAATGAGTCTTCTTAGAAAGACAATAGGAAAATAACTCCATTCACAATAGCTTCAGAAAACATCTAGGAATAAACCTAAGTAAGGAGACAAAAGATCTCTACAGGGAAAATTACAGAATGTTGCAGGGGTGGGGTGGGGGGGAAAGAAATAGAAGAATACACTAGAAGATGGAAAGGTATCCTATGTTCATAAATAGGCAGGATTAATATTGTTAAAATAGCCATATCATCAAAAGCAATCTACAGATTCTATGCAATCCCCATCAAAATACCCATGACATTCTTTACAGAACTAGAAAAAACAATCCTAACATTTATATGGAGAAACAAAAGACCCAGACTAGTCAATGCAATCCTGAGCAAAATAATCAATACTGGAGGCATCATGATACCTAACTTCAAATTATACTACAGAGCCATAGTAAGAAAATCATCAGGGTACTGGCATAAAACGGGTACACAGGCCAACTGAATAGAAGACAGAGACAAATTCACGTGGCTATAAACAGCTGATTCTTGAGAAAGGTGTCAAAAACAAGCACTGGAGAAAAGACTATGTCTTTAACAAACGTGCTGAGAAAACTGGATATCCATATGTAGAAAAATGAAACTGAATCCCTACCTCTCACTCTGTTGGCAAAAGTCAACTAAAAATGTGTCAATGACCTAGATATAAGACCAGAGACTTAGCAAACAGAAGAAAGAAAACGGAAGGGAAACACTGCAACATACAGACAGAGGCAGTGACTTCCCAAATAGGACTTCTGTAACTCTGGAAATAATAGCATGATTCCAGCAAATTGGATGGCATCAAATTTAAAAGCTTCCACACAACAAAAGAAACTACAACAAATAAAGAGATAGCCTACACAAAAGGAGAAAGTCTTTAGCTATTGTTTGGACAGAGGCTTAACATCTGGAATATACACAGAACTCAAAACTCAATATCAAAAGAAACAAATACCCATTCAATATATGGGCAGGTGAACTGAAGAGACAATTCTCAAAGGAAGTATTGATGGCCAACAGTTATTTTTTAAAAAGTTCAACTTATTTATCCATCAGGAAAATTCAAATCAAAACTACAATGAGATTCCATCTCATCCCAGTCAGAAAGGCAATTATCCAAAATACAAATAAAAATAAGTGCTAGTGACAATGTGGGGAAAAGAAGAATTACTATATGCTGTTGGTGTAAATGTAAATTGGTACTGTCCCTACAGAAATCAGAATGAAGGATCCAGCTATACCACTCCTCAGAATTTGTCTGAAATGGGGCTGGGGATGTGGCTCAAGTGGTAGCGCGCTCGCCTAGCATGCGTGCGGCCCGGGTTCGATCCTCAGCAGCACATACCAACAAAGATGTTGTGTCCGCCGAGAACTAAGAAAAAATAAAATAAAATGTTAAAATTCTCTCTCTCCCTCTCTCTCTCTCTCTCTCTCTCTCTCTCTCTCCCTCCCTCTCTCTCCCCCTCTCTCTCTCTTAAAAAAAAAAAGAATTTATCTGAAAGATTTAAAGTTAGCATATATTATATACATAATATATATGTGTGTGTATATATATACATATATATATATATATATATGTGTGTGTGTGTGTGTGTGTGTGTGTGTACATATATGTGTTTATATCAGCACAATTCACAACAGCCAAGTTATAGAATCAGCCTAGGTGTCCATCAACAGGTAAATGAATAAAGAAAATGTGGTATACACAATGGAGTTTTACTCAGTCTTAAAGAAGAACAAAATTACATCATTTGCAGGGAACTAGAAAGCATAATGTTAAACAAAATAAATCTGACTTGGAAGGACAAGTATCCTGGTTTCTCTTATATGTGGAAGCTAGAGAGGGAAAAGAAAGGAAAATGAACATAATGAAAGTAGAAAGGAGACTATTATGTAGAAGAAGAGGATAGGGGGAAGGAGTTGGAAAGGTAAGGGGAGTATTGGGTAGTGTCTTGATCAAATTATGTTGTATGCATGTAAGAATACACCACAATATAATTAATATGCACTAATTTTAAAAGAAAAAAACATAAGGTAGGTTAAAAGTAAAAGGATGAAGCTGGGCACAGTGGCGCACACTTGTAATCCCAGTGACTATGGAGGCTAAAGCAAGAGGATGACAAGTTTGAGACTAGCCTCAACAACTTAGCAAGACCCTGTGTCAAATTTTTTATAAATAAATAAAATAAAAAGGACCGGGAATGGGGGGCTGGGGTTGTGGCTCAGTGGTAGAGTGCTCACCTAGCATGCTTGAGGTACTGAGTTCGATCCTCAGCATCACATAAATGTAAAATAAAGATATTGTGTCCACTTAAAACTAAAAAATGAATTTAAAAAACAAAAAAGGACTGGGATGTAGCTCAGTTGTAAAACACTCCCCTGAAGTACCAAACAAACAATAAAAGAATATGTATTATTGAATAGGTATATTATTCATATGTATTATGTATTTTTATATACACTAAATATATTATTATTTACACATATATTCCAAACAGTAAGCAACAAAATTAATATCAGAGAAAAATTATTTTTAAAAGTTAAAGGATTATTACTAAAGATCAAAAGATATATTTCATAATGCTAAAATGGTCATTTCATCAAGAAAAATATAGCAATCATATACATGTATGCACCTAATTAACAAACATGAAAAATTCATGAAGCAAAAACTGACTAGTTGGATATTTTAACATCTATCTCTTGATTATTAACAGAAAAACTGCTCAGAAAATCAGTAATATAAAAGTTCTAAATAAGAATATCAACCACCTTGACCTAAATGACATTTATGGAACTATTAAAATTTTCACAATATACATTCTTTTTGAGTACACATGAAATCTAGTAGATTGTATACATAGCCAGGTGTGGAGGCACATGCCTATAATTCCAGCTACTTAGGAGGCTGAGGCAGAAGGATCACAAGTTTAAGATCAGCTTGGTCAACTTAGTGAGATCCTATCTACAAATAAAAAGTAAAATGGAAGGGGAATGTAGTTCAGTGGTAGGGTAGCCCTGGATTCAATCCCTCGTACTGCCTCAAAACATGCTGAGGAATTAAATGTCTCAATAAATTTTAAAAATTTAGAATATTAGGGGGCATATTTTCCAACCATAAAGGAAATCAATTATAAATCAATGGTAATAAGAAAATAAAGAAAATTTATAAGTATTTGGGAATTAAACCATACACTTTTAAATAATCCACAGGTTAAAGAAGGCATGGAAATAACAAAATATTTTTAGTAGAATGGAAATGAAATAACTACATACAAAATTTATGGGATGAAGCTAAGCAGTGCTTAGATGAAAACTTACAATGTCCAAAAATTTAAATAAGAGAAAGGTTTACAAGAATTTATATTTAATTCCCCCCACCCAAGTCCTGGGGATGGAACCCAGGACCTGGTGCATGCCAGGCAACCGCTCTGCCACTGAGCTACATCCCCATCCCTTACTTTTAACTTTTTGAGAGACTCCATACTGTTTTCCATAATGGCCATGCTAATTTAGATTCCTACCAACATTGTGTAAGTGTTTCCCTTTCCCCATAGTCACCCCAGCATTTGTCTTTTTTTTTTTTTTTTTTGTCTTTTTGGTTGTACCCTTTTAACTGGGGTGACATGATATCTCATTGTGATTTCTGTTTGTATTTCTTTGGTCTTTAGTGATGGTGAGTATTTTTTCATATACTTCTTGGCTATTTTTATATCTTCTTTTGACAAATATCTTTTCAGATCATTTGCCCCTTTTTGAATCCAGTTGTTTAATTACTGTTATTTTTTTCTCATTTCATAGGTTTTCTTTTCATTCTGTTGAATTTTTTTTTTTTTTTTTTTTTTTTTTTTTTTTTTTTTTTGCTGTGCAGAAGCTTTTTGGCTTAATACAATTCCATTTTTGTACTTTTGTTGCCTGAGCTTGTGATTCTTGTCCAAAAAAAAAACCCTTGCCCAAACCAATATCATAGAGCATTTCCCCTATGTTTTCTTCTAGTGGTTTTGTAGTTTCAGGTCTTACATTTAAGGCTTTGATCCATTTTGAGTTGATTTTTTTAATATATATTTTTTTAGTTGTTGATAGACCTTTATTTTATTTATTTATATACAGCACTGAGAATGAGTTGATTTTTTAATATGGTGATAGTCAGGGATATAGTTTCATTTTTCTGCATGTGGACATCCAATTTTCCCAGCATCATTTATTGAAGAGAATGTCCTTTGCTATGTTTTTTCTTGATACCTTTGTCAGAAATCCTTTGGCAGGATGTACATGGGTTTATTTCTGGGTTCTCTATTCTGTTACACTATCTATTTTAGCGCCAGCACCATGCTGATTTTGTCACTGAGCTTTGTTAACACATTTTGAAATCAGTTAGTATAATGCCTCTGGCTTTGTTCCTTTTGCTCCAGATTGCTTTGGCTATTCAAGCATGGTCTTTTCCACACAAATTTTTCTATTTTGGTGAAATATGACATGGTATTTTGACAAGAATTGCCTTGAATCAATCTATAGATCATTTTGGGTAGTATGAAAATTTAAAAATACTGACTCTTCCAAACCATGAACACAGGGTATCTTTCCATTTCTTGTGTCCCCAATTTCTTTCATCAATGTTTTATAGTTTTCATTATAGAGATCTTTCATTTCTTTGGTTAAATTTATTCCTAAATATTTTTTGTAGCTATTGTAAATGGGATTGCTTTCTTAATTTCTTTTTCAGATAGCTCTTTACTGTTATGCAGAAATGTTACTGATTTTTTTTTTGGGGGGGGGTGTTGTACCAGGGATTGAACTCAGGGACACTTGACCACTGAGCCACATCCCAGCCCTATTTTGTGTTTCATTTAGTGACAGGGTCTCACTGATTTGCTTAGCACCTTGCTTTTGCTGAGGCTGGCTTTGAATTTCCGATCCTCCTCCCTCAGCCTCCCAAACTCCTGGGATTACCTGCATGTGCCTGGCAATGCTACTGATTTTTGTATGTTGATTTGGGGATTTTGGTTTTGGGTGGTGCTAGGAATCGAACCCAGGATGTTGTGCATTTTTAATGAATTTGTTTATTAATTCTAACAGTGTTTTGTTAGAGTCTTTAGGATTTTCTGTATATATGATCATGTCCTCTGTAAACAGTGATAATTTGTCTTCCCCCTTTGAATGTCCCTTATTTCTTTCTTTTGCCTGGTTGCTCTGGTGAAGACTTTTAGTACTATGCTAAATAAAAATAGTCAAAGTGGGCATCCTTGTCTTATTTCTGATTTAAAGGAAAGCTTTTAGCTTTTCCCCACTTTCCCAATTGAGTATAATATTAGCTAATTTGTTGAGAGTTTTTATCATGGAGGAATGTTGGATTTTATCAAATGCTTTTTTTAGCATCTATTGAAATTATTTTATGGAGTTTTTATTTTTCATTGGTTCTTTTTAGTCATACATAACTTTAAGATTCATTTTGACATAATTTTAAAAGCATGGAATATAATTTGCTCCAATTCAGTCCCCAGTACTTCCCCTTTCCTTTCCCTCCTCCCTCCCCACATTCCCTTCCCTCTACTGTCTGATCTTCCTTTTAGTTTTTTTTTTTTATAGTTAGTATCTTATGAAAATACATTATGGAGAGATTCATTGTGGTGTATTCACATGTGTACATAAGAAAGTTGGGTCAGATGCATTCTACTGTTCTTCCCTTATCCTGAGCTTTCTCCCTCCCCTTCACTCCCCTCCATCTAGTCCACCAATATTTCTTCTATTTTAATGGAATCCCATGTCCTCTTTCCTTTCTCTCTTCCCCCCCCCCTTTTTTTTAAACTAACTTCTGCAAATCAAAGAAAACACTTGGCCTTTGGCTTTCCAAGTCTGGCTTATTTCCTTTAGCATAAGAGTCTCCTGTTTTTTTCATTTACCATCAAATGCCATCATTTCATTCTTCTTTGTAGTTGAGTTATATACTCCATTGTATATATACACCACATTTGCTTTATCCATTCATCTGTTGAAGGACACCTTGTCTGGTTCCATAGCTAGCCTATTGTGAATGATGCTGCTATAAGCATTGATGTGGTTGTGTTCCTATAGTATGCTAATTTTAGATCTTGTGGATTTATGCTGAGGAGTAAGATTGCTGGGTCAAGTGGTGGTTCCATTCCTAGTTTTTTGATAAATCTTCATACTTCTTTCCAGAGTGGTTGCAACAATTTGCAGCTCCACCAATAATGTAAGAGTGTATCTTTTCCAGTGCCTTGTCACCAATACTTATTACTATTGGATTCTTGATAATTGTCATTATGACTAGAGTGAGATGAAATCTCAATGTAGTTTTGATTTGCATTTCCCTGATCACTGGAGATGATGAACATTTTTTCATATATTTGTTAGCCAATTATATTTATTCTTTTGAGAAGCATCTGTTTAGTTCTTTCATCCACTTAGTAATTGGTTTTTTTTTTTTTTTGGTGTCAAGTTTTTTTACTTCTTTACATATTGTGGTTATTAATGCCAGGAGCAGTTTTTATCCTTGATTCTGTTGATGTGAAATATATCACCTTGAGGAATTTAATAAAGACAAAAATTTGTTCTTTAAAAAAAAGTCAACCATATTGATTAAGACTCTAAATTTTTTTAAAAAGTAAAATAACAAAAATGTTGATATCAATATTAAAAGAGATTACAAATCAAATGATATATTAAAATAATAAATTTGTGCCAATTAATTTTATAACACAAATGAAATAAATAATTTCTTTACAAAATATATAACAAATGAGATGATATTAATAATCTGAATAACCTTAACCTGTTATCAAAATTGAATTTATTATATAAAAAACATCCCACAAAGAAAACTCCAAGCCTAAATGTTTAGTACAATGAATTGTATGAAAATAATTAAGGAAGAAATATCATAAATTCTATTCAAATTCTTTAAAAAATATTGAGAGAGAATTTCCATCTCATTTTATTAGATCACTATAACCATGATACCAAGATATGACAAAATATTTAAGTTATAAAAATACAATTTAATGAATATACATGTAAAATGATGAAAAAATTGGTCAAAAAAATCCAACAACATAATTTTTTAAAATGATAATATAGTATGACCCAGTGAAATTTATCCTAGGAATAAAAAGTTGATTCAACATTTGAAAACAGACTATAATCACAAAAGAAAGGAGAAAAGTTCACATAATAATTTCAGTAGATACAGAAAACACAGTAAAATTCAGCTCGTTCATAATAAAAACACCCAAGAAACTAGGGGGAGAAAGCATTTCCTAAATCTGATAAAGATTTAGGAAACCTGTAGCTAACATCATCTCGTGAATTATTGAATGCTTTTCCACTAAGATAGGGACAACATGAGGGTTTTATGAAATATTGTACTGAATTTTCAGGTAGTGCAATAAAATAAGAAAAAATATGAAAATGTGAAGTGTATGTTTGAAAAAGAAAAAATGAAACCATATTCACAGGTGACAGGATTATGTATGTAGAAAAATATAAAGATAAAAAGGAAAGAATATAAGTAATGCATATATGGAGTAAATGAAATATAATAGATTTAAAATTTTTTAAAAAAAATTTTATTCTAATTTGTATATATAATATCAAAATGCATTATAATTCATATTATACATATAGAAAATGTTTTAAACTATTATTTTCAAAAGTCTAATTTTTATACTATATAATTGGACAATTAAATTTAATCCTCCTACAATAAAAAAGAAGAATCTACTAACAACTACTAAAACTTTTAGTGACTTTAATAAGGTCTTATATATGTCACAATATGCATGAATCTCAGATATTATTCATACTAGGTGAAAAAAGCTAGTCACAAAAACCTATATGATGGATGATCCCATTTATATAAGATTTTAGAACAGGCAAAACTATACAGTGGAGGGGAAAAAATGGAAACCATATTGCCCTGAGAGAAGGAATTAATTGGCAATAGGTATAAGGAAACTTTCTGAGTGATGGAAGGTTTTGTATAATGATAGGATGGACTATGTAAGTGTGTACATTTTTCAACACTCATTGAATTATATACTTCAGATTTGTGTTTCACTGTATTTAAATTTTACCTTAAAAATGGACTGTAAACAAATATTTAACTCTGATTGGTAGATATGCTTTTCTCAGTGATATGGATTAGCAATTCTAAAATTAATTTGTGTGAGTTTAAGCAATGAGTAAATATATTTTTAGGCTTAAGCAAATGAATACATATATTGATCATAATGAGAGCCAGGCTTCTCCTTATAGTTAAAGGAGGTTAACTATATATATATATATATATATATATAAAAAATAGCAAATGGGAAAGTACACTGAGTTGCTGGGTTGAAACTGAGCCTATCAGTCTGACCTCATAGAGATTAGATTGATTGATCAAGCAATTGATCAAACACACAGAGAAAAAAGACAGCAAGACAGAGCCAGGGAGTGAAACAGAAAGGAAAAAAAAATAGGAAAGAGAGTTATCTTGTAGTTGTAGAGCTGGGGAATGGGAGTAGGGGTTGTAAGATGAACAAGAGTATCTTCTGATGCTGGAAATTAATAAGTGCTCAAGAAACAATGGGGTCATATCATGAGGACACATGAGTCAGCTTGCAGGGGCTCCCTCTGGAAAAATCTTAGACAGTTTGCACATCAATAAATAAACAATGATGATAACTTATTAAAACTATTCAAATAAAATTAAAAATCCATAAATGTTGTATTTGTTTCCTAGGGCTGCTGTAACAAAGTCCCACAAATGGAATGACTGAAACAACAGAAATTGATCATCTCATATATCTGAAAACTGAATGTCCAAAATCAAGGTGCTGGCCAGCGATGATTCCTCTGAGATCTGAAGGGAGATCTTTTCTTGTCTCTTCCTAGCACCTTTGTGGATAGTTTGCCAGCAATAATTGGCATGTCTTGGCTTGTAAGCACATCACTTTGATCCTCTGTTTTCACCTGGCATTCTCCCTGTGTGTCTTTGGTTACCTTTCCTCCCTGTGTGTCTGTGCCCAAATTTTCCTTTTTCTTTCTTTTTAAGAGAGAGTGAGAGAGGAGAGAAAGAGAGAGAGAGAATTTTTAATATTTATTTCTTAGTTCTCAGCGGACACAACATCTTTGTTGGTATGTGGTGCTGAGGATCGAACCCGGGCCGCACGCATGCCAGGCGAGCGCGCTACCGCTTGAGCCACATCCCCAGCCCCAAATTTTCCTTTTTTATAAGAGTACAAATCATACTGGATTATATTCCAACATAAGAAACTCATTTTAACTTGGTTAAATCTTCAAAGTCCTTATTTCCAAATAAGATCACATTCTGAGATACTGGGGGTTTAGGTAAACATATCTTTTTGTGGGGGGGTGGGGGTTGGAAGATGGAATTTAACCCATCAGTGTGTATTACAGTAAAAAAAAATAAAAAGGAAATGATGGATAAAGTAAAACTTCTTTGTAGAAGAATGTCAACTAATAAATACAGAAGAAGTGAAGGAAATAGAAAACCATCAATGCATGCTAAAACTGGTGGTCAGAATTTTGATGATTCACAGAATATTTACTAGTCTCAGAATATTTTAGCTCAATACATCTCTGAATTAGAAAGGGAAAGTTGTTACTTTAGCAAAAAAAGAAACCTAGTGGACACTACATTAATTATCTGATGAAAGTTAGAATCACTACCTTATGCCTGCACCGAGAAAGATACTGGCTTATGGTATTCTTGCCAATAATGTATAACCCAAGTAATCATGAGGATGCACTGGACAAATTGAAACAGAAGTATATTATAAAAATTAAGTGATTTATATTCCTCAGAAATATCAAGATCAGGAAAAATGAAAGGCCAAATAATTTTTTCAGATTATAGGAAACTAAAGCGGTAGCTATATTGGAGCTTACACTAGGAAAACAATCAAAATAAAGAGCATATCAGGACAACTGAAAAATTTTGAATATAAACTGCAGAACTCATAATTGTATTGTATCAAGATTGAATTTCCTGCTTTTGAAAACTGCACCTTCAATTATATAAGGCCAATGTTCTTTGGAAATACATACTATGTGTTCAGCATAGTTCAAAAAATTGGTATGTATTTATGTAAAATATATAACAAAAATGGGGCAAAAATATTAAAAATGTCTAAATTTGGGGAAATAGTATACAGGAATGCCTTTCATTGTCTTTATTTGAATAAGTGAAATTACATTAATATTAAATAACTTCAGAACAAAAAATAAAGTTGAGGGCTGGGAATATTGCTCAGTTGGTCAAGTGCTTGCCTTGCATGCACAAGGCACTGGGTTCAATCCCCAGCATAAAAAATAAAAAATAAAGGTGAAGCATAGAGAAGTAGAAGGAAGAACAAGTATCAGTATTAGTGAATACTATTAAAAATTGAAACATTTTCATTTTAAAAAGTAGTGTTGCAGAGTTGGGGATGTGGACCAATGGTGGACCACTCAGCTAGTACATGAGAGGCCCTGGATTTGATTCCCACAAAAATAAAATAAATCCTAGACTTAAAATTCAAGGGAATTAGAATAAAATTAAATGTATTTTCAGAAGCTGCAAGAATATGATCCCTTCTTATATAATTATTTTTATATATTTACATGTATTTATCTATGGTTCTGCTTATCAAGTCTTCTGTCAATCTCTATATACATACAGGGTTGACTGAAGAAATATTCACCAAATTCTATAGATATTAGGTTATTATTCCCAAGTAATGTTTTTCTTTCTTTGTATTTTTCATATGCCTGAACTTTTGATAAATATGCCTAATTTTTACATAAAAGATGTGTACTCTAACATACATGATGGCATTTACATTACATTTACATTTTGACTCTCAAAACACAATGATATTAACTTTAATTTGATAAAATATTAACATGCTAAAGTCATTTCCAGTTCTATAAACAAACTAAAAAACCAACACAAAGTATCTGCACCACATTTCAAGAGTAATGAGTTCAATCATGTTAAGGTTATAATTTTGTTAGTCTGTTAATTTTTTTCCTCTCAATGCAACTAGAAATTAATTCTTTGTCAGTCTTAACAATTAGTGTTCTTATCTTTTTTTCTGAAATAAAGATGACATTAGATCAGAATCTTTTCATTTTTCTCCTTTTAAAAAATTCACGGTAATAGCCTAGTCGTGACAAGCGTTTGATAATATCATCTGCTTAGAAAAATAAAATTCAGTGATTTCACAACCATTTCTACCAACTACTCTATTGAGTATATGGCTTAATTAAAAGTCTTCTTATAAATGGGGTCCAGGCTAGAGTCTCTCTCATTTCTCTTAAAGCTTTCTTTATTTGAATTATCCCCCCACAGTCCAAGCTTCTCTTACAATATCCTCTTTATTTCTATAACCTACTCCTTGTTCTCCAGAAACATCGAAAAGTCCCAAGATTCTCTTCTAAGACACAGAATCTTAACATGGAGAAAACCAACTGCAGTGGACTGGTATTGTAGACTGTACCCTTGTTCATGAGCATTCATCGTCCCTCTCTGTGGGCTAATTATCCTCACTTGTCCTGTTGAATTCAGCCATGCCATCTGACCCACTTTGACTAATCAAATGTGTGAAGTGACATATATCACTTTCAGGCAGAGTTAAGAGACAGTGCAAGCCACCATGGTCAGCAGTGTTCTAGGTAACAGTGATAATCCAGCCTGGGTCCCTGAGTGAAGACAACATGGAGCAGAGCTGTAGCCAAGCCACAATAAAAACGTAGCATGAACAAAAAACTATCCTTAGGAACCAGTGAGAGGTGGGCTTATTTATTGACACAGCATATTCTAGCCCAGTCTGAGTAACACAATTGAGTATATTAGTAGTATATTCCTTTTTGAGCTCTATTTTCCTTCTGCATCCATCTAGTGTAAATCACTGCAAGTCTCTCTGGGAAAATTCTAGAAAATCATGTCTACAGTCCCCTCGGTATTAGCATAAATTCTGACATTGAAAGATTTCTTTTACTGGTGTCAAAGAGTAGTCTGCTTACCAAAAACAACAGACATCATGAATCTACAGGACTCTATCATTGGGGTTGAATTCCTGTATCTGGTATCTAAAAAAGGAATATTACCTACAGTCGGGGACTAAGTCTCCTTGGACAAATCAAAAAGGTTGAATGCCTGAAGAGGTGTATGCCTGAAATTCCAGCAACTCCAGAGGCGGAGACAGAGCAACCATAAGTTCAAGGACATTCTGGGCAACTTAGTGAGACCCAGTCTCAAAAAGGGGGTGCTGGGGAAATAGCTCAGTTGGTTTAGTGCTTGTCTCTTATGCACAAGGTCCTGGGTTCCATCCCCAGCACCACAAAAATAAATAAATAAATAAATAATAAAATGGGCTGAGGATGTAGCTCAGTGGTAGAGCACAATCTCCAATACCACACACACACAAAAATAAAGTTAGATTTTTTTTTAAACTGGCTACGTGCATTCTATCTAATGTTTCTGATGACTAATTACTGCTTTTATATTCAATACAAGAAACAAATGAGTGTCCAGTATGTCCCAGGTGCTGTGTAAGAATCCCTTCCCAGGAGGACCACACATGCTGAGCGACATGGACAAGTCAGTGGCACTGCAGGTCAGGTTCTTGGGCTCCCTCCCTGCCCAGAGAGGTTACGGTCACCTTCAATAAATTACTGTATTAATTCTCTGCAGTTCAAGAAATCTTTAGCAGGCAAGACATGCTAAAGCCTTTCCTTCTAGAGAGATACTTGGGATGTTTACAGAATCCATCTTTGCAATTGCCTTAGCATTGCGACATCTGATCCATGACCACGTTCTTTCCATGTCTTTTTTCAATTTCTCAGATTTATTCTTCTTTCCCACAGATACTGCACTACTTCATGACTTCGTCATCTTGTATCTCACTCACTTTCATCCTCCCATGGCAATTTAATGCTCGTGTTTTGATTCACCTTCTTGATCTTGCTAGAGAAGGCCCATGCCTGATTTATCTCAATATCCCTGAAAAACCTTCTCCCTTTTATGCCTGATCCTTTTGTGTCTGAACCTTCCATAAATTCTTACTGAATAAAATCTGAACTCTCACATGATATTTTCATCCTTGACAGTCAATGTCGACTATGAAGTTGATCAAAAGGTATGGTTTTGTATAACTAGAGTCACTTGGACTGTTATAGTGATCCTAAATACGAGAACTACCATATATACTATTGGACCATAAAATCTAGGATGCAAAAATTGTCCAAGCTACCTCATGACTCACAACTCAGTCCATCCGTAGGATTGCATCTTTCTCTTCTCCAGTTCTTGATTTACTGTCATCCCTGGATATCTGATTTTGAGTTTCCTTATGAAATACCTGCTAGTGTCTCCTCACATGATATTCATTATGACATCACTATGATACTACCTCCTGGATCTTGCCCAAAGCTTAATCTTGGAAATAATACTCAGTTCCTAATTCACCATGCCCCCATATTTTAATTATTCCATATTTCAAGTCTGCTTTGCACACCTCTTGGTAAGTATTGCCTGGCCTTTGATTTTAGCTATTCAAAAAACTGATTATTGTACCTTAAAATCTACTGGGCAAACATAGTGCTAAGTGATATAAAACAGGGAATATTATTCAAATCAAATGGAAAGATCTTTGACTAGAGTTGAGAGAATAATTATTTTCTTCGCCGATATGTAGTTTTATTTATAAATGCATAAAGATACACAAATGCAATTATAGAGTAAAAGTGAATGTTAAGTTTCACTTCCCCTCCATTCAAATCTATTCTTTCCTTAGAAGTAAACATCAATAATAATTTCATGTATATTCTACCTAACATTATTTTAGGCATTTAAATTTGTTAATAAATACACATAACTATACCTTCCACCTCCTCCACATAATTTGTATCTCTGTATATTCATATGAATGTGATATCATAGATATTCATTTACAAATTCAACATGTTATATTGACCCCCCTACTATCTACTATGTACTATTGATACAGGCACTGAAATACAACAATAAACAAGAATGCCCCTGGCCTCAAGAAGCTTATATTCTGTTCTGTCTACTTATGTATGGAAGTGTACTCACATTCTTAACTTACATATTTTTACATTCATGTCATGCATAAAATTGATTTCTAACAAAATAGGAACATACTATATGAAACATCATACCTTTTCTTTTCTTGTTTGAAAATAATTTTGGAGTTCTTTTCATATCAGAACACGAGTAGATAAGCATCTACATCACCATAAACAAATAATGGACAGAAAAAAATGCTGGCATCAAGTAAAAGAGACCATATGGTGATACCAATAAATGCAAAACAGAATCTGACAAATAACCTCTCAGAAAGGTAAAAATAGAAGAGAATTTCTCAAATTGATTTTTATATCCATAATGTCTTATTTTGAATACCTATGAATTAATATAAAATAAATAAAAACTGGCAAATATTAAAAGATAACTTACATTAAGAGAACTGAATATATGGTAAATCTAAAAAAATGATTGACATCGCTAGAAATAAAAATAAAATTAAATTAAAATCATGACACTTAAATCATCTATTTTTAACAAAAGTAAAATAACAAGGACCATATTTAGCTTTGCCTAAAAAATAAGACAAAAATATATGTAAAGTAATAGCTTTTAAACACTGAAGTCAGATATACAAAAAAGAGGGGAAATAAAAAAAGTAAGTCCAACCATGATCCCAGCTTATTATCTAGAAAAAGACTCCAGGTTACAACGTAGGAGGAACTAAGTGTTATCTATCAATCTTCCTGAAATAGAGAGATGGAGAAAATGAAGCTGACAGTCTTGGAAACCAAGGTGGCTAGAATTCACAGAGAAGAGGAAAGGAGAAGGTTGCATAGACAGAAGAGCTGAAGATGCTCAGAGAGTACTAATTAAATTCTTAACTAAGTACAAATTAGTTCATGCTTGTGAAGAAACTTAGGACCAGGAAAATAATCAACCTAGATGATTCAAACAAATAAGTTCAAGAACTCACACAGAGCTAGGAATAATTCCTGTTCTCATCCATCAAATTAGATAAAAAAGAAAAACCCCACTATATGCTATCTGTCATAAACTCACTTTAAACAAAAAAGCACAAATAGACTAAAAATAAAATGATATATCATACTAATACTCATCAAAAGAAATTTGGACTGGCTATATTAATATAAAGGAGTTCATATACTAAGAAGACATAAAAATTCTAAATGTTGCTGAGGTTGGTGGCAGTAGTGCATACCTGTGTCTCAGCAACTTGTCACTGAGGTAGGAGGATCACAAGTTCAAAGCCAGCCTCAGCAACTTAGCTGAATCTGTCATCAACAAGCAAAAGAATAGCAAATTAAACCTAAAGTTGACAAATAAATATTTAAGAAAATGGAAATGTTAGCTATCCTGATTTAATCAATATACAATGTTATGTGTATTAGATTATCACAATAATTGACTGTACCCCACAAATTTGCATAATGAAAATAATAATTAATACTTTTAACAAATCCAAAGTGGCTGGAGGAAAGAACATAATAAAGAAAATAATAAAAATAAATTAATTAAAAACATTAAAAAATATGGGGGAAAATCAATGAAACCCCAAAATGACTATTTTTTTTTAAAGAGAGAGTGAGAGAGGAGAGAAAGAGAGAGAGAGATAATTTTTAATATTTATTTTTTAGTTCTCGGCAGACACAACATCTTTGTTGGTATGTGGTGCTGAGGATCGAACCCGGGCCGCACGCATGCCAGGCGAGCGCGCTACCGCTTGAGCCACAACCCCAGCCCCAAAAATGACTATTTTTAAAAGATCAACATAATTGTTAACATTCTAGCCAGACAGATCAGAATCTAAGAGAACACCCAAATTACCAATAATAAGAATGTGAAATATGACACAACTTTAGGCATTATAGATAATAAAAAAGTAAGGAATGCTATAAAGAACTTTATGTCAATAAATTCAATCACTTAGATAAATAGAACAAATTTCTTGAAAAATACCAACTATAAAAGCTTACTCAAGAAGCAACAGATAAGCTGAGTAGTTTTATTGTATTAAAGAAATTAATTTTATAGTTTACAACCTTCTCTCAAAGAAGACTACAGGTATAAAAGACTACACCAGCTAATTCTACTGATCATTTAAATAAAAAGTAATATCAATTCTACACAAACTCAAAAAAATTTAAATGGAAGTAATATTTCTGAACTTATTGTGTAAGACCAGTATTGCCCTACTATTGAAAACTGACAATGACATGATAGATCAATATCTTTCATTAACATGGATGCAATAATTATTCATAAAATTTTAGCAAGTTAAATCCAATATAAACAGATAATAGGATATCATGGCCAAGTGGGATGGGTTTAGGAATACAAGGTTCGTTCACCATTCAGGATCAATTAATATAATTCACTATACTAATAAACTAAAAAAAGAGACCATATGGTGATCCCAATAAATGCAAAACAGAATCTGACAAATAACCTCTCTGAAAGGAAAAAATAGAAGAGAATTTCTCAAATTGATAAAAGTCATCCATGCCTTTATTAGCATATAGCTAATATCATATTTAATGGTGGAAGACTGAATATTTACCCCTAAAGATCAGAAACAACATAAGGATGTTCACTCTTATTACTCTTAGTTAACACTGCACTGAAGATGATTGATTGCACAATAAGGCATGAAAAAGAAATAAAGGACATCCAGATTAGAAAGGAATCTAGAAGAAGCTACTGGAACTAACAGATTTGGCATAGTTAAAGGATCTAGTGTCAGTATACAAAAATCTATTTTATTTCTGTAGACTAGTAAAGAAAACAAGGAACTAAAACTAGAATTATACTGTATTATTTTCTATTACTATTGTAACAAATTACCACAAACTTTGTGGCTAACAACAAAAATTTATCATCTAAATTATCTGTAGGCTAGAAAATTGACATGGGTTAGGGGTAAAATTGAGTTGTTGGTAGGGCTGTTTTCTTCCTAGAGGTACTAGGGGTCAGTCCATTTTCCTGCCTTTTCCAGATTCAAAGGGATTTTTGATTCTTTGGATCATAGCCCCCTTCCTTCAAAACCAGCAAGTGACCTTGTGTTTGGAAAAGATTTATTAAATGCAGCACAAAGCATAAACTGTAAAAGAAAAAAAAAACAATAAAATGAATTTCATCAGAATTTAAAACATTTGCTCTTCAGAAAACACCATTACACAGAAGAAGAAAAACAGGGGGAGGAGGAAGACTGGGAATAGGAAGAGAAGGAAGGAAAGCAGGTGGAGGAGAAGAAGGAAAAAGAGCCAGATTGGAAAACACTATTTGCAGAACATACATCCCACAGAGGGCTTGCATTTAGAATATATAAAGAATTGTTACTATTCAAAAAGTAAGAAGACAAGCAACTGAAAAAAAAAAATCACAAAGGATTCAACTAGTTACATCACCAAGGAAGATACTTGGAGGGCCTGAAAAGATGTTGCATGTCATTAGTCATTCAAGAAATATAAATTAAAATGATAATGATATACCACTATGCATCCATTAAAATAACTAAAATTTGAAAGATCTGGTGTTGAAGAGGATCTGTATCACCTGGAACTCTCACTGTGGGAATTTAAAATGTTACAACTATTTTGGAATTCATCTGATATTTTCTTTAAAAGTTCAAAAAACCTACCAGGTGACACTATTCTTTCACTTCTATACTCAAGAGAAGAGAAGGTATATGAACACACAATTGTAATAACCATAACATTTGAAAACAGCCCAAATGTCCATAAATGGGTGAACAGAAGATAAATTTTTGTACATCCACAAAAGAGGATTTAAAAAAAAAAGCATCTAAAAAGGCATGAACTCATAATACACAACATAACACGGATGAATCTCGAAATAATTGTGCTGTAAGGAAGAAACCAAGCTAAAAAGAATTTTTTTAGAAGAAAAGGTTAGAAAAGCATGCACAAAACTCAATTCAAAGTGGATGGAGGACCTAGGAAATAAACCAGAGACACTGTGTCTATTAGAAGAAAAAGTAGGACCAAATCCCCATCATGTCAGATTAGGCCACAACTTCCTTAATGAGACTCCTTTAGTGAAAGAATTAAAACCAAGAATCAATAAATGGGATGGATTCAAACTAAAAGCTTCTTCTCATTAAAAGAAACAATCAGTGAGGTGAATAGAGAGCCTACTAATTGGGAACTAATTCTTACCACATGCATGTCAGGTAGAGCACTAATCTCTAGGGTACATAAAGGACTCAAAAATCTTAACACCAAAAAAACACAAATAATCCAATCAATAAATGGTCCAAAGAACTGAACAGACATTTCTCAGAAGAGGATATACAATCAATCAACAAATATATGAAAAAAATGTTCAACATCTCTAGCAATTAGAGAAATGCAAATCAAAACTACTCTAAGATTTCATCTTACTCCAGTCAGGATGGCATCTAATTAGAATACAAACAACAATAAGTGTTGGCAAGGATGTGGGGAAAAGCCACACTCATACATTGCTGGTGGGACTGCAAATTGGTGCAGCGAATCTGGAAAGAAGCAGTATGGAGATTCCTTGGAAAATTGGGAATGGAACCACCATTTGACCCGGCTATCCCACTCCTCTGTCTATACCCAAAGGACTTAAAAAACAGCACACTACAGGGACACAGCCACATCAGTGATCATAGCAGCACAATTCACAATAGCTAAACTATGGAACCAAACTAGATGCCCTTTAGTAGATGAATAGAAAAAGAAAATGTGGTATATATACACAATGGAATATTATTCAGCATTAAAAGACAATAAAATCATGACATTTGCAGTTAAATAGATGGAGCTGGAGAATATAATGCTAAGTGAAACTAGCCAATCCCCCAAAACCAAATGCCAAATGATCTCTCTGATTAAAGGATGCTGATCCATAATATGCTGCAGGGGGAGGTGTGGAGGATTAAATAAACTCTAGATAGTGAAAAGGGAAAAGGGAAGTTAGAGGAAGGGAGGGGGCAGAGGGTAGGAAAGACTGTGGAATGCAATGGTCATCATTACCCCCTAAGTACATGTATAAAGACAAGAAGAATGTGACTCTACTTTGTGTACAACCAGAGATATGAAAAATTGTGCTCTATATGTGTAATAGGAATTATAATGCATTCTGTTGTCATATATAACAAATTAAAATTTAAAAATTATTAGTGTTAACAAAAAAAAAAAAGAAAAGGTTAGAAATAGTGACAAAAAGCAGATCAATGGTTGCCTGGGGGTAATGTAGGACGAGGAGAGATTAGTGAGGGATTACAAAAAGCATAAGAAAACCTTAGAGAAGATAGCAATGTTTATTAACTTGGTTCTGGTGACAGTTTCACTGACACACATACACACATAGTAAGTTATAAGTCAAATTCATTGTCAATTATACTTCAATATGACTGTAAAAATTAAAGAAAATCATAGGAAAGTATGTTTGCTCACCAAAGGAGCAAAAATTGAGCCAATTAGTGAAAGAGTATAAGTGTATAAACATTTTCATGCAGTATTGATTGGAGCTTAATTCTCACAGAATTTATCAATTTAAAATGCATAATCCCTTTGAAGCAGCATTTCACTTTAAGAATCGACTCTTAAATATTCCCACATGAATACAAATATAAAGTGATTATAATCGCACAACAACCTTAAATGCCCATGGATAGCAAAAGGATTATGAATTATCCAGATTTTGGAATACAATTTTATTATTCTATTTTATCTTACTACATAAATATCTATCTTATTTTTTTATTTTTTCAGGCATTACATAACTGAATTAGTTTTGTCCTCAAGTTGGATTTTGTTCAACAGGTGGTGTGAGTGTGTGTGTGTGTGTGTGTGTGTGTGTATGTGTGTGCGTGATCTAATTTTATTTATCTAACAGATGAGAATTACTCAAAAGAGTTCATCTTGATTTATTGGGTACATAATAATATGCCTTTCAAAAGAAAAATGTGTGCATTTATATTTACCTGACAGATTGAAATGCTGCAGAACTAATACTTTGTTTTTTCAGAACCGTGTGTGTGTGTGTGTGTGTGTGTGTGTGTGTGTGTGTGTGTGTATTTTTCCCCCCTGCATGCATTCCTGGCCTAATCATCCAAGTAAAAAGTAAATCCAAAGGAGTTATTCTGGGATCTTGAATAAATGTTACTCATTTTATAACTTTTCATTAAAGTAAAATATAAGTATCACTACACTTTCCATGCATCATCTATAAACCTGTAATTGAAGTATAGATAAATGCAAATTATTTACACTTACATACTCATACCTACTATCAAAAACCCAAACAATAGCTGGGACCCAAGAGCGGAATTTCCTTTTCAATTCTGAGGCTTCCATCCTGCTTCTTTTTCCATATCAGTTCTTCCACACTGAGTCTCAAGCTGGGAATGTTGTGAATTTTGCTTCTCTTGGTTTGCCCCACAAGCAGATTTTCCAGTCTTTTTGTTGTTGTTGTTGTTGTTGTTGTTGTTGTTGTTTTGTTTGTTTTGTTTTGTTTTGTTTTGGTTTTGTTTGTACCAGAGATTGAACCCAGGGGCACTTATCCACTGAGCCACATCCCAGCCCTTATTTTATATTTTGTTTAGAAACAGGGATTCACTGAATTACTTAGGGACTTGCTAAATTGCTGAGACTGGGTTTGAACTTGTGATCCTCCTGCCTCAGCCTCCTGGGTAGCTGGGATTATAGGCATGCACTATCATGCCTAGCGATTTTCCAGTTTAATGGGCCTTAATATATTGATCTACATTTTCATTCTTCCTGAAGGGTTAAGGGGAACCAACATGCTTGCTGGTTCACCTGGGGGGAAAAATCCATGAGATGTGACTGACATGGAAACACATGAGTGGCCTTCCTCAGCCCCTGCTAGAGTTCAGCTTAGCATCACTCTTGACATCCTGTCCCTCCAGCATGTGAGAAGCAGGTAGCCGTCAAGAATCTAGAATCTAAAGCAAGGGTGGTGGTTTAAGTCAGCATCAGAAAGACAGGGAGGCATTAGCAAACCAAACTCCAGTCACAGGTGAGAGGCAATGACTGAGCAGGTGTCCAGAGCCTCAGAAGCTTGGAGCACATGTGAAAGCCAACAGACTAGAAGGCAAAGCCATTGTGAGTCGACTTGGGAGACTCAGCAGTGAGACATCACAGTTCTCTTAGCCAAACAGAACAAACCAAGATGGTGTGAAATGGGCCTGAGAACACCAGGTCCACAGGGAAGGGGAGACAAGAGTCGGAAGCCAGGCAGGAGGTAAGGGCCATTGCTTGACCACTCTAAAGACAAAGGCAGGAAAATGAGTGCAGCAAGAACAAGCTGAGATCCTTCCCCAGTACAGAAAGGGGTTCTGGACTTCATTAGTTCCAGTAAGTATTTATTAAGTGTCTCTTACCTGTCAGGCTTTGTCCCAAGCCCAGGAGATACACTTGTGAGCAAAACAAAGGATGTTCCCTCACGGAGCTTACCTTTTTATAGATAAAGAAAGATATTAAAGAAACAAACAATCAAAACATTGCATAAAGTCTGGGAAGGATTCGTGGCTAAGGGAAATAACACAGGATATTTCAATTGAGTGGCTATAGATGGGATTTGAGAAAGGCCTTTCTGAGGTGATGGTTGAGGGGCAGCCTCAACTGTGAGGCACATGCAATCAGGCAAAAATATGGGGAACAACATTCTAGGTGGAGTGTTGGGGGGAGACACATAAGAGATTTGCTGTGGAAAACATATGGAAATTTCAGGGGGAAAAAGCATGAAATGATATCAAGAAAGTGAGAGGCTTAAACCACGTGGGGCCTTTGATCACGTGAAGGAGTTCAGGTGTTCTTCTAAGTTCATGGAAAGTCATAGGGAGTTTGAAGCTACAAAATGACATGATCCTGAGTTTTATTCGTAAAGAGCGCTTCGTGCTTTGTGACGAATGGGGGTGGAGGAGGGGCACAGGGCAGAATAAGAGAAGATGAGCTCAAGAGCTATCACTAAGAGTATAATGGAGAGGTAATGATGGCTTGGAACTAGGGAAAAGTTAACACATCAGAAATAATGGATTTTGGTTTTGCTTTTGTAGCACTGGGAATCAAACCCAGGGCCTTATGCATGCTAGGCAAGTGCTGTACCACTGAGCTGTATCTTCAGCCCCTGGAGATACTTGAGTGGAAAACCAGCAGGACTCAAAGACAGATTTCAGGTAGGGGTAAAGAAAAGAGAATGATCAAGGATGAGACCCGGGTTTTCAGCCTCAGCAATTAGATACAGCTATTTACTCAGAAGGGACAGGAACAAACAGAATGGTTTTCAGGAAATAAAGACCAAGTTCCTTTTAAACTCTGGTAAGAGACCTATTAGAGCCTAAGGTATAGGGTAGACTTTGGCTGTACAAGTCGGCAGCTCAGGAAAAAGACCCAAGACAAGAGTCACTGCATGGGGAGACATCGATGAGTGCAGATGGGATACGAAACCATGGGGTCCAAGGAAAGCACCTCCCCAAAGAGGGAAGGAAATAGAGAAAGGAAAAGATGAGAGATTAACCTAGGACTAGTCCCTTGCCTCCTCAACCTTGATGAGCCAAGAAGCGGGGGAAATAAACAGCAAAATAGGAAGAAATTGAGGCAATTTAGGTATCAAGGGTCCCAAGAAGGGACAATTGCAGTGGCAGTGAGTCAGGAATCCAGAAGGGTCATCTGGGGAAAGTCTTAGCCCTGAATCTTGGGTCAGCATAGCCAGGCTGAAGGGAGTCTGCATTGAAAGATAGAAGAAGAAGAAGAAGAAGAAGATAGAAGATAGAAGATAGAAGAAGAAGAAGATAGAAGAAGAAGAAGATAGAAATCACAGCGTGAGCATGCATCCTCTTTGTGGGCCTCAAGTCGGGAATTGGGCTGTTTTTGAGCTCACATTAGTAGAGGGATGGGGAGCAGGACTACCAACAATTGCTAATCTGGGGGCCCAAATTTAGAGAAAATAGCAACAGGAAAATTGAGATAGGGACTAACAAAAGGGAACCTGGAGGTCTAAGCCCTGGCCAAGAAAAACCAGGAAATCAGCAGGATGGCAAGATGACTGAAGAGGTGGACAAGCACCCAGGCCAACATCCAGGTGCCAGATAGTGCTGGGAAGAAAAGACAGTCACGTTGGTCACATTGTCTTAACCTGGAACACTGCAAGTAGCTCAAAAGGGCTGAATCAGAGTTGAGATGGACAGGAGCACAGCGGCAGGCATATAACATATAGCACTGTGCCAAGCACACAGTGGGGCTTCAGTTCATTGGAGTCACCTTCATTTATTAGTATTGTTGTTTTATGCAGAACAAGGTCCCTTTCTACACAAGGTAATCATGAGTCTTCACACTGACTGGTTTCCACATATAGAGACTGCAAGACAAATGATTTGCCCTGGATTTTGACCCCCAAATTACTTTTCTTTCTTTCTTTCTTTCTTTCTTTTCTTTTCTTTTCTTTTCTTTCTTTTTTTTTTTTTTTGGTTGTTGTTCCAATTAGTTATACATGACAGTAGAATATACATTTGGACACATTCAACATAAATGGAGCATAATTTCTCATTCTTCTGGTTGTACATGATGTAGAATCAAATTGGTCATGTAATCATATATGCACATAGGGTAATAATGTCTGATTCATCATGCTATCCTTCCTACCCTCATACCCCTCCCCTCCCTTTACTCCCCTCTACCTAATCCAAAGTCACTCTATTTTTCCCTAGCACCACCCCACCAACCTTATTTTGAATTAGCATCCACATATCAGAAAAAATATCCAGCCTATGGTTTGGGGGTATTGGCTTATTTTGCTTTGCATGATATTCTCCAGCTCCATCCATTTACCGACAAATGCCATAATTTCATCCTTCTTTAAGGCTGAGTAATATTACATTGTGTATATATATTACAATTTCTTTATCCATTCATCTTTTGAAGGACACCTAGCTTGGTTCCATAGTTTACCTATTGGGAGTTCAGCTGCTATAAACAATAAACCTTGAAGTTGAATTCCAAAATTTCTACTTGTGTGCTAAGAATATGACTAAAATATGTCCAAGTTCTCTTCAGTATACTCTTCCTCTGAGTATAGCTTCAACTCTGTGCTTATACTTAACAAGGTCACTAGAGATGGAGATTAAATCGAAGGGTGCTGGTGAGCCTTGGGGATTATCTGCAGATTTCACTCATGCAGGTTCTGTCTCCTCCCGTTAATAATGGTAACTAAGAGAAGCCTGCTCAACATGTTGTGTGCATGTTATATGAACCTTCTAATGTTCTAATTGTCCAAGGAAAGAAACCCAGAACTTGACCATGATGGGATTTAATACAAATTTCAGTTCAATCAATGTGCACCCAAGCTGTACACATGAATTTCAAAAGAGAACCTAATCAGCAGGAGCCACAGAGCTTCCATTCACCCAGCCTCAAAAGTCCTCTCCTCTCCTCATGCTAACTCACTTTCTCCATTTCACATCCTCCCTCTACAGAGGGTAAAAATGTTCCATTTTAAATAGGCAGATTTTTAAGTTCCCCTAAGACCAAGCAAAACCTCATTAATGTTGGAAAATCTCTAATGGAAAACAAACTCCTTTATGGCAGAACTTGCAGCCTGACATGCTTACCCAGATTTACCTATCCTGTGCCAATGCTTGAACTTGCTGCAGAACCAGCTTCTCTCTTCTCTTTGTGACTGTCGAAACTGGAAGGTGTCATTTAGCGCCATGCATTAACCTGTTGGCCAAGCAGAGCTGAGCAAGCCAATGGCAAAATCTAGATGGGCTACATGGTAGGAGGCAGATGCTGATGCAAAGACCACACATCTGAATGACTGTATGTGTCCAGCAAAATCTGCGTGGATGCCTTCCTCCCCAGAGAGGACAAGTACAAAGGACATGGAAAATAGCAGAGAGGGGTAGGCTATGGATGGCTGTGCTACACCAACCCAGAAAATTCACATTATCTTTATAAAGTGGCAAGTTCAGAAAGGTTTGAAGTCAGCATTTAGCCTTTTTTTCTAAATCCTGCTGATGGCGAGCAGGGTAGCAGGAAATCCTACAACAGCCACTGTTTTCTTTACATTGGCATTAACAGGCAACATGAAGGGTTTAAGAAAACTTTGTTGGAAAATTTCCACTTTGAACAGCAAGGGATTAGGTGTCTATTCCGATTTCTTTCTCACCCCCTCCCTTTCTGAGAGGGGAGTTCACTCTTAAGTTGAAAAGCAAACAACCACAAAGACCTTTCCAGGTACAAAGCCACTGGCTCTGTTCCGGCCTTTCGGTAGCGTCTCGAGGTCCCTAACCACAGCCGGTTTTATGTTCCGTGCATCAATCCACACTCGCGATTGTTACCGTACACCTGTATGTCACTCGGAGGTTCACCCAGCTCAAGTAAATTATATTTTAAAACTGAGCTGATCAAAAAAAAAAAAAAAAGTTCAGGGGAAGGGATTTCCTAGCTCTCAAATAAAAATGTGCAGTGGAGCGCTTACTAAGTAAACAGAAAACATGGGCAGCTGAGAAATCAATTTAGCTGAACAAACAATGTTCCATGTAATGAACTACTAATTATCCTTTTATGCCATGTCAGTCTGAGTGATTACAGAGCTGTGCAGTTTAATTTGACGTTTGAGCATTGCCTTGCTCCATTAGCTTCATATAAAGCTACAACACACGGGGAGGGGGTTCTGTGTTTATCTGGAACTAAGTAAGCACCTGTATTAATAATAAGACAAGCATCTCAGAATCTTTTTTTAAAAAATATGTTTTTAATATGATGATGAATAAGGCACTGGCCACCTAAGGGAGAGTAGAAATCAAATCCCTTTGGTCAGGAATGAAATATATGCACTAGTCTCATTGCTACCCAGGCTACCACAAAACACCACCACCTCCCAGCTGAAGACCAACCCAGCTCTCAGGTTCTCCAACCCGCTGACAGACTGGAGTTGGGACAAGTCAAGAAGATGCAGAGCAGGACCACAAATGAGGAAAGGATTCTTTTTTTCAAACTAGACTCATTAAATTGTACAAATCCAAAAAAAGCTGTAGCCTGTATTGGAATGAGAAGATGTTTGTGGGAAACAAAATGTTTGTGGCTTAGGACCCTTGATTTTACCTACTTTTCACATAGTGAAAGAGCTGAGAGCAGAAATGACAATCTAGAGGGTTTTGTTTTGTTTTCTTTTGTTTGGGTTTTTTTTTTTTTTTTATTCCATCCAATTCAATGGATATGAGTTCTGTTGCTGCCATGTGCCCAAACTGGGCTAAGTGTTGTGTCCAATGGAGAGAGAAAGGAAGGTACAAGACAAGCCCTGCATGGGGGGCAGGCTGAGACCTTGGGCCACTTTCTATTTCTTCAATTTGCTGAGGGAAAAAAACTGGCCCTCTTAAAAAAGTGGTTCTCAGCTTTGACTATACATTGGAATAACCTGGAGAGCTTTAAAAAATAATTTCATCCCATCCCCAGAGATTCTCATCCAATTGTTCTGGGGAAGTTGTTACTTTTATTAGTTTATTTTATTAACATTATTATTTTAATGATAAATCATAATTATATACATTGATGGGGTGCAATATGATGTTGAGACACACACACACACACACACACACACACACACACATACATATAAGGTAGAATAATTAAATCAAACCAGTTAACATTATTTTTTTTAAGACATTGGAAATTTGCTCCGAGTTATTTTTCAATATAAAGTGCATTCTTATTAACTATGGACATCCCGTTGTGTGACAGATCTCCAAATGAATTCCTTCCAACTAACACTGTATCTCCTCCCCATTTCCTCCCTCTTCCTGTCCACCTCCAACCTCTGGTTACCATCATTCTCTTCTCTACTTCTCTCAGTTGGACTCTTAGATTCCACATAAAATGAGATCATGCTGTATTTGTCTTTCTGTGGCTGGCTTATTTCCTTCAACACAATGTCTGTAGTTTTCATCCCTAATGTCACAAGTAACAGGATTTCTGGGAGAGTCATTATTTTTTAAATTTCCCCAGGGAGATCTAACAAGAAGCCACTGTTGCAATCTACGTTGGTGAAGGTTGTATCTTCCAATGACACCATTTACTCAATTTTCAAATATTTATTGAGGACTTGAGAGGCACTTACATAGCATGAGAAAGATAGATGGTGAACTCCAACCAAGAGAGAGAAGAATCAACCACTTCTCAGAAAACATTGCCACTAGAACCGTGCAGTATATGGGAAGGCGGATGTCATGAACACCCACAACAACCCTGAGCATTGTGACCCTAGCCTTATTCAGCAAATGGGAAAATGAAGCTGACACAATCAGGAGGCCCCCTCAAGGTCAAACATTTAGTAATGACTAACTAGAAGGTGAGGTGACTTAATTCAAATGCTTTATTTTTCTAAAAAGTACCCTTAGTTCCAGAGAAGCCAAATGACTTCATAAACTAGTAGCCTTACGATTGAAATTGTTTCCCGATTTCCAGGTCAGCATTTTTATCTGAAGCAACAGAATATCCTGCATGGTCAACTCTAGTCACTGGACAGCTAAAACTAGGATTATCAATGACCAACAGGATCAATAAGTCAGCCCCAAACCATATTGATGACTAAGGAAACAAATCCACAGCTTAGCACTGCATTTTCAAAATATAATAAAATTAAATAGCCAGATGTGGTAACACACATGTGTAATCACAGTGACTCAGGAGGCTGAGGCAGGAGGATTCCAAGTTGGAGGCCAGCCTCAACAATTTAATGGGACCCTTGTTTCAAAGTGAAAAATTCAAGAAAACCTGGAAATGTAGTTTGGTGATAAAAGCACCCATGAGTTCAATCCCCAGTATCAAAAATACAACAACAAAAATAAATAAAATTTAGCAAAGAGTATAATATTGTCAGCTAAATCCATGATGTAGAGACTTCTAGTATTCCAAATCCCAAATTCTTGACCAATTATATACCTGAGGTCTACACTTGTCCATGGATATATCTAGAACACTTAGGGAAATATGACTTTTTTTTACTACTGATCTATATCCCCAGCCCTACTTTTTTTTATTTTTCAATTTTGAGACAGAGTCTCCCTAAATTGCTGAGGCTGTCTTCAAACTTGCAATCCTCCTGCCTTAGCCTCCTGATTCACTGGAATTACAGGTAAGGGCTATCACACCCAGTAAATATGGTCTCTATTACCAACTAGTTCTTGGGTTCTGAGCCCTAGCTGCACATTAGAATCACCTGGTGTGCTATGAAAACATACCCATGCTTGAATCATATCTCCAGAAATTCTGATTTAATTGTTCTGGGGAGGGGTCTAGATATCAGTATTTTTAAAAGGTCTTCACAGGACTGTTTTAGAGGGGTTGGACCACTGACTCCTGGCCCTAAAATACACTGGGCCACCTTTGATCTTCAGGTATTTCTTTCCCCTCAATACAGAAGTTCAAAGCAAAAGAAACTTCCAGATTCCTCCTTCATGCTTTCTCTTGCCCAGATCCACCATGATTCCTCACTGGACTTCCAAGTAGGCAGTCCCTTGTCTCAAACAGGGAATGACCAGGCCTCAGGGTAAAACACAGCAATTTTTATACTCCGCAAAACTGGCAAGCTCATGAAAAACAAGGATAGATTTAAAATTTGCCAGCCGTGGTGGTGCACACCTGTAATCCCAGCTACCAGGAAGGCTGAGGCAGGAAGATCACAAGTTCTAGGCCAACCTCAGCAATTTAGCAAGACCATATCTCAAAATAAAGTACTAAAGGGCTGGGAATGTTGTTGAGTGGCTAAGCACCCCTGGGTTCAATCCCTGGTCCCAAAACAAACACACAACTCTCAGAAACCAGAAGGGACTAAGAACATATGACAAATAAATGGAATATGGTATCCTGTATTGGATATTGGAACAACAACAACAAAAAGACATTTTTGTAAAAACTAGTAAAACCCAAATGAAGTCTAGAGTTAATATACCAACATTGGTCTCTTACTTTTGACAAATGTACTGAGAATGTAAGATGGCAACATTGGGAAATTTGACACTGGTTGAGGGGTAAAAGAAAACTCTCTATTCTGCTTTTCTTCCTGTAAAACTGAAATTATTTCAAAACAAAAAGTTCATTTAAAAATCAAAGACAGTGGTTTTTCCAGGTGCTCTGCATGAGAGTTTCTTTAAGAGATCACCTACCCCTCCTGGTTTTAGTCAGGATACAGCTTATGCTCCCTCTCAAAGCTTTCCCACCTCTAGGTAGTGTTGTTAGTCATGTGTGTCTGAGGATTTCCATTTGTCCTACAACTATTCCACAGATCCAGGAGAGAGGGCCGAGTTCTCCTTAGAAGTTAGAAGGCATCACAAATAACTCTAGGAGCGTGTGAATTAATGGTGTGGGGAAAATGGAGAATTATAGCATGAGAATACATGGCACCCCATCTCACAAGAAGATGGTCATTCTCTGAGACGTGAACCACATGGTTCAGACAGCATAACAAAGTATTTCCAATGTGTTGGCAGCACCGTTCTTAACCGTCATGTTCTTACCACACTCACATGCATATTTTATGATCTTACTGGATGCAATGTGTTCTCTACATATTACATATGTAGTCTCTAAGCACATTAAAAACAGCTGCTGTCTCTTTTTCCCATCCTATAAGACTGGTTCCCAGGCATGTCTTCCAAGACTCTTCCACTTAGGAAAAAAAAAAAAAATGAATGAGCTATTAGCAAGTGGCATTTTGCAACCAGATCTCCAGAACAATCTTCATGAGAGCTCAGTGAAGCTGAAAGGAGTCTAACTTCTACAACTCAATCCAAAGAGAAACCAGTTCCTGGTCATTGTAGTAGTCATGTTGCCAAAAATACAAACGTACTTGGTTCTGATCTGAAGCCTGTTGGAATCATACCATCTTTATATCTCATAGACAAAGAATGTTCTAGGAACCTCCTGTGCAGTCTCTGGGAGATGAA